>NC_061456.1:2500-1252500 GCF_022581195.2 Helicoverpa zea | reverse complement strand
GCTGTTGTCTGCTATGACGTTAAAATATGTTCTGTTGGGCTTAACTGCCTATCTTTTACTATGTCTTTCTTTTATTAACTGTTATACTGTACCAACAAACGCTTTTTGTATTCTTTCTGTTGACATATTGTATCCATACAATGCTACATCTAAGAATGTCGTAGGTAGTTAACATGGGGTAGTCTAAGTCACTATGAATTCATGTCCAAAATTCGGTCACAACTAGAAAGTAACATTGTCCCCAATACGCTTTATTTACGACCATACAACGCTACCAACTCCCAGAGCAGAAAGCTACTACATCATATTTTATACGTCAAGTTTCCACCTTTCCTAACATCAAAGAAAATATACGATGAAACGGTTCAGTGGATACAGTAAAAGTACAAATATGGACACAAAATACCCAACAGTGTACCCAAAATGTGAATTTCTAACGACGTTCACGTGAAACTCGGACCTTGATAAGTCACTTGCCGATATGAAATGTAGGAACACAAAATGCTGGTACTCCCGTTCATGTCATTGAATTGGACGTCTGCTTTGGTGGCACAAAATAATTTTGGGAGTAGTCGGAAAATTAAATGATCAACACATTAAAATAAACGTCATGGTGATCTGCCATTATGAAAAACACAACAACAAGTATGTACAGATCTTTTCCTCGGTGAATTCAAAGGCAGAGAAACTTATAGAAAGGACAAAAAGGTACTTTTATACTCTCACAAGACTACATAACATTAGCGTAGAAAATATTCAAACTTATGCTTTCACATTTCCATTTTACAAAAATTATAGACTTCGACACAATCTAGCGCTTGGATTTCAAAGTCAAATGTTTTTATTACTTTTAATTGAAATGCCGAATGCAACACCTATACCAAGAATACCAAGCCATCGTTCGAAGCCCACCTTCCATACATACTTCATACGGAGTTTATGCCTACAAGCGCCTAGAGGCCCAAATTGAATGGCCCTGCGTTTTTAGGTAATTGGAATCCAGGCCTCAATACTCAGACAGATTAATATTGGCTATGTTCACGGTACGTGTGCCAATGTTGCCTGATAAACTGGCCAACGGGTTAATAATGTATTGAGGATTTCTTGAAGGTTTGCTTTCTTGCTAAGATACGTCTGGTTTGATTCATGATCGGTATTCAGAAAATGTGTATTTTCACCAAAAGCTATAAAAAAGTGTTGGTCTAATTTCCGTCAGAAAATTAATGGTGTTCTAATTCATCCTCCGAGCCTTTTTCCCAAACTATGTTGGGGTCGGCTTCCAGTCTAACCGGATTCAGCTGAGTACCAGTGCTTTACAAGAAGCGACTGCCTATCTGACCTCCTCAACCCAGTTACTCGGGCAACCCGATACCCCTTGGTTAGACTGGTGTCAGACTTACTGGCTTCTGACTACCCGTAACGACTGCCAAGGATGTTCAATGACAGCCGGGACCTACAGTTTAACGTGCCATCCGAAACACAGTCATTGGTGTCTAAGATATACTTAGAAAGTACATACAAACTTAGAAAAGTTGCATTGGTACTTGCCTGACCTGGATTCGAACCCGCGCCCTCATACTCGAGAGGTTGGTTCTTTGCCCACTAGGCCACCACGACTTGACGAACGAATGGTGTTCTAATTAAGGGTCGGTAATCATATTTCATTTTGTAGAGTCCATACTCATGCTTCTTGAATCAAAACTAAAGGACAAACATTTAAAAAATATAATCCAATCGAATCCTATTTTCAAATACACAATGTAATCTAAAGATTCCAAAGCAAATTCGTTCAACCATTTTCCAATTCCGAGAATTAACAAAAAGATATTCAATACATAAGAAGCGGTGCTTATTACCTCGATACTTCTGAAACTCCTTTGAAAAAATTCTAAAACGGTGATAATTTCAATAAATTTTAATAACGGAACCCTTGCAAATGAAAAAAAGGTAATATCGCTGATAGCTTTCAAGAGGGAGTCAAAGGGACGCAGCTGCTTGGGTCCCGTACATCGCAATTACCTCGTTTTGAATAAAACTGTTTTCTTAAGAGCTTTGTGGAACCCTGATAAACGTGTTGTGACGCGAAATAGGGTTTAAGACGGTGTCATGAAAAAGAAAAGAGTTTTTATTTAATTTTTTACATGAAATAAAATCTTTATATTTTCTTCGGTTTATGAAAATTCAAGTATTTTGAACACTGAAATTTAGGTCGAATAAGATAGACATAAAAATTGTTTTGTAAAAGCTAGGTCACCTTTGTAAGCATCACTTACAACTTATCTTTTAGTAACAGTTTTCTACTCGTTAATCGTTATACAGATGATCATTGATCTCTCCTTATTCATGGAAGAGTTACACTAGATGAACCATAAATACTACGCAAGTATGTATAGTGTCACACCCAAACATATCATACTATCACTTACATCTAATATAGCTCAAATAAAAGTCAGAACATCTTTAACCAAATAAATCTTAATTAAAAACAATGTATTTCAAAAGCTTCTTTTTCTTTCTTAAATCATCATCTTACTCTCTTAAATCAATCACCCGTAACAACATTCCTAGTACCAAAAATTCTTACACTCACAGTAACTCATAGAACCTTCGCCATAGATTACAGCGTCCATTCCTACCATCTATCTCCCGTCGAAAAGTAACGGCTCACCTCTTAATTACTCGCTAAATGGTGCCTCAAATAAATCTTAGTAATGTCCCTTTAAAAAATTAAGTCGAAGATGAATGGGAGAATTTGATAAATTATGTTCGTCTCAAATGAAGGGAAAGTTAAGCGATATTCAATTTAGTTGACGTAGATGAGTTCATTGATTATGATATAGTGGTCTTGTTGTTAATTTTTATGGATTAGAGAGAGATTCACACGATCTGAATAGTGAATTTATTGAAATGAAAATCTCTTTAAGCGCTAGTTACTTAATCGAAAAAAGCAGGTTTTGCGTCACTAAATTTAGTGGATTTTACTGCTGTTAATTTTAATAGGTACTGTTTTCCTCGAAAACTCCGCAGCATGATTGCATTTATCCTAAACAGACACTATGCGGGAAGTGTATACAGAATTTGCCGAAAAAGTACCAAAAAACACTTAAACTTGAGCGAGACCAAATATAAAATCCAATTAAACGAGCACAATATTTACTTTAGTCGCACAAGCATAACTATAAACGAATAAAGGTGCTTAGCCATTACACAGTTTTGGGCGAATAGTAGCAATAGGTTTTATTGGTCGTTGTTGGTATTGCTTCGATGGTAACAGGCTGGTATTACGTTGTAAAGCAAATAGCGCAAAATACAGTTTTCATCCCAAATTAGTTCTACAATGTAAATGTGCTTGTATAGTATACTTTTTTATTAGAATTACAATGACACTTCAGTTTATTAGAATAGAAGCAATATTGTATTATCAAGTTTAAAGATTCCTGTGAGTTGACTTCAGACAAAGCAGGACGTATGAAAGGACAAAAATAAAACCTGCACATGCCCCAAACAAAAAATGCCATAAGGACGATCACACGAACGAACATCTGTCTATCCGAACGAATGAACGTTCGCGCTCGCACCGAACAAACCACCATCAGCTCGTACCCTAACCACGCCGTAGTCATTAGGCATTCAATTAAGTAAAACGCATCGATGTTTGCGTTACACTCGGCGCGGCTCGATATTTGCGCACATTTCAATGTTGATGACGACAGAACAGATTAGGACACCGTTGTTTGCTGTGACAAGGAAACGATTGTCACACAGAAGGTGTTTTGTTGAGAAAATCGTGTTGAAGTAGGATACGTTATAATTAAAGACGGGGATGTACTATCTCTGATTGGACGAGGTTCTTTAAAAATGTATGCCTGTATTTTCATTACTACACTTTTGTAGTTACGTTAACACAACAATGAAGTAGATATATCTTTAGTTCTATTTCACAAGTTTTCAGTCACAAAACCTCTAATAGTTTGGCGTGACAAATACCCACTTGATTGAGCCCTACATGATAATGAGGCCAATGCAGGAAATAAAGAAGTAGAATTTGATAGTCCTTTATAGATTAGAGTAGTTTATTTTTTCACCACAAGGTTTTATACCCTTTCTCTTTTCTCGTATAGCATAGCTGTTATGAAGCCCTTGTTAAACTAGGTGAAATACCTTGGAAATGTATCTCCAAATAAATGATGTAGTCACAATCTTCAATTCCGACGTAGTTGCTGCAGTGAAGCCGAATTGCTGTATATAGTTGAACGGGCACTATTCCTGAATCACCTACATTGAATTGCATACATGTGCTAAATGCGGGACATTGCTGCGGATTGTTAGGGAGGTTTCACATACATATAACATGGTTTTATAGTAGAAAACTGCAAAGGGTATGGAAATAAAAAAAAAATGTTCTTCATATGTTTGCGATAAGATGCTAGTATAAAGAAGGATGCCTTAATTCATATCTTAGAACCTTGCTTCTTAAATTATTAGATCGTTTTTGTATTCCTTAAAGACACGAAAATATTTTTTAGTTTTTTTTTTCTTTCAAAAATAAATAATCTATCCCATCGTTTGCTAAATATTTATCGATGAACGCAACAATAAACAAGTACTAATCCACTTTTTCTGTAGGAAAACGGCAGAAATGTGAATACTTCTCAAGCCTAAATGTCATTATTCTGAATCGATACACACAGAACGAGCGTTGATTCAGCCGCTACACGAGACGGGTTGCATAATAATATGTTTAATGGAAACCGACACTTTTTATCTGCGACGATATGCCATTAAAGATTGTAATATGAAAATGGAGGCGATACATATATTGAGTTTCCTTTTTGATTACCTGTTTAATGCTTGATGGTGATTTTTACATACATTACGGTAATTTCAATGTTAGGTATTGGTATTACTAGGGTAGGCTTTCTACGACATCATCTGAAGCACTTTTCGAGCAACAAGACAGTCTCTTTTTATCTAAAGTAGGTCTTCGGAATGCTTGCTTGTAACGAAATTGGCGATTTCCGACTTTAATGTCTAGATTTCAACGAGTATTTACAGTCATATTTCAATTCTGTTCAAGTTCCTTCGAAATCGAATTTTCGAAAAGGCATAGGCAATTACCATTGAAACCTATTAATACACCAAGACCACACAAGACAAAGTCACGACAAAAATGTTAATCAGACAAAGAAATATTGCAGCTGCACTCGAAATTGTAAATTCTTGCTCTTTAAACTCTCGTTAATGACAAGACATATGCTGGCCTGATTATATCTGAGTGCGGGAGATCGGTTGAAGATATCAATGGTAGAATCTGTCTCTGCTCACTTGATATTTAGAGTATTTTTTTTAATGTACGGAGACTTTTGGATGGTTTTGTAATGGTAAGTGTACACATTAATTCTATAAAATGCTTCTCGTCAATATTTAATCATATGTATGTTGGGTAAAAATAACTTTAATTCCTCTCCTACTTTATGTCACTCTACTCAAGTTCTACTTGCCTCGGGTTGAGCATTAGAGAAAGTTATAAGCAATTTTCTTACAAGTTTAAAGACAAAGTAAAATGAACAACTTAAAATCAGTTCATCTTTATTATTCCTCACAAATGTCACAGCACTGTCTTAAACATACTAAGTAACATTCATTAACACTTCAACTTGCAACTCCTAACAAAAATAAATTGCTGACAGCACTCACCCGTACCATCAAAACAATGAACTTTACTCCGTTTTAGTTCCAAGCCATCGCAGAGTTGTTGACAAAAAATACTCTAAAAAAACCCAACATCCTGCGCAGTGACATATGCCATGTCGTACTAAGTTGGAGCACTTCCAAAATCTGCGACAATTGTAACCGTCAACTGGGACTTTTGTTTTGGTTTTATTTTCAGTAGTTTCAGTACTCGTGGGCCGTTTAGTAGGACTTATGTTGGTCGTAAAAATTTAGTACTTGCTTAATTGGGGCGTGGAGTTAAGGATTTGGGTTGTGAAGAAGGTGATATCATGTTTACTGGTAGGGTGAAGACGTTACTGAATGGATTCGAATCTTGATGTTTGGGTCACACGGAACTAAAACAAATTAAGATTGGATTAATTAATTTCAAGCTACATAATATGGTACTCTCGTCTCGTACGAGATTTTGATTTCGTAACCCATGTTACTCGTTATTCCTTTCTGAGTATCCATTTTTGTGGAAAAATCCGTTGCCATTTTAAATCAACTTCAGCCACATTTTACATTAAGAATATTTATTTCTCGCTTTCACCGTCACCTTAACCGAGATGTTACCACGATAGCGATTTAATTGACTATGCACAGATAAGCTTCGTTATTGATGACTACCAATTTGCGGCTGTCGCACCAGTAATTACCAACTTTAGGAGCTCGCCTTTAATCTTCAGCTTCCTGGGAATGTGCACAGACGCCCAATCTTAGCGGCTGATCTAGTGATTTTGTGGTGGAATTTTTATAGTTACATTTTTCATGACCCTCATCTTTTGGTTGGTATCTAATGAAATTAATTTCTGATAGAATCGTTTTCTCAGTTTTATTTTAGTTTGAAGTCGCAATTTCAACGTTTAAAGTGCACAAAAACATGCATATTTTATTGACACTGATCCCTAATCCTAAGGTTCTCAATTCATTCATTCTGGCAAGTTAAATACTAAAAATATAAATAACTGTGTCGTGTAATATACCTAAATTAAAGTAACACTATAATTTCACTTCATACACAACAAAGAAACATCCTGTAATAACTTATAAAACTCCACTTAGTCTAAAACCCTTTCAAGTTTATTTACCCACTCACTATCTCCGCCACTATGACAAATTTAAAGCCATCAAGAAAATTTCTCAACGTTCAGACAATGGCACTATTGTCGACAATTTAGGTTAGGCAAGTTCACTCAACTCCGGCCGTGCTCCCGCAGGATATACAATCCCTTCGCTATCTACCAAGTTATCTACTTCGTTAGTAACCGCATCTACTACATCATTTTGTACTTAATCCATTGCATGTTTATCTACAGTAGTTTTGTATTCGTTCAAAATAAAAGCAGCATTGGATACGCCTCCATCCGTTTCTACTTTATTTATGTTGACTCCGTGGTGCATCAGTAACGTTATACCACGGAACCTCATGCGGTTTACACAGTAAACACAATATGAAGTGACTATTGACTATTCCTGTTCTCAAGCGTCGTTCGTCTTTTTAATTTTGCATTTTCTATATACAGGATAGGTTTCGGATTTCAAAAGCTTCTTTGAACTCTCTGGTTTTAACCTTTTATTATGAAATAATGAGATCCCATGGGATCGTATTACCGCTCTTTATAATTTTGATTGACGTTTTATCGATATTCGTATGCTTTTGGATTTCCTTGTTATTGAAGATTTCGGATGTTTTTAGGGTTCCGTACCTCGAAAGGAAAAAACGGAACCCTTATAGGATCACTTTGTTGTCCGTCTGTCTGTCTGTCTGTCTGTCTGTCTGTCAAGACCCTTTATCTTAAGAACGCGTGGACGTATCAAGCTGAAATTCACATGAAATACTCGGGTCTATTGTCCCTTTAGGCTGTGAAAATATCAAGCTTCTAAGCCAAGCCAATCAAAAGATACAACCGATTATGTCGATATTTTCAACAAATTCTCGACACTCGCAAAGGAATCAAAACCTACAGAGTACTTCCCGTAAACTCAGAATCTTGAAATTTGGCATGAAGCATTGTTATATAATGCAAATATAGGAAAAATTGCGAAAATCTCATTTTTTTTGTTATATAATATAATAAAAATATTTTAATAAAATGAAACTTACTACCTTATTTCTCACGAACGAATAAAGGTGCCAAATTGAAATTTATACCAAATACCTAGGTCTATTGTCCCTTTAAGCAATGAAAAAATCAAACTTCTAAGTTAACGCGATCAAAAGATACAGCAGTTTTACCGACACCTTAGACGAATTTCCGTCACACGCTAGGGAATCAAAACCTACAAGGTACTTCCCGTGAACTCAGAATCTTAAAATTCGGCACGAAGCAACGTTATATAGTACAGATAAAGGAAAAATTGCGAAAATGATAAATTTGAAGTTACATAAAATATTTAAATAATATTATTTTTGCTTACATGACATAAAATATTTTTTAAATAATTATAAACTTACTACTTACCCTTTTTCACATGAACGCGTAGAGATATTAAAGTTTTGAATAAAAAGCGAAATTCATATCAAACACTTCTTAAATATAATGGCCTCTAAACTGTGAAAAATTTTAAATCATTCAAAGGTCATTGGGCACCTTAGTATGAAAACCATACCCACGGCGGATACGAACGAAATATAGCACAGTATAATGATAAAGGCTCTGATTTACTATGGCATTAGTCGCATCAATGTGAACCATGGGAATCTAGAGAAAATCAGGTGTAAACATCAAATATTTTCCTCATTTCAATGGGGAATTTAAACGACCACGTTTGACGGATTTGAGAAATCATTTCTTTGTAGTGAAAGAGTATACTCGCCGTTTATTTCCATTGTCATCAGGTTAGGATCTGATGATGGAAATCCTGAGAAATTGTAGGCATGCATAGGATTAAAACTTGATTCTCAGATGTATGTCTGGTGATACTATCAAACAGTGAAGGTTTAGAGCTTATCTGATGATGGAGACGTGAGAAAGTCGAGAGAACTCGGTATGTTTTAGTTACGTCGTGTTTGGGCTTATATTATTCGTATTGACGAGAACTTTTCACAAAAGTTAAAAATAAAAACTTTTTACAAAAGAAAAACAACTTCTAAAACAACAAGAAAACTGTTTATATGCATCGGTCTAGATCTCGGTGGTTAAATAAATATAGATGCATCCTCTAGACACCGACTTCTAGACCGATGCACCTAACATCTTTTTAATTTCTTTCTTGCTTTTGTTTTCTTGTTGCTTTTTTATATGTTTGAAGTTGGATTTGTTTGTAAAATGCTACAAAATAAAATAATGCCGACTTTATAAAACAAAGAAAGGGACAGAATTACACTTTTGTCAAGGCTCTAGAAACGTAAAGCCAGCAGCCCCGAATCCTACTCTCTAGAAGTCGTTGTTACAATTCGACAGCTACAAGTCGTCAGACGGTCTGCTTTAACCCAAGTTAGTAGTGAATTCTCATCACCTAAAATAAAATAAGCTCCAACACAAGGTTACGTTATAAATTGTAAAGGAGTTCCCATAACTATATCTGATCTTAGCTGTCGATCCCACAATGGCAGTCAAACCTATCTTTGCGGAAAGTCTTCGCCAATACGAATAAAATAAGCCCAAACACGTGGTAGTTACAACATACCGTTCGGGAGTTCCCTTGACTCTCTGTAGTCTCCATAATCAAATCAGCTCCAAACCTTCACTGTTTACCAGTACCCTCAAAAATACACTCACATGTCTGGTTATGACTCGATGCGTGCCTACAATATTCAAGAGTTGCCCTCGATTTCTCAGGGTTTCCAGATCCTCATCAGATCCTGGTCATCCGGATTGGCACCTTCCTTCTTTATGAAATGTCTTTAACAATAAAAACTAGCATTGCAACCTGTACAATCCTCTGAAACTGCTTGTCTTTTATATTTTTCAAACGATCCTGGACATTCGTCTCCATGGAATTTTAATAAAAAATTTATATTCAAAGAAACGTCATACCATTCTCCACGGTTTAAAACTACTTTGATTCATGTCCGCCACTTTTTACAAAGCGGGTCAGATATGCCCCATGACCTTTAAGACATAATTAGTTATTTTCAATCAGATTTCTGAATGATGACTATAAAATGTTGTATATAAATAACTTCAATAAAATAACTTTTACAAGGTACTGGCCTACTATTTTAGTTATATTATAAAATAAAAAATATTAACTATTTTGACTCTCACGAAATTACCATAACTATGATTGTTCTAAACTGAACGGTTGGCGCGAAACTCACTTTTTATCTATACAGCATTTGTACGGAACCCTCGGTGCGCGAGTCCGACTCGCACTTGGCCGGTTTATTTTAAAGTGTGCAACATTTTTTAGAAAGGTTTATTTGTTGAAAAAATTTATAAAAAATAATTATTGTACGCACAAAAGATAAGCTAGTCATATATCTAAACAGTACATGAGTTCCTATGACTTTCAGTATGTGTTACACGAAATAAAACTTCTTATTCTTATCTACCACCCATAAAACATGACTAAAAAATCTTCAAATCTTGTAGCAGCAGCGAAACAGTTCACAAAAGTTCACACTTTTCCCATAAAAAAGATACTAGACACCGATTACATAAAAAATATCAATGAATAAATCGTAAAATTGAAAATCACTGGTTTATCTATGTTTTATCTGTAGATAAGCAAATAGGCGAAGTGTCGAAGCCGGCGATGGTGGTAGATAAGCTATCTGATGAGGAAGTAGCGATCGATAACGATCGTATGGTGTGTAGAAATTATTGATTTGTCGACGTCACGATCTGATCGGACTTAATTGAAACGCACGTCAGAAACCATTTAGATTTGAGTCAAGCTTTCGAGAAGGTTGATATGTAAATATTCTTTAAGTGATTTTCTTTTATTTATGAGTAAAGGTATTTATTTATTTATTTATTTATTACACTTTTTGCACACATTTTACACAAAAAACAATGTACAAAGGCGGACTTAACGCCTTAGGCGTTCTCTACCAGTCAACCTTTAGGTGGAGGAGAAATTTCATGGCAGGTGCACTAAATATAAAAGACAAATTGAAAATATATACGTACATAGAATTATTATACATACACATATACATATAAGGTGCTTTAAAATTACCTGCCAGGACTTGAATGGGGGGTAGTTTTGCGTTTATAGATTACAATAGTGAAGATAAATAATTGATTGTATGTCATATTTTTTTTCATATAAAAAAAAATACGTATGAATTTGACTTAATTTATTAGTTTAAAACCGTCCAGTAGAGTTGCGCGTTGCCACTCGTGCAGAACAGATAGAAAGAGATAGCAGTTGTTTTCATTGACAAAGTAACACTACGCGCGTAATTTGTGAACCACGTTATGCAGAGTAGAGCCAATGTTAATTTAATTTGTTTAATGTCTCAAATTGAATTGACTGTTCCGGGGAACGAAATTTCTTCACTATTGCAATCTATAAACGCAATACTACCCCCCATTCAAGTCCTGGCAGGTAATATTAAAGCACCTTATATATAATATTAAATAAACTTTAATACATATACAAATAACACAAAATTAAATGCACAGTTGTATTAATTCTGCAAACTCTGGTGAAGATTTAATATTATATTATATATTTCTTAAGTAATTTTATTTTAATATGAAAAAATATGTTCTCGTAATTGCACATTTAATTAATTGATTCAACATTATAAACAAAAAACCCTACATTTAGACGAAGATTTTTAAGTTTCTCGGATTTTTACCGAGGGACCTGTGGCCTTAAAATTAAAACTATTCATACTGCAGAGTTACCTCAGCTATGAGAAATCTATGGAGGAACATTCATAAGGATAACAAAAGGAACCCTTTCACCGCAACCAAAATTGGAATTTCCAAAAACATCCCTCACCAACCTTGGGTCGACACCATACATTTTATTTATTCATACGCGTGGGTACGTGAGACCGAATTGTGCATGTATTTTAAATGGATTAATTTGTGTCGCGCCCGTGACCCGCATCACGGAAGGGTTACCAGCAAAATTAGGGGCAAATTGTTGACGTGGGTCATTTAGACCCATTATATTTTTTGGCCCATCTCCAATGCTGAAAAAGAGTGATTTTTGGTGTGATGGAATTTATTCGCAAATTGGTGTTGGTCAAAATGTCGTTAGGCTTGAGTGGATCGTATTCGAAAAACGTCATGTGTCATCTATTTTGAGAATATATTTTGGTTCCTTTTTGAAACCACTGTGAATATTTAAGGCTCGTGCTATGTTTAGTATTTCCGCATGAGCTGCATAATGTTACTTTAGTTTGCTTAATTCCCAACAGTAGCCACAATTTTGTGAAATTTAAATAGAACAAAATACAAACCAAGAGCTACTAAAATATTCTATAGCTTCAAACAAGTCATAAATAATGAACAAAATTGTGCTATCAAAAAAGAGCCATAAATGGATAAAAAATATAAACAAAACACAACAAAGTCACTGCCATAACCTGTCCAAAATCATCGCAATATTTTCA
The DNA here is from genome assembly GCF_022581195.2 of Helicoverpa zea. Lineage (NCBI taxonomy): Eukaryota > Metazoa > Arthropoda > Insecta > Lepidoptera > Noctuidae > Helicoverpa > Helicoverpa zea. The sequence goes on along the minus strand of NC_061456.1, from coordinate 1,240,265 downwards.
GAGGAAACGTCACTAAATTCTTTTAAACTGTAAGAACTAACGTTGTAGTATTCATAAATCATAATTATACGGTGTTCCACGTGCATACTATATATATTAATTAACAATATCCCCGGGGCATATTTCTAGTGTAATTAGACACACCCTTGGAAGTAGAGATGTTTGGGCATGTGTCTCCAATTACTCGTCATATTTAACGGCCGTGAGAAATCGACGAGAATATTTTGAATTATGTAGGAAATTGTTTTTTTGGGAACTTTTTGAGTGATATTTGAAGCTTGGGTATGAGGAAGTTGAGTAAGGAACTAGAGGGTCCTAAACTAAAAAGGCATGCTTTGATTGATTATGTAGATGTAAAACAACACGTTTCTGATACTATTTATTTACACGACTGTCTTGTAACCTCCATGGACCTGCTTTGTATAAATCATTATATATCGAGAAATATTTTTCATCAAACTACTACTATTTCTAAGACTTTTATTTTCGACTTATTAGAGGTATTGTAGCAATAAATGCATTTTCTTTCCAAAAAAAAAACATATCACTGTCATAATATTCTAAACAAAATCTACTTCAGCATTTCCATTCACATTTACCAACCTATCTAAATCTGTTTATCTGGACAGCGTTTTCCCTTTACTCTAAAAAAATCGGGCGTTCCAATTTTCCGAATATCAGATAGGTGTTTTGTTACACCTTTTCTTTTTTTTTCTTTAGACCTTGTGATACGTTTGTTGTGAAGGGAACACATGGAATGAAGTAACTGAGATTGAATTTGGATTTTCGATTTCGATTCGGATTTCGAGACGTCTTTTAGCAACTCGTAAAACGAGTCACTAACGTCAAAAGTATACCTAGAAACTTCAAGTTCATTACGAAATGATTTTGTAATAGAATAAGTTACGTTTTCAAAATTATAAAGTCTGTTTTTTTTTTTTTTTATTAATTTCTGCTTTTGGAACCACTTCAAACAAAAATAATGATTACATCCAAAAATGTTTTATCAATTTACCGAAAAACAGTCATCAACTTCGCACACCACTCTAGCGAGACATCAATAATACTTCACTCGTGCAAAATATTCGAGTAATTTTGCAGTGTGCACAATGCATTACCCGCAAGCTTCGACTGAAAGGCTGCCAATATGAAGTGCCCCATACTCACCGTGGATGCATTTGTTTTTCATTTCCCCAAAATATTCGATTGACTTTCTGTGTTGCTTTGAAATACTGCTGAAATGAAATGGTCCAGTATTGACTAGGTCGGGAACTCGATGAATGGTATTGCTTATTTGGTAATGGCACTTGTGCTTTTATTTGCGAACATTATTTTGGTTTATTCAGTTAGATCGTTCTTTAATTTAACTGCGAAATTCTGGTGATGAATATGAGGTTATTCATATAATTTTGTTGATCAACCAGAATAAATATGTACACGTAGCAACATAATAACCTTTTAAAGCTGATCTTGTCATTTATATTTAGCTATACACACAAATTATTAAACAGATGTGGTTTGCAAAGCCACAAACCCATTCAAAAACTTTATATAACCTTACAACTCCATAACAATCTCATTCCATCTTTTGTTTTAAGGCTTTCAACCTTCTTCGTTTTCTCACACTTTATATTATCCGTACACCACAGACTCCACCACAAAATTCTGCGGTTATGACATTACCTTGCGAGTGTTGGCCAAAAAATATGAAAAGTTCAGTAATGGGCAGAGTCACCAGTAAATCTTCTGACCAATAAATGGTCGGCACCGGCGGCGAATCGAAAGGTGCTGCAATTAAATCCCACGAGATTAAATGGACTCCATCCATTTGTGGTCTTGGTGTTGACGCGGGGGATATGTGAAGAGCGAAATGCGGTGGGCGATTTGTTGGGAATATGGCTTCTGGTATAACAGTAAGTTTTGATTTTGAATGTGTAGTTGTTGATAGATAATTTCATCAGAAGGAAGAAAAGACAAATGATGGTAAATATTTACGTCTTTAGGAACGTTTAATAAAAACAAACATAATTTTTGACCACAAATAGTTTACCAAAACGTTTCAGGACTAGCCAACATTAATTATTGCTTGGCATTCAGAATTTGACGATAATCGTGATTCCTCAGTTAAACTGCCAAAAAAAGAGAACAATATCGTTCCAATTCTCAAAACCGCTATCACTCGTAACATGAACCGCTGTCTCCAGCAATGTCCAATGGCTAAGTAATTAATGCTTTCATGTAACTTTCTTATGTGTAACGCTACTGGGGACAGCACGATTGCCAACGGATAAAGGATGCTCCTACTCCTCAACCTTTTTTCAATTAAATTAAGGTATAAAAAATCAGGAGCCGAAGAGATTCAATCTGAGTTTTGGTCTCCTCTCGTTAATGGTGATGAGTTCTCGTAATGGTAATGGACTTCAGCAGTCTTTGTTTTTGGGCTGATGTCCAGATAAAGAGTTGGTAAAGCAGGAATTAAAAGTGATGAGGACGTTTTATAACATGGTTTTGCAGTGAATGGCTCTTAAAGTCATGATATTGACAAAACGATTGTTGCCGTGTTGATGGTTATTCATAATAAGCTAAATGTCTTCACCTATTGTTTCCATGAAGTATCATTAAAGTTATTACACTTAAATTCACTCACAGACTTCAGTCAGTTCAGTCTTCTTTACGATAATTCCTTCATTCTTAGCTATAGCGTATCTTCCACAGAAGAATAGAACATTAATCAATCTCAAGTTTCACTGTCCTATCAACCTTTCAAAGAGTATGTTATATCCTCAATGTTAGTAGGTAATATTTCAGTTAAGAAAACTTAGTGAAATTTCTTCATTACTCCACTAGACAGTGTTATAGCAGTTCGTTAACAGTAACTTCTATTTGCAGCCAGAATGAACTGTGTCGCACTATTTTTTGTCCTTGATAAAAATATTAATATTGAATCAGTTATAAAAACTGTACATGCATAAACAATGTTTTACTCTAACATTTACATATTCATCATATGCGCCAACATCGTCGACAAACAAACCGCCAATTAAAAAAACAAACAAAAACATTGAAAATTAAAAGAAGGCTTTTACATAGTTAACGCTTACATTAAACGGTCAGGCGGCATTTAGATAAATGTTACACCAAGCTTTTCTTTGCCATCACAATCCACCTTATCCAAACGTCTTAAGGATCAAATTGCTACTACTTAACTTTTTTTCTACAGTGGTAGTAACTTTAATATAAATTAGCGAACTTTTGCAATCAACTTCAACCCTATTCCTAAGGCCATAATGATTAAAATGAATTGCTTCGCTGCCGTGTATTCTTGTGGTACTTTAGCATAAATTAGCATGTGGCGAGTAGGGAGACAAGCCGTATCAATCACGATAAATACTATTTTGTAGTGACACTGGCCTCGGGGTTTCGTGCCGGAGACTCCTTAACGAGTGGTTTGTGATTTTTAATGGCGTCGTGAAAGTGTGCGACAAATGACCACTTGTATGTAGGTACGACAGTGATATTTGCAACTGAAGTGGTGACATTATCTAGTTGTATACAAAGTATGCAAGTAGACGAGAAAAACATCCATTTAAACTAGCTCTCATTGAAATAAAAGCGGCCAACAAGTAGGAATTGCTATGTTCATAATAAAAAATAAAATAAGCTATGAAAACTATATGAATCCATTTAAAAAGATTTTACCAAAAAAACAAGAACTTTCTTTGACTCTAACTATGACTTGATTTGAAGATGATGAAACTTCAGAAGTGGATGGAACGGGAAAAAAATTACAAAAAAATTGTCATTATTTAAAGATCAAGAAAATCATGTTATCAGTTGACTATCTCCATGAGAACAAAGAGCTTTTCACATTTCCCACCACCGTAGGAGGTATTACCGCGACACTTAAGAAATCCTAATCTCCTAATACAAATAACCTAATTAGGCTGTTATCTCACGAGAATGTGCTTTGCTATCAATTTCATTATCTCCAAAGCGTGGGACAGCATTCTTTGTAAGCAGCCTAATCTTATTTATGGGGTGTTTATCAAGTGTACAGATGTTTATCATTGAACTTCGGAATGGGTTGCGCCATTCAAATATTTTGATCGTTTTGGAATGATGGTCATGATAGAAAGTTCTAGTTGGCTCGGAATGGGAGCTGATCATTATCTTAATCGATGTTATCTTCAAATGCTTAAGTTTCTTTCGGATTGTATTATTTTGTATCAGATATTAAGTCACTCATTGTTGTCATTGTGGGTTGTCCCTTTTTTGCTTTAATGAGCGTTTGTAGACGTTGCCTTATTTACTATGCCTTGACGATCAAGATGGGAGATTAAAGACTGTTATAGTTTTATTATAATGCGAGCCTATTGTTGTCACTAAAGGGGTGATGACCCTGTCTGATACCAATAAGGTACAAACTAGTCTCCTAGCTTATTCATTAAAAACTGCTCGTTATCAAGTTGTTTGTAAGCTATGTTCTCAAATGAAAACATTCAATAACCATTAAAATAATTCCTTCTTCTAAATTCTTAAATCTACATCAATAGTGCCTGTAAAACAATTGGAAACTGTTGAAACTACAGTTGTACATTAGTGAAAATATCGTTCGTGGCTTGATTTAAATACGATCGATATAATTTATATGGGTAAAGGAAATAATTGGATTTGAATGAGAACACTAGGTTTATTGTACAATAAAACTATAAGATAAATGGTGAGAGTCATAATCCAGTAGTAATTTATCCAGATTTACTTGCTACTGAATTTAAATCACTATATCTATACTAATATTATACAGAGGAAAACTTTGTTTGTTTGTTTGGTTGTAATGAATAAACTCAAAAACTACTGGCCCGATTTTAAATATTCTTTCACCATTAGAGAGCTATATTATCTGCGAGTAACATAGGCTATATTTTATCCCGGTGCGGGCAGTAGCTCCCACGGGACGCGGGTGAAACCGCGGAAAAACGGCTAGTTAGTTTAGAGGTTCATCAGATTCCATGTTTTTATCTCGTATGAAAATCGGTATAACATTTGTTTTCCCAGTGTCTTTAGTAGAATAAATTATTGTTTTTGTTGCTGCCGAAAGCATACAGTATGAAAACTTTTGAATTTGTGAAGAAACTCAAAATAGCAAATAGTACCAACTATATGACAGACCTAAAATATGTGTTTCATTAGTAGATACACAAATCATTCAGGTACCGCTTTAATTTCAGATAGACGAAGGTATAATAGCACTTGTTCATTAAAAGCAAAATGAGAGAAACTTAGAAATTGTGTATAGGATATTTTACGAGAGAACGGAACGATGAAACAACTTGATACAAATGAATGGTTGAAATACACGTTACTAAATATACGATCATGAGAAAGGTACTTATTATTTCTTAGTATTACAACTAATAGTTGAGTACTAAAGTTAGTTATAATACTTGTAAATGCGTTGTTTGAAAGTTAGACTTTTGTTGGAAATGTCATTATTTTTATGCCTTGTTTTATGGATGAAAGTTACTTTCGAACGTATTTGCATATTTTTGATTAAAATGGCCCTATACAATATTTAATGCCTGTGCAGTTGTGGGATAGTGTTAGTTTAAAGTTGACATAAATTCGTTGTGTATAAATAAGGAGCACACCCTAGAATGGCATTAAAAAAATCTGTTTTTGTACAGTATGTAAAAAAAATAACAAAATGAAGCTGCTTAACCATAAGTGCCTGGTTTTACTTTATTACTGAGTTCTCAACACGAATGTTCACAATTAATATAATTAATAGTTTTAAAAACTAAAAATATACGCTGGTCATGTATTGTCATCGGAACTCAGAGCGTATCCAAAACATCCTAATCGAAGACCGGGGAGTGGGTCAAATGATTCTAAAATTTTCTTACATACATAGTTACAAGTGAAGCTAATATAAGCGTGTTAAAAACTTACGAAGTTCCATGTGTCGTTTGCAAGACGAAAATAATCTAATACCTACAATGAACTCTTAAACCTGGAATCTAACTAGACAAAAGTAGGAGTGTATATACCTAACTATAGGTAAGCTTAGAACCGTGTAAGCCCTATAGAAATTTCCCAGAAGGTTCCAGAAATTTCAGCATTCCCTATTAATATTGGTTTCGCATTGGGTATTTCTACGAATATCGGAATACTCGAGCGTTAAATCGTGGCGCTGTTTGAGAAGCGTGAGACTTGTTCCGACATCGGTGTCCGACACTCTGCCAACTGTTTAGTGATGTTCTTAATGAGTATCGATATCGAGATCGTTTTATTTGGTGTTTTTGTTTTGTTTTTCTGAATCTAGACCCTGGTATATTTGACGAAATGTATTTTGATTGAGTTAAAGAAAATTAAATATTTTGGGAATCAAAACAGGTTACTTTAAGACTCTTGCCAGATTAGTATTATGAAAGCTATCTTTTAACTGAAGAACACACACGGAATAGAAGGCCAAGCCAAACTATAAAATCTTGAAATGAAATGCCTAATAGTTATGTTTAACAAATTATGTGTGTTAATGTAAATAGAGCTTTCTTGGTTAATTCCTAGTCCTTGGTGGTTGTTCCTAGTGTATCATGTCGATTGCTTTTACTTTACAATTTCGTAATTAAGACATATCGACAATCTTGAACAGCTGGGCTACATCCCTAGCTGAAGAGTTAACAGGATGTGTGACACGGCGCTCTTGAGGTAATTGCCGCATTTCACACTGCACTCGGTTCTCGCCTTATTTTGATTGGAGTGTGCGATATCGCTCTGAAGTCATATCGGACAGCTCTACGGTAATGTAGTCGGTGATTTGAGGTTCTAGGTTTTTTGAACTTGGAACTACTTTTTTTTATTTTTAAGTGCCGGTAATCTTTTGTAAATGATGCAAGCATTAACGCATAATGGGGTTGAAGATTGGTTCATAAAAGAATATACCTATTTATGAAGATAGTAGTCACGAAGAAACGATATAAAAAATGAATTGAGAGCCTCCTCCATTTTCGGAAGTCGGATAAAACAACATAACTCTCCTTTTGGCGCTATTAAATGGGAAACAATACTTCTCTAAAATTGATAAAGGATATACACAATATCGTAGTTTATATAGTTTGCTAATTCTGTAAGGGACTGTCTACACCATGAATATCTCTACTGTACCTAATATAGCACTTATTGTATTTTTCTATTCTTCTGCTATACCTACATAATTCACTACTATCATAATGTCAACCTAATAAATCTCATACATGAAATAAAATAAACATACTAAGTGCTAAGCCAATTAATAGTTTCCTTCACATTTCCCAAGAAAGACCAGAATATAGCTCCGTCATGTAAGTCTAGCGTCAAATTTGTCGCGTGGTCGATCCTAATGAATTAGAAGTCGTAACGCCTGCCTTCGTCGTCGGTAGCCGTGGTGACAATTACACGCGGTAATTAAACATGTTTGCTGGCTCCTTTAAGGAGTTTGATTTCTAATATGAAACGTGAAACGTGAGTGTTTTGTTTTCAGGTTTGGTGATTGTTTCATTTGTTTTTAATGGTTTCGTGATTGATAACGTCAAACTAAAACTTTTGTAAAAGTTTAACCAAGGAGTTTCTTGCCTGTTCATTAGTGCTGCAGGCCTAAATGAAATAAATTGACAAGTTATATTGCTTACCATAGAACGTTGTAATATCACTTCAACAATGTTTTAAAAGATGGTCAAAATAAAAACCCAGCTTACACCTGTCAATATTTTAAATTGAAACAAACACAATCCTTTTAGCAAAACATTTCATTACGTAATCGACTGTAAATCATGTTTTTTTATCTTAATCCAATATTTCGTATTGGCTTACGAAAGCGCAGGTTTTCCTCAAAACCGAGGGAAAAAACACATCTTGGAGACTTTGTATCGAATTTCTTGAAACATTACAAATTTAATGCTGTTAGTGTTCAATCGAAAATCGCCGTTGTGTGTTAGGAAATAGGGTTTTAATAGGATGAATTTTTAAGTTAGTTTTACAGTAGGGTGCCAGAAATATGGCGTTCGATGAATAGGAAATTAGATCGTGCAATGGGAATGAGATATTATAATAGATGGGATTTTCCTATAGCGACGGAAGATTCTTTTTTCTGTTTTTATCAATTCCGTTTTGTTTTTACGAACGAATGAAGATTGGTACTTATGCGTGGAGCACTCGAAAGGAAGAGATTTACTTGTTGAAAAGTTTCAGCATATTTTACCTCACAAGTTTATAAGAATACAGTAGAAACTACGATGTCTTTTGTTGAGAATATTTTCTGGGTAATAACTTCAAAGTTAACTTCTAACTGTGCCCTTAATATTACATCCAGGATCACGCATACGCATATCACGCAGTTTCTTTACTATTTCATCGCGAAAGAAATTCAGGTAAGACAGTTCTCATCAGTCTTTTCTCTGTCCAACTGCAGGTCTCTTCTCCTACAGGGAATAAATGAATAAGCGTTTATCATTTACCCCGATAGATGACTGGTAGTTGACTTCAAATCTTGGCCGGAACATTGTAGTCTTCAAAATAGATGTCCACTTAATTACTGTGCAATCAAACTAATTCACCACCACACAAACGTATATATTATGCACAATAAAAAACAATATTACAAAAATAAAAAAGCGAAAAAAAAACCCAAGCGTTGTTTTTCAATTCGTCCCAGCTTTTCAATGCGGGTATTCTAATATTCTTTCCTGCCCACTGAGCCGCGATTCCCTACAACGAACGGCTAAGGAATATATTTTTATGTGCACGGCCTTACCAATAAAAGAAGATTAATATTTCGTATTAAGATTACGGAGGTTGCTTATTTTGTTTTGTATTTTATGTGTTTGCTATTAGAATTGTTTCTTTTTGGGATTGCTATGTTTGTGAAATTGAATTTATTTAGGCTAGCTACTTTAGGTACTTGGTAGGCTCAAAATATATGTTTTTAATGTAGGTACCGCCTAATTGGTGGAGTGGTAATGGTTTAGCTTCAAAGTCAAAGTCAAAAACGTTTATTGAAACTAGGCTAGTTTTTAGCACTTTTTCACGTCAAATAATACAAAAGGACAGCACCCCAAAACGCCCCCCTTTCACTTAACTTTCGCTTAAACTCTCTATTGACTATTTTGTTTTTTTTTTTAGTTTAAAAATCGTTACAAAATCACTCTGCAGAGAGTTTAAGTATGACATGGTTAGTAGCAACAGTAACTTTGTCATCTTAAACACAATCTTCATTAGGAAGACATTTTGTGTTATGTACATTCCTTTTTTGTGTAAAGTTCCAATTAATTTCAATAACAATCCTGCCAAAACAAAACATAATCACTTTTAATTAAACACCTAAAACTTCGTAATACTGTCAGCAAAAAAAGTACAGTTGGAGAAAGCGAGAGCCTCCCAAAGCGGCAGTCGGGTAATCATTTAATTAGGTGGCACCCGAGTTAAGGAGTTTGCAAGGATCAGACGAGCTTACAGTTCGGAAGGCATCCGACAACTTTATTTATTTGGCTGGAAAGGGTGGCTGATTTTTGGCTGTGTAGTTTTTTTGTTTTCTTTTCAGCCAAATGCTGCTTAATTGTAGGAGAAAAGAATGATACTTATTATTATATGTTTATTCCAAAAATATGTACCTATTATTCTTTATTGCACTTACAAATATCTTTCATTACAAACGCAATACATACAGGTAATGTATTCAGGCCTACATTATTAAATACATGCTTATAATTGACAAAAACATTACACGAAAAAAACTAAGAATGATAAGAAACCAATTTCATACGAGAACATTAGGTATCTACTACCTAAACCAAACCATTTACGGCAACTTTACACATAATAAAAATACCAAAATACACACTGAAAACATACTTTTAACACTACAATGACAACACGTCAACAGAAGATAAAATGTCAACTTTAAAAACGTTTTTAGTTCCAAAGAAGAATCGTAATGTTGTCGTCAAATTAACGAAGAACTGTGTCTTTAATGGGATGCGATAGGGTGTGACTGTTACTGTGTAAATATTCCTTTGTCAGAGAGTTATTGTTGGAGATCAAAAGACGGCAAAATGTGGAAGAAATTGTATTGAAAATAATACTGATTTCGGCGGCTAAAATACTCTTTAGTCTTTAAATAGACTGCGTCTACATTAGATTGCAATAAGACTTGCCTGTCCATGTTTGTTCTTATTTATGACGTGTCTATAAGACCTATGTTATCAAAAATTATTTGAAAAACGAATAAATAAAATTAATTCCTTGCTTCTCACTGAAATGAGGCGCAATCAGATATTCTTAAAATATTTTGATGGTTCCGTTCGATGATAATTCTATCAATTCAATATCACCACAAGAACAAACCAAGTCTTTAATTTCTTCCTCAAAAGCAACAAGTCAAAGCCCAACAATCAATTTCCCACATTTTACAACATCTTTCCCACAGAACCTTGTTATATCCGGGAAAAAAAATTTCCCAAGAGTGCGAATATCCGGGTCAATTGCCCCGGGCACTGTGAGTAAATAAATTAACCGCTATCGGATATCCGTACTTTTTGCCCTAAACCAAGGCAATGTATGGCATATGGAAAAGGATTTGGATGTACGCTTTCCTTTCCGATAAAAAGGTCGATTTCTTTTTGTATTGTTGAAGAATTCGATATGTATTGAATTAACTTGTTTCTCACGTTAAAGTGTAACAAAAGACTGCCAGCGTTTAAACCTACTGCCACAGTTTTAAAAATTAACGATTAATAAAATTAATTGACGTTAACCAAAAGATAAACTCTTTTGGTTAACGTCATTTTCTATAATACATGCAAACTGGAGCAGTGGTAATCTTAATCGCGCTAACAGAACTAATGTTACTGTTGACAACGAAATAATATGGTAAACGTTAAATGACATTTATACGGGTTAAAAGAAAACAGGCGCTTAAATAAGAACCTCTTTATTTATTTTTCAGCTGTAGTGGGCATGTCCACATCCCTATGTCCCTAATTTACTTGTGACGTCACACTTCTTTCACAATAGATTGATGATCCACCTATTTGTTAAAGATGGCCAAATGAAAAAGTTCGTCATCCCTCACAAAGTTTCAGCGTTTATCCTATTTTCCGAGAAATAAAAATGATTCCAATTAACGATTTTCTCCGTTTCTTTGTTCCCCTTTTCCACAGATAGGGTGAAACTATTTCCCTTGGGGAGGAATTGTGGGAAATTCTATCGGTTGTATTCAATTACTTATGTGATTGACGGGGAAAAGAAGCAAGCTTATTAGCTAGGAAATGAGTATTATTTGTTCAGGATATTTTTGTAGGCAAGGAGGTTGAAAGTACCGCTTATCAGGGGGTTCAAATCCCGGGCATGTAAGATGTCATTTCCGAAAATACATCTTCTAAAATCATAACCTCGCTGTATAAAAAATAGAAATGATACAAAATATACGCATCAAGGAAGTCTAGTCAATCAAACATACTATTTTCTCCTTGGGATAGAAAAATGATAAATGCAATTTTAGACGATATTTAATAATAATTAGCCATCTAGTTCGTGAGTAGGTAGGAAAAATAAAAACTCGTAGTTTAAAATGGTTACCATACCAACAAGTATCATGACTGACTTTCCTACTTCTATTATCGTCCTATACCCTAAATTAGTGAAGCTAATTACTTATTTATAGAAACAACGAACACTATATAAAGAAATTGAATTAGCGAATGAGTAATATTCAAATAATGAGTACAATGTTCTTTAAGAGTATTATTTTAGTCTATTTGTGTGTCGGTTTCAGTAAAGGTGTGGTTTACGATTATTTTACAGGTAAACCTGTGTCAGAGGAACAATTGAACACTTATGAAGATCTGGGCGTCACTGAGTGAGTTTGTGATATATATTTTTTTTCTTTATCTTTTATATCATTGGCCTCGTGAATTTAAACAAGTTCTTAAAGAGGTTTTGGGATACAATCTAAATCACCGCACATTTTTTTAACCGACTTCCCAAAAAGGAGGAGGTTATCAATTCGGCCGGTATGTTTTTTTTTTTTTTTTCTATGTATGTACATCGATTACTCCGAGGTTTATAGACCGATTTACGTGATTCTTTTTTTGTTCGACTCGGAATAGCTGCCAGTTGGTCCCATAGTCATCAGGTTAGGATCTGATGATGGAAACCCTGAGAAATCGAGGGCAACCTTCGAAAGTTGTAGCCATACATAGGGTAAAAACTTGACACTTAGGTGTACGCCTAAAAGCACTATTCAACTGTGAAGATTTGGAGCTGATCTGATGATGGAAACCAGAGAGGGTCGAGGGAACTCGACAACTGAATATGTAAACTACCTCGTGTTTGGGCTTAAATTATTTGTATTGACAAGACCTTTGCAACAGTGAAGGTTTGGAGCTGACCTGATGATGGAGACCAGCGAAAGTAAGTCGAGGGAACTCGACAACTGAATATGTAAAATACCTCGTATTTGGACTTATATTCTTTGTATTGATGAGAACTTCTCACTTGTATAGATAGTGACAACTATTCGTATCACTGAAAAGCTTTAAATAAAAAACTTTTTTACAAAAAAATTAAACCGACTTCCCAAAACACTAAAAAGCAAAAAAAAAACTATTTTTAGGTGCATCGGCCTAGAAGTCGGTGGCAAAATTAACTTAGTAACATCCATTAGACACCGACTTCTAGGCCGATGCACCTAAAAATAGTTTTTTTTTTTGCTTTTTAGTGTTTTGGGAAGTCGGTTTAATTTTTTTGTAAAAAAGTTTTTTTCAAATACTCTGTTACACTCTGTTAAAAACTGTTATTAAAATCTATACTAATATTATAAAGCTGAAGAGTTTGTTTGTTTGTTTGCAAAAGTAGACATTACGTGCCGTCAACATGGTTAAAATTGATAAAACCTATTCCAAACTAGAAACTATGTACTAAAAATAACTTCTTTGTTTTAGTACCTGCACGATAGACATCAAACCTTGTGATGAAAATGAACGGAGTCGAGTAGACGGGTCTTGTAACAACCTGAACAGTCCAGCTAGAGGGACCTATTTCTCGCCTCTGGTTAGAGTACTGCCTCCAATTTATCATAATGGTAAGAATGCCTTTATTTACCTAAGTATTTCTTAAAAAATCCATTACAATAGATCTAATTATTTTTGTTTTGAAAAAGCTGCAAAAAATTGTCGTCCATGCACGAATTTTGTATTAGAAAGAAAGAAGAAATCGACTGGATTGTTAGTCAAGTGGTAACGAAGAGCGAATTTTGCGCATGAGTTCTCAGTTATTCCGTCTTGCGCTGCTGACTGGTGTCCTTTGGAAACAGCCACCATGGCCGAAAATTATTGGTCAGAATCCCATTATAATTTTAATTTTATATTTATAGGCTATCTTGCCAGAAAGTCGGTATCTGGAAAGGAACTACCTTTACCTAGAAAAGTCCGGGTAGATCTGTTAAAACAAGGGACCTCTAACCATCCCATTTTCAACCACAATGTGCCGGGATTTTTTGCGTTCCTCGTCAATGACGTGGGATCCATTCATGACGTTCGTAAGTATTTTAATTTCAAGTATACTTATAACGTATCACTATTTTGCCTCACTAATTATTTGATCTACATTTCTAATACCATATGAGATTAGGTGTTGGTTCAAGACAAATCGATATGCAATTTGAGATCGTATGCCTCACTATAATATTTATGAATATCACATGTTTGCAGAAAATATGTTGGGGCCTACAAACTATTGCTGTGTGAAGGAACACATGAACGATTATAAGTGTACTCCGAACTTGATACCTGATGATGACCCGGTGCATAGGTACTCAGGTATTAAATGCATGAATAGCACTAGACCACTTACCTATCAGGACTACAACTGCACAAAAGAACCTATACCTGCCCCAGTAAGTACTAATATGTATTGTTTTTGACCGGGAACAATGCATGAAGTTGTTCACCAACATGCACTCACCAATTCAGCAGTAGAAAAGAAAGAAAGAAAATCCATTTATTTCAAACACACGAATGACGCAAGAAACAATTAAATAAATAAGGGACAAAACAAACAAAAAATGAACATAAAAAGAAAAAAACGCTGCAATTGCGTCACACCGCGCACGCAGGCACGAGACAACAGCGCTGGTTTTCAGTAGACGTTTTAGGCTGTGATTACGATATAGTTTAGAGTCCCGACCACAATTTAATTTGTTACAGATAAAAGAAGCCACCTCCCAATTTGATATCTCACAAATATACAACTTGAAAAATAAAGGAGATAAGGCTGTAAGATCCTTTCATAAAGGACAACTGGCTGTGGAAGAAGAAGATGGAAAACTGTTTCCTCCAAATGGACCTCGTTCCTCCTGTCCTAATAATGTGGGAAATGAGACTAGATGCTTCAAAAACTGTAAGTTTGGTTTCCTTTTGAACATGAACAGTATTGGAACGCATTGTGTTTTCTACACTTTCATGCTCTTGATTTTTTTCAGTGAGAGATCTTTACCAATAATTTCAAAATCTCAAATGTTTTCTGTGTGAGAATTCATTCATTCTCAGATTGTACGTCAAAATCACCTTCTTCCTTTTCATCTATTTTCAGACATAAATGCTTTGATGTCAATATATTTGTTCACCATATGGTTTGTGAGGAATCACAACTACATAGCTAGTCGGCTAGCTGAAGTCAATCCATGCTGGGACGATGACATGCTGTTTGGAGCTGCTAGAGACATCAACATTGCTTACTCTCAGCAATTACATCTGTATGAGTGGATGGTGGCTTTACAAGGTATGACTTATGTCAGAAATATTTTTGCAAAGAAATACAGAAGCCAAATTAACTGTTTGTATTGAAAATTATAAATATTTTGCTTTATGCTACACATCAGGTCGTGACAATCTGATCAAAGCTGGAATTATAACAGAAGATGGTGGATTCAGAGATTTGTATAACAAAAACAATTATCCTCGAGTCACGCTGGAGTATGATTTTGTTGCACGCTGGTTCCACCTGTTTCAAGCATCGACAGCTAAGTTGGTAGATTTATTATTTGCCTACAAATAAATCTTGAGCACCTTCATAAACAATGCTTACAATATCTAAAAGCATACTTTTAATACAGTCCTTTATAAAAATAGCTTTGTTTGCATCAAAAATACTTGAGGTGCTCTTTCCAATTCAGCATGTTCAATATTTTTTTCTTAAGTAGAGAACTAGAAAAATAAGACGATAATTGGATAAAAACAGAATACGTTTTTAGACTGTGAAATTGTTATTGATTTTAGGTTGTACGACAAACACGGAAAGCACATCAATGACTTTCCCATTGCTAATGTTACATTCAGAATGGGTCTGCTAGCCAAGGATAACAATATGGAATACTTTTCTCAGAGCATGTTCAGAGCTCCTTGCAGCAACGCCGATGGCAGTATAGAGGCTGATGTAAGTATATAATATGTAGGTACTATTTTACATGTCACATTAATTTAAAAGTGTAAAAGAGTGGTGGTTGGGTGAACAAAACTTTTCCTTCTTACATTGGCATGTGGAAACAATAATTTTGACATTTCCATAATTCTTTTCAGCTCGCCAATCGCGGAGCACCAGGTGTTCAAATCAGCCTTGATGTTACAGCTGGTGACGTGAACAAGGGTCGCAACTTAGGAATACGTCCTTATGTTGATTATGCTAAGCATTTCTTAGGGCTCAACATTACTAGCTTTGAAGATCTGGCTGAGCTCATACCGAACGATGTAAGTGAATTATTATTTTGTGTTTTTGAATCTAACATTTCATTCACAGTTTCAATAAATCCTCCATTAAATACTTTCCAGAAACTTCTAATATTACAAGATTTGTATGAAGATGTTAGAGATATAGATTTGATAGCTGGTCTGTGGGTGACAAAGAAGATGGAAGGAGGGCACATACCTCTTCTTCTTGCTAAATTCTTGAATGATAATATACTAAGGTCTATTAAGAGTGATCGACATTGGTATGAAAGACCTAATAGACCGTATGCGTTTAATGAGGGTAAGCATTTATAGTTTACTAGCCGTTTTCTCGCGGTTACACCCGCGTCCCGTGAGAGCTACTGCCCGCACCGCACCGGATAAAATATAGCCTATGTTACTCGCAAATAATATAGCTTTCTAATGGTGAAAGAATATTTAAAATCGGTCCAGTAGTTTTTGAGTTTATTCATTAGAACCAAACAAACAAACAAAGTTTTCCTCTTTATAATATTAGTATAGATAATGGGTACATAAGAAGATGCTCTGCCTCGTTGGTCTAGCTGTCGCAAGTGCGGCTGCTGAGCACGAGGTCTCGGGTTCGATTCCCGAGTCGGGCCGAAATCGCTTTGTGGGTTTTAGAAGACTTTCACATAGCAGCCCGGAGCCTGGAAGGTGGTGATTGATACACCCGTGCATCGGAGAGCACGTAAATGTCGGTCCTGCGCCTGATCTCTTTCCGGTCGTGTCGGATTGCCGTCCCATCGGGCTATGAGAGTTAAGGAATAGTGAGTGCACCTGTGTCTGCGCAAATGCTCGTGCACTATAATATGTCCTGCGCAGTTGGCTAATCTCCTTACATGAGAACAGCCGCCGTAGCCGATAATCGGCTAGGAGAACATCATCACATAAGAAGATTTATAAAAATTACGTTGAAATTGACTGAATCTCACATATTTTTGATGTAGGAGTCCAACAAACGATCATAATTTTACTTTTTAGCTCAATTGGCGGAGATAAGAAAAGTAACTTTGGCATCATTAATGTGTACTGTCGGTGATGGTGTCATTGAAGTACCGAAACAGGCTTTTCTCAATATTTCTCCAGAGTAAGTCAAAGTTTGAAACTCTTATATTGCCTGCTAGCAGTTCCCACCTCTTGTACAGTAATAGATTCCTCGAACATCGACCGATGTTAACACTTTCTTGAAATCAAACGCAGATTTGCAGAGGGATCCGGGATCGTTTTGTTTCTTATTTTTTAATATTCTATCTGGCTTTTGACTCGACGGTTTTTCTAGGTATTTAAAACATTGACATTATTTTTTTAAGATTTTTTTATATAAAGACAATAATTCCAGAAACCCATTGGTGAGTTGCAGTGAAATACCGAATATCAACTACAGTGCTTGGAAGGATCCATCTTGTAACAGCTACAACAAGGCATGTCAATATTAAAGTGTTTATTTGATCAGATGTATAACACAATGTTTCTGTATGTAGTAAAACAGCTTTGCCTCTATTAGACTTGTTTTATCTTTTTTAAACCAATTATTTACCTACTGCAAGATTTAGAAGAAGCTAGCTTAGTTCAATTTACCTAGTAGGATAAACAGTGAACAACACCATTAGTATATTTTAAAGCTTGAATGTATGTAGGCATGAAGACGGGAATAAAAAAAAGTAAAGATCGCAGATTATTTTTTAAGAATTCATACCTATATATCTGTTAGTGCAAATAAAGATACAATATGTCTTCCTTATCAACACACTGCGTGACTAAGTAGACCACCTGTGTTACCATCGTATCTACCAAATTTGACACGCTGCTAAATTGTTCAAAAAATGAATATTTTTTGCATTCTTGTTTATAGTGTAAACTGTAAAATGTTGTTTAAATGTTTATTGAAACATCGAAATATAGTATATAAGGAATTGAAATTACCAATTATTTGAAAAATATTGGAACACGATGTTCCTAAAGAATATTATTTTAGTTTCTTTGTGTGTTGGTCTCAGCCATGGCGTGGTTTACGATTATTTTACGGGACAACCTGCGTCCGAGGAACAATTGAGTATTTATGAAGAACTGGGTGTCACTGAGTGAGTTGATATTGTTGATAATGTTCTGTTCTATTGTCATTATTGACAAGATTCATGTTCTTTTTACTAATGAGCAAAATCCTTGTACCAGCAAATACTCATTTCGTAAAGAATTATCTAGTGACATTGGCCCGAATTTTAAGCCGTTCTTAGAAATATATTTTTTAAACTAAATAACATATTCGTATTTGGTAAATTAAACGTAATTTCGGCTGGTGTTTTAGTACCTGCACAATAGAAATCGACCCTTGCAATGAAAATGAACGGAGCCGAGTAGACGGGTCTTGTAACAACCTGAACAGTCCAGCTAGAGGAACTTATTTCTCGCCTCTGGTTAGAGTACTGCCTCCAATTTACTATAATGGTAAGAATGCACTTAATTTTTTTATGATTTATAATATTTAGTAAATACCTGTATTATTATTATTTTTTTTGTGTTTCTGTATGCATGTATTTTGATTCAAATATTGAGGTTTTTAACTGAATGCAGCTGAAAAAAATATTTTATCGTAAGTACAGGACATTTATAAATTCTTTTCTTGTAACTATTTTGTATTCATTTTATTAATTTTATATTCAAAGGTTATTTCGCCAGAAAGGCCGTATCTGGAAATGAACTACCTTTGGCCAGAAAAGTCCGGGTAGACTTGTTGAAACAAGGAAACTCTAACCATCCCCTTTTCAACCAAAATGTCCCAGGATTTTTCGTATTCCTAACCAATGATGTGGGGTCATTTCATGACGTCAGTGAGTATTTTGATTTATTCATAATCTTCTTTCTCACAATTTAAGTTGGTGTGGCCCTCTGCTGATTCATTCTTTGTAGCAAACCAATACGGTTGTTAAGTAAAGTGATCAACATTGATACATTTTTAAAATTTGTATTTTCACTATTGTCTGATGCCCGTATATTGAATCTATTTTATCTGATTCTATCGAAATTAGTATCCAATCTAATGATAAAAATAAAATTATATTATAAAATTCACACAGTACATATAAATACAGTCAGTTTCAAATTAATTTTCTTGATATGTTATTAGTATTATATGTAGTGTACATATTTATATAGTTATATATATACATATATATTATTATTAACTTATTTGTGTATTTTAATATATGTAGGTTTATGTCTCATACTAGTTTTTCGGTTTTGTTTGCACCTACCAACACTTTCTCTCCGCCACCCAAAGGTAGACTGGTATGTCCGCCATTGTATGTACTATATGTGCAAGAAGTATTAAATAAATAAATAAATAAAATTGTACCACGTAAACTTTACTAAAGTCGTGGTGGCCTAGTGGGCAAAGAACCAACCTCTCGAATATGAGGAGCGGGTTCGATTCCAGGTCAGGCAAGAACCAATGCAACTTTTCTAAGTTTGTATGTACTTTCTAGGTATATCTTAGACACCAATGACTGTGTTTCGGATGGCACGTTAAACTGTAGGTCCCGGCTGTCATTGAACATCCTTGGCAGTCGTTACGGGTAGTCAGAAGCCAGTAAGTCTGACACCAGTCTAACCAAGGGGTATCGGGTTGCCCGGGTAACTGGGTTGAGGAGGTCAGATAGGCAGTCGCTTCTTGTAAAGCACTGGTACTCAGCTGAATCCGGTTAGACTGGAATCCGACCCCAACATAGTTGGGAAAAAGGCTCGGAGGATGATGATGTACCACGTAAACTTTAACATGGGGGCAAAATTTTATGATTTCATATCAATATCACCTGTTAACAATAATGTTCTATTTCAGAAAATATGATAGGGGCTACAAATTATTGTTGTGAGAAGGAACATATGAATGATTACGCATGTACTCCAAATCTGATACCTGATGATGATCCGGTGCATATGTTCTCGAATATCAGGTGCATGAACAGCACTAGACCACTGACTTATCAGGACTATAACTGCACTAACGAACCAGTGCCCGCTCCAGTAAGAATTCCACTAACATTATTTCATCATTATTGCCTGAATCATTTTTAGTAACTGTTGATTCGATAATAGTTGCGGTAGTGTACTCACGTTCAAAAATTAATTACAGATAAAACAAGCCACAACTCAATTTGATAATTCACAAATATATAACACTAACAACCAAGGAGATAAGGCGATAAGATCCTTCCAAAAGGGACAACTGGCTGTCGAAGAAGAAGACGGAAAGCTTTTCCCTCCAAATGGACCTAACGTCACTTGTATCAATAATGTTGGAAACGAGACCAGGTGCTTTGAAAACTGTAAGTTTAATCACGTTTTTTGTAAACTTTACTCAAAAGCTTTGAGTAAATTCACTCAAAGATATTAATTATTATAATTTTGTTACTTTCAGACATAAACGCATTGATGTCGATAAGTTTGTTCACTATATGGTTTGTTAGACACCACAACTACATAGCTAGTCAGTTAGCTGAAGTCAATCCATGCTGGGACGATGACATGCTGTTTGGAGCTGCAAGAGATATTAATATTGCTTTTACTCAGCAAGTTCATCTGTATGAGTGGATGGTGGCTTTACAAGGTAAAATAAATACAAATGTTAAGAAGGATCTGAAAATTGTCTCTATAGAATAACTCAAAAATCCATAGCTAAATGATATTTTTTTTTGCTTTTGCCAAAATCCCAGGTCGCGAAAATCTTATACAAGCTGGTGTTATAACTACGGATGGTGGATTCAGAGATTTGTATGACAAAAATAATTATCCTCAAGTGACACTGGAATATGATTTTGTTATACGGTGGTTCCATCTCATGCAACCATCGAGAGCTAAGTTCGTGGATTCATTACTTTTATTTCTGTAAAAGAAAATCTTGAGCACATACTTGTACAGTTTCCAAAAGTGTATTGTGTTCAGTAAAAAAAAATACTTTCATCATTTGCCATCAATAATAAGCTCTAGTTTTTTCCCCAATGGGTAATTAATTTCAAAACCACTTCTTATAGAAATAGACGAAATACATAACGAAAGTTAAAAATGTTATCGTGTTCAGTGGTTTTGGACTACAAAATCTTTTTGCTTTTAGGTTGTATGACAAAAACGGCACGCACATCGCAGACTTCCCGATAGTTAACGCTACATTCAGACCGGGTCTTTTAGCCAAAGACAACAATATGGAATATTTTGCGCAGAGCACGTTCAGAGCTCCATGCAGCCACGCCGATGGCAGTATTGAGGCTGACGTAAGTGAACAAAATGTAAAACCGTTCATATCTAGCAGTATAAATGAATACGGCCTACTTAATGGTGCTTTTAACCCAGTGCAGTAGTGCTGTTAATAAGTAAAATATTTCTGCTATGACCACTCTTCTCGACCACATTTGGGCAAGTTACAATTGGAGTTCAGAATTGCAAAAGAAAAAAAATTACAAGATCACTTTCCTTCTACAATTTTGATCAACTTAATCCTTGATGCCCTCTTACTACTTTTCAGCTGGCCAACAATGGAGCTCCAGGAGTTCAGCTTAGCATTGATATTCCAGCTGGTGATGTGAACAAGGGTCGTAACTTAGGAATACGTCCTTACATAAATTATGTCAAGCACTTCTTAGGGCTCAACATTACAAGTTTTGAAGATCTGGCTGAGCTCATACCGAATGATGTAAGTTTAAGTTTTGTTGATGAGTGCTAAATGTGCCAATGTATTATGGAGATTTGTGTGTCCCTTAATTAGATCAAAAGGATGAAATTTTTTAAACGCTTTTGCTTGCAAGAATCATCCGAACATGGATTGATCTTCATCTTTATATAACGACACCAATAACATGAAATTCTTACGAAACTAATAGCAAATAAACAAATTGTTTCCAGAAACTTCTAATAATGCAAGATTTGTATGAAGACGTCAGAGATATTGATTTGATAGCTGGTCTATGGGTTGAGAAGAAGATGGAAGGGGGTCACATGCCTCTTCTTCTTGCCAAAATTATAAACGAAAATGTTCTAAGGTCTATAAGGAGTGACCGGCATTGGTATGAGAGACCCAACAGACCGTTTGCTTTTAATTTGGGTAAGTGTTGTAACACAACTTAAAACAACCGGCCAAGTGCAAGTCAGATTCGCGCACGAAGGGTTCCGTACTAGCAAAAAATCACGTTTGTTGTATGGGAGCCCCCCAAAATATTTATTTTATTCTTGTTTTCAGTATTTGTTGTTATAGCGGCAATAGAATATCATCTGTGAAAATTTCAACTCTCTATCTATCACGGTTCTTGAGATACAGCCTGGTGACAGACGGATGAACGGACGGACGGACGGACAGAGGAGCGAAAACAATATTGTCCCGTTTTACTCTTTGGGTACGGAACCCTAAAAAGAGGATTTTTAAGTATTTTTGTCTTTGTCGGCTACATTTGAAACATTGTTTTTTTTTTAAATAAGTTTATTCTTATTTTTAGCTCAACTCTTAGAGATAAGGAAAGCATCCTTAGCATCGTTATTGTGCAATGTTGGTGATGGTATCATACAAATACCTAAGCAAGCTTTCCTCAATATTTCTCCTCAGTAAGTTATAGTTCTGAACTTGTAAGACATTCATTAAGTAACTATGTACATATATTTACTAATTTCAATACTTATTTCAGGAATCCATTGGTGAGTTGCAGTGAAATACCGAACATCGACTACAGTGCTTGGTCGGATCCATCCTGCAATAGCAACACTGTTTAATTTCTACAACTGGCTGCCCAAGTAAAAAAACACAGTAAAATCCACAATAGTTAAAAAAGTTTATTATAAAATTCAGTATTATACTTTGTTGCCGATGAAGATATATGGCGCAAACTCATCTCTGCTCGTGTGACTTCCCTGACAATTATTGAACCGCATGCATTACATTATCCTTGCATTATCCTTTATGAGGACGAGTTTTTCTAGCTATAAATATATATTTTTTGGATTGTATAGATTTGCAGTTTACCTTGCATTTGCATTGTATAACTTTTTCAGCCTACTATTGTTATGTAATCGAGTCTTTGTATACATATTGCTTTCTTAAAAATAGTATCTATGGAGTTAGTGTGAAATAAAAACATTTGACATCGATTTGATAATTGAAAATATCGGTATGTTCAGATGATTAACAGATTGTGTATTTTTGCTTTGTCTATCCAATCAAATTTCTTCGTTCCTTTATTTTCCTTGCCTTTTTTCATCTTTACCTACATCTGCATTTACTTCTAAATAAATTAGTTTACCCACATCGGGACTAACAAAATTAGCCTAGAATGCTACTTACTTAATAAGGAAAAACAGCGAACAACACAATTAGGCCAAAATCCCCGAAGCAATTTGTATCAATCACACATAAACTAAGGAAGTATAAAGAAATAAAGCGGCTTACAAACTTTCAATCCTTAGGGATAGCTCGCACTAGCGTGATTGAATTAGTTCAAACAAGTTCGGGTATCGTTTGTGGCTTTCGGAAAAAATTCCCTACTTCTTATATGAAAAACTTAAGCAAAAGTAGCTTGCAAAATAGTCGTTAAGTCAATGGTGTCATTTAAGTTACTATCGCTACATACTTCTCCAATGTCACCACAACAGGAAATTATCCAGATCTTTTTTTTTTTTTTTTTTTTTTTTTTTTTTATCATGCGATTAGTCTTTCTGACTATGAGCAGATAGGGTGTAGGATAGCGGTCGGGTGGAAATGTCCCCCATTAGGAACATCGTCCGTATCAATATAATGGCTCAATCAGTGCTGCCGAGTTTCAATGTCCGTTGACGTTTCAGTCTGTTTGTGGAGGATGGCAACGCGAGCTGGACAGCTAGTTGATTCGGGTGGTTCTCCAGTCTGGTTTTATATTTCCCGGCAAATGTCTCTATTTCTTCCTTTACGGTTGGCATATGTAGGTATTTGTGTATTTCTGAGTTTCTTATGAACCATGGTGCGTTGCTAATTTGTTTAAGTATGTAGTTCTGTGATCTTTGGATTTTATTTATGTTGGATACACATGTGGCTCCCCATAGTTGTATTCCGTAAGTCCACACTGGTTTTATAACAGCCTTATAAATTAAAATTTTATTGTCCAGGGACAGTTTTGAGTTTCTACCCAATAGCCAGTAAAGCCCTTTGTATTTTAGGTTAATTTCATCACGTTTGGTCTCTATGTGTTTTTGCCATGTTAGTCGGCGGTCTAAGTGCAGACCTAGGTATTTTACAGAATTACTGTGTGGTAACTCTCTGCCTCCCAGGTGTACAGGAGGACATGTTTCTCTTCTGAGTGTGAATGTGACCTGGATTGATTTACTGGCACTCGCCTTGATCCTCCATTTGTTGAACCACTTGTTGATTTCTGTGAGGCTCCGTTGTAGTTTTGCTGACGCTTCAGCTGGGTGTTTGCTAGATGATAGTATTGCAGTATCATCTGCATAAGTTGCGATGGTGACATCAGGAGTTACCGGTAAGTCTGCTGTAAAAATTGTATATAAGAGCGGGCCAAGAACTGAGCCTTGTGGAACTCCAGCTGATATATCTTTGAAGGCAGAGGTGCAATTCATCTCTTTCACTTGGAAGATTCTGTCCGCAAGGTACGATTCCAGTATTTGATAGAATGTGTGGGGTAAGAGTAATTTAATCTTACATAGTAGGCCTTTGTGCCACACCCGATCGAAAGCTTGTTGCACATCTATGAATGCTGAGGAGCAGTATTCTTTCCGTTCGAGACTATCGCTGATATATCTACATATCCTGTGGGTTTGTTCTGTAGTCGCATGTTCTGGTCTGAATCCGAACTGGTGGTCCGGAGTCACTGAGTTTTCTTGCATCGCTAGCGAGAGTCTATTCAATAAGACTTTTTCCAGGATCTTCGACATGATTGGAAGGAGACTTATGGGTCTGTAGGATGACGTTATGTGTGGTGGTTTACCTGGCTTGTGAATCATGATCACTTGCGATACCTTCCACAGTGCAGGGAAGTACCCTGTACTGATGATACAGTTGAACAATGTTGTCAAGAATAATACTGCTTTTTGAGGTAATTCAGTGAGGGCTTTTTTGTCTATCAGGTCAAATCCCGGTGCTTTTTTGTTTTCTAAGTGTTTAATAATTCTCTTTATTTCCCGTGGATGTACTGATTTTAGAGGAAGGTCAAGTTGAAAGTCTTGTTGGAGAATTTCGTCAATTTCCGCTTCGTTTGAATCAGAGCTAGGTTCATTGGCTACAAAAACTTTGGCGAGGTGATCAGCAAATGCATCTGCCTTTTCTTGTTTTGATCTGGCCCATTTGTTTCTTGCCAGTTGTAGGGGTGGCTTCGGATTTGTGGGCTGATTCATATTTTTGCAAGTTTTCCATAATGAGTAATTTGTATTGGCAGAAGCGGACAGTGAGAGAATGTTGGCCTCCAGTGTTGCATCGTTATTATCTTTAATAGTCTGTTTCAATAATTTTGTGTAGTTGTTCAATACTCTTTTATCATCAGGGTGTCGACTAGTATGCCAG
Source organism: Helicoverpa zea (assembly GCF_022581195.2). Classification (NCBI taxonomy): domain Eukaryota; kingdom Metazoa; phylum Arthropoda; class Insecta; order Lepidoptera; family Noctuidae; genus Helicoverpa; species Helicoverpa zea. The sequence goes on along the minus strand of NC_061456.1, from coordinate 1,214,966 downwards.
ACTCTCCGCAATCTTCTTTTCTCAAGAATCATGGCTCTTATGCCCTGAGGTACATGATTATGTCTAGGATTCGAGTGATTCGTCTTTTCTGTACTCGCCCAGCAGGACTCTTGAACCGTGCGTGTGAAATCTAGGACAGCATCATCAATTTCATCCCTAGTTTTCAAGCGAGTTTTCAGTTGCAGTGACTCTTCGACCAAAGTTCGAAACAGGTCCCAGTTGGTGTGGTTATTGTATAGCCTTTGTCTTGATTCAAGATTCAAGATATTAGTGCTGATTGTTAGGATAGCTGGGACATGATTTGAAGAGCCATCTAAGCAACAATCTATATTGTAGAAAAGTCGAGAAAGACCCCTCATTATAAAGAAGTCTATTACGTCAGGCAATCGGGCAGGGTCGGACGGCCAGTGGGTGGGCTCGGATGTGGCTATTGCCGTCAGATGGTTTCTATCCAAGCACTTTTTAAGTTCTCTTCCCCGGGTTGTAATCAGTCTGGAACCCCAGTGAGGGTGTTTCGAGTTCCAATCTCCTCCAGCTATAAATCGAGGGCCAAGGGTATTTATATACGTCGTGAATTGTTCCTCTGTTATGTTGTGCCTCGGCGGACAATAAACAGATGAGATATTAAAATGCCCATCCCTATCTTGAATGTTGATTGTGGTAGCCTGTATGTGATCTGTTTTGAACTCGGGAAGTTCGTAGTGTTCTACAGAAGATCTTATAAGGATAGCTGTGCCTCCATGTGCTGTTCCATCGGGATGGTTTGTCGTATAAATGTTGTAGTTCCTTACGTTTATTTGGCTGTTTTTAGTGAAATGAGTCTCAGAGATAAGCAGGACATCAAGATCATGCATTTTTAGTAGCATCTCAACGTCATTTTTGTTCGGCGATAGTCCGTTTATGTTCCAAATGGCTATTTTAGTTTTGTTTATCATTGCGATAATTTATTGACTAGAGTTGTCAAGAGCCCCAACATGTTGCTCATTTGTTGTAAGATAATGTCGATTTTTTCTGATTGCTTTATGAAGATTTCTTCTATTCTGCAAATGAATGGTGCTTGCTCGTGGGATTGTACATCTGGATAATCGTGTTTAGAAGCTATATCCTGTGACTGACCTTTCACGACTTCTCTATATTCTTTTCCAGTTACTGGGTATCTGTTGGACTGGTTTTCATATTGCTCGTCTGGTTGAGAGTTCTTGGTATTATTAGTATTAGGTGGTGATGCGGTTTTATCAACTTTTTTCAATTTGCGTTGTTGTGTTTTTCTGCTCAAGATTTCTCTATATACCTCGCATCCTTTGTAGTTTGATGGGTGTGGCCCTAGGCACAAAGCACAGGTGGCTGGTGTGTTTCGATCAACTTTAGGACAGCTTTTGGTTGGGTGTGAATCCGCACACTTGAGGCATCGAAATGGCCTCATGCAGTAGTTTTTTGTATGGCCATACTGCTGGCACCTCTGGCACTGAACTATGGTGCTTCTTTTTTTAGGGTCTTCGATAGTAACAATTTGATGGTAGATGTGTCTTATTTTTTTTGCTTCTTTGTTATCAGGTCCTGGTAGTAGGTTGATGAAGAAAGTTGAAGTTGGCTTTTTATCGGGGCCAAATCTGGCATTGATAATTTCCCCAGTCACGATGTTACCGGTTGCTTCGAATGCAGCTCTGATATCATCATGTGGAGTTGTGTGATGTAAGTTTCTTATAACGACTCTACAGCTCCTTTCCTCTTTCCTGTTGAAGGTGTGGCCTATAAGACCCTTCTCCCTAATGGATGTTATCAGGGTTTTGTATACTGTTACGTTTTCGCTCACGATTCTTATTTGATTTTTATTTATTATTTTATAATTGAATGATGATTTATCAACAAGTGATTCTAAAAATTCTGTGAGTTTGTTAACATCGTCGATTCCATATAGAATTATTGGTGGGGGTTTGCTCAGCTTTTTTTCCTTGGGTTGTTTCACTTCTTGATTTTTGTCATTTAAAGGTAACCCGGTGAACATATTTGATGTTGGAACTTTTTCAGGGGATTGTTGATTTGACAATTTTCTTTTCTTATTTGGGTTTCTGTTGACTGGAACTCGTTGCCAGTCAGGTAATTCGGAGTCCCCAACAATTCCTGCTTGAAGGTCTTGTTTATTATTTGCCTTGGCATGGTTATTCAAGGTGTTTCCAACTGAAGCACTCCTTGGTCTTGCAAAGAAAATTGGGTTGAGGGCTTGCTGTATATATTTTTTGTTTGTCTCAGTAGAGTTGACTGTCACGGGGGCCTGAGTACCCACCCTCGTGGAGCCTGGAGTAAGCAAAATTTTGCCCCCCCCAGATACGATGGGGCAGCCTGAGTTTCCCTGAGGGCTCTTCTCAGTGAAGGATTCTCCAGAATTACTGGTACCTTCCTGGGGTAATGAGTTGTCAAATCCTGCTTTCATTTCGTTTTTGGCATACGTATCGGGCATGCAACCTAGCCTTTGGTGAACCAACACCTCCATACAAGGCAATATGTTTGGTTTCTTATTCGGAGTACCTTCTCCTAGACCAACTGCCACCCAAGGCTCTCGAGTTTGGTCTACCCGGGTCCGAGCTTTATTTAAAGAGGCGGCTCATACTCGCCTCTGTCATCCAACCGTTAATGGGTTTAGCGCCATTTTGTAGAGGTAACTCAGCCATAAGCAACCCCAGCACCCCTCTAGTTGGACCGCCCAATTGTCCGCGACTGCACAAAGCAGCTAGCTCCCATATCTGGGTGCCGTTTCGCTATCCGCAACCTGCGACGCGTGCGGCGGCATAGGGCCTATGCCTCTGGGAAGGGTCTCCCAGGACCACAAAATTATCCAGATCTAAAACAATAATAGGCGAATAGTTGCGAAACTCCAAAATCTAAAACCAGCAACACATATTTCAAAACAAAACAAAGCTGTTATACCAGTAGCAGCGTAGTGGAACCTCACTCAGGTCGTGACTTGAATCCAATGCTGTTTCATTTGGTTTTCATTGAACGTCCTCATCTTGTTTTTCAGGAATCATTGGAGATTTTGCCTTTATATCGACGCTTTTTTCGATGAGGTGATGTTTTTTTAAATGAATGGTGGTGGAATTTGATTTGATGAATGAAGTTGGGCCGTGGATGGAGTCTAAGATATTATTTTAGTATTTTTTGTACTTTGCTCTATTTAATTAGATAGACGTTTTGATTTTTTTTCTTTACATGAATTATATCTACTTATAGTGTGCTTGAATACGTCATCTACATAAATTAATGTTTTGATAATAGTCTGCAAGTTACTGTTACTGTTACAGCCTTTTTTTTATCGTCCCACTGCTGGGCACAGGCCTCCTCTCACACGGAGAAGGATTGAGCATTAATCACCACGCTTGCTCAATGCGGGTTGGTGATTTCAGACTATATAGTCCAGGTTTCCTCAAGATGTTTTCCTTCACCTTTTTATCAGCCATTGGTGTCCAAGATATACTTAGAAAGTACATACAAACATAGAAAAGTTGCATTGGTACTTGCCTGACCTGGAATCGAACTCCCGCCCTCTCTCGAGAGGATGGTTCTTTACCCACTAGGCCACCACGACTTTTTTTTAGTAGTCCGCATAGTTCATTTTAAACATAATAGCTCACTGTGATTGTGTTCATACAACGTTTGTTCAAATCCTGTATAAGAAATACCACAGCTCTAAGTAACCACAAAACCAATACAGGAAATTACAAAATTCCTATACAATTTTCCGTAAAACTCCGAATAAATTATGGACATGTGAACATTATTTGTCTTTTACACCTGATAATACCGACCACGCCTCAAATGACAGTGGTGAGTGCATATTTGACGTTACGGCATTTATTTAATTTGATATACCGTATATATGTCTTACCATAATTACAGCTTTCTAGAACATTCGTAATAATATTGTGGGGTTTCAGTTTCGTAGAAGACTGTGGTACCTTATTATTGTATTAGAGGGAAATTGCTGTGAAAGTATTGGTTATTACGAATGAAAAACAGAATTGTGTCGGACGTAAATAATAAATTGTGTTTTTATTTAAACAGTTGGATTATTACAGTTTTTAATGTATTTCTGGCGCTTTATTATGGATCCTATCTTTAGTAGTTTCGTAGTAACATACCTACTCAAATATCTAAATATAATAAGATTTTCTACATTTAATTCAATACTATTATGTTTAAAAAGCGCTCTTCGTCCTCTCCTCTAAAAACTAACTTTGCTGTGCCCGACAGGGTCCATAATTGTTTCTTTTAATTTTACCCACCAGCCTGTACACATTATGGAATGCAATAAAGTCATTGAGTATTGAGTATTTTATTATCTATTTTTTATAGTATTTTTATATGCTTTTCATCGACATGATTTAGCTTTTCCATGCCATCGTCATCATCATCAGCCTGTCGCAGTCCACTGCTGGACATAGGCCTCTCCAAGTGCACGCCACTGAGATCGATTTACGGCCATTTTCCATGCCATACTGACGTTATTTCCCAAAAATGATTAAAATCCCATCTGTTATGTTCCAAACCACGTCACCGGTGTCACTAAAAAACCTTAATATGTAACTTTTGACAGATTTTTCATGTAAATTCAGAGGTCAGTTCGGTGACCCAAATAAACCGTAAGGGGGATGCGAAAAGGGTCGACTTTAATACACTAAATGCATATTTGATGATCTCATAAGCTAGGAGGGTGTCGTTAAGCCACGTAAACTAAGATAAGCATGGTTTTAGTTGTTACTACACGCGCCAATATTAGTAAAGTTTTGTTTAAGTCACTATTGAAAATGTACATTGTGCCTTCATAGCCTATCTTGTGTACAGCAATAGGTTGTAATATAGTATTTGGGTCCCCTTAACGAAGGTATGATGGTTAAATGCTCTCTTAGCTCGAACAATAACTTTGGCCGAGTCTATTGTTTTAAGTGTCAAATGCTTTTGACTTTAACTAATTGTATAAAAGGCGGACTGTCGTGCAACAGACAATAATAAAAGGATCACTAAGGATTTTAGTCAAAAGGCTGACACTTCCCGCCCAGCTCGCTTTCTCAATAACTGAAAATCTATAGACACTTTCTACCGTCCAAGTTACCATAACAATAAATATTAAATCTTCAACTCCTGTATTTCTTACTTACTTTAAAAACGAACCCAAATGTTCGATCACATCAACGTCATTGTCAAAGTAGAACTTTCTGGAAAGAACTTTACCATTACGAGTCATGGGCAAGCGGATAGATTTCTTTCACAGTTATTATTAATGATAAAATTTAAATTTTAACGCTTTCCGTCGGAGCTGAGTGTTCAAGCCAAAGAGTTCCTTCGAACTTTTCGAAGTATAACGATAACTTACGGAGTGGTCCAAGTTATAAGCGTAAAGCGTTTAATGCAAATGTAATAAAGGTAAATAGTATATGGACAGCGAAATTCATTTTAAAAAGTAAGCTGTATAAGTTCTATATAATTTTACACAACATAAGAATTTAAAAAATATGTTAATTTCCGCACCAAAAAATGGAATGTAATATAAAGAATGGCTTACTTTTTATCTCGTAAAATTAAAACTTTCGGAATAAATAAGGCCTGCGTATGTGATAAAATGGAAATTATATTTGATAATGTGGTCCCACTATGTGTTACCTAACCACAAAATAGCTAGCTATCTGTTTCCAACTTGCACCAAAAGTTTAAAGACAATACAAAATTTAATTAAACTTTAGTCTGGATAGTTTATTGGTTCGTTGCTGAGGTTTTGTTTTATGAGGCTAGTTCTCTTCGTCTTTTCTTCACTGGGATGAATTTTTAGTGATGCACGCCATCCCGGCTTTGAGATGGGGAAATTGAGCCTTGTAGGAACATGGTATGGTTGGAATGTTAGGAAAATTGCTCGAATTGTAAAGCAATTTGTAGTAATGAAGGAGAACTTTTGAGAGCGAAAGTGTTGTCTTAGACTTAATTGATAAACGACTGAAAAAATTGTATGTAGTGTTCAAAATAGCATCTTTAAAGTGAAATAATATCAGCTAGCTTTTCAGCCTCCATAACAGATTCTATTTATCAGAAGCAAACTCTTGCTGTCAATAACTCGAAAGCAATAACAGACACTAAAACTGCGAAGAAAAAAAGCAATCCAAGGAAACTCAAGCAATACTATAAACTCAAAAGTATCCATGACAAATGTCTCGAAACATTACTCAAACACTCCGGTAACAAGTTATATTTTTCATTTGGAACCGTCTGAGGCACACAATAGGGCCTTTGTGGCGGGTCTAACGAGAACGCTCTATCGGATGCCTTCAGTCGCTTACACTTTGAGAAACTTTATCCCGACTCTCGAGGAAGCGACGGCCATCAAAGTGGGTACGATGCGTTTAATGTACCTTCAACTTTATTGCAAGGGCGAGCACTCGCTTTGTGTACGGATTCATCATTTTTGTTGTGGAGTAGTGTAATTACAAGGTTTCTAGATGGGGCTTTTTTAATATCATAATTATCATGATTATCTATCATTTATAGTAGTAAGGCGTCATTATTTTCATTCATAGTTATCCCCTCCCATATAACATCATCGTCGTCATGTATTTAATATTTTATGATTAAGTATGAAGTAAGTATTACATTGACTTTTCTTGAATCAACTGGTGAATGAAGTTTCATCTAACTTCATTGCGTAGGTTTTGTGCAAGAGTTTGAGTTATTATTTTGAGTTGATGTTATTATTTTTATACTCTGCTTCTAAAACATAGGTTAAATATTTAATGCCGAAGATGATAAAATGCAGCATTGTAATTTCGTATTCCAAAATAATACTTAACCAACAATATTAAATAATCTTGACACAACTCTAAACTTTCTGAAACAAATCTTAAACACAAACCCGGAAACATATTTTTTAAGCACAAAAAATTCGAAACATCTGTCGCGGACAACTCTAAAAAAATGCGAAAGGACAATTTATTCTGTCCTTAAAAGAGTAAATACCATGAAATATTGTCAGAGCCAAGGAAGACAAAAGTTTCTGAGGGCATCAGAAAATAAATTGGTATTTTCTTTGGAGAAGTTGCAGTACAACTTTGGTTGAGTTGTCTAACTAGGAACCTTGGTAGCTGATTGCCATTTCTGAGTCGTGATTGCCAACCCTTTGTTTTGATAAAGGTGTCATTAATATTTCCAGAACTTTGTCTCCCTTTAGAACCTTTGATTGGACCTATCACACAGCAAAGTACAGTATTCTTGAGAACGTCAATCTGTAAAGTTAGTTATTTTTTAAAAGGCCAAAATATATATCAGCTTAATGGAGAATCAACCTTTATATTAACCTCTCTCTCATTCAAAAAAACTTAATGCTTACTATTGAAAATACAAACCTCAAATTAACTGTAACTTAACCAAAACACGCTATCAATTCAGGCAAAACCGCAATCTAAAACAAGTTAAACTTAAATGAAATTTCACTTTCAACTTACGCATAAATATTTGAACAGGACAGTATTATTACAACGGTACGTATTACGGTAATTACCGGGAATCCCCCGACTTACCATTCCCCTATTTTGAACAATAGCTGTATATTACTTGAACTAAACACTTGATATATAAATCTGAAAGGAAATAATAGAGTAAGTAAATGCTTTAGTATAACCTATTTCGTTAATTTAAAGTTTGAAAGAACAGCCTGATTATTTATTAATGTAGGTATCGTTTAAATATCACGTATTTCAACTGTATACAAAAAAAAAAAAACAAACAATATATTTAATCATTATTTAAGGAGATTATGTTTTAGATTCAGTTCATTTTCTATCAAAAATCCATTCAGTGTTCCAGTATTAATTATTCTCGAAACAGATGATACATACCTAAAATAGAACAAACCTTAACGTATTCTCTCAAAATACAATTTTCCTTCGTTCACAAAGACAATATCGCAAGAATTCATTTTGCATCAAACATTTTCGAAGTAAAACTAACAATTCTGTATAAATGAGACATACTGAAAGGATCGCCTTTTGTCAACTGTGAGGCACATCACTTTGTTTCAAGAGTTACTACCTAACAAAGCCTGAGTCCCAACAAAGTTAAAAATATCAAAGGAAATGGAAAAACGAACTCTATTGTTAAGGAAACAAGTATCAATTTGGAATCAAAGTCAAAATTGTGTCTACAATCTATGTCATTTCAAAGGAGACTGCCGAAGCTATCAAAGCTTGGCTTATATTGTACGACAAGAATAAAGTCAATATACTGACATATTATTTTATAACATAATATAGAGACATAATAATATAATCAAAATAATGGATATTATTTTACGATTAAAATGATGTGTTATGTGCAGTGTATTATAAGTTATTGCTACGCATATGCATATTTCACATTAATAGTCGTTCCTTCAGGACTTACATATACCTATATCAGCCGTGTTATAATTTACTAATCTACGAAGAACATTAAAAACTTAAAAAGAAGAAAAAGAAATCAATATTTAAAATAATGACACTATGATCACAAATCCTTAAGCCAAATATGATACGCAAGTCTATAACAATTTATCTAGGCGCCTTCGTCCAAAACCAACGATGCGTACAGTTTTAACTACTCCCGGAGCGACGAAGCCTTTCATAAAGTTACCTCCTGATAATCAAAGAGAATATCTTTCTCTTTTAAACAGTGTTTGATATTATTGTCTTTTTGGGATATAATGGCGAATCGTTCAAAGTACCTGTTTAGATTATTTTGTTATTTTGGAATACAGGGGTAATCTATGCTTTTACTAGTTTACACTCGCGGATTTTCCGGCATTTTAGGGGAACCCTTATTAAAGTTAGCCGACATCCGCTTATAACCAAATTGCATCTTAATCAGTTTAGACGTTTTAGTGTGATTGCGTACTACACACGCAGACTTACTTTCGCATTATGGTGAATATTTTAAAATTATTTATATTTATTTTTTATCTAATATATATGTAGTTGTAGCTAATGCTGCCAGTCATGTCTGTAATGTGCAAAACCCCCTTATACAACACTATTATTGATTTAAACATGACATTATTTTACAAAACAATCTACAACAATTTTTACAGTTTTCCTTTGAAATTGTTAGTTAATTTTGCTCTCAAAAGTATGTAGGTGCCTACTCCAGTTATTAAAGCGACAGTCTTTTGTGGATAGGCACTACAACATGTACTTCATAGACTATACGCAGTTACGCACCTATATCACACTGGAGGGAGGATTTTAATCATACAGAGATTCTTTAACCATTGCCTGACTGGAGTGAGATATTAAAGTAAAACAAAACTCTTTTGTTACCCCTCTCCCTTTGCTTCGCGTGTGTAATTATTCGTTATTTTTTTCGCCATTCCGCCATTTTGAAGGCGTCCCGTGATAGTCTTTTTGCGCGCGTTGTTGTGCCGTTGATATTTTTTCGGTGAAGGGTGTGAATTGTAAATGTGGGGTTTTGAAAATGTGTTCCTTTGGTGAATGGAGTTTTTTTTAACTGTAGATACGTAGGAATAAGTGGAGTTTGAATGTGATTGAATTACAGAAAAAATAAAAATAAGAAGTGAAGTCTTTACCTTTTCGCCATTCACTTGAAAAAGTCTAAAAAGTTTTTGCAGTAATTTAAACGTATTTGCGTATTTATCATATTTTATTTAATCAGTGAATTAAAATAATTTAGCCCTAAACATTCAGTTACCACACCATAAAATAAATATGGCATCTCCAGTGTCCCAAAACTGCAAATGCCGTAGTAATCCCTCATAGTCCCATGATTTTGTGAACAAAGGTAGGCACAGATATCGCCGGGTCACTAGGCCTGCTAATCAGCTAATCTTTCCCAAAGTAATGGCTTGGAATAAAAGCATCGTTTGCGGACCTAAAGTCGTGTGCACATTTCGGTCTTTTGTAAGGACTTTCAAGGCTAATTTAAAAGTGAAAATAGTTATTGTCGTCCATACTTTTTTCGAAAGCGACTTTTTTTGCATGAATCTGTAGGAATTGTTTTTGTCTTGTCACTATTTCATTTATAGCATCTGTCGTCGTCTCATAGCTTACAAATTAGATTATGGGATTTCCTAAAATGCTACTTTGCAAGACTATTAAACTGAATATAATTGCGCCGTCTATATTCGATTTAAGTTGTATATACCTACGGTCAGTTTTTTATTTAATAAAAATATAATTAGGCATGAAACACTGAAACTCATTCAATTTAATAATTGCACTTAATTACAACATCTAAATAAAATAATAAACATATTATTTTTAACCAAATAATACTAATAAATAATCGTTTTACTCGACTACCCAGAAGGGTACTTTTTTATTTTAAAATAACTTTATACACTGAGTAAAATTTTAGTAGTAAGAATAGACACATTAAACACCACATCTCATAGTATTTACTTAGTTTGTTTAACTTACAATGTAAACTAACCCTTACCGAGGGTTGTACCTTTAATTAACGATCGGTCAGGGAAGGCAACTGAAATAATTTAACCGTTGTAAATTACAGTTATGATAATGACTGTTACGCGCTAAAATCCTTTGTTGTTTTCTACTTTGATATTAAACTTATAGTTGTTGAAACAATTAATTTTGAGTTTCGTTTACGAAATAATGTTGTACATTTTTTAATGAGTAAACTTTACATTTTAATAGTATTAATTTCAACAAGAATATAACTTAAAACTATGTTAGGTAAGAGTTTAAAAAATATTATAAACTTCTAAATTGTTTCTTGTGGTTTCAGCCGTTACCGAGCTATTTGGATTCTTGGGATTCTTCTATTCTTTCAAAGATTGTGTGATCTTATTCCGTATTCATCATTCGTCCTATTCTGTATTCATAACTAAAGTACGAAAATCAATTAATCAAAATCAAATAAACCAATTACTACAGGTACAGTACACAACCTTGCAAATATCATAACATTCCATTATCAAGTTACCGTAAAACGTTAAACACAGACGTTTCGCAAATAGTCCATTTATGAAATTGTTCATTGTTAATCAGTTGATCCCTTAGAGCATTCAACACTTTGGATACGCCATTGACATACCTTCTCCTTTGCTGAAGATGCAAGACCGCCTATGATACTTGATTGGGAATCTATGCATCAACTTTATGCGTGTGTTTGATAATTTTGTGGTTTGCCTGCGTAGCGATGTGATCAAAAATGCATAAGTGAGCTATCACAATTTGTATCATAGCATCGGCCCTCTCGCTTAGATAAGCAAATGTTTGGCAAAGACATTTGTGTTCATGGCGGCTCCGGATAGTTGAACGCTCTAAGGTTGATCCCGGTTGTTTGTAAGAGTAAAATGCTAATTAGTGATTCGATTAAGTGATATCCGATTGAATTGTGATGCGAGCAAAACTGATTCGATACTAAATGAATATCGTAATGAGAGAGAAGATTTATATCCATTTTTGATAAACATGTATTTTCGATGAAACAAATGGAATTTTCTCTTCAATTCATTTAATTTACCTTTCTGTGGATATTTTCCCGTTGCGAACTGAATTCAAAGTTGCGCGAATGTGTGATATTTTGCTTATCGTAATATCATTTTATTCAATGTTTTTATTCGCTGAAAATGTGAAGGCGTGGAAGCGGTAGGTAGCGTGAAAGATTATTATCAATTTCATTCTGAAGGCTCCGACGGTAACATTTCTGTTTTTTTTTTTTTTTTACATATCTTCATATGTAATCTAAAAATAGCTTCATTGAAAAACAGTGTAAAAATATTCTAAGTGAGATAGAGGAACTCGTTACGCTGATAAAATGAAGTTTCTAGTAATTAATTAATTCTAGCTGACTTGTATATGTTATACTATTTACCTAATTGCTTATATTCTGTATTGCTTTATACATAATTATGGTTTTCTACATAATTCAATGAAATTCTAGTCTTGATCCAAAAGTACGTAAGCCATTACTGCAAATCGTTGAAAAACATACCAAAATACTGGACACTTAAAAATATTATGTATCCTTTCCAAAACATATCGGTAATCGCAAACAAAATCGAATCGTATACACACGCAAAAACTGATAAACAGCAACCACGTACCCAGATTGAAATTCCGATAAAATTAAATATCATGCCGTTTCTAATAAGCCATTTCATTTCTGGAGGATACAAAATTGCGAATCATTCTCCAAGTATGTTTCTTTGGAGAATTTCACGCAAGGTTATTCACCATACGTATAAAATGTAGGTATGTATGTATGTACGTACATAAGAGATGTTTGCCAAATACATTAAGCGGCTGGCTAACTCAATTTTATGGATGAAACGAGTTTCGGGAAGGTCGCGGAATTGGCTTTTCAAATTATTAGGATATAAGGATTGTGAGGAATATTGTCATTGTTCGGAATTCTTTTCGTTGTGCATGTTATATTTTAACTTTTGTATTATAAAAAAATACAAGAAAGGAAAAAAACCTTTTGTGAAGAAATTACCTTTTTCGTGTTAGGTTCCAATGTTTTGAAGCAAGATGTCCCAAAGTAAATCTCAAGATTAGGTACAATCAAGTGCCCCCAAAATAATAGCCTTCCATAGTGGACCTAATATCTTAATAAGAAAGCCTAAGAGAATTCAGGCGTGACGCACACAACCTCTTCAACAGAAGTGCTTCTCCGAATAACCTACTGAGAGTGGCCTAAAAAAACGAGAAAGACTTTTCTTAGTACGTTACGGTCAGGGATAAAACCGCAAATCGCATTAGGACTGTATCTGACATTACTTGAAGTAGTCTACATCAAAAGGGGTTACTTGAATGGAGTGTCCTTCTTGAACAAAACTGCGAGTGGTCGCGTCCTAATTTGAGGACGAAAAAATTGTGTAGAAACGTCTTTGACTTGAAAATGTTTGTTCTTGACAGCATGTTTTCCTGGTTTCACTCTTATAAAACCTTTTTGGTTAGTCGGTCAGGTGAAACCTGTCTTTGAAGTAAAAATCTTTTAAATTGGTGGTTTTCTGACTGATTACCGAGAACTTTACTTTGGTATGAATTATAATATAGGGGGATTTTGTAACGATGGCAAAAATAATCAAATGACTCCTCACGCTGTGAGTTAGCAGTGGTAAGGGAGCGGTGGGGAAATAGAGTGACCTTGGGGATGGTTACAGGCCAGTCGATTTTTATTAAGTAAGAAAATCTAGTGTCCTAAGGATGCGTGTTATAGCTACTATTCATTGTATTTTTATAAACTCCATAAAGTACCCATTCCAAGAATACCAGGACGGCATAAATAAAAGAAGACACTTCAATCTATTCGCGAGAAAATGACTCAGATACACGTCATTGCCAGTACATTATGAAAACGTCACGCGCAAACTAAAACGGTAATGAAGTGAAAAATGATTTCAAACGGTCCACTGTCGCTTTGAACGCTCTTTTGTTTCTCAATGTTTGTTGAAAGACGCTCTTTGAAACGGTTATTTTTTGGCATATTGTGTTTTTAAAAATATCGTGGAGTGGGTGCGTATGCGAAGTTAGTGACCCCTTGAATGGAAAAGTCTTTTAAATAAATCCTTTGACATACTTTCCATGTACAATTTACTTTCATGTAGAAGGTTTGTTAGAAATTTGTCATTTGTGGTATTCTCAAAATACTATGAAATCGAAATCCAATTGTTTGATTTGCCATCGTAACTGGACCTAGTAGGGATTTGGTTAAAACAATAATTAATCCTAGCTTTCTTACCTTGATACACCATCGTGATAGGGGCATAAAAAGTGAAGATTCATTTAGAAATTTACAACAAACTTTAAACCCAGGCACCCTAACTCAAAGCAACAAAGCAGAGTTAGCCAACAAAATCAATATATCCATCACTCTCAATATTGATAAATGGATGTCCAATATGATGACTTGCTAACGGCGAACGATGTCATTTTTCATGGCTTATTACTTTTTATTGAACAACTTTTTCCTCATAGCTTCTGTGTTTAATCACTGGAAGTTGGCCGACGTTTAATGTTATAGAGAGTAATGATAAGGGCTTTCTTGGTCAGTTGTTGACATTTAAGGCAAGTAGGTATGTTTTTTTCTTAAATGGTCCAGGTTGCTTAGTCATATTTATTCAGAGTTTGAAGATACCTGACTGTTATTCACCAAATTATAGACTTTATTTCATAATGTTTTACACTGTCAATGAATGCGCCATATTTAAAGTATTAAGCACTTAATTCAACATGTACATTTTTTTGGTAAGTATAAGTAGCATTTTTTTTAATAATTAACAAATTTAAATTACCTGATTAGTAAGTGATCACTAGCAATAATTCACTACAGGAGCAAAGCTCTTTACTCACACCGATAATAAAACAATACTGTCCCGTGTAGCAAAATACCGACTCCCAAAGGACCAATCAAAAATCGGAATCAATAAGTTTCTGCTCGGTCACCAGGACCATAACCGTGCTTTAGCCCAATATCACCCCGACCTTAAAGATTTTCCGCACAAATAAGCAATATCGTAGTTTGTCCAAACACTTGTGTGCCAATAACCTGCACGTGTTGGCTCGTATCTCAATTTGATCGCACACTTATTGCCCTCGAAAATCCTTTGGTCATCAACCAAAATAACACCTTCCTTCATCATGACAAAGTTCAAATTTCCTTGACTGCTGCCTAGAAGGTTTATCAGATTTTTCCCAGTTCAGTAGATGAATTAATATCAGATGAAAATGACAAGTAAGATTTTGATGCCAATAAACACTTATGAATATTTATTATTTGGTTAATAATAGTTCTGTGTGTTTAGGCTCTTGAATTATGCGTGGGGGTTATGAAAAATTCATATCTGCTTATTTTGCTCTTGTTTTCATCCATATTATAGGCGCATTGTTTTGTTTTTGCTAGTAAATTAAGTTGTTCATTTATTACAATTATGTAAAAGAAAAAGTTTTAATTTTACTCTATTTAAACTTGACCCAGGACTTGAATAACATAAATATAGGCTATTATTATTTAAATTAATAATCTTATCCATAAAAATTCAAAATAAATAGATCAGCTCCCAAACAATATTCAATAGCCACATATTTTATCGGGAGTACCATCGGATCGTCACATACAGCATTCTGACGGCCTTTCCCTTTGTGTTCGTCACATTTTTCCACAAACGACACGACACGCGCCACAATTTGTCACAATTGTTCCACCCCTGCGTTTAATATATTTCGGCGGTCTCGTCGGTCAGCACTTGCATGTTATTTGGTATCCCCAAACCCGAAAATATTTGATTAAACATGGAACTACCCGTCTTGGGATCGTGCTTGTTACCGAATTCCGGGTTTTTCGGTTGCTAGATATATTTATTGAGCCAGTCTTTTCTACATTCTACTTTCATTGTTTGCATTTTTTTATATTATGAACTTTGAGATCACGAAAAAGAATACTTCTTATTCCAGTAATCGGATACAACTAGAAGATTCCATAAGCAATCCTGATTAAAGTTAAGCATACGACAGAGTCCAAAGTTACATTTATAGGTGCCTGCGTAAAAAACAAAAGCAATAGACAAGAAGTAAAGAAATTAATTTTGATGATCCACGTACAAAAACCAACAAAGCACAACAAAATCCTAAGCCCCCAATCGAAAAACAAAAACCAATCAGCCAAACAAAACACAGATACAGACAATCAACACGAACCAGACATGGTTTCTCCTATCTAATTCTAAACAGTAGAAATCACATATTCACCGTACAATCACCGTATGGCCGTTCCACGTCGTCTCACTAATTGTCATCAATTACAGCCAGCATATTAATTTGCTCCCTCCACTCAATATATGTAAAGCTAGGAACCTTACTTTGTGATGTGTGTAATTGGGCCTGGAATAATAGATGCGGTGATTGATTTGTGTCATTTTAGAGTGGTGAGGAAACTCTTTGATTTGAATTTTAAAGTAGGTGTAATTATTGCTTTGATTCTCACAAATCGCTTAGTGTTTCGATAATACATAAGTTAGAGTACAACTACTGTAAAACTAATGACCACAGCAGCTAGTGATGATAAAAAAATATCCATAGAATACCAAGATACCGAAGTTGTTCTCATTTCAAATATTGAGTCTCGTGAAACAAAGACGCACCTACTTATTACCCTTAAACCATTTCAAGGTCCAATATAATCTTCATCCCCTATTGTCCAAATCTCAAATGAATGGACCAAAATAGAAAATTCTCTCAATCTTTTCAATGAATATCAGTCATAAATCCTCTAGCGTTAGAAGGCTAGTGCCCGACAGTATTGTAAGCTATATTCCACCATAAATTACAGGAGACGACGAAGTTAAAACGGCTATTCAGGTATCAACTTTAATATCTACAAAGATATTATAAAAGTCGTGGTGGCCTAGTGGGCAAAGAACCAACCTCTCGAGTATGAGGGCGTGGATTCGATTCCAGGTCAGGCAAGTACCAATGCAACTTTTCTAAGTTTGTATGTACTTTCTAAGTATATCTTAGACACCAAATGACTGTGTTTCGGATGGCACGTTAAACTGTAGGTCCCGGCTGTCATTGAACATCCTTGGCAGTCGTTACGGGTAGTCAGAAGCCAGTAAGTCTGACACCAGTCTAATCAAGGGGTATCGGGTTGCCCGGGTAACTGGGTTGAGGAGGTCAGATAGGCAGTCGCTTCTTGTAAAGCACTGGTACTCAGCTGTATCCGGTTAGACTGGAAGCCTACCCCAACATAGTTTGGGAAAAAGGCTCGGAGGATGATGATATTATTAAATCTGGCTGAATTGTTCAGTTTAGCAATAAGAGTTATTTATAAAACTTGATTACGTCTAGAACGTTTAAAATTACCTGATACTAAAAGTGATTTGAATGAAAGTGAATTGTTATTATTTAGTTAATTGTGAAATTTTTATAGAAGGAGTACTTAAAGGAGTGATAGGTTACATACATACAAAGTTGAAATATTCCCAGTTTTTAAGTTGAATATTTGAATGTAGATAAATATTTTTAGTCAAAGTGGTCATAGTCAAAATGATTCCTATTTACAAAAGAGTGAAGTGTTTTCTTGATATTCCCAACTTATACATATACTAAGACTTGTCTACACAGGGATGTAAAAATAAAATCCTGAAACACAAAACTATCTTATTTTCTAACGCTCTAGGATGCAGAATGTCTATTCCATTTCAAAGTGAATTGAGACGTTCGGCCGATGCTTGCAAGCAATGGGCTGTGACGTCAAATGTGCCGTCCTACAGATTTCCCATCTACGCTCACTTGTTCTAATTTATGATCCCCTAGTCTATTTTAGAGTTAAGCATGTAAGCTATAAACATTCTGATTATTTTTGTTACTAATGATATTGGGATATTCTTGGAACTGAATTAAATCATAAATTTTATTGCGTTGTAGTCATTATTTCCTTACCAAAACTTAGTTATATTGGCGATGAATTTTTGACGCATTTTAGATATAGTGTTGTTATTTTTATTTTTATTGTTTTACTAGGATAGTTTTTTTTTTGTTGTAAATATCTATGTATATAACTATGTAAATAAATAAAGCAAGCATCGTGATTAAAAAAAAAAGTTATATTGGCGGATAGAAAATAAAAACTTATATTGGGTGCAGGAAATAGTACCATTAGAAGTGATACATAAAACGGTACAAAGAAGATTATGTAAATCCAGTGCCGCCTAGTTAACCAATCTCCAGAACAAGATCAATCCATTATTCCACTTGAGAACTAACTTGCGTGAGATACAACCCAACTGATTGATATACACCATGTTTTCACTTATCTAACCATTTATCTAACACAGACATATTTATTAACACAAATACTTTACTATGCAAAGGTAAGTTCATTAATTTTCCTACAATCAAATCCCGATCAGCATTACATACTAAAATAGTCCATTACATGATATACATAACTCCTTAACTGTACCACAAAATTGGCATTAATCTACATAACTTGCCTATACAACTGTCATTAACCAGTGCACAGAGGTAGGCGCCTGAAGACAACTTATTGCCTATTCATAAGCTTTTAACAACATTGTCGATACACACACCACACTAGACTTCATTAGCAATAGTCTTTATTCCAATAGCAATAAGTCCCAATTTAACCGTACCAAAATTTTCTAATCCGCAAAAAAGTTTATAAAAAGGTGCCAAATGTTTTGCTGTTACACCAACTAATGATAAACAATTCTGATCCTTATTTTGTTTGGCTAAGGTTTAATAAAAGTAAGTTTTCGCTTGCGGTTTCAAAATAATGTATTTATAGTAAAGTCGGGTCTTCGGGTTGTCATTAAGAGATATTTGCAATGGTGCTCTCTTGAAATTTATGTTTTCATGAATATTTTATAGTAAATACTTCTTAGTTTGCCGGGCAGTCATCACGGGTCGTTATAAAGCGGGCTTTGCTTTTTAATATTTGATATTAAATATGGATGAAGACGTTTAAGTATTTTCTGCATCAATTTCACGCCTCAGTCTTGTAATTTGCCGTAAAATTACACGATGCTCACTTTTTGATGTTCGTTTACAAAAAATGTAATCTACATCATAAACACTTTGCGGAGATGTGAGATTATAGGTTCTTTTACAAGAAAAAGGTAAAATACACATTGAGGAATACTGAATACACAGATTAAACTAACTCATTAATATTACTTTAAATTACCTTAACCTCTAACCATAGGGACAAGTGATCGACTTTGTAATACCAAACTTGAACCAGGTACCTTGCTAGGTATGTAAAGGTATTGAAATCTGTCCATTATCAAGTCCCAGACGTAATCATAGCAAGATTAGCATATTTCGGTGCGGGTTCTAGGGTACTAGGAATTAATTCACTCAGTGCGGATACTGTGTAGAAATATTAATTAAAACCCTCAGTGGGGGGCATAGATTAAGTAGCGAAAAGGCAGCTTCAACTACGTACGTAATATGCCTACTTGATTAGAAACTCAGTGATGTTGCTGCTTCTACGTAGATTTTAGAGAGCAGTATTTTTTTTATATATGGATTTTATTCATGACCCAGTATGATGAGTAAGTTAATGAGTGACTAACACAAAATACAGCAAAATCCTTAATCGTTAAGTTTTTAATATGCAAAATTATAATCAAGATTAAACGTGACAAATCAAATAAAAAGTAAGTTTAGAAGAGCCTTTAGGCACAATACTTCTAACGGAAAATCATCATATTTTTATCCTAATCTTTGCCGTAAGGAATTTGCAGACGATTTGCATATTTCTAAATTGTGCGGCGAACGGTAGAAGTGTTTATGTTATCGTCAACAAGCATTTATCTGTGCTTTGACACTGTGTTTTGACACCAAAATTAAATTCTCAAAGTTAACAAACAAAGCCATTTTAACAACTAAAGAAAAAAAAAGTGTTGAGACACTAATTGAAACAAAACGTTTTGACTAGCTTATGCGCACACTACAGACTAAACAGTCGGTATACCTACTGTAACAACTTTAATACATGTTGTTTCTATGTATCCATATATCCATATATTTATCCATGTTTCTAGCAAAATTTTCCTATTTATTATTTCTTATCGGTCTGATACCGGACAAATACCTGATCATTGTTACGTGTGTACTTCCATTCATCCTCATACTGATTTTTGAGCCCCAAACCAATTACCGGCCGACTAAAAGTTTGTAGTGTATTCTTGCAACCTTCTCTCTTCAAACTTGTCCTAATTTAAACAACACCACACAAGTTCCAATTTAAGGCAATTCTAGTTTCCTGACAATTGAAATATAGCAACACTTAGCCTGACAGTGTTTCGATGGAGATGTATGGAGCCCCGCTGTTTCTCTGCTGGACGTCTGGTCGTTTTATATGTTACTGTCAGGATAGGTTAGCTTAGAACTGTTTTAAATTATGTCCTTTGTGTAGATCTTATCACTTTCTTAGGTAAAGTTGTAGCAATTTGTAACAAGTTTACGTTCTTTGGCGTAAAAAACATAATCGGTTTTTGCGGTAAACCCAAAACTTGCTAAAACAACAGTCCAATATCCATTTGCCAGTCCAAATTAAAATTGCCTAAAGGAACTCTTGACCTGAGATGACAGTTTGACTAAGGTTGTCAAACTGTCATCTCAGGTCAAGAGTTTGACCTGTTTTCTATTTTCATTGACTCTGTCACAAAGGTCATTTCTTCCCACTTCCATCTCTATGCAGACGACTTGCAGCTTTACAGACATTTTCCCTGTGCTGATGCAGAAGCTGCCATTGCTGCAATGAATCGTGACCTGGATGCGATTGGTGATTGGGCGCAGTCCTTTGGACTGCAAATTAATCCCAGGAAGTCTCAGGCCGTGATTATTGGTAGCAGATACATGCGTAGCAGGCTAGATATTGCGTCACGACCACCGCTTAGTTTAAATGGGGTTCAGATCGACTACACTAATACAGCGAAAAACCTAGGTGTTATTCTAGATTCTAACTTATCGTGGTCTGCTCAGGTCAATGAAGTTAGTCGCAAAGTTCACTACACTTTTCATACGCTAAAATGTCTTCAACACTTTTTGCCCTTAAAAACCAAAATTTCTCTTGCTCAGACTCTCATCCAACCTATTATAGATTACGCCGATGCCTGTTATCTGGATGCCACAGAGGAGCTTTTAAATAAACTTGAGCGCTTGCAAAATCTTTGTATTCGTTTTGTCTTCAATCTTAAAAAGTATGATCATGTTTCACAATTTCGCAAGGATCTCAAGTGGCTCCCTATTCGTCTTCGCAGGAACACTCGCATTTTGTGTCTTCTATTCAATATCCTCTTCAATCCTAAATCTCCTTCGTACCTGCGGGAACGTTTCTCCTTTCTCCGCTCACCTGATGCTTCCTGCAGGACTCATCTCAAATCCCTACTTAAAATCCCTTCCCACTCCACTGATTTCTATTCCTACTCCTTCACCGTGCACGCTGTACGGCTGTGGAATAAGTTGCCGCCTGAGCTGAGGAGCTACCAAACTGTTGCATTATTTAAACGCAAGTTGAAGGAACACTATCTTTCCTTGTCATCATAGATGCTTATAGTATTTAGTGTATTTATATATTTTTATACATATATATATATATATATTGATATATATTTTATATATACATATTTAGGTTAAGTTAAGGTTATTTCATGTTAGTTATAGCTTCTTTTCTTTTTACGCACTCTATCTGCATCTCTTTCTATTCTAACTCTCTCATAACGGGCCAGCTGGAAGAGATTTCTCATGAAATAAGCTGTGCCTTTGTACTATCTTTTCTATTTTTCTTCTTCTCTGTATTCTGTGTGTGTGTACATAAATTGTTAAATAAATAAATAAATAAATAAGATTCTATTAGGTCGTCTGTTTATCACAATTAAAATCCCATCCATTATTAATACTTTAAGGGATTGTTCACACCAAACGTATTGTCCGCCGCTGACTGTGAATATACTCACAGTCGGCCTCAGTGTGAACGTCGACTCAATCTGCAGTACGCGTACTCACCAAGCCGACAATAGGCTATAGCGTACGATGCGCTACATGTGTGAACAAAAGAATACGCTCGCGTAGGTTCACACTAGATGCGTACGCTGAGCGGCCGACTATTCTACACATAAAAGAGCTCAGTATTTGAAGTTGCTCGTAGTATTTTATAAACGATCTCTGTGATCACTCGTGGTTCCCATACGATAAAACTAGTGTATTTTTTAAAAAAATCGGACGTTTACTGATATTTCAATTAAATGATGCGCATTCAGATAGTTGCCATTTGCGAAGCTCTAGAGGAAGACGAAAATAATAAAAAGAAGAGATTGTGGGTACATCCCTTAAATATGAAGAGATGTTTTCTTGGTCAATTTCATACTTTATATTTCGAATATAGACTTTATCCAAATAAGTTCAAGAAATATTTTCGTATGACAGTAAAAACATTCGCTGAGTTACTATCTTTGCGGCAGAGGCGCGGCGCCTTGCCAGATGATGATCTAGCATTCTCCCCAAATCTCACCCAAAATCCCCCCAAAATGTTAGTGTTTTGAGAGAAAACCCCCCTAGTAATTAGAAAAATATTTATTTAAATACAATAATTTATAACAATTTTGCAATCGCTTCCATTACTGGTTTTGTGTGTGGTTCTATGGTGGAATCAAATGAAGTAGTAAGTAATTTGGTCGCGTTCAGTCATAAAACTTTTCCGAAAAATCCTCCAACTCCCTCCAAGCCAATTTTTAATCCCCCCGCTGATCCCCCCAAAGGATTGTTCCCCCCAAAAAATCCCCCGTGGGCAGAAAATACCCCCAAATTTGGGGGGAATCCCCCCAATCTGGCATCACTGCGCGGCGGTGCGGACGCGGCGGAGCGGCGGTGCGTACGCGGCGGAGCGGCGCTATTCGGCAACTGCGTCCGCGTAGCCAATCCGCGTCCGCCGTGCATAGTCGCGTAGTAAAATAATCGGCTACTGAGAGTCAGCTACAATAGACGACGTAACAGCGTATAGTCGGTTCGGTGTGAACGACAATTTCAAAATATATGGAAAAGCAATAAACTGCGTAACGCGCGCTCACAGTCAGCGGCCGACATTACGTTTGGTCTGAACGATGCCTTAGGTACGAAAATCTCGCCAAAACTGAGGACCTCTCCCGTCCCACAATACATTACTAGCAAAAAGCATACACGAAACACAATGTTTGGAGTCCCTTTAAAATTCAGAGCGCAGCGTATGGTAATCGATACACATTTGGGGAACATTGCTGGTACCTACGTGAGGGGGTTCACGATACGAGACATGAGCTGACCTTTGGCTTTCAAATGAATTTACATTGTTGAGGTAAAATCTTTGTGTTTTGGATGGTTAGGTTTAATTTGTATCCTGTAGTCATTAGACTGTGCTATCTTTCTCAATTAGAATGTCCAACCATTGGATGATATTGAAGTATTTCTTGACTTCCTCTATATTCTATCTGAAATTCTTGAACTTCTAGGTTTTTCACGCGGCTTTCTCTGATATAATCTCTTTCCTTCCCATTATTTTAAACACTAATTCAGAAATGGGCAAAATCCAAATCGGTCCAGATGTCTTAAGTTCAAATACTTCAGTCGCAACAAACACGCCTTTGTTTTATATTATGTGAAGCTTTGATTGTTTGTAATGTCCCAAGCAATGTTCTGACATGTACCACATGACACATATCTGATTCAAGAATCATACCCACAATCTCAACCTCACTAGGACTCCACACCCTCATTGCACTCAAGACTTGTGTACGCTAACATACATTTGTATCCCAAGTATAGCCTTTTCATGCATATTGACACAACTCCAATGGTACCAATAAAATAGCGATTTCGTACAAAAATCTTTGAGCAAACATACAGTTATTAAATTCGGGGTTTGCATAGCGTTGGGATCAGCAGTGAAGGACCAAATATTAAAGTTGGTCCAAAGAAATATATTGCGCGGCAACTGTGGATTAACTTGGTGTCAACACTGGCCCGCTTACTCTGTACACTGCAGTGCAGAATAAGTAGGTCAGTTTGCTTAGTTACATTTTTTGCAGAGCTCAATAAAAATACATAACATTGAGGATTGAATATATTTGTCTAAAAAAACAAATTAGTTTACCAAGGGGTTTTCCCCACTTTTTTAATTTACTGAGTAATAAAAACACGTCTAAACTGGCTAGCTGTTGTTTATATTGCTCACAACATCTCAAATAATAATTCAAATAATAAACTAAGTAGGTACATGCATGTTGATTTACAATTTTAATAGAATAAGATAAAGAAGCTATAAATGTGTTTTTTTTTTTATATAGTTACGTATCCAAAACTTACTTGATGAATGTCTAATGAGCGTGAATACCACTAATAAATTAGGAACCTCCTTGAAATTAAGATTTATTCCATTCTAATACCAAAAACTAATACCACTGGTATTTGTTTCAACTCATATTTTGTTTCTGTTCCGAACGGATACCACTTTTTAAATAATTTAATTTGATGTACGAACGAATACCAACAACTTGAATTTGGTACAGTCAGCGCAGTCAAACCTAATCAAAGTAAATTTGTTTTTCAATATTTTTATGTAATCGTAATATAATGCTTAAAACTTTCCAAATTCACTTCACTCCAATATTTTTACAAAGGTTAGCATAGGTAAGAGTAGTTTTAGTGAATCATCTTGCTATTTTTTTTACCTGCGAGAAAGGGTGAGTTTGCTCTATTGTTCCAAAATTCGAAACAACCAATCAGAGTCAAGTGTGACTGGAATGTTGTGCTTTGACTCGGAGAGAAAGGAGATGGCCAAATCTTTATAGTAAAATAACCCAGAATCGACAGCAACGAAATGGGTACCAATGGGTTCATTAGGATAGACCTTTGATGGTGCCAAAAAGTCCAGCCTGAAATCCATGGGGTATAGGAGCTATATCATATTTTCACAAAAATAGGTTATGTTGAATTTATGTTGATTTTAAAGATTATTTACATAAAGGACCATAAAAAACAAGGTATACTAACATTATACATGCGAATAGTAATATCCCCATAGTTACAGAGTTTGCCTGGTAATTAAAAGGTCTTGAGTTTGACCCCCTCCCGTTGCACTATTGACATGAACCACTCCAGATACGATTAAGTACCCTTCCTTACCTGCTTGAAGAGGTTTCCCTATTATGTGTAAACTTCTGAACTGGCAAAGATTAATTTAAAAATAAAAATTAAAAGTAAAAAAAAAACTTAGAAGTTAAAAAAAAAACCTAGAAGTTTTTTTTGAAAAGTTCTCGTCAATGCGAATAATATAAGCCCAAACACGAGGTAGTTAATATTTACCATTGCCGAGTTTCCTTGACCTTCTCTATTCTCCATCATCAGGTCAGCTCTAAACCTTCACTCGTGTATAGTGCTAACAGACATACACCAGAGTGTAAAGTTTTATCTTATGCACAACTTCTAATGAACAGCAAATAGAAAAGTTATGCTTTTTTAGTACTAAAATCTTCATCGAAAAAACCTTGTAAAAAGAGAACCCCATGGTTTTTAGATGATATGAAATACTTTTTGTAATCTACACATTATACTGAATCCAACCATACATATGAAGTTTCTGTCGACTCTGGGTTTTTTTTTGGCCATCTCCTTTTATCTACATAAATTCCTCAGTACATTTCCGTGCGGTGGCGGTGGCGTATTGGTATCAGAGTGACAGTGATTTTTATTTATTAAGTGTGTTCAGACTTCTTGGTCGTTTCCTCATTTCTTTATTTTTAATTTTTCCTGCCATGACGGGTTTCGCTTTTGTTTTCACTTCTCTTTGAAAAAGTCAAATATTGGTATCGCCTGCGGTTCGTCGCGCGATAAAAATAAAAAAAAAACCCATAAAAGCCCGCGAGAAAGTGTCCCGCTGGCCGGCCGGCATTCGAGTGCCCCGTCGTCGGCAGACTGCCTTCCTGTCCACTTCCCTGTTTCCCAGGTAAGTTTGCCTTTTTCACCTATATTGAGGGTCACGGGGTTTCAACGGGGACTTCAACGGAGTTTGCAGTAACGCCAGCAATTTCTCCAGCGAAGTCCATCCAAAGTGTGTATATTAATTTGTTCTTTTGTATAATTTACTTCTCTTTATTAAAATTAGTGTTATTTAAAATACCTATTATTTGATTTTTTTATCATAATCCAATCAAATGTAAAAGTTACATACAATATATAGTTTTTTTTAGATATGTCTGAGGAAGCTGATAATCAGCCCTCAACATCTTCGGGAAAAACAGGAAGCTTGACTTTCATAACAAGAAATGGTGGCTTGGTTTTAATGAGAGCTGGTTACCAGTACACAAAAAAAAGGGAAAATAAAAATGGATGGACCCATTGGAGATGTGTGAATGTTAAAGAGTGCAGTGGATCTTTACAGATAAAGGTATGTTACCAACTTCTTACATAGAGTTTAACTGGCTTATTTATAATGGATTAGTGGAGCTTTATAAGGCCTTTGTAGGAAGCTTGTTAAAAAAATGGTATTCATAATCGTATTTTAGAGGTAAAAACACTCTTTATTTCTCCATTAAAGTTAATTTGATTTAAAGAAGCCATTACCCTTTTTTAAACGTTCGTTAACAATAAAATGGCCGACATCAATTCTATTCTATTTCTTTAAATGGCAATTAGTACCGATGCCGTTGTCGACAATTCTGTCATTGTCAAAAGTGAATTGGAATAGCAAGAGTAAAAAAAAAACAGTGTTTAAAAATGCATAGACAAATTTTCTGTGACCAGAGGCAAACAACGTTAAAATCGACTAAAATCGCATATTTTTCTACAAAATGGCAACATTGTGTACGATAGTGGCGTTTAGTTATGGGAGCTCTAAGAAACGATTATGAATAAGAATTTTTATCGAACGTTCGGTAGGCTTAAGGTGAATGCTCCAAGGTAGCCCGCGAAATTCAAATTTCCGTACGTTTTTTGCAATTTGCAGCTGAGTATCGGATATTTTATTAATAGAAACTAAATTCGCGGTACTGGCATGTATGTATTTACACAATTATACTTATTAAAACCTTCAATATAATTGTCTAACTTATAGAAAAGAGAAAATGTGCCATTTTAATAATAACTTTACGTTTAATAAAAATTTTTACTTAGTGGGTTACATTGATAAATTTAACTAATATAATGATATAAATACATACATGCCAGTACCGCGAATTTAGTTTCTATTACTAAACTATCCCATACTGAGCTGCAAATTGCAAAAAACTTACGATAATTTGAATTTTGCGGGCCACCCTGGAGCATCCACCTTAACACATGTTTTAACTAATGAAGGTTTATACCTTCGGTAAGCGTTATATTATGAATAAGACAGTTAGTGTTCCATCTTTCAATATGTATTTTTATCCGAAAACTATTTTGCTAAAGCTATTTTGTTGTCCTCACAGGATGGCAATATTTCCAATGAGAAAAATCATAGCTGCGAGCCCGATGAATTCAAAAATGTAATGGCAAAAAAGCTGGATGATTTAAGAGATAAAGTGATGAAGTCTGATTTCGCCCCAATACCAAACATATATAACAAATTCAAATCACAATTCTGCGCTACTGAATCAGATTTGGTGAGAAATATCCCATCGTTTGCAAACATCAAATCAAAATTGTATTATGCAAGAAACAACGCAGCTGGTGTAAAAAAAATTAAATGTAAATCAATTGATGAAGTAGAAGTTCCATTACAATTTAGAGATTTTTTGTTTTACGATTATAAAGATGAGTCTTCCAATACCCGAATAATAATCTTGGTCAGTCCAAATCAACTAGAGAAAATTCCGAGCATTAAATTTTTTGAAAGCGACGGAACATTCGATTGCACCCCTGAGCCTTTTGTGCAGTTATATACTATCCACGGAGATCTGGGAAGTGACGAAGATCACACTCGTATAGTTCCTCTTATTTATGTTTTACTTAACAAAAAAACAGAAGAAACATACAAAAAATTATTTGAAATTTTGAAACAAAACATTCCTGGGTGGGAACCCGTAAAATTTTTAACAGATTTTGAACTAGCCGCAATGAACGCCATTAAAATTGTTTTTCCGTCAGTTGTGATTAAAGGATGCTACTTTCATTATTCCAAAAATGTATGGAAAAAAGCAAAACAGTTGGATCTGACAAAAGATGCTATCAGCCAAAGACATGTAAGACTTTCAGCTTTACTGCCTTTACTTCCTCGTAAATTCATATCAGAAGGATGGTGCTACATAATGGAAGACTGTCCTGATACTGACGCCATTCAAACATTTAATGACTACATGGTGTCACAATGGCTAGAGAACGAGAGTTTTGTAGACATTTGGTGCGTTCATGGTGAACGCCATCGAACCACAAATGCCGTAGAATCTTGGCATAAGAAATTAAACTCGGCTGTGCCAAAGAATGCTAATTTATATCAGCTTCTGAACGTGCTGAAAGAGGACGCAGATTTACAAACAGTGGTTGTTACTCAATATAAATCAAACGCACCCCCCGCAAAACGATGTGCACAGACAACTATTATGAAAAATTCGTGGATCACATACGTAACTGACCAACTCCTCAAAAACAAAATCTCCGTAGGTCACTGCTTAGAAAAATTAAGGGTTTAGCTACTAATTGTTGAAATATAAGAAATTATTTACACGTCATTTAGCTGATTATACTAATAGTTGATTTTCTGTGATATTTTATAATGGGAACTATATTTTTTGTCACCAAAATTTATATTTGTCATCAAGTTGTATCACCTAATAAATAGATCTATCGCCACGAAATATTTTCGTTCTCAGATAAACAAAGACTGTTCCCAGGTATGAATTACCAAATTATTATTAATATAATGTGTAAAATATGAGATGGATAACCAATAAAATTGTAGTGCATTACATGAATATAAACTTCGTTCTTATAATAATAGTTTTATTTCTTAAATAATAGCTTGGTGCTCAAATTGGTAGATCTGTCACCAAATCAATCGATTAATCGATGCCTGACTGCGACTACTTTTTATTTGTTATTTTGTCACCAATATAGTAGTTACATTTTGTTTCGTTCAGTTATTAAAATCATATATTCGTTACCAATTTAATACATCAGTTTATAATTTTAATGAAAATATTATGTTCAAAGGGAAGAGGAAGGGAAGGGAGACAAATTGGCGCGCTTTCGGGCCTCAACGAATGGGTTGTAGGTTGTAGCCCTTCAAAATCTAAACCAGTGCTGATTATTCAGTGATTGTTATTTTTAACAATAAATATTGATTATTTTGACTTGAATTAAGTGTTTTCTTTACTATTCAGCTAGAAATTTAATTTAAATATATTTATACTACCTGTGGACAATTAAAAGCCTTGGGGGAGGCACATGGCCAGTTAAGTAGTAGACTCTTTTGGTTGAAAGGATGATGACGACCACTCTACATTTTTAGACCTTCATGAAATTTTCTAGTGATATAATATATGATTTATTGGTGATCTCTTTAAATTAGTTTGCTTAAATACTATTAGGACAAGCCTATTATTATACATACAAAACCATTTATTTGGTACTTGACCCCATATCTCCATGATTTTCGGTAATTTATTGTGGAATTGATTTTATATTGTTTGGTGACTACATTTTGGTGACAAATCTACTATTTTGAGGGCAAACCCTATTATTTAAGAAACACAAAATGAATTAAATTGGTGACAGCTTAAATCATACCCTTATCGGATTAGCCATACGCTTAAAGCTGGCCAACCCCCCACCAGAAGCAAAAAAATTACTTATCGGCCCGAAAACAAAAAGGGGGCGCCCTTTAAAATCCAAACCAGCGCTGATTATTCAGTGATTGTTATTTTTAACAATAAATATTGATTATTTTGACTTTAATAAATGATTTATTGGTGATCTCTTTAAATTAGTTTGCTTAAATACTATTAGGACAAACCTATTATAATACATTCAAAACCATTTATTTGGTAGTTGACCCCGTATCTCCATGATTTTCGGTAATTTATTGTGGAATTGATTTTATATTGTTTGGTGACTACATTTTGGTGACAAATCTACTATTTTGAGGTTAAACCCTATTATTAAAGAAACACAACATTAATTAAATTGGTGACAGCTTAAATCATACCCTTTTATAATTCTTAGATTATAAGTGAATTATTCATATACTAGCTTTCCGCCCGCGGCTTCGCCCGCGTGGAATTCGGTTCACCCCTCCCGCTGTGGGTTAGCAGCGGTGAGGGAGTGTCAGACTCTTACTGACTAAAATCGTCGTGTTCCGTCCTAGGCCTTTTATATACCAGGGCCGCGGTACCTCTTTCGAACAACCCGCAGCCGCGGCTGGCCCTGGCGCTACTGGGCCCCACTGATTTCAAAACAGACTAATTCGCGGCGAACCTTAACACCACGATACAGAAAAGCACAACGCCATCTATCGAGCTATCGGGAAGCTCGCGATTGAACAATGAGCTACAGGTTAAAGCGCGAGATATCATTGCACTTCTTACGTATCTTAAAAAAAACAACGTCACCACGTTTTAAAAAGCTATCATTCCACTTCTTATGTATTTTAAAAACACATCGTTACCACGTTTTAAAAACACCCAGCGCCATCTATCGCATACCTCAAGAACGAAATAACTTAACTAATACTTATACCAATTAGTAATTCGTTGAATTATAGTTAATTCAGGATAAGTAGATGTAAAAAAAACAGTTAAGACGATAAAACAAATCGTACGTCATCCCTCGGGAATTCCTCATTTTCGAGGATTCATTATCGTATCATTTAGCTTCTAAATTTATATGTTCATATTCGTTTGCAATATATAAGTAGATGTAAAAAAAAAACAGTTTAGACGATTAAACAAATTGTACATCATCCCTCGGGAATTCCTCATTTTCGGGGATTCATTATCGTATCATTTAGCTTCTAAATTTACATGTTTATATTCGTTTGCAATATATTACCTTGTTTTAAACGACACACAGCGCCATCTACAATCCATCCATCAAGCAAACAATATTTTTGTTTTCCCTCGGGAATATCTATTTTTTTCGGGATAAAAAGTACCCTATTATTTAATCCGGACTTCTAACTTTACGTCTGCAAAATTTCAAAGCAATCGGTTCAGTAGTTACGGCGTGAAAGCGGAACAAACAAACAAACAAACAAACAAACTCACTTTCCGATTTATAATATTAGTAAGGATGACATTTTTGCAAAAAAAAATTGCTGATTCATTGCTATATAGGTGAAGAATGACTGATTTGATTAAACAAAAAGTTGATTTTCTGTGTTTTACAATTGTTTAGGTAAGGTTAGAATTCATTGCAAAAAAAAATGCTGATTCATTGCTATGTAAGTGATGAATGACTGATTTGATTATACAAAAAGTTGATTTTCTGTGATATTTTATAATTGTTAGATTTAAAGTGAATTTTTCATATTAGATATTATTGCAAAAAAAATACTGATTCATTGCTATGTAGGTGATGAATGACTGATTAGATTATACAAAAAGTTGATTTTCTGTGATATTTTACAATTGTTAGATAAAAAGTGATTTATTTTTGTTAAAAATTTACCTGACATAGTTGTTATGAGATAGGTAGACGTGAATAATTACGTACCTATCTAATAATAACTATGTCAGATAAATTTCAATATAAATTAAGAGTTAATTTTTTGTGATATTTTGTAATTTTTAGATTGTAAGTAAATTCTTCCTGTTTGATGGTTTTGCAAAAAAAAATATTATACAGGTATAGAGAGGAACTAAAATTATATTAAAGTTGGTTATTTAAGTGATATTTTATCATTGAACAAGACGTTTGCTAACAAAATTTGTTTTTTTTGGAGTTATCTGTTTTTTTTTTTCAATTAAAGGTCTTATATTTACATACAAAGCATTTTTACTGACTGTACCTTATATCTTTGAACTTGTTTTGGTATTAGTTTAAACAATGGTATCCGTTCGGAATAGAAACAAAATATGAGTTGAAACAAATACCAGTGGTATTAGTTTTTGGTATTAGAATGGAATAAATCGAAATTAATTAAATCAAAGAATACCCAAATGTTTTGAAACAAAAGTGTAACGAAATAAATTGCTTAGTTGATTCCCAATCACGTAATTTCACTTTAACTGTCAAATAGAATTTGCAAATTGAGATATTGAGTCAGTTATTTTGAACGCAAGCGTAAGAGGTTTACACGAAGGTTTAACTAACTGACGGTAGTCTGGGTTGATTTATTTGTCTTTAGGTGTAATTTATATTCTAGACTATTGAAATCGGTGTTGAACGGTGAAGTTATTAGCATTTAATGTGGAGTATAAGGTTCAATTCCTTTTCTCTATTAATCAGTATATACTTTGACTTCCTGCAGGTACTTATTTGGTACTTTCTAATCTTTCACAGTAAAAAGGCAAAGGTATGAACATTTTTTGTTTTCACCCTAAAAGTGCCAAAACTACTGAATCTAGACAGAAATATTGAAGACTATCACTGATTAAGATAGGCTGTATTTTGTCCGGCTGCGAGAATTCCGGGACGCGAATAAAAAAACACTAGTATTTTAAACATAATAAAAATTATAATCTTAATATTTTTTATCCCGCATAATTCTAACAAAAGCCGCTTAAACAACAAGAAGCCTATTTCCTATAAAGACGTCTAAAATGCAAATCAGTACGGAAGTTGCAAAAAAAAGTACCTATCTTTTATAACAAACTTTTATTGGAGCACTTTAAATGCTAATAGTGTTCTGTAATTACATCATTCACGACTCTAAGAAACTATAAAGTTAAGTAATTATCTTCTGGATTAAGTGGAACTTGGATTTCTAATTAACTTTAGTATAAGAGTCTCTTTACTTATTTTATTTATGTAGGCACAGAGATTTCATGACTAAATGTTGAAACATTTCTTGGGTTTATAATTAGCTATGGTTGATTACTTCCCACATTTTTATTTAAAATTAACTATTTGTCATGAAACTTTAGAAAAACCGATGCAACCTTTCTAAGTTTGTATGTACTTTTTAGGTGAAGAAAAACTCTTCAGCAGAGCTGGAAGGGAGTCTAAAATCACCGATCCGCATTGACCACGCGTGGTGATTAACGCTCTATCCTTCCCTGTATGAGAAGGGGCCTGAGCCCAGCAGTGTGATGATAAAAAGGTTGGATGATGATGATACCTAAATAATAAAAAGATAGTTTAAAGCTATACCAACAAATAACTTCAAAAATCCAACAAAGAACACACAAATAGTATGACTAATTAAAGGCCTACTCGACGCGTTGTAATTAGTGCTGAGCCTTGATAAATACAATGTATTCATAAACCTTGGAAACTCTAATTAAGTAAACACGCTTGTTATCTCGTAAGAGATCTAATTTTTCTTTAAACAGCTTCAATTATTTGATACTGAGTTAGTATTATTTTTATTTGAAGGATATTTATTTTAAATCCTAATATTTTAAACTAATATCGTAATTGCGAAAGCGATTAAGTATGTCTCTTTGCAATGCTGTTACGCTAGAAACACTTGACTTGAAATCGGGCTGAGAGGTAGATAGAAAAGACGAATATAAGTACACTACATTCATCAGGGTTATGAGAGTGGTTTCCCTTAGAACGCGTATGAAACTGGGGGTGGAAACCAGTATGAGATATTTGCAAGTATATATCTACTTAAAATTATAAGAATAGAATTGGCATTTTATAACACAAATTAATACATTTCAGGTATTACCTATGACTTGCTCAGGAAATGACGATCTGGTTTCCTTACCCGTAACGTACGAATACACTTGCGTGCAAAAGAACATGTACATCAAAATACAAAAAAATCGAGTTAAGGGCAAATCGTTTATCATAAAAACAAAGGAAGTAATACATGATAATATATGTTTAGAACGTAATAGACAGCTTAATTATATCTTAGAACTAGCTTCTGCCTGCGGTGTCACCCGCATCCCGTGGGAACTACTTTCCGTACCGGGATAAAAAGTAGCCTATAGCCTTCCTCGATTAATGGGCTATCTAACACTGAAAGAAATTTTCAAATCGGACCAGTAGTTCCTGAGATTAGCGCGTTCAAACAAACAAACAAACTCTTCACCTTTATAATATTAGTATAGATAGATGAACCAATTTGTTTTATTGTCTTTGTAATTGTTGATCCGGTAATAAATGTAAGTTAATAAAGTAATTCCGATAGTTCTAGTATCAATATATGTATAATAAGTATTAATAAGTAAATGAGTAACTTCTGGTTGCGGTGTCGCTTACTTTCACATTTTAACTTATATTTTGTCGCTTACCTTGTCACATGCTAAATTATATTACAAAGAGGAATTAGTTATATATTTAATCTTACATAGGTAGGTATAATGTACAATGGCGGACTTAACGCCTTAGGCGTTCTCTAACAGTCTAACTCTGGGTGCTGGGGAGAAAGCATTGGCAAGCGGCAAGTTTATTTAAATTTAAAATACCTATAACTACATTATATTATAATACCGAACCAATTACTGAACCGATTTAAGGGTTGTATAGACTATATTTAGTCCAATTACACAAAAAAAAATTGCTTGTGGTAAAAAAAATCCTCAGACAATAGTCATAAATTCACTCATTAAATGCTAAAATATAAATTATGTAACCAGCACACAAATGGCAAAGTTTAAAGCGTTTTAATATTAACTTAGAATTTAATAATTTATCTGTACAACTTTTCAATTATCGCCCTGAAGTGCTCTCAAACATCTTCAGTTCGTGTTTCTAATAAAAGAGAAGTTTATATTGTTAATTGTGCTTAAATTATAAAACATTTTCGGGTCATATAAATCATCTGGACCAAAATTCAATTTTAATATTTACAGAGGTCAAATTAAAGAGATCATAAATAAAATAACCTTTAATTTCTAATTTAACCTAAACTTATCATGTAGACATTAAGAATAACAACAAAATATGTATGTCTTTCTAATTTTATAATAAAATTACCTACTACTTGTAATCTTTATCAAATAAATTAATTGTAAAACAATATTTTATTCAATGCGACCTCGCACCTATTTCTACCTTGCTAGGTAAGAGCTATGAAATCATAATCCTGCTTGAAAGTGAGTTAGTTCCGTTATTTTTGAATTAATTACATTAATATTATTGAATTAAGGTCATAATATAATGTCTGTCAAACAAAGCTCCGTGTTAGATTATGTCACTTTTATATACGATTAAAATCCTACTTATATTATAAATGTGAAAGTTTGTGAGAATGTATGAATGTATGTTTGTTATTCAATCACGCAAAAACGGCTGGACCGATTTGATTGAAATTTGATATGTAGATAGGTGATACCCTGGATTAACACATAGGCTACTTTTTATAAACACAACACGCGGGCGAAGCCGCTGGCGGAAGCTAGTCAGTACATAAACCACAATACCTATTTATTAAAGCAAGGTGAATACTAGTATATTTCTAGCTCACCCATTGTTGGAAATAAGATCATACGTGACAATATGAAATAAATCATTGAAAAATATAACAAAGATCTGATTAATGGCCTGAAAATCTACTAGTGTGGAAACAATATGACTTTGACTAGGTTTCCTTAAAATATGAGTCGTCATCAGCATCTCTTGAGCCTTTTCCCAACTATGTTGGGGTCAGCTTTCAGTCTGATGGGATGCAGCAAGGAGCGACTTCCTATCTGATCTCTTCAACCCAGATAGGTACACGCACAACCCGATACCCTTTGAGACTTACTGGTTTCTTACGAATGCCAATAATGTCAAATAAATTCCTTAAAATATAAGTATTCATTTTTAATTAGTTAACCACCATAACCTTGGGACCATGGGGCCCAAGTGCCCACAGACTCTTTCGAGAAATTAGTAAGCGATTAGTGGAGTCCACTCGTGACCAAAGGGCTGGCCTATACTTCGGTCAAAGGATATGCATTGCCATCCAGCGTGGCAATGCCGCCAGCCTTTTGGGCACGATCCCAGCTGACAGCGATGCGGATGAATATTTTGATACTTAGTTTTAATATTTCCCTATAATAAGATCATTTTGTAAAACTGTTGTAAAGTAAATTAGTTAACAAACTTTAGCCTTTAAGTGTGCACATATCTGTAAAAACTTAATGATACAGATTTATTTACATCTGCTTCTAATTTTTATTACGTTAAAAACTAGACTAACAATTTTTGCGAGACATTTAAAGGTTAATGAATTCCTTTCCATAATTAATGCTAAACGTAAATTAAAGCAGGTTTCAATACTATCATCCCGTGATCATAAGCTTTTGGGTTACATTTTCATGTACCTATCTATCCATACTAATATAGTAGAGATTTTTTTGCTTATTTGTTTGAACCGGCTCCGGAACTAATGAACCGATTTGAAAAGTTCTTTCACTTTAAATAGGTTATATTTGATCCGGGTGCGAGCAGTAGTTACTACGAGCACGAGTGAAACCACGGGAAAACGGATAGTTAAACATAAAAGCTTCAATGAAACCGTATAAAAATTGATTCGAAGAAAGTATTGCTGGATATTATTTTTATTTCGACAGGCAATGGGCACATTTTCGATAAAGACTGCACAGTGCACTTTAAATTAAACAAGTTTCACATATCATTCAGGAAACAGAATATTTTGTATACATTCGTTAAAAGATGAATTGAAATGATTCGTTAAGAGACTTGTACCTTTCAGTTACGAAATAAAGACTTTCATGTGGAATTGAGATTCTTACATTATGGTATATTCAATCAATGTTATTACATTAAAAAGAAACGTGTAATAATTAGTACATATATTTTTTTAATTTGTTATCTGAACTTTTTTTTAATAAGTCTAGCCTCAGTAGGTCCGCAGAACACAACTTAAAATCCAGAAGAAACATGGTGGGTTTTAGTCAGTAAAAGTCTGTCAATCTCAGCGAGATGTAATAGATGTCTCATTTATAGGGAAAGGCTTGTTATTTTCCTAGTACATAAAGTGCGGGATACAGTTAGTTAAAAAATATTTGAACCATTACAAATGGTCTATATTATTAGTGCATTCGTGCTTCACCTATCAAGTTTTACCCTTCACATAGTCCTTGTTAATCCGTCTTTACATGACTAATATAATTCTCAAAACCAAACCAGTTAGTACCGACACTCGAAGCTGCATAATTTTCTTGTATTACTCTATTGTACTTCAATGAGTCCACACGTAAAATGTTGATTTTAATTTATTTAGTTTCGGTCTCGTGCAGTGTGAGGGCAGCGATTTTCTATGACTCGTATTATGGGACTCAGATTACAAGGGAGGATGTGAAAAGACACGATAAGGCTAATACTACTTTGTAAGTATTTTATTGGGTATTTTCTGTCCAATGATGATTGTCCAAAGTTTATGCTTATGTGAAATGAGGTGGATTTTTATTTTTTCAAAATGAGATTTTTTAAAAATAATGTTTGTCCATTTTTTTTATTAAGTAAATAATAATTTATTTCTACATCATCTTTCTTCTTTACCAGTTCCTGTGTTGCTCGTAGATTCCTCTTTAATTTTCTCTTGTACCTTGAGCCCATCAAAGCTGTCTGTTTGGATGGCAGTTTCGAGTTCTCCCACAGGATCTATCCCTGTATATTCTATCATTATTATCAACACCTTAAAGTTCAAATTCCTCTGCAGCTGGTGCGTCAATGAAATAGAGCCATGTGATCCTCACGAAGGCAGGAGAGTGGATGGTTCCTGCAACAACCTGCAACATCCTACCAGAGGAGCCACTCATACTCCTTTTGCGAGGGTATTACCACCTGTCTTTGATAAAAGTGAGTAAATGTCAATTATTTATTTCATTGTCTGCAGTCTTTTACCAATTTTATTGGCCTTGCTTTGTATTATTTAACCAAGCTCTGCTTTTACTAGGGGTAACTAAAGATTGATGTAAGATTTTGGGACCATTTCGTGACCTTGAACACTACACATTAGCAGGAATTAATTATAAGTAGCCAAAAGTATAGTTTTAGATAAACAAGCGCATTAGGTATTGCACCTAAATGTTAGATCTCTCTATTGATTTTAGGCTCTTAGAATTGACCTTCTTAAAAAAATGTTATGCGACACAGTCAAATTTACGAAAAAGTGCAAAATACAACCTACTAATACCCTCATTTTCTTCACAGACTTTGAGCCGAAGAAAGCTGCATCTGGAAATGACCTGCCCTTAGCCAGATACCTGAGAACCCGCCTGGTGTCAGTCGGTCGAGTACCGAGCCCCCTGTTCACGAACCTGGCCATCCACTTCATAGTCTTCATGTCTGCTGATATTGTTTCTTTGCATGACACAGGTATGAAGAGTCGGTTAGTACGTGCTTTAGGGTTTTGATTACAGGTGCTGAAATATATAGAGATGAACTACAACCAAATTATCCCCGATATTCCCTAGCCATATTTTGGCCAGACACAGTTCTTGGAAAGAAACAAATAAAGGTAAAGTACATTTATTTGCGAGAGCATGATGTATATTTAACTTCTCTTGTGGGAATAAAAAAATTAAGAATATTTGTTGTTGTAAACTTTCAGCATTGATTTGCTGATTTTTCCTTAAAAGACATAATTCGGAACTGATCAATTAAATTCAACCTTCCCTTAAACCGTTCGCCATGGTGAACGAGATATTTTTTCAAAATAACATTCACAAAATATAAATAACCAAAATTCACAGTTGCGCAGACTATAAAACTGTGACCTCAGTGCAAACAAAGGTCAGGTAGTGCACTTTTATTTTTATTTTCGAACTGTGTATGTAGATTAATTTAAATGTATCTAAGTTTGCGGAACATTGCAATAAGGAAATGCTTTGTGCGTGACTCACGTATATTTCGAAAAAGATAACTTGAGTTAATCTATGATGAAGTCAACAAGAGCAACAATGCATTTAGGTTGATAGATATCATACTCAATTAAGTTCTTACACTGTTTTTTACATTGAAGGTACTCAAAATTTTATTGTCTTACCTCTTTTTCAATGCTGAACAACTCCTAATTCTGAGTATAAAGGTCCATGCATACATTTTAGTCTATTTTATACATAGCTGTTAATAGATCTTTGTAATATCCCTCGCCTCAACTCACCTCATCTAACCCTCACCTTAACTAAAACTATCCTCCCAAAACAATAACTAAAATATTCCAATTATTTCACAGTAAACTACATAGCATGGAAACCATACTGCTGCCTGGAACGAGGCAAGACTGACTACATGTGCGCCCCCAACAAGATCCCTGATGATGACCCTGTGCACCGCTTCTCTGGCGTCCGATGCGTCAACATGACCAGACCTGAGACTTTCCAGACTATTGGCTGCATTAAGAATGATACTGCTCCTGAAAGAGTGAGTTCTTATATGTCCTTATACAAATGTTAGTAAATGATATGAATGCGTAATTCGGTTTGTGCGTTTGTTTATTGGTGATGGTAGAATAGCTGAATAGATTGAGATGAAATATGCGACTGGGATATGGTAGATATGATTATTATAGTTACGTTAAGTCGTAGTTTTTGTCTGAGTAGTTTCATAGTATAAAGTAATGTAAATGTCGTGAAGTTATGTTTTGAATAGGCATGTGCAAAGGTTGAACTTAATTCTCATATTTGTTGGCAACTCAAATTGTTTTTTTTTTTATTTATGTACAAAAAATTGCCTATTCATTTAAATTTTTAATTATTATACTCACGGAAATAAAGGTATTGTGACTATTATAATTATGTATGAATAATAAGATCAGAAGATAAAACCACCTACTGTATGTGGACAGTATTATTTTAATTACTTAATTATTGTTTTACTTTTGATTCTGTTTTCAACTTATTTAAACATAATTACAAGTATAGGTCCTAGACTTGATCCTTGGGGAACACATCTTAATAGAAAATTATTTATACCCGAAAATAACCGTGTTACAAAATAACAAATACCTGAACATTTGTTTTTGCTTTAGATCGTATCATCAACTCCATTACTGGACCTGTCAGTTATATACGGCAATGCATTGTCTAGCCTGATGCAAAAAGGACGCTCGTTCCAAGGAGGTATGGTGAAGACTGAGTTGGATGACAAAGGAAGGGTATGGCCACCCAGTACTAAGACTCAAGCTAATGTGTGCTTCTTGAATCAAAGACCTCAGGAGACCAGGTGTCATGATATGCGTAAGTAACATCAAATTACCAGCTAGGTATACGTCAAAAGTATCAATCAATCTTTCAAAGATTTGCACGTTATCTAGAAGGTTTGCACATACGTGATGTCTTGGACCGGGAATTGTCAGTGAAATGAACATTCATAATTTGAGTATTCGATGTATTCGCTGTTCGACTAGAAAGCCTTTCGAAATATTGTTCTTTTAATATTTTGTTTAACAGTGTTCAATTGTTTGTGATCGTCATTTGTTTCCTGTATTGTATACTCCCCTACTCAAAGTGTATTTGGTGATTGGTATTATTTTAAAAATAATGTTAAATAATTCTATTTCAGCCGAAGATGGTGGTAACACATTAGCAGGAATAAACCTCATGGTGGTATGGTTCTGGCGGTACCACAACTTCATCGCCAAGCAGCTGGCTGCCGTCAACCCCTGCTGGGACGATGACAAACTGTTCAACGTCACGAGGGATATTAACATAGCTGTGTCGTTACAGATATATTACTATGAGTTGTTGCCGATTTTCATGGGTGAGTATTTTTCAAGTTGGGGGAAATTTCTACATCATCGCCTAAATTAAGTAGCTGATGTACACAATTGTATAGGCATAATTTTTCGATTTCTCATAAAGTGGAATAGGTACCGTTGATATCAGAGTAGCCTTTGAATGTTGAGATTAGGTTCTCAGTTTAGTTTCATTCTTAGAACCTGTACCTATCTTACAACGAGAACCATGGCTTTTGCACTTGATAAGCGTGATTCTAAGGCCTTAATCAAAATGATGTACTTTTTTCCTGCGTCATAGAAATATTGTATCAATGCAAAAATTCAAGTAACATCGTCTCATCCTTTCAATGTTCAGGGTATGAGAACATGGTGAAAGACGGAGTGCTGACATCGACTGGCGGCTTCAAAGATGATTACAACCCACACGTGTTGCCGCAAGTTTCACTCGAATACCCCTTCGTATTGAGATGGGTGCACACTGTGCAAGAAGGTCCGCTCAAGTAAGTCACCAAACCTACATTTATGTACTTACTAAATATTTTTTAAACAAGTAAGTATGTTAAGAAACTGGATTCTATACTAAACTCTAAAGTGCTCATTGAATGTAAGAAACTCTGCTCAGATATCATTCTATTATAAAAAATAAAAAATTGCCAAAAGTAACTTACAGTATGCTTACATTTTCATTGAGCCACAGACTAAACACAGCTTGTGTGTTGTGTGTGATGCTTAGTAGTACAAGTTACAACATCTTAGGAGTCACATAATATTAGCTTATGTTAGAGCTTAATTTAGATACATAACGAAATAAGATAAAAATAAGTACGGTGAGTTTTACTTCCTATGTCCTTGCAAGGGTGACCCTGCGAATATCAGCTAGTAAAAATAAAACAATAACACTATTAATTATATTATTTTGACGAGTTAATTTATTATACTTTATTATCAGACAAAATAATATTTTTTTCTACAAAGCTATTCTGCTTAACTCCGATGTAATAAACACATTGAAATTTTAATTATAACTCAAGGTCAAAATCATAAAACGTGTAAATAGACAACTCTCAACAAAGTTACCGATCTAAAAACGAATTTTAATGTGTGTGTGTTTTTTTTTATATTTCAGATTATATGACAAAGATGGCTACTACCTGAAACAAATACCTATAGTTAATCTTACGTTAAGGACTGGTTACTTCGGCGTTGATGATAATATGGACTATCTGACCCAGGGCAGCTTTAGACAAGGAAGTGCTCAGTTTGATTATATTGCTGATCCTGATGTGAGTAACCTTTCAACTTATGCGTTTCTTGACGGCCGGCTGCGGTGCCGAAGCGGTGCGTTAGGCGTCGTCCTAATTGGGAGCGATCGTACGATGGCGCAATGCGTTTTTCATCTAAGGCGTCGTCCTAATTGACAGCAATCGTACGATGACACGATGCGTTCTCGTCGTGCGATGAGTTCAAACATACAGATTTCATCAGAGTGTCCTATTTGACCTCGCAAGTGAGATCGTGAGATCGTGAGATGAAAAACGCATCGCGCCATCGTACGATCGCTGCCAATTAGGACGACGCCTTAGATGAAAAACGCATCGCGCCATCGTACGATCGCTCCCAATTGCCTACAAAATGTCATGAAATGTCATACAAAAAGCACTGTACGACGCCGGTACGTCGAACGCTCGACAACATTAAGAAACGCATAATCGTAATTCAACTGTTATTGTTTGCTCTAATGGTAAAGTTGATGTCAATGTAGACTTCGTAAGAATGAGTTTCTGTCATGATTCCCTTGATACATTATAGGAAATTTCTATCCCGAATTACGCAAGGATTGTAGTGGAAAATATTGGGAATTTGGAATTTTTCAATCCCTATTAAGTGATTAGGCCTGAGTGACCTAATAAAGCAAAAATTGTATGTCAAGAAATTTATTCAATTAAAAATTTACATTGTAATTCTCATTTATTATTGTTATGTCAATATTTAATTTTCTTCAAAAATGTTTTCAGGTGACAGAGATGGGTCTCGGTCCTCACCAGTACGTATCCGACCTAATGACGAACGACTTAGCAAAGAATCGCTATTTCGGATTCCCACCTTATGTCAAGTACAGAGAGTTCTGTTTCGGAAAGCCGGTCCACAGCTTCGATGATTTACATGGGATCATTGACCCTGAGGTAATATTTAAAATTGAGCATGAAATACATCCGAATTTATTTTTATTTCATTATGATCATCGTAATAAAAGCTCTTTTTAAACTAATTTAAAAATAAAAAGTAAACTGTCCAACAAACGAATCAGATTTGAGATACAAGAATAAAATATATTTTTCTGAGACGTAATAAAATATGGCGACCAATCTTCATTGAAAAAAATAAAAACTGATTCAGATTTTTGACTAAACCACCATTTTGAGACGAAATAACATATACCAACGAAATACTTTTCCTTTTTCAGCGCATAGAAATCCTTAAAGAAGTATACGAGAAAGTAGAAGACATTGATTTACTAGCCGGTATCTGGGTAGAGAAGCCAATACCCGGAGGCTTCGTGCCTTCAACCTTCTACTGCCTGGTGGTGGAACAACTCAGACGAAACACCATATCTGATAGGCATTGGTATGAGAGACCTGACAGGCCTAATGCTTTTAATATTGGTAAGTTGGCTCAGGGTTCAGATAATAGAAGTAATAGGCTCTTAAAAGCCGGTTAAAGCATTTTAGTTTTCAAGAATATACAGATATGAATATGGCAGAGTTTTGAAGCGTTTATATCAAAATCATAAGTATATGTATTATGTTAAATCCATTTAAACCAACGCTTTTGGCTGAAACTAAGAGTAAGAGAACCATGATAATTATATGTTCAGTATAGTTCTCGCCGAGCTTTTCGTCGTCACTGTTGCATATCCACCAAAAACTATAAAGTGCCTTTTTCCAAATCCAATTTTGTCATTCTAAAATGAGTTTTCCCCTGTTTTTTTCAGCACAACTATCTGAAATCAGGAAAGTTACAATAGCAAGACTGCTATGTGATGTCGGGGACACAGTTGACAGGATACAACCTCAAGCGTTCCTGAAAGCTGGTTACGCGTAAGTTATCAATTTATTGATAGAATTTTAAGATTTTGTCAGTTAAAAGCTCGTTTCTTAAGTATTTTTTTACCGTATTTAATTATCTCCCTCCTCTGTTTCAGAAACCAAATGTGTTCCTGTGACGAAATAAACAAAATAGATTTCCACGCTTGGAAAGATG
The DNA here is from genome assembly GCF_022581195.2 of Helicoverpa zea. Lineage (NCBI taxonomy): Eukaryota > Metazoa > Arthropoda > Insecta > Lepidoptera > Noctuidae > Helicoverpa > Helicoverpa zea. The sequence continues at coordinate 1,171,430 of NC_061456.1, read as the reverse complement.
GGAAATGTGAACCTGAAAATCATTGGACCAAATACCTTGTATACTAGAATAATTTTATTATACTTACTATCTATAAAATAGTATTAAGGTGTTTGACCTTATAAAATCCAGTCTAAGTTCACGAATAGTCTAATGAATAATGATGCTATTTTCTATTTGTCCTCGAGTTGAGTATTTGTTTGAATAATTAAATGAATGACAAATGAAAACGGTTTTTTTTATTACTATGGCAACTACTTCTGTTTATTATCTTGAGGTAAACTAAAGGACTGTCATTAAAATGTAGTTACTGACAGACTTCGTTTTTTACTTTGATGTAATAATATGTGAGTTTTGAAAATAAGTTATGTCTGTGTAAATTAAAGAAAAAAAATGCTGTAAGTTGCAGAATATTTTCAAAATCGCATTTTATGCGCAATTGCCTAATATAAATACACTAACAGGCAGATAGATTTAATCAATTTTTTACTCATTCTTATGAAAAAGGTAAAATACTTTTAACCAAAGTTAATTTACTTTAACTAAAGAATTAAAAATGCGAATGAAACATGGTGACAATGCTAGGCTGTATAGCCTAGCATTTTCACCATGTGTGGTAAATTATATAATATGAGGTTTATTGAAACAAGTGCAAGTAGTATGTGGTTTTACTGAAGTAAATAATGAAGCAAGATTTTAACTTTTCACTATTGCAAAATAAACGTTTGTTCATTAAAGTCAGACAGATTGTCAGACACTTTTAACGAGACTACAGAAAAATTTTAAATGTTTTTTTTTTTTGTAATTAAGGGGTGATTGACCCGAAATCTAATCATTACCATACTGACATCATTTGAAACTAGTTTATCGAAATCGATGTTTTAGTGGTTTTGTTAATTTTTGAATTTATTTCAATTCAATGAGTTGACTTGACAAGATGTTACGTCTTGTACTGTTGGGCTTTTTATTCTGTGATGTGAAAGGGGCGCTGTTTTATGATTCGTACCATGGAGTTCCTATAACTATTGAAGATGTGAAACGCCATGACAAGACTAATACGACTTTGTGAGTATTTACATTATTTTTAACCCCCGACGCAAAAACGACCGGGGTGTTATAAGTTTGACGTGTCTGTGTGTGTGTGCGTGTGTGTGTGTGTATGTGGCATCGTAGCTCCCAAACGGATGATCCGATTGTAATGCGGTTTTTTTTGTTTAAAAGGAGTGTCATTCGGGAGTGTTCTTAGCTATGTTTGGTGGAAATCGGTTCAGGTCTTCAAGGTCATCAGCTCGTTTGTTAGGTGTGAGAAGAATGTTACACGCTCAGTTTACTTGCAAGCATGTGTGGGATCTGAAATTTGAAACACTAATGTCTTCTGGAACCACCGAGCTGGTCTGCTGTTAGGGCACGAAGGTAGGAGACGTAACCCTGAACTGCCTTTTAGTAAACCCATCGAGTTTGGGCTCGTTGAATTTGTCTTGACTAGTTCTCTTCAATTGATACTGATACTGGAAATGGGATGTGGCGGATGAAACCCTGGAATGCCGGAATGAAATGGATAAACCGATTTATATCTTCGCTGAAAATCTAGAATGACCAAAGGTTAATCTTTGTTGTTTCTCAATCTGTGCAATTCTCCCAGAGCCAGTATGTTATGAGGATTGTTAAACAGCATCCTTTGTCCGAGATCGCATAGAGCGACCTGACCGACTGAGCACTGGCACAGAAATAGTGAAATAATATTCCTTAATAACAGTAATTATACAGTACAAAGTTCATTCGTTAGAAAGGAAGCCATCCATGGTGGCTCTCTTATAATTGTAACTAATAATTTAAAGTGTAAGGAACGTTCAGATATAGTAAAATTATCAGTCGAGCGCAATGTAGAATTATCATGTGTTGAACTGGAGCAGTTTGTTATAATTTGTGTATACAGGCCTCCTTCAGGTGATTTTAACACTTTTGAATCAGTAATGGAAAATTCTCTCTCTAAACTTAATTCCACTAGTAAATCACTTTTAGTTTGCGGTGACTTCAATGTTAATATTTTAGAATCATCTTCTTTAACTACAAGGTTGCTAAACTTATTTAAATCATTTAACTTAGTAAATTTATTTCTAGAACCAACTCGAATTACGGCAACCTCGTCAACCTGTTTAGATAATATATTTACTAATTGTAGCGCCACAGAGACTCTGATTACCAATGGCCTAACTTCCGATCATTGTGGTCAACTGGCGCGGTTTCCTGATAAAAAGAATAAAATCAAGCGGGAAATAACATGTCGGCCCTTAACAACCAGTCGTTTTAATAGTTTTAAAAATAATATTAACGCGAAACTAGACAATGAAATATTAAATAAAAACAATCCCCATTTAATGTACGGAGCACTATTTGATATAATAAAATACGAATTTAATTCTAGTTTTAAAACCAAAACGCTCGTACTAAAAGAAACGGCTAACTTCAATGAGTGGGCTACCCCCGGCATTTACAAGAGTAGAGTTAAGCTGTATGAGTTGTATGAAATGAAAAATTATAATTTTGATGAAAATTTTATTAGATTTGTTAGGAATTATTCTAAATTGTTTAAAAAAGTTTGTCATGCGGCAAAATCAATGTATTTCAGTAATAAAATTAAGAATAGTAAGAGTATAATAAAAGCGACGTGGAATATTATAAATAGCGAGACCGGGAAAATCAAACAGCGTGATAATCAGTATAAAATCATTAATGAGAATCAAGTTTATGAGAAAGATTCTGATGTAGCTCGCGAATTTAACACATTCTTCTCTAATATTCCAATCAAGACCACTAGCGGCTTAGACTCCTCTGCCACCAACGCCGAAAACCTTTTACGTAGTAGTGTTAGTCAATGTGAAGCCACATTTACCTTTAGTTATATTTCACCTTATGACATAGTAAGAACCTTCAAGTCATTAAATTCAAAAAAGACAGGTGATTTATGGGGTATCTCTGTTAAAGTCTTAAACTGTATTATTGACGATATTGCGCCCTATTTAGCTCGTATATTTAATGAGTGCATTGACTCAGGTACCTTTCCTGAACTTATGAAATACAGTAAAGTTATACCTCTCTTTAAATCCGGGAGCAAGAACGATCTAGGCAACTTTAGACCGATTTCAATTCTGCCCGCGTTGAGCAAAATTTTTGAAAAGCTAATTTTAAATCAACTCCTCCGGCATTTTAATTCGTACAATATTTTACATGCGGAACAATACGGTTTTACAAAGGGTCGCTCCACAACGGATGCCGGAGTTGCTCTACTGAAACATATATTCAGTGCGTGGGAGAAGTCACAGAATGCTATCGGGGTGTTCTGTGATCTCTCTAAGGCGTTCGACTGCGTCCAACATGAAACGCTTACCAAGAAGCTAAAGTATTATGGTATTAGAGACAGCGCACTTAGTGTTATTAGCTCATATTTAAGCGGTAGAATGCAATGTGTTGACGTTAATGGTGTCAAATCTTCCAATCTACCCGTTCATTTGGGCGTACCGCAAGGGTCGATTTTAGGTCATTTTTTGTTTCTTGTATACATTAATGACTTGCCATATTATTTAAAATCATTGTGTGATGTAGTATTGTTTGCTGATGACACATCTCTAATTTTTAAAGTTGATAGGAATAGAGTAGATTTTGATGACGTGAATTCTTGTCTTTCACTAGTAACGCAATGGTTTACAGCCAATAATTTAGTTTTGAATACGAAGAAAACAAAATGTATTAAATTTGCTTTGCCCAATGTAAAAAATCTCGGTCCCGGTGTAATTTTGAACAATGAGGAACTTGAAACGGTACATGCTACGACTTTTCTAGGGATAACAGTAGACTCCAAAATTCAATGGGGTGAGCATATAACTGGCATCACTGGTAAATTAAGCTCTGCTGCGTACGCTGTCAGGAAAGTAAGAGCTCTCACCGATGTAGCCACGGCGCGTTTAGTGTACTTTAGCTATTTTCACTGCATCATGTCCTACGGAATTCTTATGTGGGGCAATGCTGCCGATATCGAGAATGTTTTCGTACTACAGAAGCGCGCTGTCCGTGCTATATACAAACTTGGTGCTAGAGTCTCCCTTAGGGAAAGGTTTAAGGATATTGGTATTCTGACTGTGGCGTCTCAATACATTTATGCCAATATAATATACGTAAGGCAAAACCTAGATTCATATAGTAAAAACAGCGACGTACATCATTTTAATACTAGAAATAAACATAAGTTAACCGCACCTAATTATCGTCTACATAAGGTGCACGGTTCATTTGTGGGGCTTTGTGTACGCATTTATAACAAAATTCCGGTTCATCTGTTGGAATTAACGGACAGTTCCTTTAAAAACAAAATCAAAGAAATTCTTGTTAAAAAGGCATATTATAATGTTAATGATTATTTCACAGATAAACGCAGATGGCAGCTCTGAAGTGGAACAAAAGTGCTTTATTTTATTTTGTATTTTTCGGTGTTTTAAATTAATAATTGATAAAATTGAATTGTATAATTGTAAAATAAATTAATAATAATTAAATTGTATAGACAGCTGTGTTGCTGGGAAGTTTGTTCTTCACCGCTTCTTCTTTCCAGCCATAACACTAGGAAGTGGTGAAAGGGGGGCGTTTTGGGGGTGCTGTCATTCTTGTAAAATCTTGACGTTAAAAAGTGCTAATCGTATTAGCCTATTTTAATAAATGATTTTGACTTTGACTTTGACTTTGACCCCATCTTAAAATAAAAGAAATTAACTGAAAGAAGGGGGACCGCTTTTTACCTTCAAAAACACTTACATAAATCAAATGATACCTACCTAATTACAACATTCGTATAAAACAAAATTATATACACAGTTATAAGTAGTATATACTTAATTACTTCTAACGTTAGGCTAATAAATTAGAGCGGTCCCCCGACACGACAAAATTTAGTTTAGTCTGACATGCTTTAGTTGGTACTTACGTAGTGTTAAAAGTTATTTTTTGCTTTTTATAGGGTTTAGCGTTTTTAACCTTTTGTCATACTAATTGCGTACTTTTTTTGGGTCGGGGGTTTTTTAAAATTTATAATTTTGTTTATAGTATTTGTACCTGCTCAGTTTTTTTTTTTTGAGAAATAGAGAAAAAGTGTATTTTGCTTTGAATTTAATAACAAGTACCTGACATTTATTTCCAATTTCTGAATTCGTCAATTAAGACGAAAGACAGCCACCCGTTTTAATTTTTCTTAGTGGAGTTCAAGTACGATGTATTAAAAATAAAAGTGTACTCATCGAATTTCTAGATTTGGATAAATATTTCTTTTATATAAAAATATAATATAATTCGTTATCAGCTGGTGCGTAACAGAGATAGAACCATGTGATCCTCTAGAAGGGAGACGAGTGGATGGGTCCTGCAACAACCTGAAGAACCCACCCAGAGGAGCCAGCCACACGCCCTTCACTAGGATACTGCCAGCTATTTATGACAAAGGTAATGATAAAATTTTTAATAAGCCTAATGTTGTCTCATTAATGTTTGAAAGGCGGTCTTAAAGTAGACCTTGGAGGCGCTGTCGAAAAATAAGACACTTTCCATAAACCACAACATTCTTCAAACAAAAATGGAAGACTTTGGGCAATATTGTTTGTTAGAATCCTAACAGCTGCTGTCTATTTAAAAATAATAATTTGCTTAAACAATTTGAACATTACACTCATTTTAGTAGAGCTCAAGAAATTGACATGTTTTGTTTTTTCCTGGACTACGATACACGCACAACTATGAAAACTTCAATATTATAATTCAATATCAATATTATTGAAGCCTCTAAAAATTATCATCTACACTATAACGCTGTGTCTTCCAACAGATTTCGAGCCAAAGAAGACACTATCAGGCAACGAAATGCCCCTCGCTCGTCTACTGAGAACACGACTGATATCAGTCGGTAAAGTGCCCAGTCAGAGGTACACGCAGCTGGCTATTCATGCCTTCGTCTTCTTGTCTGGTGATGTCGTTTCTCTACATGATACAGGTAAGATATTGTTGTTGTTATTATTATCATTAGTCATTGAAGTTCTTTTCTTACAATCGGAGCTTGTTGGCTACTGCTTCCCTGCGAATTTCAAGCTAAAGTTCTTCTAATATATGTATTATGTAGTGCGAATGAAAACTGCAGGCATGCAGGACTAATTTTGCTTATCAATCACAAGAATTACAGTTAATTATGGTATTCAGGTTTTTTGCAAACTTTTTCGAGTGTTAATGCTCTCAACTGATTATTTGCTTTCCTGCCTGTTTTTCACATTCACAGTTCTTACGAAATATCGATATTCCTCGCAATATTTTTCTATCGTATTTTGTCCATGTTCATGTCCATCGTATTCGTAATCTATCATTCTTCTTTCAGTAAACTACATTCTATGGCGCCCATACTGTTGTATGGAGAAAGGTAAATCAGACCCATACTGCGTCCCTAACAAGATTCCTGAAGATGACCCGGTGCATCGCTTCTCCGGTATCCGTTGTTTGAACATGACCAGACCAGAGTCTTTCCAGAGCATTGGGTGCATACCTAAAGGGACTACACCAGAAAGAGTAAGTAACATTTTCTGTTGAATTAAGAAACTGAATCTTGATTTTTGACCAAACAATTTTGAAAAAATCTCGTGAGAAACTACTTAAAGGTATCTAGACTAAGCAAATTGTGCTGGATCCAGACTCATCCCATATCATGGGCAGAAAAAAGGATTTAAATAATGATAATTTACCCAGATCTTCTTTTGTTTATCCTGCAGATAATTTCTTCAACACCCCTCATAGACCTTTCTGTAGTGTACGGCAATTACATAAAGAACTTACAAGAAAAGGGCAGGTTGTTCAAAGGAGGACTATTGAAGTTCGAAGTGGATAATGGTAGGATCTGGCCTCCCAGTAGTAAGACGACAGCTAACGTCTGTTTCTTGAACCAAAGACCTCATGAGACTAGATGTCATGATATGCGTAAGTATTTTTCATAAGATAGTAATTGGTAACTAGCAACACAATGAATACAATTAACGGATACATCAAATATTAACAATTTTTTTAAATGATTTTTACTACAAATAAAAATTATGAGTCATCATTCTATTCAGCTGTCTGTTTTAGAAACTATAATAATTATTTTTACTGAGTTCTAATTTGAATTATTATTAAATGAACCTATTAGCTTGCTAATTTTAATAACGTCTACACTATTCAGAGCCATACGAAGAACTTAGTACCTCTTCTAATAATTCCTTACGTTTACAGCTGAAGACGGAGGCAATACCTTAGGTTCTATCAACCTCATGGCTGTCTGGTTTTGGAGAAACCACAACTTCATCGCTACAGAGTTGGCTAAGGTCAACCCTTGTTGGAACGATGAGAAACTATTTGCCACTGCCAGAGATATAAATATTGCTGTTTTCATCCAAATGAATTATTATGAGCTGCTTCCAGTGTTTTTAGGTAAGAACAGTGCCAAAAAAATAATATTTATCAATTTCTGTAAAGTATTTTCTCCAAAGTATTTTACATACAAAGATTTGATCCCACTTAGTAACCGCAACATGTTTCAACGATGTATCAACTTTTTAACTTATGGGTAAATTGTTTCTAGAGCACATAAAAGAAAGAATCCCGCTACAATGAATATTAATTTATGTAAAAACTTTTTTGGATCAAAGACCTTCAAATTTCGTACTTACACGATACACGATAATATTTTGTGGTAATTTATGAAAATGATATTAATGTATGCTGGACTAAAACGTACTTTAGAGTGAAAATATTTTCTATTTAATTACTACTAGACTAACAAGGTTTCATAGTCTCTTTGAGTTAAAATTTTCTATCGCACAGTTTTATGAAGCTTTTGCTTTTTGTAGTAAAATATGCTTTATATGCTCCTAAGTACTGTAGAGATGTAGTACTGAAGTAGATTAGAAGTAGGTTTTATTAATTGTAATTGATACTGGCCGGACAATGATATAAATAGAAATAGAATAGTTTTTATATTGAGGTGTGTCACTTCACCCCCGAGTCAGCGAATAAACGCAAAGTTAAAGTTATTATTGAATGTTTTAATTTAATATCCTGAGGATCCCCGGTTCCTGGCGCACCACGCGCTACAGTACTTATGAATATTTCAGGATATGAAAACCTAGTCAAAGATGGTGTCATAGTACCCAATGGAGGTTTCAGGGATATTTATAATGAGAAAGTACTGCCTCAAGTGTCTCTGGAATATCCATTCGCTTTAAGATGGCTGCACACCGTCCAAGAAGGCTCTTTGAAGTGAGTTCATGTTTTTCCTTCTCTAGTTTATATAAATGTATGCTTTTCTTATATGGCAAAATATGTCGTTATTAAATAAGTAAATCTCCTGCAGTCCATTTCGCTTCTTTCAAGCATTGCGTATACGGATTGCATATCGTATATCATCTTTACCAAATTTACTTCAAGAAAATTCTTAAGTCAGTCTTTTGAAGAAAAACCTTTATATCTTATTTTTCAGGATGTACGACAAAGACGGCCATTACCTAAAACAGTTCCCCATAGTGAACCTTACCTTGAGGACTGGTTTCTTCGGAGTAGACAACAATATGGACTATATTACTCAGGGCAGTTTTAGACAAGGAAGTGCTAACATTGATTATATTGCTGATCCTGATGTAAGTAGAGTACCTAATCACTATCTGATGAAGAAACTCCAGTGATCCTATTATTTCAAACTAGCCGTCTTTTCGCGGTTTCACCCGTGTCCCGTGGGAACTACTGCCCGTATCGGGATAAAACATAGCCTATGGAATATTGTAGCTATCATCAGTGAAAGAATTCTAGAAATCCGACCAACTTACAAATTCTACCTCTTTATAACATTAGTATAGATCTATGATCAAGACTATAATCTAAACTGTTATGTCATTATGTAAACGGATCTAAATCATTAACAAAAATTATGTCACCTTAACGCGTGTTGCGTTAAGGTGACATAATTTTAATCCTAATTTCATATTAATGGATGTTTCAATCTTCATTATAGATGACAGAACAGGGTCTAGGGCCTCATCAAAGGGTGTCCGATTTGATGACCAATGATATGGCAAAAAACCGTTACTTCGGTTTTCAACCTTATGTCAAGTACAGAGAGGTGTGTTTCGGAAAGCCAGTCAGAAGCTTTGGTGATCTTCGTGGAATTATTGATCCTGAGGTTCGTAATATTTAGTTTTCAAAGTCATCACGATTTTTTATTATTGTCGTCTTTTCATCTTATCACCTTAGACAGAATAATCGGAACTATACCTCTAATGTTCATCATCATTAAATATTTCTTCATTTTCAGAGGATTGAAGTCCTAAGAGAAATGTATGAAAGAGTAGAAGACATGGATCTTCTAGCTGGCATATGGACGGAAAGACCGATACGCGGAGGTTTTGTGCCTCCAACCTTCTACTGTCTCGTCATTGACCAGCTAAGACGTAATATTATAGCTGACAGACATTGGTACGAAAGACCGAATCGTCCTAATGCTTTCAATGCTCGTAAGTATTTTGTATCGATTGAACAAGTTTGAAATAACTAGAATTGTCCAATTTCTACATTTCTTCTTCCTCCTGCCCTGTTCCCTCAATAGTTTTTTTTAAACGTCCCATAACTTGGTGTTACTCATTATAATAAAAATGTTGCTTTCAGTACAACTGGCAGAAATAAGGAAGATTACAATTGCAAGAATTCTCTGTGATGTCGGAGACACAGTAACAAAGATTCAACCACGTGCATTTTTGAAGGCTGGCATCAAGTAAGTTTACAAAATTGATTTTATTAAAAAAAAAATAAAATACCTATTCTTCTTTTTTACTTCGCGGAAATATTTTCTTCTAGTGTTGCTATTCAAAAAAAAATACATATATACTATTTTTGATACTGATGTTTTATGTATTTTCTAATAACTACGACTTTTATTATTTTTAGCAACAAAATTGACAGCTGCAACAAAATTCCCCAAATAGACTACAGAGCTTGGAAGGATGTATCGTGTGAACGACCTTTATATTGGAATCAATATAAACCGATATAAACATGATAATGTGAAACCATATTATGTAAATAAGTTGTTATATAACCTGAGGTGTTTGACCCCTTCAAACTGGTCGCCATTAATATTTTATTTACAATCTAGATAATGAACTTGAAATATTAATAAAAGCTTGATAATATAAAATCGATTATTAAATAATCAGTTATTATCTACCGGTAAATAGTTTTATTTTCTTTATTTATCTCCTTTATTAGTAATTATTAATACTTAACTGTAACACTCTAAATTTTCGTACGCTTATACTATTAGTTCCAAATCTGTATTAACTATGAATTTCAATCAATTAAGATGCTGATTTAGGTATATATATCTCCGCGTAACTAGGTAGGTAATCGATTTTTACAAGTTTATTAGAATTACTACTAAGATTAAGTTTTCCAAATGTTATTTTAATCATTTTAATTATCTTATCCGCAAGTAGCAAGACGTAAGGTTCTCAATTTACAGGTCATCATCGGTGGGTTAATAAAAATAAACATTAATCCATTTAGATAAAGAATCTTAATTGATTTGTAATCGCTCAATTCATTAAACAAATGGCAGGCGGTTTCAATAAATACTAATTGATTACTTTTCCTTTCATAAAAAATTACTTTGTATTGTTACAAAAACAAAATAAACACGAATTACTCGTGTTTCTATTTTTCTATTGTTTTTCACTATACAATCAATTAATATTTGAATGTCGATTTTTGAGTGATTAGTGGAATATATCGAAGTATAAAACGAAGGTTCCACCGAGATTTGAACTCGGATCGCTGGATTCAAAGTCCAGAGTGCTAACCATTACACCATGGAACCGGTTGATATGATACGCGAAATGGCGCTTCCCTTTCACTACACGCATTTCGCATGACGTCACTTATTGATAAGTTTTATGTCTCACGATTCACTTCATGCACGATTTAGATTGTAAACATACTATTCACACATATTCTGTGTTGTGTGGTCACAGCTGTTAAGTTTATTTGATTGTTTACTTTCTAATACCTACGACGTTTCCTATACGAGAATCGCATTGTTAACATTGTTCGTAGAATTCACGCAGATGGGTTAGATTATAAATCTTTCTCTTATAATAGGTTATTCAAAATTACTTTGAAATAATATTCTAATATTGGTAAAAAAATATTAACACGGAACACTGAAAGGTAAAAGTTACTGAATGCACAGTTAAAAGAACACTTAAAACATCTTTTATTCTATAATCGATTTAAGCCTATTTCATAATTTAACTTAATTTATTAAATAATTAGTCACACGGTGACTTAATTTTTTTGCCGCAAGTGTAGTCTTTCCAGGCTTTTATGTTGATATCTGGTATTTCTTCACAACTTTGCATTGGATTCCTGTAAAAAAATAAAATCAAAAAACGTTCTAGGAAGGTAAGGTTTCGATAAAATATTAATACAATTTTGAATCGAAAAATTGTCCTTCTATTACACACATAATTAGGACTTAAATCTTTTGGTGCCATACACATAATGATGACCAAACTGTAAGGGAATATAGATGTTTTAGAATGTTAACTTACTCAGGTCCAATTCTTAGGAAGGCTCTCGCTTGTATATGAGAGACAGTATCTCCAACATCGCATAAAACTCTTGCAATCGACACCTTTCTTATTTCTTGAAGTTGTTCTGTACAACAAAAAAGTCATCATCAAGCAAAACAAGCAGTAATGACATTTTCGATCATCAAATAACTACATTTGTGAAAACCCACTGCCATTTTATAAATAATGTACCTAAGTGATGCAGAAGAATGAGTTAATGACTATCATGTTGGGACGAAGGTCTAGGCATGAATGATAATGGATATATGTAGAAGAAGGAGACGACCAAAGGAACGATGGATGGATTGTGTGAAAGTCAATATGGTAGCCATAACAGTATTACCTGTGAGTTAATGACAGATAGAAAAGTGAGAGAAGGAAACCTGCTGTGCTGACTCAACTCACCGATGGTAAACGCATGAGGTCTATTAGGCCTCTCATACCAGTGCCGATCAGACTGCATAGTACGAAGCAACTGTTCCACAACTATACAGTAGAACATGTGAGGAACCCGACCACCATCTAGTGGCTTTTCCACCCACATGGCTGCTAGTAAGTCTATGTCTTCCACCGAATTGTATAGCTCTGTAAGCTTTTCTAAAACCTGTAAAAGGACATGATTTTTATAATGGCTTCCTTTTGTTGCGATCAGTTCACTTTACATTGCCACACTCGCTTATAGTCCGATTGATCGGTAGGTAATTCAACACGACACAACAGAGAAAGAGATAAGTTGCAGAATCGACAAATACGTACTCTCTGATGCATCGAAGGTTGTACCAATAATCAAGTCCAGATTCCGGACTGCTTTTGAAAGTTTCTTAAAATCCCCAAAATTATTTCCACTTGACTCTTATGATGGTCAAATCATATTGAAATATCTTACCTCTGGTTCAAAGTACTCCGCAAGGTCTTCGAAACTGCTGATAGTTCTACCACTAAAGTGCTCCAAATACTTCACATAAGGCTGAATGTACATGAGGCGGTTTTTAGCCAAATCACTGGAAAATGTGTCCTGGGAGACTTGGAATATTCCGGCCATTCTCTCGGCCATCTGGAATAACATAAGTAAATATTATGATACAATGATGGTACATCAATCAAATGACGGGGAATTACTTCCTTTACCAGGATGAAAAGTGGACTAATGTTTGTCACCGCAGTAGGTACCTATTTATTTATCTTTTGTATCAATCAGTTTAGCCACTAGTTTGGGACTAGATATAAATTGGTATTAGTAAGTTATAGTTTTAAGACATTAAAATGAAATCTTGTTTTAAAACTTCATAATAATTTTAAAACTTTACTAATTTTACTTTTGGCTTTTGAGGAGAAAATTATTTTATTAAACACAGATAGAACTCAAAAATCCTGTGTTTACTTCTTCCTCCTAAAATTTAAATAAACCCTTACATCAGGATCCACAACATGATCATCCATCTTAGCACTGGGTTGTCTGAAGCTGCCTTGTGTCAGGTAGTCTATATTATTGTCTACTGCCAAGTAACCTGTTCTTATAGACAGGTCAACTATCGCCTCCTTCTTTATGTAGGTACCGTTGGCATCGTACATCCTAGAAAAGAAAACAAGAATTAAGAAAAACATTTGACATATAAATTCAAGAAATAAATTTGACATATAAATTAAAGAAAAACATTTGACATATAAAGACAAGAATTAAAAAAAACACAGTATTCTTTTGTTATATCCACGTATCTAGAGCTAGCTACGTCTTGTGTCCGCAAACATTTGACGATCTCAGTTTCTTTGCAAAACTCTCAACCGGTTAAGCGGTATTAGAGTGAAATATACTAACTTACCATATTCATAAGTTACTAAGGAATTCAATTAGGTACAGATGAATCATAATTGCCCTAAAGGACAGTGTCAATAATACTTTTACATCCAAAAATTATTGAGTAAATAAACGATGTGACAAATTAAAATAATATATTGCTTACTTTATAGTGCCTTCCTGCATCTTATGTAACCATCGTAATGTTAGCGGAAATTCCATAGATAACTGTGGCGTTAGTTGCTCTTTGTAAATGTCTCTGAAACCATGCGGGTGCAAAACTCCATCGTTAATAAGGTTTTCGTATCCTGAAAAACAAAACTGCTTGTTAAATTAACGTAAAATAATTGCTAAAATGACTTAATAAATTTTTAATTTGGAACGATCAATAAAAATGAAAAGTACAGTTTGATTGGCATTAAGGTAAATTATTATGAACAATTTAACTTCTATTTTTACTTACATTTGGTTTCAATTATTTGGGTGCAAGTAAAGAGAGCAATGAGTCCTAATTAGGGAGTCAAAGGGTAATAATAATAAAAAACGTTTAAAAACAACGCCGTACGTCTCACGGACTCCACTTCTTATTACGGTCTTTCAAATCTGTCGGTCACGTGACCTCTAGAAGTGAAAAGTTAAAAAGAAGTTTCCACATCAAAAAACTAATGACTACATAAGTTCTTACCCATCATCATCGGCAGTAGCTCATACAACAGAATCTGGGCCTGTATAGCTATATTAATGTCTCTTGTGGTATAAAACAATCTCTCATCATCCCAACAGGGATTCATCTTCGCTAGTCGGTTAGCTATGTGGTTGTGAAGTCTCCAGAACCAAATAGTTACGATGTTTATTGGCATTAAAGAGTTTATTTCGTCAGATGCTGGAAATAAAATAATAGATTTTATTTTAAACCATAAAAAATTACATAATTTCAGCAAAACGCATCAATTTCAAAGAGCATAAAACAGCTCCGCACGGCGTATTCTGAAAATTTTATCCATAGAGACGCAAGATTTTGCGTGCTATTTGAAGCACATAAGAAGACATTGCTCACCCATCCATTATTAAAAATAAAGAATTTAAATCTTACTATTCCCCAGATCTGCACAAAAACTAATTACTACACGGTTCTTAAATAATGTGTTACGATTGAAGTAGGAAATAAGTATAATACTCGTACCTAATTCTTCATTATGTTCAACGCGCTGTTTATGAATTTAACTTTACATAATTATGATTACGGTAATTGCTACAATGGCTTATCGCTAAGAGCAAACTCTTGACCAAGACAAAAATAGAACCCATGTATGTTTAAATTAAAATGCGCAGTTTAAAGCGAATCAACGGTCTGCAAAAATAATATGAGCTAAATAACTTACGCGTCTTATGACATCTCGTTTCATAAGGTTTTTGGTTCCTAAGACAAGATGTATGATTGACATCTTGTGGTGGCCAAACTCTGCCATGTTCAACCTCATACTTCAACAATCCACCTTTGAACAGTCTCCCTTCTAGCGCTTTGTCCAAAGAATTTCCATAAACGCTCGATAAATCGAATAGTGGTGTGGCACTCATTATCTGAAAAGAAAATGGATCTCTGTTATGTTAGCTTGTCCGTATCTATGTGTGTATGAATAAGTGAGACAAAAAACAGATTTGGAAATCCGTAATACTTTGGTCGATTTGGATTGCGTAAATGATGACATGACAGCAAAGAGTGTTATTTGCGACATCTGATAGGAAGGTATGGAAGAAGAAATAATAAATTTAGGATAGAGTTAATGACGACTTCAGTTGATTTGATAACATTCCCAACAATCACAACTTCTAAGCTCTTTCATATAGTCTTTGCATAATAAGATTTAAGAAGATCACTCGTTCTTACCCGTTCAGGAAACGTATCTTTTTTTCGACATCCCTGACTTTGGAAAGTCATAGGTCTCGTCAAGTTAAAGCATCGAATACCAGAGAAGCGATGCACTGGGTCATCAGCTGGCACTTGTATAGGGGCGCACATTTCATCCTCCTGGCCTTTAGGAAGGCAGCAGTATGGAGTCCAGAGAATGTAGTTTACTGAAAAATGTGGCAGAAGCACAAGAATATGAGAAAAATATGTATTTTATATATAAGTTCAAAGAACTACAAAGTAGAATGTGTGTATACCCTTACAAAATAGAGATCGAGAATAACAATTCAAGGGTGTTGACATACTGGCAAAATTAAAAAATAACAGGACAAATACAGATTCTGTAAATATCGTATGTAGTTTTCCCAGAAGATAATAAGTCAGTTACAAGTATTTGGGATTTAACCTGGCTTGATCTTGACTTAATACCTATTTTCCTTGATACCTTACCAGTTCAACGCGTCCGCTTTTTTATCCAAGAATCGAAACACAAATAAACAAGATCTTGACCACAAATTACAACAAGTATAACAACATAGTTTTGCATTTACATCTATAAAACGCATTCTTACTTAAGTTACTATTACGGAAAATTTGCTAAGAGAATGCACACTGCAAACAATTAGTCGGCCGATAGTTCGTTTTAGGCTCATAAATCAGAGTGAAGATGAACGATAGTACGCACATTTCAAGATCACCTGATATTTAACCGCTATTAGACATACTAAAAACTTTGATTTTAATAAATATTTTTTTAAGAAAATATTTTGGTTAACCATCGGGTCAACTATTGGATGAATGTTAAGTTTGCAGTCTGAGGGTGTTCTAACTGACAGTGAGTTCATTACTTGTGTCATGTAGATTGCTGACATCTGTCGATACAAACACGAGAAAGTATGAAGCCAGTACTGTGAATGTTTGATCTGGAACTTGAGCTTCTGACAGAAAATTGGTTCTAACTCGTCTTACAAGAGGCAGGTCTGACTTTGAGTTTGAACCACAATCTGTAAAAAATATAGTATTAATTAATGGTAAATGTGACCTATGAATACCTGTTTAAGTTTTCTTCCACTTCGATGTCTCTTAAAATGGCAATGATTATGTAAATGTTGCTTTTTAATACTTTTACTTATTATTGAGCAATATTTAGTTTTAAGCGATATTAAAGATCAAACCTAAGAAATAATATACTATTTAATTTTATGCAATCTCCTTTATTAATAAAAAATCTGGACCCGACACTATACCGTATTTACTTACGAAGGTGGTAAAAATTATTTACCTTTATCAGAAACTGCCGGTAGCATTCGGTAAAATGGTGTATGAGTAGTTCCTCTGGCCGGGTGTCTCAAATTGTTGCAAGATCCATCTAAACGTCTCCATTCTTCTGCATCACAAGGTTGAATATCGTTTATGCACCAACTGAAAGGTGTTTAGGGTTAAAATAGAGGAGATAAGATGTACTAAGCTCAAGATTATGTGGGAAATCATTAAGCTATGCTGTTTAGAGCTAATGTTAAAATTACTATAAAGCTTTGTGAAATAATATTAATTTAAATTTAGAATGCATTTTATTAAAATTGGGCCGAAAAAATTGCAAATTTTTCTGGGAATCAGAACTATTGCAAAGTATTTGAAAATATAAAATAACAATGTAAGTAGTTCTATGATGTTTAGTTAAAATAGAATAATGGTGTTGTTATGCTACCTGTTAGTTTTAACCACAGAATATTAATTAAGGCCGATTACATTTAACCTTGAACCATGAACAATTACGATCTACTTAACTTAAGTACGATAACTTAATCATCTGGTATCTAAGCTTATTACTTATTTATACGCAATTACAGGTTCTTATTAATTCAAAATGTAAAGGTACTGACTTATATTTTCTCCAAAAAAGGACGTAATATGGAAGATTTTATTCAGGGTCATATTTTAAGATGAAGCAAATTTTTCTGTGTATCTAGGAACTTCATTTTCTTCTAACTCAACCTCAAAATCGTTAATTCGAAGGCTGATAAAATAGAACTGTTCGAATGTCAAAAACAAAAGACAGTCCCCAAAAGACCCACCCTTCACCACTTCCTATGTGTTTCTGCTTATATAATAACGCTATATAAAACATGCCATAATTCTTTCACAAGAATAAAATAAATATAGGTTCTAAACTCACAAAGTTGTATTATCCTTAATATGTCGCGTAACCACATCATGACTTACAGGAGTTCCCGTAAAGCTATCGTACACAATCCCTCTACCTGAACTAAATACACTAAAACACAAAACTATGAGAAAAAACATGTTTATTCTCTTTGCAACTATTTGTTACTTATTATAGTCATTCGTTACATATCCTTATATATGTTCAAACTTGCTATTGTTTATGTGTGTGCGTTTACCAGTGAGTAAAGAAAGATGAGCGGAGATGCCATAATGCAGGTAGGTCAGAATCTTTCTTCTAGGGGCAAATGCGCACGGTGGGCATGAACAAAACGATCAGATATGAGTGAACTAAGAAGTCGCTGGGGTGCTTTAAGATATCTGTCAACGATTTTTGGTATTACAAAAAAGGCTAAGGTTACTATTCCCTCGAACACCAACATTTTGGCTCGCTACGTTGTTAAGGGATTTTCCATTATGGCACCTCCGCAGGGCATTTAGTTGTCCGTGGCGTTTACACACATTGGTCATGTTTACTTATAGGTGTGTGACTGTACTAGTTAGTGAGAATTTTAAGGCTTTTCGTAAAACATATGACTAGCCAACAGACTAATTACTTCATAGAATTGAAAATAAAGTGGTGTGTTAATCCTTGATTTCAGGATATACATAGTGGTGCTTTGTATAAAAATAATAAACATAGTCTAAATAATCACTAGACCATCAAGGCTTGATTCAAAAGATTCAATTTAGTAACTCTAATTTTGAAGACGATTAAGATTTTTAGTGGGACAGTCCTCGCCACAAATATAGTCGGTAGTCGTGGTGGCCTAGTGGGTAAAGGACTAACCTCTCAAGTATGAGGGCGCGGGTTCGATCCCAGGTCAGGCAAGTACTTACCAATGCAACTTTTCTAAGCTTGTATGTACTTTCTAAGTATATCTTAGGCATCATTGACTGTGTTTCGGATGGCACGTTAAACTATAGGTCACGGCTGGCATTGAACATTCTTGGCAGTCGTTACGGGTAGTCAGAAGCCAGTAAGTACGACACCAGTCTAACCAAGGGGTATCGGGTCGCCCGGGTAACTGGGTTGAGGAGGTCAGATAGGCAGTCGCTTCTTGTAAAGCACTGGTGCTCAGCTGAATCCGGTTAGACTGGAATCCGACCACAACATGATTGGGAAAAAGGCTCGGAGGATGAGTCCTCGCCACAAATAAAAATTATTACTCACTAATTTTACATAGTTTTTTGAGATTTTTATGTACTTAATTAAAATTATCTTGGTAAACTTTAGACGCAAAATTCACTTTGACGAAGTTTTTTGATGTCTATCTTTAGAATAAAATAGGTATCTAGTTTGTAAGTATTATTTTTTCTAATTTAAATGCTAATTGCCAAAGCGATGTCCCAGTTATTCGTTATTTATATTTGTTGCTATAATTTGTATGACATCAACAACTAACTTTGACAACAAAAAGTATGGAAGATTTTGAGGTCTTGTGAAGTCGGTAATAAAGTCCTCAGAAAGTCTGTAATTTTATGACTGAATACTCAAATGCTTTCTTTATTCAATCAGTAGCTAGGGTTTTTCTACGGTATCACCCGTGAAATAATTTTCCGTAGCCGGATAGAATCGAAAAATAATTTTTAAACTCTTGCAGTATCGGAGCTTTTTTTAGAGTACAAACAAACAAAAAAATATTCTTCATAATATTATGAAATACCTACATGTTAATACCTCTATAAAAATACAACGTTTTGTAATTTTTGGCCTCGAAAAATTAATTGCCATTACATAAAATCAAAACAGTTGTAAATCATGTTTTTTATACACATAAAAGGCATTGACCAGAAAATTGTGAGAATAACATAGTATCATAACATTGGTCTTCTACATAATATAACAGGTGAGGAAGAGTTGAGGTGATACCTGTATGTACTTTTGTATAGATACGTAACTATTGTACAGGATGATTTGTAATCAGATCACAACTGGTCTGATATAAAAAAAAAAAAAAAATCTTATCCAAATTGTCATAACACCCACATTTTGCTTAGAAACACATTTTACGTACAACTTTTTTTAATTCAACCATAAACACATCTAGGAATAAACCAGTAGGTGTAAACGCCTGAACAATAAAACCTTCAAATTTTAATGAAAACGTCATTATTCCATGAAATTCCAAAAAAAAAACTAGCACAAAGACATTTATGACGACATTCATCCTTGAAATCCCAAAAAAAACCTAAGGCGAGTACAAAGACTGTTATGAAAGTCTCTCAAACACTTTTGTACGTAAAAGATGTTTCTAGTTTAATATTTGCATGATATTGCGTTTCCGAGCTATGTGCCGCGCATATTACCTCCTTTCAGTGATTTGTTCAAGAGTTTCAGGAGAACAATATTTAGGATATTGTTTCGGGTAGATTGTTCCTAATCTGGGTATATTGTGTCGTGAGATTTTGGATGTAAGTAGGAAATAATGAGTTTTCTAAAAATGGTAGACATGGCAGTATGTATATGTCTTAAGGTCGGACTGGGATTTTAGAACGATTTGCGAAGGCAGTTTTCTACAGTTTTCTCTTAATTTGAATCGTAAATTATATCGAACTTAGCTTCAGTTTCCTCCAGCGGTTTCTCTTTCGCCAGCCCTTGGGAACTTATTTGCTCACTCTTTCTCAACAAAATGGCTATCTAACAGTTAAAGATTTTTTCATATCGAACCTGTAAATTCCTGAGATTAGCGCAATTAAACCATCTTTGATAAAAAAAATATATTTTATTGCACTTTTTCAATGTAAATTCACCTTAAAATTCTCCCTTATACTATATTAGTCTAATTGTCACTAGTTAAATCTACCCCTATCAATCTCTGCCGCACCCAGGCAAGTCCCTTACAGCTTCAGCTGACCGTGCGAGTGACGCGAACACTGAACACTTAATTACAATAACACACCGATGACGTCAACACGTGCACCTCGTTATGTTCACACGCTGGGTTTGACCGGTGTGTAGTGGTGTGAGTCATAAGCGGGAGCGATTTGACAAAAAAGATATTGATTTAGCGGTACAAAAATTGAGAGATATTAGAAACGTAGAGAAGCGAGTATAGAATAACTGAACTATTAAATTCAAAATGAAACTGAAGTTTCAATTAAAATTATGCATATCTCAGCTCATGTCACATTAAGCCAGTATCATCATCAACTCATTAACCGTTTATTAAGTAACTGAAGTTTCAACGACCAATATAAAGGTAAAACTAAACTCCTATGACTTAAGGCAGCCAGCATGCAAATATAAGACCTAAGCAGTACATTTTTTATTTCCAATTTGCATTTTTACATAATACTCTTGCGTAGTGTACATGCTAAAAAAAACAGCTACCATATTTATTTAAATAATATACATTGGATTTAGGTATAGAGAAATCATTATTTAAACTTACCTTTATATGGCTAGAAGTATATTATTTATTTACATCTTTATTTATTTACATCATCGCTTACATCTTGTGCCTTATAAGTTGGTAAAATGTTCTAATCGATCGAATGAAGTTGGACTAATTGGCGAAAACTTTGG
Organism: Helicoverpa zea; assembly: GCF_022581195.2. Classification (NCBI taxonomy): domain Eukaryota; kingdom Metazoa; phylum Arthropoda; class Insecta; order Lepidoptera; family Noctuidae; genus Helicoverpa; species Helicoverpa zea. Next base: position 1,150,320 of record NC_061456.1, on the reverse strand, counting down.
GATGATTGCTTCCGAATTAAATTGCTATAAAATTAATGCTGTTGCACCCCATTTGTATGCTTAATTTGTATGTTGAAAGCATTTTTAACATGACTAAAGAGATCGGATGGCAGAAAACATTCATCAAATTCACCACTCGTCCCCATCAGTCAAGAACTACGATACCTACCAAATGTACCTACATCCGAGGGCAAAACCTATATTCCCTTCGTCCCGGGGAGCCGTCAATTAGTCGCCCTGGTAATCATTATTCACACACGAACGACCGACATCTGCTTCTAATGATCGACACGCGACCACTGAGGAAAACGTGTGCCAAATGCCTGGTGAATGTCAAAAAAATTGACGCTGATTTGCGGAATATTTTTGGGGTTATTGATATATTTGTAATTTATTAGGGGTTTTTAGGTGTTTAGGTAACGTTTGGTCAATCGTATTTTTTTCGTATGTTTCGCACACATTTAACCGTATGTCCCTGAAGGGTAAAACTGTAATAAATCAAGCCGTTCAGGAAAGATTTTCCATTGTCATCAATTTCGTTTTAACGTTGTAAATATGAGGTATGTTTGATGAAAATTCTAAAACTTTCTGTAACCTTAATATAATGGAACAAGCTTTAAGAACTCCCGTGTAACATCATGAAGTTTTAAAACATAAGTTGTAGAAGCTAATGAACAATCCACTACAAGACTCATCACGTCATTCACAGAAAAATGATAATTTTCCAGGAACAACCAGTATAATCTGACCTCCCCATTGTTGATAGCCGAAGCAATTCCGCTTCAATCGTAGATACACCACGGGTCAAGCACAGCTGGACCTTTGTTACAGGTTGTTCAGAAAAATTGGCATTTTTTTTATATGTTCATTTTTGTCTTCGTTAAATAAAAAATAAATAAATAGTTTGCGTAGGCATATCAATTTTAATATTCTCATCGTAAAGAAACACATTATTTCCATGCATTTTTACCATAATTACTACATTGTAATAATTATGGATCTACATAGGAAATATTACTGAATGACTTTTTATAAATATCAAACATTTGCATCCGCAGTGTCACTTACATAAGTTAAGAATTATTTAACTAACCAGTTTAGCCCGCAACCCGTCCAGGCTAAAACATGCGCACATGAAAATAAGCCTCTTATTTAACCTAACCGGATACCATAGCATTCCTTTTATTTCGAGCAAAAACAAAAGAGGAAGAACCATTCTAACAAAAAAAAGAAAACATGGTTTTAATATGAAACCACCCTGTATACTGTCAGTTTGCAACGCAACGTCGGGGTGCTGTCAGACGCACGGTACAATTTTTACATCGTTTCACTTTATCTGTGGTATATTGTTGCTTCCATAAGCTGTGATGGCAATGTTACTTTACTAATATCATTAATGTTTTATTGACTTTAACCGATTAAACTACTCATAATTTTGGTTCAAAAAGTCGTTTGAAGATGTAAATTAGATTATAATTATAGATAGATTTATAATATCTAATTGTATGCATGGATTGGATTAAAATAGTAATTATTATTAACTAACTGCAAACTTCACTCCTTCGAGCACTTCTATTGTTACCCGTTTGATTAAATTTATTGCAGTTGGCTCATCCTCGGACTTCGGAAGACACAAATTATTAACTATTAAAACATTAAAAAAATATTTCGATCAGTGATGGTGGTTATTATTTGTCTTGTCTTGATAACTCCTCAGCATCCGTAATAATATTGTTAGCTTACCAACGACAACAATAATTGCTTAACCTTGCAGAATGATTGAATATCCAATGCAATAACACCATCAACGCTTAGCAGTTCATTGAACTATGATCTACAGTCTACAGAGGTCTGCCATCTGTATGGGATGGTTTGTGGTCAAACATTCACTAATTGGACACCACAAATTAGTTGTCAACGGGTCAGCTCTGCGAGGCTGTTACTAATTTATCTATTGTGAACGTTCAATTGTTTTGGGATGATAATTAGCTAAGCTGGACTATTGTTGAGCAAGGCTTGTTATTGGAGAAAGGAATTAGGTACCTAGAAATTGTTGCTGATTAGCTAGCTAAGAAGGTACTACAGTGAAGCTTTCAGTAAAACAAAATTAAAAAAAACATTGAAGATGGTATTTTAGAACATGTCATATTTTGATAAGCACAAAAATATACGCACACTAAGTTTTAGCGGAGCAATTTGCTGCGCGTTTCGAGTTCGGAATGGAACAATAAATGCCCAATTAGGATAGGTGTGGTAAATAATGTACATATTTATAGAATACGTAACTTCAGTATATCAATATTAAGACCTTAATATGGCAGGACTTTGGAGCAACATGGAGAACAAAATGTCTAGGATGGGACTTTCTCAATAAAAGCCACATCCCAATTAGAAATTCTAGACAGCGCGTCGCAATTCAGGCTCAAAATACTACAAGTGATAAACACAGGACATCCAGGGACGGATGTCCAGGAGTTTATGTGCCAATATAAAAGTCAATAATGTCGCGATTGTCAGAACCGTTCACAATTCCGCTGGCGATCGCTGACTCAATCGCTGACCGTTTTACATGCGAGCCTCGTGCGAGATTTGAGGAGTAGACGGGCGGATAGTTTTTCTTGGGCGAAAAAAAAGTATTTTAACATACAGGTATTGCTTAGGTGTAAAATATAAATTTAATTTCTTAAAAATAGGTCGTGGTTGGTCATGATATTAAGAATTTTGAATCACTATAAAAAAGAAAGTGCTATGAACTTTGGTGAATAATCCGTTTAATTATGTTAAAGATTCCAAATATTTTTTTTTTATCTGACCAATATTAGTTTGTAAAATTGTTTTAAAACTCGTGAATAATTACAATATTTCAAAGGAGGTGTCTATTTTTGAAGCAAAATTCAGGAAGCGTGTTATTAAATTAATTTCAGCGTTCCAACCGCAGCGTTTCTCCCGCCGGTCTACCCACCCACCAGAGCCCGTTTGACACTGGCATAGCTTTATCTGATTTACACTACATCTGCGCATTCTTTAGTCTGGCGAATTTCCTATCAACGACATTTACATAGATCGTTGCACTCTCAATTGTTGCACATCCTGTATTCTTTTAACACGTGAGTACATGTGTGTCACTGTCAGGTCATTTGGAAATGTGTCGTGACATTGTTTCTTATTAAGTCGGTTGGTGAATGGTTATTATAGTTTATAGTATGTTGGGCAGATACATACATCAGTGTGCCACATTGTAGGATATGTGTAGATAGGTGTGATTAGTGAGATTGTTGGGTACCAGAAGCATTATGATAGTTTTAAGTCAGTAAGATTCCAACAATCCCATCTGGTCCCTTAGCCGTTGGATGGATTTGATGATTTTCCAAGGATCTATCAAGGTGTGGTTTTCAGGCTATAAGCATATGGTAAACATTCAATTATGATTTTGATTATTTTAATTATCTCACCATATTGAAACTTAGACTTGAAGCTTTAAAGCCAAAATTAGATAAAATAATTATTGTTAGGTGATTAAACCTGCAGCCCACTCCATAAGAAAAATAACAGCATTGTCAATTGATATTGGTTTAATGACTCATTCTGCATCAAATCAATTAACAATTCACATACTGAATTAATATTCACGAAAGCCGTTCAAGTTCCTGGTTGTTCTTAGAGGAAATCAAAGTCTGTATTCGCATTGAAATAATAACTATGTGTCTCTGCATGGTTATCCCACAAGAGAAGTACAATGATAATGTTACATAAAATAGAAGAGAAAACAATTAAATCATAAAACGAAAAGATAAAGAAAACACTTTTTAAAGAGGTATTTTTCCAAAAGTTTAACCCTTCACTTACATAATCTCAAGTACCCACTACCAAAGCCCTCAAACTGAGTTTTCCCCAACTAAAGTAAAATACATCAAACAAAATAAAACTGTCATCACACATTTCCCTTTTGAAATACAAAAAGTATTGTATTACTAAATAAGCGAGGGACCAACTGTTTATGCGTTTAGCATTAACAAATTTACCAAAACCAATCTGTTCAAATTTGAACCCTAACATTTTCAAAATAAGGTTCATATAACCAGCATGTGTAAGTTTGCAACCCCCATGTATTTTTATTAGGTTTTCTAGTGTAGGGTAGGTCGGGGGGAGGTTGCCATGGCAACGGCACGCCTGTCACTGATGGAGAACAATTCAGTTTGTTTTATATGAAAAAGAAATAATAAGAGACCTGCATAATGTTAGCGGCTTAGAAAGATAAAGGGTTATAAATATTTTTAGGTAGAAAGTGTACAATTTCAGAAGTGTTACTTTATTTGTAAAAATAAATCTATTATTTTTTTATGCAAAAAAATGGTGAACTCTTTGCAACATTTTACATTAATTTGTATTTTTTTAGTAGAATTTTAATAAGTTTAATGATAAAATTTGAATAATTTAGGAAATGACTACCCATAAAACTCTCTAAACTTTAAAAAAATATCCTAGTTTATTTTTCAACTGACAACAACACAAAGATAGGTACAAAGTATGCTCTAACTACACCCTAAATAACTCCATTTTACACACGTAATAAAAGTCATTCCCTGTTCTAAATAAACCATACATATTCCCAAATAAATTCAACATCTGAAAATAACTGAAACACAAGTAGATTTGACAATTTATTACACATCATAACTGTATTAAGTGCTTCTTAGAAACAGTTATAACTCATTTAAATGGGAGATGAAAATAGATGCTTTGAGCGATTGTATCTACCTCATTAAAACATATGAACGTTAGTTCAATTGGGTGTCCGTATTTTGAAATATTTGCGATGTTTCATGTACTTGTAATATATCACCTATTTTCATAATAAGTTTCAGGTCGGTTTCACCTGCATTTTTGGGGCACGCTTACGTCAAAAATTTGCAATTTAATGCCTAAATATATGAGTTGATTGGCCGGAACTACTTTCTAACTGCACAATACTACATTTATCTTTCACTACTTATGTAGTTTTATTAGACTATGATATTTTAAATAGATTAATTTATAAACTTAATGAGAGTGAAGGAATGATGAGTGCACCTGTGTCTGCGCAAATGCTTGTGCACTATAATATGTCCTGCACAGTCCTGAAAACAGCCGCCATAGCCGAAATCGGTTAGGAGGACATCACCAAATAGGTTCTATAAAATACTCTATTACTTAATACTGCTAGATTATTCATAAAGTTCATTGCTAATTCATTATACATTAAGTACCAATCCCAAGTGTATTATAACATCTCCGAAACAAAATGATTCATAGAAACTAGCATTAAATCTAAAACAAAATACTTATTACTGTCATAATAATGTCTGATCTTCATTTATTATAATGATGTTCTGGTAACTATCTCGTTAGGTAAAGTATTATTGTCATTTAAAGACAAAACTTCGTGTGAAAACTTAATTATTGTCATTGTTAAGTTTCTAGTCTGTTCAATAAAACTTTAGTGTTTCTAACGGTACATAAGCATTATGATTTATTACTGTTTCCTTAATTTTGAAAGACAACTATTTATCTCTTGAATACTCCTTGGAACCTGACTTTGATGAGATTTATATCTTTAGATAAATTGAGCATCTTGTTTCACATCGTTATTTAAAAATATTGTTCTCAGTTTATTATCTGATTCACTGCTACAGTTTCCTATATTTTTTTGTCACGAGTTATGAATTTCAAAGTTCTTAAATCAAAATTAATTGCATAATACCACATTAAATTCCTTACAAGGTTTGCAACTGTATTGTAAGAAATTTTAATCAAATAAATTAAACTCGAAAAACTGCAGGTCTCGCCGCGGGGCATCAACTACTGCAAAGTGAAATTCCTTTTCAATTACAGCACGTTCAATTACAATTTGTACCTTATTGTAACTGCGTATGGTTTGAAATGGCTTGTTAACGAAGCCCAATTACCTGGCCGGTCATTGGCTCAGTTTTCCAAGTAATATAGCAATCATTCATTCCTTTTGGTGTATGACATCCACGAGAGATTAATGTATTGCGATTCTCATAACAAGTTGAAATATTAATTTTAACATTTATATTACATTTTCATGCTGGGAACATGACAAAAGAATAATTAGATGTTAAAATTAAATTGCTGTGATATCCGGTTAGTTGTAGCTACCGAGTGGTTTCTAGAATTTTCTTCATAAACATAAATTAATGGAATAGAAGCTTGAATGCTTGTTGTCTAATTTGATTTAGCAACAAGCTTTAATATTTTTTCGAGTGGATCAAAATATTATATTGCATCAGTGTAAATTGAATTCAGAACAGGTCAATCATAACTGATTATTAACGCAAATAAATGCTGCAATTACTTAAATACAAAATAATTCAAAATGAACACAACCAATCAGAAAAAGTCATACCCCATCAAGAAACTATCGGAAAGCCAAACATTAAATAAATACAATTATAATATTAATTCCTTCTTCCATACATTTATAGATAAGCATCTTGTACTCAAGATAGCGTTCCTCGTTGTAAACAGAACACAGTCGTCACCGCCCATACCATGTTGATGTAAGTCGTAAAATAAGATATAAATATCATCGTCGAATATCATATTTTGATGTTAAGGGGAAGCTGGTTTATTGCTTTAGTTTGTAGTATGTATTTTTAATTGTGAAGTTGAGTTCTTATTTTTAACTTGGATGTCCCATTTGAATTGTCTTACAAACTCTAGTATCAAGGTCTCATTAAATTCATGATGTGCAATTATAATAGCATCCAGTAAATGTAGGTATTATTTTCATACGTGGGACTCATGGGTATATATGTAAAATGTAATAAGGATATTTAAATATTTTGCGATGACACATGGCTGTATTTAAGGACCAGTATATGATTACTCGCTAAGTAACTGTGATTGCAGCTATAGTCAATTTCAGTGTGTCAATTACTCACTTAAATATTAGCAATTTACTAATATTTCCCTGCTGACAAAATGGGAGTTTAACACAAAAATAAAATGACCATTATTTTGATGTATGTAAGGCTTACCTTTAACCCTCTTATACGTTTATTAATCACGCAAACGAATACCTCATACGATCGAACACTTGTTGATAGTCATAAATCGTACAGCACCCGAGGGTTAAGTCGTAATAATTGTAAATCTCTAATAAATTGCCTTTAATTGCTCCCCGGATATTTTCATTTACTAAATGGCTACCTATGCTTATATTTACGAATCTATTTTTAATAACAATTACATACTTGCATATAATGTTTGGAAATTTATTTTATTCGCCTTGTAAAATATGTATTTTTTTAATAAATTATCTCTACTGATATAAAAAAGAGGAAATATTTGACTGTTTGTTTGAATCGAATAGGCCCCGGAACTATTAAACCGATTTTCATAATTCTTTGACTGTTTATTTGTTTTATCCCGGCACATGAAGAAGTTTCCCCGGGGCGCGGGTAAATCCGCATGGAACAGCTAATGTAGTATGAATTAATTTGCTTGTCAATAAAATATTATGTTATAATTATAAAATTAGCTCCCTTCTCCCTCGTAAAATACCAAAAATATACTTTTCAATTAATTAGCTCATTAATGAAAGTAAGCACAGCAAAATTAAATCTGATATACTATATCAAATTACGTTTGAAAGTGTAGGTAATGGTTGTCAAAATTAATTAATATAATAAGCTGATTGACGGCCTAAAGGTGTTATGATGTATGATAAAAAGTGTGTGACAGGTTTCCATTTCTTGTAAGTAGCTATAAAGATATCAGTTACAAATGGTTACATAAAATTGAGTGCTATTTGGTAAGAACTAACTTTCTGTAATATAGGTAATAGTACTAAAGTATTCTAGATGTGGAGTTCCAGTATGTTAACTTACCTACTATGATTTACCCCAGACCAAGAATTGTTACTACAATGATAGATCAGTAAACTGCTTATTGCTGTATTAAAAAACCTACCGCCATTGATAGAATAAAAAGCTCTTTAATCTTTCAGTAACATTTTGCCCAAAGACACTGATATCTTTTGTTTGATGAAAATAGAAATGAATTCAAGTCAAGAGTGAATAGGCTTACCTTTAACCACATCTCCGCTTACCATCAGATAAGATAGTGGTCACACTACAAGTACATAATCTCTTAATGATTTCAATCAAACAGTCTATTTCATACAACCACGAAAATCACCACTTCACCACTTCAACTTGATTTTCAGACATAAACATTCCTAAAATAGACCGAAATTTCGGCAGACATTATCATTTGGTAAAGCCAAATTGCCGGCTACACATAACTCAACTATGTAAGGCTTGTTAACGCAGAGATATGTAACTGTATGCAAATAGTTTTAACCCCGGAATACATTAGCTAAAGCCTCCATGATTAATTGTAAATGAGTTACGACTTGCCTACAATTTCGTAGTTAGTTATTACCATCTATACTTACCTATTTATATTAATATCAGTACCTACCTATAAACTTTTTCTGGAGCAATAGGAAGTATGACAATTGACAAGTCCCGTAGAAAATAAATTAGTCTGAAAAATTACAGCATGAATACAACTCGAAACTATCCTTTTGAAACACGATAATTTCTAGTACGTTTTTATTTATTTTATTTTTATTTTTTAACAAAGATCACTGCGAAAAAAATATAATTACTGTTGAATCCTTCACGAAACCTAAAGTTATGGTAAACAGTAATTTAATGAAGTTCTAGGCAAGTCTGTTCCATGTTCCATCGCATGTTCTCTTTAAATGAGGTAAAATAGCGTCGAAACCTATCACAAAGAAAATCTAAAGCTCCTTGTACCAAAACCCTTCGTAAAATCTGAAACATTACCGATTTTAAACCGCAATCATTAATCAACACTGCACTAGCGTTCACAAACTTAAGCTATTTCTCATGCAAATTGAATCCAAGACGGCTGAGTACTATTTTGTGACTCAGGGTAGCGTATACACGGGGTTTTTCCAAAAACATTTCAAGTGGCGTCACGGCCAGGTGTATGTATGTGTCTAGTAGCCAATAGAAATAATAATTAAGTATTTTTTACAGACATTCAAACTTTCTTCCATTCACTGTATCAGTAGTATATATTCACCGATGATGGTTCAAAATTGATAACACTCTATGGAATTCACGAAATATGGTTTCTCTTAGAAACTAAAAAGTATTGGTACGATTACCAAAAAAGTTGCATAGATATATTACAAAGTTTTCTTGAACAAGTATCTAATAATAGTAATTTAATTGCAAGCTTTATTATCAGGCAACTATGACCCATATATCCTTAAACTAAACCTGACCTTAAACTAACATCATCCTCCGAGCCTTTTTCCCAATCATGTTGGGGTCGGCTTCCAGTCTAACCGGATTCAGCTGAGTACTAGTGCTTTACAAGAAGCGACTGCCTATCTGACCTCCTCAACCCAGTTACCCGGGCAACCCGATACCCCTTGGTTAGACTGGTGTCAGACTTACTGGCTTCTGACTACCCGTAACGACTGCCAAGGAAAGTGAAACTAACAAAGTGTGTTATTATCTATACATATAATAAAATGATTGGAAAGTCAAAACTGTACATTGAATATTTTCATATAATATTTTAAAAGAATACTTGGGGGGTGATCCATAATCGATTCTGAACCCAAATATATACTTTTTAGAATTTTTGTCTGTATGTCTGTTTATCTGTTTGTCTGTATGTTTGTCCCAGATAAATTTAAAAAGTACTGCATGGATTTAAATCAAATTTTGCATGACTATTACCTGGGGGCCGGTTCAACACATAGGGTATAACTATATTATCATGCTATCACCTACGGGGGTTGAGCAATGAACGATTAAATAAACGAAATTGGAAATTCTAAATTGCCCACGCAGACGAAGTCGCGGGCAACAGCTAGTATAAAATGTAATTGGTAAATAAAACTTAAATCCATGTTAGTAACACTTGACTTATTAAACGTTCGTTTAACTACATTTGTAATAGTACTGGCATTTATTTCTTTTGATGAAATTGCAATAAAACTCATGAAAAGCTATCGATTACATTAAAAATTAACGTCATCCGTTGCAGCCCCTTGTTTTCTTAAGAAAATTGCCAAGATCCCCTGTAAGGGACGCATTGAGTCAACTTTCTTAGAACAACTAAATAATAAATGATGTTCGTAAATGCACGAAAAATTATTTATACGCATGTTTTGGCTTTCAGTTAATTTTATTATTGAGTTGGCAGAAAACTGCTTTAAACGAAATTGTTAGGGAGTTATTCTACAGTTTAACTTCTAAAACACAGAAAATGACCCACTATAATAATTATTGTATTTACATTATATGTAGGTATATATAGTTATAAAGTTGAACAGTTTTGTTTCTTTGTTTGAACAGGCTAAACCCAGTCACTACATGTCCCATTTATTTATTTAAACTTTATGCAACAAAAATATTACATAGGCGGACTTAATGCCATAGGCATTCTTTCCAGTCAACCTTAGGGTGATGCAGAGAAAAACATGGTAGGTGCATTAGAAAATAAAATGAAAACTTAATGATGAATAAAACACTAAATACTAATTAAATACAACAATATTAATACAAATAACAATAAATACATACATACATACATATATACATAAAATATACCAATAAATTATTATGATGATGATTCTGCCAACGATTTCTTAAGCAAGTACTTCCGCACAGCACTCTTGAAAGATTGTTTGCTGGGTGACTTCCTGGTTTCTGAGGGCAGCGCATTCCACAGAAGAATTATTGTTATTTAATTATTTAATTTATTTAGTTATTTAATTGAATTTTTTTCGGTGTGAAACAGCCCATACCTAATTTTTTAGCCGGGTGCACACACACAAAGTATTGATATAGGATAAAGAGCCGAAATATTTAGTTACTAAACCTGTACAGAATTACAAATGGGTTAATTCAATTGCTAAAAGTTACCGTATAAATACGAACAAAGTGATAATAATTGCTTTGCTAGCAATTTTCATACAGACAAAAAGAAAACCACCTCCTGTATATTTGTACACTGAAGCATCTACCGTTATAACATGATGTATTATTAAATTCAATACGTTTGAAGTCACGGAACAAACAAGATCTTGTATGACGAATGGAATTCTACTCCAAATATACCCTTATTATTTCTATTTTTGTTTTTAAGTCTCTGTTGAAAGACATCGTCTATTTCAATACAGGCAGTATGACATATATGAGATATCATACTCTATACTACAATATACAATAACGGTTTCTTCGTATTAGAAAAAAGGAATTAAAAATATAAATATAATTGTGCTTATTTTTATACCAAATCTTGTAAGATGGTATCTGCGCCTATTGTTTTAGGAATAATAACAATAATCGCACATCTACGTTAAGTTCGGTATTTATTGAGAAGGATTTAAATTTTGCTCGTTAAGCAATAAGTAATATTTTTTACTGACCCTACGCTGGACATGAAAGGGCTAGGTGATATTGTAGAAATGTAGTTAAATATTGCATTCGGTTAATATTCAGTCGTTAATTTATGACCACACGTGTATGCATGAAAATACCTTGGAGCGTATGTGGTATCCAACACAACAACATTATTCTAAAAATAAGTACTTGACCGCGTACAAAAACATGGCGACTCAAAACATTACTAAAAAAAAAGAAAACAAACAAAATCGTTCACTTCACACCACTGTCACATCACTGACCGTTACCATCTCACAAACAATTGCCCCCTTATAAAGAACACCTTATGACCTATGACATACGGTGCACTTCAGCATGTCACAAAGGTCATAATCTTGGCGAAATAAACAGACAACTTAATGTCACGCTGTCATTCACGGATTATGCAAAGTAGCCAAGTTATTTTTTTTTCTATTACCATAATACGCGTGGCAGAATGTTTGATGTAATGAAGCAACGTGGGAAAGGCTAACAGGGGCCTTTACAGCTCTGTGTCCATAACATACACAACGAACGATATTAGACCGTAAGACAATCAAGATAAGGTTGTTAATTAAAAGTTTGGTACTAATATGCGGGCGTGTTTGTCCGTTTGTTCTAAACCAAATTATCAAATTTCAGAGGTATCACGTTTCTGCTACCGGACCCTTTTTGTTCTAACGTGTGTAGTAATTGATTTCTAGTTCACATCAATTGTTAGCGCACTTAGTGGGTATAGTGGGGTCAACTCGAACCTTTTCGGGCGAGTTCGGCAATTGTCGGCTCCCTTCGGACATTAAATTATCATATGTTTTGTAATACAGGATGTTTAGTAGCTTGTTAGTACACAAATGATAAATTGACGTTCCTTTAAAATGGTAAATTAAAGGTCTTAGAATATGAGTCACAGGAAATATTGCGATACAACGATGTTTTCCCTTGTAATGATGCCATTTCTTTTTTCCTTTTTGGTTATTAGGGTTAACAAGTTAGGCTTTAAGTCTGTATGGTGTTTTCATTTCTGTCGAAAATAACTTTCTACTAAGTATATTTGAACTGGAATTTAGGTACCAGTATATTGGCCTGAATTTAAAGCATTTTCCTTTCAATATATTCACCAACAAAAACAAAAGAAACCCTTTTAATTTTCGACCACCACAAATCAATGTAAGTTCCGCTTCATTCTGTCACTTTGAAATTCGGAAATACTCGTGTACCTTCGTGTAAAATCGGTATATTTGAATGCGCAGGAGTGCATGTCTGGTGCCAATTATAACAGCCGACTGACAAATGGGTTTAGGGTACTGGTATACACGAAAACAATAAGGTTTTAAACTATTTAGGAACAGGGTTGAATTTTTACTACCTAAGAGTGAAGAAAAAAAAACTAATAAGAACTTGAACATTTTAGTGGCAAATGAAGAGACAAAAATAATATTATTTTAGGCAGTTTAGGTTATTTTCATTTTTGAAATGAGAAGATACTTTAAATAGAAAAACAAATGCTTCAGTTTATCTGGCATAGAGCAGCAAAGATGATTAAGCATTCAGTTACTTACCTCGTAAAAAACTAGGCAGATGATGATGATATTACATACTTACTTTTATACACATTTAATTTCAAAACATTTTATATTGGCAAAAAAACAAAATATTCTAACTTCAACACCTTCCAAATGAATCATCTTCCCATCATCCCAATGGTCTTACTGTAAAATTCCCTCTCGATGACAAACATCAAAGTATTTTGCTCTCGACTGTACCAACATGCAACGCTTGCTTTGACTAATGTGCTTCACTGTACCGGATTAAACCAACAGCATGCGACATTTAAGTTTAATTTAACACACGTAAGAATACGGATGTCTTAATGAGTAACAACAAGAATTTGTGTACTTTAGGGTCAAACGTTTTTGGAGAATATACTTCAAAGTGAGTAAAGCAAGTTTTACTCTATGAAAAACTAAATAGAGATGTTTTCTGAAATTCTATTGAAGAGACCTATGTAGGTTTCTAGGTTAGGTTATATATAGGTTTCTTCTCATACAAAGGAGGAATGGGAGCTGTTGCCACGCTTGCTCGGGGCGGGTTGGTGATTTCCGATTAATTTTAAAATCCATGTTCCATCAAGATGTTTTTCTAGTTTATTCATTGGTTTCCAAGATGTAAAAAAAGTACATACCGTATAACATACTATTGCATTGGTACTTACCTGACTTGAAATCAAACAGGCACACTAGGCCACCACGACTTCGAACTAAAATGCAATTCTTCTGTGTAGGTTTAGAATAACAGCAGAAATTATGAAAGAGCTTATATAACGCAAACAACTCGAAGGTACAGTCATTGACTCATTATATCGTAACGAGTATAGTATACTTTTCAATAATATCTGCAGTCTTTGTACTAAGCGTGATTAATTATGCTCCGTCATAATGAAATAAACACGAGACCCAATTCCAGCAAGTTAACAAAGATTTTTTCTTCAAACATCAAAACTTTCATAGTCATAAAATTATAACAAGTCCGCGACAATCTGCTCCAATTATTTTTTTATTCTTCTCGGGAACATTTTTGTATTTTTAGGGTTCCGCACCCAAAGTACAAAACGAGACTCTATTATTAAGACTTGGCTAACCGTTTGTCTATTTGTGAGCAGGCCGTATCTTATGATTCATATCAAGTAGACATGTGTATGTTTTGTTTTACAGGTTAAGTATTTCTGTTACCACTATTGCAAAAAATACTGGAAACTACAAAAATATAAATAGTTTAAAGGGCTCCCATACTACAATCGTGAATTTAATTTATAAATCTATAATAGTAGTACCTACGGAACGATTCATGTTCGAGTCCGACTCGCCCTTGGCCGGTTCTTTTAAATTAAGTTCCATTAAAATCGTATTATTCAGTTTCACGTCGGAGGGAGTTTTATCAAAAACTTTTTCCTCCGATTTCTTTTTGCTAATTAAAAGCGAGTTTGAAAAATTTGAAATTCTTTGGTTGAGTTGCTGGGGTGACCATTGCAGACTTGTTGTTCACTGTTTTTTTTTTATTTGTTTTTAAATATTCTTAGTGTATTTTTAGAGATGGTCTGTTCTGGAATATTTAGATTTCTGAAAAAGAGGTTTGATGCTGGAACAGTGCTTATACATATTAAAAACATCTTTATTCTCTTCATCTTAACTTTTTATAATAGAACTGGATTGTTCACACATTGTTTACGCCTCTGAATAAAATGAATCCTACAAGAGTTCACATGTTTTGTACAGCTTCATAAACAAACAAACACACTGGCATTTAAAGTAAAGTGCAATAATAAATCTTTTTCTCAAATTGTCTCTGTCCGACAAATTGCAGATTTTCTTCCTTCTTCTCAAGTATTGATTGATTGCTACCAATTTACTTGGAGCTGTTTGATTCGATTAGGGAAGTCGTGTTTCTATGGTGATCTGAGACGGACGGTAAACAATCATCCGTTATATTGTAATGCAAGTCGGTAGGGGAATCTATCTGTTTCTTCTTAAAGAAAATTCTGTTTGATTCTGACGACAGAATTAGTAATATTGAAGATATTATTATACTTTAGGTTCCTAGATCAATAAAAAAAATGTTTCATTCAAGAACATGGCCATTTATCATCAGCCTTATTTGTCCTACTATTAGGCACAGGACTCTTCTCGTACTTATCATTAGAAGATTTTCAAAGACAGGCAAATAAATTACAAATTGCTATGTGAAATTAAACATTTCGTTTGCATCATTTGAAACCCCGTACTTGCAAGTGTCCTCAGTTTTATAGTCCACCATTTACCTCACCAATATATTTTCTCCCATTACTGGACACTAGCGTGTTCGAATGACGATCCAAACGCGATAAGCCTCAACTTTCAGTCCAAACAGTCGTAAAACATTGCACAAACATCACGGACTCCTCCCGACAATAGCTTCGGGAACAAAATCGTACAGACCCTTACGGAACTCGTAGACATTTCTAATAGCCCTTAAGAGTGAGGCAAACAGTTTTACTCCATTGTCCACTTCACTCGACATTGTTACTTGATAACCATCTTACTTTTTACACCCCTGCTAAACGATTGTCACCCTTACGTCATTGCTACTATAGTTTCTTCAAATGAAAGATCAATTTGGCGAACCGTTCGTGCCGTTTCCATGGTTACGGGTATTGTCCAAGAATTTTTTCCAATTATTTTTAAACAATTTTCACCTTTCTGCCCTGGAGGGTAAAGGCGGGTGTCCTTTGAACAGGATTCGCCTAGGATATTTTTATTATGAGAAGAATATTTTTCTGCAATTGAATTTTTATTTAGTTGGAATCGATGACGTTATTACTGTTAGATACCTCGTATTTTTAGATATCGTATTTGACATACAATTCTCTGACAATTTCCGAACGTGCTTCTTTTCGATCTGAGTTACTTTTTAACTACCCACACATTGTCAGACGTATAATAAACGTTTCAGCTTCGGTTTATTATCTGTGCCCTGGTAAGTAGCAATTCATAGAAAAACCTGCATAAGACGGGGTGAGTACATATATGACTATTAAAATAACCAAAATATTAGGCACAAATTGTATCCCAAATACCTGAACTGTGTTTTGTTTGTGCGCTATACGGGAATGCATTCCCGTATAGCGCACAAACTCACTAAAGTATAACACCACTCTAAAGCGGATCTCACACTAGCATGCATTTCAAAGCTTTCATAATTGTTGTCAATATTTCACCCTTTTCGAGTGTCATAAAAAAGCTTCCGTAGCCTTAGTACCTAATATACCTAAGCGTGTAAATAAAGATTCAGAAGCCAGAAGGGTACATAAAAATTGACCATTTCACAGTTCCTTTCTGGACCAATGTATTAATACTTTTGTGCACGTAGATACAATTCTACAAGCAAATAATGAAAAACTTACGAAGGCAAACTTAGAGTTTGGTTCTTTTACAGGGAACCTAAGAGTTCCATTCCCCACAAGTTTTCTGAAAAAAAAAAGAACATTTATAATTAGGCATTATTAGGTCTTCAAAAACATTACTTATGTACACCAACTGAAATAAAGTCACTATTAACAAATGCAGAGCGCGCCCCACCATAGCACTACAGTGTGTACCCCACCTAACCCCACACAGCACTAGTGTTAAAGTTGACTATTTTTATTCAAGCTCGCTTGTTATGAGAATAAATCGCGAGTCGAGACAACACATTGAATTGTGCTCGTCTTTTAGCCAATGTTAGGGATGTTGCACATTCAGTTTGTAGTTTATTGAATGTCCCATTTTATGCCACTTCTGTATACTATAAGATGTCATGTTTATGTCAGTAGTGGAGGAAGTTTAGTGTGGGAAAAGAATGTTCGTTGGGTTTTTATTAAGTGGAAATATTGTCGGTTGGTTCTGATAAAATCCTTGTTTAATCTTATACATTTCTCAAAATGTGTAAAAAGTGTAAAGAGCATGCAATAAGCAAAAATATCATGATGCTCTGCAGATTTTTTTAATTTTTATGCTTGACAATCTAGAGGAAATTCGACCTTTCTTCCTTGGATAAAATTGGTTATCAACCTTCGTTGTTATAAATTGAAGATCTATTCTATGTATAATACTGCAAATGTACTAACTCCTTAACACTAAAATATCTGCGCCTGATATTTTCTCCGCAGTTTCCGTTATCTTATAGAGCGCAATAAATACTTCAAGTCGACCGTCACAACGGGGCATCTTCGTATGATTGCACACTTCACAAATAAAAATAAACTCAATGCTTGATATAAATAGATATATATGTTGCTTGAGTCTGCATATTTAAAAATATTTCTGTAGACTTAGGGCTCTATGATATAAAAACTTTGGAAGATTCAATGCATTGGGTAGTAATGAAGTTATGTAATTTGATGTAAGGATAGTTGATAAGGAAAATGTGTAAAATAAATGTTACAATTTCGAGATTTTGGTAATAAAACCTTTTCTTAGAAAAAACGCACAATCAACACTAGAACGAGTTTGGTGATGTGGATGAAGCACTAGAATGTATGCCTGGACACGATGTCAAAAATAATAAAATACCTAAAAAACAAAAGCAAGCGCAGAAACTTAAAACAAAAACAGTAAAGAACGTCAAAAGAATGAGTTCAAGTAAATAAAATCAATTGAGAGAACAAAACGAACATACAGACAGACAAACGGTCAATCAAGCGTCGGAACAACTGCACACATTTAACACACAATCTCGTTAATCCTTTAATTGATGCGACGCTCCGTTTTGTCGCATCGTAATGTTGGCTTGGAACGACTGATGGGATTGCGGAAGATAGAAATATGTATATGCCCCCTATAGTTCAGATTAATAGAATTTTTGAGAGGAATGGGAATCCAAAAATTGATGTTGAGTATGAAAAAGCTAAAGCTTAGAACAAAACAGGTGGATATGTTTCGTATGATTCTAGTAATGACTGTTGAAGCGGTTTTGATTGTGATGGAGATAGTAATTTAGTTGCAATTATATCTGGGTGTAACCCTGGACCCGCAAAACAAATGGAGTACAGTTGTTTCCGATTGGTACCCCAGAGATGGCAAACGCAACAGCGGACGTCGACAAATGCGATGCGGCAGGAAATAAGTGGCGAAGAGTGGCAAGGGACAGAACCCAATGGAAGAAGTTAGAGGAGGCCTATGCCAATAGGCACACTGAACTACGAGACATATTGTAGTGTAAATAATATTTTATGTATGTTTTTGTAACTATGTTTTGGTTCAGAATAAAAGGCTTATTATTATATATCTGGGTGTATTTACGGCGTTGAGATCTTTAGAAATAAAACGATTTAAAGCCATACACCACCTGTATTATGGGAAATACCGAGGAAGAGCCAACACTTAATAATAAAACAACAAAAAAACTATAGAAGGTAATAATGAAAACAAACAACACAGACGAACATTCCGACCATAATAGCAGTAGCGAATTAACAGCCAGCGTTAATCCCTTAATTGATGCAACACGACCTCTTGTTCTATACAATCCGATGAACGATTTAAATCGCTGTTTGTTGTCGCTCGCTGAGTATCGATTACACTTAGTATCGTTAGTGCCTAATCGATATTCACTATATCGATTAAAAGTTCCGGAGTCACATTGACTTTTAAAGTAGTTCTCGATAATTTTACTTTATTATTTTTAGTGTTTGTTTGCTTCGGTGTATTGTCTCTTTTATTGCCTGCATTATTCATTTGTTTGATTAGTTGAAATATAACGGTTATCCTTCTTTGTCTCTTATAGAACTATAATTTTGATTTCTACCACACACGTAGGTGTAGTTGGAAATATTCTCATGGCAAACCAAACAATTATTATTCTTTATTGCACACTTAACAATTAATACACAAGGAACAAAGACAGTTTATGTACAACGGCGAGCTTAACCCAGAATTGGGTTCTCTTCACACATAATATTAAAAATTTCAAAAGCTGTTCTCAGAGTGTGTGTGCTTAGAACAATCATTCACGGTGCTTTCAAGAAAATCTATTCAATTCCAATCAACAGTCAATTACAAAGAAAGTCTATCTAACATTCGTTAGAGTCTCTTAAAATTGTCGTTTCCAACAACCAACGGTTTCTATTTACCAGTCAATCAATCACATAATGCCATAGCTATACAGAATCGTCAATAGCAGTAGTTTTCACACTAGTGCGGTGTCAATTTTATGTAAATAAACATAGGGCAGCCACTGTTATTACTGACAACGTGTCTATAGTAAATAACGGCGATGTGAGAATGTCCCGGTGACTGGAAACTATCAATTATTGTTGCACTGCGGTGGACGAGGCCTTGACTTTGGCGGGTTGGGGTGTTAATTTATTGATTTGATGTTGGAATTATGTCACCTTCCTTAAAAAGTCTAATCTCAGATGCAAGCCAGGTTTAAGGATGGTGAACAGTAGTGAACACTGTAATTACTTCTCACACTCATGGACATGGTTGAAAAACTTACTACCTACCAACTTTATGCTTCTTACTGTCCAACTGAAAAAAATCTAGTTACCAGACTGAAAACATAAGGGATGAATATAAAGTTTTCTTAAGGTAACTTTATTTACAAATGTACCTGAGTGATCCTGTATTATGAAGAGCACGCGGTTGAAAAGGCGACTTTAATGAATCTGATACATGTTTTCAAAATACGGTTCAAAACTATTTTTTGCATAGTACTTACAATAACTCCAAAACGTTCCCTAAAAACATCAACCTCCCTAAAACACCAAAAACAAACACAAAATTACCACCTACAAAACCAGCCGAATCTTCGAGCACCAAATTCGATCCATTTATCATTCAAATATTAGCAATCCAAATCGCGCCCTTCATGGCCACTTGCGATCTGCTCTGCAAACGTTAATTAGCAGGAGGCAGCAATTTGCGGTCTTCAAATTGACTGACTGACTGAGTCAGTGTTTGAGGCCTGATCGGTTCCTGCTGCTGCCAATTATGTAGTTTGTGCTTTTATGAATTGTTCATTTGGTCGATGTTAATGTTTTGTAGTTTTAGGTTAGGCGTGATATTACGTGATTGACTATTAAAGGCTGTGCTCCCAAGTTAGATTTTATGCAGGACAGATAATGGGGCCCTTTTTGTGTAGGAATTTCTAACTATTATTTTCTAAACGACTTTTTGTAGGATGTATGTTTTATTCATATCAGTGTGTTTTATTTTTCATCGACTATCGGAAATGGGCGGGCCGTCTAAGTGTGTTGCATTTTGAAATCAGAATTTAAAAAGTCTCAAATCAAACCTTTGTCTATCCGATGTCCAAGAAAAGTGTGCACAGCAATGATGAATTACTTATTATAGGTACGAATATTAATATCAACCAGTATCGAACAAATCTTCGGCATTCCCCATAAATGACCGCGATGATCATGTTAGCCTACGCATGTCAATATCATTACATGCGAATTATCTGCTTCAACTCATAGAAGCAAATCTAATCAAATTGGTAGGTATAGCATTTATGTATATTGTCATCTCAGTCATCACAACCATTAGAAGGAAGTATAACAGTTATGAAAATATCTTAGTCCAGTATATGTACTTTTCACTTTACGACTTCATCTTAGTACTTAAAACACTAAGATTTGAGCCGATTTAATGCTAGCATTTCATGGACCATTACAATGGTTAAATGTTTAATCATTATGAAATGAAAGGTCAATAACTTAAGCTCCATATTGCTTTTGGAACAATAGAAAGATACCTATATGTAGACTTTTCGAAATCTGCATCTGTCCCCTAAATCGTAAAATAAGTAAAGTCACTATCCTCCAAAATAGAGATAGAAATCCCAAATTCATAGCGTAACATGCACAAAAACTTGGCGGTACCATCAATCAGGAGGGGGAGGGAGGGTAGACAGTAAACACGGTATTTGTATGCATTTCGTTGCATTCAATATGCAAGCAATCGCGCACTCTTGCCATTTGCTACTAAATGTACGGCAGTTTTTGGTACTTGTTTTCCGGAATAGAGTAAGGAAATATACATAAGACATCGTTTTCCTAATTCATTGGTTAGCGTGTGTGGAATTTATAAGATTCTAACTAATACAGAGATTGACAAATTTTTGGTTCACTCACAATATTATGGAAATGAGAATTCAGAAAAATGTGTAATATCCCGATTCTATTTATTTTATTTTCACTGCTGGAATGGCATCACTGCTCCATTTTCAGACTTATTTTGTGTTGTGTCTGTTAAACAAAACTTCGTAAAAATACCTTCACATTTTAGGTGGATAAATGGTGAAAATTTATCTCCCCTAACAAGTCCCCGTCCAACAACAAACATTTAAAATCAAATCCATCACCTTATTGCAGATCCAAAACTTTCTTAAATACACTACCTCACGCCCCTAGTACCTATACAATTTTAAAACAATTTCCCAACAAACCAAAATCGCTCTTATCGCTATTAAAATAAAATTTATCAAATTTGTAAACGTAATTGGTGGTAAAGCCAACTTATTTCCGCAATTACGGCATACTAAATCAGTCTTTATTGCGCTTACGTTAAGGTGTAATGAAGTGGTAAATAAGATGTGGCATGTCAGTGGACCCTCGTTGCATTGTTTGGGAAGACGTTTAGGAAGAATGTCGCAGCGATTTCGGATATGTCAGTCGCGGCCGCCTGTCACGTCATGTGGCAGTCTTGGGGACGACTGGGGCCATGAAAAGCGCAATTTGACTATATACACAAAAGTAGTTCTATCTTAATACCTAGCTATTGACTTCTTGATATTACTCTTCTTTTGAATATTTTGAATGAATCAAAAATTAATTTCAAAGGCCTACCCCTTAAGGTGGATTTGCCATACCCACTGGGCACGACATAGTTTTTGCTGGCCAAATAATCGCTTTTATTTTACCAATCAAATCCTTTGGTAGTTTGACGATGAAATCATAAAAGTTTTGAAGATATGAACAACTTAAATAGCAGTTTAATTTCAACTGGACCATTGAAAGTTTTGCACTCCATAAAACGCTGTTCTTATAGCCTCCAAAATCCGTCGTCTTCCCTACCATCAAGTGATTGCTTACAGTACGAGGGTAGATTGAATAACGTTTTGTTTATTTTTCTTCGTCCTGCCGTAAACAATAGTCTCCGGTTTCCCAGATTATAGAATATAAGCCGGTTCTAAGCCGTTGATTATGTTTTCGTGTTCCTACTAAGTGACACTGACTGAAGTTTTTAAAATAATGGACGATAGGACGTGAATTGAAACATCTAAGTAAATACCAAATGAATAACTCTAAACTCGTGTGTGTCGCTAAGCGCTTATTTGAAAACGACTCAATCAATTTAGATTTGTTAGAGAATATTTTAAGTCCTTATTTAAGTACATGTTACATTGTCTAGATCAGCTATAGCGTTTGTTTGATCTATAAATAGTTTACTTATTAATCATATTCATAAACTTTTCGATTATATTATTTATGCAATTATTAAAAATAATATTTACGTTTGCCGTCTGTTACTCAAGGTTCAGACAAAATAGACATCTACTGTGTTTTTACACGTGTATGCACTGCAATATTTATTTAGTTAAAAAAATATTATAATTC
Source organism: Helicoverpa zea (assembly GCF_022581195.2). Lineage (NCBI taxonomy): Eukaryota > Metazoa > Arthropoda > Insecta > Lepidoptera > Noctuidae > Helicoverpa > Helicoverpa zea. The sequence goes on along the minus strand of NC_061456.1, from coordinate 1,127,706 downwards.
CATAAAAAATATTGGGTACTTTTGTCTGTATTCTTAATTTTATGGTGTCTGTACGTCATGTTCTTGTAAATAATTTTTTGACTGCCTCGTGGGTCTAGTAGTCGCAAGAGCGGCTGCTATGCTCGAGGTCTCGGGTTCGATTCCCGGGTCGGGCCGAAACCGCTTGGAAGGCTTTCTTAAACTTTCACAAAGCAGCCCGTAGTCTGGAAGTTGGTGATTGATTCACCCGTTCATCGAAGAGCACGTAAATGTCGGTCCTGCGCCTGATCTCTTTCCGATCGTGTCGGATTGCCGTCCCATCGGGCTATGAGAGTGTAGGAATAGGGAGTGCACCTGTGTCGGCGCAAATGCTCGTGCACTATAATATGTCCTGCGCAGCTGGCTGATCTCCTTAAATGAGAACAGCCGCCGTGGCCGAAATCGGCCGTGGACGCCATTATTAAATAATTATATTTTCTTTGTTTTAGACAGTGTTTGGGTTCTATCTGTGAGTGAAGTTCCAGAACTTTTAAGGACAATATATAACTACCAATCTATTTAAGGGAAAACATACTAATTATGTGCAAGACTTGAAACTGTATAAACATTTACATATATTTAAAATGAATAAGAAGCAGGAAATATTATCATTTTTACCAAATTTTATAAAATAAAATGTGAAATGATAAGTTTGTTGACACACCTGTGTGGTGTTAATATAACATTTAAAAGTAAAATTTAAGTACACAGTATAGATAAAATGTCTGGCATTTTGTACTTAAGTAAATATGGTTGTATTTAGGGTCCAATTACAAATACTACTCTTCATTAAATGTAAAATAAATTCAAGCAGATAGTTGGTGCAAAAAGGCCGTTCGTTAGCCCTGATAAAGATATAGATGTCATGAATAGAATAGATCAAGAAGCAGAAATGTAAAGTAGTAGTACCTATAGAAAAATTGGAGGAATTTAATTAATTGAAAATAAGAGGTCGAATAAAATAGCTCAAACGGATAGATAATCATGGAAACGAAAACATTGGGTCGGCCTCCCATAACGTGGAACAATGCGAGACGAAAAAAAGAAGACGAATTGAAACGATAAAAACAAAAAATCAAACGTTTATAAACTGAAAATACAATTTTAAGGAAACGAATACATTACGGAACCTTGTAGTAAAATACAACTCACAGATTATGTATTAACAATAACACATGTCAACTGACATGTGAGTTGCCTCAATCAGCAGACACGGCAGATATTAAAAACGTGAAAATTTTGGAAACGGCCCCACTCTTCGTCACTCAGCAAGATGGATAAGACATTTATATCCTTTTTAATTATTTCCATCGCTTTAGGCGTTTTAGGAGATTCCTCTTATTACAGCTCATTTTATGGACTAGTTCTAAATTCCACTCAAGTGGCTGAGTATACTGCGAACAGTACGCTTGCGTAAGTTTTTATTTTGCTATCGATGTATTGAATGTTTTCGTAACCGATTAAAAACACTAGGTGTTTTTTTCTTCGATTCTTTCGAATTTAAAGGCTGAGTTTCAGTCTTGTCGTATTATCCCTCCATTGCCTTTTAGAAGATGTACCGCTTTATTCAACAACTTACCCTGCTTATATAATATGTTTTTCAGAAACTGCACTATTCTAGTCGAAGCCTGCAACTCCACCGAAGGAAGACGCATTGATGGGACCTGTAACAACTTAAACCACCCTTCATACGGTGGTACTCGCACACCCTACTACAGGATATTATCAGCGTCCTATTACAAACCTTCTAAATCAGGTAAAATGACAATATTCATAAATTAAAGACTCAAATCCTTAAAAATTATATAATTTTATAAGTGCAATAAAATGGTTACAAATGTTGTGACTTTAATCTTGATTTTACAAAATCAAATAAAATCACAAACATCAAGACAATCTTTTTACGAAGAGGAAACAGTGCCCACTTAAAATGTTTATGTAGAACTCACGCCAAATCATATCGTCTTCTTCTTAAAATGGAACATTAATGTTCGTTTCTACCAAGAAAAACTTAACTCCTATTAACTCCACAGAATTCGAGCCCCGTCACGCTGTAGGAGGTGGTAAACTAAGCGTCACTAGGAAAGTGCGTACTACCATTTATTCTGAAGGTCGTGTCGATGACGAAAACCTCTCTAGCATCATCAATCACTTGGCCGTGTTCTTCGCTACTGATATTACTAACACTCGGGATACCAGTAAGTATTAACATTTAAGCCTCATGGCGTCTACTGCTGAACATAGATCCTTTCCTCTATTGATTTTCAAAAAGACCGGTAGGAAGTGACCAGTATCTAGCGCTTACCGGTGACCTATATGAGATTATCCGACCAACTCGTTAAAGGCCTTCAGCAACCTGACCTGAGTATGAAAACAATAACTAAAAATAAATTATGATAAAAGTTCAATAATCAAGACCACAAGCTAACTCTATAATTTTTTCATCGTCTTTTTAGCAAACTATGTGACATGGAGGCCATACTGTTGCAAAGAAGCAGGCAAAACCGACTACGCTTGCACTCCCAACAAGGTTCCATCTGACGACTATGTCCACCGTTTCTCTGGGATCCATTGCTTGAACATGACAAGGCCTTTGACTTTCCAAACTTCTGGATGTTTAGCGAATACTACTACGCCTTTGAGGGTAACTTTTATTTGTATTTGTATGTGCTCTAACTTAAAGTTTACTTACTCATCGAGCAGTTTGTCAGACTTCCGAAATTAAAAAGATTTCAAAATACTTTCAGACATGCGACCATAAAATGCTTTATTCAGATAAGAAACATTCATCATTGCTTCTCTTATTTTGGGCAATGTAAGTCAGATTTTCACGTCATGCTTGATTTTTAGTAGCCATAATCAAATTCAATTTGTTCCTAATTCTCAGATTGTCGACGCCACACCTATTTTGGACTTGTCTCCTATATACGGTAACACGGTGGAGCCAGCCAGACGAACCAACTCCAGTGGACAACTAGTCACCGTGACTGCCAATAACAGAACTTTCCCCGACACATGTAAGTACCATATATATCCTAATGAATATTAGCAAGAAGTGGAATAAAAATCTTTGTGTAAATCCATTAAAGAATCCTGAAGAAAAGAATATCTAACAAAATAATCATTCTATTAAGATTGATTCCAGCATTAGATGTCTATAAATTGAAATTGAATTTCAAACACTGTAATTTTCATTTACTTTAATTTTTGTTTTTTAGCAACCCTCAAACTCCTCCTTGGAATCAATTTCGTGGGCATCATCCTCTTCTGGAACAATCACAACTTCATTGCTTCTGAGCTTGCAACCCTCAATCCATGCTGGACTGACGACCAACTGTTCGAGACCGCCAGGGAAATCAACATTGCTTATGGAACTCAAATGTTTTACTATGAACTCATGGCTACTTTGATGGGTAAGTTGTCTCTCACGCTTTGTTAAGATTTAACAGCTTATATGCCGCTAACTAGAGAATAATAGAAAAGCAAAATATATCAGCGCTCAAAGGGCTAAGTTAACCTTCGACAACTACGATTGATACAAATTCTCTCACTTTTTAATGTTCATAAAGTACACAAGTAACGGAAGTAAAGATTTTAATTCAGAAGAAGATTTTAACATCCTTCTCTCACTACACGTAGTGTTAATTTTATTGATTTTTTCACAGGTAAAGACAATTTGATCAACGATGGTATCATACTGAACGGCACTGGATTCAGAGACGTTTACAACAGCAGTGTTCTCCCACAAATAGCATTGGAGTATCCTGTCGTTTTGAGATGGATGCATTCGTTGCAGGATGGAGAGTTGAGGTCCGTTGACAATAATTCACGTAAAATATATTTTTTCAATCTCAAACAATGTTTTTCAAGAACAGGTCCAAAAATTGTGTAGACAGATTTTTATTTATAGCAGACAGGTGGTAACATAAATTACCATGCTCCTCTTTCTGAAAATATAAAAGACATGAATAACTATTGACACATCGTATTTTTCAGAATGTACTACACCAACGGAACATATAAATCAACCTTCCCAATTGTGGACCTTACATCTAATACCGACTTCTTGAAGGAAAATAGTACAATGGATTATGTTACCCAAGGCTTCATCAGACAGCCGACTGGCAACTCTAAGGATTACATTGCAGACCCTGATGTAAGAAAGTTCTTTCATTTCAAAAAGTATTTTTCTCGTCTTTGTGACTCTACCAGTAGTCCTTTCTATTACTGTTATTCTATAGCGAGCTGTATTGTTGTCATCATTTAAGTTGCTGCTTATTTCTTTCCTTAAATTTTTCGAAATTAAGAAATTGTGTTTTGGATTCCAGATCGTACAAAGAGGTCTCGGAGGTTTACAAAAGTCAAATGACATCATGACAAACGATTTAGCCAAAAATCGGTACTTTGGCTTCCAAGGTTACGTCAGCTACAGAAACTATTGCTTCGGGGACAATATCACCAGTTTTGATAATTTAACAGACATCATTGATGAAGAGGTAATGTATACAGCTACATACAACAATGACAAAGTATCTATCAAAAGTATAAAGTCTGTGCTCATAAGTAACGTTTAATTGAATATTCTAAAATTACAGAGGATAACACAGCTCAAAAGTTTGTACGCGAATGTAGCCGACGTTGATCTTCTAGCTGGTATCTGGGTAGAAAGAAAGAAAGCTGATTCGTACGTTCCTCCAACGTTCTACTGTATTGTCGCTGAACAGCTGAAGAGGTCGCTAGTCTCTGATAGGCATTGGTATGAAAGGAGTACCAGACCTAATGCTTTTACTGCAGGTATGATCTTAATCTATCTACGTATCTTCGTCTACCGGTTTTTGTTCCAATTGACACACTTCCTATTGACACAGTTACCCACAGTTTATTGACGATGATTCATACTTATTAATATTTGTTCATTCGTAGTCCAGAGAATATGTTTTTTATTTGATGCTTAACTTACTATTTACCTACCTACGTTTGAAAACTTTTCAAATTATATTATATTTGCCGATTATCAGCTCAACTAGCAGAAATAAGGAAAGCGACTGCAGCTCGCATGCTGTGTGACATCGGTGCAGGAATTACCGAGGTGCAACCCAGAGCTTTTGAGTTACCTGGATCAGAGTAAGTATTGTTTCTTATTGCTTTCTATTTTATAGAATCTTGCCAGCTAAGTAGCAAAAAAAGCAATTCACTTCATCGGCACCAATGTTATATTATTATCCACTGGCAGCGTAGGTGAAATCTGCATAATCAATGTTAATTTGTGAAACAATGAATTGATCAAAATGTATTTTATTTTCAGTAACGTGATTGTGAGCTGCGACGAAATCCCTGCTCTCAATTACACCATGTGGCAAGATAGTACTTGCACATAAAGAGAAGATGGTATTTTGAACCCAAAAGACCCGTTTGGAGGCCGTCACTGTTTTTGTACTTTATGCTTTGGTATTTGTTTTTCTTATCTGCCTATATTTGCAAAATCCTGTTTGAGTGATGCATTTGATATCGCATCTGCTTACTACTGTTACCTAGTTTTACCAAAAAGTCTGTGTTATGTGTATTTAGTTATTTTATCTGTCCTCTTGGTTCCTTGGCAGTAAATTCGTTGTTAAGTATGAGCCAATAAATATATGATTTCAAAATTGTTTTTTATTCTCACAGTTTTAATTGTATGACGTATCAAAAGAAACATAGTTAAACGATTTCGAGAGAACGTTTTAAGCATTTACAAGTACTCAGATACTGATAAATTTTCCAATAAAACGAAAATAGACGAGAAACCAAAAACAAACAAAATCAAATAACGATAAACAAACTTCGCTAAAACTTTCAATGAATTGACAGTGAAACTAGGTGGGAGTACAAAAGGGCACTCCAAACCCTCGCTGACACTCAAAAAATCGATTCATAACAATGCTCCCATCAAAGTTTAATACCGTCAATCAATATGTTTGAACTAAAATGCAAGGTAGCTTCAAAAAGGGCAAGGGGATCGCTAGGTAAACAGCGGGGCCCACTGCGGGTAATTTACCAATTTACCCCAGCTTTGGTAAGTTAGGGGTTTGATTACTGAAGCTACCACCTGATGCGCAAAAGTTTGGAGTCAAAAATTAAATGATAATAATCGTTTACTGCTTCTGAAATTCGTCGACACTTTTGTAGATGGATGTTCTGGTGATTCTACATCTATAGGTACTTGTTTTTTACAACAAAGTTATTGAAATAATTTTCATTGGTGGTTCTTCTTGGTTATTAATCTAATCCAAAATTGTTCAAAAATTTTACTGATACTCCAGGAATGATAACTCAGATGGGTAGACCATGGCAGAGATTACAGAACGACCTGGACGCCCAATGGGACTGTTGAAAGGCATTTGCATAGAAATGGTAAAAGACAGCCTCAAAAAAAATGGTGTTGTTGAGTACAGCTTACAATATCAAACTAAATCTTATATACCCGCCAAACCTGATACTTAATTTAGTTATTCGTCTAAAAAATCCTAGAAATTAATGTGCCAGAGGACCAAATAATTTAACATCAATTAGTTGTCCGAAGTTCTCAGTTTCGGAGTTGGTTGCAGTCTGAAGGATAAGTAAATACCGTGATACTGTCGACGCATAGCTGACGGGGTTCGCCACGTTGCTACAACTTTATTATACTATTCAAATATTTTATTTTATTCGTGAAATATTAATGACTGCGCTGTAAGGGGTTTATTCTGCCTGGTGGAAGTAGTGTAGGTTTGTATATGGTAAATATTGTAAAGTGCCCAAAATTGTACAATACCTGTAGATACAGAAGGGGGAACATTTTGAAATGTGGGCTAGTTTATGTAAATAATTATGAATATTACAGAAATTGAAATTTTAATTATCCGTGTTCTTAGCGTCAGCTATTTTTATATCAATTTGTACTTCCAAAAGTGGCGTATTTAATAAAGCATCCTAAAATCAATTAGCAATTAACAGAGTAAAATGAGGTGATCTAAGTTTCGTCAGTTTTTTAGGTAGATTAGTTCCTTGTCAATACTAATAGAATAAAACTAAAGAGTTCATTTATTTTTAACCGACTTCCCAAAAAGGAGGAGGTTCTCAATTCGTCGGGATCTTTTTTTTTTTTTTTTTTTATTTTTTATGTATGTTCACCGATTACTCAGAGACGCTTCGACCGATTTGCAAAATTTTTTTTTTGTTTGATAGGGTTTATCTCCCAGGTGGTCCCATAGTCACCAGGTCAGGATCTGATGATGGAAACCCTGAGAAATCGAGGGCAACTTTCGAAAATCGTAGGCATACGTAGGGTAAAAACTTGACACTAAGGCGCATGTCTGATAACACTATACAATGGTGAAGGCTTGGAGCTGACCTGATGATGAAGACCAGAGAAGGTCGAGGGAACTTGAACAATGAATGTGTAAAAAACTACCTCGTGTTTGGGCTTATTTTGTTCGTATTGACGAGACCTTTGCAACAGTGAAGGTTTGAAGCTGACCTGATGATGGAGACCAGCGAAGGTCGAGGGAACTCGACAATTGAATATGTAAACTACCTCGTGCTTGGGCTTATATTGTTCGTATTGATGAGAACTTTCCACTGCGGATATGACATGCGGATAGTGACAACTATGCTTGTCACTGAAAAGCTAAAAATAAAAAACTTTTTACAAAAAAATAAAACCGACTCCCAAAAACACTGAAAAGCAAAAAAAAACTATTCTTAGGTGCATCGGCCTAGAAATCGGTGGCGTTATAAACTTAGTTACATCCATTAGACACCGACTTCTAGGCCGATGCACCTAAGAATAGTTTTTTTTTGCTTTTCAGTGTTTTGGGAGTCGGTTTTATTTTTTTGTAAAAAGTTTTGTGCATGTATGTTTGTCTGATATCAAAAAGAAATTCTATAAATGGGCTATCTAAGCCCATTTAATGAGGACATTGAATTTGAAAAGCTCTCGGCGATTTTTTTGCATGTTGCAATAAGTGTATCTCACTCAGAGAATGTGGAGGACACCTCTGTCGAAGTCCAGTGAGTACCTAATAAACTAACTAACCAAGATTCAAGACACAGTTTGTTACAGTAACCATATAACAAGGTCTCATCGATCGGCCACAAACTCGAAGTGTAAGCGAGCGCAACAGCATGCTAATGTGGAATACGCTTCAAACTTCATCTCCTCACTAAGTGCCGAACTTGAGAGATCATTGAATTCGTTATGGTGATTACTTGACTTGAGGTCTGTTTTGGTAGTCTGATATGACCAACCTGGTAAAACCAACCTGGTAACAAAGACAAAAAACCTTGTTTGATATTTATTTTACTGTGCGAAGCAGCTATTTGTTTTATTTGAAGCTTCCTTGATAGTGTGATGAGATCCTTTTAACAGGTATATAGGATATAGGTAGAATGAACTATGAACCATCGGTTCATCATCTGCCTAGCTTTTTCCAACTATGTTGGAGTCAGGTTTCCATTTTAACAGCATGCAGCTGAGTACCAGTGTTATACGAGGAGCGACTGCCTACCTGACCTCCTCAGCATAGTTACCCGGGCAACCCAATTCCCATTGGCAAGAATGGTTGTCAGACTTCCTGGCTTCTGACTACCAAAGATCGATACATTTAAATCTATTTCTAAGCCAGACTTTTTCACAAAAAAATCTTCCATTTGATTTCTTTGTATTTAAAAGGAAAATTTTCTCATTTTAAAACCGTAACAAATCGCCGTTACTTTTTGACTCGTGTTCACAATAAAACAAAGTCGTTGTAATACCAGAATTAATATCAGTGAGTTTCAGTAATAAGGACAGATGGCGCCACTTTGTCTCGCTCAGTGGGGGACGCGGGAATTCTCTAAACTGGTTACTGGGCCATGAGATTTTTCTTGTCAATTTGTACGTAGCGAGGAAAATATGTATCTTTTTGATAAAATTGCCGCTCATTTTTGTTATTATGATAATTGTTGACAATTTTGGCAATTTTGTAATTTCAAATGAGTGTAAATCAAAACAAATGTAAGATAGTTGTTTGAAACTATAAACCTTAGTCTATATAACACTGTGAATGCTGTAAAACGTCCGAAACGTCGGTATTAAATAATAATAGTATAACCGCAATAAAATCCGCAAAAGTAGTTTTATTTGCGTGTCTAATATTCGCCTTAGTGTCAGAAATTCAAATGTGTGTGTTGTGTGACTGAAAAAACTACTGAACTAAAGAATCTGGGTCAATTACTAATTTTAATGTATTCTATCTTTTTCAATTTTCTTGTTTATTTGTAACATAGTCTATTGGTATACATAGTTATTATGTAAGGTAAAATATATAAGAGAAAACTCTTGTGTAGAAATGAACCATTATTTAAATCATCATTATCAGCGTTTAGCCGTTCACTGCGGAACATAAACTTCCCCCAAGAAACGCTTTAACAAAAATTTTATTTAAGAAAAAAAAATGAAAATCAGTGCAGACGTACTCGAGTAAACATGTACATGCTTGATTATACAATAATTTTGATGTTACAAAGCTATACAGATACGGAACCCAGTTGAAGTTATAAAGCAAATGTTCCTTTACAATGTAGTATGTTTCTGCGTATGAACAATTTGAACTCGCTTCTGAATATCACCGACTCTAAGCTTTCTATTCCTGGTAAAACTTGCAATCCCACATACTTATAAAATTATTATTATGAAGATGAGGTTGTAGGTACAATACTAATCGAAATTGTCCATTTCAATGAACTTATATAGGCCCGTCAAATTCTATCAAACTTGATTTATTTAAGTAAAATGTTATTTTGTACAAGTAAGTATATGCTCTCGGTATTTTCTCCTTTAGTTCAATAAATTAATAAAACCGATTTAGGAGTATATAATCAATACATTTACATTTTAAATTGATTCCAATTTATTGAAATCTTGAAAAACTTCAATAGGTGTATTCGAGAATGGGCCGAAAGAGGTGAGACATTTTCTTCATATTTGCCACTGAAAGTCAGCTACATACAATTAAGACGAAAGCCGACCCAAACACAAATTATGTAACAACTAGACAGATATTGATATGTTAACAACACACTACTTACTTCTTTAACTATGAGACACGTTTCACAATTCATCTCCATTTCCACATTACCGTCGATTCTATAACCCCGCATAATCTATGATACCACACAGTAGAATTGTGAGAATCAGCCTTGCCTTCCGCATCGTAAATCAGTTTAACGTCTACTTCTAAAACCTCGGGGAAGCTGCAGATCTGATGTTGTGAATTTTTTAATAGATGCTATTAGGTTTCACCTGAATGATTTAGTATTTATTTCAGAGTTTAGTGAAAGAGTTGCATTTACTTAGGTACCATTTGCAGAACTAACATGGTTGTACTAGAAATGAATGCAAGTGCAAGTGCAAGAATAAAGCCTAAATAGCAGTCTTTTCTATTTACCTCTATAGTTACATTTAAAAGATAAAAATACCTTTAAAAAATAAAAATCTGCCTTGACCCAGTTTAGAGCAGATGTTGAGCTCTGCAAACCTATTTATTTTTTTGTTTATAATTAACAAAATAAAGATATCAAGGTAACTTTACAACCTAACCCGTTAAGTCCCACCTGGATCAAAAGTACCCGAAAACATTTAAGGGAAAATTAGTTAATTAAAAAATGCAAGTACCACCCAAACCGGCGTCTCCGTGTTTAATGAAACAAAAAATAAACAAAAAAGAATAAACAGAGAAATTGTTCTTAATAAACTTGTCACGCGAGAGGGCGAAAGTTAATTTCCTGTTTCGTCCAATCTACTGCGAATCGGCCTTTTTACACTGCAATGAAAGCTGTGACATAAATTATAGCTTAGAATCGCAATTACGTTAAGTAAATTATTTTGGGAAAGCTGGACATATAATGCGAATAAAATGCACTAAATGTGATTAATTTAGATCTGCCAGTTTATTATTACCAACCACTATTTTGTAAATCAGACATTTTTTCATATAGAGAGCTATATTAGTTTACTGAAGCATCGATATTGTGATTTAGAATAGAAGTTACAACTATATTATCCTAAAATCCACTTAGTTACAAGCAATAACATAGATAAACAACGTACAAAAATTTGCATGGTGCCACCACTACTTTGATGACTGGAACTTTTTTTACGGATACTTACCTAGCTAATTACCTAAATAAAAACGTATCTTCATCATCGCTACCTCTACACACAATCTTTACAGGGAAAAATTAGTGTTTTATTGGCGACCACGGCTCCGGCTGTCGCGGTGTTACTTACCCCAGCGACGAGGGAAGGTTAAAAAGCCTTGTCGACTTAATGTGATTTAACTTGAGCACCGAGATTTCCTGTTACTAAACATTCTGATGCGCTTTTTTTTTGTTGTTTAAGTTTTTTTTTTCTATTTATTCGTTTGCGTTGATTGGATTCCGAGATGGGTACTTTTTAATCGATTTGGCGCCAGCTGTAATTTTTTGTCATTCATTTTGCACCATCGAAGGTACGTCAAGTTCGACGTTTGATAACCATTCTTCTACTAATTGGTATAAAATTTAAAAATTAAACAAACATCGTACAAATAAACCTAACAAGTAGGAATATCCAATTGCATTTCTCAAACCATCTCAGTGACATATCCTTGACGATTCAAGTTGTGTGTCTCCTCTCATAAGCAATGTACAAACAGCCCAGTTTCAAACTGTACAACAAACTTCACGAGCATGTTAGTAGCATCTTCGCCATATTTCCCTAGTGGTATACGTAACTCCTTGCCGAGTAATTAGTTCAAAGTTTCGCTTGTTTCATTTTGGGCTAAACGATTTTGTTTGCCACATAATTGATGGTGCCACTAAGGGAAAAAAATATCCACTATATTCTGGGGTTCTACAGACCTCGCGTTTTGATCGTTTGATAAATAATGAGTGCAGCCATTTACTTAATTGACCTTTCGTACTTGCCATCCATCCACTACTCAATTATAAAGAAATTAAAAAAATATCGGTTACAAATCCAAGGATTATTGTCACCACCTTTATCATCATCCCCCTAAAAAAAATGCATTCGTTAAATTCCTTTCACATTACACAATCACACAAAATATTCACCACTCTCTTTTCATGCCACAAAGTCACCATCAAAAATTGGTATAAACATCAGAAAAACCCAAGAAACAAGCCGCAATCAGAACACGAATCCTTACCCTAGCAATTTTGAAAATCACAAAATTAGTGCTTTCAATAGCAAATGGCTGCACCATAATTGCAGTTCTGAAGTTTTTGAGGGGATGAATATCGTCCCCCTACGTCTAGGGATTGATTAAAGGGATTGAATTTGTGGGGTAAACCTGTAATGAAGATGTTATTATTATTGGTGTGTAAATTTTGATTGCCTTTGAGGTAAATTGGGGGTAATTAAAAGTCGATGTAAGAAGGGTAACGTGTTGCTTGGGGAGGACGAATTGTGTTATTTGGGTTGGTGGCATCTTGAAGTGATTCTTCTTGATCAAAAAATCAATAGATGTGGTGACATGGACTCATATTTTTCAATTAATCTCTTTTTATTACCCAACAACAACTTCCACCAGTTACGATAAGTGCTCCTGTAGACTCATAAAACAAAATACTAATCTCTTTTATGTCATTGATTACTACACCAATAACTTCACTATTAACTCCTCAACCATTAGCAACTAGAGACTCGCACTTTACGTTATATTAATTAAAAGTTATGCAGAAAATAAACGCACACACACAACCGTCTACTGACCACCATAAAAGGTTTATGGGTACATAAACGTCAGTAGGACGAGCTTCGTCCTAACTTACTAAATGTTCTCGTAAATTAAACGTTTTATGTTCGCTTTATGAAGTCGTTTGGCAAATGTCTTCGTTTGTGGCTGTTATCTGTTGATATGGCTTAGATTTTAATATGGAATAGGGACGTGTTATAAATGAGGGAATTTATAACGTGAATCATGTCTGGAGGTTTAAGAAATATTAGGTGCTTCTGAACTGTCTTAGGTCAGATTACGGGGTCAAAAAAAGTGTTAATGGTCTGGAAACTGAACAAAAATATTTGTGTAGTCATGTTGTGTAAAACATACCTACATTAGGTTATAATATATAAGCTCTTTGCCATTTATGTACTGGTAGAGCTATCATGAAACAATATTAATGTGTCTTGAAACCGACATGTGTTTTGTAAAATTCAAATACTGTCACTTAACCAAGAGAGCTTTCAGACATATATAATAGTAGTTCTGGTATCTCGTTAGTTACCCAAATACAATGATAATAATATTCTAGGTAACGAACCTTTATTTTAACCAAATCACAATCAGAGATACTACACAATCATCTAATTTTCATCATCCAAGCTAAACTATCCCAATCTAACCACGCTATCTAAAACCCATCTAATATTCGGAACATCTCGATACAGTTCGAATCGAAACAATTCGATAATCGATTGGATATTCCTCCGCAATGCATCGGGGAATCGGAGTCGACCACGGTATTCGATTCAATCGAGACGATTACTGATTCAATATTAGAATTGTTCGGCCCGTGTCTTGTGTAAGACTAATGTTTGGAGGTGTATCAATTGTATTATGATTGTGAGATGGATTCTGTACATTTGAAATTATGTATTTTATCTCTTACTTTTTGGAGTTTCTTTTCGAGGGTCTGACTAAAATGGAAGAATTTCAGTTTAAGGGTGTACAATTTTACCATCCTGTTTTTGTGCATTGCTTTTATACTCTGCTGAGATATTTACTCAATAGTTTTGTTCCTAATTAATTCTTGTTTGTACTATCTATAGAGCATAACAATACTTATCTCATATCTAAACCTGCTTCACCAAAACCAACTGAACCATACGAACGAAAATAAACACTAGTTACGGCCAATACATTCAACGCCAATCGACCGTGCAAAATAACACTTCATCATTTGAATTCGGCGTCGCTCCCATACGGTAATACGTCATATCAATAGCGGTTAATGACCTGCAGTTAATTAGGCATCATTGCGCGCATCGGCATCAAATGCGGTGATCGTACATTGTTGAAGCCTTTGGGATATTGGGGCTTATTAGGGATAAACAGATAAAAAAGTCGTGGTGGCCTAGTGGGTAAAGGAGCAACCTCTCAAGTATGAGGGCGCGGGTTCGATCCCAGGTCAGGCAAGTACCAATGCAACTTTTCTAAGTTTGTATGTACTTTCTAAGTATATCTTAGACACCATGGACTGTGTTTCGGATGGCACGTTAAACTGTAGGTCCCGGCTGTCATTGAACATCCTTGGCAGTCGTTACGGGTAGTCAGAAGCCAGTAAGTCTGACACCAGTCTAACCAAGGGGTATCGGGTTGCCCGGGTAACTGGGTTGAGGAGGTCAGATAGGCAGTCGCTTCTTGTAAAGCACTGGTACTCAGCTGAATCCGGTTAGACTGGTAGCCGACCCCAATATGATTGGGAAAAAGGCTCGGAGGATGATAGGGATAAACAGATATGTTTCTAATGAGAGCTGTTACTGTTTTATGAAACTTTTGACTCTGTTTACATAACTTGTTAATCTGGAAAAGTCGGAAATTGAAGATGGATTGATCTCTCAGAATGATAGACCCAATATTTTATGTGCCTCAGATTAAGTTACCAACTTTGAAGTAACAACAGATTCTTTTCCTGTTTAGGACACAGCATGATCTCGTACCTCGTTTATTTCTCTTTTGTGTTGGAACTTATCAAAACCTGTCGTTATTCCTTCAAATACCTCTTTCCAAACGATATTTTTTTAAGATTAGAGAAAGTCGTCCATTATCTCCGCCTTCTACTCTCCCAGATGATTTGCTCCATGATCCCCAGTACGTGTAACATGTACATTCACAAGCCATCACAAGAGACCAGCAAACAATGTGTCCGCTGCGATGACGTCATTTGCCAATGTTTGCTGTTTCGGGGGATGTAATTGAGTACTCTGCATTTGACTTGGAGAACATAAACTGTATATTAGCTGCTTAGCTCGTTTGAGGCAAATGAGTATGAGTGTTGCGAGGGTTTAGAAATAATTAGCAATCGATAGGTAGGTACATGTCAATGTGCGTTATTCCTGTCTTATTCTTAAACCTTCAATGGAACATAACTTCTCGGATTTTCAGGATTCAAAGTGTAATGAAGTAGGCTTGCAATGGTTGTGATCAAAACTTTTCTTCAACACTTTTTTTTTGTACATCATCATCCGACGAAAACTTGAAAGTATCCATTATTTTGCAACAGGAAGGAATCAATTATTATGACTCACGATTAATTGTGACGTAAACCCACAAAGATCTAGCATATCCCATAGCTTTCCATGACTCATCCTATAACTCCAGGCTATTACCATCCCACGCAGTGATTACTTTCTTTCTTCCAAGAATAAGAAAATAGATCGAATAACAAAACAGTTATTTTCTCATATTACCTACTAAATGACAACTGATAGACATATTACTATAATAGTCCATTTTCTTAGAAAAAAAATAACTACGATATCATTTTTCTTCTGCTCATAATTAACGAAAAACTCGGGAATAATTTTTCACAGGAAAATTATTATGATACAGTCTTTGTTACCAACATCACCCTTAACATATACTATAATATCAGAAAAGTATCTATAATGAGAATAAAAAGTTTCTTTACATTTCATACTGGTATGGGCTAGTAGCATATGATATAATGAAGGTTATTGTGAAATAATAAACACATCATCATCTGCCTAGGTACTCAGTTAGGTTAGTTATCCAACTAAGTTGGGGTCGACTTTCAACCGATAGAGTACCTGTTTTTTGCATTGAGCGGCTACCTATCCAACCTTGTCAACTCACTTTCTTGGTTAGTGACATTCTATGGAGTAAGAGAAACCTCTTTAAGCAAAAGTACCACCTTATCTACCCATTACCATAGACTACTTAATAGTTACTACGCTATTACCAAGTTTTAAAATTATTAAGTTTTAGAATTATTACTTTTAACTATAATGTTCAAAAAATTCAATTTACGCAAGATGGTAAACAATAAAAGTATAACAATAGATGTTGGATGTATCTTAGGAGTGCGGTACGACAAGTGATACATACCGCATGTCGCGCGCTTGTCGCACGCTTGTCGCAGATACATCCGACGTGAATGTCGGGCGGTACGACATGTATAGTGTCGGCTAAAATGACGCTTTGAGGCGAGTAGGTAAGTGAAATCGTGAAAAAGAAGTTTATAAGAACTTCGTCTTATGTATTCCAAGTTTAGGTACAAATTATATAAATTGTAACATAACTAATTAAATATATTATTTTTTTATGAAAAATAAATCCAGAGTTTTTTTACAATCCGTAGACATTCCAAAAAATGGTCTGCTCGCTTAATTAAAACATATTAGTAAATTTCTAGAAAAACTGCACTACAAAAGCACAGGTAGAAAAATCTTTCACAGTCCTCAATCTTCTATCGACAAGAAACTACCTATTTAAACTAACATAATGATCGTCTAATTACTTATAATTACCACTTAGTGTTGCGAGTCTCGTGAATTCCCGTGTCGTGGACAGTCGCGACGAGCGCCGTGCATGTCCACAATGCCACGACCGTCACGCGTTCTCGTAAAATGACGCATGGCCGATGAGTAGACAGACGGATTTCCATTGAAGAGTAAAGGGAAATTGTGAGGGAGTCTTCTAAAACGTATAACTTCCGTTCCCTTTGAATAACAGTTGGAAAAAAAGAAGAAAGAAAAACAGGTTATCCTTATATTTATTTACCCCAACTTTTCAAGGATTCCTTGGAAGTAGGTAATATTGAATTGAACAAAATGCGATAGTACCTTTGTCGTTCATTCCAACATTGCTAGTGCCAATTAATAGAAGCTACTTTCATTAGTAAAATAACTACGAATTGTTTCTCTAGAAATATTCAACTACAAATAGCAGCATTTTACCGGCGTTCAGTCCTAAACTCGCAGTCGGCACGTCGAGTCCGCTGCAATCGAACATCTCCGGAACATTCTGCAGCTTATACTACCAAATAACAGATAATATGCCTTCGAAAATAACTATGCCATAATCATCTCTAAACTGCAGCCAATAGAGTTCAAAATTGTTTGAGATAGGAAGGCATTTATCAGGAAGCTTGCAAGGAGAAATGCGTCGGTACATACTTGTGAACGGAGCATCATTTCTGGATAGCCCGCGTAAAGATTCTTGTGTTGCAGATAGCAATAACTGTACAGTGCTAATTAGATACCATATTTACACGGAGAAGAAGACTATTAATTAAACGTACTTTGGATAACCTCTGTGAATCGTTATATTACTAGTCAGGCTAAGAAAATGCTTATGAAAACGTAAACCGATTTCTTTTGCATAGTTTTTTTTTTTATATTTAATGCTACTTTGCTTTAAGAAGAAAGCCTCTATTTTTCTAGCAGTAAATAATGGAGGTGGGCGATAAGTCAGGGAAGAAAGTCATATAGACGAAAGAGCAATTAAGTAATTCTTTATACCACTCTACAATTTCAGAATCTTGATGGAAAGTCAAACAGCTTGGAATTTGCCTATTAGCAGCGATGCGTGGAAAGTGTTATTAAGGTAATAGTTTCCCCGAACTGACAGAACAATTAACTTAATGAATATGCGGGTAGTTTGAGCAAACACTGTCTGTCTCGGCTGTACGGCTGCGCAATTTGCAGTTTTATGCATCGATACCTAGGTATAAATGCAGCAGAATCCATTCAATTTATGCCCCTTAAAAAGTCGTTAAAAGCTTAGCAAAGACTTGTTCTCTTTAGGGCTTAGCTTCAGCCATGGATCTGATGGTTGAAGGTTACAAAGCAATGGTCCTAAGTTTGTGTGCCAGACTGGCCAAGTGTGCCTTACGGAATAAACTTTGTACTGTCTATTCTTTTATAATTCTGTCCTTTACTCGTATCAAGCTTGCCGCCCTATCTTGTGTCATTTGAAGTTTTCATTACCGTTTCTTATATTCTTCAGCTTATAAAAAAAAATCCTTTCCTGTGTTTTTTTCTTGTCATTAGCTGTAGTGCTGACTTTCATAGCTTTTCATGTGTATTATGTCCAAAACTGAAATCCCAAACAGTGGCATAGATTTGACAAATCTATGAGTACGTCACAGCTAGCAATCACGCTATGCCACATAATTGTCTGATTGATTGATTAGTGGTCTCCATTAGATGCGTCCGCTGTAATTACCTACTATTATGTATGTACTGGCGCTAATGAAAATATGTGTACTACTGTATAGTACAAATTGACAAAATGACTTGAAATGAATTAAAAGACTGAAAATGTAGTAAATGGGAGGACCTATTGAACGCATCCTGCCGTGCTCTCGCTGTGGCGGCATATTGGGCTGACAAAGTGTAGTCTCACTATAAGAAATGTCATCGACACGAATGAAGAAGAATGTCGTCCTCTAAGGTTTCGAGTGAAAAAAATAGATTTCAGTTCCATTTATGTAAAGATTAAGTAGATAACTGAACAGGTTTCAACAAGGTTTTATCATTATTTACCAAGGAAAGCTGGTAATTTGAATTTAATCATACTGTAATCTTGTAGCCGTAGACACAAGGAAAAGAAATGTCAAGTCAGCAGTGTACTCTTCGGTCCTAAAAAGCTACGAAAATAAGAGAAATGGAAATCTAGTATATAAAGATTATAACTTACCTCTTTCTACCGAAATCTAGATCACGTTAACATCAAGTACAAGTACATTACCCTAGTTATGACAAAGAGCTAAATTGAATATCTTGAACCGCGAACTATTTCCCGGAAAATTCTTAGTCATACGAATCTGAATGATATTTTTGTTTGCGTTACTCATTCGTTGGAATCATAGTAACAAGTGGGGGTCATAACCTCTTGTGTGTTATGTGGCCCTGGTACTTTGGCCATTTATTTGCTTTGATTCAGAATTAGTTTTCGGATTGATTGGACAGATATCGTTCTATTTTTGTGTTTGTTTGTATCCAACTTTTGATTAGTAATGAAAATCGAATACTTACCTAATGAAAGTTCATCATAAAAAGGTACCTAAGTTATTCGTAAGTTAAATATAAAAGTCGGACTAGTGACTCCCAATACGTAGCAAAAGTAAACAATATGTATAGCAATTATCTTATTTTAATTTTTAAACTCTCAATGAGTCCAATTCTATTAAGAAGCGTACCTACCTAAGCTGGTTTTTCAGATTTTTCCAACAAAATCTGAGTACACAAACCAAAAAGTGATCCTAATCCCGAGACAGATCACATCAAAATTCTTCGAAAACTCAAACAATTAAAATAACTCAGACACGACATAAATACAGGGTGTTCAAAAATGAAAAATCTAAAACTCCGTTTATAACACTGAAGTACTTAAAGTGTCCCAATTAGTGCGTTTTAAGTGACAAATGCACGCAGTTAAAGGAACTTTGAACTTGTTTTAGTCATACAATTTGACTAATGGGAACATACAAAAATAGATCTGATTTGTTATTTTATGCTCACGTGACGGGCCCGACACGATTGAGGCGGTTTACAAAAAGTGAAATATACAATACGGTATGCTCAAAAATATTTTTACTGCGTAGGTATGCATATTAAAACGGTATCTATTTACTCCTTAAAGTCATGTGTCAAATCAAATTGCTTCATATAAAAATACAACTTTAAGTGCTTCGGAGAATCGTATGGTACAAAAAGCTCCTCTATTTTATTAATAGCTCTTATTTATCATTTAAAAGGGTTTTAAAAATTGTTTTAAGTGCTTAATTTTTATTGGGTGATCCAACACAGTTGTAAAGCGTTTCATTGATTTTATGTACATACTTGTACGAGTACAATATAAATGTAGGCAACTGTATGAAGTTTGTGTAAGAAAACCCACTCCACATTCATAGTCATGATAGTTGAATTTTGTTGATATCAAAAGGCAACATATTCCAGACTCTGATAACAAACATTTTGTAATTCGTATTATTTTGCCTAACTAAGAATACCTAAGACTCAGGATAAATATTTGCGAGTAACGCATTAAAAAACCATAGTTACGTACTCATTAAAAGAATAGGCCAAGTTAGACTTCTGCACAATAATCTTCCACTACCACAGCCCTATACATCGATCAGACTATCCCGTTGAGTTCCACTGCAGTAATTAGATATGGGCAGTTAATAACAAGCCATTAGGGTTAGCTACTGCACTCCGTAGCTTCATGCTTCAATAGAAGTGGCGATCTATGTGGAAAGCTGTAGTCAATGTTACATGACGAGGCTATACACTATGCATTTTAATTAATGTAGAATTTAGAGGAAAAAATCATATGGAAACTTTTATCCTCGGTATACCTGGTTTGAATGTTCAACTCTATACGAGTTGAAAGGCCTAGGGGATTCTTTTCTTTTTTAACAAGCTTATACATATATTAGCTTCACTTGTAACTAACTACATATGTATGTAAGAAAATCTTGGAATCTTAATTTGACAAACTTCCCGGTCTTCGATTAGGATGAAATTTTGCACACACTCTAGAGTTCTGATGACATTATGTATGTATATGAACAGCGTGTTTTTTAGTTTTTCAAACTATTTTTCTTTTGTAGGTATTTATTTTTATTAAGAGTTCCGTTAAGGGAATATCTTGCTATTTTTGAATACATTTATTGACATTTAAAAAAAAGAAGTTTTGTATTAATTTTGTACCAAGTTCCTTCAAGATACTTATGGCAAGCGTAGAAAGCTTGTATAAGGGTAAAGATCAAAACAATAAGTCGAGAGTAAAGTTACTCAAGATATCTGGCGTTTATCATTTGTAATGAGATATCCCTGAGAACATGCAGGAAAGTGGATACTCGATGCCAAAATGAGATAAGTACTTGATTAAATATATGAAATGGCAGAAATTGTTGATAGCGATATGAATTATATAGATAGACAATGCCACATCTAAGGTAATTTAATAATTAATTTAAAAACATTCTAATTACTTTTCACTCTTCAAATAGTTCAATGGTAATAAACGATATATTAAAAGTCTACTTAAGTAAAGGTATATGTTACACAAACATAAAAAAATCCAGGATGTTAAGGGATTTAGACAAGTTGACTCACTCGAATAAAATGACACAGCAAAATAAATGTTAAAAATTAATTTAATTAATATCACAGATTTAAATACATAATTTACAATCGGTTAGTACCTACAGACTTATCTAAAGTATTTAAAGTATTTAATGTATTTGATGGAAATAGTACACAATCTAGGTTACGTACCCACCTAACAATTTGTTTATTAACATTCCTCTCTGAACATTGTATTGTTATAGAGTAAATTAATCCTAGAAATCTGTGAAATTAAGCTAGAGAATTTGTTTTGCTCAGATTCTAGTATTTTCTCGATAATCCAGCTGTTATTTAGTAAACTTGTATAATTAGAAGTGGAGATTACCTATAAAGAATTTGGGAAAAAAATATTGGTATTCTGACCTATGTTAAAAATAGTGGCACTTAATTTTCTTTATGAAACGTAAATTATGTTATATTTTCATCAATTACAAACAAGTGGTAATTTACAAAGCTTAATTCATAAAGTTTAATATACAAAAAACAATATCATAAATGCGTATCAAATTGGCAGTTGTTTCATTGATTCGTTCAGTCTTTGAAAGAATAGCATTGTATAACGCGGTGTCCTGCGTGAGCGACGAACGCGACGCGACGCGACGCTGCGAACGCGACGAACGCGATCAACTCAAAGGAATTCCCTACATGCGGCCTATGTGACAGTCTGCGGCGAGACGCGACGTAACGCGTACTTGTTTTGAGGGCGACCAGACGCGACACCGCGAACTATTCAGAAGCGTTGATTGTTGTGGGACAAAAAAAACATAAATATTAAAGAAATCGTTTATTAGTACAAACAAGTTGGAAGATTGTTGCTGTCTGTACTTTAAATATGAACTTTCAAGCAAAATTGTAACACAACTTCTCCATGATTTGAGAAGTAATGACCAAAATCACGTAGGACATCTGTCGCGTATAGCATCGCGTCGCATTACGTCGCGTCGTGTTGCGTCGCGTCGCGTCGCGTTCGTCGCTCACGCAGGACACCGCGTAAGCATAATATATAGCATCTAAAACTTTTAACATTCATTGAAATTTTTGTATAGAAATGGATTTCTTTTTCTCATATGTAACCATCAATGCATGCCACAACTAGGCCCTATTTAACTTTCCATTACTTACCATTTTCTCAAACTCAAAGCATCTACTTTACATTACCCGTACCAATTCATTAGCTTATTTAATAAATACAAACATTCAAAACTAATATCGAAAATAATATCCACATCAAAAGTAAGAAATAAAGAAACAAAATACTTTTTGCGTGTCAATTGAAACTGATAGGCCTCAAACTAATAGGTTTAACATTTACATAAATGCATATACAACAGGCACATAATATTTGTAGTTCACGTTAAGGAGGTAATTGAACTGTCCTAGTTAAACATCGTGTTCTATATAAGCCAGCCGTTGCAGTGCGTTTGCTAATAGCGTTCGTAAATATTCTGGTAGTAATAATATCCAAATTGAGGCTATTGCAGATCGCGAATCAAATGTACGAGAGGTCGTTGCAAACACTTCCACTTATAAACCGCGATGCCATATAAGCTTCTAGAAAATTCAATGATAACAAAGAGCGTCATTACATATAATTCAAACGCAACTAGCGTGCAAACATTTATGCTTTATTGCAAAATGCTATCGACTTGAGATTCCCAATGTGTGTTTTCTAAGAGGTGACTTTTATAATGCAGCAAATGTTGTAGAAAACAATAAAGCAAAGGTGTATTATGTTCAGAGTGTAGGTAACAATATTGAAGACAATGTAGCTGAATCTATAATTGAAAATATTGACTTCACAAAAGCAGAATGACTAGAGGAAATATCGATAGACTTTCATATCCACTGTTGAATCTTCTACACTGGTCCGAACAAATCTGATAGATTCCTATAAGGAACTTTACTTAACAATAGTCAGGCATATTTTATCTCTATAACTGGTGTCCAGGTGTCCAGTGGGTAAGGTAACAGCTACATCTACTTTAGACATGGAAGTAGGGGACGCTGTTACGAGCTCTGCGAGTTGGGAAGAGCATTCGCTTGATCTGGATGTCATTGTTCTGGCTGTAAAGGAATGAGGAGTTACAATTTCTTTTTTTTTTCGTGTAATCTTTAAAGCTACATTGACTATTAGAAACGGAGAACCTCCTTTTTTAAGTTGATTAATAACATAGTGAGTTGAAATGATACAGCTGAAGCGGAACACATAATTGTAGAGAAATTATGAATTATTTTGTCGTTTTATTTTTTTCAATTCATTAATCTATCAAATGAATGATTAAACAATCAAAGTGTGAACCGATTTGTAGTTACATTAGGTTGTAATTTGACACGAAACATACATATTTTTTGAGGTTCTCACAATTTTGGGGTGACTCATGTTTGATTTTTAAGGTCTAATGATTCTTAAAAAGGGTTTCAATGAATTGGTTGACATCACAAAGCAGATGTGCCAAAGAAATATCAAGTTACACAATTTCTGGGATGCAGGTAAAACTTTTTTAGTGCTTTTTAGAGTTTTTGGTGCATCCGACATAGTCATTGTTTTTATTGTTTAACATTCGGAAATATGAAATCTTATTTTAAGTGATATTACATGACCGGATTTGTGATGTTGTTTTCGATTTCTTGTAAAATAAACATACTTACAATTGGTATAACAACTGGACGCGGAGTCCCCGGAAGGGCTGTAAGGCTTCATCTCGTAATGGTTGCTTCCGGCCGAGGACTGATGTCTACTCCGGTGCCCAAATGGGGATGAATAGCTAGGGGTGCAAGAATAATGGCGCATAAACCAAATGGATGCGAAAACTTATTACCGCACAAACAACAATATCTCATAACATCACTTTTTATGTTACGACCTTTTTCTTTTACGGTGAGCAGGCATTAAGCCCTTTCAGTATTATTCAAAGGAAAGTATTAGAAAAATCCCGAACTATAAAAATATATTGCGCAATATTATTTGAGTTTCGGACGTTTATGTGGAGATATTACTTTTTATAACCCGGTTAGAAATATGGATAGGAAAACTTATTTTATGTAAACTGCAACTTTTGTATAAATATTGGAATGATGATTTTTGCAACCCTAGTTTTTCAAAAACTATTTTATTTTCGTTATTAAACACCTGTTTGGAAACAAATGTAACACAAACTACGAATACATGACAAGACTTCACAGGAGAAATGTATTAAAATATTGTGTAGGGACACTATGACTCATTGCATCAATCATTAGGCATATGGAGAGATCATCATCAGCCTATCGCAGTCCACTGCTGGACATAGGCCTCTCCAAGTGCACGCCACTGAGATCTATTTTCGGCTTCTCGCATCCAGCTCCTGCCAGCCGTCTTGCGCAAGTCATCACTCCACCGTGCCTGAGGACGTCCTACACTACGTTTGCCGAGGCGTGGTCTCCACTCTAGAACTCGTTTACCCCAACGGTTATCGGTTCTTCGGCTAATATGGCCAGCCCACTGCCACTTCAGCTTGCTGATTCGGTAGGCTATGTCGATGACCTTGGTTCTCTGACGGATTACCTCATTTCTGATGCGATCCCTCAGAGAAACGCCGAGCATAGCTCTTTCCATAGCCCGCTGAGCGACTTTGAACTTGTGGACCAGCCGTACCGTCAGTGTCCACGTTTCGGCTCCGTAAGTCATGACAGGTAGGACGCACTGATTGAAGACTTTTGTCTTTAGGCACTGTGGGATCGACGATGTTAGGACTCGACGTAGCTTCCCAAATGCAGCCCAACCCAACTGAATTCTCCTATTCACCTCGTCCTCAAAGTTGTTTCTACCTAACTGCAATGTCTGCCCGAGGTATACATATTTCCGAACAACTTCGAGAACGGCGCCGTGTATCGCAATCGGTTCCGGTAGAACATGTTCATTGAACATGACCTTGGTTTTGTCCAAGTTCATCCGTAGGCCGATGCGTAGAGAAGATTCAGCCAGGTCGTTCAGCATCTGTTGTAGGTCCTGCAGCGTTTCCGCCATGATGACGATATCGTCAGCAAATCTCAAGTGAGAGATGTGTTCGCCATTGATGTTGATGCCGCGTCCTTTCCAGTTCAGCGTCTTGAACATATCCTCCATTGCATTAGTGAACAGTTTCGGGGAAATAACATCCCCTTGTCTCACTCCTCGATGCAACGGTATGGGCCTTGTTTGCTGATTCTGTACTTGGACGGACATTGTAGCGGCTTCGTAAAGACATCTCATCACTTGGATGTATCGCCAATCTACTTGACAACGCTGCAGGGACTCCAGAACAGACCAGATTTCAACCGAGTCAAAGGCCTTCTCATAGTCCACAAATGCTAGACACAGGGGCTGATTATACTCTTCGGTCTTCTGTATAATCTGCCGCACTGTGTGGATGTGGTCTATGGTGCCATATCCGCTCCGAAACCCAGCCTGCTCCGGTGGTTGGAATTCGTCGAGTCTTCGCGCAAGTCGGTTCGTGATCACTCTTGAGAACAGCTTATATACGTGGCTTAGGAGGGAAATGGGTCGATAGTTCTTCAGCTGGGTTTTGTCTCCCTTTTTGAAGAACAGGACGACAACACTCCTACTCCACGCCTCTGGAGTTCTCCCTTCAAACAGGACGGCATTAAAAAGCTTCTGGAGCTCCCCCAGTACGGGCTTACCTCCTGCTTTTAAAAGCTCTGTTGTAATGCCATCCTCGCCAGGGGCTTTTCCATTTTTGAGCTGTCTCAGAGCGATCTCGATTTCGCCACTGCTGACTTCTGGCAGGTCTTCGGTGAAATGGCGTGTTAATGTGGCTCTAGAATCCTCATTTCCGGGATCAGGTCGAGATGCATGCGATGCGTATAACCGGCCATAGAAATTTTCCACTTCCGAAAGGACTGCCGGCACCGAAGAAACGACTTCTCCACTTGTTGTGGTCAGCTTCGTCAAGTGGCTTCTTCCAAGAGATTGTACGAACACCTTTGACCCCCGATTCAGCTCAATTGCTCTTTCAATGGCAAGAGTATTGGAGCACCGGAGGTCGCGTCGTACCTATGGAGAGATATAAGATGACAATTGAAAACTATTCCCTCCATTGCGTGGCACAGGAAAGTTTGTCTCATTTCTTCCTACAGAATTAGGAAACACTACTGCATCTACATACGTATGATGTGTTTCTACTAACCTGTCTCTGACATGAGGCATATCGTAGTGGTTGTCAGGCCCCTGCATCCAGTACTCGTTGCAGGTTCGCGTGAGGTCGGGCGCCGCGTTGCTCTTGTCCCTGCCTGAATGGGTCTTTGGTATACCTAGTGTTATGTGAACAGCTTATACTTGAGTAATATTCTTGCTTTGTGGACTTGGCGCAAATTGATATGGACGATAGGTGCCAGTGCCGGCCCGATAATCTTGGACCCATATAATTAAATGATGTCAAAAATAGTTCTGTTGGAACACTTTTCCCTTACATGTATTTTATGTGGATTCACGGAATAAATATTGTTTTCCAATCAAACTAAAAATGGAGCCATCTTAACCCATTAGAAGTCACTGTACTCAATCAATTTGTGTAATTTCATTTAATTTGTGTAATCAATTTGTGTATTTTTTGCAAATCAATGTAGAATTTCGCTTAAATAGCAATAAGAGAAATAAAAACTGAATAGAAGAATTAATAGGAATTGTAGGAGTAAGAGTTAGATAAATTTCTTGTCATAGCATACCTATTCTTCCAGCAGAGTACCCCGGCCTGTTCCTATACTTGCACCACACATATAAGATGGCGATGCCAGCGATCAGCATGGCGACTGTGATGCCGATCCCGACATACAGGGTCGTATTGTTGGTGTATAACCCTAAATAAGTGAAGAAGAGTGTCAGGATAGTGTAGATGAAAATGGACATATTAAATGCTACAATGACGTATCAATACTAAGTTGAAATACGCATCTCTGACAAAAAATGGAGTACGCAAAACAATCCATAACAGTTAAATATAAGAAAACTGAACTGATCTATTTGATAGCTAAGTTTCTTATGGGAGTAGATAAGATTTTTACAAAAATCATGGGATTTCAAATTAGTACATTATGTAGGTTTCTTACTTAACCCACTGGTGCAAAGTCCATCAACGCAGGCTGCATGTTGTAGTGTGGAACCCTGACAGTTGTTCCCAGAGCATTCCCTCCTTCTTATTCTTACGCAGTCTCCGCTGCAAGTAGACCATGAGCTCCATGATGACCAGGCACCATCTATAGAACAGAGTTTTTATCTTACCAACACATTTCTGGTACATACTGGATACTTATTGCTATTTTTCTGAACTTTCATGAACTAAATAATCTGGCCATACACAAGCTGTTCTTTTTTTTGCGAAAACCTTCGAATGTCTAAATTTCTTCGAAACAAAGAAGTAAGATTCTGTCTGCCCGTGACCCGTGCTGTAAAGGATCCGAAAGGTCGAAAGGAATTTTACGGATTTTATCGCGGTAATATTAATATACCGTATATATTACCGCGATAAAATCCGTAAAATTAGTTTGATTTAAATGTCTAAATCAATAAGTAAGATTATGTTACCCATGATAACATTGTAGAAGTTATTCGTATTTTTTGAAAAAACTTACTATTCTGACAAGACACACAATCCTCATCGCTCTGTGAGCTGTGGCCCCTACATGGCGCGCCACCATTGGCCGGGGGAGGCTCGGTGCAGCTGCGTGTGCGTCGGCGGCCGCTCGTGACGGACCCACAGCGGCAAGGACCCCAGGGTGACCATTCTGACCAGCCGCCGTTTACTATATAGAAAAATATGTCTTTTTATTCCGTCATTCATTGATTGGTGAAAAGCAGGTAATTTCGAGGTACCTAACTTTTCCAAACGTGCACTTATGAAATTTTGATCTGAATTCAACGGCCACCTATACTTATGAATAAGGAAGGCTGGTAGTCTGAGGTATCTATGGACAGAATTTTTAAATTTATGAGTGGAGAATAAGGAATTTGACCTATGGAAACAACCTTTCCAATGTATTCAGTCAACCCGGTCAAAGAGTTTCATAACAAAATGCAACACAAGTTAGGTCACCACAATGGCTGGCGTTAATAATAACTAATAATATAAAAGTTATGTCAACATACCGTAGACAGACAAAACAGCGACATCGGACTCCCGTCGACCGGCTATGTTTTCTGCCACGCAAGTGTAGTTTGCTATGTCCTGTATGATGTAATTAATCAGTACAATGCATTTTCAAGGGACTGACTTTTAGATGCCTAGTTCCGATGTGGTGTTACATCGTTTCACATATTGTGCTTCAATCTGTCTATAGTTCATTTTATTTAGTTTGCTAAAGTAGTAAAAAAGGCGTAATTTTTAGGGTAGCCATTTTTTACAGCTGGTTTTTGTAGTTATTAAAGACTATTTCTAGTAGATTCTAATGATGCTGCATGATTTAAAGTTGCTTTTCTTAGGAGCTACAATTTGGATTCAAAGACGTGAAACAAAAAATTGTTAGAGTCATTCCAAAATTTTAAGGCTTACCTGCAAACCAACTTTTGGCAAAACGAGAGTTTCCACCGTAGGTTCTATAGTAACTCCGTTCCTCGTCCATTTGATGGAAGGTGGGGGCGCTGCTTGAGGTGGCACGCACCTGAAGGTCACTCCTCGGCCAGCCTCTATCGTTGCCGATAAGGGCTGCTGCAGGAATTGCTTCTTTATAACTGTTGGGTGAAGGTTAACTTTTGAAATGTGAATGTAGCTGAATTCTGTTATAGGACTACATAACAGAAAAGATACGATGAAATGTTGTTATAGGAAACCTAGGTAAATTTTATTTTTATTCAGTTCTTTACCTAAATAATATACAACTCTCATGGTTGTCGTGTGGCAAAACGGCTAGCTCACATGTCCTGAATACTAAGTTTATAGATTCACAGCCATAAAATCCATTCAGGCATCCAAACTCACCACTTAAACTAAACACCGCTAAACATCCAACAAGCATGAAAACGAGAAAACTTACGTTTCATGGACTCGTCAAGTGAAATCATTAACAAACAGAGAACTGACGAACTACTTTCGGTCGCGACTTTCACTAGAACAAATGTAGATGCACCCTCCATCACAAATAGAAAGCTAGTGAGCATTCATCAAAGTGCAAAGTGCTCGAGTTAACGAGCGGAAATAATGTTTCCTCCATATAATGGTTCCGTTATCCACCCTCTTAAAAAACGAGGGATGAAAAAATATAAATAAGTGTAAAAATTTTTGGGGCCAAGTTGGGCTGTGTCGTTAAAAGTTGGGTTATTCGATCGATAAATTAAGTGTCTGCAGCTAAAATTATAAACAAAATTAGAAAGTCAACTTCAAATGTATCTACGTCAGTTTTTTTAAAGATTACGCAAAATGACTTCATAACAGAATATCTAATTCCAGAAGTAATTTTCACTTCCTCCTATTTCGGGTTTCTAAGCATTCTATTTCTGCCTACCATTTTCGCCTCCCACATCCTGTCCACGCTTCCAAACCTACACGTCTCCGATTCCATTGAAAAGTAATAAAGTCGTTAAAATATTCCAGCTTTCTGAAGTGTCACTTCGTTGATTATTTCTTTCGGTAACATAGCTCGACTCGCGGCGTGGGGTGTTTATTTCTAGACAATAGGCGTGCCCCTTAATTGTCTGCACTCCACTTTATTTTCGTCTTTCCTCTTATTGTCACAATTTATGCGTTACGTTTCGGAGTTTTGTGTTACGTTCGTCTGTTTTGTTTTATTTTTGAAGTTAGCAAGTGATTTAATTATGAAGTTATATTGAATGAGCTCCGTTATGTCGTCTTGCTAGATAGAAACAATTGAATGCCAAATTAAATTCTTGAAGATTGACAATATGTCCTCGTTGGTCTGCCTAGCTGTGGAACTTTTTGATTAAGATTCTATACAAAACTCAACAAGAGATTTTATGACAAAGAATTAATCTTAGTGAACTAACAAATGCAATCATCGACATGCATCCAACAAAGACTCGAAGTTAATCTTACAAATCTTTAACTCTCAGGAACAGCCAATAAACACAAAGAATTCTATAACAGACGTAGTGCTAAAATACAAGACATAAGTACTCTTCCCAGACAAAAACAAGTTTAAGTACCAGTAAGCGACACAACCTGTCCTGTAAACCCAACACGATACTGTTAGACTAGTCTTCTTTGACACAACTAGTGTGACCGCTTAGAATTCAGTTCACTGCATAAAAGGATAAGAAGGGAATTAAATTAAATTAGCAGTGCCTTGTACTCGTAACTTGTTCTATGAATTTGATGGAGGAAACATTAATGTGCTGTTTGTAGTGTATGAAAATGATGTAACGGGTACTGAGAAATTGCTCCATAAAGGAATATTGGACTGAAATATGAATGCCGAAACCTTCCCTTGGTATTTCAATAGGCATTTCCAGTGCAAAACAGGCTAGTTATTAATTAGGCAGTTTTGACGATTGATCAAGTAGTAATTCATTCTGCAAATTCTGCGTCAGCTAACTCTATCAAATGTGATACGATGTGATTTTGCCATATACATTATTGATTAATTGAAATCGGAGAAAGTTAATCATGAAGGGATCCAAGAAAGTATGACAGGTGGCCTGCACATCTTGCCAGCGGTATTTTGATTATGTCATAACTTTCAATACCAGAATATTCAATAAAATTGATAAACCGCCTCGTTACCATAATTAATAAAAATGTTGATCAGAAAACTGCTCGAAGCGTATCGGTTACTAAATAATAGAAACATTTGAATGTTAATAGCTGTCAATGAGAACATCGTTATGCAGCGGAAACTATTAAAGAAATAAAATATAACAATTAATGAAAACAAAACTGAACGAGCTCCGGCTCTTAATCCCAGCAACGATGATCCTAAATCATTTAGTTTACCTGCTCATGAGGATACTTTTATTAATAAAGGTATGTTTCGGTAAAGGGTGGAACATATGGATAAAAAATACCTGGTAACAGATGTCGATTGCCTTCTCATATTAATTTTTGTGTGGTCCTACAACTCATGATTCTCAAAAAGCGAGTTGAAGTTCTTACTTTTTTGCTTTATAAACAACAGGAGAAGCAATCCGTGACATCAATATGTTGTAGGCTATAACTCTTTTCAGATAACCATCGACATGTTTTGAAGTATTACGTTCCACTAATAGTGGGCTGGTCGGCAATAAATATTAAGAACTTCATTAGAATTATCTTATCACTATTGTATATCTCATAAGATTAAGATTTTTAATTACTTACTGTCTTAATTATAGGCACGAGATTGGTTCTTACATTTCATTTGTCTAATAATGCACTACTATGGAACGTACATTTTTTATCATTCAGAACTTTTGTAGTTAGTATAACCGAGTTCAAAGTAACTGGAGTTTTAAATTCGAAAACAACGCCCTAAAGTCTAGTTAGGAAGCTTAAAGCTAATTTGGCACGCAGACCTAGTTGTGTATGGAAACGCTTCTTTGTGTGAGATCCCAAACGAGGCTGTGAATGAGGCATATGAACTGAATCTGAAACAGAGCCAGCAGCGAGCTAAGTATGTATTGATTATATTATTCTAAGGCTTTTAATAATCGGCATCTCATAATGAGCTGATAACTACTATCCATGTACATAGTTTGTAATACGATTCAAACCATTCGAAACAATAAATAGCTTGACTAGAACATCATCGATTAAATCTAAATTACATGATGATAGTAGGAAGATAGCTACAAGTTTCATTTATAAAAGTCTAAATAGGTTTGCACTGCAAGTTTGTATGACTATTTTACGAACGGCCAGAATGAAGGCAGATAACAATACTAAAATTCAGCTTGACAATATAGATCACATGAAATCAAAATATTATACATCATAAACAAAAAAAAGAATAATAGAAATACCATAAAAATTGTACTTACAAGCAAATTCAATTAAAACTCCCTGACTTCTTATCTTGCCTTTACTGTTCCACGCATAGCATTCACAGCTATACTTCTTATTAGCTCTGTCTAGTTCACTCCTAGACACATTCAGTTCAGCTTCAACAACTCTCACTCCATTATGAGGATCTACATATTCCAACTGAACAGTTTTATTAGACCTCTCATCATTACACTTAAAGTACACTTTGAGAGCATTTGCAGCTTTACAGAGCAAATTCGCTGGTCTATTCCTTAACACATATGAATTCTTAGGTTCTAGTAGAAATATTGGTAGACCGTCTATGGTTTCATCGTTTTCTGGTAAAGGTATGTAGTCATCATCTTCTTCAGTTTCTGTTTTGAAGTCTGATAGATATGGGTCGAAGTTTAGTAGACCATCTGGGTGTATGTATTCGGGTCTTCTTTCTTTTGTGGTGTGTTCTGGTTCTGCAACAAATTGAAAAATACGTTAAATTACACATTAACATAGGTATAACTGTAGAAATACCACCCAGAGGTCTTTGCTTATTTAGTGAAAAAAATATTGTACTGAAGAATCCAGAATTGCGATAGTATCAGATGAATTCGAATTGGGGGAATCATGGACGCCTAAGGTGCTACCAAAACATAAAAATGGTTAATGAGAAGGTAAAGATTTTATCATCAAAGGCATATCTCACTAAGAACTACAATTCCACTCATGGATATAATGAAGTAGATAAAGATTCTATTAAAACATTACACATTTTATTTGCCCTTTGTCGGTATTTCAAAGAGCGCGTTCAACCTACTTCAGTAGCTGTCTTTTCGTTGATAAATACTCAAGATTACAGCGAGTAAGCCCAGGCGGTGCCACTGCATGTTTTAAACTAAGATCATAAATATTTAAGCGTGCATATCGGGGCTATGAAAATAGACTAGATAATGGCGTAATCAAGGATGCCCATAGATGATTCATGAAGCTTGATACTGTAGTTAAAATATATAAATGTTTTGATCTGGTATGAATTAAGCAATCAGAGCAATAAAAATATTCGAATTTATCGACACGCAAGCGCTTCTTGTGCAACTGAGGCAATACTTGTATTCGATATAAATAGTTAAATGTTGTGGCAAATATAAGCGTACTTTTTTTAATATAGGTTCAATTTTTTCATCTTTTTAAAATAGGTAAGCGAATGACTCAACAATAGTCGTGAACTCGTGAGTAACCCAAAACCTCACAGATACACCATCCAAACCGTATCAATAAATACAAACGTCTATCGTATTTCAACCGAATCCTTAACCGGCTGTCAATCGCAAACGGTCGGTTACACACAGAAGTCAACGACGCGTTATAACCGTACACAGGCTTCCCGCAAACTGTTAGGGTGGGCGCACATTGCGGCTACTGTAGTGTTCAACTGAATTGAAAGCACCAAACGAACAGTGACAAATTATTATGCATAGATTTAGAAGTATTGAACAGTAAAGAACTTTAGTCTAGTATCAAGAAAAAGTTTTGAACTTTAGACTAAATCCTTGATAGTGTGGTAATTTTCTCTTGCACTTTTGCTTAGTAACAAGTCATTCAAGATAATAATGGTACATAAATGTGGTAATGAGACCTTAAAATTACTAAAAATACTTCGCTAGAAGAAACATAGATTGTTCATATTCCTGTATTTTCTACAGAATTCGCTGCAGGCGGTACCTGGTAAACAGATAATAAACAAGGCGTGCAAGCAATTTTCTACTTCTGTTAAACGTGCTGTCAACTTAAAAATATCTCGATTAGCATAAAAATTACAATCCACTTACGATGCTAAGATGAGGTAGGTAATGAAAATAACTGCGGTTGCGTGTTACAGCCCCATAATTGAAATTGTAACTAGTCACAGTCGTTCCGATGGCTTCAACACTTATTTTTTTTATTTTTAGCATACGTAATTGCAGTACTTGTACAATGAAACTTTATGATTATTATTCAATAAAAAAAGTTGTCAAGTTAAGGCTGACTCAACTTTACAAAACGGGGATAAAACGAATTTGTTAAGTAGCTTAATATATTCTTACTAGTCTTCTAATCTTTTAAGCTAATATTTTTACTTTTTCAGATTGCTAATCCCTAGTCTTCTAATCTTCTAAGCTTATATTTTTACTTTTTGATATCCAAGCACTGCGATAAAAACTATTCTCTCTCTTCCTCTAGATTTCTAACTTCATTAATATCCTCCATTTAAACCAGTTCACAAGAGGAGAGAAAACTGAGTTTAATAATTAAAATCTTATATTCATTTAGTCAGTACACTTGAACTTAGTTCAGCCTGGCCAGGATTATGATTTTATTGGCGAAATGGGTCCATAAAAGTTAATGCAGAAGTAACTCTTATAGGTTAATGTCAACCTGTATAAGACGAGTTTCGGTAAACAAACCTATTAAATAAGTTATGACTAGTACTTCAGGAGCATCCTAGTGGAAGTTTATGATTTAACAGGCGGCGATATTGACGTCATCTGCCGTCACCTTAGGTATTTGATGGCACATAAAGGGCTTAAGAAAGAACATGATGGATTCTAGTCAGCAAGAGTCCGATACCCTCTCACGCTGCACCCGCTGCGGGAGTGATCATTTGATGACTTCCCTCAAAAGACTACTTAACTACCTAATTGTCGGTACGTATGTATGCAGCTAAGTAGTTAGCGGTAGTTAACATAGTCATGTAGCATAATGCATGAGAGGCTGATAAATCAATTGAATCTAGTCAGCCTGCAAGCCGATACGCAATTGACAAAAGGCAAAACGATGATGAGTCAATCCTTAAAGCTTCAAATTGACAATAATAAGCAAACCCAACATGAACAGTTAACTAAGCCACAACCACGTCTTACTGCGGTTAATCAGAGGATGAAACTCGTCCCGTAATTGACTTTAATAAATTTAGGATGTTAACTCCATGTAAGTCTTGTTACGTAACTTCCTTTTAGTCCGTATTGGATTATTAAGACAGGATATTACGTCAGAATTTATTGCCTTTGCTAAATTAGTTTGGTGTTATTTGATAAGGATTTGGAAGTTTAAGATTTGGAGTGTTACTTAGAATCAACATCTGTATCCAAAAAAAAATTTTGTGTCATACAAGACCAACACTTTTTTTAGGAAGAGTTCTTTGAGTATTATCAATCCTAATGTAAACCTATGAAGATAGTCTAAATAATACAGTCCTTTTTCTCTAAATATCTCCAACTCAACAAATCATCCACCTACAAGGATTAAATTCACAGCAACAACCGATATGAATGAAAATATGGAATGTAATGCTGCTTATTATTCCGCGCGAGTTCGTGCTGAGAGGAGCAGGTTACGCGTAACCGATGGTTTGACATCCTGTCACTATCAGTTCTAGGATTACTGGCATGCGTGGAACATTGACTGATATGATTGGCGGAGCGAGAGGTTGAAGATGTAGCAATGTCTGTGACGTTGATGGACAATGGATTAATAACTTCATCTGTATCAAATGTGTACGTTTTTTTATGAAAGTCCATTGATTCATTTAAGGAAAGTGTCATTGTGAATTGACTTGCTAGATTTATGAATGACAATAGTAGACTCAGTTCCGATCAGTAGTTAAAATATGCTACATAGGTTAGCATACGTCTATAAGTAGCATTGTAAGGAATATTATATATATAGCTTCTTTTAAAAGCAAATATAGTTTAACTTTTAAATAAACCTAACTTGGGAACCGAGTCACTCCTCAACAATAAACAGATCATACAATACAGATACAGTATTGCATACTAAGATACCATCAATTGTTTCAGAGACTGTATCTCTGTACTTGAAACTTGATGCAGGTGAATGGGCAGCTGCAAGCTCACAATAAGCTACTCAGGTTACCAATCCTGCCATTTGAGGGATCCCGCCTTTATCTCCGGATCTTACATTGTAGTTATGACAAGGATTGTATTCGACATAATCAGCCTGTAATGTTCCCAGTGTAAGGGAATTAGGGCTTGCCTTTATGAGAAGTAATCGGCCGTTGGGCTGTTACACACATTGGTATTGCGTATAAGAATAGGTTAGTGATTGTGTTTTAACGAAAACTACAGGTATCTTAATTTTTTCAAAGTGTCCTGCAATTAGATCACATTTTAGTTATATCTGAGTAACGCAAGTATTGTGCTTTTCTGATATCTATTGCTATTGACATGATGAAAGGTAAACTTTAGACATTATTATGTAAGTTCTTATCCGGAATCTGATCTACCACTCAAAAAACTATAAATATCTGCAAAGTGGCAAGAAATAAGACCTAACTAGCTACAATTCAAACTTAAATTAAGAACGCGTTCTTAAAGGATCGTTGCTCCATCATTACGAATAATCGATGCGTACATCCTTTTGCGTTATAATTGGATAAGTTCAAGTGGTAATCGATTCAATTAGTGGTGTTATCTTGTGGCTACCGTTCTCAATAGTCTGTGTTAGACACATTTAGATCGCTATTCATGGGTGATTGGTTAAGTATGTGGCTTAGTTTAGCTCTTGAAATATTAATTGGTTTTTGTATAATTATATTGAAGGATATCGGGATATAGCATCTTGAATCTCATAAAGAAATAGGTACTATCTTGTTTAAGTATAGGTAAGCTTTGATTTTTAAAAGGTCATCTGAGGTCTTCAACCTTATATCATGCATTAAAACAAAACAAAAAAACTAGAATACGGAAGTAACCTGACAAAAATATTCATAAGATCGTTATGAAAAAGTAATAAAACATTCATTTATTATTCTTTAAACAGCTGCTATTTTTTGCCCCCACAATAATATGACTCAAGCGGTCAAAG
Source organism: Helicoverpa zea (assembly GCF_022581195.2). Classification (NCBI taxonomy): domain Eukaryota; kingdom Metazoa; phylum Arthropoda; class Insecta; order Lepidoptera; family Noctuidae; genus Helicoverpa; species Helicoverpa zea. Next base: position 1,090,749 of record NC_061456.1, on the reverse strand, counting down.
GGTTGATATTATAACACCCCTATGTGAATTGACCGGTGTATCATTCCCACATTATTCTTTATAATCAGATTATCGAAAAAGCTCTCACCTCCATTCAGAACATTTTTGGAAAACATGACAACGACGAAGAAAATCCTCAAAGTCCTTTTCAAAATCATCACTGATTAAAAATTCACAAAAACTTCATTCACTGTTTACCGCGATGTTTTTCGTTGAATGAACGAATGAATGAACGAACGTGCGCGCGACACGGCGGCCCGCGGGTTACTGAATCTACCCCATACGTTATGGTGATACATTGTAAGGCCCATAGGATGCGCACCAATTAATATTCATTACGTTTCCTCCTTTAGGTTTTTGTCTAATGAGAATAGAAATTGAAACAATTGAAGAGCAAACAAAACATTTAAATATGGTGCCAGAAAAATTAGCGTGTGAAGATTGTTAATTGAAGTAAAATTGGGTTGGTGTCGTTAGTTAGTTGGGCAAACACGTGATCACTCCTCCCAAAAAAAAGAGAGGAACTTACTTGCAGTTGAATAAAATTTTCATTGATTTATATAAAATATGTTGTACCCATTTCTGGAGTGCCACACTAGAAAAATGTGAATACCTTTTCAAATAAAAAAAATGAATATGATAACTCACTGAAAGTACTAAACAATAATTTCACTGCTTGAATTAAAATCCCGAAAATAGCGTTTTTTCAAACTATTCCTTATTTACCAAAACATGTCACTGGACCACTTATTTTACGCAAATAAACCAGAGTTAACTGAAACAATACACCGTTCTCATCTAAGTTTATAGTTTGAAACAAACTTGAAATTACACGTTCATTTTTCACAAAGAAAGCTTTTATTGACCTTATATTAAGACATTCAGTGCCATCTACATTTACTCTTCAACAGTTAAAAAGCTCCCCAAAAGCTCCAAGCTCAACGTACCAAATAGTTCAATGTGATACCAATAGATGGCGTTATTCCAAATGTTCTGAAGATTAGTTCGAAAGCTCTCTGCAGATGTCACTTCGTGAATAATTTTGAAAAGCGCCATCTGTGTTTTGTGTCTTGAACGTTGGAATATAGGGGTGGCTCATTCGGGTAAGCGGTTTGTCTCATTTACCACTCCACAATCGTGATACTCCCTTCAATATTACAGTGAGCATCACAGAGATGGCTATAGGGATGATTTTTGTATGTTAACATCAGGATCTCAGAAATTCTCGGGGGCAGTCGCTATTATAAGGTAGGGCTGTTAGATGGCATTGTCAGATCCAAAGCGTTTTCGTTATCCGGTTATCGTTTTGAGGTACATTCATCACGGGCAATCACTCATGTCCTTTACCTACTAGTTAATTCTCCGGTTACTATTAATTGAAGGTATATCTTTAACAGTAATTACATAAAGTCAGAAGCCTGAATCTGAATTTGAAGTGTGTGGCTTCACAATTTAAGGGCGCTTATCGTGTTGCTTGGGAAACTGGGTTGAGGAGTTCAGATAGGCATCCAATAATAATATTAATGATGTGGTCAGGCTTAGGCATATAGCTAAAAGTATACCCTTCCTCAATGACCTTTGACTATAATATTATTTTTCCACCTCGAAACTGTATTTTATTAAGGTATCTTTTATTTTTACACCAACTGCCTTCGTTTGAAATTCCAAATGATTGATTTCAAATTCAAACTTGGAAGAGCAGTGTTGCCAACATTGAATATTGATTGCACAAAAGGCGTTTGGCGCCAAAGCGTATTCTCAATTCAAAATTATTCGTGAACCATCGACTCCTTTTGATGGCGCAAAAATATGTAAGTAGCTGAATTCGTCAGTCACATTTTTATTCCGAATAACATTTTCTGTTTCTCTCGCTCCCCTCATAAGAGCGTCTTCTTACCCTCTCTTAATTTGCGGTACGGAAATTCAAATTTGACGGGTTGGCTCGCCTTTCCGCTGAATTTCGTAGTATAATGAGCCTTTAAAGGTGGAGCAATCAATAAAAATATCAAAGGTTTACCTATTTTATGGAAAGCTTTGACTCCGTTGGAATATTTCACATTAGCATCGAAAAATCGTAGTGAGGGTGTGAATTTGCTCTCAATTTTTGTTTGACCTCAAACAGTAATTTCTGTTTAATGCGTGAATTTTAAATTATCCAACTAGACGGTTGACCAAACATAGTTATTATCATTGTCCTCATCATTCAGCATTTCAGGAGGTCTATAGCTGAACTTACGCCTCCCCCACTGATTGCCAAAAGAACAGGTTGGCAGCGGCCAGTATCAAGCACCTAGTTACCAGTTTTACTTTTCGATCCAATTTACAAAAATCATCATCATATTCTCCTTCAAAAATTCCTTATATTAAATATAATACTAGAACTACCATCCACTGGAACCAATTATTATAATAGTTAAGCGAGCAAAGTGGATAAAATGGACAAACTTAAGTAAATCCGTATTTGCGGGGCCGCGGCCGGTTGTTAGAGACACTCCAGCCGAGTTTGTTCTGAGCTGCTCGAGTGCCTCGGACTTTTATACTTGACGATAAATAATCTATACTAATATTATAAAGCTGAAGAGTTTGTTTGTTTGAACGCGCTAATCTCAGGAACTACTGGTCCGATTTGAAAAATTCTTTCAGTCTTAGATAGCCCATTTATCGAGGAAGGCTATAGGCTAGAGGTTTCTACGGGATGCGGGTGAAACCTCTGGCAGAAGCTAGTTACAGATATTTAGTTGCTCTACATTTGCAATAACTAAACCTTACTTTTCAGGAATAGGTATTCTAGCAAAATTCCCTAGCAATTCTACGGTTGTCTATTATCTATTAACAAGTTCGCTGAATATAGCAAAGAATTGAGGATAATATTGCAAGGTTTATCTGTGTTCTCTACATAAATGTACGTTTAGATCTGTAGGTAACCATAATTAGTCTTTGTTCCGAGACATTGCTTGAATGCACCTCATCATCGTATCGTCCACGTATCGTACACTTTAAGAGCTCTGCAACTGTCAACTTTATCCAGTTCGTTCTGCTTCGATCCTCTTTAGTATCCACGTCACGTGCTGCAAACGAATGCGGGACGACACCGACACGTCTCCAATTGTTCGAATCTTGGGGCTTAACTCGATCAAGCGGGTTAGTTGCCAAGTGATAAAGCGCTTACGAGCCGCACTTTTTCGGCTTACAGCTGATTGGGGAACCACTTCGATGGTCTGCTAGCCTAGAGAAGGTTTAAGTGATTACGTCGAATGTGTGGCTTAGAATGGTTGATAAGTGGAATAATGATAGCAGATTATTGCTATTTTGCTAGAATTGTCTTTAAGTACCATGATTTCTGCCGGGTCAAAGAAAACAGTTTAGTGTTACGCCCTAGTCCAAGAATTTGATTTAATTTAGCTACATTGTAAATGTTAAGAATTAAGATTCGTTCCTGTTAATGGCAAACCTGTGATGGAAAATTATTTTCTCATAAGAATATTCCCATTTCTAGGAATTCGAATAAAAATGCAAAGGATGGTCGAAATAATCTTCTATGTATTATAAAACATATATTATATCATACAGCACGGAGAAAAGTCCACTTGTTTCATTTGAAAATCACGTTCATAATCCTTTCTTAATCCGCACCACTTGTGTCATCCCAACTTATTTCATCTCGCGTCTCACTCGCACACAACTGTTTACATTCCCACAGACAACGCGAATTTTATTAATTCATTTTTTCTCGTCGAATTAAAACCTTTATCTGATTATCTTGTATCGGTTTTTGTGGCAGTAATAAATAAAATAAAATTATTTTATTATATTCGTGCGTTCAGTAAGCTGATGTGTTTTTACGCTGCAATGATTCTGAATGAACGTTTCATTTTTTGGCGAGTGATGTTCATTTTGATAAAATGATATTTAATTGGAATAACCTTTTTTGTTACCGCAGGTGTACGAATTTATTGGAACAAGTGTTGATTATAATTGGATGTGTTTTTTGGGGTTGCTTACCAATGTTTTGCATCGACCGTGATGTTCGAAGGGTCGATCTTCTGTCAAGAGCAATTTTACCGTCTCAGTAAAAAGATAAACCACAAAACATTACAGCTTTCTAAACTAGACGTATCGAATCTTCGTACTCCTCAACATTTTGAGAGCCTTTAAATAAAATCACATTGATTTTTAACCTCAAAAAACACAGATTTACTCCCAAAATTCTCAGTGACCCATGTACGCAAAATAGATTTGAAAACTAAGCTCCGTAAGGGCAGTAATCCTGTGGCAGCTAGTTGATATAGCATCACGTTTGAGCTGTGAGCTTCGGGTATAATCCGCGAACAAGCCCGCCCTACCCTTTAACCAATACGTGACCACAAGCATTATGTGACAGGATGCCTGAAGATTTTGATACGGTGTCTTTTTCTTCAAGAACATTTTGTATCATATATGATATGACTGTAGTTCGTTTAGATTAAAAACAAAGAGTTGTCCAAGTTATATTGCCGGTGCGGCCTTAAAACACTTTTCAGGCAAGTATTGTGTAGGTATGATTCATGAGAAAGCTAGTATTTAAAATGCTGTTCAATTGTAGCAAGGCTATTTAAAATGGCATTTTTATACTTGCCAGGTTCTAAACCTGCACTTTTAGCGTCATAATTTAAAACTTATTACTTACCAGATGTAAGTACTTACCAGTAGAAATTATAAAATAATGAGATAATAAAAATAAAAAGTATAATTAAATACACCACCACATCCATCCAGCTATATTCCATGTCCGTCAGCAGGCTTGTCTCTTGTCTCTCACAATCGGCTCAGTGTCCACCGCACCGTAAAATTGTATTTGACGTTCGCTGGACGCGGGGCGCTGTGAAATTAACGCGGCTTAGGAGAAAATCTCCGTGTTATGATATCGCGCCGTTTGTGGAACGATTATCGCTTTAAGTATGTTGCGGGATTTATTCACTGGATTCTTATGGTCAGGTGCGTTTGGGGTAAAAGTTATTTCGTTATGGTCACTGTGGTAAATATATCTTCTACGTTGAACAAGATCAATTTGTCATTTAGGTAATCATTTCAGCGTACTTTAGCATCCATCACAAGTTCTACACATGGAAACTTTTACTATTTCTACTTACAAAAAATGCCATAATTCTCTTCCCCGTAATAAAGGCTGCATATTTCGCGGCAGTCTGCAGCTCAGTCCCGGGGGATCAGATAAAAAGTGACGCTAAAACGTCTCTCATTCGCTCAGAGTGGGAAAATCATATTCTGTTAAACTCGTTACGTGTCCACGACTCGCCTTGTCGCGCTGACCTAGCAGGGATGGGATTGTAAGGACCTGGCTTTACAAAAATGTTTTTTTTTTTTAGTACAAGGCCAGAATTTTAAGAATTATACTTGTACGAGTATACTAGGTACTTGAAGCTACAATTACTTCTTTGCAAAACACATATCTGTCTAACTGCTAATATTGATCTAGGACTGTTTTGTAAAAATGAAACTGCTTAGGTACCTACTTCTATTTATACATGACTGAAATTTGAGAATTGACACTCTATTAAGGAGAAAAATGACCTCCTTCAAAAACGAACACTGTGAGGCATCTTGTTTGAGTAGCTAAAATAATTTGTAGAAAAACAGCAGAAAGATGAATATTGATTAAAAACTTCAGAATAACAAAAAGAAAATCAAAATTGCTATGACAGTTTAAAAACGTCAGCAATATAGTTTTTTAACCAAAAAACTAACTTCATATCCTCACTGTGTCCAACACAGCTACTTCGCTGTGAAAGCAATACTGTATTGAGTTTTTAGTGTTCGGCAGGGCTCAACTGTCGCGCGATAACACAAAATATTGGGTACGGAACCTTTTTACCGGCGAATGTGGGCGATGATTGATTTTTTGATTGGACTACTATCGTGCCCTACTTAGGCGGGATTGTGTGGGGTGAATTGAAACATGTTTTGTTAAAGTATACTTTAGTGTGGAAGTCTGTTGTATTTTAGGATTTTTAATACCACTGATGCATCACCTGAAGCAACTGAAAATAGTCACTAAAAATATTTATGCTTTATTTTGTAAAATATTCCATATACATAAAGAATGCAGTACCTAATAAACATACTTCGGTAGGCACTAATTGACATAAAGAACTTGATTTTTATTTCACACAATCTGCCTAAAACTTCTGCTCTCCCAAAAAGCACTTGAAACCAATATTCTCACAGGAAAAAACCCGACAATGACCACTGCTCTTCAGCGGGACAAATGTCGGGAAAATTAATAAAAAAACAATACGAACTCTTCTGAAATCACTGAGCCGTTATCTCTTACAATTATAGAACATTTTTATTCATTTATTTTGATCAATTCGAGTCAAGCACCTATCGCATTGCACGGGTTGAAAACTTTACAACTTTATTTTACAACCCACCCAAACTATTATCAACTCTATTCTTATACGTGTTAAGGTAATTTTCTAAACAAATGACTGCAAATATAAGTTGGCATGGGGTGTGTAAGTGGTTATTGGAAAAATGGTTTTTGAAGAACTCTTAAAATATTGGTCGAGAGGTTCTCGTTGCAAGACGACACGATTTCGGTATTAATATAGAACAAAGGAGCCATTGTTTAAGAGTTTTATTTGTGGGAATTATTTACAAAGTTATTTGCAGCTTTTCAATGATTTTGTTGGACTGAGGTTTATACTATTTTATATGGTTATATGTATACTGCTGAAAACATATATATTTTTTGAAAAACACGGGGCAATAAATAGATAAGTAACGAAATAACCTTTTCATGTCAGAAATGGGCGTATCATAAAACATATCTTCTTAATAACACGCGCCTGCTGCTTACGTGTTAGGTTATGGCTATATTGTGACACAAACTGGCCGCTATGATAGCAAAGAGGCTTCCAGAGAAATAGGTGATGATGGTCCGAGTCCGACTATACGAGGGCACAGAAGCTAAGAGAAAAATGTGCTGTGGACTAGCTCCGGTACGATAGATAAAGGACGCTAAATGAATGGTTAATAAACCGTAACGTTCATCTACTGGATAAAGTGAGTTGAACTAGTGGTTAAAGAGGCTCCTGAAAACTACATCCAATAAATACTAATGGGAATTCATAAAAGCACATTATGTGTCTAAGTTCATCGTGTAAGTAAATGAAGACAAACTTGGTGGTTTGTCTAGGTACTAATAGAACACATATTCGTAGGTACGTAAAGTATCCACTATTCGGTAAATACATATGACTACATCCCCAACAGTACATAAATACAGCACAAAAACAGCTCCTCCTCAGTTATTAATAAGGCGTCTATATATTTTACGGCGGCGAACATTTGAGGGTGTCGGATTTGCTCCTATCTCCTCCGCCCGTGGTTTGACCGACATATTCTTAGAGCTTGCCTTACGAACCCTGGCACAGGGGCATGGAGTAGACCCAGGATTTTATAAATAGAGCTGTTAAAGAAATAACTTTGAACGTGACTAAAATCGTCTTAGCCAAAAAGAAAGGCATTTATGTGACGACATACTTAATTAGAATGTATTAAAATGTTATAGAGGCATCTATTTAAATTTAAGGCACCTTAACGTAGAAGGTTTGGGTATAGCACTGTCTTGAAAATAACCTAGGGACTTCGAAACAAAACAAAATGTTTCGATGATCTGCTGAAAAGATGAACTTAAGTCTAACCTACTATGAAACCATATCTACAGAGATTACAACATCACTAATGTATATTCTGCACAATCTTGACCGTTAGTTTTAAATACAAACTGTTCGTGCTCAACAAAGGCAAAATTCATCAGAAAATTACAAACCTTCGCGAGTTCAAAAAGTTTCACAAGAGCCATTCCATTCCTTCCATATTCAAAAAAGAACGAATATATTTTTACGATTGCCACGCCATCACGCTCAATCCGATGAGTTAGTGTCGGAGAGCGCGTGCGACATACGCTGTTCTATATTCAAATTGAACGGCGTGCCAAGACCGTCGCCATTTTGTCGTCGTCACTGGAATAAGATGGCGGACGGTAAGAGGCTTAGAGGAAATGTGGTCGGTATGTTTATTGAGAGCTTTTGAAGTATATTTAAAATAAATTGTGTTAGAGGAAGTTAAATGGCTTCGTCGAATTAAAATTGTGGTTTCAGAGTTTTTAGTAGCAGTTTCGCTTGTTTTCTGCTTGTAGTGCTAGAATGAATCTTCCAATTTAGTTGAACTCCAGAATACTATAATATTTTTTTCTGATCACTATTCCAGGAATATATACATATTGAATTAGGTGTTTACACGTCTTAGGTAAGTATAGTACAGGATTCAATCCTCAAAAAATATTCCATAATATCTATTCCAAAGTTCAGGTTAACCATTGTAGCGCTATATTATTCAGAGTGTCAGCATGCACCTGAAACATCAGGGTTGTCCAACACAATATGATGTCATACATTATTAGCTGAATAAACAACAGTAGCTCGAGGGATGGACCATTTGGCCACCCTAATTGTATGAATCTGGCTGTAGTCGACGCATTTGGTACTGAATAATAATATCAATTAATTATCAAGCACTTGACACAGGCAGTGGCTTTGAAAAATCTAGAAAGTTATTGGGCCTTTTTTTATAATCCTGTTCATTGTTGTGATAAAAAAATAGATTTAAAAACAATTAATTATTTTATCATTAATTACCTAGTAGTTATTAAGTTCTATAATCAAGTTATCATTCATTTTGGATTATAGGAAATTAAATGAAATTTGAAACAAAAATAACTGCCCACAATACATACCTACTTAATTTCTCACAGTGCCAAATACGCCGTAGTTAACGCGCAAATACGAAGGGCGCTAAACAATTGCTTTGTTAAGGCAATGAAGACGTATTAGGGCTGTGGGTTGCAAGTAGATGAATAATTGACATGCTCTTTAAGTTTCATTGCGTTTAAGATCATACATTCTTCAAAACCTTTAACATACAAAATCATTAGGAAAAGTATGTCTGAGATTTTGAAAAATAACAATGAAGGGATAGAATTACTATTTTAATCATTTAACTCTTGGTCCTCATCATGTTTTCATGACATTCATTCATACCCATTTTAGCTTCCATAACTTCTTGCGGACAAAAGGAGCAAGACCCCACAATCCATCAAATACATTTTATACGCCTGTTAGTGTAATTACCGTTGTCCCATCATAACTTTTGGCCATCCCTAACCGTGCGTTCGCGTGACAATGCCCCGACTGAATAGTTATCTGTTTAAACCTGGATTAGCACTCGATAAACCATGATTAATAGTCTTGCCGACGGACCGTACCGTCCGCAGAATATCCTTGCTGTATTTATTGAGGGAATTTATGCTTAGTGTTTCATATTAAAGAGCAAATTGAAAGAGGTTTTAAAACTAACTTAAGATGCTGGCTTGCTATAAATTCACAAGTATTTAAACTTTTGTATCATCTACTATCTTCAGAAACGAAATTAACCTTTCAAAGAAGGTAATGCCAGTAGCCAGCTTTTGGTAAGTGGAGAAATAATAATAGAATAATATAGATACTATAAGATGCGGCATCGGATGTGGACACTAAAATTGACACGTAAAACTTAATGTTAGTGTTTGCCTGAAAGGCCTGATGCCCGCACAGTTTTACTTTGGTTGAAGTATTAGATTCTTAGATCACTTTTAAGGCACATAATAATATCCTTTTAGATCTTTTTATATTATTTTTGCTCTCAGTACGTATGGGTGCGTATTCTGGTCGAAGCGCGGAAGGTGTCGGCGTGCGGCGAACAGATAGTGGCGCGCCGCCGCAGAACTTCGGATTAGTACCGCGCGGATAATTTACTGCCAACCGGACATGTGCGGATATTCTTCTGCGGACTTATTATTTAATTATTTGACCATTCATTGTTAAAGTATAGGAAAATGGTTTTCTTTTTGAAGTATTAGATACTTTAATCTCGATTTCCTTTAAATCTGTAATTTTATGTGATGCCATTTATGAAGAACCAGCAGACGTGTCCCGAGGGAATACTTCCCACACCCGTGTAAAAATAAGCGTTCTTTCTCAGGCTTTAGACCATATTCTGTTGTGAAGCTGTTGGTAAACCCTTTAATAAATAAATAAATATTCTGTGAACCACGTTAATTTAAGGTGAAAGATTTTCTATATATTAACACACAGATAAGAGCTTCCTACTTTACCTTTGCAGAATGGTCAACTTCATTACAAATCTTCAGATAGAGAAATCCGTATAATTCAATTCGCAATAGTTCAATATTCAACACGTTAATCTTAGATTGAATTACAATATCATGTAGACTGGAGCTCAGACCGAGAGGCTCCTTCGCATATGCATGCCACGGTACAGTGTGCTGTTAAAACTTAGGTTAATAATAACTGTAATAATTTATCCAGAAAAAATACATGGGAAATGGTAAAGAGCGATAGATTTGGGGACTTTATGTTTTAATTTTCAAAAAGTGCTGACTGCCAGCCTAAGATGGTTGAATGCTTTTGAGTTTTAAAATGAAAAGCAAGTACCAATGTCACCTCCTAAGTCGTGACGTCTATTTTTAAATACTTAAAAAATATTATTGAGGAAACCTGAACTTTTAAATTTGAAATTACCAATCCGCCTCAAGCAAGCGTTAAGCAATTCATGCTCATTCCTTCACTGCATTAGAAGAGTGCTTGTGCTTGAGCTTCGCCCTGTTGGAAAATAAAAAGGCTGATGGTGTACAAAATTTAACTAGATAAAGTTTTGTATATCATCAGCAGGCAGCATTTAGTTAAAATGTAACTGTAAATCTTTTCTGACAATCGGTTCATATTTCAATTGACATCACCCTGTATATCACAAGACACAGAGATACACCGGTTTATGTAAACTCAGCCGGTGGGAGCCACATGTCGACCCACACCTGACGGTCGAACACACCCTGTATAATCCTAGTCTTAATTAAACACATTGATAATCTGTTTCTGTTTAGGATTAGACGAATATTTTGAATGAAGAAAGGTGTAGTTCCATGAATAGTAGGTTTGATGAAGTTTTTAATTTATTAGGGTGTTTAGTTACATAGTTGTGTGTACACTTAAAACAGATGAGTGTTAATGTATTTTGCTCTATAGTATAGAAAGAAAGTACCTTACATAAGAATAGAAGAGTAGATAATTAATAAAATAAGGATAAGGGGAGAATCGGGATGATGATGATTAATTTTATTAGTAGGTATACAAGCTCTCTAAAGCCGTTTAAATGTTGCATAACAGGTTTTCAAAATGACCTACAGCTGTTGTCATTTTTAAGGGAATTGAGTGTATTATCTTGAAGTGGCAAAAAAACAACCGTACTCCTAATGCACTTTATTCTTATTAAATACCATAAAGTCATTGCCAACTGAACCATTAAAATAAAATTTCAATTTTCAAAAACACATTACACCATACCGCCACCAAAAATCACAACCGATTGAAATCGCCATCCATTACAATCGGATCGAGCAAATGTTTTCATATCGATATGAAATCGAATTAAAATCGTCATTGAATTTGTAAGTATCGAGTTCGTTGTCCAATGGAGCGTGGTTTAATGGTGATATTATACGAATGTGTGGAACAACTGTTCGGAAGTGAGGAAAAATATTGAGGAGTTCCTTACTATGGCTTCCTTGATTTGATTGGATTGAGTGTCTTAGTTTCTTTGTGATATGGATATTTTATATCGATATTTGTTACATACGTATTGAACACTCCTGAAGTAGTCGCAGGAAATTGGAAATTATTCAAGATTTGCATAAGAGCAATATTCGTGTTTTTATCAATGATAGCTCACTAGGTATCTTAATTATCATTTCGTTCAATTTAATTACCGTCCAAATAAGAATCCAATGAAAATCTATCGATTAGTTTTCTAGAAAATTGGGATTGGATGAGAAAAAAATTAGAATGATTAATGAGACTTCTTAAAACAATAAATTTTAAATACAATACTTAACCTAACCACATCTAACAACTGGGGATCATTAGTTAAAAACTTGAATCAATTGTATTTGTTCCAAAACAAATCACGCTAAAACCCTTTGCTTGAATAAATCATATTTAAAAAAATGCCTATCGTTTCATTTGGAGCAGCGCATGCCGCTAAATGCGATCAAATCTAACAAAACATAAATTTAAATTTAGAAACGTAGGGTGTAAACCCTTTGTGTTTCAAAAATCAAGCGGTGTAAGCGACAACAGATAATTTGAGCCAGTAATTATAAAATGGCTGGCAGTCTCACCTACTTAGGGTTTTATTGAAGCTTTTGGAAGTGAAACTTAGATCACAAGTCCTACTCAACAAGCAATGGAACTTAAACAGATTGGGTTGAACGGTTTTGTAGCGAGAGTAAATGTAGCGGGATCCGTCCAAAGGTTGTGGAGTTTTGAACATTTCCAAGCGACGAATCCGCTTCAAGCGCTGTTTTTACAAAAAAAGAGTTTAATAGAATTTGGCGTATCTTACTAATGGAACGGTTGGCGTAATGAAATAAGGTATTTCTGCTCGTAATGGAGAATGTTCCAGACGATTTATTAAAAAATCGCTCGTTTTTCAATATGCGGCTGTGATTCGGAATCTGTTGCTCTGTTTTTGTTCGTGTTCGATTTTAGCTGTACTAATTGAGAGGAGAAATCTGAATTGTAATTGTAAAAGTTGAATGAAACTGCGATCACAAATTGGTCATTAATTAAAATTACTTTTGGTACATTAGTCACTTTAGATACGGATACTAATGAATTACGCTGATGATGTTTTTTTAAAACCAATTTAGAGGTTCTCCGTAAAGAAAATCCCTATTTCTTGAAACCAGCCTCCTTGCTCAAAGAAAAGCAAAAAAACTCGCCACCAGCGAATCAGTGAAACAATAAAATTAAGCATTATAAAAACACCTCGACCGAATTATCTTAATCTGCTTCCATATACCAACTGTCAAGTTAAAAAAGGGAAGAAAAATAACTAAAAGCTTTATCAGGGATCTCGGCGAACAAAGAGGGAAAGATACTTAGCATAATGAGTGACATTGTACGCACCGTTTAGAAAGAAAGAGATAGATTTAAGGGAAGCTTAACCAGCAAGAACGAGAGAGGTGCAGTTTTAGAGAGAACAATATCGCAATCTTGTTTCTGGGCCATTTCCTTTAATTAGTAGAGGACAGCAGGATTGCTACGTTGCTGAGTTACTGCCGGATGCGACTGGTTAGCGTGTGAAGGGTTGAGCGTTTGCACACTGCAGGGTTATGTCACTGATGATTTGGAAGTTAAATATGTGGATGATATGAAACTGGAAATAGGAATCAGTATTTTTATTAAAAAAAAAAATTTTTTCTTTATTGATGAAATTGAATATTTAAATTGAGCTGGAATTGGAATAGTAATCGTTCATAGAAAGCAAAGTTATTAGAGATGTCTATCAAGTTCAATGGATTCTTTAAGGATGTCAGTTTTGAAGGCAAAGAACTAAAAAAGCAAGATAGTGCTTGGTTTTTCGCAAACCTGTGGTTATGTCTATCTTCAGAAGACCCTTTTGAAAACCAAATCTGCACGAATTTAAATAAAATCTGGCTTTGGCTAACAATACAGGTCTATTGTGCACACATTATCTATCACAGACGATATGTCCCAACATTTTCAACCACCATTAATATTATTAAACAAAGACAACCCGTTTACAAGTGCGCGGTTAGCGAGAATCTTTCCATCGAATTAACCCTACAAAACCGACTGTGGGTCATAACGACCGCTGGGGCGTCGCGGTTGTTACATTAAATTGAGACATTTAACATTGAGAGCCTTTTGTGTTAATGTTTAACACGGATGACACCGTGCTTGATAAATACGGAACTGTGTCTAAACGATATGGATGGGTTGAGTGAAATGTCAGCGAAATCACCGTGGAGGTTTAAATCTATTTGATACACGTCTAATCGTGCTGATGTTTTGTACGTAACAATGCCCTGGCACATGACATAGTAAAATTAAATCGTCCACAGTGTACTTCCACGATTATCGATCTAGATACATCAATTTAGTGCCCTTTGAGGAAAAAAAGGTTAATTTCTGCCTAAAAATTCCTGCATAAAAATCCAACGTTGGCATTTCTAAAAACTACATTCTTTATCAAAATCAAAGAATTTTCATCAATCATGTAACACTCTATAAGCTCATACCTCATAAGTATATTAAAATAACAAAAAAATAAATAGAACAGCTTCGTAACCATTCAACTCCGACTTGGCAATGACCAAAAAACTTGGCGCCAAAAACTGCAGAATTAATTAACTCGGTTCTATCAATATGCTCTCACATTACTTGGCTGGAGTTCTGACTCTTGGCTGGAGGGGGGAGAAAATCAACAAAAAATAGTTCATAAATCATAGAAGGCAGACGGGCGGGCACAGAATTCAGAATACGTAATGAGCTACCATTCATTTGAGGGTTACCGGCCACATTTTTATCGTTTCGTATGGATTTTTTCGCGGTATTTGTGAAAAATATTATGTGTTTTGGCAGTATTAAACTGCTATAGCTATCTGGCGTTATGAGGGTCTCTTATTTTTTTGTAAGTATTGATTGGAAGTTAATGCAATTCTATTTTATAAGCACGCATTATCTTTGGGATGAAAACTTCACAAAAATGAAAAATTAAGCAAAAGAGGTGATTGTTTTTCTCCAGGAATCAACTTCATGGCAATCATTTGCAGTTTAGGTAGATCGATGCAAAAACACAATCCCATTAATAGATCTATATTGCCTGTATAAATTAAGAAGTCAGTTTTAATGAATACTCAAACAATCATTAATGAAACCTCCCTTTAACCTCTCACTTTAACTCAATAAACACAGTTAACAGGTAAACTTTCTAATTACAAATGATCAACAAAGAAAGTTCCCTACTTTCCCGTACAATGGGCGGCACTTATTCACGCAGTGTTTCCTGCCCTGTGTTCAAAACCATTGTATTTTTTACCCAGGGAACTTTTTCTCTTCATTTGTTTCCCTTTTTTTCAGCTTCAGGATTTCTTGAACCCATATTTCACGCTCATATTGTCCCCAATTTGCATCTAGACTCTGTAAGTTTGTTTGCTTTGCTTTTTAAAGGTAACATTTTTAGATTTTTGTTTGTATTTTTTTTATTTAGGTGTCCTTTTGTTTGGAGTGCTTTGAGAAGATTTTGTTGTGGTTTCGTATCTTTTGAATGTATTTTTTATGTAATAGTATTGTTTCACTTAACGAGTACATATCATTTGACGTGTTGATTATGACCTTTCCAGCTTGATGGCATAGAAAGTACAACTGCAGAAACACGTCTACGTTCCGGCTAGTGTAGGATAACATCAGATAGAAAGTTATGTAGGAAAACATCCTGCGCCTAGCCCAAATAATAAATCGGAATCGAAGGGCAGAAGAATGATGATGATTTCAGCTAGTAGTAGATACAAAGCACCTACTAAGAATTCTGGTGATCCCTTAAGCCCAGCACAACTACCCCTAAACACCACATATGCCTAAGTGGATCGTCATAATTAAAAGCCGACCACTCGACTTGGGGTGACTTAATGCAATTACAGCTGAATTTTTCGCGACATATGGCGACGATGCGCTTGCGATGTAGGGTGCAGCTTTTGCTAAACGACGATGAACGAATGAGTAGTATTTTGGAGTATTTATAGTTTTTTTATATCGATTTTATAGTAGCTTAACACTTGGATATACTGCCGTAGTAAGTAGGTACCCACCCAAAACAAAAATGTGAAAGACTGCCAAGTTCGATAATATGGGAATGCTTCGCCTATAAAAGAAGTGAGATCTGAATAAGTACCAAGTTCCATACACATACCTCAGTTAAAAATAGTTACTTTTTAATGATGTTACTTGGCAAGTTTTCATACACCGTTATAAACCTACTAAACGCAATGATTCAAGTATTTAATTTTCTATTAAAACTTGCCAAGTAACATCATTAAAAAGCAACTATTTTTAACTGAGGTATGTGTATGGAACTTGGTACTTATTCAGATCTCACTTCTTTTATAGGCGAAGCATTCCCATATTATCGAACTTGGCAGTCTTTCACATTTTTGTTTTGGGTGGGATTTCATTTATTTTTGTAAGGTTGTTTATTTTTATTTTTTCTTATGATGAAGTTAGTTAAAGAAATGTCTCATTTATACTATCTTTTAGATTTTTTTATATGCACTATGTTTCTTACAAAGAAATGAACTAGATTAAATAAATGGACTAGATTTACCAACTGACTGACATGACATGTTATCATATATTATGTTCGTGGATCAAAGTTACACATTCGTTATTTTCGAAAGTGATTCACACTTGGCCGTTTTCAGATTTTTACTTTACTTTGACTAAATATAAACCTTTGTACCATTCGAAGATATATTATATAAATATAGATAAATTTAGTAGTTTTAGTTCCTTAGGGGTATAAATTTACACCGGGTATAAAACACCTTCATTATTTTGAAACCGACTCACACTTGGCCATTTTCAGATTTTTCCCTTTACTTTGACATAAAGACCTACCTCCATGCCAAATTTCAAGTCAATACGACCATTGGAAGTGGTCTAGGTTTTTGATGAGTGAGTCAGTGAATCAGTCAGTCAGTGAGTGTATAGTAAAAATAGCTATTTTCTGACGTCAATATCTCAAGACCTACAATAGGTATATTAATGAAATTTTGTATTTTAGATAAGTGAGGGGGTCTCAACAGATACTAGAAATTTGATATGCATAAATAAAATAGATTTTGAGTTACAGGGGGGTCGAATTTGGCCCGAAATGGTTCGTGTAATATAACCCACGGCCGGTGTGTCGCTTTTTTTTTTCTCGAACTTGGCGGACACACTGCCGTGTGTCTAGATTATTTGAGCAATTTTAGCTTAACTTTTAACATCATCTCACCTTTCATTTGTACACCAGCAACCAATAATACTAAGGCAAATGTAATAAAACCACTACAAGATTTTTGAAGCCACTAAATGGGAACTCTTACGGAAATCTTACAGGGAAGGATTACGGAAAACAGCATAGGTTCCACTAAACCAATCTTTTCAAAACAAGCATTCACTACCGAGAATCTCCTCTGCATATTTTTTTGGGGATAACTAACTTACAGCTGAAAATGTACTTACTTCAAAACTACAATTACAATAACATTCACTACAATTTGACAATATTAAAAGCGCTACTCCATTTTCATTAGCGTAGGGCGTTGTCCCTTGAGCCCTTAAGCCCAAAGGTACATATGGCGTGTAAATGCTCTTCGTATTGAGTAGGAGCCCTTCACCAGAGGGCCTTAAAAAATATTGATGCGGTTGCAAATTGTTGTACAATGTTTTGGGTTGATCACGAACTGCAAACTCAATATAAGAAATTATTTCAGGCAACCATACTGCTATTGTGTTCACTATTTCACTGCAAATACTGGATGATTTAATGTAAAGCACTTTTGAAGGGCTTGGTGGAGTCGAAAATCTTACTAACTCAGTACGTGACGATCCCTCTTAAATGTAATTTTCGAATCAACATTATATCTAGAATTTATTTGACGAATCAGCAGATATAACTTATTTTTTTTTTAATTCGATCACTCAACCACAAAATTCAAAACAATAACAGCAAAACCTAAGAGCATTGATGTGGCCTACTTCAAACCGAAGCTCGGATTGCAAAGATAAACGCCCTAGGGGATGCTCTGTGACCATTATACTTATTGTGATCAAATGGCAGTACACCAGCGCATATGTTGTGTGATCACGACGAACAGTGCTATTTGGGCAACAATTTTGATACTTGAAATATTATGAAATAAAAAAAAATGTTATATTTCTCTTTAGTCTGTACTACAGATTAACTTCATTTAAGCCTAAGCAACCCCTTACAAGAATGTAAATAAGACTAGTTGTAGTTGTGTATTAAACAATCTTCAATCATCATCATCCTCCGAGCCTTTTTCCCAATCATGTTGGGGTCGGCTTCCAGTCTAACCGGATTCAGCTGAGTACCAGTGCTTTACAAGAAGCGACTGCCTATCTGACCTCCTCAACCCAGTTACCCGGGCAACCCGATACCCCTTGGTTAGACTGGTGTCAGACTTACTGGCTTCTGACTACCCGTAACGACTGCCAAGGATGTTCAATGACAGCCGGGACCTACAGTTTAACGTGCCATCCGAAACACAGCCAATGGTGTCTAAGATATACTTAGAAAGTACATACAGACTTAGAAAAGTTGCATTGGTACTTGCCTGACCTGGGATCGAACCCGCGCCCTCATACTTGAGAGATTGGTCCTTTACCCACTAGGCCACCACGACTTTTTTACAACAATCAAAAGTTTTTTAACAATCTTCAATCATATAAGACCTAAAACCAGTAAATAACGGCAAGATTTTTTTTTATTAAGTTTTGCACTAAACTTTTACATTACATGCCTATAAAAATACAACTTTTTAAATTATATTTCCTTTGAATTTGCATAAAAAAAATACAAGTATCAAAACCATTCATCTCCAACACAACTCTACCATCGTCAGCGCATACAATATGCATTATTGCATCACATTGTCCAGAATGTTGTTTATTTGCGCACGCGCACCGTACCTTTACTTGACAAGTGCGTGCATTTTATAGTATGTTGTTACAATTAATGGAATAATATATTACCAGATGATTCTAGTCTTTTGGCGTATAGTCCTTACTTACTTGGGCATGAAAAGTGAGAGTTAATAATGTCCATTTACCACTACCATCCATCATTTACCCATATTTTTATTGATCGCCCAACTTCTAAGGTCAATGCAATACGAAACTCTTGAAATACGTATTTAACGTGTCCCATATGGTAATGGGGTACGTACCACCATGGGGGCGTATTGTCCAAGTCGGCTTTTAGACCATATGGTCCAAAAATTCATAAACAAGTGTTCGCCAAATCCCAGTTTAATGCGAGCACTCACTCAAACATTTCGGTTGAAGAACTATAAAACGCAATAATAGACTTTATATTTGAAGCATAAGGTTTAAAATATATTTTATTTAAACAACAATTTGATTAATATTGATGAAATAGGTTATTTCAATATAAACCTTAACTTTAAGGATATTAGACTCAAAATCACTACAGCAATTCGACAGCAAATACAAAAGTATTGAGCGCAAGTTTTAAACGCGCCAAAACTACTATAAACGAGCTTTTCAATGCACAGAACTCAACCAAACATGAGACTAATCACACTAAGCATAAAGTTGATAATGCTCTGAAAGCCACAATAAAAGAAATTTTCACAATTAATAGGGTGAATGATCCAAAGGCCATTGAGAGTACAAAGGAGATGATTACGTAGCTGGGTTATATTGTCGGTGATCAGAACACCATATGGTAGGTTGGTATTAGAAGCGTTCTGTATTATGGGGATTAAACTGAGCATATTTTAATAAGCGGTACAGGTGCTGTGTTTATTTGCGAGGTCGTTGTTTGGTTTGTGGATGACACGTTATGTATTGTTATCATTTTGCCCAAAAATATCAAAGTATTTATATTCTTAGTGTATTTTGTTATGACCCTTTTTTGACCGGGAAACGCAGAATTTTAAACTGTTTGAGTTTGAATCTCAGTAGTTGGGTAATAAATACCATTTCGTAAATACCTTAAACTAAATATGGTTTTAGTGAATATTTCTACATCTTTATCTCGGTGCTGCGTGAACAAAAATCACTTAAACATTTATATCCACATAAAACCTTTTTTTATATCCGAAAAAAATAAACAAACTAAAGCCAACACAATCAAACAAAACAAATTGAAACAAAGGCAATACCTCGACGTTCACACCCACTTCATCATTGTCTGAACACAATCGAGTCAGGTCCTAAGGGACGCGTCACAGAAGACCATTCAATAGGAACAACATTAGCAGTAGCAGCTAATCTGTCGGGACACGAGGACCGATCGCAATCAAACTTGCACATGTGAACTTTGAGCCGACATCATCCGTCACTGCTTGGAATTCATTCTGTGAGTTACACAAGAACGGGTTAAGTTGTAACTGTTTTCTTGAAAGCTTTGCTGATTAAGTATATACGGCCAATCGTCTGAACTTAAACAATATTTTTGATTAGAATGTTAAGTATAGGTAATCCTTTTACATCAAAACAAATGAAAGAGTCCATCAGTGATCCAAAAAAATCTTTTAGAACCTCTCTCCAATTATTTAAACTAACAGAACATTTAGTTTCTCTCAAACATTTTATCGTAGGCACAGATAAAGTACTTTCTTCTTTTACTATCACTTTTTCTACCCTTCCATACCGTTATTCAATATTTCGAATAAATAATCTTCTAATCTGTTATTTATCGTGAAATAGGATTATGTTGGTGCAAACACATCCTGGTCCTTCCCTCCTGACACGTGCGACTATATCTGTGGCGTGTGCCTACAATTACTTATCAAGGAATTTAGAAGTAAATCTATTGATAAACAATTTGTTTTGTTGACTGAAAAGATCGTTTCATAGTCCTTTGAGGTCTTAATAGATAGGCAAATACAATTAACTTTTTTGCAATCTCTCTGAATTAGTAACATCTTTAAAGAAGTGTACAGGAAGCATTCGTTTATGATATACTTCTTGTGATATAGAATAAAATATATTGATTACAAGGAACTACTAAGATACTGATCGCAAAGAAATAATTTCAAAATAAAAAGTAACATCCCTCCTGAAACGATGATCTTAATTTCCTCTAAGATGAAAATTCTTGCTCAATACCAGGACGAATTAACAACACGGCATTCCTACGTCTTGCAAACGGTACCAACATTCTTCCCGAGGCAGTTCCATCAATCTTTGTAACAGGCTGACTCGTCATTGACATCTTATTACGTGTAAACACCGACAAATGTCCTTCCAAGATTGGTTGAACGTCCGCTTGTTGGAGTCTTGTACAATTCATTTGAGAAACTGAGTTTAAAGAGTAGTTTTTTTCTCCTGAAGATTTACTTGAAGAAAAGGTTCATGTTGAGGATTGTACTCAAACACATAACGAAAAACATATTTTAATAATTATCTATAGAAACTAAAAAAAAAAATAGGTGATGGGTACGACTACGAGCCTACCTATGATGATCACATTTTAAACTACAATCGATTTTTATTAGAAACACAATACTCAATAAAAGTCAAAAATATTTCACAGCTGTATAAACCTTTCTACTATCAAAACCACATTACGAGAAAAACATATTATTTTCCAAAAGGGATGTTTTTTAGCTTACGAATCACTGTTATTGTGGCAGCGAAGACAAATGACTCGCAACTCTGGTCGGGCTGATTCTCTCTCCTCCCATTGCTAACACATTTTTTCTTTGCTTCTTATCAAAAATATATCATTTTTATGCAATCTGTGTACAATGGGTGCCTTTATTATAATCATATTTTTGATGAGGCGGAAACAATAAATCATTGTTTTCAAACATAAAATGCTTTTGGAATCGTACTTGTCATATTCAGTCTCAAATCAAATTGTTATATTACGATCTACCATGAATAGCTTCAGGTACCGTTTTGCACAAAAAAAAAACTTAATTGTTTTCCACACACTTCTATACAAGTTCAATTGTCGATTACACGCTACCCCTATCAACAAAAAGTCTTATAACATTTCTTAAAATTTTCTCATTAACGCGCCGAGCAAAATAAATGGAACAGATTTTCATTGAGAGCCAACGAATGGGCAAAAAATGGCTAAAATCTGACAAATGGTTTTCCTTTAACGTCTGCGCCCATCTTATTATCGTTACCCACTACCGAACAGAACTCATTTGGGTCTTCTTTTAACTCTCCCATATATTGCCCATCAATCGAATTTATTCTCTGTATTCTTACTTTTACGACCGATTTTACTCTGGCATTTTATTCGATATTAGCTTCGATCGCAGTTATAGAATTCACGATGCTATTACTTTCGTGTTTAAGCTCAATTTCGTCTGCTCCATCTTCGAGTATGATATCAATTTGAGGAGAAGCGTCTGTGTTAATAGCATTATTCGCAATCTCATCTATACAGTCGGGGGTTAGGCCGACTATATGAAGTATCATTTTTTATGCGACATATAAAACATATTTATTGCAATCATAATCGTTTCAGTTTCTCCAGTACCATGTTTGGGTGTGATAAATAGAAGATAATGTTTGGAAAAACTTTTTTATTGATGAACTTAGTTTATATAAGTTTTTGTTTGTTAGCCTATTATTACAGGCATGCAATGTTTTATTAGTCTTAAAATGCTACTTTTAAGGCTTATAAAATGTAAGTGCATTTTTTATGCAATTATTACTGGGCATTGTTGTGAAGTTGACATCAACCATTTGTTACCTCTGCGAAACTAGGAACCGGTATTTTCAAAACCTATCGTAAGACGATAAAGGCCATAATTTTGCCGACCGTACCTAGTGAATAGCGAAATAAACCACAGTTTTCAATATCGCGGCGCTATTGTCAAGCTGACCCTACCACAACTCAATGCGCTCTCAATTCACAGCAGTTATTATTATCTTGACCTGGTGATTGAGCTCTCCTGCTCTCTATCGTCGCGAAGCGCTCTCATTGGCCGACCAATTCCTTTCACGCCTCCCGGTCGACGCTTATTGGTTCGTCTCGCCACGCCTTCACAACTTCAAACGCTCTATTAAGGGTAGTTCAAAACCCCACTTATATATTTTTCACCCTTATGTTACTCACATTCGTATTGTGGCCGCCGGGTAGTACGCACGCGTCTTCTCAATCACGCCGCGATATAAGTGCGAAAAGTTTCGAGTTCATGTGCTGTTTGTTAAATGAGTAAACGATGACAATGGACGTTCAAAATAGCTATCAAAATTATAAAGAGACGTCTCCTGATTCTAAGGAAACTAATTTGAACATTGAAAGTGCCAGAACTTCACAAATAAAACCGGAGATGCAGTCAACTGTTATTAACCCTGGAAAAGCTTCGAAGAGATCATTTGATGTCGCATTCTTGATGATGCCCGATGAGAAAGTTCGCCCAAAACCACCAGAGAGGCAGCTGAGAGTCTCCAAACAACTTTTTCACCATGAAGAGTGGGAACAGGTGCCTAAGAGGATGCCAGAAATGTACAAGCACAGTGATTACTCTAGTGATAATACGATGGATTTAAAAGACCAAGATGATGATCGGATCTGCGCGAACAACAATATATCACCGAGCTTCGGATCTGACATTAACATTGACGTCGGAACCGACGAGTACCCAAGCAAGTCTATGTATTGTAGTGATTCTGATAATTCTGAGAGGTCACGGAGCCGCCCAAACTCAAATGAAAGTGCAGCACGTCAGCCAAAGTTTCTCCCAGAATATAAGAACAAGATTTTTGATGACCCAACTTTAATCAGCATGCAGTCACGTGCGAGGTACGAGAGATATTCGGAGAAAACAGATATGTCACCGAAGAGCGCGTTTACTAAAGTTTCCAACTTTTCAATGAGATCACCCAATCCTTCGGTTAGCCCTGACAACTTGCTTTACCAGAACTCTGTTAGTCCACCGCTGTCCGCTGCCAGTCCACCTGCAAGTTCTTTCAACAAATCGCCGGGTTTCAACAATCTTCTGACGCCAGCACATCTGATAAATGGCAGCCACTTCTTTAAAGGCCAGAACGTGCCGCCGTCGTCATCGCCAAACTATCCAGATAACCCAGCGACGAACCACCGATCTTCAGGGTTCAATAAAAATTTGGAGTTTCAAGATAAACACGACGCAAAAACACCGCAGATGTCACCTAATAAAATTAACTTTTTGCCATTTAGACCAGAGATACCGTACCTTCAAGCTGGGTCATCTTATCCGTTCGGTGTTCAGAATTTCCAGTCACCTAATCCAGATTTTATGAAATTTCCTGTACCGCCGAGGGAAAATCCTTTGATAGCTAATCCTGCTGCGGCGATTCTCAGTACGCTATTGCCTCCAACTTTGGCCGCATTTTCTCTGCCGTCGCAAAATGTGTGTGCAAAATGCAGTATCAGCTTCCGAATGACTTCAGACCTGGTGTACCACATGCGTACTCATCACAAAAGCGAGTCAGCAATCGACCCTCACAGAAGAAAACGGGAAGAGAAATTAAAATGCCCCGTTTGCAATGAAAGTTTTCGTGAAAGACATCACCTGACTAGACACATGACAGCTCATCAGGATAAAGAAGGTGATTTAGATGAGGTCCCAGCTGGACATAAGAAAAGCAAACAATTTTATTCACACAACGGTAGTTCTCTCATTCATAAATAAAATACTCTTTTAGAATAAGTGCTGAAACACATGAGTTGAAAACTTTTAAATGTAAATGTCTTTTGAAACTACGCAACGAGAAGTTAGGCTAATCAAATTCATTTGTTAATCTTAGTGTACAGTTGTGAAAAAAAATACTACGGGCATATAATTATGTCGTGTGTTTCGGTACTTTTATTTGGACTAAATGTAATATTTTCTATAACTACGATAATTATTATAATGGTAGGGGAATGTGTCACGTTTGATTCTGTTCCGTTGTTTCGAAAATGTTAATTGTTGTTATCACCTAATTATTAATCTATGTGCAATATTAGTTGTTAAGAGTTTATTTTGTAAATATTAATTTTAGTAGCGGATCATCAATTACAGAGATTTAAAATTCTACGATTATTTTATTTTCACTTCCTATTTTTTCAAACCTTTCTAAATGGAGAAGACATATTGCCTAGCAAGGGGGCGATTTTGTTCAATGTTGATTTGAAATGAAACAAACTTTTTTTAGTGAAAATGGCTTTGAAACAAACTTTTCTAATTTATTTTAAGAGCTAATTTTAATACAAAATCTAATATATTTTATAGCTCTTACAATAATTATAACAATTACGTTCTCCTCGCCCCAAACGATATGAAACATTTCAGATAGCCAGTTTCCCTCTATGCATTAGACCCGCTAACAGGGCGAAGCATAGCGAATTATGCGTGGGGAGACAGATATAGACGTCATTGTACCCCTGTTTTGGCTGATTTGATTTAAAATAATGTTCTATTTTGGTTATCTTTGTCATTTTATTTCTTTTTTTGGGGTGCACTTCTAGTTTCTCTTGAAGGTTATCATTAATCACATGAAGAGTCACTCAGGGTTACGTAGCAAAAAGGAAAGAGTTTTTTTTTAATCATCAAAAAACGATAAGACGTAATAAACATTATTGTAGTGAGCTATATCTTATGATACTAGTTCTCAAATGATTCTCACAAAACTCCTAGCTTCTGGCTACATAGATCTTGGCTTATTATTAGTGGTAAGGAAAATTTTGGCGGGTCAAGCCATGTAGGCATCATAGGTTGTTGCAATAAAATGTACCGAAGACTTAATTTTAGAATACAATTAAATATAGGAATCAATCACAATGTGGAGAACTAAGTCAAATCATTGAGTTTAAAATGAGATCTTTACATGGTATTCGTAGTAATTATGTTAACAGAAATTCGTACCTTAGGAGACCTCCTCTCCGACAGTAGACGATAAACGAATTTCACCCCTATCTTAACCAATTCCCATATCCACCCCGATTAAACATATCACAATCATAATCGATAATCAGATTCATCATCACATCAATCCAGCCAACTCCATAGAAGTTCCGTTGTATATGTTGCGGAACTAAGGCCCCATGACGAAATCCTTGCGAACAGACCGATTCCCATGTTCGTGGACGTTAGCAGGAATGTAGTTTAGTCCGGCTCGTTGGACGAACGACCGTGGTGAATCGCTATGGGAAGGACCAGATTTTAGATGCAGAAGGGTATGGAGAACAAAATTATGGATAATGATTTTGATATGAGAAGAAAGTTGTCATTGTTGCAAAAGTTTTTTTGATTTTGCAGTTTTAGTGGCTTTTCCATAAATATTGGCTGGCCATTTACCTACTGCACGGTTCAATCACCGAAGTTTGATAATTTTGAAACAATTTCCTTCTTTATATCATCATTTGACAAGAATATTAAAGGTAAACCTTACGCCAAAATTTCTACATAGTGCTGACGCGAAACTACACCATACAGAAACAAAAACGTGTAACCAAACGCTTT
The DNA here is from genome assembly GCF_022581195.2 of Helicoverpa zea. Lineage (NCBI taxonomy): Eukaryota > Metazoa > Arthropoda > Insecta > Lepidoptera > Noctuidae > Helicoverpa > Helicoverpa zea. Next base: position 1,064,564 of record NC_061456.1, on the reverse strand, counting down.
ATCTCGACCAACGTCCGCATAACGTGGAACTCAAAAATGGAAAACTTGAAAACAAACATACAAAAGTACATCTGTGTGTCGTAAATGTGAAAACTTCTTGGTGTCCGCGTAAGTACGAAGAGGACAATATTTTTGGTGGCCTGCCGAAGCGTGAGTAATTCAATAGAAAATATTCATACTGAAGCTGGGACCGGCGCCCCTTACACGATTGTACAGAGTGTTGCTTTTCTCACTTCTAGGGTTAGTTAGGAATTAGGAATGTTCATTTTTGGATTGGTTAAATGTCCTTGAATTTCATAGAAAATGGTTGAAGAGACTTTAAACAATAGTGATGAAGCCTTTTGGAAGACCAAAGAAACAATGGAGGAATCAAATCAAATAAGGATTGTATGACAGTCGATACGGCTAGAAATAATGTTATTTAGATAATGGCAGATAGAAGAAGAAGAATATAGAAGAAAAAAACGCTGCGCTGAACCTTATTAAAGTTGGGGTAAGAGCAAGATAATGATGATACATTGGCGAATTCCATTGATATTATTTGAAGTCAGTTATCTGCTATTAATTTCTTGTGCATACATACTACAGGCTTTGTGCTCATTTTTTCCGGCTTTGATCTATAAGTGAACACCATGTGTAGCTGGTGTTAGCAGACGCCAGCAGTAAGACGGATGGGTCGCGTAACAGCTATGAGTATGATCAGATTTGAACATTTGAATACGCGGTGTCCTCTGAGCACTGACTTGCTCCTTATGACCAGAACTTCTGGAGTTTATTGGATATGGATAATTTGGTTTTAGAAGCTGGTCCTTCTGTAGTCCTACAGTTAAATGGCATTGTGTTGCTTGATGGAATTATCTGGACAATGGTAGAAAAGAGAAACTGTGTAGGTATATTGCCAGATAACATTTAAACAATCCTTAAAATGAAATCAGCTTAAACAAACTGAAATGAAACTACTTTGTTCTTAGAAAGTTCTGTTGTTGCAAGTTGTTTGTGTTACTAGTTGGGAGCAATAGATCAATGCGTTTGACCGGCCAACCTCTCGACCGCCGGTCAAATCCAGACAAATAAAACCCAAAACTACAGATGGGTATAAATGACTAGACAACTATAAGAACCGTTCAAAACATTAGACGGTCATGCATAATCAATGCAAAAGCAATATTTTCCACTCAAATAGCTACACAGAATACGAAAAATAATAAATATGTATTTTGCTGAACGCATTTACAAGATTACAATATTAGCGAGCACGTCCTCACGCTGCAAACGCGTCATTACAAATGATAAATAGTCGGCACACTTCGATAATCAAATTCTAATTTCGAATCTGTTCAACCCTCGGGAGTATTTTTTCGAAGCAAGGGAAAGGCGGCAGGCAGCCTGTTTTGTATTGTGAGAAGATTGTGACTTTATTAACCGTGAACGAATGGTCTCTTTAACCGATTCACCACGGAGGCCACGTGACCCGGAACCGATTATGGTTCCGTACCCGATTTGTATGTATTTGTATGTAAATTGGTGCGTGGGGTGAAGAGATAACCGGGCGTGCTTGATAGGGATCTGTATTATTGAATTAAGTGTTGGCGTTTAGTGATTGTTGGGATGATTGTGTCATTGAAGGATTTTTTGTTTTGTTTATTGTGTGAGGAAACAAGTTGCTTTATGAAGGACATCGTTGTTTCCCATTTTATTTTACACTGCATTCGGTGTCATCAGCCAGGTTTTAACGTTGGTAACTACCTCCTGGTCTATCAATCCTGTCAGATTTAAATCCAAAGCCAAGGCATTACCTCTATGTGAGTGGTTAACAACCACTTATGCATAAAAGAAGAAAATAATTCAATATGTGGATTGGACGACAAATACAGTTTGATTAGTAATTGTTTTAGTTTTAGAGGATCCACTAGGACCTTTAAGAAATATATAACTGAAATAATGAAATAAAAAAATGACACAAAACTACAATTTTTCCCTCCTATTTTCAATTTTCATATCTCTCAAACATTAGCAATTTAAAATACTATCAGATTATTCACAGCACAGTACCAGGCGATCATAACTAAGAGGAACAATGCAGAGAGCTTCCTACGCAGACATAGGGTGGGCAACAACGCAAGAACATACGGAAAACATTGGACACGCTCGCCGAACCCAAGATATGGCTCTCGTATAATTGTTGGGGGTCATATTGTAATGTAAGATGGTGGATTTGATAAAGAGTTGTTTTAGTAAGTTAAAATTATAACTTAAGTTTGAAAGCACTGCTATGGAAGCAAAGAGAAACCAAGCAACAAAAGTGTATAATTGCGTTAGACCTTCTTGCAAATATAAACTTCAAAACCTAATAGACCAACAACACAAACACAAAAATCATCATCTGTCTAGCCCTCCCTCAAATTTGAGGGAGTTGGAGAATTTTAGTCGAACTATATCTGCTGTGGTACTCACCAGGGGTGGTCAAACTGGTGGCCGACCCGCAACATACATAGTTGGGAAAAGATTCAGCAGATGATGATGATGTTGGTGCCTAGCTGCCGAACAATGAGTACGTATTACTATTCTGTAATCAAATACAATGAACATGCAACAATATTTATGATATTCCACTTCCTTTACCCTTGCACGTATTATCACCAAGATCACCGTAACCACAGAATTTTTGACCCAAAACATCCGAAGCCCACCTTAACTATCACCGTACCTTTCTCCCACAAGACAAAGCCTTATCGTAAATTAAAGGAACTAACGCACTTCCTTATCCGCTGTGACGAACAAACTAACAATACATGTAAATATTTTTGGGACCTTCCGTTGTACTTCATTGTACACAACCCTTTATGTAAGGTTTTGTTTGAAAACTGTTTAGTTCGTATGGTTACTGTGTGTGTGAATCTCTTGTAGTATAATAATTTTCCAGACATGGTGTAGTTTTTTTAATTACAAAGGGAAAGGATAATCAGATGTTTGTATCGGTGTGTAATTCCTTGGCTATGTCCACTCCTTAATGTTAGGCTTATGAAGAAGAAAAAAGAAGAAATGCAAGTTTTTTTTACTAAACTTAACATGTTTAGTAAAAAAGGCTTGCATTTCTTTGTATGAATGCGATATAGAAAACGATACATATTTTATGAATTTTTTACTGACTTCTCATTATCAACTGCGCTTTTAGTTGACAATGAAAAGCCAACATAGGATGTGCATAATATCTGCAAAATTCACCTAAAATGCTGATTCCGAAAATCATCGTTTTGTTCATGTCAGGGGTTTTTTGGCTTAATTCTCAATGTTAAGATAACTATTATGAAAATAAAAAAGAAAACTATTTCAATTACGACCAAACTTATTACTAAACCGTCTCGCCTTCAGCCAAAACAAATACCCTAGCTACTACAAAATTAAATCCCATTATTTAATACAACATAGTAGAAAATAAATTAGAATATAAAGCAGAGACTGTTTTCACTGAATTAGCAGATGGTTGCTCGAAGCGGATACTGTTCAAAATAAAGCTGATTTATAACGCCTTATTTACATTTTGTTGGGACTATGTCTTGGAATATGGAGGCAGGAATATCTTTAGATAGTTGTGGAATATTATGTTGTTGAAATTTAACATTTTTTACTAAATATTTTAGTATTTTGGTACGTTATTATAGTTCAGCACTAAGAAATGAAAGATTCATAACTTGTACTCAAATATTTTCAGTAATACATTCTCTGATTCTGAATAGTGCTTACAGTTGATCAAGTTTATAATTTGATTTTCTTTTCCAAATGCTAATATTATAAAGAGTAAAGTACATGAAAACTACTTTCAACGCTGCGGATATAAAATCACATAATAACCACCTGCAATTACAACAAAATGACTGAATAATTTTCATACATTTACAAGCAATTTATAAATAATCGTTCCCGTAACAGCAAAACAATAAAGTTGGTAGCGAAATAGCGAACGGTTGACAAAACACCGCATCTATTTAGCATATGAATTAAATACAGTGAAATATGGTTTAAATTAATATGGATATATGCCGTCGCGCAGAGCTGTTACTGGTTGCTTCGTTTCGTTTGGTACTTTTGTATTAATGTTTCTGTCATACCTTGCTTTTACTATTTATTGAAAAACTGGTTGAAGAATCACTTATTGAGAATTGGGCTGAAGCTTAAAGTATTGATTGAGTGATACTTTCTCTTTACTTTCTAGAAACATATTTTATGATGTAATTTATCAGTTATTCTATACTCAACTAATAGGTAAAGTATCGAAACAATATTGGAAAACCTGTAAGTCCAAACCATGACCGACGCGACGGCGAGTTAGTACTGTTTTACTTTCTGCCGGAGATAATTAAAAAAAACGAAGGCAATCAATTAAAAATGTGCAGCAATTAATTCTCAGTAATAAAAACTACAGAGATAACGAAAAAATCAAATTCAAATGCGTCAAACCTAGCTACAGTTTTTAAAATTTGTACATACGCAGCTCAAAAGAAAATGCTTCTCATGAACTTATGTGTCAGAACGGAGCATTATTAGAATTTTTAATCATCGTTAAAATAGCAATATATCATAATTAACAGGTACAAATCACAAAGGTCTTGTATGGAACTGAGCTGAAAGTAAGTCGAAAGTAATAAGCGGGCTCCCGCGACAATATTCACTGAATACATTATATTTTGTCTTGCTTTACACTTGGTACTTAGGTAACTATAGTTATTTGTTTAATGTTGATACGTTATGTAGTCAGTTCAAGAAAATTCGGAGTCAGTACATAGTCAGTCAGATCGCGAAAAATCTTAAGGAAACAAAGTCTAAATTTCTGAATAGTATGCAAATAATATTTCAGGATTCACAATGGTGCATGCTTATTTCAGATTTACACTCAAACTGTTCACTATTTTTACACTGAAACAATGTGTACACTAAGAATGTTTTTATTAATTAAGATATAATAGGTTGAAAACTATCACAGGTATCTGTGGAGATCTAAGGGGAGACCTATGTTCAGCAGTGGACGTCCTATGGCTGAGATAATGATGAGGTTGAAAACGTGATCTGTGCATTTCATTTTCAAGCCTATCATTGCTCTTATCGTGATCTTATTATGAGTTATAAGTTGTAACACAATCTCATGAAAGTTTTCGCCAAACGTTAAAACCAATTTCAACCTGAAAGAAAACTACTTTGAAAATAAATTGTAAGTTAAAATCAAACAATCTTCCAAATAGTGTGGAGTGTGAATGAGCTACAAATTCGGCGGCTCCTATAAAATTGAATTTAGTGTGATCCATTAAGGTTCGATTCGGGATCGTAAATCGGTTATCACATTAGCTTGATGTATGGAGTGACGCGGTGGACTTATATGAGATCTTAAGGCGATGTTGGACTTATTTTTAGTCTATTTAGAGATTGAGAAATTTGAATTACTTACAAAGACACAACTTATTCACTTGCATTATCTTATATAAGTAACATTTGTGTCGTCTTCATGATAATACGCACTACCTAACGAAGTGACGTACGGCTAAATACTTGGTTAAAAGAAAGATGTAGCTTCCGATAAAAATAATAAAAATAACGTGTGCTATTTTCTGAAATTGAACCCATTAAATTTTGGGTATGAACTTTCCACCACAAAAAGTCACACAATTTTTTGAAGACCGTAGCTCTCTCACTGGGCCTTAAACAAAAATATGATTACTAGTTGTCAAACGTTCGCGATGTCGTCTGATCAGTGATATATAGATTACGGAGAATGTGCTCAACTTGATTGTGTGTTTGATGGAGAACTCCGCACTGCTAATATATAGCTTTCGCGAAATAATTGCCTAGTTTTTTAAGACATTCTTCTTAGCGAGGAAGTTTTGTTAGGACAGAGCGTTTGGGGAATTATGTTGTTTGTGCGTTGCTTTTTCAATAGTTATCTTATTTATCAGCTTTTGTCAAAATTTACTTCAAAGAGATCTACTGCTATTAGGTGATCTATGTCCACATAGCTATAATTTTACTTATGTTGCATATACTTAGGTGGTATAAAACGTGGAAAGATAAAAAAAAATATTGCTGCTAATCTAGTTGGTGCATATACTGTGTTTCGGATGGCACGTTAAACTGTAGGTCCCGGCTGTCATTGAACATCCTTGGCAGTCGTTACGGGTAGTCAGAAGCCAGTAAGTCTGACACCAGTCTAACCAAGGGGTATCGGGTTGCCCGGGTAACTGGGTTGAGGAGGTCAGATAGGCAGTCGCTTCTTGTAAAGCACTGGTACTCAGCTGAATCCGGTTAGACTGGAAGCCGACCCCAACATGATTGGGAAAAGGCTCGGAGGATGATGAATCTACTTGGTGCATAGGTACCTATTTAGCAGCTAATAAAAAATAATAAAAAAAGGTTAAGCTCCTAATAATATACAAACATTTTCAATAAAAAACCGTGCTTGAAATGTGAAATGTTTAATCAATCAGCACATAAAAAAGATATGTGATTTAAACTTCGGTATTTCTCTTTATAAGTACATACATACACAAAGTCCCATATACAAAAGCTAGTGTAAAAACAAATACATTCAAGTATTGTATGGCCATAAAACCAGCGGGCCGTCACGATAGCAACGTAAAATATTGACAACCGCCATGCAAATATTGCTAGCATGAAATAAAATGCCGATATGCCGGCGAGTACCTACTTCTTTGTTCACTTGGATTTTATGTGTTTTGTTTAACCATTGCTTTGGTTGGCAAAAATCTTTTGGTTTATTTAAGATGCGTAAAGAAAGTTTTTATCTAGTAACTGAAAATGTATTTACATAAATAGAAAAAAGTTGAAACTCTTTTCACATGCATTTATATTTTTGAAGTAACTCCACTATGTCTTATCTATTGGAAAATATAATAGTAAAATGTCCTTGAAGCCTTTTACAAAATAGGTGGTAGGTGCATACTGCCGACGCGACGGATAAAAAAGAGCCCTTATCAATTATCTTAATACTTTTCACATTATAGCTAAAAAAACAAAAACCGACAAACCCTGTAAAAATAAAACAAAAGCCCACCATTAATCTTATACAAAAAGGTGCAATACATAACCGAAAGCTTTTTTCAGTTGTCACCGGACGGGCCGACGAACGGCGGAAACTGCCGAATCGCTACGATGAGGTTACCAATTGACGAGTGCTGTCTTTATCTAATTCGTGGTGTGTGAGAGGGATGGAGAGGGTTTTAAAGCAGAAATTGAGAGAGGCATCGTTGACGATGAGCCGCAGGAAACAATACTCGATTCGGTGAATTAATGACAAACAGGGGTGTAGTGGGATGGTATAATTGGTGATTTTAATCTTCGTGTTTATATAGGTTTCGTGTGATTATAGTTCGGCCATTCAGAGAATGCGTTCCTGACACGTCGCGATTGAACTGACGACGTAACTACATTCATTGATTATTGATATAATAATGTTGTTTTAATGCTCCTCAATTGTTAAAACGGTAAACAACCAGCAAAAATATTTTTATCGTAACTGCAACGCCATTGCAAAGTTACGTCGTCAGTTCAATCGCGACGTGTCAGGAACGCATTCTCTGAATGGCCGAACTATAATTAATAAAAAGATTTTCAATTGACTCAAACTTAACGAATGCCATTAGGTATGTGCATAATTTCACGGTGTAAGAATTGTAGCATGTTAAAATGAGGTACCTAAGTAATTATATTTCATTTTTTTTCATTTCATTTATTGAGAACAACATTACATTGTGTAGAACATACAACTTACAACTAATAGTTAAAATGATGTTACAATTTAATTCCCTGACACAGTTATAATTGTAAGAAAACTGATACAGAGTACAAACATTTTTCTAACAAAAATGCCTTTAATTCCTTTTTAAATGAATTAGGGCTATAAATTAATAGTTTGAGATTAGTTGGTAGCATATTAAACAATTCCACTGCTTGGTACCCGGAGCAATGCTTAGCTATATTAAAATTTGGAGCTATCTTGTGCTTGAAGGTTTTCCTTCTTGTACTTTCCCGTATCTTTCTTTCCTCTTGTGATTCAGACTGATGAATATACTTAGCAAAGTGACTTAAGGTAGTTATTATATATAAACTTGGAACTGTTAGTATTTTTAATACTTGAAAGTGTTTATAAGGTTGTCAATTGAAAATACAACGAATACAATATTTTAAAATTACTTGTGATTGATGAGAGAATGCTATAAAAATAGATTGTGCAATAGTATATCACACATAAATAATAAATAAAATGTGTTATTAGCATAATAAAATAAAATACAATTACAAAGGAAGCCCTGGCTCCTGAGCTAGGTGAGACCTGTGTTACAGGAGGCAGTGTCTTCACCCGTTTTTTAGAACAACACTTTATATGCAACTAAATCTAAGGACAAAATAAGTAATGTAAATACATAAGAAAAAAAAGAATGATATGCTTGCTCTTTTACTGAGTGGTGTAGTGACATTATGTTCTATAAGTTCTTTAAACGTAAACGATTAAACCTTTGTTTAAGATCCATTTATATTCAGTTGATTGATAAGTTGGGCTCCCATTATTACCAGATGACGTTATTACCAGTACATTGCATAATTTTGATTTCGTCGTAAAAATCCATGTTAACAAAATCAACGCTTTTCAAATCCGTGTTGAGTACCCCTGCAGCGCAATATTTCAGTAAAACAATGGTTGTGTTGTACAAAGCGAACGATGCGTCGCTCGTTCGGATCAACCTGCGGATATTACCTGTATCACTTGTAATACTAGCTACAGCTTAATGGTTCGATTTCTGGAATACATTGATTGTTTTAGAGTCTAGCGTAATTTTCAATAGGTACCTATTCGATTTTATATGACAAAATATTTATCTATCTATGTAAATGTTATCTATGTTATATGTTACAAGTAAAAGTATGTCCAGCAACCTTTTGCTGACAAACAAACCTCGAGAGTATTGAACCTTATAATATGTATAAGTACTTTTAGTTTAGTAGGTACTTGTTCTCTGCTGAGTTGGTTTAGCCATGTAAGGAGAAACGCAAAAGCCAAGAAGGGCCGAATCTCATTTGAAACTGTTTGCTAAACTGGTTAAATATCACGCAAAAAATTTAAATACATACTTACAATTTTGAATAGTCATCTATGTCCCAATTTGACATATAAATACCTGTTCATATTAGACAAGCCCTTTAAAACCTCAACTCAAAAGTGAAGCTACCTAATCCCCGGTGTGGTGATTATCGCGGTCCGTTCCGGCGCGTGTCCGGTGATCGGAATTAGAATGGGCCGCAGAACCGTTCCGATCATTACGCGTTCCGGACCGGCGGACGATGAAGCCACTAATTGTGAATGGCTCCTTTTGTTTGCCGAACATTCCATTAGAATTATGTTTGGATATCAATTGCAAGTCTTTTGTGGTTTTTATTGTTATGTTGTGACATAAATTCATCCGGCGAATTTGCAAAAAAGGAGGGAAAAAAGTGAATTACAATAGGCAACCATAGGAAACCCAATTATATAAGACATTAATTTAACTAACAATTTGACACAAAAAAAAACCTTCCAATAAATCTTATCACATCTTTTCAAACAAAAAATAATCGTTACATCTAACCTTTCTCAACCATTTACAATAACAAACATCTTTGCTCCACCATTCCCAAAACTGAACAGCCCAATGATAATTAAAAATCGTTGTAAATCCCAAAGTTAATCAACAGCGAGCAGAAAGTTCCCGAACGCTCTCATACCCCACAAATCACGAACAAAATTGTAACTAGATAAAAACATCATTGGTGAACAAAAGTCTAACTTTGAGAGAGAGCCACGCTAATAACTGCTGAGAGAGTTAATGACTTATGCCAGTGGAGTGTGAACGCACTTTAAATGTTTTTGGCTATTACTTCCCCTTAAATTTTCGGTTACGTTTGCAGTAGTTTTGGGGATGTAATTATTTTTGATCAGGTATGGATAGTATTTTAGCGGCGTCATTAGTTTGTCTACGTGGCTTAGATGGTCGCCTCTACCCATATACTCCATTATTTTTACTTGCGGCTAAATCAATCGTCCTGGAAATTATAGAGTGTATATCGTTTGTTGCCCGTGGTACTACCAATAGTACTACCAGTAGTACCACGGGCAATTTTCTCTTCCCGTAGTACTACCAAGCGGTCTGGTAGTACCACGGGCAAGAAAAAATTGCCCGTGGTACTACTGTCAATATTATAGGTTTTTTTCAACCCTTTTGTTGTCACCGTTGATATTGTCATCCTAGAAAGAGAATTGAAATATATATATTTTTTTAATGTTGATATATTTTGGTACTATTTCGTAAATAGATCTGGTAGTTTAGTTTAGTTTCTATTTCGTTTTTGACTCTTGTCAATTTTGAGCAATGAAAAATTTCACAACTACCAGATCTATTTATACCACGGGCAGTTTTTTGTTGCCCGTGGTACTACCAGACCGCTTGGTAGTACTACGGGAAGAGAAAATTGCCCGTGGTACTACTGGTAGTACTATTGGTAGTACCACGGGCAACAAACGGTGTATATATAGTGAAGAAAATCGGATGCAAAATAACAATACTGTTGATATAACTGACAATTGTCGGCAGCTAATTCATAAACAACTTAACTAGGAACTTTACAACCTCGAAAGTGGCGGCCACAAAATAAAACCAACTTCCCCAATCAAAATAAGGATCAACAAAGCTACGAAGGAAACGGCAGAACATTATGTACTTAAATCGGAACGAACTATCGCGGTAGGCGGCACTGCAGCCATTATCTTATCGAACGCGCAACGAATCAGTGGGCACGCGAGTTACGACCATCGCCGAATGCCACCGAACTTTGGCGAGGGAAACGTTTCGAAATTCGAATCCTAAAAACTGTTGTTAAGGGGTATGATTTAAAGATCTGGATTATTTTTATTTTATTTAAGAATCGGATACAACTTTATGATAAATTGCAGAAATCCATGACATTTAACTGTTGGACTTCAGTCAAATCATTCACTTTAGAAATCGCGTATTTTTTCGTTTAATTTACTTTCGTAAATAGATTGCATTAATGTGCTATTAAAATCTGCCGTGGATGAGTCTGAGGATCAATGATAGGATTAATTATGAGAAAACCTTATTTATTCCTGTCAGAAAAACCTGGTGATTAAACACGGCGTAGGAATGACTAGTCCCTGACTAGTTTAGACCCTAGAAGGGCCTATTGAGTCTCCAGGTCAAAGTTTTTAGTAACATAATCGTCCTAATCTCTATTTCTATACCTTCAACCTTTCCCTTAACCAGTTCACCTGGTAATCGTCACACAACAGCCTCCTGAACGAGTGTGTCGACGTGTTAAACCAGATATCGTAATGACTGCCACAAATGGCACGGAACGATTTCTTTTATTCTAATGTACGTTTGATTAGGACGAAGTCAGGTGAGAGGAAATGATATGTGGTGTTAACGGGTGATCGTATAGAAAGGTGTAATTTTAAGGGTAAGTAACTGGGAATATTCATACTGTTGACCAAGTAATCGAAAAGTATATCGAATACAAAAAACCGCTCTACATAGCTTATATTGATTATAAGAAAGCTTTCGACTCTATTCATCATACTAGTATATGGGAAGCACTAAGTGAACAAAGTATTAACGAAAAATATATTAACATTATCAAAAACGTTTATCATAATTGCACAAGTAGAGTCAGGCTAGACAGAATAGGTACCAAAATCAGCATTGGCCGTGGAGTCAGGCAGGGGGATCCTATCTCGCCAAAACTATTTATAGCGGTTCTTCAAAACGTAATGAAAGAGTTACCATGGGCAACGCAAGGGATAAATGTGAATGGAAAACATTTAAGCCATCTACGTTTTGCGGACGATATCGTCGTTTTCTCTGAAAGCCCGAATAAACTGAACACAATGATCAACCAACTACAAACTGCTAGCGCTCGAGTAGGACTGGAAATGAATTTAGAAAAAACCAAAGTAATGACTAACAGACAGCTAACTCCAATACTGGTAAATGATGTGCCACTCGAGTATGTAGAGAGTTACGTTTATCTTGGTAAACAAATTTCATTTAGAAAAGACCGGAATATGGAAGAAATAAACAGAAGAGTAGCTATCTCATGGAAAAAGTACTGGGTTCAAAAAGAGGTTTTGAAATCGAAATTACCAATTAAATTAAAAAAGATAATTTTAGACTCGACAATTTTACCCTGTCTCACCTACGGCTGCCAAACATGGACCTACGACCAGAAAGCAAGACACAAAATCCAGACAACTCAGAGAGCAATGGAAAGAAGCTGCTTAAACTTAAAGCTGAGAGACAGAGTTAAAAATACAGAAATTCGAGAAATTACCAAAGTAAATGATGCTCTACATTTCGCTAAAAGTTTAAAATGGAGGTGGGCTGGTCATGTTGCGAGATACACGGACAATCGTTGGACAATCAGCATCACAAACTGGAAAGGCCCACTAGGCAAGCGAGGTATAGGGCGTCCATGTGGCCGGTGGCAGGATGAGATTGTGGCTACCGCAGGAAGAGACTGGATGTCAACGGCCAGAGACAGAAATAAGTGGAATTCTTTGGAGGAGGCTTTTACCCTAAGGGGGTCCACATTACCTAAATAATTAATATATAAATATCCCTGATTCAAATCAATTGATCGTGTAAATTAATGTGGAACTTAAATAAAGCTTAATTATTATAATTATAACTGGGAATTATTTTGTATATCTTACTTTTTGAATGACTTCAGGCCTATGATAGAATAGGCCTTTGAACTTTAAGATTATAGCTATGTAATAGGTACTAGCTTCCACTAGCGGTTTCAATACACAACGTTCTGTGAGAACTTCTCCACAGACCCTCATAAAAGTACCCTGTTGCTCTCCTCGATAAATGAGCTAGCTATCTAACATTGAAAGAATTCTTCAAATTAGTTAAGTAGTTTCCGAGTGTTTTGTGTTGAAACACATAAATTTCAAATTCAAAAGTTAAGTAAAGATTGGCCTATCAAGTCCAAGGTCAGTTGCCAGTATAAAAACCATTGAAATGAAGCGTGTACCACAGCACCGCACTGAAAGTGGTCTGTTTAATATTTATGAGTTTCGCAAAACGCATCATCGTGCGGTTTGTTTAATAGCGTTGTTTTTAAACGACTATTTGACGGGGAGAGAAACCCTTTAGGCTATAACTGGGGAGTGGTAGGGCTGGCACGAAAGAGTTCCTAGTATTAAAGTTTTTTTTGCTGTTAACATTCGACATCATTAGTAGTTGATAACTTAGTATTGGATTGGATTTCTAAATTAATATTGATGATCATTGCTGGTGTAGTAAATGAGTACAACAACGGAAGTACCACGACTTACGATCAGTTGTTTTAGTGCATGTTAGGCTAATCTAAGAACAAATTACCAACAATTAGTGAAAATAACATATAGATATATAAACATATTATTATTTCTAGGAGACAAATCATCAAAAAAAAAAGACTAATTATTGTAAAAATATATTTATTTTTGTGTTTTATTTTTATATTTAATATTTAAAAATGTTAAATATATGTATAAAAATAAATAAATGAAATAATATTTATTTTTAAAATATAAATCATATGTTGTAAGATAAATAAATGAAAAGAAAATATTTATTATAAATATTTTAAGAGCCCATAACTTTGATAGTAAATGTGTTTCATGACAGCCCTATGTACAGCGTTTGCGGGCGCTAAACGGTAGCGTACCCGCTGAAACCGCGTTACACTGTCATCTTCCAACACAATCTTCTCTAACTGATTTATATAGCGATTGATATCCGCACTTATTTTTAGCACCTACCATCACCGATACAAGAACTTCTAGCAAAAATCACGGTAAAATAATTTTTGAGTAATAAATTACAATATGATTGTGTACTTAATAGCTAAAGAGACTGTTGAAACCATGAAACCATTTGTTACAAAGCCCAAATTAAGAAAGAAATCTTTGAATATCTTTGCTAATCTGGCATATATTAACTTACAATATAGGAGCGTTTGAACACACCGATAGAACCGCTGAAGGTTTAAGCTTTCCTGCCAGATAATTTAAGTTACCTAACACAGATACAAGTCCTTCGATACAAAAACTATTATTACCTAGCTGTCATAAAATATACAAAAACCGAGTCTCCCAGAAGAGCACTTCCATTACTCTGTATAACAGGTTAAATAACATCACAACAGTTGTCTAAGTTAAAACGGATCTGGTATTTGCATATTCCAATCTCGTAGAGCCTCGGGCTACGAGCCTCGTAGTCCCCGGCTACGCGCCTCGTAGCCGCCTACAAAAATGTGTAGCCGAAACTTGCATAGCAATGGTTGGTTTTTGGTTGTGACATATTTAGTAAGTTTTGTGGGTAATGAATTATAGTATTATCTGTAAAAAGTATTTGGGTCAATTAAGTGGGTTATAAATTTAAGACAAGAGAAAATAACTTGAATGGTAATGCGAAATTATTCCCCAAAAATGTTGGTAGGTTACTCATACGCTTATCACTAATATGTATTTATTTATTTTTTCAATGTACAATGGTGGACTTAACGCCTTAAAGTGGTGGTGCAATAGAAGTGGTGCAACACTGTTGTTGAGATTTAAGGCAGAGATAAAAAACAACAAGTCTATGCAAAAATAAACTGTTTATTTTTATTATTACAACTTATATAATCGTATTATTATTTTATCAGTAGGTATCATTTAAAAGTCACCATTTTTTTTGTCCTTATATCCATTTACATATGAAGTCAATAACTGAATGGTTCCTCAAAAGCCTGGCACATAGCACACAGCCTGCATACAATAAACCGCCTATGCCATCAGCCCGCCCGCCGCTCGGGCGCCGCCCTAACTTTCCGTTTCAGACCATTAACGGAAGGGTTTGCCAATTAAACAGTTTTACATGGCTTTAGCTTGATTTTATTGTGGTTACATTTGCATGAAAATAAGCTCAAATGGGTTACACTGTTCTGGATTTGTTTTCGCACGATTAGCGGGATAAGTGAGGTTTGTTTTAGGTATTTTTATCCGAAATCAAATAGGTTATCGTATAGCACAAATGATGTAGTTTTAATTCAGATTGATTAAAAGATTAAAAATTACCTCACATTATGAGTCCATAATTTGACCCGCTAAATCGGTATTTACGAACTTACTGCATTTACTGAAAAAGAGTGCCAAAATATGTAAACTCTAATGACAATGTTACTTAACATATTTCAGGAATTAATACCACCACTACAGCACATGATTTTCCACAAGAACATCAATCATAAACAATCAGATACTGTACCGTAGTGTCAGTGGACTAAACGTCTTCTCCAGCTCAGGGGTGACTGTGAATCATATTTTGTTGCGTAATCAAATGCGGAGAACACCCTTCTTGTTTTACGTACTATGCTGGATAAATGCGACGGCTAGTTTAGTTTTCCGAGATTAGAATACTTAGTGATCAAATAAGACAAGATTTTTAGGTGCGAATTATTTTCTGCTAACTTTACATTTTTAAGGGTTTTAGGTATGTACATATCTGTTGCTTTATTTACATTCCATGAAGGAAAACTTTGTAACAAGTTTTCCTTCTTTGACTACTTTTACTCAGAAAATCCTACATAAATAATTTTCAAAGCTCATCTCCTGAGCACAAAGTTTGGGATTCCAATATGATAAAATTTGAACGTGAGTACTTTTTATTTATGTAATAAATTCCCATATTCTAAACTGGATGTCCTTAGTCGTTACAAAAACCGCCGCGTTTTATACCCGAGTGCGTGCCCCCATCAGCGAATAACGATAGTAGCGCATCAATCATATCGCAGCCAATTCATTACCGCCACTTGGCGCAGATTGCCCGTAAGCATTGCTGTATGTGCCACTGGCCGGTGTCATGGTCAACTTTTTCATGTGGTGGCTGAAAAAATAATTATAAAAATAGTGTGTTGCGTTGCTTAACATGACCTTTTGCAATAGTTACTAAAATCAGATGCGATGATATCCCATGAGACCATAAGAGTCTGACTAGAATGCAGGTTTCTCGTATCAATGGTACTTATGTTGTGTAAAAACCACCATAATCCGAATTCCGGTTTTATGCCGTAACTTTGTACAACAGAAATTATTTTCATGACCTTTTCAACACTACGTTTTTATTTATTTCAGCTCTGCACAATGTTAAAAACATAAGATGAGTCCTTAGTTCTCGGTTCTTGATCTACAAAAACCATAAGAAATCTCAGAAAAAAATGCGTGACATGTCCAATATTTTGCTCCAAAGGCTGTCAGATCACAGCATGATGTATCATGTAGGTCCTGACGTACCACTGTGTTCATATTGTGACGACAACTTTGTCGGACGCATATGCGATGTCTCTGACGTCACAGCCCAATCTAGTAAATGGTCGACATGGAGTTGTGAATGAAGAGATAGGAGATCAATTGTGTGCTTTATCAAAAACAGGTGAAATTGAGAAGCAACTATAGAAATGGCTTCCTAGGAATATTTTTGATGCAACTTCAGCAAGTTATGGTATGATTTATCATAACAAAGAAAATTCAGCTCAATAAGCAGATGATGAAAAACTCCAAAGAATATAAAATACTGAAGACGCTGAAACTAACTAAGCGATATAGCGCACACTGACTTAATACACCAAAAATTCTGTTGAGTTTATGGATAAATTATTGTATATAAAAAACCATTTCAAATGCCACATCCACACTACATTCTTCTGTGGCCATCAAACCGTCTGACAGGTCCACTGCGTTCCGTTGTCCAATTTAATTATATTTGTCGGGTCGCCAGCCATTTTTAATATTTCCTCACATGTCCTGACGCATACGTACAGAGGAACGCTTGCCAAAAGTTATATTTGGTTGGACGACAGATTCCTCAGGAGTATTTTTGGTATTTTCTTTTGCCATATTGAATTGCTGATATAACCTTTTATAGTATTAAGTGAAGAGGATGTGGAAAAACTGAAAAAAGTTCGCTATTACATTATGTTTTTGCCTATTTTATAATAATACAATTATTGTCAATCCTAAGAATGGATAGAATTCAAAAAAAAGTTTAGTTAAATTCGAGATAATTGGCCAGGATTTGTGAAATCGACCGTAAAAGATGCCATAATCTTTCTATATTCAAAGTTTAGTTGGACTTTCTGTTGTCAGGTCCCTTGAAAACTTATTCAAGTAACACTGTGTCTATGGTAGACGGGTAGACAAGAACTGTCTCTCAAGTCTGCCAAGAAGCAAGTACCCCTTTTCTTCTGTCAGCAAGTAAATCACTAGTATACTAAACAATACGTTGACTACAATAGCTCCATTTAATCACGAAGTAGCTTATTGCAGTAACGTTATTACGGCACCCTCTGCCCCACTGCCATGCAGTAAATTTCAATCAAAATGATGGTAACTGCCGGACGAACGGGCAGGACTATTATGGAATAGTAGTGCAATGACGAGACGATATCGTTTTAGATTTTTCAATTGCAACTTTGTGACTAATATGTGTAGAAAAACCGTGTTACTTTTAGGCAACTCTTCATCATCAATTTGACTACGGATTATACATATTCTAATCCGCTTATTATTCAGTAAATTATTAAAGTTATTATAAGTAAAAACTATTAAAAAGGTGTAAAAGACGAATGGGTATATCTATAGTCGCTAAATATACTTTTGCCTAACAGAAGTAGAATTACAAACTAAAAGGAAGAAATGTGAAAGGAGTAAGGTGGCGTTGTAGAACAAATGCTACATTTCTAAAAACTTAAGAGCGTCATTATCAAGTTTTACTTATATGAATGTCAGTATTTTACTAATTTGCATAGTTTAGCTCCCAAAAATCCATTCTAACTACAGCATGATTATAAGTACCAGAATCGGCCGACGGACGGGCGGCGACGGGTAGATGAAATATGCGGCCCATGTCGAGCAGAGACTACACGACACGATACTTTAAAATATTAACACCGTATATAATATACGAATAAACAGATTATTTGTTTAGCTGTTTGAAAAATTGCTGCGAACCGAGCGGTTTTCCGTAGTCGAATTTTATGGGTAGCTTTCTCGTTAATATTTTAGATTAAGATTTTTAATCAATTATTTTTGGCTTGAACCAAACCTGTTTAACGTTGATAGCTTTCAATTTATAAACTTTCTATCTATGGCTTAATTGGAGCTAACAATTAGCTGAACTCAAAACTTATGGTATAGATAGAGGCATACCTGTAGGTAAAAATAACCCTTTCGAAAACACATTGGTATCTGCCAAAATAGTTAACCAATATCTGAATCACAAATAAACAAAATAACACAATAATACAGCAGTTTTGTCGCCCAGCTATAATGGCGAACAGTTTGTCGGTAACGCTGTTGAAACATGGGCAATAACTTTAAGAGTTTTCGCTATAAAGTATGGTAGGCGACAATACGCCGTGTCAGAGATGTAGGCAGCAGTTGACCTGATAACTTCGAGGGTACACCTCGTAACAAGAAATTATTTCCATATATTCTATCACTATTGTGATGATTCTGTGGGAGTGTGGATGTGGATGATTTGGTGACAAGTGGTAGCTCACGTTTGCTACCAACTTTACTGACAATTTTGTTCCTTTAAAATATGTTTGCATCGATTTATATGATCCTGCAAAGTCCTATTAAAAAACTTTCAAGTTAAACGGTTTTATTTTATGTGCACTGAAAACTAGAAAAAAAAAAAAAAAACTGTTAAGTCCTTACCTATAAACCTACGTAGGTGGTCCCGGTCATATTATACTAAAATAAAAACGTGGGGCCCATTACCTAACTATTGCTGTAGTACTTTCTTCTAGAAGTATAATAGGTGTGGATTGCATCGACTTACTATAATCGTAACTGGAGATTTTGACAATCAATAATCAGCCGTAGCGGCTTCACCAGCGCACGCCGAGCTCATGATCTACCAAAGTATAAAGATATGCTTTGCCATAGGTAGGATTTCAGAGGGCCCCAAGTTTTTATTTTAGTCTAATATGACCGGGACCACCTACGTAGGTTGACAGGTAAAAACCAGTTTTTTTTATTCTCTAGTTTTCAGTGCACATAAAGTAAAACCGTTTAACTTAAAAGTTTTTTTAACAATCCCGCAGGCCTGGGCCCCGCTGGGGTTGCTGACAGTATTCTACTTGTGTAGCCCTTTCATTTGATACCCATATTGAGGGGGTTGAAAAATGAAAAATATGTAATCCGCCATTTTGTACCGGCGGTCATCTTGGATTTACAATGTTATTGATATTACTATATTGTATTGTCATCGGAATTGAAGGTGTGTACCAAATTTCAGATCAATCTGACAACAGGAAGGTACTTAAATTTGAATTACTAAATTTGACCCAAGAATAATAAATAAATAAAAAAAAAAACAAACAGGGTGAGCTAAATAAAACCGTTTAAAATACCGATGCCCAAAGGTTCTTGATTTTCTTGAAGTGTTATAGATACTAAGTGCAAAATTACAATCTAAGGTAAATGTGAAAGCAGAATAAAATATAATTTTATTTTGCAAATATGGGAATATATAGTCGGTTTAATAGAGTACGATCTATTCGTTCGTTTTTTTTATTTTTTCGTTTCCTACATCGTCGTAGTTTTGGCAACAATATGCGAGAACAATCCGACGTGAAAGCCTGTCCGTATGCTCGAGTGTGTACATAACGCGCATAAAACGCCCGTGTCCGAGGCATAACGCATTCCTTATAGCTAAGTAATTGAATGGCGCGATGGAAATAAACGACTTACTTATCCAAACAATAAGGGAGGAACTTCCTACTTTAGATTTGGGAATATGAGTAAAAGGTGTTTTATAAAGAGAAACAGATACATTTAAATAATGCCACTTCACGCTTAAGAAGTTTTGTTTCATACACCTATACACACGCATTGGTTTATGATCTTAAATGGTCCGGGTTATTCTAAGTAATTAGTGACTAGATAATTTTGTCAAGGTATATACCAGTCTTCAAGGATTTTAAGTGTTCTCTTAGATTAAATAACTGTTTCATTTGACCTGCTCGAGAAAACGCTAGTAAAACCCACTCCCAATACTTCTACAATGTAGGTAATACATACGCACAAAGTATATAAGGTACAAAATTCGCAATAAACAAGTGTACCTGTGCCACACATCCATAAAGCACGTGCCGATTCCACATCCGCTCCGCCCCCGCTTCCGGCAGGGGCCCGGGCTCCGGCAGCCAGGGGCCCGGGGCCCGCGCCCCGTATGTAAATGTTACGACTCGTAGATACCGACTTGTTTATGTGATTTAATACCGACTTCGTTTCAACGGCCACGACATGTTTATTGCCTTATAATAACTGTTGGTTTTAATTTTTATGTGGAAACTTTTTGAGAAACAAACACGTAGTAATGGATTGTTATTGTAAGTTGAGAATTATTGTCCTTCTTACATTCTAATCTAAAGGACTTTGACGAATTTGCGAACCATTTATGCACGTTATGTGTACAATCTTAGCTTGCTATAAATGACTGTCTACCTATCTCGCACACGGTTAGGATCA
Organism: Helicoverpa zea; assembly: GCF_022581195.2. Lineage (NCBI taxonomy): Eukaryota > Metazoa > Arthropoda > Insecta > Lepidoptera > Noctuidae > Helicoverpa > Helicoverpa zea. Next base: position 1,043,938 of record NC_061456.1, on the reverse strand, counting down.
GCAGTCCTATAATACCAAACCTGAAAAAAGCCAATTGATGAAATTAAAATTGTAAGAATAAAATAAGAAAACCTTTCAAAGGCTATTTATGAAATGTAATGAAAAAGTATATCCCTGGAAGCATGCACGAAAGGTCCTGTAAAAAATATTTAGAATTACAGTTTTGTATGTGTGTACTTTTGTAGTAACATTTATTTTCACGAAGGACCTATTCAAATGACCACATTATCTAGAACCTACCTGTTTTCCTGTTTTCCTTGGCACAGGTTGTTCTTCCAGCAGGGCTCTGAAATATGTTATTATCATATTCAAGTCGCAAGGAATGAGATGTCCGTAGTATAGTTTTACGCCCCGACTCCGCCTTCGTATTACCTCGCCGCCCAAGGCTCTGTGGTAACTAGGAAATATTACATGGATATAGAAAAGAAGGAATTGCTTATACAAGTGTCAGAAAATGTAGTGTATTTAGTAGGTATGTAAAAAGCTAAACGATGCCAGATTAGGAAACTTTTAAAAAGGAATGGCCTAAATGCAGATTTCTTCATTGTTTTTTAACACTGATAAGCACATGTCAGGGTTACATCTGGGGCTCTAAAGTATCACATGAATTCAATAAACGAACTCGCAAGAAATTCATACTTTTTCAAAATTAACTTACATAAATAGATGAGGATCTATTACTGGTTAGCATGCCAAAAGAAATTATTAAACAGTAATAGCATTTGCGCACAAAAGTCGACTTATCATAGGAAACATTTAAATAATAAATATGGTTCCTCATCCAGTAACCCCAGTTCTTTGTAACCCCGGTGTGCAAGATAAAAAATAGGAAGAGGTCCGGCGTAAAATATGTAACTTACATATTGGCAGCGAAGGAGCCGCCATATTGAGTGAGCGGTCCACTGATGGCCCAGCTACTCTATAACTTGATATACTTGGACTTCTGTTGTGGAAAAGAAGAGAATTTACTTGTATAACATTTTTGATGATAGAAATATGAATTTAAAAGAATCTCTATGTCTGTAGACTACTTCTATATGTCAACAAGATGACTGTGTTCCTGGCTGGTCAAAGGCATCTGAAAGAATTGAAGGCATGTGAATAATCTTAAAAGTAATTTTACCTTTTGTTATTTTATCCATATTCTACAGAACTGACTTCTTCTTACAACGGCAAATATTTTGGACTTCTTGTTGTAGGATTTCTTTGTAAACCTCGTTAGAATCTGTAAGTTCAATCATAAATGAGATGCAACTATAAAGATCACGATATTAAAGAAGAAAACTAAGTATAAACAAAAACATATTTCATTTTTCTTCACACTTTAAACAAAACACAATGAAAATGAGACAGTAAATGTAACAAAAGATTTTCCCAAAAGACTAGGGCAGCGGGCAGGGGGTCACTGCGGATCCAATTTATGCACAATCTTACCTTCCTTATGATATTGAATAGTTTTCTCTACACAAATAGGATTGTTCAGATTTTGGGGTCCAGTATGATTTTGAAGCAAGGGTTTTAAGACAACTTCCAAGGTTTATTTTTGATTGTTAACATTACTCCTAACCCTGACAATTATGTAGTTAGGTACCGTACAGTTAAGAGTATATGGTAGTTTATTATGAAACTATAACCAGTATATTCGGTGAAAAACAGCGTGGTTACCTACAAAGCTACCACCTACACAATTCCAGTCGTATTCACCCCAGATACCTATAAATTAAGGCAGCAAGGAATATGCATAATAATATATGTTATATGAGCTTCGTACGTACAAACAAACAGTTGTTCTAGCGAGTATAACGCAGGAAGTGTGGTACCGCACACAATGTCTTATGTTCACCCGAGTGGATGTGGTTGGATGTGTTAATGTCGTAGGAGTAGATGTGGCATATTGACCACTTGAAGCCAAAGCATTAGCTGCACGTAAACTGAAAGGTAGTGCAGGTCTTCGTATTCTAACTGTCCTACTACGGATCTGCTGGAACAGATTTCTATGGAAATAAGCAGCACCATTGTCCTACTTCATATTATTACTTTTTCTGTCATCTGAGTTTAATGAGTAGGTACACAAATGGGTAAACCATAGTTTAACAAATCTGACAATGACGTTAATCAACACCAATACCAGGGTTTTTCTCCTCACACATGATATAAGCGTAATAAGAGCGGGCCTTGGAATCTTTCAAGTTGTTGAGTGCATTAAACAGCAGTTTTACTAGGCCGTTTCTTTCCTGATTCTTCTAAATGAAGAGATTCCTATTCTAATCTTTTATATACCATATCTATTCTAAGCAAGTCCATGTGTGGCAGTAGTCCGCGCCCCACCGCCGCCACTCATACGAGAGTTATGCAGATTCGCTCGGTATTTATCGCAAAAGTTCAACAGATACGGCCCGACACCGCGAATCTGATTCCGTTTGTACTATCAGCCAGATTTATTGACTGTAATAATGTTATTGGACGTTTGTTTTCTGGCGTACTTTTTCGTGATAAACAATAGGTATTCGGCGTGTATCAGATTTTTGCCGAATTTAGATGTTGCTTATGTAAATTTGACAGATATCTGCGTAATGCGACATTTGGGTCTGTTTTTTTGGGGGCTGGTGAAAAAATGTTTTTGGTTAGAACAAAAATAGGACAGAAAACACGTTACGAAGCATTAAAATATTGCCAGCAAACCTCATTAATGCTCAGAATTTTAAGTCTACGTTTTTCACTATGAAAATATCAGTGAGCGTGACATTTACATCGGGGAGCAAGTAGCTCAATCCTCTCTCGTATTCAGAAGGTGTTGCCAGTCATTACTCGCGGCAATATAGATGGTTAAGTGAGCATTTAATATTTTATTAGCAAGATTCGCGGCGAACGCGCTGTTCCCTAGGGTTGGCTGCTGAGAAAATTGATTTTCCTGCAAATTAAAATTGAATATTTCATTTGGCTCGAATGACCATATAGATGCAAGAAATACTCGGTCCATTGCAGCGTGTTAGGATAAAATAACCGAGTGCAAACAGATTAAAATTGCTGTACCTACCTATAATTATTGACTAATGTAGACACAACCAAATTGCAACGATGCCACCACGACAACATTTCAGAGAAAGTAAATGTAAAAATTCAAACGTTGTTTAAATCTGTTGATTATTTCTGCTTAGGAAGAAAATATCCTGACTTTCACTGACTAGTCTTCCAAAAGAGTTCGTTTTCACAAAAGCCAGCCCTGTAACGCAGAAGCGGTTTCCACTGTTATCTAGATCACGTAACGCGGATCGCGCTCGCGCCTTGCATATTCCTTGCCTTTAAACCTTATCGTTTTATATAAATTAATTGCGCGGAACAGAGATTTTGGTGGTTACAGCTCCTTGTACTGAGTGTGGAAGTTTTGAAAGCAGCGATTTTTATGAGTGAAACCTAAAAAAGTCAAAAAGGAAGTGTGATTTGACAGAAGCATACCTAATGAGTAATCAATAATTAAAAACTCTATCTAAGTAGAGGTACATAATTAGTAAACTACTAAGAAGACTTCTCTATTGCTATTTTAGTGTCGGTAACAACAGTAAGTACCTGAAAATTGGTACAACTACGATTATGGCGTAACGCCAGCATCTGTCTATCATTTGCACATGAATACCTACAAGAGTCATAATAGTAGGTCATGACTTTGTGGTATCGTTTACCGCGATCGCTTGTTTCATAGCCATACACAATTTCTTAGTTATCTAGCTTGTTGGTTAATTGAAACCATTTTACGTAGATTTGGAGGCGCCATAAAATGTAATCTACTCTTTCGAATTCTAATATCGCGTAGTAATGATAAAAGTTGGTAATGGATATTGTATCAATTATAATTTTCTTGGAAGAATTAAATTAAACTTGGTTTCCGCACATGAAGGAAAGTAGTTTTTTTTTTTACATGTAGATATAATGTTATAGCAATCTTTTGTTTGATTAAATGACTGATGATAGTCTTACAAATGTTTAATTTTTACGGATTCGGAAAATTGTATTTTTGTTTTAATCAAACTTAAATGTCTGCGCTTAAAACGTACATCTGAAAAATCAATCTAAAACTAAACAAGCCAACAAAACATAAATGGTGACGAAAAAATAATAAACAAAAAGCGATCAAAGTTAGTCACCCCATCCGAGGCAATATCGCGTTTATAGTTAGAGAACATTCCCGCGGGGACATTATAACTAGCCAATGATTATTTTGTTTCGTTGGAAGGGGGCCGATTCTGAAACAGCAACGAAGAAAAATGTGTTTGTTTTTTTAAACTGTGTGAATTTAGATAGTATACTCTTTTCAGTGTATTTGAAGTTTGTTTTTTATTTCAATGGGATTTGTAAAATTTTACAAAACAAAACATCAACTATTTTGATTAGTATAGAACATCAAGATAATTGTTATGGTAGGAACGTACAGTAAGATGTTTAAAAAAAACTTGTCAAGACGTTCACCTACATCTTTTTTATTATTAAAAACTAAATTCAAAATTCGAGTAGAAACGACACAAAAATACAACAAAATCAATCCAGAGAAGCACAGAATAAGCGCCAATCTCGCCCTCCGCCACTCTTAAGATGCTCATAAACATGTTTTTGTCGCAATAAAAATGATAAATCATCCGGTTTTTTATATGGTCAATCAGTAGATACAGTGTTTTCGCCATTGACAGATAAAATCTATGGACTCACAGTTTTTCTTTAATAGAGGAAAAACTCGACAGAGTAATAAGAAAAGTCCGATTATGATTGATAGTGTTATGATAAGGGGTAGATTTTTTTATCGGTAAACAGCTTTTGTTGCACAAGAATTGGGAATATGAAAAATGACTTGCACGAAAAATAATATCGGGCTTAGGTACAAACTTAATTAAACGTCAATGATAGGTACTTAGCGCTGAGAGGCTAATGGCTGAGGATTCAAAATAATCACCAAAAGAAGGACCAAAGTAGAGCATATTTTTGTTTAATTAATCCTTTCTACTTTTCAATGACAAAAGCGCACTGCACACAAAACAAGTTAAGCACTTCTCCATAAAATAAATATAATAATAACAAAATATAACCCCTCTATTTTTAATAAGCTCATGAAAAAGCTGTAAATAACGTTCTTTCAAGGTTAGAAAGATGTGTTTTTATAGCCTAGCCATCTCATTTGTAGTATGAATAGAGGCAATAATGTATTACATACGATGATTATAAATTATGTCGAGCCATTCTGCAAGCAAAGCTTACGTTATGCCTTATTGAGTATGCGACGAAAACAAACGATGAGTTATTGCAGAATACCACCGCAAATAAGCATTTTTTCTTTATTAATGTTACTCTCATAGGTACTTAATGTATCCAAGTGTGTTTTCGAAAGGTTTTGATGGAAAGGTTTTTGTATTTTGATTTTATACCATCATTAACGTTTTTGTCTTGATGCTACATTAGGAATTAGGTCTGTAGAAGTCAAATCGAAATTAACAGATACCTATTCTTTGCCTCAAATAAATATAAAATGTTTACAGCCTGTAAAACAAGCTAGTCTGTTTTCCGGCACCAAACAATAAAATATTATATTTTCGTCCCCCAACAAAAACTAGTTAAACAAAACGATACAATAAGTCTCCACAATAAACAGATAACAAAAATTAACTTTACAACTACTATACAGATATTCCGTTCCTTATTATTTATCCCCTGCAATGTTTTCCAGATTGCAACACAGTGCTCTGCTGTGTCACAACTTTAGTACAATAATTTGAATAGAGACGAACTCTGTGTTTGAAAATTCATGGTGTGTGTTCGTGGGAACAGTTTACATTATGGTGTTGGAATCGGCGCCAAGTTTTGATGATCATGGTTTTATTAACCAATATTGGTTGACGGAATTTGGCGAGGCGTTTGTACAGTGAAGGTTTTGTTAATCTTTGTTTAAGAAGAATTATTTAAACGGTTGGTTTCCTGGCAATAACTTTGAGAGCCTCGTTAGCTGTCTAACGTCCATTGTGGGACGCCATTTTTTGATTTACGATATTTTTTGTTTATTTTATAAAACGCCATTCTCTTAATATGCTCATTTAGCAGGTTGCAGATACCTACGTATACCTATTTAAATATCTCTTCCTATTAAAACTTCTATTCTCATCCAACGCACTGATGGTACCTAATGTCCGAAAAAACAAATGCAAATCTAAATGAAGGAATCTGCGATTGAGAGCTAACGATATTCGGTGCAACCAGGCGTCATAAGGTTCCCCAGAGAGCGGCAGTTAGTCGCGGCGTCGCCTCTTGATTGGGATTGTCATAAACCGCTCCTCGCCAACTATGGCTAGGGAGATTGCTGGAACTTGTCGATGAAACAGAACTTTTAATTTTACTATGGTCGACGTATGATTAAAGTGAGACGAACGCACAAGAAGAAAATCCTCCAGAAGCTTCCTGTAGCTTCTACCTTTTTGTCAAAAAATATGAAGATCTTATTGTGATTAGGTAGGCAAGTCCCACATGAAACAAAATATTTCTTGAATCTTCCCATCTAAATTTCCTCGCGCTGAAAAACGGATCAGTCAGATCAAAAAATCTCGTTTGAAAGACTATCTATCCCACCATAGATAGATAGATATAAGTAAAAATAACAAATAAAATGCGTATAAATTGGTAAGTACCTAAGTAATGCCCACAACCTCGTACCTCCTCTGAAACTACCTACTTATTACAAGAAGTTGCTTAACTTTAATAATGGAATCATCGACACGATTCGCTACACTATTCACAGCTTTGAAATCAACTGCGAGTCAAAAATTTTCTACATTTACACTACACGACTTTTCACACCTAGATTCATACATATTTTAATTTCGCATGTTTTCGTGCGAAATACATGAAAACATGCGAAATTTTGGGTTCCCTTAAAATTCAAATTCTAGGTATCATTTAACTAGGTAAATAAGTATATTATGCGTAGGTTCTGGCGACCTAGCGTGGGTAGGTATGTCGGTGTTGGTATCTAAGTAAGTAAGTACCTAATAGGTATACCTACTTCTGATAGTTCTAATAAAGTAATAGAGACAATAGAATATAGCTACCTACCTACATGCGTTTATCAATCATTTTATTAAAATAATGGCAAACCTAGCTGCATCTAATTAAACTGGAAATAGACCAAAAGATATAATAAAACCTACTCTCCAAAAGAGCTTTCAGAGCAAGAAAAGAAGTTTACAGGAATTTATTTGCCCAATAGGAAATTAATTTGGCTTTTAAGTGTTAATTGACGATAGAAAAATATGATTTAAATTCGTCTCGTTGCCGTCTCGTTCCCCTGCGCTCTAAACATAGCAGAATCAAATTTCCAAACTGTGAATATTCGGAACAAACCTATGTGTTTTGTTTGACAACTTATTGGCGCAGAAACTGTTGTTATTCACATTATTTGTGACGCTTGTTTTTGTTCGCCTGTAAACGATTATGATCTTTTGTGTTGTTCGGCGGGAATAGGTAAACAAGTTCGCCTTGATTTAAAATGGGAATATTTCCGATAAAATATTTCGGCTTCGTTGATGGTGAATGTTTAATGATTAGGTACCTCCCTATCTACCTATGTCACAATACGTTGGTAAATGATCTTAGGAAATAAGGAAGGGCTTCATAGAGACGGAATGTGGTAAACACGGCGGCCTAGTGCTTCAAGAAATTGTCTCTCCAACTACCTACGACTTCGCAGATTCAATTCCAGATAGAACTATCAACTAACACCTACGTAGGTACCATCTGGGTATCACTATGGCATCTACGGTTTTTTTCTTTTTAAGGCTATCTAAGTATCTTGTTTTTCTTTCTGAGTCAGTCTATATTGAACTGAGTTCTATCTTGGACTTGGGTGATTACCGCCCATATTCCTTCTCTCATGTTGAGGGACGTCACTAGTCCCGTCATTCATTTTCGTTCATCTGGAACACACAGCACTAGCAGCTGTCAATTTATGGTCAAAGCATGTGGAACATAAAATAAAAGTTTTAACATCAAGTGGAAGTTATTTAATCAAGTTTAATCAAACCCATCATGACCCAAAACACAGCAAATAACATGGTGTCAGCGTGGGGTGGAATGCCGCCGCTTCCAGAAATGTGTTTTGTGGGAAACCTGTCAAAGAATTTTCAGGTGTGGGTGCAGCGATTGAAGATATATCTGATCGCTCACGGAATGGAAAAAGAAAACCCAAAAAGATTGGTAAATATTCTACTTAACTATATAGGGCCGAAAGGCATTGAAATTTATAACACTTTTGGAGTAAATGAAAACGAAACTTTGGAAGAAGTCATTAAAAAATTTTCAGAATACTTTGCTCCGAGAAAATCATTGATAATTATACGAAACGAATTTTTTACAACTACGCAAGGAGATTCAACACTTGAAGATTATTTTCAGAAACTTATAAACTTAGGAAAGGACTGCGAATTTGAAAACTTAACTGAAGGAATAACAGTCAGCAAAATCATAGCAGGGTTAGACAAAAGATTTAATAATTTAAAAACAAAATTAATGGCGGAAGACGATAAGAGGCTTACTCTAGAATATATAATGAAATTTCTTCTTAGTGCTGATGCATCAAGAAAGTATGTAGAGAAGATGGGTGGATCGGAGGAGCCAGTGGAAACAGAAACTGAGGTACTGTTCTCGACCTCACGGAAAAAGGATAAATTATATACAAAGAAAATAAATAACTGCACAAGATGTGGCCAAACACACGAAATGAACAACTGTCCCGCTTATGGAAAAAAGTGTTTCAAGTGCGAGAAATCTAACCACTTCAGCAACAAATGTCGCAATAGGGGGCAACGTCAAACTACTAAACAACAGCATGTGAATGTTGTGGAAGAAGGAGTGGATGACAACAATGAGGACTTCTTCATTGGTGTGGCAATGCTCGGTAATGAAATAACACAGGATTTCATGGTAAGAAACCAAATGATACCTATGAAATTTGACACTGGGGCAGCCTGCAATATTATAGGTACTAATGTGTGTAAAAAACTAGGCCTTAACAAGAGTGATTTTGAACCTTGTAACAAGAATGTCATACAGCTTGATGGTAAAAGTGTTTCAGTATGTGGTACATGTACATTAGAAATACAGCATCCAAATCAGTTAAAATATAGAGTAAAATTCATTGTTATTGATGGTTCTGTGCCTACTTTGATAGGATGTAAGACATGTTTAGAATATAATTTTGTGAAACCTAATACTAACCTAGTTAAAGTACACAATGTAACATGCAATGATACTGAGATCAACAAATTAATTACAAGTTTAAAATCCAATTTCAATGAACTATTTGATGGTGGTCTTGGTTGCTTACCTGGCTTGGTGAAAATACAACTAAAGGAAAATGCTGTACCTGTTGCTCAAGCTGCACGTCGGGTTCCCTTTTCATTATTGCCTGAATTGAGAGAGGAACTAAAAAAATGGAATCAATGGGAGTTATTGAGAAAGTAAATAAACCCACTCAATGGGTAAACAATCTAGTCCTGGTAAGAAAACCCAATGGTAGGTTGAGAATATGCATAGATCCAAGAGCATTAAATAAATTTATATTACAGCCAAAATACCAGTTACCGACTATAGATGAGATTAAAAGTAAAATGCAAAATGCTAAAGTATTTGCACTGCTTGATGCTTCAAATGGTTTCTGGATGTTGAAACTTGATGATGAAAGTTCTGATTTATGCACATTCATTACACCTTTTGGGCGCTACAGGTTCAGGAGACTGCCATTTGGTGTTAGCTGTGCACCAGAGGAATTTAGCAGAGTAATTAGTCAGATGTTTGAAAATGTTGAAGGAGTAATACCATATTTAGACGATTTGTGTATCTATGCTGATTCAGTTAAACAACTAAAAGATAGATTACAGAAAGTTTTAGAGATTGCATCAACAAATGGTATAAAATTTAATGAAAATAAATGTAAGTTTTTTGTATCAAAATTACTTTTTGTAGGTCATATTTTCACAGCAAGAGGCATTTCTCCTGATCCTGATAAAGTTCAGGCAGTTATGAATATGGAACGGCCGAGGTGCAGGAAAGATTTGGAAAGATTTCTTGGCATGTGTAATTATTTGTCACGATTTATACCCAATTATTCAAAATTAATTGAACCTTTGAGAGTTTTATTGAAGAAGGATACAGTGTTTTACTGGGATAGCAATCAAGATCAATCAGTGATGTCACTAAAAAAGGCTTTGTGTAGTAGCCCATGTTTAGCCTACTTTGACACAAATAAAGATATAGTATTATCAGTTGACAGTTCATCAACTGCTCTAGGTGCTGTAATACTACAGCAAGATAGACCAATTGCATTTGGGTCTCGTGCCTTAACTGTAACTGAACAAAATTATTGTCAATTAGAAAAAGAAATGTTAGCAATTGTATATGGATGTTATAAAATGCATCAATATGTGTATGGTCGTAAAGTTCATGTAGAATCAGATCATAAGCCACTAGAAACATTATTTAAGAAACCATTACATAAAGTCCCTGCTCGACTACAGAGAATGATGTTGTCTGTTCAAGGTTATAATTTAGAGGTAGTATATAAGCCTGGTAAACATTTGTATATTGCAGATACCTTGTCACGCAGTTGTCCACCAACTATTGAAAATAAATTTACACAATTAAGACAGAACATTGTCTGCCATGTTAAATTGCAGAGAGATTGCTTACCCATATCAAGTAAACAGTTAATTAAAATACAAAAGGCCACAGATATGGATCCTACATTAAAACAAATAAAAAACTATTTAAAAAATGGGTGGCCTAATAATTTGAATAATTTAGATAAAAAGACTAGAATCTTTATGACATTTAGGGACGAATTAGGCCTATTAGATGGTATAATTTTAAAAAGTAATTTGATTGTTATCCCTGACTCTATGAAAAGTGAAATTTTGAAAATAATTCATGATGGACATGTAGGTGTGAGTACCTGTAAGATAAGAGCTAGATCATGTGTATTTTGGCCTGAAATTAATAAAGATTTAGAAAGTTATGTATCCAGCTGTGAACCTTGTGCTAAGTATAAACCTAATTTGCAAAAAGAACCTTTAGTCAATCACTCTGTTGAAACTCTGCCATGGCACAAAATAGGCATGGATATATGTACATTTAAAGGAAAAGATTTTTTGATATTTATAGACTATTACTCTAAGTATATAGAAGTATGTAAGCTTGAACAATTGTCCACTGCCTGTGTAATTCTTAACTGTAAGTCTGTCTTTGCAAGACATGGCATTCCAGCTTTGGTGGTTACAGACTGTGGTACACAATTTACATCAGGTGAATTTAAAAACTTTGCGGAAAAGTATAATTTTAATCATATTAAAACGAGTCCCAAACATTCTCAATCTAATGGTCAAAGTGAAAGTGCAGTTAAGATATTCAAAAACATAATGAAAAAATGTACAGAAGATGGATCAGATCCATACTTAGGTTTGTTGAATTACCGCAACACACCGAAACTTCATATGCCATCTCCTGCCCAGTTGCTGTATTCAAGAAATTTAAGATCATTGCTACCAGTGTCCAAAAATAAGTTTGTACCTAAAATATTTAATGTTGATGACAAATACTACAGTCATATTGAAAATGTTAAAAAGAATTATGATAAACATGCTAAGCCTTTAGCAGAACTAAGTCCAGGGCAACATGTATATTTTAAAAAATCTCTTGACTCAAATTGGTCACCAGGTAAAATTATTAATAAGTGTGAAGAGCCACGCTCATATTTGGTGGGGGATGAATATGGTAAAACATATAGAAGGAATAGAAAGTACCTTACAAATCGGCCTCAACCTAAAATGAGTGTTAGTTATAAGCCTTTAGATAATAACAACTGTTATAATCATACTTACTCATATTTTGAAGATGTGCCTGAACTTTCAATGTTGTTTCAAGAAAGCTTGACTCAAGAAGGTGGAACCACTCTAGATAATCATGATATTATAAATACTGAAGAAAGAGAAAATCAGAATATTTTACTTGAAATTTCAGGCACAGACACACAAGAGCATTCAAATGATTGTAATAGTGATTTATCTCTTGCTTCCTTTCAGAGAAGCTTCTCTGAAAATACATTGAAAGAAATCTCGAGAGAGAATGATGATAGAGAGGCTTGTCCACAAGGAAGCTTGTCTATAACTAATTTAGATTCTAATACCTATGTTACTCGCAGTGGTCGTAGTATAAGAAAACCGCCTAAATTTCAAGATTACTGTGAGTATGAAGATGTTGATTAGACAAAATGGAGATAAGATGTTACTTAGCTCATTAAGTATAAAAGGGGGGATGTTGAGGGACGTCACTAGTCCCGTCATTCATTTTCGTTCATCTGGAACACACAGCACTAGCAGCTGTCAATTTATGGTCAAAGCATGTGGAACATAAAATAAAAGTTTTAACATCAAGTGGAAGTTATTTAATCAAGTTTAATCAAACCCATCATGACCCAAAACACAGCAAATAACATCTCATGAGAAGAGGCCTGTGCTGTGCATTAGTACATAAGAAGGTAGAAAGGCTGAGATTCTTAATCTGTATTTCCGAAGAAACTGATGAGCATGATGTTGTTATTTAAAGGATGAAAGACAGGTAGGTATTAATATTTTGGACAATGTTGACGATCTGAATGTTTGAATGCCCCTCAAATACTTAAAAAACGGGTCATTATAAAATTGCTGTTACAAACTGGCATAAAACAACTTACTGTACAAAATATAATTACACTAGGCAGACAAATAAACTCTGTGGTTCAAAGTAAACATTTTGTTCAATCACATTTAGTTTTAAAGTTATTGTAAAATTATTTTGACGTCGGTTTAAGTTTCTACTAGCGCCATCTGTTCAGTGAAATAAAACTTTTTATACTAGCGCCATCTATGACTTGCCTAGTTTTAAATAATTGAACCTCAGAACTTTTGAGCAGACTGAACTGAAATAAATACTGCATAACTCCATAGATGTCGCTGTGAGCAATTAATTCTGTAAAAGTAATGAAGAACTAAAAATTGAAATAATTCTATGCAACTTGAGCTTTTCACTACACATGGAAAAATATTTACAGCAGGAGATATAAGAAATAAAAGCAAGTATTATGTATCTAACATTTAATAAACTTTTCCAATATTCTAACATACTGACACATAAGTTCTACACAGTTATTTAAAATAACACACTTATTGACATTGCTTAGTTTATTTAAAGACTCTTTTATGCTGAGCAGTTTATCTCTGACCATTGGCGCAACAATATCATTCAAGTTGTTATCATTGGAGCAAATGGCAGCAGAGTATATCAATCTACTCACATCTGTATTCTGATCGTAGTAGTACTTCACAACTAGTAGTAAACCATAAAAATTATAACTAAGTCCTTTGCTATCAATGTATAGATCTTTACTCAACCCGTGATTGTTTATAAAGGATAGCTGATCTTGGGATAACTTGATATTCTTTGTTTTTAAGAACAAAGTCACATCTTCAAAGGTAAAAGACACATAATCCAAATCATTTGCTGGTAAGAAAAACCCATACTCTGTAATCAGTTTCAAATTATGGCTGTCCCCGTAACATATGAATACTTGTGTATAAGGATCAAAATCATTTTTGGTGTATATTGAAAATTGTACATCTGAAAATAAGTCTTCGCTTAAACTATTTATGTTAACATTCTCTATATTCTTGCTCACTAATAACTGGGTCTCATTTCTTGCATTTGGACTGTGGTTGATCATGTCTAGGTACGGACATAATGATATTTTGGTGTTATCGTTTATAAGGGTTATAATAGAGTTCTCAATATTTTTCAAATCAATTACTTTAGTCAGATCCATAAACACACACCTTGTGTTTACTGTGAAGTAGGCCCATTCATAATCAGCCAACGAAAAGTTCTTCTTAAATTCTCTTATTGTATTATGTACACTCACATTACTCAATAAAACATTTTCAAAAATACTATAGGAGGAATCAATGATATTTTTTTGCTTGGAGATCACAGACAGAATGTCACTATCAATATTTAGCTTCACGTCATTTGGCAGAAAGTATGGAACAGAGTAATCTTTTGGCAAACTTTCGAGGTAAATATGCCACTTTGTATTGTCACTTTGGAATCGTAAAAACGCGAGGTAAAATGCCATAAGAGACTGGAAAGAAATAGATTGCTTATATTCTACTAAACATCTTTTGGAATTCTCGAAAAATATGTTACAAAATAGGTTGTCCAACAAAATTGTAGTCACGTTGATAGTCAAGTTCAAAGGTAAATTCATAAGTTCCTCTCCACTTCGTATTTTCTTTTTTGTGAGTACACCACGGCCTGTTTCTTGAAATACAGCCAGGTGTAGCTTGTCATTGTAACGCATGTCATGTTTAGAAAGCCAAGAGTTCAGTAAAATTATCTCTTCTTGATCATCACAAGCGCAAAAATCGCGCGCCTTCTTTTTGTTTCTTCTGCGCCGAGTACGGCCCATTGCTGACTTCAAGGTATAGCACACATTTTACACGGCTGCCACACTATTTACTGGTAACCAACCCAATGTTACTCAATTCATTTACCACGTATAAATTAATCGAAACAAATACTGAATTTGTTTGTTGTCCCTCGAGGCCTCGACATCCACGTGACGTTTTGTTATTTATTGAATTAAAAGAACGTTCTGTTACTACATCGACTTTCTCTACAGTCTTTATATGAAATAAAAAACCGAACTATATTCATAAACTGTACTTTGCAAAATTTAAACTACTTTTACTGTAGATAGGATAAATTTTTATTTTTGCATATAATTTATATTTCAAAAGAAACCCCATAGCAATTCGCTACTGCTAAATATTAAATAACGAAACGTAGAATCGATAACAGTCTTGGAAACGTTTAGAAATATTATAAGAAAATAAATGAATAAATTCATTATCTTACAATTACAGGGGCTTTAAAAAGGATTATGTTACCTCTATGTAATTAACTAAATAAAATGCCAATCAATAATAATGAAAAACTTACCTTGAACACATTAAGAACACGAATCTTTCGTTCAAGAACGTTCAAGCCGCCCCGCCAGTGTCAGTGATTTGAAATTAAACCGTCAAACGGTTTTTGTATGGTGTTTTTTGCGAGGTGTTCTTAATCGAATCATTATATTTGTTTAAATTAAAGTGAATCCTGGATAATTGAGTTACCTGAAGTGTTATAAAAGTTTAGGTACTGATCGCAGCTAATAATTTACTAAAATCACGATGTCTCAACAACAAACCAAAAATTGTATCACACTCCGAGGGTCTGCACAAATAATTTGCGAATATCTGAGTAAGTTCGAAAACAAATGCAATTTTCATTTTTAATTCTTAATTTTCAGCCTGTTCGTTACATTAACGTTTCAACCTTTTTACAGAATTCGCTATAAATTCAGTTTTATTCCAAAGAGGTCTATATCCTCCGGAGACGTTCAAAACCGAACAACAATATGGAATTACACTTTTACTATCGGAAGATGCTCAAATTAAGAGCTTTTTAACCAATCTCTTGACTCAAAGTGAAGGTAAGCATTCTTATTTTTCAAAACATTACTCTGCATCACACTGTCAAGCAAGTCTGAACTTGTTTGCTAAGTTTAACAAAGGCATAACATAGCGAATGACAAAATAAATGCTCCAGTTTTTATTGTTAGCAAATTGTTTACTTATTATAATTTGTGTTTGTGAACATTCTGTAGAACTTTGTGAACCCTAATCTAAGTTTTTTTTCAATTCTTCTATTTACAAACAGAAAAAAGAAGTTAGGTATAGCTAAATAGAGCATTATAAATTTACATCCCATGGCAGGTTTATTAATTTTTACTTACTACTTGTCTTAACTAATCTAATATTTATTTATTTTCAGAATGGATAATTAACAAGAAAGTAAGCAAGCTCTCCCTCGTAATTCTCAACGTAGCAAACAAGGAAATCTTAGAATGCTGGGATTTCAACGTGCAGTACGAAGATGGTGATGCAGCATTATCAAAAGAAAAAAACGAAACCGTAGGTAGTAAAGACTTGAAAAAAATACAACAGGAAATTAGAGATGTCATGTTGCAAGTAGCTGCAACAATATCATACTTACCGTTCCTAGATTGTCGGTGTTCATTTGACGTTTTAGTTCATGCTAAAACTGATTGTGACGTGCCGGAGAAATGGGCTGAAGCAGAGCCTATATCCATAGCCAACGCACAAAATGTTCAATTAAAAACATTTTCCACTAGCCTTCATAAAATGGAAACTGTAGTTAGTTATAAGCTAGCAGATTAGTGTAATATTAGTAGTAGGTAAGCTTACTTTGTTTTAGGATTTTGTGTAAAAGTTTTTATAGCATTTTTTTGCTTTAATAAAATTGTCCACAGCACTCACAGTATTAAATTAAATTTTTGGATTTAATTTACCAAAGTTTTTGAATAATACTTTGTTTTCTAGTTTGTATGATTTTTAACATTCCACCTGAAGAACACAACATTAAAGCATAATAATAAAAAGGCATTTACTTTTGTTGTTTTTTAGCAATAAAAATGTTGAAGATATAATTGTGATGTTGTGTATTCAGGCTCAAGAGCAGCTCACTCATACTGTTAGTACAATATGCATGTAGTAAAAACAAACACAAAATGTCGGTTTTTATGCAAAATGGAACCACTCGACAAAGAAGACGGATCACAATCCATACAAAATTGCCCCACGTCCTATAACAATGTGACGTATCTCAAAAAAAAGATAAAAATATTTAAAAAAATATGGCATACTCTCTAATTAATTTTTTTTACACCTTCATACGAAAAAAATGCTTTAAAAATTGTTCAGGCGCTGTTATGAAAACATCGTTCATAGAACTATTAATGGACTATTTTATTGAATTATTTTTTTGTTGATAGGGTATACCTCACAGGTGGTCCCATAATCATCAGGTCAGGATCTGATGATGGAAACCCTGAGAAATTCAGGGCAACTTTTGAAAGTTGTAGGCATGCGCAGGATAAAAACTTGACTATAAGATGTATGTCTTATAACACTATGCAACAGTGAAGATTCGGAGCTAACCTGATGATGGAGACGAAAGAAGGTCGAGGGAACTCGACAACTGAATATGTAAACTACCTCGTGTTTGGGCTTGTATTATTTGTATTGAATAGACCTTTGCAACAGTGAAGGTTTGGAGCTGATCCGATGATGAAGACCAGAGAAGGTCGGGGGGACTCGACAACAAAATATGTAAACTACCTCAGAAGTCGGTGTCTAATGGATGTACCTAAGTTTATATCCCCACCGACTTCTAGGCCGATGCTCCTAAGAATAGTTTTTTTTTGGAGTCTGTTTTATTTTATTGTAAAAAGTTTTTTTTTTATTTTTGGCTTTTCAGTGACAAGCACAGTTGTCACTATCCGCATAAGTGGAAAGTTCTCATCAATACGAATAATATAAGCCCAAACACGAGGTAGTTCACATATTCAGTTGTCGAGTTCCCTCGCCCTTCTCTGGTCTCCATCATCAGATCAGCTCCAAACCTTCACTGTTGCAAAGGTCTATTCAATACAAATAATACAAGCCCAAACACGAGGTAGTTCACATATTCAGTTGTCGAGTTCCCTCGACCTTCTTTCGTTTCCATCATCAGGTCAGCTCCAAATCTTCACTGTTGCATATTGTTATAAGACATACACCTTATAGTCAAGTTTTTATTCTGCGCATGCCTACAACTTTCAAAAGTTGCCCTGAATTTCTCAGGGTTTCCATCATCAGATCCTGACCTGATGACTACGGGACCACCTGTGAGGTATACTCTATGAAACAAAAAAACAATTTAATAAAATAGTCCATTAATAGTTCTTTGAACGACGTTTTCATAACAGCGCCTGAACAATTTTTAAAGCATTTTTTTCGTATGAAGGTGTAAAAAAAATGAATTAGAGAGTATGCCATATTTTTTTAAACATTTTTATCTTTTTTTATCTTTTTTTGAGATACGTCACATTGTTATAGGACGTGGGGCAATTTTGATCCATCTTCTTTCATTTTTTACTTTTTTTGAAGAATACTAATGTAAAAGTGGTCTAAATTCTTATACAAAATTTTAATCGTTTGCCGAAAACTTTTTTTAAAGTTAAAACAAAAGTGCATCTATCGCCTTTTGTGCAATAACGAGATTTATGGTTCTTTATCTCTGGCCCGTAAAATGACAAACAAAGCGCGTCGGCATGTTTTTTGAGATTACGAGTATTTAAACTAAAAACTAGATACTTATTTTCTTTGTTATCCTATGCAGGTGTTAAAACAAAGCACGTCGGCGTTGTATTGATTAAAAGAAAAGCTTACAGAAACATGTAGATAAATCATATTAAGTAAATCTGTTCTAACATAATGTACGTTAATATACCTTCTTTCCAAGGGGGAAATCATGTGGTTCTTTTTTGTATAAGAATTTAGACCACTTTTACATTAGTATTCTTCAAAAAAAGTAAAAAATGAAATTTGTCGAGTGGTTCCATTTTGCATAAAAACGGACAAATAGTCTTCTACTTACGTATACTTACATAAATCATCATACAGTACATGTTGTAATCATACAGTTCTCTCTCATTGTAATGTTCACTTACTACTAATTTCTGAGCACAGATACTGAGTAGTTGTCCGTGTCTGTCATGTCCCATTCTGCCCCTTACTACCTGGAAATGGTTTCCACACACTTCTCAGGTGGCTATTACCTATTATTACATTTGGCATGAATATAATTGTGTCTTCTATGAAGATAAAATAAGTAAATATTTAGGGACTTAATAAAAAATCCTGATATTACAAAAACTTTCCAAGTGTGTTTATAATGTGCACCAAAGCATGTAGGTGCTTTAAACAAAAAAATGTAGTTAAAAATATTAACTAAGGCTTCATTAAAATAGATCTCAGTAAGTTTTCTATCTTCTCAATGAAATATTAATTTTGATAAATATTGTTGGTTGATTTTATCCTGTAAATTGTGCACGTTGTTTTAAAACTTATTTTAACCAAAATCAGAAGTTCTTATTTTAATTGCATTTGTCATAAAATCTAAGTAGTAGTGGTATGTCTCAATGCAGTAGTCTAATTATGTCAAAGTAGTTTTAAATAGTGATAAGTCAGTAAAGCTTCTGTATTATATTGCCCTATTGTCTTTAGTATCTTGTACTAAGTAGCTGTTTTTTTCTAATATAAGTATAAATTAAATTTTGCTCTTTGTTTTGATTTAAATACTAACCCTAATACGAACCTAACATGTTCAAAATAGCTAAACTGAAAATGGTATCAACTGCTAAGTTTTCAAACCAAGTACCTACATAGCCTTTTTGTTGATAAACCTAGTCTATAAAAAGAAAGAATAATAAATGATGTATTTTTATAATCAGACAATAAAACAAAATCACACAATATTCACATTTCTTTTATTATTTAACAAAGCACTTAAAATAGCAGTTACAAGCTACAATAAATAACACCTATTCAGCAAATAATACTGTACATGACTGTTAATATAACTTAACATTTTTAATTATTGGCTTATTCGATATCGTTTCACAACTCAAACGGCGGAAATAAAGTTAAAAAAGTTTTTTTTGTATTGAGTAGGTAAACTAAACTTTTAAAATTAAAAATGGTATTCTAATTCTTATTAGCTGCCTTGAGTGAAAAGTATGATTAAAAAAGCAAGTAGGTAAAATATTAAAAAAAAAGATAATAACTAAAAAAATTACGTTGAGATTCTTAGTCCAAAAATCAGTAGGCAGGTATATACGAAAAATGAAGGCAGTAAGTGACACAGTGGTTTGAGCATACGGACAAACAAAAAAAAAACTATCATCTGGACTGGTATTTATAAAATTTCACACTGTATCTTACTACTCTGTCAGTCTTCTGTTTTGTGTTTCCTACCACCTGTTGCGTAGATTACCTTCAATAGCCCATAGATGGCGCTAACTGTATTACCTTATACATAATTGAGGAGTGTTTAGTATAGTTATCGGCACGGATAATGAGCTCTCGGCGGAAGAGTGGGGATCGCTTTGCGCACTGTACACTTAAGGCAATAAACCAATAAATCACTTCTGCGCAGGTGAAGGTCAGGGCTCAATATCCTTGCCGATGATTATAAAACTTAAGAAAATAATTTCTAATGTTATGGCTCCTTTAAAATATTATTCCAGTCCCGCGATCCAGTCTAGTACAGGATCGCTTATTGGAAAATAGTAAACCGGGACTGGAATCAACTGAATCCAGTAAGATCAATCCAGTGCAACTGGAATAATGTAGACGGCCAATCCAATGCCATTCTATTCATTCAATCATTGTCACGTATCTGTGTTCATACTTCAACGGCTTCTAAATAACTGGAATAATGGAAACGTTTCAGATCCAATCCAGCACTGGACTGGAATCTCGCCAAATAACTGGACTGGAATAATGTAAACCGGCCATGTGCGTATTTTTTTGTGGAAGCAACAGGTGCCTAGAAATTGAAACGAAGATATTCTCTTAACTATCTACCTTACTGTAAGTATAGTTCGAATATTAGGAACATAGAATGGAATTAATTTTGTAAACTCACATTTTCTTAAGCACCACATTCTACTTAAAGCTAAATATCGTACAAAATTAAGCTTATCTAAAGCAGTTATGTATCAACTAGGTGAACCTATATATTTTCTCTGCAAGCCGATTCAATAGGTACATTTTTTTATCAAGTTAGAAGTTCCAAATCGGTATCAACATAGACAAATACATAAAAGATTAAGTAGGTACGTTATGTGATAGCTACCGTAAACTAAAATTACTTTGTTTTCGAATAGGTACAATTTGTAGGTATCGATCGACTTGCATCGTTCCGGTATTATGTATGTAGTCAGGCTATTAAACTCGATATTATAGGCAGTGGGAAATCGTGTCTAGTTACTATCCATCTTAATAGTCGTAGGCAAAATAATATAAAATCGCATAATACCTACATCCGATGATGTATAATGCAGGAATGCTTTATCATTAATATTTTTTATATAAAAATGCCAAAATACCATTTCGCTTCAGTCGTAACGTTTCGATTTGTTGCGGTCATCACCACAGTGGTTCGCCTTTACCTGCGTACAGAAAAAATGTTGTAGATATTTATTCCTACATTAAAGTTTTAGCATGCAATATTATACCTACAAGTTATTGTTATCTCACAACAAATAGTAAGTTTATAGAAGAGACATGCATTCTGCATGCTTTACCCTGTTTATTAGTAGGTACCCACGAACATAAAAAGCATTAGTAGGTATTGAGGATAGTGAAATGAAAAAATGTAACAAAAACAAAGAAATACTGAAATTAGAAAGGGTTACATTTTTTCATTCATCGAAAATGAGTGCGGAGTGTTAAACGAGTGCACGACATAAAATAAATTTCGAATATACATACCATTTCAGATTTTTCTAATTTCCATGTTCATTCCGTCGCGGTTTTATAGGATTAAAGGAAAATGCAAATAAAAATAAAAACAGAACATTGTCGCCTTTCTGTTAATTCCAACACTCATTCTTTTATTGTCGTTTTGGTATATCCATTACATTGACTTAACATGGTGTTCGCGTCTTAATATTTGTTGTGAGAATACAAAACTGTTCAAAATGTAATGACGTCATTCAAACAAAATACTGACATCCACGATACAAGTGCTCAGCCAAATGGTATTTATTCAATTGAAAAGCTTTTAAGTACTTCTGATGCCGTAAATATTTACTGAGGAGTTCCGAATTTTCCCGAACGACGCCATTTCATTTGAGACGTATAAATGCCCTAAAATCCTCAAAATTTTATTAAAAATAAATAGTCACTTTTCTACTTTAATTACATAATATAAATAGTGAACTTAAATTTGTAGAGAACTTTATACAAACTGAAAAAGAAAAAACGAAACAACAAGAATTATATAAAACTATTGTGCAAGTTTCGGTCCCATATAGCGAGTTAGAAAAATCAGAGAAATAAAACAAATGTTATCGCTATATCCACAACCATACGTCCAATTAGACACACTCATAAAATTAAATAAAAATTAATTTATTTATTACTACCTAGCTATAGTTAAAACTGGTATCTGACTAGGTGATGTAACGGACCGGTGAAAATATGGGAATTGCCTTTTAATTTCTTTTTTACTGTACTTGCTATGCTTTACAAAGAACAGTAGTATCTTTAAAGATGCATTTTCATGTATTTGTATGGCGGGTAACTGCAAAAATGTTTGAAGTATTATTTTTTAAGTAGTTAAATTATCTCTCGTGTTATTTAGGAATGGCATTATTTCTAAATAAAGATTATGTAATGGAAAGTCAAATACATAGCAAGTAGGTAAGCAATACTGTTTTCAGAAATGATACTTTTTGTAAAAAAAAACCCTTACCCTAATAGATATGTACATAAGTTGCAAGTCTCTTTATCATAATATTACATACTACTAGTTATCAAACCTTAAAGTTAATAATAAAAATAATAAATTGCAAATATTACAAATAATGTTTAAAATATTTACATCTTCAATAATAGAAGAAAATATAGATTTCAAATGTTATCGCTCATAGTAAAAGATAAAGAAATAGCACTATTTGCAATAATATATAAAGTTAAGTCTTACAATAGACTTTGTTCGGTTATCACCAAAAAAATCGATAAAACCCGTGAAATGTTTAGAGAAATCAGTTCAATTATAATTATAGTCGATATAATTGTTGGAACTGTAAAATGGAAATACTTAAAAGTTTATAATCTCACTGGGCTATTAGTAAAATAATTTAATAGTAATTTAAAGCTCAATGAAGTTCAAAAGTAACCGATCTCAAATGAAAAATACCTAAGTAAAAGCGATAGATAATAACGAGTAAAAATTAATAAGTTAAATTTTCGAATCAATTTTCAGACTCGAGGTTCATGAAAAACGTGTTTTATTATTATTTACAAATGCCATAAGCACGTTTGGCTTCTAAAAAAACTAAGCATTCAGCATCATAAACTGTCGCAACAATTGAGACAGCTCGTATTAAATTCTCGTATTTTTCCTACAAGCGCACGCGATGGAAACACTGGGCTTGGGCCGTGAAAACTAAAAAGTTTTGCATTATAAAAATCTTTAAAAATATTGCATTCCAAATTAAAGTACTACGTGATACCGTTAGCATAAATTATAAAACGTATAAAAATGTATTAAACATTGATAATTTTCAAAAAAACTAATGTAAATCTACAAATAGATGCAAATATCTGTCTCGTAAAACGTAAAAGTTTTAACAGTCCAGCCGAGTGCGTCGGAAAGTCGCGAGCTAAAAATTTTAAATTTAAAATTGGAACGAGGTGGGTTATGCGCCTGCGCTTCGCTGGCTAACAGTAGTATGTGATCGAGAGGCCCAGTTTACATGTGTAGGAATGGGACATACTACTTCTGTTCGATATATCCTTATTCTCGCAACGCTGCCCGTTGAAGCCTTCCGGACATCTGAAAAGAACAAAATAAATCTTACAAACTTAGAGCCTTTAAAGCTGAATTGAACTCGTGGGAACTTGGTATTCTCCTTTCTGTGGCCGAAGAATATAATTACTTATAGCGGATCAACTTTCCGCGACTACTTAAAAATAGAAGAGGTTCAAAGGTTTGATAGGTACTCACTTGCAAGCTTGTTCTTGAACGATTTCGAAGAACAAACATGTGCCTCCATTGAGGCAGTATGACGACGGATCGGGCATCGGACATGGCGAGCCCAACGTCGCTGAAAATAACATAAAATAATGTTAAAAATCGTAATTTGCCCACGATTTGCAAAATAAATAATCTTACAATTAACATAACGCAATAGTTGCTTGTGTAAAGTGTAAGAAAATAAATGGTCAACAATGACCTTAAACTTAAAAAATACCAAGTGTTACAAACACCGATACCACCAACTATTGATAGATCCAACAATAATCATCCGCTTGGCCCATAACAGAACACCGATACAAAAACGAATGATACAACAAACTCATTATACAATGTAACCGATCACCCTATTGGCCTGTATACAGACATTGTTTGAGCGACATTCGCGGAAGAAGCAGTAAGTTTCCCAAGTGTTGTTCCCAGTACAACGGTACGAGCATCGGTAAACAATGTGACATGGTTTGTCGTGTTCCTTTGTTTACGTATCGGCACTGTTGAATCTGGGCAATATGGCTATTCAGATCAGATCAAGTTCAGTCTCTTTAACACGATTCGTATTAAAGAGACGCAGATCGTGTCGCAAGGACTTGGATATTCGTCTATTGAGCTGCCTATATGACTTCGCATCGTGGGAAGACTGCAACTGTAGCAAGCGTCGTTCAGCCATGAGGTTTAAAGACACAGTTTGAAACAATATCAGAGTAGATTAAATATAAAGGCAGATACTCACTCGAGTCATCAGGCGCGGCTGTGACTGGAGGTAGAACGCTGACGTTAGCGCTGGCGATGGCCGGTGGCCCCACCGCGCCTTGCGCCCTGCATTCGTACGCTGCGGAGTCTTCACTGCGCGCGTGCCTTATCACTAATACCGAGCGCCTCCTGAAATTTGACACAGAGGGTGATGATTAATGACTTTAGTTAAAGATCACACAAAGAATACGCCGTGTTAAGATAGCGAGTCTGACTTGTAGTAAAACTATCGGAAACAATACGGCCCAGTTAATGACATGTAGTACAACAGTAAAAATGTTTTCCATGTCCCTAATACAAAACCATAAAAATAATCTGAGGCGACACATTAATTCAAACAGTTCTCTTGTGCAAAATATCTAAATCATCATCAGAATGTCTAACGATCCATGAAATTGTTCGCGACGCTCAATCATAATAATTACTCTATACCTCCATTTTGACCGTTGAATGTATTAGAAAAACTTCTATAACTTAAAGTTAAGGTTTAGTTTTGCTTGACTCAGCAGCAATAGTATTTGGAGACGCACTTTCAGGTCGGTCAATGACAGCTGTCTGCAGTTGCGATTAGTGCAGTAATCGTTGCACTTAATGTTAGGACCATACGAGTGCATGCCTCATTTGTTTGCAGACAACATTGTTACTATTTAACTGGAGTAGTACCTCTCTAGTACACAAACATGCTCTCATTTTGGATCAAGATCAACATTGCTTGAAGTCAACTGGGTCATTACGGTAGCTGTTTGTAAGATAGATACTTGGTGATTTAATTTGTGTTTATTTATTATTAATGGCGATCATTAGGAATGTAATAAGGAGAATCTTAGCGTATTAATCTCAATGTCGCACTCCAATATACCCACAAGACTTTGAATACCAGGAATAAAGATGTCTCGGATAGTTCTTTGATAATACCTAAATTTTCAAGATAGCTGATATCTCACCTGAAATTCTGCACCCGGAATCTTCTTAACGCGATATCGGCGACGGGTTTCCCGTCCTTATACCATGAGATGCGAGGGGGTGGCCGTGCGCTTGCCTTGCACTCCAGTCGCACCCGGTTGCCGCGTGTTGTCCGCACCGACTGCATTGGTTCCACGCGAGCTGGGCTACCTGGGGACAAGGATAGACTATCAGTTGGGAAGCTTTTAAATATGTTAACTCGTTAATGTTCTGACAAGTAGTGCCATGAAACTGTAGACATGCAAATTCAATATCTAAAACTCTGAGAACGTATAACTAGGTAAATATATTTTAGGTTCGTTTTTAGTGTTATTCCTGAAAGCGTGTGACTAACTGAATTGAAATTGAAATGGCGAATCCAATTTTTATACGTCCGTCGCGTCATTAACCCAGTTCTCAGTAGTCCGGTACCCTATATTCAATCGCGAAGTGACGATTCGCGTCTGTAAATCGCAACAACATCAAAAGGAAATTGGAAAATCTCTATCTCGATACTTAAGCAAGTCGCCTTCAAAAGTCCCAAACTAAAAATAAGCTGCTGTCATTAGGCCAATGGCCTTATTATTTTGTGTGACGAGTAACATATGTAAGAACCGAAATAAACTCGTATTATCTAAACGGGACTCATTCGTTTGGACAGCATCCCATCCACGGACGATGGAAAAAAATTGGCTGCTTTTCAGTGAGTAAAGCGAAAAAACTAAAGCTTTAGTAGTAAATCACTAACTATTTCTTTAGGATGTGTCATCCTGTCTTCGTCTGGTGGGAATAGGTAGGATTGCGAAAGCTCGGGCACATTTTATGTTGGACATATATTTTTATGCGAAATCGACTTCCAGGCGCCCCATGAGATCTCTATAAGACATCATATTGTAACATTTGACCAAACGTTCACATTTGGCACTGCGCCGCGTTACGTAGAGTTTGGTAACAGCTGCATGCGTGTGTTCATACAAAACTTCAATTAAATTCAGTCTAGGCAGCGGCTTGTAATAAAAAAGATATAGATAGGTCTTCAATGACTTTGTGTTAAAGAAAAATCGTTTCAACATTAATAAATTGGATCAGAGAAGATTCAAGACTATAAAGAAATATTGTTCTAGATACTTCAGAGCTAAGTAGCCACGTAATCAGGGCATATCTGTCGCCATAGTGCCACCTACTTACCAAATGGATGGGGCACTTAATACCCCATAGTAATTCTTACCCTATGAGCTCATCATGGTCACGTCATCCATTCAATCTCACACCCACTTACTATTTCATTCATACTATGACAGTAGTTTTATAGAACTCTTTGGTTACCATCAGAATCCTATGTTTGCGAATTGAGTTCATAGTAAACTAAAAGATTTGTTTTTCTGACAAATTATTGTTGCTGAAATGTGATGCAATCGTTCTATTTTACTGTATACCTAATGTTTCTTATTCACTTGTAACACATATTCAAATATTCTTACATCAGTTTTGTAAAGACCACGTTTTGTAGAAGACGATTGATGGCAATCTTGGTTCATAGAATATCGAGCATCAAGTGCCATTAAATAGACCTAGTAGCGGACCCAAGGAAAATTCTGATAAATCCACTTAAAAAAAGAGATGTGTGTGGTTAACGGCCTATATATTCGGCGACTAGGTATATAACGGCCGGTATATTCAGTCCGGATTTCGCCAACCATGAATTGGCTTTACCTACGTAGTATTTCACTAATGTCCGTCACGACTGAATGGAATGCCATAAAGTCATATGAATGGAGGATCATTGACATTCATGACAATCCTACCTCCCACGCCCTGCGACCCAACGTCACAGGTCTTTAACCAGTAGTTTTCGGCTTATGAATGGAGATTTTACGCCATTTCTATCAACGAAAGTGGCAATTACGTCAGATGAAGGCATTTTTACTCTGCCAAAGTAAATAGCACGTCTTTTGAAGAGGCATTACGTAAGCAATACCCCTCTTTCTGTGAGAAAATTAATCTGTGAGAGTAATTGTGAAGATTCGACAAATAGATTTCGTTATTGAGTAGAAGGACTTTTATGACGAGTTAAGAAAAATCCTATGACCCATAGGAGCTGATTACATCATTCTCAACAAAACACTTACAAAAAAAATGAGTCTACGAGCGTAGACCGTGGCTAATCAAATACATCGTCACCTAATATAAATAGTCTAGTAGCTAGGGACCACATCCTGAACGGAAACTGAATTGGAACATCACAGGTGAGGTGAACTGGCTGACGGCCAAGTGACTCAGAACAGTGTTGTTGGAGACGACCGCATGACAAACAATTGTCCAATAATGCGAAGAGCCGAAGGTCGGAGATTCATTACCTGTTACGACTTTGGTACTGTTAATTGGTATTGCTAAGTTGAAAGGCATTTGGCAATATAAGAAGATGGATGGCTGATTAAGCCTCAAGACCACTGAGCTTTTCATGACTTCGTCGAATTGCGGATCTTTCAGTGGTCGTGGGATTGTTCCACTACATTAAATCAGCATTACTTACAAAGAGTCTTGGAAATAAAGAATGCTCAATAAGCTTTTCTTGCAGATTTTCACAATTTTCACAATCTGTCTGTAATATCGATAAATTAAGCCTCATTAGGTATACCTACGCTCAAAGGCGAACGGCAGATTTCGTACCGCATATTTTTTTTGTTGTTCAGTTATAGAATTTGTACCAATTATTAAGGCTACTAAGCCATTTATTTTCATGTTAGTGTAGTATTTTTAGAACTCCGGATTAATTAATTATACCAATTAAAAGATTCAAGTAATTCGAGGCTCGAAATGATAAATAATTATTTAAAAATAAAAATAACAGTAAATATTATTAACCAATTACGTATTATACCTTAAAATGAATAATTATTGCATACTATCTTAATAATTATCAATTTAATGATATAAATTATTGTCACCATCAATATTTTTTTGTATTGGCAATTATTTTATTGACAGGTAACGAAAATCTTTCAGTCTCTGTTCAGTTATTTGTTGTTGATTAAGAGACAAGCTAGGTAGAACATTTATTTTATTACCATAACAATGTTTAATATGTTTATGTACCTAGGTAAAACAACCTACATGGGTACACTGTAGTACATAACCTTAAAAAACAAAACTGGTTATAACTTTTACTTCCCAAGTTCTAAAAATCTAAGAATTTACAAAGGGCTTGTCTATCATATTACCCACCAATTAAAACAAAAAATATACCAAAACACGAAATTTTATTAGCGGTACGAAAGTCCCATATTGCCATTCGCCTTTCGCAAAAACTCACGATTGAAAATAAAGAGGTATGAAACGAAATTGCTGATTTAAAGGAATCGGAATCGATGCCTGACCACTCAAATCAGGCTTTAGCATTTTCTATCGCTGAAAAACAGATGGCGCTAGCGGTTCACGTAGCCAGCATCAACCAAACATTAAAATCAGGTACCACAAAGTATAAAACCGAAAATTAATTACAGATTGATATGTTATCCGAATCAAAAGAAACTGTAAAACAAATTGTTTACCCAGCAATGAAAATAAGGAGCGTTAGTGTGCTTGCCCGATATAAATATCCAGTGGTAATTAAAGACAGCGCAGACGGGCCGACAGTTTCAAAATAAACGGCTTTTTATTTTTAACTGCAGCCACAATAGATGCAGCTTAGTTTGAGTGTTTAGGTATTTCTTTGTTGATAGTAAGCGGTTATTTACTATAAATGCATTTTTACGACTTATCTATCTAATAAAAACTGAATTACAAGAACAACTGTATGTAGGTGTTTTGTAAATATAATTGATATACTTAGCTAGATTACCACAGATCGAATAGTTCAAATATTAAACATTGGGTACTAACCTCGAGTGTTACATATATATGTATTACCGTAATCATTACCTACCAAAATTAAGTAGTAAAATTACCTATTCATTTTAAACATTGTGCCTATTTACCCAGATCAACCACTTACAGCTCAGCTTTTATTAGGTAGGTACCTACATTCTAAACTTACCTATCTACATTTATTAAACCTGTACATACATAACTTATTCAAATAAAATATCATGACTTGTCTCAAAACACAAACGTACCAACTTTATAATGCTACTTGTAGTTAATTTTTTCCTCCACATACAATAATATCGACAGCAATTTATATTTTACTGATCCAAAGCAATCTCGAACTACCGTGGTGGCATCGTGTGTGTTCCTTCGAGAAATTGCGTTACAATCCCCATAAAAACATGTGTTTATATCTTCATCGGGATGATCGGGTGTGAGGGCTCACTTTATTGCTAATTCAAAGTTTGTTATACTTACTTTAAAGGTTGAAATATCAATCTATATCGTTTTACGAAAACTTCTAATAGGTGAAGACTATAGCCAAAGACTATGTTTACAGTTGATTGCCAAATAGAGATGATAAAATAGGGGTATAATTAAGCCTTCACCAAAACCTCAATACCAAATCATTTAATTAATCAACAATAATAATTAACCGAAAACTGCGTTACTTGCTAAATAAAGCCAATGCCTATGCCTAATCGACAGTTCCTAATGTAATTTCCATATTGCAATTGAAGGATTTGCCTTGCACCTATTTATTTGATTGAAGGTTACCTTTCGATAGATTCGAGTTACGTTCGTATTAAATGCGCCGGTGGTCGATCAGGAGACTCGTCGTAAAAATTTAAGTGCCTCAGTAATAATTCCATAATAAAAAACATCATTCAATCATGGAGCGGCTTGGTTTTCATTATGCTTATATTTAGCTTTAAATGAAGGATGGGCATTAAAATTCAGGTGGTTATTAAGACTACTATTTTTATTACAGTTTTCCCATGATATATGGCTTTCATTAATATTTTAAATCCATCTCAATTTAAAGTGTCTTGGTAGATTTATATGCCTACGTGCCTACTGACTTTCAAAACATCTAGCATCCTATTTTTGTCGTTATGAAAATAACAGATAAATATTCGTCAATGCGACATTATCTATTGCGGATAGGCTGGGCAACATTCATTGATTTCATTATAACATCTTTATTTATTATATATTAAAGAAATTAGGTATGCTTCCAAGAGCTACATTCGAAGATTTCTCAACAAATCAACGAATTCTCTTCCGAGCACGTAATTACAGTGACCGATTGCTGACCGAGTGGCGTTCCAATTTTTTACATTTTAAAATAGTTCACGCACTATAGGCAGGTCCCAAATGACACGAGCTGCGTAAGTCGTATGCATAAATTTTAACGTAACGATCTCAACAATAAAATACGTTGTTCTGAGTCACAGGTTTTCCTTGAAACGCGAAGATGCATGCTGTAATTTTTCTCGTAGTGAATGAGCCAGATTTTTTGTCGCCTGCTCTTGTAATTCTACCTGGGTTTTCCTGGACTTTTAAGTAGATGCTAAGTTGTATTACCTATGCGCACCTATAAATAAAACCAAAAGGCGCTTAGCTTTTTATTTTTAGTTCAATGATGAAAGGTAATGTTTTCTGCATTTGGTCATATTTGTGCCAAATCTTCTTGGCTCCTTCTGAATTCTTAAAGAAAAATATATTCTGTCGCTCTACCAAATTGTTTTGTCGTTGTATGGAGAAAAAGAAAATCAGACAAAACAATGGGTACCAACTCAGGAACCCAAATTAGCCACGTATTTATCTCCGTAATTATAAGGATTTAGTTTTGTTTTTCAAAATAAAAAGTATTAAAAGGTCAATACGCTTTCACACCCACGATAAAAAAATGTCAACAAGTTATAAAAAAGTGTTTAAAAGTTGGCAAATTCGCAACCCTATTAATTTTGCCAGTGGCCAGTGGCTGCGATGGTCGTCGGCATATATTAGTGAAAGGGCAGAGATGAGCATGTTATTTTACGATACAGTCGAATCAGCCTTAAATATATGAGGTTGTTCTTGAGCTCTTACTTCACCAATGGCTGGAATAGGTCAACAGTTTAAACTGTATGGAAAAAGCGAGATGCACACCATGTTATTCATGGAATACACCATGCATTCAAAACACATAATTGAGAGGGTAAGTAAGTTATTTAGAAAGAAAATCATCTTATTACTAATCCTAAACATTTTAATAAAAACCACAAACCACACGACAAACGCAGTTGCGATCGGTTTGTTTACGCTGCGTCGGCGCGGGCGAAAAAAGCACGTAGTACGCATGCGCGACGCGCGGAGAGGGGAGGCATTCTACTACACTACGGCGGCGGCGATGACTTCGTTTTTTACCACAATCGGGTTTCCTTTTGACTTGAGCGCCTGGTTTTTTCGTTAGCGCCCAGTTTGGCGTAGCAACTCCATATACAGTTACACCGGAGAGGCAACCCCGCAGAATTGTTTTTAAATGACGACTGCTTGCGCAGACGACGCGACGCGCGTTACTTTAGAGTGCGCCCTTTAAAACGTTTAAGATGCCGACATAATTTGTACTCTGTAGAAGAATATTAGGCACGCTTTGTGTAGTCAGGGCTAAAGTTGATTACCTAATTACCGACAAGTACCTTCCTATGATTGCAATTTTTTATACCTATCATAAATAATAGGACAGGTACTTATTCATAAAATATTCCATGTAAGTACCGTCCAATGTAAACAAATAAAATCTAAAAAAATCATCCTATCTCATTAAACAATTCTTCACGGTGGGAAATGAAAGAAACATGGGCATCAATATAAACTAATTTAAATACATCCATCAAACAGGCATGTTTAAAAATTATAACATTTTACCTAAAATTAACTAGGTAACAGATTACAGTATCAACGGTTAAATGCAAAGATCGCACTAGAATCGCGCGCGCAGCCTACAGTCGGCAAATAAATACAATCTTTTGTTCATCCCCACATGGTCCGGAGTTACGATAAGCGAGTCCGTATCCCATCCCGGCCGAGGACAGTAAAAGTATCCATTTATTGTTGTTTTTTGTACATTTCATTTTTACTTGCGTTTTTCCTTATTTTTGTTGCATCTCTCTTATGTTTAGATATTTAGAGATAAACATAAATAAAGTGTTCAGTGTTGTCAAATAGCGAATAAAAAAAAACATCTCTGAGTGTTTAGAGAGCTAGCTTTAAGAATCGAAATTAATCAAAATCTAGATACATACATGATATTTGAATAGCTTACCTATTTCTTTAAGTCTAAGTAGTCTGATTCACGCTATGTTTAAGGTACCAAAACTTTTTAACACAAATCACAAAATTGTCTCACGAACAATACCTTAATCAAAAAATTCCAGACTAATACCGAGATGTATCGTTTTTTTTTTTATTATTAAAATGAATTCTTACTCAAAACATTTACTTGAAAGTAAAACGAAAGACGACATTAAACAAATTATCATCATTATAACCGTATAAAATTTCGTACGAAATCATCAGGCTATCAGAATGGTTTAAATTCAAGAACAATACCAGCTTTAGGCGGTTTACAATTTAAATATTTATAGGGCACGCGTGGTAGCGAATTTTCGAATAATTTTTGAGGATTCCTGCAATTTTACTGTGAATAGATTGAGATTGCGTGATATTCGGCTGCAGTATGTAGGGTCTCCACACGTTTAGGATTATGCAGGACTTTTAAAATAATTCGGATACAAAAAATCTAGTGTCTACACGATACTTTGTTTCATTATAGAACCTCACTTAGCATCTTTCTAAATAGAATGTAGAAATTCAGGATTAAAAGACAATAGTTCCTGTCTTTCTATATTATCTCCTATTCTAAACATATCTTCAGCTCAATAAGCTTTTGCACTCAAGATTCCTCCAAAGCAAAATGCTATCTGACTCCCGAATCCTAAGAATCCATATTCACCCCAAATTATGGTATTCCTAATGCAGAGTCCATTCGCACCCTAGTAATTGGCTACCCATCGGGACGTTAACCGTTTTAGGAAATATTTTAAGGTTCGATGACTCTGCTTAGAGGTCACAGTAGGTTGCTATGCAGAGGACAGGATGGGGCCAATCATGGTGATAGCATGAGACACCTGCCTTTCCCCGGCTAATGACCGATTGATTTCGATGTAGTAGTCTGCAATCATTTGAGGACGACATGAATTGCTGATTCGTCTGATACAGTAATAGGAATATTAATGAATTCAGGCTGAACTTTACCTAAGCCTTCGTGTTTAGACCATATAATCATTATTGTAAATATTTAAGGTTTAAGGCATTTTAATTGCTTCTTTAAAAATACAATTGTCATGTCTAATGTCGATGTACGACAAAACAATAAGGATCGAAGTGCATCATGATGAGAACCTAAAATCCTTTTGAATCAATCGATTGAATTAAACAAATACTGCCAGTAAACACCTATTGAAATTTTGGAAGCTTCGCCTGGGTTATAAATAACATGTTTTAGTTTTACAACGTGTCCTAATTTACGCGAATTAGATGCGCCACAGACATACACCGATACATAAACTGTGTAAAGCGATTCACACTCGTGTAACGACAGTGGTTATTTGCGCGACCACCGATTCGAGACTTTATTACTCACTGATAAATATCTAATAACAATATTGTCAGATTATCGATCCCCATTTCTTATAAAATAATTTCAATTGTTTCGTAAATTAGGAATGAAATGATGGATTAAAGATGGAAATAACTCCATGATACTACCTATTTGGCCGATCAATTCTCCACTAAATATGCACAAGTATTCAATGACGTACTTATTAATACAGATGTCATCGTATTCAAGGAATTCAGAGCAACCAATTGAACAAATAAACAATATGCATGTAAAGAAACCCAAATATGCATACCGGCAAACATAATAAGTAGTCGGTGAAAAAAACCGAAACATTCCCAATACAAACATCCCACAATTATTTCAGACATGGTGATGTTTAAACAGAATTTGATCACAATACTGAAACGAATGTATTTGTTTTCCACATGGATTGGGCATATTATAAAGAAGGGGATGGTGATATATAATACCTTAATAAAGAAAAAGGAGAGCAGATAGAAACACTTGAGACTACAGCGGTCTGTGATGAAAGGACGGACAGAATACAAATGAGAGCTGGTGACAATGCATTGGAATCCAGAGACGGCAACAAGTAGGTTAAAAGGTGAACATGGCAGCTATTACTGTAATTAGAGGTGTGTTGGCATAGTAATGCAAATGACGAGGCTATGTGGAGCTAGCTTGATGCTTGCGTGTCATATTGGAAAGTTAGACCAATTTATTAAACAATTTAATGCCCATAAGTCAATCAGAAAATAGTACATATATTTTATTTAAATTGAAATGTTCCTCTTTGAAATCTTGGTCACTTAATTTGATGATACTATAAGCACCATAGAAGAAATAAATCTAAAGAGTATCAACCCTAGATACTTCGGCGCCACTTAATGATCAATAGTAACGTGGATGGATTACAAAACAGTACGGTATAGATATACCTCGTCAGTCATATGCAAGTCTTAGTGATTATTGCGCAAGACAATTACACTTCTTTCTCCTTGAAGGTACACAGGATTAACAAGTGCAGTAGATGTTATTGTCATATAATTATCATCAAGTTGTCTAAGGGAGATATGGACATCGACTGAATGCTAATGGCTATTGAGCTGCTATGCTAATTTAAACTAAAAAGGCAATCAACAATGCATCAAGGCAATAAAAACATACATACTACAACATGCAAACCGTCCTCTTTAACTTTCAAGAAAAGCAGTCGCAATCCTTAATCCTAACAAAGGTTTTTATTCGAATGCATTTGAGGACATTGGAGAGGTCTAATTAAACAGTTTCGTGAACTTTTTACTGGGGAAGCCATAATCGGCCTTAAACGGCCGGTAATTAAGGCGATTGCTATCGATTCGGCCGTGGGAGATGCCGGCACGACGAAACAGCCTGTGAGGCCGATTTTTTGAACTTTCCATCAGTATGGTGAATTAGCAAATAATTGCTAAACTAAAGGATAATGGCATTTTACTTTTTTCTTGGCGAACGGTAAATGGACGGTCCTGAAGTTTTGGTAAGGTACGTATTTAAAGCTAAACGGTTTTCACTTTTACTTGCTTTTAGTTTTTGTGTTAAATAAGCTCTTGTTGCGTCGGTGAATTCTTGATTCTGGTATAGGATTTTCTTCTTATTACAACTCTATGTATTCCTTATTTTTATTTAGTCATCAAAGAAATGGTTTTCGTCACCTCATCTCATCCTCAGTCAATCGAAGGTGTTTCATTAGTCACTAAATGTAGGTATTTTAGTATTTCAGTGCAGTAATTGGTTTTTCTCAAACCAGAAAAAGACTTTGCAGTGAATACTGTCGGATGTCATTCGGGAAGCAGACGAAATCAAATAAAATTGTCTATTTTCGTCAATCGCAGAACAATTCAAAGCCTTGACGTTATGGCAAAAAATTGGCAGTCGAAAGTTCCTAGGTCTCGTCAGAACTCAAATAATGATGAAACATGAAAAAGAAACAATAAAGTACCGCTTCGACTATAAACATTCAACCAGAAAGCAATGAAAGTGAATTCAGCGATTCGTATGAAAACCTTCGATAAACATTATAAAGCTCGCCATTGTGAAACAGCGGAAAGTGGTGAAAACATGACACGTTTTATTTAAATATCTCATTCAAAATAGTGTGGCGTGACCTCAATACTGGATGGTGACGAGCTGACGATACCAGTGGGTGGGAACCTTGACACTATACCATTGTTGCATGCCTGATCCTAAGTTCCTGATGGCACAAAAAATGCAGGCAGTTTTTACGGTCCAGTAAGTCTAGGTTCGTTATGTCTGTCTTGTATTCTTTTCCAGTTTTAATTAATTGGATTTTAGTTAATTAGTTTTAGAGTATTGTACCTACTTCTTTTCCTTTATGTCAGTAATGCCCAGTTCTTCACTTTCCATTATTGGTTATCTTCCCTTAATTGATTAAGACATAACGCGAGAAAAAAAAAATGAGATAGGTACTGTAGAGATACTACAGTACTGAAGTAGATTAGAAGTAGGTTTTATTTATTATATTTAATACCTGGCCGGACAATGATGTAAATAGATTCGATTTGATATAGAATAAGTTTTTATATTGAAGTATGTCACTTCACCTCTCGAGCCCAAACAATAAATGTCGTGATATCGAATCAGTTTTTCATTTTGAGCAAGATAATTATCTCCCGGTCCTACTCTTTTAGGTTTTACTCTTTTAGATAGGTACTACTCTTTTAAACAAATACCTACTTGACAAAATATAAATCAAATCTTTATCTTTATAGAGACACCGACTTCACATCCAATTAATGACACTAAATGCGTCGAAAAAATAATAAAAAGCGAACACAATAAAATCGTTTATCTTTATCGCGGAATCCCTAAATCAAAGCCAGGGATCGGACTTCAGACAAAATAAAACGGATAAAAAGCAATGGATAAAATTGAGATACTGTTAGTTGGGCAAAAAGCATTCCGTTAGTCCTTGCCGGAGGCGCCTGTGCACAAACTCGCCAAACTAAAACATGACAGTGACTTTTTAGTGCATAAGGGCCTAGCGTTTTATTTATAAGATGGCTTAAATTTTTTATAAGGTGGTTAAGATAATCAAGTTGTGAGCTTGATACAAAAATGTCCTTCGATATTGAGATTAAACAATGTCTACATAACGTGTCCAAAATAAGCATTCTTTCGGGATTCTTAGCTGTACGTTCTTTTGGATATTATAGGTAGTGACTAGGTAAATGTCAATACTTTTTATCTATTGGTACTGAAGCGTATGCTTTCTGCAAGTGTGCTTTAGTACATAATTGCACTAAAAGGTGAAGAAGTGCGTTCATTTAATCAAGTACATAAGGTGACAACACAGTCCAAGTGCGAAAGCGTCACAACCCGAAAAAGCAAACTTTCCCCTCCCACGGTTTTTTGCCAAGTCACATTGTTTTTGGCCGATGGTTGCTGGCATTTTCGGAATTCAGCCATTTACATAAATACCGAGGAGTCTTTGTTGAGCCGCTAAGGCGCCGCAGAGGGAACGGGTTGCGTCGTAGTTGCGTACGCGCGGTTGTTCTTAAATGGCGAACACTGTTGTTTGTTTTCAGTTTTTGTTTCTTAATATATAGCTTTGTTTCTTGCTGAAAGTTTCGGAAAACTATCCTGATAATCATTACCTATATGAAGATCTTTTTACCCTCTGATGTCGTCCGCAGTTTCAATGAATAGAGATAATACATGTTAAATGTATCTGAATTCGTTTTAATTTTAGACAAGTTTAAAGGATTAGCAGTCAAATGCTAACCGCAACAAAAATATCCTTTAACCACACCACCGAGCAACGTCGCATTCTCAGCAATAAAGTTGAGACATAACAATCGAAATTATAATTAGTTTTCAATATATTCAACCCAGGAGTCGAACCGAAACAGGTCATCAATCTTAAAGAGCCGTGGCGCCGTCTTTTCACTGACCCCAACACCCCATTTTGGTAAAAAAAGGACCGAAGCTACTATAAAGAATGGGCAGCAAAAACCATAATATTCTTCACAAAATCTATCGTCGAAATTAAATGAAAATGGGCTTTATTTTCGTAAGAATAAGGTCACTGTGGAAGCAAAATGAAATCGTAAGTTTGGTAATTAGATTCTGACAGTTTGAAATCGGCAAAGAGGCCGACTGTCAAAAAGTCGGCGCCAGAACCAGCGTGCTGTAAATAAAACATTGCAATTCGGAAATTTACGATTCTTAGGTTTGGCACGTTCTGTTTTAAGATGAGGCGAATTAGGCGCATCAAAAAAATAATGTTCATACAGTAGAAAACAGTAGTAGGTCAATTTCAAAACCTAAACTACGCCCTAATACACACTTGTCCATTTATTAAAATAAACGTTTCCACTAAAATCAAATCACCCGATTTTCTTACGATTCAAAGCAGAACTCGTGTATTTTCATAACAATTTTCTATAGACGCTGCCAATGATTTTCGTAGGTACAATATTTTCTATTTCTTATTTCTATTATTATGAAATTGATTCATACACGCGGTGTTGCCCAGTCTTTATAGCCCTCGTAAATATATTACTCACTCTGCCTCTCTTCCTATATAATATACGGTCTGTTATGTTTTAGAATTGACTCGAAACTCTAATTTACGATTTTGTAAATCGTTTTGGGGTAGCGGTGTCGCCACTAAATAGTAATGGATTTTTACACGCAAGTAGGTAAGTATTGAATAAATGGGCCCAATTAATGGGTTGGTGACAGCTCTATGGTTCTTAGTGCAAGGTCAGTAGGTAGAGATTATGTAAAAGACGGACACCTAAATGATTTGAAAATAACAAAATAATTTTGTGTAAAAATGTGAGGTACTTTGCCTTTGACTCATATTTTGGGTGCGTGTTTATTACATAAAAATATAGAACACTATAATAAAAAGGATTTCATTAGATAATTTTCAAGAAGAACTATCTCACTTTTAAATCCCACTTGATCATTTAGCGACCGTCAAAACGGATTCAATATAAGTTAGTGCGAGCATAAAAGTGTTGGCATCGAAACTGATACAAATGGACCATTACCAAGCCTTCTAATGCTAGATGTGTAGGTATAAAAATATGGAAGTGCAGTTTTGCTCTCATAAATCACGAAAGAAATTCGTAAAAAGTTTTCGGAAAGTGAATTACTGTTTGCGAAATTGATAAATGATGTGACCGAAGTAATAGATAGTTGTTTTTCGACTCGACTATTTGGGAGACTAAAATTCAGATTGTTTAAATCCCAGATCAATAACGGTAATGTAAATATTACAACACGAGTCAATAAAGGGGCTGAATTTCAGCTGTAAGGTATTTCGTTGTCAGCAAAATTCTCATATTTTTATATCAGTTGATATTAAAGTTAGTGTCCCATTTGACCGTTCCCAATATAATAAACTTACTAATTACTAATCAATATGCAAATAGAGACAACACTAATAAATAAAAACCGCAGAACTTGTAACAAGGGTACACCAAAAAGTATAAAGCAATAACAACAAAGAACATTGCACAATACTCG
The DNA here is from genome assembly GCF_022581195.2 of Helicoverpa zea. Lineage (NCBI taxonomy): Eukaryota > Metazoa > Arthropoda > Insecta > Lepidoptera > Noctuidae > Helicoverpa > Helicoverpa zea. The sequence continues at coordinate 1,004,406 of NC_061456.1, read as the reverse complement.
CAGACATCTGTACTATAAAAACTAACAATAAAATAAAACACGATTAAATTACTGAAGGCACTATCAAGAAATTTATCGGTACTGCTAATGAATAAGATACAATTGCACCTGCCTTTGCCTATGGTGAATATAGTACCGTTATACTTGTCATTTACCATAACATGTTTGGACTAACAGGTGATAATGCATCAAACTCTTTCATGCCTGAAGGGATGAATAAGATATCAGAATTAATTACTACGAATGTTAATAATTGTTGCTTAGATAGTAATGGAGATGAGGCTACTGGTCGAAAATATAGTTTTAAAGATTATTGGAACAAATTTTCGTAATTAAAGACAAGAAACCGATGTTACATTTGTTCCTTTGACCGAGGTCTTAATTTAAAACGATCTTCAGCGTAACTGAAGAATTGCTGTTTGGTTATGACCTAGTCTTTTCTCCTTCGTGGTTATGACTTAGCTTCTGTTAGATGTTTTATCTCTCCATCAGTAAAACAGGTGGTCATTATTAAGATTTACTAAAACATTTATGACTTAAAGCATTTTCGATATGAAATATGCACGAGCAACAAGAAAATGTGTCGTGTTTACTTGTGACTCACGCACAGCGAGCTTACGCAAAAATTGTAGTAGTAAAAAATAGTTGTACACGAGTTTGAAAATAAAACAAAATGCAAAGCTAAGTTGCCATGAGGACAAGCTAAGAATAGTAATCTTCCATGTTTTCATCTTATTTTAATACAAATAGATAAGCAATATCAGATGGAAAAAGAAAATTCAAGTAGGCACCTAAGAGAATACAGGTTTGATGATAAAAACAGTTTTCCTATTAAACGTGGTGTAGAATGACCTAAGGTTAATAATAGGTTTAAAAAACATTGAATAGGAGTCAATATAATTGACAATGAGCTAGCATTCAATAGAACAGATAAAAGGAATAGAGCATTTCATGAATGAGTAATAAAGAATTTGTAGAAGACATGAAAATGTAGGTGACTCAACGATGTAGTAGCTATATCTAGTGGTAGGTACTAGAAACAAAAGTCAAATATTATTCGAGATTGCAAATGACTAAGGTAAAGTAGATGACAATAAATCAAATTAAACCTTAAAATAGACAGAAACTAACCAGTCTGTATTTGTCTGTGAGTAATGACCGGTGACCATCCGGTTCCGTGGAACACTGAGTCAGAATTTTAATCTTTACTACGGAAAGGATCATCAGGTGGGACACTTAAAGTAAATATTGAATTATTGTAAATCAGCTTAAGGTTTTCATCACACGTTGTGACTTTGATCATGTGCTTTACATTGTCATCAACAGGTATTTTGAACTTATCTACAACAACACTTACTTCAGTTCCAAATAGGTCTTCTAAAATGGTAGTTTTCAGTGCATACGTGCACGTATGTAATGCATTTATATTAAAATACTAAATTCTGCAATTAATTGAAATAAAATTTTCTTAAAATATCACTCATCGTCATAACTTCCACATGGGTACACTCCGAGAAAATTCTTACATAAGAACGATTTTTCATTCATAAACTATTCAGCTGCAGTTCATATTCCGTTAAACGCCCGCTCTCTCGTCCAGACGTATTATATTTAGACCAAGTGACTTTTTTCGTCGCGTCAAGTATTTTGGTTGCAAAATACCGTTTCGACTCAAAGTGAGAATGCCAGCATTATAATTTATAGTGTCATTCCGTGCTTCTAAATTAATGTGTAATAGAAAAAATATTATAGGAACAAATAATATTCTGAAAATATTTTCTCTCCATTTTGTATCAATTCATATTTTGATGTAGATAATGATCTTATATTTATTTTCTTCTATTTTATTATTCAACATCATAGATTCTAGATATTTAGTCATAAAGATATTCTCGCAATTTGTTTCAGCGTTATGTATTATTTTGTTCCGGAAAACGACATCAATAACTTATCATCTTCATACAGAAACATTAATATCCAAAAAATGTGTTGACAGGTGGTAAAGCGCTTATGTCAGTCCATGCAATCGTCGAGTGCGACAGTTCGAACGTGGATAAAATTATTTTCCCGCTGTAGGTACAATGTGACCCGGATTTTTCAATTTATTCAGAGATTTCAGATTTTCTGGAAACTCGATGACGTATCACTGAGTTATTAAGTTGCCAAATATTCGTAAATACATAATTAAGAAACCTAAATGATGTCATATTCAGATGAAATATTCCTTCTTACATTTGTAAATTGATGATGTAAGCTCACTAACAACCCATTCGAGCAATCAAAAGAAGATATTTATGTTTGTTTGTTTGTTGTTTTCACACTTTATTATTGTGTATTGATGTTATCTTGGAATAAATGAACATTTTTAAGATTATTGCTGTCATTTAATTCATTCTTGCTGTTAATAGTAGGGAAACTGTAGATCTTAGAAATGGCTTAAGCAGGGCGATGCATAGTTACAGTTTTAGTTTTTTCCTGTTGGTCTACATCTTTTTTCGTAACAAAAATGACAACCCATTCCTCCTTCTTTCTAAATCCATACTTCCCAAGTGCTAGTTCAAAGAACTTACCAGCTAAATGACGCGTCTAAGTGGCGTACACGCAATCACACTCAAGTACAAATGTTATGATTTCAGTGATACGTAATGGAGGGTACTTGTGAAAACTCGTGTAAGGGGACACCCGCTAGCCGAACGTTTGTTGGAAGCACGTAATGTCTCAATTTGAATGTGCACTATGGGGAAAAGAAAGAACTTTGTACGGCTAGCAGAAGAAATTTTAATATGGAATAAAATATTTTTTGTCGTTTCAATTTCCTAAAAAATGTCGCGTTCTTAATGCTCAATTTATTAGTTTTTCTAAAATCTAGACGGTATTTGTAAAGATTAAGGTGATAGTATAAATGGAAAGCAGGAATTAAAGAAGGGACCAATTAAGTAGGTATTCCATATTTTTTATGATGACCCCCCATTGCGAATTTTCCTTTTCGGCAATGTTACAGAAATACTTTATTTCAGACCAAAAAAAAAGTACATGCAAGTTTTTAAAGTGCTTCACAGAATTTCAACAAAAACCATATAAGGAAAAATAACAAACACACAGAAAACATTTCCTAAAGTTTCCTCAGTTTTCCTTGCGGACGGTATTGGTCCGACGCGCCGTCTCGCCCGCGCTATTTCGGTCCACGCCCGCCCAGCCAAGTTTATTGACACGACTTAACGCTATACTATGCCGAGATTTAACTGCTAATACCTCACAGTGAAGTGCTTGCTAGTGCCGTGCTAATATGTGGTCCGCTGTTTCGGTTTCATGTCCTTTAAAGACAGACTTTAGCTTGATAGGCTTGAAGGCGTTCAGTGATCCCGTTGAGTATTGAAAGACTCGTGTGCCTCACGTCACACGAGTTCAAGAACTTACGTACTGTATGGCGATTTAGTTCAATGTTCAAAAACAATAGTTAAAGCGAAAGTTCGACTTAAGGAGCGGCTACCTTTATAAATTAAACTTATTATTACTCAGAATACAACCCGATTAGAAACCCCAAAATCAGAAAAGTTATTTTGCCAGATTTAATTCAATTATAAACAAAGTATTTATTTTTACTACTTAATATGAGCACCTCTTCTTCATAGAAGTGCCTTCTTATCTAAGAAAAGTAGGTAGATCTTAGCAGCATCTCAGACATAGATACGGTCGCGAACATTTTTCTCACGTGAAAATGTAACTACATATATAATGTTTTTCTGTATGTTGCCTACGTCAAACATTCTTTTAATAAAATGATGTAGAGTTGTTTATTTTATGAATGTTTGATGTATATTCTTACTAACGCAAACTAAATTAGCTACTAGGTGTATAAAAAGAAACGGAATAAGTTTAATTACACACGTGGTTTGTTACACGTTCACCGAAATATGTATTTTTAAGCCAAGTGGATTAGATTACTTCTGAAAACCTTTAAGATGCTTAATACATACACAATATCCTTCAGTATTTCATAACAAATTTAATGTTTCTTCATTATTGGTCACGATAGGTATAAATGAAAGTAATATTGTAAGTGAGGTACTTAACGTTAAACACAAAAGTAATACAAAAAGAAGACTCCGGAACCGCCCATAACTAAAAATTAGGCTAGAGCAGGAAAATTGAAATTATTGGGACTTTCCTATCATTAGCTCCGATCCGATTGCACTACATACATTTTTCAATTGTTATCTAGAACTTAAACTGAAAATTAATATATTTATTTACATAGTTATATACACAGATATTTACAACACAAAAAAAAAGGATCCTAGTAAAACCATTAAAAAAAATACACTATGTCTAAAAGGCGTCAAAAAATTCATCCCCACTTAAACTAGATAAATGTACTCTACCCAATCAACATTAACTTCCCTACTACAGTGCAAGTGGTCGCGTCGACACGGCAGATGTGCAGGCAGCTGCGCCTGCGACTTGCGAATTATAACGAGATCGCGTCAACGATGTGACGTCATTATTATGTAGTTATGACCGTTGGTTGTTGGCCTCTGTTAGTGTTTGTTTAGGCTTTATTGTTTTACCCTTCCCGGTTTATAATTTTGTTAAATGTCCAAAATTTTGTCTTATTTTCAATAAGTATGTGTTAAAAAAACATCTTATTTATTTCGTATCTCTAGGATTGATTTCTATTTTAGAAAAAAAATGTATTTACATATTTACAATAAATATTTTTAAAAATATCCTAGTTCAGACAAAAAACATAACTAAATCTGAAAAGCGTCAAAAAATTCATCCCCATCGCTGTCGAAAAATAAGAAAAAAATATATACAAAAAGCTTTATCGGCTTGTAAGTTAATTCATGGTTATTCATTTTATCCAATCTACACAAGAATAACAAGAATATTTAGATGATTAACACCTATGTCCCGGTTGCCATTTTACTTCTTCTACATACTTTTACCTATTTAAAGCATTTCATTATATTTCTTTCAAAAACAGCCGTATTAAGACGCAAGCGTGCCATCGCGACTAGTACGCTATACTACACAATTAGGATAGCTCGCCAGGTGGCGCAGGTGTGGCCACGCCCCCCGGCGCCTGCGCATATCTGCCGTAAACAATTCATTGCTACGTTAATCATAGTGGGTTGTATCGAATCAACCAGCTTTTAGGATCTGTTATAATTTTTAAATGTGTTTGATTAACATAGTTACAAATTTTGAACATAAATTATTTAGGCAGGATTTAACATCACCCACAAATAATGTAGCATTCTCACATTATAAACTTTTCCTTTTAAAGTAGGTTTCAAGAAGAAGATGGATGCGCAATCCGCCCTAGTTTTGCATATTTAATATTTTTCGTCTGCCTTTATAATAATTTTTCCTCTTCTGTTTACCGTTGTTAGCAGTAAATACATAATTATAATGAGTCACTGGACCTATAGTAGTTTGCCTACCGTTTCTCATTTAGCATCTCCCACAGCATTTAACCATCATAATTTAATTCATGTTAACCGCCTTATATACTTCTCTACCTATGACTTAAATAATGACACCAAAATATTTTTTCAGGAAGGTGCAAATCGTTGGTTTTTACTTTCAAGGCAACTTAACATGGTGAGCGTTGTTCCAAAACCCCTCAAACAGCTCTAGAAACATTTTCGTAGTATTAAAACGCATTCAAATCCAACATCAACGTGTAAATCGACCTCATCGTACGGAGTTAATGAGCGCTAACCAGTGCAAAGCAGTTTTTGCCGCCATTGTATCAACAGCTACATATTCCCACGACCCGCACATATACATACATACAAAATTATTTTTTTTTTTATAGTTCTTTTATCTTTCTAAATAATTATTCTAGAAAGATTTTTGTTTAATTGCAAGATCTCACATGACCTGAGATGGTTCTATTGAACTTTGATTCTCGTGTGATCGGTGTTCTCTATTTTGTTTTTAAATTGTTTTGGGAATTGTGTCTTTTGCGTCAATACGTAATAAATATGTTAATTTCTTAAAATTGACAAAAAGTAACGTTTTAACTTCTATAAAGTTTTAATGAGCATAAAACATCTAGACTGCACATAATATCTTTTGTATGGCTATATTTCCTGCAAGTTTTTCACCTTTAATACTTCTGGGTAAAGAGGTTGTATAAATACCTTCTACTTCCTTCCACATCTAAGCCATTATCCCATTGTCTAGCTTTGTTCTATTTTAAAAAGTCCTTTCATACATCCATTAACGATTTAGCCTTTTCGAGCCCACGCAAATGCACGAACATTCTCATCACCGGTAACGTTTCAAGCGAACTCTTCAATAACCTATTTGTCTTTTTCATTTCATCGGTGTTAGAGTGAGACAGGGATATAAGTAACGCGTAACACGATACAGAGCACAACAAATCGCTTCCACGTATTCCATTGAACGTTAAATTGTGTATTTGAGTTACATTGCCAATAGTAATTAGTCGTTAGATAGGTCAAGGTTGTATTGTATCGTTTTGCCAACAAACTTGTTTGTTTCGACTACTTTTCTTTGAAGAACTATTTTCTTTTACAATTCAAATACATAGCCATCGAATTTTGTAAATAGTATTTCGTATATAACTTTAAAATATTTGAGTATGACATATTCCATTTATCGATGAAGATTAATAAGTTAATTTTTATTCGGGTCCATTTAGTAGTTCTCATGGTATGCCATAAAGCCTCTGGCGGAAGCCAGTGTTAAAAACAATATTGTAAGTATGCTAAACTGCTGAAATATCCTTGAAGCATTTAAAAGGGATGTATTAGCCTGATAACAGTTTCGTACACTTAATGATGTTATTTAATTTCACGGATAATTACCGCCATACAATACGCGTGTATTATGTCATGTATGTCTGTTTGTGTATTTAATGTCTAGACTACCGTCAGACAGGAAATCACGGTGTCATTCAAACCATTTATCTTGTTAATATGATACCTCGTCACAGTGTAGCGTTTACAGTAGGGTAATGAGACTGGGCTTGCCAAAATTAGATCATTAGCAGAGCACCATGGATCAAACTTTTACAGTACGATCGAACTTTTACAGCACGTCAGATATTTAATTAAAAACTAGATGAATTTAAGCGTACATACCGTTATTTATTTGACTCGACTGAAAACAGTAGTTTGTTTTACGATGACAGTGTGATCTATCCATTTAGGTTGTAAGTTTAATGGAAATTATATTTAATAGCTTTTTTGCGCTGTTAACATAAGCAATCTATTTGAATATACTACGATGTTTTGATGTCTTATCCAAATGGTCTTACTGCATTTATCTGCACTGTGTTACCATCAATGGACACTCGATCTGCATTCTTCGTTTTTGTTTACACAGTTACAGTCTTTATCGTGTTCCGGAAATTCTGCTAATGTATGCACTTATTACAATGCAACGTTTCACACCTACCGTAATACAGAAGGTGTTAGCCAAGGCTCTTTGAACGATAGTTAATGAGATAAAGTACATATTTGTATCTGATTTTCCTCTACGTCTGATTAGCACTATGTCGGCACCATAGTTTAAATATGTGTAGCAACAATAAGCTCATCTTAATCTCAAGATTGACTCCATAAATGTGGTGACAAAAAATATTTGATAGAGCCTTCACATTTAACTATAGGTGTTATGATTTGTAATTTGTCTATATTTATAATAACTATTTTGTAATTAGGTTAGAATGTAGTTTTAAGGGAGTACTTTTTTAGTCTTTGGTTTTATTGTGTTATGCGCAGATAGAATGCGATTTATGTAGGTATTTCAGACAGTCGTTCATAGAAACTGATACACCAAAAATAGAGTTGGCAATAAATAAACATGATATTTCATTAATAAAATGTGTATCTTTCAATAGTAAACCGACAAATATTGACATCATTCACCAATACTGTAGCCGCTAATATAAATAGCGACAAACATACATGTATTCCTTATAATATTAGTTTAGCATTCATAAATATGTTTATAATAACTGACGTTTACAGTTATAACTCTGAAGTGATAGCCGAAACAGACATATTTATTTAATAGTTAGAGTGTAACAGAAAAACTGTAGGTTTTACGAGCATTCGCGTAACGTTCGAAATGAAATACTTACTTACAACTTTCTGTGAATTTGAGACTAAAGAAAACAATTGTTTGGCTTGTATTAAATTATTTGTAGTGTGAGAACTTTTGTATTAGTAGTACTCGTAACAGAAATTTCATGTTTGATGTAGTAGCGAAAGGGACAGAGTAACTATGTTTATGAAATATTTAAAATAAAGTCTGTCGAAAAACGATTAATCTAGATATCTAGCTTGAGAGAGAATCGCATACGTATCACAAACTGTGTACCTGCGTCTATCTGTGAAAAGGCTACATTTCCAACGACTATACCTCTAAATATCAAATATTATTAATTCGTAACAATGACTTGCGAAACCAGTAGACTTTTTCAGCCGAAAAACTTAACATAAAAAATGCAATTTCATTCAAAGAATACGAGGAATACTAGGTATATAATATAATATCAAAGTAAACTATGTGATGTCTAGTTAATTTTCCCACAAAGTTCAGCGAACCCGCGACTTTAATGCCTAACATAAACCGGCCTCACTGATGATAAACGTGTTTACTTCGATCGGGGAAGTATTTTTGTTTGTTGATACCAATTGTGTAAATCTTTAGTCTTTGGTAACGACTTTACGTAATGGCAATGTCCTTTGATGTGACGTTGTTTGAGGAACATTAATTCATTGATGGTTTCTTTGTAGACTGGTTTAAGGGTGTGTTTGGGGCGTGATGTCAATAAGGCGTGGTGGTAGTTTATTTTTTAATCTTATTTTGCCTCCTTTACTGCAGAAAATTGTAGCTAATATGTAAATTATAGCACTGACAAATAAGTGTTTGATTGTGAATAAATAAAGAAGGTTATAACATTGGCGCAAATCCCAGTTTCCATTTTCATTTCTGCAGTAAAGCCTCAAAGCTTCTAAGTTTCACATATACTTATAGCCATCATATTTCATGTATAGCATAAGGACCTGCCTATCAAACTTTCTATCTCCCTTTACGGGTTTTAAAGGATTTCCTGATACAATCCAATACATCATAATCAAGTCCTAAACATTTGATCACTGGCATAAAAGAGGTTATTACATTATTTATGATCACCCTTACAATATTTAGATTCAGATACGTTTAACTAGTACTTGGGATGTTTGATAGCTCGTAATAATTTTATGTCGTGATCAATCATATTATATTTGATAAAGTGTTTATAGGTAGTAAGCGATTAACGTATCTTCTGTTGGCTAGTCTGTGGCTTGCTATAGCTACTCGAATGATGGGTGCAATTGTATGACTTTTCGCGGTTTAATGAAATTACGATTAGGTCTAATAAGCCGTGCTGGTTAAAACATTTCTCACTTATTGATCTTATTCAAAACATATCGTTTGATAAGGTCGTAAATTCTATAACATTACACGTCTACTAATCGTGTATTTAGTTTCCCACATGTAAAATACTTCGAATAATGGAACAATGTGTTTCAGTTCCGGATTCGTTCGGGGATTTTTCTTTTGGGAGTTTTTTTTAAATCATACGCATGATCGCTAATATTCGCAAGTAAGGTACACAATACAGACAGTCGCATCAGCATAGTGCGAAATTAGCATCTAGGTGCTCAAACACAGCTTTCACAATTTTCCGAAAGAAAAGTAGACCTTTCGTTCTCAGTTCTATAACCTCATAAATCAATAACATTTTTAAATTCCAATATTTACATAAACTATCAGCCAGTTAATACAATTCTATTCTAGGGATATCCCTACATACAAAGCTCATCCACTTCTGAGCTTCATGATTCATTTCTCAAGTACGTTACGCGTCGACTACTCATCTGTAGCGGTTTAGTGAGGCGCGCTATCGACAAACGATTGTCGATAATAATAATATTAATATGTAGCCGACTTCGAGTGCTGTGTTGAAAACGCCTATCGAGATTTAAGTAGTGATGTGGTTGGTTTGAAGTGATAATTTGTTGTTGAGTATTGTAGATGAAAGTGAATGGATATTGATTGTGTGTATGTATTTATTTAGTTTATTTTGTACATGTCAGATGAATAATATTGTAAAATTTTATAGTTCTGTTAAAATCTATCAAGGCACAATTTTTTAGTACTATTTTTCACCATTTTTTCCTTTACTTCAGTTAAGAGACAAAGTTGGCGACGCTTTTCCGGAGTTTTCCGGATGTATCTTTTGTGCCCTATTCATTTTGAACTATTTCTGAAGATAGCATCATAGACTATCCAACCAAAGATATGCTCTATCTCTCTGTGTAGGCAAAGAAAACTATGACTAAGATTTGATAGTTTTCAGCGTTCTAACAAATTCTCTATTTATCATAGTCGAACAATACCCCTTTCAAATATGCGCCACATTCATAGCTGACAGGAAAATTACTTATTAATCAACAAATCAAAGCAATTAACATTTTTCAGAAATTCCAGAACATACATACTTACAGACATTCAAAAACTTCGCTATTGTAAAAAAGAGAATTAATTAGCATGAACCATTAGTAGTTTTTATAAACAGAATTTTGCCAGCCATTAATATTAGTTATCAAACAGACTGACACTGTTTGTGTTGCTAGCAGCAAAAAATCGTCAAAAAAGTGTAAACAAGCTCTTAGGTTTGGAATTTGTAATTTTCTTTGTAATTTTGAGTTTTTGTTTTCTAGTACCGTAGAAAAATTCCATTTCCTAGCAAGAAAGAATGCTACTGTTCGTAACATACATACGCTAAATTCATGACTACCTAAAGTAAAAACGAAAAACAAAACAGTACCGCTCACTTAATGAGCTACAATACTAAAGTCATTAAAACAAAAATCACTGCATTTAAGTTAAATAATTCACGACTACTGGTTACTCAATTAAAATCATAATCATTAACGTAGCGCCACCACTGGGCGGCGCGGGAGCAGTCATTAGTGCCGACCGACTAGCTCGCCACTCGGCTAGTCACGGTCGCTTCCGTCGAAAAAACACGTCACAACAATGTTATATCACTAGACTGACTGTTGTTACATTTGACGAGGTTTAGTACGTGGGAGCGCAGACGCACCTAATTGCTAAGTGACGGATTGGGCGGCAGCTCCGGATGTTAGGATCGTCGCACCGATAGATTTGCTTCACGCAAATTGTCAAATTACTTCCTGTAAAGTTTACGAACTTCTCTTATTCTAGACAGACTCAGTGCTACTGTTGTGCAATACTCCCTTTCGCTCCCTGAATTGTTTTGTGCTATAATTCGACTTTGAAAGTGTCACTTATCGAATAGATACTTGAATTTTGTGTGTGCTTGTGGATTGTATAGATGATCACCAACTTATATAAATACCAAAAAGATTTAATCTCAAAATAAAGTCTGAAACAAAACTAAAATTAATATCATGCAATTTGCATGTTTAAGGATGCAGAGGTGCCGACACTGCACGAAACAAACATAAATCTTCTTGATGCATCTAAAAGTTTTTCTAGAAACTCTTAGACAGAAATAAATAAACCTAAATTATTAGCAACGATTATTCTTTTTCTAAAACAAATAAGAGATACAAATGGTCTATTGTTTCTGTACAATCTATCAGGTTTTTTTGTAGGAACATAATTAGCGTCATCGGTGTGAACGAAATCGATAGTCGATGCAGCGGAGCGTGGCAACACTTTTTTGCTGTTTGCCCGTGCAAGTTAGGGGCGAATGCGATAGTAGATGGTAGGCGTTAAGCTATAGAAATATGTATTCATATACTAAAAGTATTAACACAATTAGTAGATTTGTAATTTTTGGACATTTCTGTTATCTGGCATTTATGGCAAACCATCAAGAATTATTTAATATTAGCTTAAAAGTGTCTTGGAACATATTCTCGTTTCATGTAACACTTTTTCAAATACATCTTCAAATTATTTTGGACGGAGTATTAACATATTTTGAAATGTCTGTCAAGTTAACAAAGTCTAATTATAAATCCACGTTAAGTGCATAGTTACTAGTTTTTGTTTTAATAAAACAATCAACATAGATACGGTAATGGAAAAACTCCTGAGAAACACTAAACTAAAATAGCTAACCATAGAGCTTACGTAATTATTTTTTGTTACACAAGTTATTTCTGTGTGATAAAGGATAATTAGGTAAGTTAATTCAATCTGTTTTAATCTTGTTAGCAAATTGCAACAACCTATTTGACTGAAACCTTTTAGCACTCCTAGTCGAATATTATCTAAGGAGCAAGGTTACAATAAAATAACTAATAAGTATCTACCCTAATGAAAACTGCTTTTAGATTTAATAAAAGTTATACAATATATTTACTTCTGATGGTGAAAATTCTTAAGATAAGTAGGTATAGGTAGGTGAAATATGTTGGTTAAATTATTGCCTTGAATGGTGATCGTATTTGTGTTACACATCATATCTACCTCCAAACTTCGCAACTTCATCTTTATAAAAGCACGTGGTTTTCATGAGGTTAGGAATGTTCAGTTACGCGCCTTACGCACTTCGCTTCGGCTCTTTGATCCGTCAGCAGCATATAACTCAGGCAAGTGGGCGGGCGTTAGCATTCGCTTCCAAAATGTTCTAGCCTTACCTATACGTACTATCTGAAGTTTGAGACTTTTAACGTACCTATACCTACTTCAATTTTCCTTGACATGGCAGAATCTTTCGTTAAGGTAGTTCAATCTTTGTTTACGATAAAATATTGTGTCACTGCAAGCAAAATTAGAAAAGAGTCTATTAGAAGCAGATATTTCTGGACCAGTTCATGATCCAACTAAACCTTGTAAAACACTTTATTTCAGTCTTGTCCGCTTACTTCAACTTTTCTCTTCTCAAAGTGAAACAGTAAGTGCTCACACAATTTATGTAACAAAGCGCTCTCTAGGTTGATCAATAGCAAATAATGTAGTGCATACACATCTACCTGGCAGTACAAATTGACGTTCAGCTGCTTTTGACTAGACGAGCTGTGACGTTAATGTGATGGGAACAGGTGATTGATTTTATGGAAGAGCAAGATTCTCAAATGTGTGAAATATAAGATCTAAAGAAAAGTAGAATGGAGTTAATTTTAGAAAAGAAAATGGTTTAGACGTTGTTGTAGCTGAACTGAATGCAAGAGAGATTAATCTTCTACTCCAATGTCATTAAGAACTTGGAGATTATATCGACAGTAGCTGCAGCTTCACGTGGAAGACATCTGTACAAACAGCCGAACATCTGCTGAGCGGTGCGATCGATACTCTTGACGTAACATTAGCACTGAAAGATCACGTGCGTATCGACAGGTGGTTCAATTATATACATCCGAATTAAGGTAGAATTCCGTGGGTCGCGGCTGACGCAGCCGCGCGCGGCTTACGACAGTCGTCGGCCGCGCGCGACAATAGTCAACCTATGAAAATGTATGGCACCGCTGCCGAGGCTCGCGACAGTCGCGCGCGGCCGACGAATTTCGTAAGCCGCGCGCGGCATTGTGTTGAAATTAGTAGATTTTGTTCGTCCGTTTCCTGTAGTCGAAGTGCTAATTGATATCCTTGAAGAAGAAGAGGATGACGTGTTGCTGTGGCTGTATTATGAAAATAGATTACCAATCTACCCATCTTTAAAAAGTAGAAATGATGAAGGATACTGCCAAATACTGATTCAAAAGCATTTGTATTGTAATGAAAACAAAAGGAAGTTTTGCCGACTAAATAAAAAACAATTCAATTCTGGTTTTACAAAAATTCTATAGATGTTATTAAGCGCTAGACCATGTTGAGATGCATACGGCCGCGCGCGGCTCACGAAATTCGTCGGCCGCGCGCGACTGTCGCGGACCTCGGCAGCGGTGCCATACATTTTCATATGTTGACTATTGTCGCGCGCGGCCGACGACTGTCGTAAGCCGCGCGCGGCTGTCGTAGCCGCTATCCACGGAATTCTACCTTTACATTATCAAAGGTGTCATTCAGATGTAAAGCGTTTAAATTGATGCCGATTAAATTGTAGTTCAAATAAAGCTGGGCTGAAGATTCTTGGAAATTGAACTCAGTGATTGGAAATCACACCGAGTAAGCCAAATCATTGTCTTTGAAACTGTTTATTTCGTGAGAGGAAAGGTGTTATTCAATCGTGCACATCTTAAAACTTATTAGATAACGAGAAGTCGATGCACTCCTATAAAATGAGCATCAGGCATACGTAGAAAAATTTCCAGGAAATTCTTATACAAGAGATATTGTGAGAACTTGAGTAGGTGTCAGACTAAATAAAACGCCGGCACGCATGTTTCTGCATGAAAAACAATATTAGGCCTTTGATTGGGTGTTCGGAACTAGTAAATTCGAAGCATCTCCGGTATATGTTTAGATTCACATTTTTCTGTTGGCACCACATGTAATTAATTTTAACGCTGGTCTGTGTTAGTTCCCATTTCACCTCTTTCTTTATAAAATGATAAAGAGGTTAATATTGATGTAACTGAGTCATGACACACAAGCACATCTTATTTAACGTATTATATTTTAAGTCATACTTTAAGTCTGAATCTGAAGAGCCTATTTATTGAGTATGGCAATGATTCTTCTATATTTATAAAGCTTCTTGCACGAGGTAAGTCAATCAGTTTCAAATCTTACTTGGACTGAAGTAGGAACTTCAAAAACTAGCATCATGCTTTCTTATGCTTTACGAATCAATGGCTATTGTTTCCAACTTCAGCTGTATTACCACATGGGCCACTACCGACTCCGTCGTATTAAGCGCTATAGCGAACGTCTAAACCAGCATTCTTAGCTAAAAATACACGAACGCATCTAAAGCTACTACTGACTGGATCTAATAATAAGTCTAACAAGTCATTCGCGAGGCTGAGTAACTCATCTATTGTTGAATTTGCACTTGCCAATGTTTTAGTTTTTCATTTGCTTTGGCAGCGCCGTGACTAATGTCATTGATCAGTGTTCTTTATGGCGGCTGCTACTTCTAGATCTCTTAGCGAAGGATGCGCTCAAAGTGAATTAATCATACCAATTTTCTCAATACTTATATCACTTTTAGGATTCTACTTAATTGCAAGTCTCTACATAATTATCGAAATCATGTCATAACTACCTTTTTCTCAGCCAATGAGGGAATAAAAATATCTAAGTTATAAAACTAAACAGACATTCAAAATAAACCTTTTAAACCAATAGATATCTATGACGTAGATAGAAGAAAAGCCTATTCTTCAATGTATCTAGATTGTTTTGGATTATTAATGTTCAGCTTTCGTAAACAATAACAGTGTAAATAACATGTGCTACATTATAAGGAAAATCTTGAACCAGAAGCAATCTATGATCGATTTTCGTACTTTTTGTTGGATCAAAAAACTTCCTCTTGAAAACTAGATAGCTAGTAAGGTTGCTATGTTTGCTAAAAAGTCCAACAAATATTGTTATAGCAGAAGAAAAATGTACAAATGTTACGATTTATTGCACAAGTGGACATTTCATATGCATCTCCAAGTTATAATGCATTACATCTTCATTTTTAATGGTAAACGGTTCTGGCGTGTTTCCAGTACTAAATAAAAAATTGTCTGGAGTCACTTTCAGCTGGCAACATGAACAATTATGTTTTTTTGCAGTCTAAATGATCCACGATTTCGTTCAAGGAATTTTCCGCTTTTCCAAGAATTTACTACAAGAGCACTTATGCATTTTCCTTCTTTTGAATATAAAAAGTGTAGGTATTGTTTTTTTTTGTAGTAGGTGCGATTATTTTCCTGTGATTCAGGGATAGTTTGTTCTGGATCAGTTGAAAATGGCTCATTCTTTTTTGTTTCTTATGCTATCAACTCTACCGACTCTAAATTGCTTACACCTTTTAAGCAATTTCTTTTACACAAAACCATATCTTTAAGTGGTCATGCTTGAATATTACTCATAAGTGAGTGATCTTGGATATTGAGCCTTTAACCTTTTGTGTGCGTAACCTTCGCCTACTTCACGAGCCGTGTAATACATCACACATCAAAATTACCCCGTATTATCTTGTTAACGTGATTTTAGATCATTTATCTCTTTGATTTGAATATGATCGTTATCAAGGAAAAATTATAAATTGTTGTTTTGTCCCTATTTGTTAGCTTTATCTGTGTCATCAAGATCATTTTTTATTATTGAATCATTAACTATTGTGGTGGTGTTTTGAGATTCCTCTTTTGCTCTATCTCAACATGTTTTCTTGTGGGAAATCAAAGTCCAAGTTTCATTCTTCTGGAGCCTCTTATGAAACAAGGCCGCGGTATCTCTTTCGAACAGTCCTAGGGCTCTGGTAGGCTTCAGGCCTTAAGGTCCCGTGAAGAGTTTTCTGATTGAATTTTGAGGAATGCATGGATCTCAACACTGTATTTTCTCTTCAATTCTGACTGCAAAGTTTACTACTAACTCTCTGTTCTTGGTATTTTCATCGCGAAAACTTCAAGTAGAAAAATTACCATATCTGAAATTACTGCCATTGTCTTCCCGACACCTACTTTATTCATGCGAACGAAGATCGATTAATTTCCACCTGACACCTGTCTGCAAGTCTGTCACCTCTTCAAATATTACGTCAGCCATGTAAATGTCTTGCAAACGTCTTTATAATACACATAAATAGACAATCAGTCGAATGATTTATTTCCTTTGTTTCACGCTTCTATGAAAAATAATGACCTTATAAACGTTTGTTATAAGAAGGTATTATTGTGTACGTAATAGTACGTTGTCTATATAGAGATAAATGGACATAAATATGTGGCTGGCTTGAGATTGTTGCAATTTGTTCTATCACATTTTCTTCTAGGTTTGGTTTGGTTCCCACGATGTGTTGTTTGGACTCAAGTAGAAAATATGAATTGAAATCATTCAAATCGTTTTATGAACATGCGTCAAAAATTACAGACAGGTAATTACGATTTATAGAGCAACTAAACTTTCAATGACAAAGTTTCTGTTCCGTTACCAACTCTTTGTTTAAATATGTAAATGGATAAAAATAGTTGTTTTACTATTTTATTTTTAGCTGCAAATAACAATAAAGAAACTGCAAATTGCGGTTTCCTGATTAATGCCACTTTACTTCTATTATGCATTTACTAACACTACAGAAGTTTGGTTTAAAAGCGAAATTGATATGAAAAAAGAAAATGTTTACATCTTTAGATCACAAAGTTAAAAATTCCAATCCATTTCCTCAGCTGTATCCAGGAGCGTTTAGAAAATTCGCTTCAGTAGCGATTGGACTTCTATCAATCAGAAAATCTCATTGTTTACTTTGGAAATATTTTCGAAACTAGTCAGTGGCATGTATTGGCTGTTAACATCAAAGTTTTGAAAGAGAAATGTTTGACATTTTCAGCAAAGTTCGATGACACTCGTGATATTAGATTTTTTATTTCCGTTCAATTAATATTGTTGATCAATGTTTGATGTATCTCTAAGACAAAAGCTCGGCTTTTTAAGGCGCTTCAACAAAGTTTTTATCTCGCTGTAAATTATGTACCTATTCTGATTTCGCTTGCGTGTCATCATTACCAGTCTACAATCTACCATGGACATGGTTTTCATTAATTATCCCTAACCTACCTCTGGCTGCCATTTGTAACCTACTAAGTAACTGTTTGTACTAATGATAATCAACTGCCAACATAAGAGGTCAAACCTCACTAGTAGTTACACCTACTTACATCAAAGCGTTAACACATAGTAACCAGCCTATCCCCACGACACCCCATGACATTATTACGCAAATTCAGTTCACCTAAATATAAAGTCTAGACAAGTAAAACTCCAGTATCTATAAAAATGGGTCTGATCTAATGTAAACAGTCGGGTCAATGTATTGTGGCGTGGTGGATTCCGCGAATACTAAATTACCCGGCCGATATGTTTCTATTCAGCTACGATCAAGGTAACGAATCATTGGAATATACTTCTGTCATGTGACGTCACTCAGGATACGAGGAGCATCTTTGTAAAGAGTTTACAAGATATTTCTTTACGCGCAAATCACTGCACCGCGTGCTTTTCCACTCCTCTCAAATACAAGTGGGGAGGATTTAAATTTCATGATTGCAGGTTTCATTTCAGTAAGCTTTTATTTGATGAAAAAAGCTCACACTTGATTGAATAAATAGAAACGTAAAGTTAAACTTTGCAATGAATTTGTCAAAAGGCATGAACTGAGTTTCATAGGCGGTGATGGATTCCCCAGACGTAGATACAACAGAAACACCAAAGAAAAGAATAGCATGTTTGTATCACTTTGAAACCTTTCAGAGATATAAACATACTGTATTTTTACGTTCTATACAACAATAACTAAATAAGAACTGCCAGTGTCTGAATCAATAAATCTGAATAACGGGAGTTATAAATCTGTTCAGAATAAGTACACTATTATCTTCAAAATGAAGTAGCTCCAAAAATAATGGCGAACAATTTCTTTCTTCTGAAACACTTTATGTAAAACTATCGAGCCCACCTTTAATCTGCGCCGAAACTTCAGTTCATTGATTGTTTATTTGACTAGTCAGAATGTTGGCGCCCATGAGCCGAGCTTCCCAGAACATCACGGACGGTATCAATTATTATAAGTTTAGTTCAGAAAGTAAACACGTGAACACCGCTTTGTTTTGGTCAGTCACTCTGCATTGAAAATTTATGAGATATCCGTGTGTGTCGAATGATTTTGGATACCACATGTGGTTCGTTTGGGAGATGCTAATCAGGTTAGTTGCGTTAGGCAATGTCTTAATTTCCTACTGCAGTCAGAAGATTAAAATATATCCCAACCCAGCATTGTGTAATGAACTAGGTATTATTCAGCTATTGTTCGTAAATTATTATTATCCCAGAAAGCGATTTAGGCGTACGTAGAACGCTAAATTATGAGCATCATTAAGTATCGGTTATTAAATGTTGCTAAGTATACAGAATTCCCTTTAAATGTTTACACGAGCCCAGACAGAGCAGGGTCGACTGTTTAGTCTAGAGTTTTGTGAAGTCTAGATGTCAGAAAGTCGAGAGGAAATGATTATAGAAATTTCTGGAATATTCAGTTTTGTTGTGTAATGGGAATAGTGGCAAGAAGTTGATCTTTTAGGCTTAAGGAGATATGAGGATAGAAATAAATTAATTTACGTACTAAATTGGTTTAAGCGTCATTTTACACATTTCTATGTATTCTGATAGATATTGAGAAGTGCTGTATATCGAGACTGTAGGCTTAAAGGATTATGACCGACTGAATCATTCTATATCTAGTTCCTACGTGTAATTGATGGGATCCAGTAAGCTTATACTCTGCTACCCCTTACGAGCCAAGAAGACCTACTTCCCCACTTTCTTAAACACATTCTAAAACCAAGTTTCTTGGAATTATATATTCCTACATAAATACACAAGTAAATGACTCATGTAGTATGATATACAGGGAATAGATGCCAAAATATTAGCGCCACCCACAGTACCGAGAAGTGTTTTGTAATAATTTATAGATTTCTCATCTGCACTGGCCCTTGGAAACTGTCCCAGAGCGGCTTTTAGTTTGTTTTGAATATTGGAAACAGTCAACAGGTTGAAATCGGTGATATCGGTTTTGTAAGAAATAATGTAATGTTTGTTACGTGAAAGCAAAAATACGCCTTCATCTTTCCTTTTACATACTTTTGTATTTTCAGGAAGAGCGCGGCCAGATATTGCAAATTGGAAGGAACTGGATGACGAAAATTAAAAGCTCAATGCTGAATAAATAAATAATCAGCCCTTAAATTAAAAATCTAAATAATGTGAGTAGGTACACCATCAAATGAACTAAATACGACAGATCAAGCGAGGTGTAAATACTCACACAATTCGCATACCAAAACCCAAACAGTAGATATTAATAAACAATATCTCTGTTTTGGTTTCCGAAACGAGGAATGCTAACTATGCCCTGTCTGCTTATTGTATGTCTCTGCGAAAATGGGTTACGAAGGATGTACTATTCCAATAAATCCTATCTAATATTATTGTAGTGTTATGCATTGCGTTGAAACTTCACCGATCCGTCCGGAGTACGGAACCGACATAAATATTGAAAACAAAACAATACTAACTGCTTGCTGACACGTATATTGGAGAGAACTGAGACTTGTGTATCTATAACTTTAGAAGTAACCGAGTAACCACATGTTAGTTAGAACTGCTGCAAATTGGATTGAACTGGAATACGGATGGGTTTAGATGAAGGATTGAAGTCAGGTTTATAAAATCCAATATTGTGGTTATCAGAACCATTGAATTGTCTGTTGATATTTTCATGAAATTGTTACATTACGAAATAACCCCGGAGAACAAAATTACTAAGAAGGATATAAGACTAAAATAAACCCAACATAGAGATGAGGATAGCTCAACAACAATGAGTCACATAAGACATAGATATGAACGTCTGTAACATGAATTACTTTCCTCCGATACATTTATGTTCTAGCTACCCACCCACACATTTGTATACGAACCTATCCCAATAGCTCGATAAGCTGTCAATCAGCGCAAACTAAATAAACCGTCAGTTTGCCGGTAAGATCAGTCAGCAATGACAAATAAACGGTACTTATTTATATAAAAGATTAATGTGTTAATGTCAGCTTGTAACTCTATAAACGTTAGATTGATTAGGACGGGTGGTCGTGGTCCAAGGTAAAAGCGACAGCGAATTTTGGAGCTTCACAACTTTAAACTAAAAATTAAATGAACGAAACGAAGGCTCTATAAAAAAGAAAACACAGATAATAATTAAAATATTCTACAAAATCTAGAGAATTTTCCAGACAAAAAGAGAAGGAAAGACAATAAATCTAATATTGAACTTTGCAAAAAACTCCCCTCTTAACGCAATCGGACTCATGACTACTACTTAGTATTTGTATAAAAGCAGAACGTTTTCACTGATACATACTATTATGTAAAGTTAATGGCTTACATATGTATATTTGTTTGAATCCGGATGTTTGTGTATGTGTCCTGCATTTTTAATATCTAGTATTCTTAACCGGATCGTTCACTCTTGTATATCCAAAAGATGTAACTGCATAAAATATCTTGGAACTGAAATCTATGTATATCTATATCAATATTTCTAAACTTTAACTACACTGATTTTCAATTAGGAAAATATTTAGTAACTAAGTAAATGACTGATTAATTAGTAGACTGAATTATTTAATCGTGTATATTTTTTTACTACCATAGGTACATATTTTTGTTATAAGTGATGCAATTTTAATAATCGAGTGTTAAATAGAATAGAAAATAGACAGTCAGCTTGTAACTTAAGCCCGCATTAAGTACGACCGAGGTCGGCCATACATATTAGGCGGTGGTCAGACTATGTGACGCGCGTTAGCAATGAGCACTCACCTTACTACTAGGTACTACTGAACCTACTAGCTACCGTGTACACTACTTCCAACCAATACTATTCGAATTAACTCAGCCCTATTGATTTAAAGAGTTTAGTTGAAACAGTGACATAAGTTAACATTTCTATATTTGGCTATTATGACATAAATATCGAAAAATACATTTCAATGGCTTATAAATTGTTGTTTGATAGAGTTACAAATATATCGACTGGAGAGCACGGCGACTCACGAAATATAGGAATCAATAAATATGAACTAACAGAAACCTATTCACGCGTCGGGTCATGATGGTAATGATAAAAATCACTCACTGAAACCGAAACAAAAGAAACAATATCCAGTAGGTACATTTGTCTATAAGCAGTGATAGCATAGAATAGTATTCGCAAACAGATATAACTAGACGGCATTCGTGTAACAAACGATTACACTTAGCGTTCGTCATATCGAGTTGACGTCGTAGAGATTGTAGAATTCGCCATTTAGGTGACATAATATTTAATTGGAGTTCAATTTAAACGTCTATTACTAACCACTATTTATACCGCAAACTATTCGAGTTATGTGTTTAAAGGTCCGCCTGATATCAAATAGCCTAGTTGCATGAGATGGATTGATAACAGCACATTTTAATGGAGTAATTAAATATGTATCATATTTAAGTGTGTAATCAGAAACCGGTCAGTTGCGATTACGATTAAGATGGATGGCTTGAGCGAATTTTATTCGTTCGTTAATACAAATACCGAAGGAGTGTGGAGTAGTGTGGTTTACAGCCTAATCTGGGTGGATTAAAAATCTTGTCTAACAAGTAAGGGCATAGAGAAAGAAGTTGTTTTGCACATAGATTAACGGTCTACAGCAGATCACTATAAAGATGACGAATTTCTTAATAAAAGAATTGTATGGCTCGTCGATTTTACTAAGTTTTTTAATAAAAATAAATTTTGTTTTTTAAACGAATAAATATTGACTGATACCTTTAATTAATGATAAAGAGATATGTATCTCAACAGGTGTCATGTCTATTTTCGCCGTTGGTAACCCCTAATTACAAAGAGATTGCACTTTCGTCGACATTTTATTATTTCGGTCGACATTTTCACCCGTTCGGCGCGCCCTGCAATTAATTCTAAATGTCATATGAATCGCCCACTTTAATTTTAATTTAAGTTATTTACTGACCGCGGTTATCGTGGGAACTGGTCAAGTAATGGTCACGAAGTTTACTGATGGGCTAAGGAATATTTGTAAAAGGAAGTTTAATATATATTTTTTTAAATGATTTCATAGAATAAATACTAATATAAGACTATAATAAACATAAGTTATTTTCAAATGAGCCTTGTGCATAACTACACACCATTTCAATATCTTCGGAATAAACCTACACTAAAATCGAATAATCTGATTTAAAAATGTAAATAATAAAAAAATGCAATAATGTCTACAAGCAATATTAACCTATAGATACTTACTTACTATGTATATGAATTCTGCAAAATGTTTGTAATTTGTTTTTTCTTTTTTATTATCAAGCGCAAAAAGTGCCTACGCATAGCTGCCAGCGCTAACCTAATCACGACACCCCTAACGTTTTCTCCTGACAGCTACAAAACCTAAAGAAGATGCCACATTTACCCTAAAACCGCTATCCGCTCCGTCCTTGCACCACGCGAACTCGCCCTCGACATTTGCGCGTGGTAAATTTTACCGAAACGAGCCGCAACCCGGTCAGCACTTACGTAATATGTCGAGCATAAGATCGTTCGAGTTCATTATGCAGGGAAAAGTGCACCTGATTTGTTGGACGGTTCATTTCCTATGGTTTATTGGGCGATCCTTATCGGCTGATGCTCGTTGATTTACGAAAGAATTATACAACTGTAAACGTATTTTAAAGATGTGTGATGAATTCTAAGGACCGATGTTGTAAGAATTTGGGTTATGGTCCTTCGTTACGGAGTAAGAAGGAACTGAACTGATGCATATTTTGAAAGAGACAACTTGGTCCTTCTTAGACCTGTCTCATCAAATCTTATAGATATAACTATCAATCATAATATTTATGAATATAATATTCAATGTAAATCACACAGCTTCAAATCTGAACTACTCAAAATTTTACCCAGCTCCCATTTTACCCAGCTTCCTAAAAACCGCGCGTGGATACATCGCCATAATAAATGACATAATAACTAAACACGAGGGCACCCGATGTTTACCGAAGTCGATTACGCATGCATACAGGTGCGCGGGCGCTCATTATAGTACGCGGGTGGCCACTAATGTCCCCTGTATTACCGTACCCCTTTGAATTAAACTGGATAGAATATATTATAGAAGTAATATCCTTATATCTTCCTATAGTATTTGCGGTAATGGCCCTAGACTTCCGAGGCTGTGGCTGTCTCACAACTTTTGAGACGGGGAAGGAAAACGTCGTATGCGCTGTTTTGCATACGATTGAAGATTTGTACTTTTCGCACCGATCTTTTAATTAGTGGAAGGGTTGTCAAGCTAAATAGTAACTCCAACAATGGCATTGTAAATAAATCCGTCATCCCAAGACAAAAAAAAACACAAGCAAATAAATTCTTTCATTCCCAATTCAGCATTGTAAACGCAATTAGTTTCCGCAAATATCCATATTCAATAATATATAAACAAGCGACTCACGTCCAACTGATCGTAAGATCAGGCGCCACTCCATAAAGGGATCAGGGTTTTTCTAACGATTCGAAAATTAATGTCTTCACCTTAGAAGTAAGTAAAGGGAATACACGTCTTAGGCCGTATATAGACACAATTTGTTTTATGTATTGGTTATTTTTGATCGGTGCTGATGTTTTGAGGCTGGAAACACAGTGTGAAGATGATGAAGAAATTAAAATAAAGTGTAATTGGATAGTTGTTACTACAGATGTTCAGGTGATAAACTAAAACCTTAATGTTGTAGAATAGCGACCAGATTTAAGAAGCCATGCAAATCTTATCCTGATATGGTATTTAATGATTATTTTCGAAACGAACGCTAACGTCCAAGTTTAACTTGTATGATTGGCAAGATTCTAAAATGTCTCCTGCGTTTTTGTGTCCTCTTCTTTTAATATGATAAACTTTCAGACTTGGAATCTGGAAAACTTTCAAAAAGCTTTTCAAACAAATTGAAAATCAATGTCCCAGAACTACTCAGAATTCTAATTATTTCTATGAGTGGATGCATAAAACAAAACCCCGATGCATGATTATTTATATTCCACCTCAGTTTGATGATCAAACGGTCGATTCGCGTTAACTTTGCCTTAAAACTTCGTCCTAGCTTTAATTATAACGTGAGTTGCGTAACATGTGAGTGGTCCGAAGTGAATATTATTTTAGGAGTTCAGAGACCGTGTTCTGGCTTTCCCGTCTGTTGTAATACCGACCTTGTCTACTCAATCATAAAGTTTATTTTGTACTGTGAAGTTTTCTAGTATTTATGTCCTTTAGGTTTCAATGTACCGTCACATGTCGCATATCACTCAACGACTCGCTTCCTTTTCGACAACAATAAAGAAAAAAGTTTCGACGCGACGGATTAAAGCTGTTTCAATGAAAAGGTGATAGATTGTTATTAGATATATTTTTGAAAGAAACGTATTTTGTCATAATGACGGAAATCAGGGATCAGGTAGTGTTAATCAAACCCTCAAATTACTATGCAAATCTTGCGTCATTCCAATAGTCTAGCTCATCAATGCATTTTGCGAGATTCCTTTGACCTAATTTGACAGAACTACGAGTACTGCAAACTCTTTCGAAGTCTGGTCTCTGTCCTAACAGTTAATGTTGATTGATACAAACCTCTAAAAGAAAAGAGCATCGGCGTACTTTTATCTGTTTTGGTAAATTAAAGGTGAATCCGATTCACACTTCAGTAGCTTCGTACAATCCTATTGACCTCGTTAATCGCGTCTTATTTATTTAAGGAAGATCTATTTTAGATTGTTGTAGTAAAGAGCTTCTCGTCTAGAAAACTTCGGCTTTTACATCTGATAGACGTTTATTGTGATTTTGATATTAGTAATACTCTGCTATAATAGGGTCAAGTCTTTGCAATACATTAATTTTGATTGTACG
Organism: Helicoverpa zea; assembly: GCF_022581195.2. NCBI lineage: Eukaryota > Metazoa > Arthropoda > Insecta > Lepidoptera > Noctuidae > Helicoverpa > Helicoverpa zea. Next base: position 978,775 of record NC_061456.1, on the reverse strand, counting down.
AGTATTTCAGGTAATCGGGTTTGAATGATATTGTAAATTAGGTACCTATACAAAAAACTGAAAATATCTAAAATAGATCAATAGAAAACTTTGCTCTGATCACAATAACATAACGCGATTAGTCATTAGTTAATTCGAGACTTTGCGAGCTATTTTCGGTGATTGATATTCCACACAAAAAAGTTGATAGGAAAGCTTTTAAAACACGCATTTTCCAGATTCCTCGATTCTATGAGACATCGTCAAAGAATGTCAGATAAAAAAATCCGCACTCATTAGAATTTTACAATATTTAATGCAAAACGTCCATCATTGAAATGAATTTGTAATCACATTTCTGATTCCACATTTGCTTACACGAGTCTGAAAGTATATTCTTCAGCACTTTTAGACTTGTCAGGCGTATCAAAAATATTGTGACATGCTTCCAAAAGCGCCATATTTTTTGTATTATTTCGCTGTACCTTGAAGTGTTTTATAAGGTTTTTTCAAAAGTGAGTTTATCGATATTATTTGCTATAGATGGTGTTTAGTGCTTCGCAGGACAATGAGTGTGCTAGGCTGTCGACCGCATCCGTCATGGTTATAGTGCATGAAACTCACCAGGAAACGTAGAACCGTGTCTCACTTGCTACGATTGAAGAATGACATTTGCTAGAGAAGCCTTTTGTCATTTAACATTATTTGTATCTAGAAGCTAGGATAATGACGACCTATCAAATACTTTTTTTATTGAGGGGTTCCGAACTAAAATTCATCATTATTCAAAACGGTGTTTCCTATACCCTCGACCAATTTTTTAAATGTGTTTTTTGTGTTGACCTACCTTCACCCAAGTGAATCCGGGGTAAAAAGCCTATAGTAATAAAATGGCGAACAGTAACGGGCCTCGACCGCGCCAGTATGTGTGGCAGACGCGTTCAGCAAAAAGCTGGCCTGGCAATGTTGCCATATTCGATGATAACGATTATTATGCGGCCAGCAAGCGTTATCAAATGATCGCTGCGACGACTGTTTTGATTTAAATGAAAACTTTTTAGATACGTTTGAAAGGAAAATCCAGTAGCAGCTGCTAGATAAAGTGCATGAGGAAAATGATGGTTTGGTCCTTCGAACAACATTCCTAACATAAACCATTAATGTATTAAAAGAAAATGAAGTGGTTTCTGAATATATTACCAATATATTAAGAAACATGCATAGATACTTTTATATTAATAAAAACACGAATTAACATCGACCTATGATTAAAAACTTGATAGCCATAATCTTTGCAATAAAGCTACAGATCAGTTAGGTACTCATAAAAACATAAGATATATAATGTAAGTGTTAAAAAGAAAGAAAAGAAGATCTTACTCATTCCTTAAATTGCGTAAGAACAAACTTAGGTCTTTATCATACAAGGTTTTTGTAGACAGAATAGAGACATAGTTAATAAATAGCACTGTTGAACCTGTCAATTGGAGTTAATGGGTAAATTGGACGAAAAAACGTCTCCCAGGACAATTGTCGAATGTCCCGTCGGTTTTACGAAATATTCAGAGCGTAAGGACGGAAACTATTGACCTACTCACGAGGTTTGGAGCATTTGTTTTAAAACAGGGAGTTTTATGCAATTTAAAGTGTATTAAAAAAACTTGTATAACTTTCCAAAAAATCCATACCGTCAGTAGTAAATTGTGGGTACCTAATACTGTACCGTGTGAACAACTCATTTTATATCATCAAACGATATATAATTTTAAACAATCTGACAGTCTACCAATATTTAAACAGCAGTTGACAATAATTTACTACCTTACGATAAAATTCAATTTGTACAACGTTTGACAAAGACCATTTCATCAGATTTACTTAGATCTTACGCAAGAACAACAAACCAACTACTACACAGTTAGAGCATTGCCTCCAAAAGCTATGACGTAAAAAATGCAGAAAATACATAAAAAAAAACAAACGTAAGCGTCGGAACCGCACAGACGTCGCGCCGTCTAATTGGACCGGCGAAATGCCTAGACGACGTTATGTGACATATAAAAATTCCACAATTTGGATATATTGGTCTGGTCGCTACGGTTTGATAGTAAAACGAATGAAATGTTCAGTTCTTTCATCTCGTGCGGGATATAAAACGTGATTGCATTATAAAAATAACGACTTGTATGCGGTTGTAAGGACCATTTTTCGGAGTAGTCGTGGTGATGATGAAATTAGAACTATGGATGTAGAGACACGTTTTGTAGACATTGAAGCAGATACAACACTGATAAAATGTATTTGTTTTGATTAGATGCACCTCAAAGCTCAACAACCATAGTCCAAAAGTTTAGTATCTCGGTTGGTGAGGTAGGTACCTAACTGTGGAAGGGAACATCATCAATACATTAAAGATAGCTAGGACCTCAAAGGCAAAGGTCAAAGGCACTTAACGATATTTTCAATTTTTTTTTTTTACATTTCAAGACCTACTCCAGATTGTGAAGAATTAATGTAAAAGATTCAGAAGCAAGTAATGGGTGTTTCATCAAAACCACTGAACACCAAATTCAGCGGCGCCTCCTAGGTAGATTACCTTCAAAACCACCACTTATAGTAAAACATCCTTCTAACACACATAAAAGTGAAGACACACACTTAGTACATACATTACCTGCTCGAAAAAGTCGTAACAGTCGACTGAAACAAATTGATTACGACTATACTAAATCCTAGGTCCGTCAACCCCAGTATTCGCTATGGACGCTAAAACCGACTAGTTATTACCAACACGCGTTTGAAAAGGTGCCTTAAACTCTTTAATATCCTTTCAACACTAGTTCGGCTAGTTAGAACCATTGAGAATACACAGGACGTATGTATTTACAAGTCATTTTTGAAAGTTTCTCTTCCTTAGGGAATTTGGTCAATATTGCTTATGCTGTCAATTAAAAGTTATGCTGGTGTTTGTATGAATGGAGATGGATGAAACTTTGGTGGTCCTTGCAGGCCAGATAACGATAGACTTATCTTATTATTTTATTAACTTTAAGTGGAGCTTTCTCTATCTTTTCTGTATTTTTAAATAGGTACCTATCGAAATTCACTAGTCTAGGACATCCAATGTCCTTGATAATTGAAAAAAGTTCAATAACTAATTCATATTTATCTAATTGACCTTTCAGAGAGCACTTTACGATGACACGTCATTACGATTACATTATATTTAGAAGAGGACTCCTCGACCTTATCGTGTCTGATGCATTTTCATTACGGCTGTTCATTACGTAGGTTTAGCTACCAATGACACACAATTAATGTAACCGGACAATAGGGTCGCACTCTTTTGGTAATTTTATGGGATAAGTCCCGACCTACTGGAATTTATTTATTTACTTTGCATTTTTCAAGACAAAAATATAGGGTTTGAAAAAAAGAAGTCAAATGTGTATGTACCTACTTGGAATAGTGGTAAAAAACTACCCTTACTTTTATTTCACTAGCTCAGTTCTGCAATAATTCCTAAAAACAAACCAAGCCATCTGACACTGGTGTGGAAGCATGAATATAATTTAAAAAATAACAAGTTAAATTAAAGAAATCTCAAAAACACTTTAAATTCATGGCAACCATACCCAGGAGGGCGGGTGCGGATATACGCGTTAATTGCGAGGCCACCGTGCCCATAGATCGATCGACACCATTGTCGAACTCCGACCATCGTGTCGCGGGCCCCATGGATCGCGACGCATTATAGCTAACCATTGTTGATATCATATATGATTGCAGATTATTTTTTATAACTATGAGTTAATTTTCATTATTTTGTTCCAATCTGTGCAAAAGCTGGGCTCCGAAAAATAAATACGCTACAGAAATCTGTATTTGAACCGTAATAGGTATAATGAAATAACAAATTAAACCGGTAGAACAAGGGTAGTTTAGCAAACATTGCTAATTTTCAACCTATGAAATAGACATCAGTTTAGGCAGTAAAGCAAAATATTTACGTAGTACTTGTAATTTTCTGGATGTTAAAACCCAAAGTTTTGCATGCCTCCTTTCATGGCTAATTTCATTTTATTTTTCATGCACAGTCAGAAGTCCATAAATCTATCCTAGATTGTAACATGTTTGTGGTGTGCCTACTCCTTGCTATAGGTAACATATTAAGCTCAGTTGTAGGGGTTAACAGGTGCAGCAACCCTTTGAAATGAACTCAAATACTGCCTGCTTGTGGTTTCATCATATTGATATAGTCATCGATGAAACGATAATAGTGGTTAAGAACCAAGCACTCGAAAGGAAATAAATCACACCTCCTTGAATTGTACGTAGCGTTTAGTAATGTAAATTAAAATCATAAAACTACACCCCAACGCAATAACTTCATCAAGAAGCAGTAAAAAGACTGCAAACTAAAATGAATTGCTCCGAAAACATATTTTTTTACTTAAACAGGTAATTAACTGCTCAACGATACTGTGAAGCATTTTGCGCTGTTAACCTAGGATTTTATAGTATTTGCCAAAGGCTTGTTTATGACTACAAATTAAAGGCCTAAAATACTAAGGTACACAGGTTTTACGAGAAGTTTGATTAGGCACATGTCGTTTAATTTCTGAACGTACAGATATGAATGTCTAGACTAAACACACGTAGGAATTCAAAACTGAAATTCCTTTATAGGGTATAATAAAATGTAAATTATAAACAGAGACCCAAAATTAGAAGCCATTGCGAAGTCGCCCAAAAATTTTTCGTTTGGACACCTGTTGAAACTTCATAAAAGTAAAACGATAAAAGCTGTGTCCAAAGAAATAGCTAATAATTCTAGATTTTAACTAAAAGCCCCGTAGGTTTTTGTAGAAATTGAGATGTTACTATGCGTAAATGCACTGAACAGGGTATCCAAATTTAGATTATTGCGCTGCGCCCTACAAATAATTTGCCTGAATTGATTTTGGCAAACCATCGGTGTCATTAATTAACTTTTAATGCCTGTATGTCCCTGATGATTCGACAATGTGACACGAATAAAGGAAAAAAGAGAAAAAATAAGGGTTATTCAACCTAAAGGGCTAAATACAACAATCATAATTTAATTGACAAGAACCAAGACCATAGGTACTGTGAAAATTAAAATAAACGGTACTGAAGATGGTTTCTTTTCCTGTAATATATGACAAGATAGCACATAATGATGCGAATGAAGAATTATGAAGGATGTAACATATAATGTAGATAAAAAGCTTCACGCTGGACTCCATGGTGGTACTGATTATTAAATGGTAAGTACACGAAGAAACATACTATCTACATGAACAAATGCACAATAACCCCATAATGGTACTAACGAGTAGTCTTATAAAGATAGCGGGCGTCATAAAATACATATAATAATTTTACGTATGTTAATATATAATAGGACAGTAAAGCCAGCGGAGTGAGACGCGGTAATGGAGGTGTGGCAGGGCGGAACGGCGCGTTAACAGCCGGAGGACTTACAGATACTAGTTTTGCGTTTGATTGTCGTGGAAATTTGGATAATGTTTGATTGTTTCATCATTTAGATGAGACTACAAACACCAGATTTTATAATTCTGCATTGAACTGCAAAAGTATTGGACTACAAAAGGAGCTTTTGAAACAGATGTAAAAGAATTTTTGCACATCTATAATGATACTTGGATAGTAGGACCAGAAGTTGAATGTGATATTTATGACTTGTTGAAGTTTAGAATATCTTTATATAATTAATTAATTTTAATGATAAATAAACGCAATTAAAATGTAATAATTAAATAAAGTTTTTAGCTCTAAATTAGCTCGACCTGCGTCATTTAAGAGCGGTAGGTAATATTTTAATTTTGCTCAAAAATGTTCAGTTGGACTTAAATCACCTCTGTTCTATGCTTATAGATTTTTCGTTCTATTAACTAAACGATTCCCGCGCAACCAGATGCCATATTGACGAGTAGACACAACACTTGCCGAGAAGATTTACAATCGCACCCGAGTCCCGGACATTAACAAAGGAAAAAACGAAGGATCTCGTAAGGTAAACATTTTGGCTAAACATCGAGCCGATGAAGTAAACAGAAGCCACGTTTTACGTTTGAGAGTAGAGGTGAAGATTTTAATGATCATCTAAATTGCGTACTTACATATAAAATTTGACTGATATATATTTAGTCGAGAAATCTATGGAGTGATATTGATGAAGCTTTTGGAGGTCCGGGCATGAGGACCAAAAGTCTTCGTTTACCAAAGTAAGACATTCTTGATAAGAGGAACAAAAAGCTGCAGTTTTGAAAATCTGAAAGCTTATGATTCAGAAGACCAAGATGATAGTAAAAAATAATTAATCCCTCGAATTGATGTAGGTAGCGTAGTTTATGAAGAAAATTTTATTGTTATTATGTCATGAGTATGACGAAGACCTAAAGATAAAGATAAAAATCGAAATAGCAATATTTCATTTATGACATGTCAGGTGCAAATTCTCAAGCTATTACGTTAAAGTTTATTATGAAGGCGTGGGTAAAATTATGTTGAATTAGGTATGATTAATCGCGTGAGATGATACATGGTTTAGAAGAATTTTAGCGCATCTGACGGATCTAGCGTGGTCGAAGGATCATTGAAATTTCGAAAACAATAACAATTGATTTCCGCAGAATCACAGTGATTCATAAAAATCAGGTGCTAGTGTATAACGCTGTTTTTGATAGCTTAGGTTACTAGTTTTGAGAGATGACAGAATAATTTTACTTAGCACGCAATCTTCTTTATCTCCCATAGCCAGTGGCAACAGATTCCACCAAGAGGTTGTGGAAATAAAGAAGTTTACGATATGGGCAGTAGGAATTCTCGTTAGCTTTCGTAGAAAGGATCGATGTAACAATTCCGCTTCCAATTTTTTTTTATCATCAGGTGCGACAGATGCAAATCAATAGTTTTGACAATAAAGTAGCCAAAAGTTCACGTAAGAGATCGCAACTGGCACCGACAAGTCCGAACTAGAGCGTGCAATGACGTCACCCATTGAGTCGCACGCGCAACGGATCATCAGTTTATCATTATTGGATTTATATCTTCACGCTACTCTTAATTTTGCGTGGGCAGTTGCATTATCAAAATGCATTAGGTGCAGTTGCGAATATATGGCAAATATTTTTTGATTCTATGACGATATTATGAAGTCGTATTATAATTATGGGAGCTTCATAATTTTATTGAAGGTATCTATATTAAAAAATAATATGCCATTGAATTGTTTTCAGTTGACGTGTTGGTGTATCGTTCATACCTATGTAATTCCAAAATTAACTAGTTTATCTTTATTAATTTAACTTTTTCTTCTTGTACTTTTTCCGCAATTTGTAGTTATTATTAAATAAAACTACTGAATAATTACCTAAATGTGCAGTCCTATTAATATGTAAAAATGTTTAATATTTTTTTGCAAAAATGTGCATTTCTGTAAAATATGTAACTAATAACTGTCTGGGAACAATAGAATAACGGATTGTTTTTGCAAAGGGCAAATAATATCTTGTGCATATTCGCACGTCACGTGGTTTCAGCAAGGTACTCGCCAGATTTAACGTACATATTTGTGATTTGTTTCAGGTAGAGCTTCGCCTTAACCATTATTGTCAGAAGACATATTTATCGTAACAGTAATATATTTGTCGTAACATATTAACTTATGGGAATCGATGTTCGTGCAGTCACATCTGGAAAAACTTACAGGTATGAAACTTGTGAAAAGCTATGATAAAATGCTGGTTGTCTGTGGTAGTCACGGCGTGCAAAAAGGTTGGTCCTTAGAGACGACTAATTCGGCCGACATGCGTATTTTCTTGTAGTTTGCGATAATACTTTCTGTTCGTGCAAATGATTTCGCTATTATTTTTATCGGACTATCTACCTACGTTGTTTCTTTGTTTTAGTGTTCTACTTTTAAAAATTAATTGCAAACCCATTTCGTAATTTTTTTGAAACTCATCTTTTTCATGTTTCATTTCATAAACAAAATGTGTCAAGGATTTGTCAAGAAAAACAATTTTATGGAACTGGAAGAGCTTTAGTTTCATAATATTTCTTGTTGTTTCATTAAAAGTGTTGTAAGTAACGTTTAATTTTAGCTTGTGTTATCTGTTTCCTATCCACCTGACCGTTTATGAAGGGTGCATAAATGAGGTCCGGCTTTGTACGAGTAAGTGGCATGCGCTTAGTATGTTTTGCAGCCGACCACGTTTGCCGACCACTATTCACTGCTCAGCCTAAAATGGACTCATAATGGCTACTTGTTCCTACGATACACCTGCTGTCATCGCATATTTGCTGCCAGTATTATTCGCATAAAGGTCTATGCGCGGCTAATGATATATTCGATGCGAATCGATACGACTTATTGCATGCATGATCACATGGAATTTGACAGAACGTTCGATCAGAAATTGACTTAGAAATTGATATTTTTGATACCTTACGTGTCTTCAAGTTCCATGCGACCGCGCGGCTCGCATCACACCACGTCGTAATAAAACACTGTTCACTCACTGTAACCCGGCTTGTAGACAGCACGAATCCTCTTAACCAACTTGCTAGTCCTCTTGATGGGCGGGCCGAGCGCGACGGCGGAGTGGCCGCGCCGCTCGGCGAACACGATATAGTTCCGGCGGTTCTTGAGCGGCACCTCGAAGCGGCCGGAGCAGTCGAGGTGGTCGGGCGGCAGCTTGAGGCGCAGCACGGCGTCCTCGTGCGGCCAGTGGCCCTGGTGGCGGAAGACGCGCTTGACCTGCACGGTGGCGGCGTCGCGGGCCAGCGACTGGACGCGCGCCTCGAAGGCGGCCGGCGCGCGGTAGGCCCGCCAGGCGACGTCGGCGCGGTCGCAGTAGAGGCGGCGCGGCGCGGCGAGGGCGGCACAGCACAGGCACAGCAGGGCCCACAACGCCGCGCGCCTGTCTGTCTTCATCGCGCCATCGCAAAGCGCTCGTGACTCCCTGCACGTCCGCGGAGCGCCTATGTTCCCCCGAGAGCGGTCGGCGCGCGACTGGCCCCGACTGAATCATTCCCCGCCCACACCGAAATAGTCGCGGTACGGAGCGAGCACGCGTCGCTAATTTATCTCGTCTGATGATTAATTTGCGCTTGTTATATGTAATTAGTGGGTACCATGTCGATTGTTTGATTGGGGTGCAATTGATTCAAGTTCAATGAAAGTTTTTACTTTGTTTGAAACTTTTCAAACTTCTAGAAAACTTTTTTTGCATGTTTTTTAGATATTTTTGTCTGTATTTTTTTTTATTACACCCCTTCATAGAATTAGAAGATCGTTGGCGCTATAGCCATTTCTAGTGGTGGGAAAACTGATGTAAGCGTGTAGTCCGTGTTGTCTAGTAACGCGAGTTACCTACTGTAGCAGAGATTTTCAACTAAGGACTTTCGCTTCGTAGCAGCGTCTACGGAGAAGTTGTAGCGCGTAGACGTACCGTAGCTTTGACCTCAAGCGTAGACCCGCGACATTGTGGTACTCATAGAAATTATTATTATTTTAATAATCCTTTCAGCTCCTTAAAGACTGTTAAACTAATTTTGAGTTCAAAGAAAATTACTTTCATATTCTTTTCAAGTATGATTATGACAAATATTGTTACAATGATGTTAACTGAATCAGAATGAACTGCTTGGGGTGGGTATGACAATTCCATATCCATTTATTACATAACTGCCATCCGGAATGGCTATTTTATATAACCGTGACCTATGTTTTTCTCACAATATTTTTCCAAACTGAGTTATATTAAAGGCCACTAAGACGTTAGAGCTGTAGGTAATAGTACTACAGATAACTAGGACCACCTATAATAAAAGTTGGGTTCTGATAAAGTAGAGACCATTATGAAGGTAAAATTTATTTATTTCATTAAAAAAAATTGATTCAAATCAAAATTCACCTAACATTTATTCCTCTGAAACGCAGGCACACAAAGCTCCCTGCACGAAGCTACAAGCTTAAAAATGCATCCCTTCAAGATCATCACTTCTCATTAGTGCCTCATCATCCTTCCCCTGGTATAGTTCCAATCAATTATTTACAGTCGGGGCAGGCCAGCTTAGCACCTCTTCTTCCATATCTTCATGTCTGTCGTCATCTTAACACTCTCTCTAGTGAGTGCACTAACCCAAATATCATAATTTACACTACCCGACAAATATCCTGACTCACATTCATATTTCATCTCACTACGAATGATATCCTCAATACCTGGAATCGCGGTGGCCGTTTCCCACAGAACTGAATGAATGAATGAATGATTGAGACCTAACGGTGTCCCAATTGCCTCACATCCGGCAAGGCGAAGGTACAAAAAAGGTAAATATTGTGAGCACTATGTTTCGGCAATCGTACTCTCAGGTAGATCGTCTCATTCATAATGGTTATGAATGACCGATCCTTTTGGAGATCCCTAAGAGAGAATATATACTATTATATTAATTTAAGTGATTGGTGTTAACTATATTAAATAAATAACTATATCGTAATCTCTTTCTAGTGCGGTCGGGTAATTATAAATTGCAGTAACTTCAATAATATTATAAAACATAAGGTTAAAGTCAATCCATGAAGATTTGAAGCTTTTTACTATTATTTATTAGAGCGTTTCTTTTGTTTAATAAATTGATATTAATATTATTATTCTATGGAGCTATTTTTTTATGGTAAAAAGTACATATAAATAAATAATTGTCTTTCTTTAAGCCTACTCTACATTTTTTTACTATTGGTACAGAACCAACCCCGTCATTGGACTCTGGAGATTTTGTATACCGAACACAAAAACGTTCGGCCGTGGTGTCCGGAACTAACCTTTTGTGCCATTGAAGCGAGCACGTGCGTTACGGTGTGAAGGCGGCCTTCGTTTGTAGCATTACTACTAGTAACTAGATAATATTTGGCTGATAGCTTCCAAAACGATAAGAGATTGTAAAAAGTATAAAATTTAATTTCTAAACGCTTCTGCTTGGACAAGGACTGCAATAAGGTGCGTAGTCTTCTTCTAGCTTACTCATAAGTTTGTAGCTTAGTTAAAAGGTTTTTTGCTTTATTACGTACGAGTACATAGTATAGTGGCTGTACCCCGTTGCTGCTTAGTTTTATTGCTTTATTATGTACTGGCTGTAACCCGCGGTTTACCCACGTCCCGGGGGAATCACTTCCCGCAGCCGGATAAAAAGCAGCCTATACCTATACTTTTGCAAGCTCTTGACTGTCGGTATGGATCACTACATACAATCTTAAAAAAAGTGAAAGCCAGAAAGAGGTGCTTAGGTAGCACCCTAGCACCCATCTCTTTACAAAAGATTAACAAACAAAAAACAGTCTAATCCGAAACATATGTTGCACTTTCAAATCATTACATTAAGCCGTGCTAATTACAAACAGGTGCGTTCGCCTTTCAGATGAACCTTCCAAAATTATTACAAAAGAAATGTTTTATAAAAACAATTAAATAATGCTGTAAAGGTGTTATAAAAGAGTATTGTTTGACACCACGTGTTTGTTATTACGGTTGTGGGAATGTGAAAAACAATTGTTTGGATTTTGGATAAACCGTTTTGTTTTGTTTCGTGTTTTAGTGAACGTTATATCGGTGTATTGCAGTTTGTATTTTATCTTATCGGGAGGTAACACTTTTAATTTTTGAAGGCACCTGGTAAGTTATAGCTGGGGTACATGGTCGGCTAATATCTTCTGCCAACCGCGCTTTCCGACCTTTACAAATGTGTACTTAAAAGCTTCAAAAATGCATAGTTAAGTTGAGTGAAAATTCGCATACTGTACAGAAGAATTGTTTCCATACCATAACCACAAGTATTAAGTTTAAAGACCTTTCATTTATTAATAAAGAAAAAAGGAAAATACACTTCAAGCACACATAAATTCCCCATCTTACTAAAGGAACTCACAAAAAGTTGCAAGTTTGCGTAAAATGGCCCAGATGGTCGAATATCATGATGTCTTCATTACGGTCCGGCCGCGGTAGTAAGTCATCTTAATGCAAAAATGACAAAATAAATTATAATGTTGGTGCCCGCGCGAAACGCTAACATTGGTCACCGAATACGAGCTGCATGTTGCTCTGCTTAACTTAAATAAAATATGACCACATCAAAAGTAGGGTACTTTTTCGCCATCATAGTGAATGATTTTGCGGCATGAAAGATTATTAATATTAATGAATTAACTGTTTTTATTTTGGTTTCCATTATACTTACCTGAACATTATTAACAGTTAAAACTCCAAATATTTAAAGTACTTGACCTAGACTAAAGGCATGTGTAATTAAAATAACAAAACAATACCTAACTGTGTAATTTAACGTAATTAAGAAATAACATTTGCATTGTTGTGCAAATGTGCATATGATATTCAGCATTTTTAAATATTAATAGAAATATTTGCCGAATTTGATCCTCAAAGTGAACAGAAAACACCTAATTAAGTAAAAACATTATTAAGAGACTACATGAAACTGACAATAATTTACCACAGCTTACCTATAGATAATAATCTTTTATACTCAATTGACGTGGAACGTTTGACACTTGCAGAATATAAACAGCAAGTAGAGCCACCTCCGATGCCACGCATCTCGGCAGGCCACCCTCAGTGACGTTGGTTTCTCGTTAACCGTATAATTGTTTAAATTGTCATAATTTCGCCCGCATAATGTTGCCACATAAATATTTATTTATCGGCCCACTACTGATAACCAAATTGCTGATGACCGCAGCTCCACACTTGATTTAAGGCCTTCGAAACTGTTGCTTTTCTGTTTTTTGTGGTGCGCGTAATTTGGGCTTGAATTAAATTCCAAGGGGTTACAATGTAGCTTGAGATGGCTAGCTGGAATACCTACTGTACAATAAAAAGAGTTTGATTTATGTATGCTGCAACTGGAGAAAGAAGTATGCATATAAATCAACTGGTACAATTCGTTCACACGTACATTTAGATACGAAGACTATTTGCCGCTTGTGCAGGTTATCATGGTTTCTCAATATTCCTACTATGCTACCTATTCATATTCAACATATAAATGGATGTTATGTGCCTCTAATGTCTCGTTATACTGCATAACTAAAAGACAGTCATTCTTGCATGATTTTCACGCAATTATCCCAAATCAAAACACCCTGAGATCAAACATAAGCCACGTGGTCGAACCTAATCTCTTGTAAAAGTTTATTATCGAAGAATATATTCTATTCTAAGTAGCACAAGGTGCAAAATAGCTTCTAGGATAGCTGTACAAAATCATGATAGTCCTAGATTATCCAGCATAGAAACAAAATCATAGTATCGCCGGTAGCCGTAAGCGGCACACGAGCTCCGAAGCATCCATTCGGTAGGTCGCGAGTGGTTTATTTCTCTCGCGCCCCGGAGTAAATATAACTCGCATGTAACGGCTGTTAGGATTACCACGTGTTCGGGTTAAGTCGAACATAAGTCGTGTGGATTTGAAATGTTGGAACCTACATAAAGTGGGATCAATTTGAGGCAACAGTTTGAGAATCAGTTTTGAAGCTAAATGGAGTTCTATGCTCTACGGTGTTCGAAATGTTCCTGTGAAAGTGAGAGCATGCGCTTGTTAAATTGCAAATGAAACCTTAAAAGCATTGTTTCCACACCAAGACAGATTTGTATTTTCATCAGAAGTTTGCGAGCATTCCTAGGTGGCATACCTCAAGTTAATATAAAGATGCAGCGATGGCTCCATAAAGTATTTTTAAATACAAAAAAAGGAATCATGTACTCACAAGGTGTCAAAAGTTGAATTTCCCTGAACTCGACAGGTTTGATTTTGCAACTCCTACACTATATGCAATCGATAGAAGCACAAATAGTAAGGGTAGTGCTCTCACCTTAACCACGTGACGTCGTGACGTCTATTTTCACTACATTTGTTAGCCATATCAGGGTACTACAGTAACTACCAGTTGAGCTGATAACTACGAATCCGTAGTAATTTTAGTATCTACTACTGTCCTTTTCGATAACTGGGAGCCTCAAGATTCCTTACAAATTAACTAGAACAGAACAGACTAGAAATAAGAAGACCTCTCATACTTGCTGTTTGACTGAAGCGGTGTTTTTTTTCGATTCAATACAATATTTTTTGGGCCAGACAGAATTTATTGCACCTGTGCAAAGTCTAGCCAGCCTGAAAAACCACAGCGCAGGTGATTCAAAACTTCAATAAATCCAATTTCGGCAGAAGACTTCGAAATTATGATTTGCAACGCCGAATAACGATTAGGTTGCTTAGGACGATTGAGATGTAATTTAAGATTTGGATATTATTTTAATCGGCACCTGAATAAGCTACAGATATGTCTATAATAAATGGCTACATTTCCAAAAGAGAGGAGTGTCTGTAGACATTAAGCTATGGGTTTGAATTCCCAAAAATCCATCAATTGGACCTCGGTACATTAGCCTATAGGCCACGTGTTATAGGCGCATCCATCTTTAAAAATCTACTGAAAGCATTAAACATCGAGCATAATAAACTTAATACCACTTACAACCCCATTCCGACGTCTTAAAAAAATCGTCTGTCGTTTCAGACTGGCGTTTAATTAAAAAATAAACACCGTAAGGGCGTGCGGCGGTGCGCCGACGCATCTGCGGCGGTCGCGTGTCGCACTCGCTCGACTTAATTAGATACCAGTGGGGGAAAGCCGTGGAGAGGTGTTGGGTGTAAAGATTTTGTTTTAGTTTTTGGTTGGTTGGTTGGTGGTTGGTAGCTGTAAATATTGATTTTGATGTTCGTAGACGGTTAAATGGTTAAGGGTATGTGTACATTATGACATGGTGTTTTTTTAAAACTACATATCTACATGCTAACGAATAGAGACCGTTGACAAGTATAACTTTTTCAGGAAATGTAGATACTTATTATTAAAATTTAGGTACGGGGTGTATTTTATTGCAATTTTTTATACTTTTAGGAAATATGAAAACGGTTGGTCAGCTAGTGAGCAGAATAGCCCTGAAAAAATATTTAAAAGAATTGAGCAAAAAACACATACCAAATTTTTGACTGCGTACCGTCTCCACGGTCACCACTGTTCTGAAACAATCGCCACACACCTGTACATAAAATAAAGGTCTCAGTTAATATGATCATACCACCGCTAAAGGCGAAATATGCTTTGGCATTTGTAAGCTTTTTATGCCAAATAAAAACTCTATAATCCAAATTCCACGGCGGTCATTTGATTGTGCAAAATTGCAAATCAATATTTTTATGCTAGCTTGCCCCGAGGTTTCACCCGCTTTCCAAGGGAAGTTTAGGAGAAAATCAACCTGTGTCTAAGCTAAATTTTATCACGATTAGCAAGCATGTCCTAGAAAAAAAAACTTTTGTAATTTACAAAGCTTTAATTATGAAATTAGTAAAGATTTTTTTGTCGTGCACGCCCCTCCATGTATTCCTCTATTACAAACGGTCCCAATTCACCTGTTCAATGACGCGTTTAGTCGCGGAATGTACTTCTATAGTAAAAAACCCTGTTTACGTGGTGTCACTTGTAAATCTATCGCAAAGGTTAGGACATGAAAAGTTCAATAGTTTTCAACACATGCTACTGATTTGTAAAGGTCGTGTCCGTTTGTTTTTGACATTCGTTTCAGTGTCTATCTATTGTAAAAAACATGTTTGACTATTTTTTATGATTTTTTTGGCTATATCTTTATCTTTCATACGGCAGAACTTTTACCCCTGTTCAGTAGGAACTACTTGGCATAAGCAGCCTTAGCCTTCTTCGATACCTATATATCAAACACAGAAATAATTTTCAATAAGTACGGCCCGGCCGTTAGTGAGATAAGTGCCTTCGAACATAGAAAAAAATATTGAGCTGTAGAACTATTTTCATTTATTCATTTTATTTACTTTTTATATGTACATATTATTTACAATATACATGTATAAGTAATGTAATGTTTTTGAGCTTGATAATATTGATATGGGTTTTAATGGTTTGCTGTTAGCCGTGTTTGAATTAAATGACTTCAGTTTTCCAGTTACGTAATTTCCTTGTGCAAAAGAAGTAGAAAAGGTTGTTTCAAACTTGTTAGAAGCACATGAAAAAACTGTATGAAATACACCTGTAGGTACATTGAATAATGAGTTCTGGAATGTTTTCGTACTTATATTAACAGACGCCATTTTCATAAATTCAGCCAGTGGTACTACTGCTGCCGCCGGCCATAACTCTTGGGAATGAGCACAGCACACGCTTAGATATATTGCGATATGAAGCTAGTGAGACGATATTTTTGGTTCTGGTAGACAAAACAGAAAAGGAATAAATACATGTTGACGGGATGATGGAAAATATGAACATTAACCTAACGAAATAAAACACCGGTATGCAACAGTCATTTATTAGATCAGTCTGAGTGTTAAATATTTCTTGCAAAGGTAAGCAAACCAAAGCTTTGACTGTGCACCAGCCTTAAATTTTGGGAGGTCATCATTACTTTAGATTAAAATCACGCGGCGATTCGAATCGACATTTAAAATTGTTAAAATCGATATCGTGTAAACTTATCGATATTCGAATTTCGTATCGATTTAATGTGCGATGTTGAGTTTCACCCCAAATAACCTGATATGATGTTATTAATTGTTTAAAATAAGCGGTTACTCTTTTAAATCAATGGTGTGGGCTCAATTTAATTAAAGTATACCGATGTCACTTTGGACACTGGCCATACTTTCAGACTTTCGTCACCCCCAGCCAACGTTGTTGAATTTTAAATCACGTTTGTTGGATTTTTATTTCTAATTACTATGTATGTCTTCCTAGCAAGATCTCATGTCTTTTCATTAGTATTTAATATTAAAGAGGCCACTTAAAACATTGAAAAAGCATGCGAATCATCAACAATACAAAATGAATCACCAAGCTTACAAAAAAACAATAGGTTACGATAAAAACAAATAAAAACTAAAGTTTGTTAGTTAAACCCATATCATCCTGACACTAGGCACTAATTAAAATACTTCTTTGTAAACGAGCTAATGAGGAATGCCAAAAAATATAGAAGTTCGCGTCTTAGGTGGCAATAAGTTTTTTGCTTTTAACAAATTAAGAATTTAAATGCTTAGTCTGCCCACTGTGTGGGTTTCTTTGCTTGGTTTTTGGTTTAGAGGTGATGGACTATACTTAGTTACAGGTTGTTTAGATTTTGGGTTACTTTGCACTAGGTACCTATAGGTATATAGTACCAACATTATAGTATAGTTATTTATCTATTGTTTTTGTCTTGTGATATAATTCCTATGTCAAAAGTAGGCTGTATTGTAGCTTGGTACGACAATGATGCGGGCGGGCTGCTATTGTCAGAGAGATGATATCCTAAACAGCTGTATCTAACAACGGACTGTAATATGCCGACAATGTTGTCGAAAAAATCTGTGTATTACCATTATGTTTATTGGAAAATAAATTAAAAAAAAAGGTTTGCAAGATTTTGTGTAAGTACCTGCAGTTCCAATCTGACCTCAGGAACCTAATAACTAGTAAAACCAAAATGTGCAATATAATCCATTACCATTGGGTGATATTTCAATCATCTTACAATATCTTAGTGCCAACACGATCTGCATTCATAGAATACCCGATCAGATGTGTAGCACAGGAACGGAATGCGCACAGAATGGATTTATCTAAGCTCTGGATTGCTCTGCTCTAAATCAATTGTCTACAGTCTAAATGGCCGGTTTCTTGTCTAAGTGTCGACTGGGATATGTATGACGTTATGTAGATGCCTGGGTAATATTCGATAAGGTTAACATCTATGTCGCCGTGTGATAGAGGAATTTGTGAACTATCTTCTAAATTCATGACCTTCTTATCCGGAGCTGCTGGTGCCTCTGATGTGGAATTGTAACAATGACTGCCAGGCCCGAGCCACCCCTGCGTGCAACGTATGGGGCGCACACAGGTGCCAAGGCCATAAGATCCCTATTCGCGACAGGCGCTTCGGGGGTCGGCCCGACCCTGACGACTGGTGCTCGGTAAGAGTCGGGGAGTGACCTCCTGGGCACGGGATGTGACACCATGCACTTCCGTACTTAATTTTACTTTGTGAAAGTTTCTGGAAGCCACAAAGCCATTTTGGCCCGACCTAGGATTTAAAGATGACTTAACCGCACTGTTGGATTTTCGTCAAGTTTTTTCCTCACTTCAATTCTTTTTTTATTGAATTATAATGGTGCGAATGAATTTTACGTGAATCGTATATTTTTATACCAGCTATTGAATGGGTAAGATATATGGGCACATTCCAGACATAGTATTCAGAAACGGGGTCTAGAAGTAGGTCTTGTTATTGAGCAATAAATCTTTCTCTTTTTTCTTTTTGCATGCAGCGGTAGCTGTTAAGGCGAAGCGCTATGTAGGTATTTCTTTATTATAAACCAGAGACTTATCTGTATTACTTAATAGAATATTATAAAATACCACTTACATTTAGGTAATTAAAGTAATTGTAATAAAACTAAAGATTTGAAGTGATATGTTTAAAATATGCCTTTTTTAATACTTTGTTTTTAGATACCACGACTTCATACATTGAAAGATTTCTCTTTGTATCCCTATCTTTACCATAAAGTTTTCTTAATTACAATTTGTATGCAAACAAACAAATGCTTCACCTTAACAACAAAGGGTTGATCAAAGAACAAAATGCATATAAAATGGATAAAAATAAAATTTGGCAAAATGCGACGGGAATGCGTGGGAGTCGGATCGATGCAGGATTGTGATTCATTTGTATTGGATACAAAAACCAAATAATTGTATATTATTTAAATAAACCTTTTTGTTGGACACCTCTGATTGTTGCACGGTTGAAAAATAATTGTATAGAATCATAAATATACCTATAATTTATGCTTAAGCCGAAATGTGACGTTACAAACAACTTAATTTTTCCTACTTCTGGTTAGACCAACCCTTCATCCCTATATCTTTACTTGAGCATACATAGTATAATATACTAAATTCACTAATTTGCAATCGATATTAATGCTCAATGCAATTCAAAGGTAACTCTTAAATCCTTCAGAGACTAGAATCGGTGTTCGGATGTCATCAATTATCTCTTGGAGAAATTATTAAAGTAAGTTGCGCCGGTACCTACTTTCCTATAGCCGGCACATAACTCATTATCCTGAAAACATGCAATCCTTCCACTTTATTATATGTCTTAATAAACTAACACAGCAATTATAGAACGATTATAAAGATCGGCGGTATCTCCTGATACGCGCCCCGGTCTGCTGAACAGACTGAGGGTAGATTTGCAATAAAGATAGCTCGCACAATGGAACAATTGGGGTAGGGAGCTTTCACTTAAAACATATACTTATGCGGACGTCTACTGAACTCGAGAAATTCGCTGGGTAACACCGTAAATGGCCTTGGAAATATTATTTCTAGTAATTTCCCATGGTGATGGTGTTTTTTCGAATTTTCCTAATTGCATTGCATAAAGTATAAATTCTGGAAAAAAAATCGGAAGATTTTCCGCTGAAGACATTTAAAGGACAAGATAGACTTTTGCCGGAATACCTGGGAGGTACTGTCGTACATTAAACGCCTTTCTCTCTTCTATTTTGCTGCGCCCATAGGGTCCATTATTATGACAATAATTTTATATTCTCCACCTTATGTACATTATGGAATGCACTAAACTATGTATGATAACACTACACTTGGAGAGGCCTATGTCCAGCAGTGGACTGCGATAGGCTGATGATGATGATGATGATGATGTATGATACCTTCCACTTCGCTCCTTCACGAACAGAACAACTGCTTCACAAAATAAACAGCCACAGTAGCCTAAACCGTCCAAAGTCATAGCATAGCCTCTTCACCTCCGGTCACAGGCGTCGCGACCCCGCCACGCTCCGACGCACGCCCCCAGACGAACTAATTACCGGCGATAACATCGGACGCGAAGAACGCACCAGCCGTGACGGCCATCTTGATCGCATGTGAAAGTGGAACTTGATTGAAGCTTTTTGTGCTGATAGCTGTTTCTATGGTGGGTTTTGGCTGGAGACTTCAGGTGTGGAGGAGTAGCTAAAGTCGTTCCAATTCTCCGTCGATCGCAAACCTTTCAGATTTTTTTAGGTTTTACGTGAGATCCTCAAATTACCAATTTATAAAGAGTTGATGACAAACTGCTTGGTAGTCGAGGGAGTTGTAGATAAGTAGGCAAGACATAGAGTCTCTCTCCAGGCAAGCGTTTCTATTGTTATTCTAGGGAGTTACTTCAACTGTTCCTGTCAATTTAACATTTTAGCATTTGTACTCCTAATCTTAACTACAAGACTTGTCTACTGCAATGACTATTGCTCATCTACTTGTTTGACTTGATCTCATTTTCCGAGCTATATTTTACTTGACTAACTTCTCTCATGATCACGAACATCTACTTTGTTGAGTTCTACAGCAAATGCAACAAAATATACCTACTTAAGAAGATATTATATAGTACAATAAGGTTCGTGATCCAATGAGATCATAGCTGGCGTCATAGTAACTGGAACAGCGGTAATGAGCTGAATTTAACTAGCTTCACATTTAATAAATTACTTGGCGTTATTATCGTTTTGTTACGAGTTTACGATAACTAGCGTTTGACTGTTGCCAAATAACGTGCTTTGAGGGAATAGCAATAGTTTTCGGCCTTCGGAATAATCCCCGAATTATATTATAGAGAATTACTCGTAATTCTTAAGACAAAATATTTAGGAGAGGGGTTAGGAAGGAGGAAGATGAAGAGGGAGAAGGAAGGATGGGATTTATTTATGTTTTAGCATAAATGACTGTAAGCAGTTGATCATTGCTTCTTTATAGATCATAGGCAGATAGGCTGACAACTGTTACATTCGCCCTATTCATAAATTACCGTATCGTTTACAAAATAATTATGTAGGTAAGTAGTTCACGTAATTCGTGCTCAATAAATTGAATATTGGTTGGCAGTAAGTACATCATTTCGAAATACATTCATATACTTATCAATTAGCTTAGATTCTTAGTCCAAGAACCTACCTTCTTACAACACAGCAGATGTTCCTAAAACCTACCGATTTATTAATTTGCATTTACTGCCAAAGTCAAGAGGTAACTCAATAGTTAATATTTTGAATTTCAATATGCACTTTCCACCTACGTACTTCTTGGAAAAATCTTTTTCTATCTAGCTTTATTACACTACACACCCCAAAAAAACCTGAAAATTAAGTTACTAATTAAATTAATTAAAAAGTAATTTTTCTTCAATAGCCTATACAAACCACTGACTCATCCTAGTCCAGCCGAGGGTAGCGGTAGGTACAGACAGCGTGCCAGCCTCCGCGGCGCCGGCGGTTGCCTAGCAACCAGGCGCCACAGCGACGCGACCGCCTTTACTATCTGTGTTCCAAGGAGGTTGGGAACTGGATGTGGCTTGGGGAGACTGTGTGGCGGGACTTGGTAAATCCCTACGCCTATGTTGTGAGAAAGTATTGTTTTTCAAATATGCTTACTTACAAGAAAAAAAAAATGTAGGTACCTACTGATGTGCCTTACATTACAGGAAATGAGTTTGATTTGATTTACATTGGGTATTGAGCACTGAACCACCTGTCAAATATGCACGTATTCCTCGGTTAAATTTAAAAAAATAAATATCTAAACTAAGGCAGAAAAAGCACTCCAGATTACTTGTCTAATGAGACCTACATATCTCTTGTTCTTGTAAATTATAGTCTAGACTTGACTAGTTAGTTAACAATCATATACAAAATTCAACTATTTAACAATCACAACATGCCACTAAATTCAATGTCTAGACTATAGACACTTCTAGTGAACATGATCTACATCGTAATAACCAACATTATAGTGAATTTAAACAGCAACTTAATACCGCGCTGGCCATAATATTGGTGCACATTTTACAAGCAGCTTTACGATTGCCTGTGTGGCAAGTTTAACGACAGTATCGTTAAAATGTTTCATCAAATCAGTTTTGACAACTCAATGCCGGTTTTATGACTAACTTTGTAACTTAGCCGAATGATGACTAATGGGTTGGTTCGATAAAGTCGTAATTACTAGAATCTTAGTTGGTTGTTTATTTAGTTTCTGTTTTGTTTTGAGGAGCTATCAATCTACCGTGAAACTTACTCCTGCCATTGTCAAGGTGAAATTATCAATTTCAATAAAGAATTTTATGACCCAAATATCACATCCTAGTAGGTAGGTTCTTTAAATACCTATTGCCCTAAGAAAACCCTTTTCGATCATCAAATCGAGAACTACGGCCAACGAAATGCATAGATGCGGCCATGTCACCTTCTCGAAGACACAGTTCCCAGTTCAAATTCCCACTTCCCACGACACCGCGTCAACATTTTTCAGGCCTTCATTACTATTCCCAGCTCCCATACAAGTATCAACCGTATTTCCCTTTAAAACGAATTTATATAAAACCTAACTTTCCCACATAATACACACGCGTATGAGGCGGTGAAACGCTCAAATTGGGCAAAGCTGGAAATGGCCAGCGCCCGACCACCCAACGCCATTGTCCGGTGTCGGTCGACCAAGCAATTTACACTTGTGTGCGTATGCTTATTGGTGGGCTACCGGGTGCAGTTTTCGCGATAGCGAATAAGTTTAATGTTTATTGCGTAGGCGAACATGGTTTTATTAAACTAGTGAGGGATTCAGTTTGGATACGAATGTTTGTAAGTGCTTTAATTTTATAGGGGTTTTCTTCTGTTCTATCCACAAACCTTATTTACCGTTTCAGCACTGTAAGAGGAATAAATCTCGTCTACATTAATTTTTTTTATAAGTATTTACTTTATTACTTCAGAATTAACAACCCGAAAATAGTTTCGCCGACCCCAAATAAATTGGGAACGGAGCAGGAAGAAGAGAGATTTACTTAATAAATCAATTTTCCTTAACACATAATTAATACCTACGAGGCTACCTAAACAATTGTTTGAAAGCATTTATAGGAACGAAAATGCAACAAGGACCTTTGAAATGCATTCTTCGCGTAACACATTCGCAATCGAATCGAAAGTCATCAGCGCCGTCCAAGCCTCCGCGGCGACCGTGGGAACTCGCAGATTCCGTAAGATTAATCCATCGGTCGATGCTTCCCGCCACTTTGCATACTTTATTTATGTCTTTGAGCTGTTTTTGCTTATAACCAGACTGTCGCGTACTATGGGAAGAACATTAACAGATTATAACATAATTTATGGAATAGAGTCATTACGTACATGTTTGTTTGTAATAGTACTTTCTGCTTACTTTGGGTTGAATAACTACACTTGTTTTATACTCTAATTAAAAAGTAATTATGTGAAGTAATTGTGTTATATCTCTTTATGGAATTGACAATGAAATTAATAATCTATATTTGTCGCATAAAGGCTATTTTTCTCCGACTTTTCTCGTTTTGGTTGTGTGCCTCATACGGTAGTTAATAACTAGAAGTTAAGTGATTGTAATTGTCAACAGTGGCATCGTAATTAATAACCATTAATGCAATAAATTGTATAATTAAGTATCTGTTGTTGTGCTGTTAATGTTCTCTATCAAGTCATTAAATCGAGATAAATTATTCTATTATATAGTTTCAGACCATGACTGATGTTGTTGTTTGGTTCCCAAATAAAGTTGACTCATAAAATGATAAACGAAATAAAATTTGCATTATAGCTTCAAAATATGTTTGAAATAAACATAATATTTTTTTTACATCGAATAACTTTACTTAAAATAATTGTAATTATTTTTTAAGATCTTTGAATTGCTTCACTCTTTTGTTTTGAGATTCTCTTATAATTTTTTAAACATATCAGCATCTTCTAGTTGCATATTAACCCATGACATAACAACCAGCAATTCAAACAAACTCCAACAATCTTCAAGCATTACTAACACCTACCCAATGATCGAACAAGCCAAGCATGTGGACTATACGTCATTGGTAATATCGACATAATTACCGCGTTTTAAATCTGTTCACACACAACGTACGTGGAACTGTACCATACCATAATCCTTCACTCGTCCGCGACGCTATTTAAAGTCGGCCCTTACACCGTAGAAGCGAATATTGCATTCTTTGCATACCTGAGGGCTTGGTGGAAGTTGTAAGCTTTTATCTTCCGTTGTTGAAACCTAATGATTGTTACTTTTATGTTTAGAATCTCTTGCATTTTCAGTTAAAGATTATCTTTTCAAGGGGATCTATTTTTTGTAGCACTAATTAAGTTGGTTGGAAAGCTAATTTGTGCTCATAGAAACCTACGCTGTTTGTATGAGCACAAGCTTTAAGATTTGCAGTAGCTGTCTAATTCAATCTGTTTTCCACGCTAGATTATCTCTAACCACACCTGCAAAAAAATACAATTTAGGTGCTATTCAACCGTATTTACACACAATATTCAAGTACTAAAGACACACTACTTCGGACCGAGTAGATGACGATTTCTTCTAGATTTGCTGGTAACAAATGCATCGAAAGATTTCCACCTCAGATGGATGGTTTTAGAAACGTTTACAGAGCTCAGTATCATAGTTAAAATAATTTCACTAAAACAAATAAATCATACAAATATCGCTACTCTCCCAACTTGGACCGCATGATAAAACGGCCGATGTGAGAATTTGCATCGAATGGAGTTGGGACTCAGCACAGCCTCTACTGGGACGCGGTTCGTATGTATTGTGTGTCGTTTTATTATCTCTGATACGCACCTAGATGTTCCACGGATATTGGTAATGCGCTTTACAATTATTTTTAGGTACCGATTACTATGGCATTCTCTGTTTGAATGCGGTGTTATGAGTTGCGTTTGTACACCGAAAATTAAGTTTACATTGTGTATTTCTGAGTTTGAGACACCTGTTTATGATTTGCCTAGCCTTTGTCTTTAGATACGTGTCTTTTGTAAAGAAAAATAATAGGCATTTTGGGTAAAGTTACTGAAACACAACGAAGTGTATGGAATGCTCAATGAAAAAATACCTAATTACATAGGAAACACGTGATTTTGAAACAGGGTGTATTATTATAGGTCCTCAATGATGGATTTATTTTAATATGCTATCAAATTCGTGCAGTGGCCACCGTTGGAGATAATATTTCCCCTAAGATCAATGCCAAAGTCACTCAATTTCAAATTCCAATGCTCGTTTAAAAATAAATTAAGGTGCTATAAAGGGAGTTACGTGAGTGCCAGTCGCAACCCAAAACGTGTCTCTGCCCACTTTTGAGGGATTAAAAAATAAAATTGTACCCACTACCGGGAACTACCCCATGTCGAATAATACCTTTTGCATTAAACCCTGGGAGAACACGTTTGTATCGGCCTGTCATTGATGATCATTTTTTTGGCTGTTACTCCGTTTGTCGGAAGTCACGAATTGACTGCAGCGTAATGTGGGAATCGTAGCGAAAGTCGACCGGTAGTTTTTTGTTTTGTTTTTGTTAAGGTAGGACTGATGGTCCGTTGTGTAGATTTTGGTATCAGGTATTTATTCTAATACAGTTAAAAGTAAATAAGACGTATTCTATATTTGAATAAGGTGTTCCTAAATTATGAGCTTACGAGTGGCATCTCTGTTAATTGTATCACATATCGCGCCTTACGTGTATCAAAGACAATGTTATAACTTAAAGAACAAAGACGTCTTGGTATGTACGATAATACGTCCATGGGAATTTGCGCGTAAACTAACAACAATAGGCATTCTTTAAAATATTTTTCTGTTACATAGTATAACCGAAAATTATATAAAAGACGTCATAGGTATCACTATTTACAGAGAAAAAAATATTAGGGCTACCAATTTACGTGCTAACCCACATGACTAAGTACCTAACACATACCAGTATTGAGTATACCCCTTAATGGGGCGAGACAAGACCAGCAAATTAATCGGAGTTGCGCAGTGGGTCTCGTTAGGTGCGACGCGCGGGGGGAGGACCACCGCTGCGCACGCGGCTCGCGACCACTGTAATATGAACGCAGGGCTTTGGCGCAGGGGCCTTTGTTTGTGTGCTAGAAGGACACCTTGTTTTTAGTAAAGTTTGATCTTCATGCCCAAAGTAAATCACTTGTTAAGACCTAGATTTTTTTGCACCCTTCTTGTTGAATAAAAAGCTTTGTCGTAGTGGACTCTATCTCTAGAGTCAGTATTTTTGGAAGTGGGGGTCTAAGTTTCTTTAGCTTCTTATGAGCAGTGGTTCTGCAAGACTTTGGTCTCTATTGGGAGTGCAGTTAACAATATCACATAAAAATAAAGTAGCAATAATGTTATGCTAGATTTAATAATTCACCATCCATAACAATTTTAAATTAAAAACTATACATAATTTCTGTAAAGTAGAAAAACATTAGGTATAAGTATTACAGAATCATTTAGTACCTAAGTACCTATGTAAGTGCCTGCACCTATAAACCAGGCGGTCCCGTTTCACGGCTCACTAATAAAGACCCTTACGACTTTTTTTCAACTTTATTTCCATCGCGTTGTGCCTCCAAAATTGAGTTGTACGGCTTTCGCGGACTTTTTTTGTATTTTTTTCGACTTTTTGCAACTCCCCGGCGGTCGTCGGTAATCACTTGTATGTTTATTTATTTATTAACCGACTTCGAAGATTGGGTGTTATAATTTTGATGTGGTTTGCCTTTGATTTAAATAGATCTATGGCGTACAATTAAAGATTTATTTGCAAAACTATTATGGAAAGGTAAATATTTTAGGGTTCAATTGACATATCCGGTTTTTCTATATCTGTTCCTAAGTCCTACGTACCTACCTACCCAGACAATATTTATGATTTTTATCCTTATAGTCTGATAAGTCACCGCAATAAAGATTGCATATTGAGTGGAATGAGTGGTATTCTCACCGCACCTGACAGAGTAGTTGTAAAACAACTTGATAGCATCTTCAGGACAGTACTTTGCTTGAATTAATAATTTTGACACCTCTTTGTGACTCATCGCTTAATAAAAAAGGATTGGATTGTGGTCCGTACTACTGAAATAAGTAGTTCCTATAGGCAAATATGGGCAAATTAATTTTGACTGATTTTAAATTTTGACTGCGGCATTATACATTAGCAGTAAACAGTTTTACGCTATCCTAGGTATGTACTCGTAGTTGAGACACATTTTGTGGCTGAGAGCTGTAAAACTTATGTAATTCCTTACCTTCTCATGAACTTGCGAACTAAAATATAGTGAAAAAAATAAGTAGGTAGTTTTTCGTAAAATATTTTAATAAATTCTAAATGTTCCATTCATTTAATAATTATACATAAAATTCAGAGCATATATGTAGGTAGTCATTCCATAGGTATATAAGGATAATAGAACATAAAAAATACCGAAGTAAGTCTCACGCCTCTATCTCCAAATGAAAGGAAATCAATGGCCGAGACAGTTCCCTTCAAGAATAACGGCAAAGCTAAATTATATCGAAGCAGATAAAAAAATTACACAGACTTATCACCGTAACAGTACCGCGATGTTGGTGGCATTCGAGGGGTTTTTTTACTCTCCCAAACACATGTACTGAGGGGCAGAAAAGTGCTTCGAAATGTCAGGTGAATCGTGTGTAAAAGTTGTGGTCTAAGTTGACAGTAGGTACCTGCGAACCTTCATGCTAACGATTCTGGAGGTGTGGTATCTTCTCTTGTGAAGGATTCTCTATCACCTGTGTGAAATGCCGACCTCAGCGTTCTTAATATGACGTGTAAAAGTGATGTAATGTCCAACTTGCAAAATAACGATTTCATTTCACCAAATGCGTTATGTTTTAAAGAGATTATTATGTCTTTCCTCAAAAGACTCCAAGATACCTCTACCAATTACTTGTGTTTTAGTCTCAATAACTAAGCGTGCACGATGTACCTAAGTGCAAAGTCTTTAAGCACCTTCCCTCGCTCCAAGGATAAGTATTAAAAACTGCTTTCGTATTCTGTTTTTATTGTTTATCCATTTGAACAGAAAAAAATATCCTTCTTTACAGGTGGTAAAAACACAAATCAGTCCGGTATTTAGGAATTTTGCTGCAGAAATATCGCGAACACTTTTTTGCTCATCTGTACATTATCGGCAAGGTAAAAAGTGGCGGGTAGACATGCCCCCTCCCCGCACTAAGGCAATAAATCATATGTGTAGTTAATTATTTTGATTAAAAGAGAGGGCGCAGCGAAATTGTACCGCCCGATATCTGGGCCACAAACCTTACACACAAATATTTTAAGGGCAAGTTTCTTGAGCACTTTTGGGCCTTATTTTGGAATAAGTTTAGTGAAGTGTCACTTGCGTTATTGCGTCTTAATAATCAGTAAAGTTTTGGAGTTTGCTTTAGGAATAGCTTTCAGCTCCGCAAACTATGATTAGGTACTTGCATAGATCGTGTCTTAAACACAGGTTATTGATAAATGTTCACATATTTAAAAGATTCCTTAAAAAACAGTAGTACGTACCTAGAATTCGTAAATACCAAATCTTTGTTCTTAATACGTACTCAAGGGGGTCATGGGTCCAAAGCTGCAGCGCCAAATATACGAAGCGAAAAACACCGCAAGTGTAAAAGTCGACAACGTCTGACACTCACCCCTTCCTCGATGACTCTCATAACTCTCATAATGCTATAACAAAAAAGCTAACAAGTCATAAAACACCAAAATAGCGTTAAGGAACCACTACGTAGCAGTAGGTACATCGTTAACGCTGACCCGATTCGCTATCCCGAGGTGGCGCAGCAGAAATAGAACATCTCCACCTGTACGCCGCTTTGTTGTCAAAATATGGAGCTTTTATTGGCCTTTTTCAAGTTTTTTTATTGTTGGGGCTCGTGGGTAAGAGAATAACCATACAGGCGGAAAAATGTTCCAAGTAGATACAAGGTTTGGACTAATCATCTAAACGGGCAGTAGCCTGTTATCAGGAACTACTTAGCTATTTCTTGCGATTCTATCTTTTCGTGCCCTTCGTCTCCTGTGGGACCTTATTTGAAACCTGCGTCATGCTGACTGCAACTGTTTCCATCAAATTGCCGTATCAATCAATTAGTACCACACACGAAGGAGAAAAGGTACCACACATCAACCTATTCCATTGAAACCATATATCCATATAAGCTGAACTAGGATGATCCAGGGAGGGATCCAGCCCTCAAAAATGGTTACTGAAGATGTAATTGTAACAGCGGGGCCAGCAGGGCCAAGGGCTGCCGGGACTGCGGGATTGTTCGAAAGAGATTGTCTTGATGATTTTTGACGTCGTTAAAAAAGATGTAATTGAAATACCTATACCTATTTAATTAATGTTGTTTGTATTTTTTTATAGGCTTTGGAACCGCAATTATTTATTCAGGGCTCATGATTTCATCCACGTAGTTTTTCACCTAACCTTTTTCTGTACTAAAAACTTTGACTAGATGTTTATGAGGTTTATCTACGTCTAAGTACTCCAACTTTACTTGACTTTAGGCTTTACTTAAATGTACCTCTGTGCCAGCAATTGACGTACATAGGTAAGTAATGTGTCGGATATATGTAGTTATGTTTGAGTACCTAGTCATTACTACTCTCTCGTCTCTACATTCAGAAGAGTTGCGAAACTGTGTATGAATGATCTATGAAAGATCTAGGCACAAGACAGACGCCCCATCCATTCAACCACGCTTCCAGGAAACTTTAGTCCTGAAAATATCACTTCAGAATTTAGACGCCTTAGATCAGCATACTAACCTGGCCATAGACTGATATAACATGTCTCAAAAATCTAGGACACCGTCTAAATATAACGCTAACGATCAAAGGGTATTACGCGGATGCGGAAGACTATTGCATATAGATATTTTATCGAGTCGACAACGTAACCCGCCATTAGTGATTTGGGGTTCAGTTTTTTCAATCAGTAAACTTCATACTTACTGTTATGAACCGTATGTACATACTTAACTACTTTCTTAGGAAAGAAGTTAACGAAATATTATAAATGAAATAATATAAGCAAAGGAAACCCCTTCAATCAAGAAACAGTTTCTTAATTGAAGTGGGTTTCTTTGCTTAAATAAAAAAAAACAGTTCTTTCCGAGGGTGGAATGTACCTATATAAATACTTATGATACCATCTAATATGATGTAGGTAGGTTGGTACATTCGGACTTATAAAATAAACACTAAAACTATTAACTGGATTTAGCTACAATTTCACCTAAGCCTGTGGCATGCCTTTTTGTCCAGGTCTACAAGGCCGTTAGTAGTCCTTTTGTTTTTATACTGAACCATTTATTGTACCTAGTAGGACTCACGCTTACGCGTTTCCGATATCGATTCCATAATATTATTGTAAGTTAATATTATGATAGCGGGCGAAGTGCTGAAGATTCACGTTAGAACGTTACGTTAGTGGAGATTCATTAAAGAATGTATGTTTACTTTTTACCGTAGCCACTTTTATTTAAATCCCTCATAACAAAGTAGTTATAGATGGGTGTATTTATTAAAGTATTTGGTAAGGTTTTAATAATTGGGTAAGTTAGTTAATGTGTTCAATATAATTAATGTATTTAATACAATATAATTTATTATACTTTTGTAAGAAGAACGTATTTTTTAAGTTTGTGTTACAAATGGCAACATATTTATCTTCCCGCCTACTGCTGTCGTGTGTCAATCGGATTGTCATTGTCAAAATGTCAATTCTTCTAGAGTTGTCTGAGTTGTCACTTTGCCACCATGGCGGCCGCACTGCTGTCAAACAAGCATTTGAGCAAATTAATTCGACATCATGTTAAATTCGCGAAAACTTTAAACAGTACACCATCAGTTATCGTAAACAATCCGCAGTTCAACTTATTCTGTCAACAATGTGCCGCCGCGAGCCACTACAGGGTACATATCACGAGTGAAACATACCAATTTTATACGGTTACATTTTTCGTTGTTTTATTAGTATTTTTATAAAGAAACAGTGTCAAATGCATTCTCTTTCGGTTGTAGCATTATTCTACGACAGGCCCGAACCCCGCTGGTGGGTCGGACACGGCGAAAAATGTGTTGGCAGCTGTTTTGGCAAACAAACCAAAAAAGGGGAAAATACCTGTTGGTAAGCAAAATAAAGCAATTTCCATAATACTCGGACTTAATTTTAATATATTAAATGCTGAATAAAATGTATTTTGATATGTGCAAGTTTAAGGAAGAGCAAAAGTTACATAATATTTTGGTAATGACCTTGTATGGAGTGCTAATTTAATCACAAGTTACAAACATTAAGCATACTTGAATGATAAGCATTAAAATGAACTCACGTAGTAAACATTAACTTGTAATTGTATTTGATAGTGAAGATAAATAGAATTGTATAATAATATCTTAGACTGTTTACTACACAATTAATTGAAGATTTTTTTCAATGAAATGAAATGAATCTCAAGAATCTATCCAATGGCCAAAAAGCTTAAAGAAACTGTTGTCATTAAAATTGTAATTCTTACAATCATTTGGATGCGATGGACAACAAATTAAGGAGATGGCCAAATTTTCATAATAAAAAAACCCAGAATCGACAGCAACGAAATGGGCACCAATGGGTTCATTATGATAGACCTTTTATGGTGCCAAAAAATCCAGTCTGTAATCCATGGGGTATAGGAGCTATATCATATTTTCACAAAAATAGGTTATGTTGAATTTATGTCGATTTTAAAGTTTATTTGCATAAAGGACCATAAAGAACATGGTATACTAACGTTATACATGCGAAGAGTAACATCACCATAGTTACAGAGTTTGCCTGGTAATCAAAAGGTCTTGAGTTTGAGTTTTGACCCCCACCCATTGCACTATTGACATGAACCATTCCAGATACCTACGACTAAGTACCGACCTTACCTACTTGAAGAGGTTTCCCTGTTATGTGTAAACTTCTGAACTGGCAAAGGTTAAGAAAAAAAAAACTTAAAAGTAAAAAAAAAGTTTTTTTTTTATCTTTTAATCACTATTCACATTAGTGAAAAGTTCTCGTCAATGCGAATAATATAAGCCCAAACACGAGGTAGTTAATATTTACCATTGCCGAGTTCCCTTGACCTTCTCTCTTCTCCATCATCAGGTCAGCTCTAAACCATCACTCGTGTATAGTGCTATAATAACAGACATATGTACACCTGAGTGTAAAGTTTTTACCCTATGCGCAACTTTTAATGAACTGCAAACAGAAAAGTTAAGGCTTTTTTATGTACTAAAATCTTTTTGGAAAAAACCTTGTAAAAAGAGAACCCCATGGTTTTTGGATGATATGAAATACTTTTTGTAATCTACACATTATACTGAATCCAACCATACATACGAAGTTTCTGTCGACTCTGGGTTTTTTTTTGGCCATCTCCTTTATGCAAGAAGATAATAAGTTACTCAATTTAGCTACTGAATAAAAAAATATCTGAACAATATGTTTCTACAGTAGATAATGTGTATATTTACATGAATTTTATTCATTGTCACGCTAGAGGCCTGAACTTATTTTTGTAATCATCATATTGTAAAATTCCCAAAAAAATATGACCTTTGTTACATCAAAATTTGAACTGTAATTAAGAGTTCTTATCTCTAGTACCTACACTCCATTATCACTTTATTGTATACTTTTAGCTTAATTACTTGTATATATACAGAACTAGAAACTTCCCTAGTTTTATATTCTGTTATCTCTGAATATTATTTCTCTCCATGTCCATTTCTTTTATTATGAATTCACAAAATGGAATGCTTTCAGCAATTTCTTTCATGCTGTAAAATAAAACCGTGCATCAATACTTATATGCTACGTTTCATACTTTGTAGTGTGTAGCTCATGCACAAACATTGAATTAGCTTAGCAATGTTTTACCTGCTACTGTTATTTTTGTGTACTTTTTGTTACTAATACTTGGTTGGAACGCAGCTCTTTGTTTACCTTTCATGTCCTTTCACCCGCATGTATCCTGCCCGCTTGTAACCTATCCTGTTACGTAACCCTACGTATATCCTAGAAAACATCCTGATTATATTCTCCCCTCCTTAGGTATCCAAAAAAGAGACTGCTTTCACCCAGGTGCCTCTGTTTTGTCTCGTGAAGATATAAACCTGGGGGATGCTAAGCCAGTCTCCGGAGTGGATATGATCCGCGGTATGCTGGAATATGTATGGCCTCAGGTAAGATTTTATATGTTTTTATTATGAGGTGGATATATGGAGCAGCTGTTTAATGTCTTCTTGGCCTTGAATATTTCTGAATAAATTAAAGAAAATACTACCAAATATTGAAAGTCGTGGTGGCCTAGCGGGTAAAGGACCAACCTCTCAAGTATGAGGGTGCGGGTTCGGTCCCAGGTCAGGCAAGTCCCAATGCAACTTTTCTAAGTTTGTATGTACTTTCTAAGTATATCTTAGACACCATGGACTGTGTTTCGGATGACACGTTAAACTGTAGGTCCCGGCTGTCATTGAACATCCTTGGCAGTCGTTACGGGTAGTCAGAAGCCAGTAAGTCTGACACCAGTCTAACCAAGGGGTATCGGGTTGCCCGGGTAACTGGGTTGAAGAGGTCAGATAGGCAGTCGCTTCTTGTAAAGCACTGGTACTCAGCTGAATTCGCTTAGACTGGAAGCCGACCCCAACATGATTGGGAAAAGGCTCGGAGGATGATGGACTACCAAATATTGACTATTCATAAGCTATCGGAATTTCTCCAGTAAGCAGTTCACAATACAATGACTAAGGATTTTTAAACAGATAAATTGTTATCAAATGTTGTTATCACTGTTATGATGATGCATTTTATCTGCAGACACTACATTCTACTTATCAAGTTCCCGAGTTCATGGTCTCCTAATATTTTTTATGTTCATTATTCATTGAGTTAAAATGAATAATCCTTAAGTTAAGTCCATTGATATAGTAATCTATGCAGAGAGTTGAAAAAGGGTGTTGATCATTTTTGTTCTATTAGTCTGCGCTCCATTCTGTATTATTCAATCATTTGCAAAAAAGTTATACTAGCATAGTTTGTTTCATTATTCGTCCAATTTCTATCTCTGAATGGCTTTCATTCCACAATTCAATCCCTATGCTTTCCAAATTACAGGACAATGAGGTGATCAGAAACCGCGTGATGCTATCTCTGTCACTCCTATTTGGCGCGAAATTGATGAACGTGACAGTTCCGTTCCTATTCAAGTATGCAGTGGATGAAGTGAACTCGGTGGCTGTGAGTCCTGCCGGCGATGCGTTGTTGGGAATGGCGACGGTTCCTCAAGCTGCGGGCACTACGGCCTTCTCGTTGTTGATTGGATGTGGGTATAATATTATAAATGCGAAAGTAACTCTGTCTGTCTGTCTGTTACACTTTCACGTCTAAACCACTGAACTGATTTTAATAAAATTTGGTACAGAGATAGAGTTGACCTTGAAAAAGAACATAGGATAGTTTTTATCCCGGACTTTTGAAGAGTTCTCATGGAAACGCGATATAACCTAACTCGATGCGGGCGAAGCCGCGGGTGGATGCTAATTATGGAAATAAAATATTCAAACATGATATGATATCCTAGTGAAAGAAGGTTTAACAACTGACTATATTTTGACTAAAGCAGTTGCACTAATTTGTATATTTGGTACTTACCTATAATACCTGGCGAGACCCGATGCCATCCCTACCCTTCCTCTTTTGTGGGTGATCAGTTGGGAATGGGAAGTACCTAAGTTAACATAGCTTAAGTAAAGGCTAGGCAAGTAATTATTATAATGATATCAGTTATTTACCTATTAAATATAAGCTGTTTCTAGCGGTTGTACCTCGCTTTCCGGGGGATCTTATTCCCGTACCCGGACGAAGGAATAACAATATAAGGAAGTACATAAGGAAATATATAAAGAAAGTACTTAAGGGGAGTACATAATGAAGAATATAAAGAAATAGATAAGAAAGTACATAAGGGGAGTATATAAGGAATTACATAAAAGGAGTACATAAGAAAGTACATAAGGGGAGTAAATAAGCAAGTATATAAGGGGAGTACATACGAAAGTATATAAGGGGAGAACATACGAAAGTATATAAGGGGAGAACATAAGGAAGTATATAAGGAAGTACATAAGGGAAGTACATAAGAAAGTATATCAGGGGAGTACTACTACTACACCCCCCCCATACTACCTGGGAATTGTCTAGTTTCCCAATAATTTTTCCAATAAGCTGGAGTGTGTGAGACAAACTTCAGAAAAGTAATTTTTCCTCTTATTCATTCCAGACGGCATAGCCCGAGCAACTGCGGCTGGTTTCAACGAGCTGCGTAACGCGGTGTTCGCGAAGGTGGCTCAGCATTCCATCAGGAAGCTGGCCTGTAATGTCTTCATACATCTGCACAATCTGGATCTGAGCTTCCATCTTGGGAGACAGACGGGGGCTCTGTCTAAGGTATGGTTGTTCTAATTTCACTATGTAATGTTGTAAGTCCCTATCTGTGAGTTAGTTGAAAAATAGCTGGCTTCGAAAGCAATTTTAACTGCGTGACCTGCTGGGAACTGCCTGATTTTAAAGTAGTTATTAGCTTTCCTCGACAAATAGACTAACATTGAAATCGGTCCAATTCCCTGAGACCAAGCGTTCAAGTAGGCAGACTAACACAAAAGCAAACTCTTCAGATTTACAATTTTATTGTACACAGTTTGCCGATAAGGGTGTGTTTGACGTTTATTGAACGACTGGCTCCATTGAACTTAACTAACTTATAGTGACTTAACCTAATGTGCCTAAGATTAAGTAGGAGTATTGTGCCTACACGCTACAACAACTTTACAATATAAGAACTAGGGCATGCAATACCGGTTAACCGGTTTCGTTTTTACCGGTAAATCGCCCATTTTTGCGGGTTTTAAATTACCGGTAAAAATAATATGAAACCGATAATTTACCGGTTTTTACGTTTTTCTGATAAAATATAGCAATTGTTCATTTAACGTCAAATCTTTGTTATGTAGCTTGAATATAATGTAATGTTGCATACATTACGTATTGTAAGAGTGTTATAGTTGCTGTTTTTTAGAAAAGTAAACTTGTGTGTCCTTAACTATCTCTAGGTTAGATACAAATCTTCTTTCTCATCTTAATTTATAAAATCTAAACAAATTGTATTCATTCAGTTATTCTGTTTTTCCTCATAGCTGTCAGCTCATACTAGGTACAAATGTAGCTAATGCTTATTTTACCTACTCTATGACCTTACTGAGCAAGGGCTTTTACTTCACCACCATGCGGACAGCTCTGAGGACACGGTGGAGCACACAGTCCAGGTGTGCACTGCCTGGGAAGGGTACCGCCGTGTTGTCGTCGAGGCAATAGGCAGCGGCGACCTTTCGCGTCCTTCCCTGGTTCAAGCCATGGTCCGGAGCTAGAGGGAATGGGAAGCCGTCGCCCCTTCTGCGAAGCACTCATGCTCGAGAAGGAGACGGCGGAGCGACTGCGAGTAGCACCTCTCATCCCAGCCGCTGTAGTGGACCAGGAAGACACCACGGGCGCCAAGGGTCGAGAGACGACTCCCGGCCACCGTAGGCGTCGGTCTGTGGGCGGTGAGTTCGAGTGGCTCATCGTTCCACCGTCTGCATAGACAACAGACCCGTGTCAGCGGCGCGCGTTGTTCCACGGGATCCTCAGGGAAATGTCAGCAAACCCAGTGGGGCCCAGCAGGGCCAAGGCCTGCCGGGGCCGCGGGATTGTTCGAAAGAGTTACCGCTACCCTGGTCCATAAAACGCCTACTAAAAAACATGGGTTTTAGACAGAAAGAGTCTGTCATTTGATGATTTACCATAAAAAAGGGCTTTCCCTTCAATGAAAAAAAAATTTTTTACGGTATTATAGCGTTTATCCCGTCTTGTGACGGGGTCGGCTCCTTCCACTTCGTATCTTCCTTCTTCCACTTCGCTCTATCCTCCTGAATAGACATCTTCCTCTTCGAGTTCGCAGATTTTCTTGTCATTCATTACGACACTCAACCACCACGGTTTCGGCCTGCCTTTGCGCCTTTGACCGGGTATATTGAGATTGAGTATCACATTCACACTGCCGATGTCCTCAGGTGTCACTCCTTTTTACATGTCCGTACCATCGCAGCCGTTTCTCTTGCATTTTGTCGGCGACATCGCGTACGGATGGTACTGACATGTTTTTTGTTACGGCCCACGACACAAAAAACGTTTACCACCTTATACTTTGCATATTTATTTAGTTTTTGCTTTAAGACTACCCAATCTTATTGTTATAATATCACATTTTAAAAAAATTACAAAAATATTTTTATTACCGAATTTTTACCGGTAATTTTTGTTTTACCGAAATTGCATGCCCTAATAAGAACATGCCCCAGATATTAGCTTTTTCTTTGAGTACATCAATTAATCTGTATTCTATTTGTTTGTTGTAATCCTCACAGACGATAGACCGCGGTTCCCGCGCCATAAACTTCGTGCTGTCGGCGATGGTGTTCAACATCGTGCCCACGATATTCGAGTTGGCGCTCGTCTCCACCATACTCGGCCTCAAAGGAGGAATAGCTTTTACTGGTAATACTACTTTTATTTTATAAAACTAGCTACGTTTTGCGGGTTCACTCGCTGCTCGGGAGAACTTTTCAAGGAGTTTCAAGAGTAATCAGTCTTTTTATCGTCCCACTGCTGGGCACAGGTCTCCTCTTATACGGAGAAGGATGATGATAATTATGGTGATGATGACGATTTTGATGACGATGAAGATTTTGATGATGATGAGGATTTGATGACGATGGTGATGCTGATGATGACGATGATGATTTCCTGCTAATAGTGTATGCATTGACATATGATGTAGTGAGTGTGTCCTTCCAGGTCTGGCATGGGGCTGCGTGGGCGTGTACGCGGCGTTCACGTTGGCCATCACGCAGTGGCGGACCAAGTTCCGCGTCTACATGAACAAGGCCGAGAACGACGCGGGGAACAAGGCCATCGACTCGCTCATCAACTACGAGACTGTTAAGGTAATATTACAAGTAGGAGCGTATTCAAAACTGTCTTCCGAGAACTTCCCATTCCCTGACAAAAAAAAAAAACCTATGTCACTCGGGCTTACGCCTTTTGTCAACCGCCGCCGTCAGCAGACCGTCACCGAGAAGGAGATTATTTCAGGCTGAGTTTAAAATGACGTGACGGCGATTGTGTGTCCGCCGCGCCGATACATCGGTGGCTCAGTTCTAGAGCTTCGACAAAACACGGTAGTGTGTGGACAAGAACAGTTCCGTGTCTTGTATAGCTGGGACATCGGCCCGTCATAAAACCGTGCCTAGTTCTAGCGGTCACGCCGAACTACTCGAAACATGGGACGACGACGGCTGGATCATGGCGCTCGGATGACGGCCGTGGTAGGCAAATAACCATGGTAATACTTTTTGATGCGGTAAAGAAAAAAGTCGTTACTAAACAAAGCAATTTTACAAACTTAATTACCTCTTTCGGTTCCAGTACTTCAACAACGAGAAGTATGAACTAGAGAAATACGACGTGAGCCTGAAGAAGTACGAGGAAGCTTCCCTGAAGACCGCGTCCTCCCTCGCCGCGCTGAACTTCGGCCAGCACGCCATCTTCAGCGCCGGCCTCAGCATGATCATGATCATGGCGGCCAATGAGATCGCACAAGGTATTATACATAGGTTTATACATATACAGTTAATCATCACGTTTAATCAATGTGGATGGGTGATTTCAGCTTTTCTTGAGAACCTTCATTTCTAATTTGTCATTAGTGTTCAAGATATATTTAGAAAAGTTTTATTGGTATTAGCCTGAACAGAAGGGTAACCCACACTCATATGCGAGAAGTGGTCCACTATGCTACCGCTACTTACAATGTACAGAATTTGTATTGAATACCAGCTGATCCCGCGAACTTCGTTATCGTTTAAACCTTCCCTGGCCCTCTACAAACATTTTAAAACTAAAATTAGCCAAATCGGTTCAGCCATTCTCGAATTTTAGTAAGACTAACGAACAACAATTCATTTTTATATATAAGATTTTTTATTTTTTTGAAAAGAACTGGCTAGCGTGCTAAGTCTAGATAATTTTGTTCGAAATAGTTTAAACCTAATATTGAAGCGATATAAGCAGGTAGACAGCTGTTCCTTCGTGGTTGTACCTACCTTCTGAGGGAACTATTTCCCGCTCAAACTGAACTATAATCATAATAATTTCTCTCTTCCAGGCACGATGACGGTGGGTGACCTGGTGATGGTGAACGGTCTGCTGTTCCAGCTGTCCATCCCGCTGGGCTTCCTCGGCTCCGTGTACCGCGAGGTGCGGCAGGCCCTCATCGACATGCAGACCATGTTCACGCTCATGACTGTGCAGTCCAGGATCAAGGTACCGTTACTTTACAGCCTTTCTATCGTCCTACTGCTGGGCACAGGCCTACTCTCACACGGAGAAGGATTGAGCGGTCATCACCATGTATAAGAGACGCGTGTTGATGATATGATGCTACGGTGAGACGCGCTTGCGCTTGCTTGGACATTCAAGCTGTTCACACGCACGCCGTCGTGTCAGTCAGTGCAATATGGCGAGCAGCGAGGATCTCGGTGTTGTTGCTGCCATTTCCTTTGGCTTAAATTATTTTTATTGGTAAAGAAGCAAAATGATGAACGACGTTGACCATTCCGCCATGTAGTAATCTCCGATCGTAGCGACTTTCCTAGCAACGTTGAATGAAGATCTACTGGTCGCGAAAGCGCAGGAGAGACTGACTGCCCGAGCGCGTGTAAACAGTCGCCGGGCGCCCGCACATTCATCCTTTGAACTTTGCCAAAAAACCGACACTTGCCCGATTCGCGGCATTCACGTTCACAGGCGCGTTCACGGGCTCGGGCGTACCATTCACACGCTCGTGAACGTGAATGTGCTCGTTACATGTAGAGTTGAACGCGCGCGTGTGAACGTAGCATCAGACTTAATAGTCCAGGTTTCCTCAAGATGTTTTCCTTCACCTTTTTATCAGCCATTAGTGTCCAAGATATACTTAGAAAGTACATGCAAACTTAGAAAAGTTTAATTAAATCAAGGTAATCTACTATTTATTATTTTTATATTTATTTAATAGTTTATGTAAACAGTTACACACCCAGAACACAGACAAGAACAAAAATAGATCAAACAGTACAAAGGCACAGTTTATTTTATAAAAAATCTCTTATATTTATCCTTCTGACTTTAGTGTAATTTCATTTGGGTCAGAACAATACGTATTAAGCCTACTTTTCATTGTGGTTGAACAGCAACATGACTCGAGCCACAGTGATGCCAACCACTCAACGTGTTGATACTACTTTGTTTATAAACACAACTTTGCCATGAATATGGGGCTTCACTCTAAAATAACTTTTCCGAATTTAAGTTTTCTTTTTTTTGGAATATTCTCAGGAAAAAGACAAAGCCCCACCTTTGAAAGTCGACCCTAAGACAGCGACGATAGAATTCAAAGACGTCAGCTTCAAGTACATCAACGGCAAACCCATCTTCAACAGTCTGACATTCAGCATACCTGCCGGGAAGAAGATAGGCATTGTTGGCGGATCTGGTAGCGGGTGAGATAATTATGTCATGTTTGAAGTTTCATGTAAATATGTTGAGTACACTGGAATTAAAAAAATATTTATTTATGTATTTAACAATTTATGAGATAAGAAGTAAAATAGTACAACCAAGTACAAAGGCACTGCTTAATCCTAAAGAAATCTCTTCGAGCAGGCCCGAAATATGTACAGATATCAAATATACTAGCCGTCGCCCCCCGACTTCGTACGCGGAGATTTGTAACAGATCACCGCGTACTTTTCAATAGACCTATATAGACCCTGGTTCAAGCCATGGTCCGGAGCGAGAGGGAATGGGAATGGGATGTCATCACCTCCTCCGATGCAGGCACGCTAGAGAATAATGTAACTTCCGTACAATGATACAATTCGTCAGGTCGATGCAGTAGCTTCTGAACCTTCAGGGTACAAACAAATAAAAAAATAATATTCTCTTCATTATATCAGTATCCGATAAATCCTTATGACTATATAATAATAAAACATGACACTAATATAACGTATAATCCTTACCAGTAAATCCACGATGGTCCGCCTGCTGTTCCGTTTCTTCGAGCCGCAGTCGGGCACTATCAAGATAGCCGGACAGAACATCCGCGACGTCGACCTCTCCTCGCTCAGGAAAGCTATCGCTGTTGTACCACAAGTCAGTATAGCATTATAACTGGAATATATTTGTGTTCATTCTACTATTTCAGACAGTAAAATATATTTTTTAACGTAATGGTATTAAACTGTGGTAATTATGGTTACAAATAAGTAGGAGAGAATGTTGAAATAGCTTGAAAAATGGAAGGTGATTTTCAAAAAGTACTTATTTTTTGTGTTAATTTAAAAGTTTACTCTAATGAATCCTAGATCTCTGCAGAAGAATGTTATTTGAACATGTTGTATGGGTAGTTAGAACCCAGAAAATCTGACAACCAATCTTAGCAGTAGGTTATAAATAAGGGTTGTCCGAGCAACTAGTTAGAGAAGGTTAGATAGGCAGCCCCTGCATGCCAAAACCTTGGAACCTGACCTAAACATGAAGAACATGAAGAGGCTTCAATTGTACATATTATTTCCTAATTACACCACTCGCAAAATGTTGCAGGACTGCGTTCTATTCCACGACACGATCTTCCACAACCTGCACTACGGCGACCTGAAGCAGCCGCAGGACAAGGTGTACCACGCCAGCAAGATGGCCGAGCTGCACGACGCCGTGCAGACCTGGCCTAAGGTATGTATTGTACTTGTGGTAATATTGGATAGCATAAACCATAGAAAACTCTCCTAAGAGAAGAGTGCCAAAATGCGGGTGTGCGGGGAAGGAGGAATGTTACTGTCTTCGTCTTTATGCGTCTTCTTTGGAACCTGTTTATTTATTGTAATACTTACACGTTATAGGCGTTTCAAAGAATCCGAATGCTTCATTGTTAGTTGTAACTCATCGTTTTGGTCATGCTCACGGTACGAATCTAGAAGAAGGTGCTTGCATTATGGCATCTCCACTCATCTTTCCTTACTCCAAGGCATGAATTATCTATCCCTGTCTATGTCTGTTTCCGTGTGTCATTTTTGCATTGAACCATGTTACATGGCATTACTTCGCATCCGAATTGAGATGGCTCTCGTAGAATTAAACAGTACTTTTGTTCTCAATTGTGTTATGCCATTTCTTATTGCTGTTTACACAGTGCATATATTTTTTTAAAGAACTTGATATTAAAGAATATACAATGACAGTAATAATTTATAATCCTCCCAGGGCTACGAGACACAAGTAGGCGAGCGCGGACTGAAGCTGTCGGGCGGCGAGAAGCAGCGCGTGGCGATAGCGCGGGCGATACTGAAGGACTCGCCCATCATCGTGTTCGACGAGGCCACCTCCAGCCTCGACTCGCTCACCGAACATGTACGTATACCATTGAAACATATGATATAGATATTATGTAGATTGTTTGCCCTGAAGTATAGAGGGATTTTATTAAATTTTCACGTAAAAAAAAATTAACATAATTTTTACAGGTTGTGTAATTTAAGTTAAATAAATATCTAAATATTCATGCTACTCTCAAAAGAAAAAAATAGTCAATTTTAAGCATACCTGTATATAACAAAGCAATCAACGATTGAAGACTCTACATTAAATGCAGTACTGTATTTATTGACGGTTAACGTCATCCGATCCCAAACACAATATATGGCTTCTACGGCGTCCACTGTTATTAGGATACTTGTTATTTAATATGAAAATAACCATATTCCTTCCCCACAGGCGATCCTCCAAGCCCTAAAAGCAGCCACAGTAGGCCGAACCTCAATCTGCATTGCCCACCGTTTATCCACGGTGGCCGACGCCGACGAGATACTCGTGTTAGAACGAGGAGCCATCACCGAGCGAGGAACACATACCCAGCTCCTCGCCAACCCGCAGTCGCTCTACAGCAGGCTGTGGGCCAAGCAGAAGCAGGACAACGAACCTCTTCCACCACCCAGGGGAGTCTCCGCAGTACCCAAGTGAACATACACTAGTCCAATAGATAAACATTTTTGGAATGGAGTACCTATGCCACGATGTTGGTAGGTAGTATAATTTATGAGTATAGATACTTGTTTTTTTTTTTTGTTAAAGGTTGTGTGTGGACTGAGTCATTTGAGAAATTGAACAAAAAGCGAGCTTGATCCAAGTGTATGGTTTTCGAGGCATAAATAAAATTCTGAATTCTAGAAGAATACTACACGCTTGTTGAATTTCTTTTAAATTGTATCGTTTCTTTACCGTTCAATACCACTCAGTCCATTATGACAAACTTTTTTTTAGGATACAACTCCAAAAAATTGTATTCATCGACGCAATAAGTTTAGTGTTCTAATGAATACTGATTAATCAATACCAAATTTATTTTTAGTATGATGTCTTCAAGACAGTTTGAGACAATATTTTTGTGTTACATACACAAAAATATTGTCTCAAACTATCTTGACGCTTAAAACAGTCTCCTATAGTATATGTTATTATTATACGTTAAACTACCTTATGTTGAAGCTTGTATTATCACTACCTCTTTTTCAACATAATTGTCAGTGAGAAATTATTTGATTTCTGTCATTGTTGATGACATTTCAAAATGGGGGAGGAGTTAATTTCGCATTGAGGCGCTTTCATTGTAAGTATGTGATAAAGCCTGGATATGGGTAGTGAAAAGTGCCTGAAATGTCTGTAAAATGTTTAAAATTGCTTTGAACCTCAATGTCACTATTCTTATTGATTTATAGATAATAGAATAATAGAGACACACTGTTTTTTGATGCAGTTGATAGTTGCTGTTAGTCAGAACAACCAATAGTATCATTGCTTGAAAACTGACAGCTGTCAACTGTGACAGCACAAAACACGCTGTGGCACTATGTTGTTTTACATGTCAAATGGACTATTCAAATGTCAAATAAACTAAAAATGTATAAAACAGGATTAAAATGTAGAAACAATTAAAAGTCCTCTAAAATTGAAAAAAATATATAATTCAGTAATTTGACATGTAAAGTGAGTTTTTTTATAATTATATTTATTTTGTATTCAAATGTTGTTTCTAAAGTAACCAAAATAGAAACAGATTTGTATTGTTATTTTACTACGTTGTTAAATTCGATGGTAAAATAAGCCGAAGTAATTTGACGATTCTGACATAAGAAAATTCGTCAATTTACTCACGGTCCTCTTGATCAATACTCGAAGATTATATCGATAATTTTAATCGATAAAAGTGACGTACTCTCGAACAATCGATATCGATAAAAAATA
This sequence comes from Helicoverpa zea, assembly GCF_022581195.2. Lineage (NCBI taxonomy): Eukaryota > Metazoa > Arthropoda > Insecta > Lepidoptera > Noctuidae > Helicoverpa > Helicoverpa zea. The sequence goes on along the minus strand of NC_061456.1, from coordinate 934,198 downwards.
GCCAATAAGGCTTCCCTTTACGTTTCAGATAATTTTTGTGACGTTAAAATCTGCAGGCAAATGGCATAAGATGAAAAATGAATAAATGTTGAGAATATTGTGAAATGTTTATGTAAATAATACAGTTGATACGATGTACAGTAACTTGTTAAATAAGTATATTATTTTGGTTACATATTACTTGTTTTATTTTTAACTTTAATAAACATATACCTCGTTATTGATAGATTTTTTGTTTGATTGATTTAATTTATTGACGTTTAACGGCGCAAGTACAGTTGACTTGATTGTGACTTTAGTTTTTGTTTATAACTTACTCGACGGTAAAGATAATATTTGAGCTTGACGTTGCGTAATTCTATGATTCTACTGACTATAGTAATACTGAGCCCAGTTGGGTGCCAATTTATAAATTTTTGTTTAAAGTTCTTCACCAAAAGGATGTAGGTCGCCGGAAGACGCTGGATTCATGTGGCCTCCAACAGGTATCTGTGGAGATCTAAGGGGGAGGCCTATGTTCAGCAGTGGACGTCCTATGGCTGAGATGATGATGATGAAAAGAATGACAGACTCGGGTCCCAATAGAATCTCATAGTAAGGAAAAACAAATGCCTTGCTAAATCTGCGACTTTTAGAAACATATTACGCCACCTCACTTGACCTCATATTGCACCTCATTTAACACACATACGAGTCATCGACATAATATGCATCATAGATATTATGAACCTCATGTCGCAAGTGTCGCAACCTGCCAGTATCAATACGAATTTCGAATCAATCGATTGACATGTTATCGGTAACCATAGCAACGGACGTAACAACATACAACTGTCGTTTGGGTTATTTTCAGCAAAAAATATCTTTTGCTCGCTTTTCGAGCGCTTATTTTGTACAAAATGGTGTTTTGTATGTGAAGACAAAGAATGTCAGTGTTGAGTTTGATCCCGGAAGATAAACGTAAAGACCAAAGGTAACTTGTTTTGTCAAAATCTTTTACCCGACTGGTCTAGAAGGGTCGTGAATTTTCTGTATACTTACAGAAAACAAACGTAGTTCTTATAAGTACCTACCTACATAGATTGTAGCGTCGAATGCTAGCTAAGTTTAGGTTTTATTTGCAGTACTTTTGTCATTTGTGACCAAAATGAAGTTCATATTATTAATATTTGATTGACTGAATTCTCAATGCCTATGCATATTTGAACAACGCTGCAGCTCGCGAATACATTGACTAAAAAATCCTTACCTACAAGTCAATTAGACCTATACTTAAGTCTGCTAGTATCAATTCATATGCTTGGATAACCTTATGTAGATGATGATGTGGTGTAGATAAAAGTGCGGCATATGATTTAGAAATTAGCTAGGCTAAAAGGCCAACGGCGATTGTTTAACTTATATCTATCTTTTTTACGGAATCCATTTTTATTTTCAATCAGTACTTACCTACCCCTACAAAACATTAATTAATATCATAATCTTTCTACGAAATCGTAGAATAACTAGGTAAATAGATTAGGTACTAGATAAGTATCGTAGTGTGACTATGATAAGTAATAGTGAATGAGGTAGTGACTGGCTAGACAGGGTGTTGACGAATAGGCTTTGATACAATAGAAAATTATGAAAAAGTTTTGGGGCAACACATAGGAAACATGTAAGTATGCACCAAATAGGTACTTACTTACACAAAAGAGGTTCAGTTTAGGTAACACGACACGAATTCCAAGAGTAAAGAAAATAAACCCCATCAGGCACAGAATATCATATCTCCGCAAAAAGATTTAAGTTAAACAATTTGATAAGTTGATTCAAGTTTTAAATAGATATAAGTACCTACATAGGTACTATATCATGAAGTTCTAAAATACGGGCCTAAAATTCTTGAACTAAATAAGTAGACAGTCTACGCAAAAGTTTTGCACGTCATAGGATAATAACCCAGCCTTTGTTGTACTTCACAAAGGGGCATCCTTGAATTGAAATACAAAAGTAGGCACAGTTATAGATTCCTTCAATGCTATTCGGCTCAATGACGTCTTTGATACACGAAAAGATTCCATATTCATCATTTGTTGCTTGTCATAAAAAATAATAACTTGAGGATTTTTTTCCTTTGAAAGTGTTCAGTCGTAGTTCAAACGAGCATTGGAAAACATGATGCATTTGCATTTTTCAACCAGTGGCCGCTTGGCACCTGTTTAGAAGCAAATTTATTTCTGTTGTCTTCAAAGCGGGTTTCCAAAAATAAGAGCTTTTCTTTGTGCTGCAAATCCGATGTTAGTAGTTTTGTGACTGTAAAATTATTTTTCCGAATTCCAGAAAGGAATCCCTAGAGAGTGTATACAGCAGTAACTCTCGGCTGAACTTACTGAACAAGCGCAAACGCATCAACCCTCTCACTATGGACGCGTCCAACACTTCCCTGAGTAAGGCTGGGGACAGATATGTGACACAGCGAGTTCTGTCCGCCAAGACGCATCGGGTGAAACAGCTGCAGAATCAGTTGTCTGATGCGCACTATCATTTGCAGGTATGCTCTTTACTTAACTATTAAGACCTTTAAGGGTACCTAGTGAGAGAAACCTGTTTTCATACCAACACTTTCTTCTAACAATATTTGCAGGAACTGAGCAACGAGAACAGAGTATTACGTGCCATTCAGAAGAAACAAGAAATAGCATTACAAAGGTACACAACTAATCTGTGAACTAAGTGTAACTGTTTTTTTTTTTAATATAAATAGGCAATTTAAAATGTTTCTTCAAAATCTAGGTATGAAAATTCGAACGCTGAACTGCCAACGGTACTAAACTCGCACAATGAAGAAATGAGGATACAGCAATCGAGGTATAAACAGTTGAAGCAGCAGTTCAAGGAAGTCACAGCCAAGTTGAAGGAGAGAGACATGCAGCTGCAGCAGTTGAAGGATGAACATCAGCATTTGTTGGAGCTGAGTAAAGACAGGTAAGGAGTTCAGGAGCTGTTGAAGAATTTAGGTGTTAAGGGTCTGAATAAGACAGCAACTTGAGCTTTGTCATGCGGCATTGCACATTGCACAAGAGACCGTGGCAGATTTCATCAAATGTCCGCTCAAATTGTAGTGGTAATATTATGTAAAAAAAAACTGTTTCAATCTGAAAGTTCTCTCGATGTAAGTGTCACCAAATATAGAACTTTTTGCATCAAAAAGTTTTTCTCTTTCATGTAATTATTCTAGAAATCTACTAGAACGTGAAAAACTCCAAGCCCAAGTAACGGACCTAAGTTCTAAAGTTCAGCAACAGAATGAGACGATCACGATGCTACAACGTCGCATAGCTCTCGAAGCGAAGAACTTTAGACATCAGCTGCAGACGGAAATCAATAAGCATAAGGACACGAGACATGATCTGGACCTGGCTATCAATAATGCTGATAAACTTACTACTATTATTGAGGTTAGTAATTAAATTTTTCCAAAGGGTAAAGGAATATTTATAATTGCTGATGTGATTGTTTGTTAGGCTTTAAAGTAAGTTGCCGCTGTCCCGTTGAAAATATTTTGTTTAAACCATAATTTTAAATTGGATAGGGGTCGAATACTGGAGATAGTTCGGGACGAGGGTGAAGCCAACCGACCGGCAGCAAATACTTAAATTGCAAATAATTTTCGATTTAAATGAATATAATATTTTTTACAATAAGTAATGGGAATTTAACTATAAAAACACTTTAATTTTAATAACAATTTAAAATGACTTGTCTGTAACCATAAAATAAATTCCCCTTCAATTTGTATACAATGAAGTGGCGTAATTGTTCGAGCCTTTGAAAATATCGGAGGCCTGTTCACTGAGAAGTACGTACATCAACCATTTAAATGTCTTTCTCCAGTAAGCATAACCAGTGTAAGGCAAACTTATTGGGGCATAAAACAAAATGATAAAACGAATTTGTTCATTGAGTTCTAGAAGTTTGTTTTACAGTATATTCCTACGTATATACTAAGGAGAGATTTTTTGGGGATAGTCTCCCAAAAAAATAAAAAATTATAACAGTTTGAATAATTTTGTAGAAAATATGATTGAAAAACTGTCCCTTATTCATTTGTTTCCGGGTTTCAAAGTATAAATTAATGTACTGTCACATTTCGTCGTATTCTTTTTCTGTCGCATTTCCTGATATCCGATACCGATTTTTCCTTATCAGTTTCCTGAATTCTTCACTAATTCCTCTTTTTATTCTTTTCAGAATCACTCATTAATGTTTTCCTAATCAACGTTCCATTTTCTGTTTGGTTTATATCTGTTTTTCATTACACAAAATGATTCTAAAGGCTATTCTTCTTTTGTGCAAATTTCAATTCACGGCTTCGGTGTATTCGGATTAGCGGGTCTTGGAAACGTCTTTAATGTCTCGACAATGCCACATCATTCTGTTATATCTACCGAGAACTTTTTTATTATAACAACAATAGTCTTTTCACTGAAAGGTTAGTTGGAGGTGTATAATACGGCCCACATTTTGTCTTTTGTCTGTCGGTACAAATCACTCACAGTTCCTGGAATCTGGCAGGCGTAGACTTTGGGGTTTTCCTTAATTGAAAAAAAAAACTTGATAGCTTTTGGAATAAGAGTCGATTCTGGGAATCGAGGCCTTACGATCGCACTGGTTAAATAGTTTACTTTAATTTGGTTCACATTTGTTCTAGATGAAAGAGAAAATGCTAAGCACAGCAGCGAGTAGAACCCTCAAATCCCCCGTCAAGACGTCATCTGGGACGAGCATATCTAAACAATCAACAAACAAGGCTAGATCTGAAACTGACACAAGCACTACACGAGCGAGAGACGACAGAATTATGGTAAGTTAGAACATCATTTTCCTGATTTAAATAAACTACTGGTGTGATAAATTCTGCATAGAGGCATTTTCTTTAGTGGATGGTACTTTACTTCACGTAATTGTTAAGCCTGCCGTGATATCTCCGAACCTATATAAATATCGTGAAATAAAAAGAATACATTCACATAAAATTGTGTATATGTATGAACAAAGCGCTGTCGTAAAAATTGCTTGAGTTGTTAGCAGTGTTACATAAATCTTTCGTTTTACTGATGGATAAGAATTTTGCATATTATTTGGCTGGTATAGACACTGATTACAACAAGAGATCAATCTAGATAACATTTCTCGTAGTGGCAATAGCGTAAATGTCTAAATTACAAAAGTCTAAAACAAAATGTGCTATTTCAGGCCAGATTTTTGTTTGTATTCAGATTACTGTGACAAATTCTGTCTGCTCCAATTTACGAACGCGTGCCAAAATGTTTGCATACATTTATTTCTCAGGAGAACCCTTTGTTCCGAGGGCACTATTGTTATATGTCAACATATTGTACCCTCTGTACTTTTCCTGAATTGTTTTGTGAGCCAATTTGAAATATGAGTTTCTTGCCCAAGTTATTTATAATAAGATAACCAAAACAAAGTATATTTGAAAAAGGGTTTATTTGTAGTCTTCCTAGAGCAAACACAAATAAATATGCTTTTCAGAGTCAATATTTTACTATTGGAGTTTTCAGATCGAGCAAAATATAATGGCGAAACTGTGTGAGAACTCTCGTAGCCTGAGCAGTGCGCTATCTCACGATGAAGAGACTTCATCATCCACCGAACCTCGCTCCCGGTACGCCAGAAGTAGATCCAACTCCACTATATCTCGATCCACTCCCACTCCTGGAGCAAGAAAAAATTCTAAAGGCTCCGATGAAGTTATGGAGTTAGCTAAAACTGTACAAGACGGAATGGCAGATCTCGCAATATTCGACGACGATGACTTGAGAACTTCACCAGATGAATTACATATGAAAATGGAAGCAATGAAAACAGAACTAATGAATAAAATTAAAAGCGATGAGACTCCTTCTAGGAAACCTAGTGCACTAAGGAGAAAGTCAACAGAAGAATCTATTGAAGAACAAGAGGAAAATGAAGAACTAGAACGTCCAAAATCTAGAGGAAGAAGAAATTCTAATGTGTCCTTTTTCGAAAAATCTGCCATTGAAGATTCTACCACAACAGTGGCCATACACGAAGGAGAAGTAGAAATGAAATTCAAACGTGAAGCTAGTGCCTTAGAACGTAAAATTGCTGGCAAACCAATAGAGAAATACTGCAAAGATATCATCCAAGATATAGAGAAAAGCAGCAAAGTTATTGACAAACACATGAAATGTTTCAACCAATCGAGATTCGAGAGCGACAAACTAGTTCAACAGTTGGAAGCCGTTGATAAAATAAATGAATTTGTGAATGCAAATGGAGAAATACCAGAGTCAGCTTTAAATGAACTGAATAATAACTTTAAGATGTTGACTGACCAAGTGTTTACTGATGTTATTCCTGTTGGTAGGAAGCGGTCAATCTCTGGTAGAAGGGGCTCACGGGAATCTAAGACAAATTTACTTGGTGACGCGAATCTGACGAACCAGGATTTATTGGACGATTTGTTGGGGAAGAAATGATATACGGCCTTAGAATTTAAAATTGTCCACTCTCAGAGCGGAGACTAGTGTTTCGTGATTCCCGCTGCGGTGGGTATTAATCTAATTAAAACAACTTGACTCGAAGAGACTCGCTTTGTAACTAATTGGGTAGTTTACTCAGACGGCGACTTCATTAAGATAAACCAACATTTTTATTAAATTTGCTTCTATTACATTTTTATTCTGAAAAGTCTCTTGAGATTTTAATTACTCTTACAGCTTTGTTTCGACATTATACTCTGGAATTATGAATAATAATTATGTTAGTGGCAGTTTTATAATGATATCAAAGAAGACGGATCAAAATTGCCCCACGTCCTATAACAATGTGACGTATCTCAAAAAAAAGATAAAAATGTTTAAAAAAATATGGCATACTCTCCAATTCATTTTTTTTACACCTTCATACGAAAAAAATGCTTTAAAAATTGTTCAGGCGCTGTTATGAAAACATCGTTCATAGGACTATTTATGAACTATTTTATTACATTATTTTTTGTTTTGATAGGGTATACCTCACAGATGGTCCCATAATCATCAGGTCAGGATCTGATGATGGAAACCCTGAGAAATCCAGGGCAACTTTTGAAAGTTGTAGGCATGCGCAGGATAAAAACTTGACTATAAGGTGTACGTCTTATAACAATATGCAACAGTGAAGGTTTGAAGCTGACTTGATGATGGAGACCAGAGAAGGGCGAGGGAACTGGACAACTGAATATGTGTACTGCCTCGTGTTTGGGCTTATATTATTGGTATTGATAAGAACTTTCCACTTATGCGGATAGTGACAACTGTGCTTGTCACTGAAAAGCCAAAAAAAAAAAACTTTTTACGATAAAAAAACTTCCAAAAACACTGAAAAGCAAAAAAAAACTAGTCTTAGGAGCATCGGCCCAGAAGTCGTTGGGGAAATAAACTTAGGTACATCCATTAGACACCGACTTCTGAGGTAGTTTAAATATTTTGCTGTCGATTTCCCTCGACCTTCTCTGGTATCCATCGTCGGGTCAGCTCCAAACCTTCACTGTTGCAAAGGTCTATTCAATACAAATAATATGAGCCCAAACACGAGGTAGTTTACATATTCAGTTGTCGAGTTCCCTCGACCTTCTTTCGTCTCCATCATCAGGTCAGCTCCAAACCTTTACTGTTGCATATTGTTATAAGACATACACCTTATAGTCAAGTTTTTATCCTGCGCATGCCTACAACTTTCAAAAGTTGCCCTGGATTTCTCAGGGTTTCCATCATCAGATCCGGACCTGATGAATATGGGACCACCTGTGAGGTATACCCTATCAAACAAAAAAATAATTTAATAAAATAGTCCATAAATAGTCCTATGAACGATGTTTTCTTAATAGCGCCTGAACAATTTTTAAAGCATTTTTTTCGTATGAAGGTGTAAAAAAAATGAATTGGAGAGTATGCCATATTTTTTTAAACATTTTTATCTTTTTTTTGAGATACGTCACATTGTTATAGGAGGTGGGGCAATTTTGTATGGATTGTGATCCGTCTTCTTTCATAGGAGACTTTAATTAAAGTTGTCATGTAACTTCTAGTGCTTTTACACTGAGAATTGAAATACCAGTTTGAAGAGCATATTGCGAATTAATTTCTTAATACTATTTAGAGTGTTACTTTTGGTTAATTTTCTTTTTTGTATTCATTTAATACTTCAACACTATAATTATTTCAAAATTAACAGTTAACGTTTCATTTTGGAAACGTTTTAATGGTATTTTGTATCAAGGTCGATGATTGCAGCCAATTGAATACTTGAATAGATTCAAATTGAATATAACTGTCGAGGCGTATAATATCAAATACCAATAGTAAAATTTCAATAGTCATTGAACCGGCCAACTAAATTATATGAACGAGTTTTCGTGTTAAGTTTCTTCGTTTCTTCTTGTTGAGTTTTCTCTAAAATAATAAATGAATCTGTAAGGATTATCAGACTTAATATTATTACTAGACATTTTCGTAAAAGTTTCACCACGGCCTAATTTCTTTGAGAGCTAATGAATAGTAGAAGTCGCGAATAGGACCAAAATAGGTTAGTTTTAATATTGTATAAACCTAATAGTTAATTCAATAGAAATGTTCAGATTCTACTGCGGTCACATTTAGGCAAGTTTTGTCCAAAAGCTAGAATATAAAATTATCTGCAATGAAAACATTTTCCTAGATCTTAATAGTTAGGGCAAAATGTTTTGCTTTGAATAGCTAATTACAATCATGTATTTTTGTGTGTTATCTTTTGTCCTCCTACTTCAAATTATGCATTTTAAAAACTTGATTGTAGGATTCTTAGTTCATATGTAACATTATCGTTAACCCCCATATTGTATCTGGATTTCAGACATTATACACAATGTGAACGTCCCATAGACAACAGGAATGCTTTATAAATATGACTTTATTCAAATGCTGAAAAAACAAATAAATAATTGTGTTAATTTATTAATAAAATATTGAGTGCTATGAATGCGTGTGTGTGCGTTTTGTATATCGATGTATATCTGAGCTCTTTATATCAATTGTTATTCATTATACAGGACCATGTGATTCAATGATGAATAAATATTTTATTTTTGGGTACGTTTGTGTTTCATTTTCATTGTTAATAATTTTATTGTATATGGTCATGGTTTTAACGCGTCACAAATAATTTTTAACAAAAGTTTATCGATAAATCAATTATTTTTTATGTAGATAAGTGACACAGGTAACTATAGCTATTTTCCTACATGTAACTGATGTACCTTTACTACAAATATAAAGTTAACTTTCTAAAGGTATAGGATATACTGATGTCTTCATGTAATTATCTGATTACGCTTCGCGAACGTTCAATGTTTTCAGAATAACTATCCGAGCTATTGTCTGCCAGCGTTATCTAATAAAACCTAATTGATCCAATAGAATTACTACAGCTGGTGTTCAGATAAACTAATAACAAAATTATTCTCTACTTCGTTTACCAAAATACGCCTAAAAATAAACGTAGAAAGTTTTTTGGTAGATAGGTGCGGCGATTTTAGTAAAAAAGTAAATACAAAAGTCGACGATAGCCCAAATTAGTTTGCTAAGAAAAATGTGATCTTACTTACATAGGGGCTTGTTGTAACTTTTAATTTGATCCGTACTTAGATTTAATTATTTTTTGTTTGATCTAACAGATTTTGTAATTTAATAATACTGAATTAATTTTGTAATTATTATTATTTCTAGTTTTTCTTTTACCTAAGTGCTTCTTTAACATACGCCAGACGTTTTAATTTTAGATTTTGCAGAAAAATCTTGCGAAGATATTTAAGTAGCTAAGCTTAACAAAACTTCAAAAACACTCGTAAGTAATTAAATTGTGCGAGATAAACCTAAGCCCCTTGAATGGTTAAAATACCATAAAATAAGATAAATGTTACTTAATTTTCACTGAATTTAGAACTTCCGACCTTAACAAACTGATTGGGAAGCATTTGGACAAATATTTGAGTGTAATTAGTGCTGAATGGTTCAATCAACTTGCTTTGTATACCTTAGTAATTTTGCTTCCTTTTGGCCTAGAAAACAGGAAAATATCTTCGCTATTTGATTAGGTATGTGAGTCTATACTAAGGCTAAGTAAGGCTGAGGTTTTCTGTGGTGATATATTTTTCATTTGGTTTGATGAGCGTCTGTTGGCTGGTGCAATGAACTCGTTGAACTTGATTTCGTTCAAACACTCTTCGTATTTCTATTTCAGTGACTTAATTAACCCCGTAATAAGTATGGATAGGTTGGTCTGCTGTTCCCAGAAACTCGTTAAGGCCGTTTACCTGAAAAGTAATCAGTCACTTATCTTCTTCGTAGTAGGTAAGTTTTGTTAAAGTGATCTATCAATTGATATCAATCGTGTGAGGAATCGATCAACACGGGGAATCTTGCCTCAATCTGAATAAGTTCACGTGATCAGGGGTTAAACAAAGTTTCATCTCCATAAATTCCCCTCTTTGCAGAACTTCAGAAAACAAATGCCGGATATATCAAAACCGCTGTATTTCCTCAAGAAAGGTTCGCATATCAAGCATATTTCGTATCTCGAAATACTTTCCCAATATGTTCTCTAATACAGACTGTTATTGCATCCCAAATGTATGCTTGGGAAGGAATGAAATACAGTTGTGTAAGATATATTACACGCGCGAAATATCTATTCGTATTTAATGTATGTACTCCAACATATTTCAAGATTAATGTTAGGAATGTAAATAAAATGTGTCGTTTGTTAAGACTAAAAATAAGCCAATTAATTTTAATGAAGTTACATAGATAATAACTTGTGTGTACCAAGTTGCGAATGCTTCGGGGTAAGCATTTGATAAAGTTAAGAGCGTGTACGTCAACCGCGCGCCATTTGGCCTAAAAAGGTACTTTTCAAACCACTGTTTCTCATTAACTACTTATCCTATAACTATGTTAATTTATAATAACGCAAGTTAATTTCACTGTCTATATAGTTAATTGAACATAAATTCAATTTGTGTAGTTTAAATACTTAAAACCCCTATAACGTAACAGATGATTTATAAAATTCCCGTTCAGCGTCTATTTCGAAGCTTAAATTTATGTGAAAATAGTGGCAAATCTAATCATATTTATTTTTTTACTCATAGATGAAATCCCCATGCCTATAGTTAGTTGAAAACATTTTTTGATTTAGGTCTCTATCTTTCAGAAAAAAATATTTTAACAATGTGAAAAATTGTGAATTTCAAATGCTTTTTTTACCTACCTATCTTACTTAAATTATTATAACAATTATTTACTATAGTAATGTAACTCTTTTTTTTAAACATAAACTTTACATTATAATTTAATCTCTCGTTTTTATTATTTTATAAATTATTTAAAAAACTACTATAAAACGCTGCACGCGAGTCAATTCAAACCAGACCGCCGCAAGGCTTCACAGAGAGAGGACGTGTCGCTCCGTCACATCGCGTAGGGTGAATAACCTCTGCCGTGGATACCGAGAATAGAGTACATTTCAAGCGCGACCAACAAATCTTAATACATTACTATTTTATTTAAAGCTCAATTTTGAAGCATATTTTTTTTTATCGATTGAGTTGAAATTTTGTTTGAAAGTTCAGTTTTAATGACAATGTATGATTGTATATCCAATATGGGGGTATACCCAAGATGGAGACAAAAATGTTTTAATGCATTCCTACGATATGGGTATCAAATGAAAGGGCTTGATATGAATAACTCAACAAAAAAATGTGTCGCGAGTCTTAATCCAATATGGCGGACGCCTTAGGCTAGATAGGAGCAGAGCTATTTATATGTTCATTTTGGATGTATCCTTGACTTTTGATCCCGAATAACTTTTGAAGCATATAGGATAGATAACTTAAAACTTTAATTTTATTTATTTGGTAAACCCAAGCTCTTCACCAATATTTGGCTTTCCGGCAAATGTTGTTATTTGACCACAATTTTTCGGTCTGGATGGACTGGACCATTCATATAAACAATCAATTTTTCAAATCGGTCCAGGCGTCTTTGAGAAATCGAGAACAATCAAATTGAGAACAATCACAAAACAATCTAATTGAAACCTCCTCCTTTTTTTGAAATCGGTTAAAATACAGAAACTCTTACATTGCCATTAATCATCAGTCGACTATTTCGTACTGTTGAAAATTGTATGTAATATACAGAAAGTCCTCAAAACCAAGATTTTCATAGGTGTCCGATTTTTTTGCAAAAGAGTGTAAGTATTAACGACTTATTTTCATGCCTTTATATTTTAGTCATCCATAGATTTACACTATTTTCTCGCTATTAACTATTTACTAAGTAATATATTTTTTGTTCTACTAATTTCACACGAAAGGATCAAAATGGTTTGTGTGACTATACGTGAAGTATGATAGGCACGCACACAGCCGCGACGCTAGTCTGCGCGATTTTTTGCGTTGAATTACCTAAAGTTGACATCGCGCGGCGAGCGTACACGCTCTTAACATTACTTTTTAATTTTGATGTTGAGATTCCACTAAAATTGTTCAAAGAAAAATGTGTAGGCGTTGGTGTGAGTCTACTGAAACATTTAATTTTGTGTGCGACAGTATTGCATAGTGCCGCATAGCTTTGGTATTTCACTTATAGTATCGGCGGGAAAGAATTCATGTTAGTTAAGCTGCCCGATGACACATACATAGTTTCAGGGTGCTTTTTAAAACGAAGCTGAAAACGAGGATTCTTTCGTAGCATTTTATTGTATTTTCTCATTTTTTTAGTGTGAACAGTCAAACAGTATATTTTATTGTTTGTTGTAGTTGTGGTGTGGGTGTGGGATTGAATGAGTATTCGCTCGGTTGGTTTCATCTCACCCCTGGGCTAATCTACTTAGCGATAAAAACAAGTACCTACATAAATGGTACTTTTAATATGAAGGTTGTTTTACCACAGTATTCGCCTACCTGTAATTTTTCTTTCTCAGAATTCTGATTTATGAGCTCTTTTTATAAGTTTTATGCCGATTGAAGTTCTGTGTAGTTTATATTTTTATGGTACTTTTTCCTCGACAAACATTCTATTCCTATGAAGTGTCCTCGTGGTTGTTTTTGAGAATCTCCTTTGGCAAATTAAGCAAGTAACTAAGACGTTTTTTACATATTTTTATAGCTGTTTTCTCTTACTTTCCTTAGCCTAGCATATCAAAAGACTTTACCATTTTTCAAATCAAATCAAATTACAATTGGTATTACATATATATATAACATTTCCTAAAAGCTGAAGTACTGAAGGACTACTTCTTGAAATATCAATTTTCTGGCTAAAAGGGGTGAATGGAAAAGGATTCAATTCTACCAATAAATATATTAAATTAAATAATAGCCATTTATTTATTTATTTATTTATTTATTTATTTAAGGACAACCAACAAAGCATACACCAGAAAAGAACATGTTATAGCACTTACATAATAATTACATTTTGTAGTGTAGCCTTAATTAAAGGCTGCCACGGCATGCATTAAACATAGGAGTAAGAAAAAAAACAGTAAAAAAATCATTTGCCATGTTACTAGCTAAGAATATTGTGCTGACTTGTGCCATCCAACAATTAATCACAGAAAGGAAAAACAAAACCTAAACATTTTATAAGTTTCAAAGTCTTATATAAAAAAACAACAATAATAAAAAAAACAATAACAATAATTTACCAATTTTACCGTTATGATAATGCCCCGTGCAGGGTAGACTTGAATTTATGTAAAGAGTAAGACATGTCGATATCTACGTTGGGTGAGCTTGACAGACGACTAAATTGTACCTGCATTCTATTTACAGTAGAAAAATGGCCCAGATTGGTCTTAAAGTTCTTAGCGCTAAACAACCGATATCGAGACTTTCGAGCGATTTTGTAAGGCACGTTAATATTTATTTGATCCAGTAACCGTGGACAATCAATGTGAGTATTTATTATTTTATACAGGAACAGATGATCTAGGATTATACGGCGATTTTCTAGACTCAGAAGTTTGAAGTATTTCAAACGTGAACCGTAGCTAGATTTGTTTCTGCCTATATTGCAGTGATACGACAAGTGCCAAAGAAATCTTTTTTGCACTGATTCTAAACGTTGTTTATGTATCTCGTAGAATGGAGTCCAAGCTATACTGCAATATTCCAAGCCTGACCTGACTATTGAGTTAAATATTGCAATTTTAGTTGAGGCGCGTTTGAAATTTTTGCAGTTGCGAAGTATAAAACCCAACATTTTAAAACCTTTAGTAGCAATTTTATCAACATGAACGTTAAAGCGAAGCTTGTTGTCAATATAAACACCCAAATCACGGATAACTTCTTTCTCGCATATAATTTGGCCATTGATATTGTAACTACAAAAGTACGGTCCTTTTTTCCTCGAAAAGTGTACGTGATTACATTTTTCAGCATTAAGTATCATATTATTATCTAAACACCATATGGAAAAACGATCTAAGTCTTCCTGAAGTTTATGATGATCTTGAGTGCCATCTATTCGTTTAATGATTTTTAGATCGTCCGCGTATAGGTATATTTTCGAGTGTACAAAACAAGACGCCACGTCGTTTATGAATATATTGAAAAATAACGGGCCCAAATGGGAGCCTTGGGGTACACCTGATGGAGTGAGATACGTGTTCGACGAATAACCATTAACCACAACTTTAGCCGTGCGTTTAACAAGGTACGACTCACACCATTGCAACAACTTTCCTGCAATTCCGATCGCTTGTAACTTGTTGATTAACAATTTGTGATCCACCCTGTCAAACGCCTTGCTAAAATCAGTGTAGATTACGTCTACAGGTGATCCAAGATCTACGGCGTCCACTAAATCTGAAATAAAGCACGCAAGATTGGTTCCAGTCGAGCGGCCCTTCATGAAACCGTGTTGTTCAGGCATCAATATTTGTTTTACATGCCACGATAGTATAGGAAATACTAAAGCTTCGAACACCTTTCCAAAAATAGACAAAATAGACACTGGCCTATAGTTGTTCGCAGCGGACTTGTCACCAGCCTTAAAAATTGGTACTACTCGCGCTTCTTTCCAAGCCTTCGGAAAACAACCTGTGCTTAGCGATTTATTATAAATCACAGAGAGAGGTTTTCCCAAGGCGTCACAACATTTTATTACAAAAATGGAGGGCAGTCCGTCGGGCCCTGGCCCCTTATAAGGGTCAAGTCTTTTTAACGCTTTAATAACAGTATCCGTGGTTAATGTCAATTGGGTCGGGAAATCGGTATTCTGCCATTGCGCAGCTACATGTTTAGACGTAACATTAACATTGTTGATGTTATGAGGATTGTAAGCAGATGCAAAACATGAAGCAAATATGTTGCAATTCTCTGCTCCATTACGCCCCTTGAGGTCGTCGTGATGAATTGAGGAAGGGTAAGTACTATTTCCGTTACGTTTATGCTTAAGAAATGACCAGAAGAGCTTAGGGTTATAAGTGATCGAAGATTCAATCGACTTGATATATAGCCTATAGTTAACGTTCATTAATTTGGAAGCTCTGTCTTTTAGCGTAATATATGAGATTTTATCTAGAGGGTTTTTAAATTTCGAATACCGTGTATGATACTTATTTTTTTCATGTAAAAGTCGTACAAGGTTCCTGCTAAACCAAACGGGATATTTGGAAGTTTTAGGTTTAGTCTTAGGTACGTATTTCTCAATAAGGTCATGAATAACTTTGTAAAATGTATCTACCATTGCGTCGACGTCGCAACATTGTGAGAATAAGCCTTGCCAAGATATTTCACTTAGTTCTTGAATAATCTTACTGTTGTCAGCTTTATAGAATTTAAATATGGGCTGCTGGTTAGGACGTAAGGTTTCCTCATGCAAGTTACACAGCAGTTCGAATTCCAGGGGCGGATGGTACGAATCTATGTTACTAAGAGGACTGTCGGACCTACCTAGATGATTTACCGCAATGTCAGACAACACTAGATCTAGAATCTTATTTTTATGGTTATATACATAATTATACTGAGATAAGTTATTTAAAGAAATAAAGTCCAAAAGTCTCTGCTCATAAATTCCATTTTTATTTAAAGAAAATCTAAGTGGCAAGTCTGGCGGGCCCTTCCATTCAATGCTGCTTAAGTTGAAA
The DNA here is from genome assembly GCF_022581195.2 of Helicoverpa zea. Taxonomy (NCBI): domain Eukaryota; kingdom Metazoa; phylum Arthropoda; class Insecta; order Lepidoptera; family Noctuidae; genus Helicoverpa; species Helicoverpa zea. The sequence goes on along the minus strand of NC_061456.1, from coordinate 917,986 downwards.
TCACCCAATACTAACGTAGCATTATAGTTTACTAAGGCATTATTGGCATTATCAATAAAATGTTCCAAAATATGATTTTGTACTGGAGGAGGAATGTACACCGCACAGATCAAAAGTTTTGTCGGTCGTTTGTTTAAGCAAACGTCTACACACACCCATACATCTTCACATTTACTCTCCCATTTAGTCACTCGACATGAACTTAACCTTTTAGACACTGCCACTAACACACCGCCACCGGTTTTTTTGTTATGAAAACCACTAGACCCGCGATCACGTCGGTAGACCAGATATCGGCTGCAAAATAATTCGGAATCCAGTATGTCGTGCGCTAACCATGTCTCACTCAATACAATTATATCAAAACTAGCTGTTGCCCGCAACTTCGTCTGCGTGGGCAATATAGAATAGTCAAAATACTACTTATCCCGTAGGTGCATTCTTTCACGTGACAGTATAATTATGATTAACACTTAGCAGTCGCATAGATTCATTGATCAAGGTTGTGTTGTGGATGTGACCATTTATCTAAACAAAAGAAGTAAAGTTTGTGACGTTGTGAATATCTCTGGATCTAGTCAGCCAATTTGGAAAATTATTACGTATGGTGCGTAAGTAATGTGTTTCGGATGGCACGTTAAACTGTAGGTCCCGGCTGTCATTAAACATCCTTGGCAGTCGTTACGGGTAGTCAGAAGCCAGTAAGTCTGACACCAGTCTAACCAAGGGGTATCGGGTTGCCCAGGTAACTGGGTTGAGGAGGTCAGATAGGCAGTCGCTTCTTGTAAAGCACTGGTACTCAGCTGAATCCGGTTAGACTGGAAGCCGACCCCAACATGATTGGGAAAAAGGCTCGGAGGATGATGGTGCGTAAGTAATTTTCACAGGAAACAGCTATAATCTATGTCTATATGCTTTGAGTCTGACAAAGCTGTCATTTGTACATTTTCTGCAGCTGCTGCGACTAATCAGAAGCCAGAAAGTCTGTCAGTCTTACCATGGATATCGTCTTGTGTAGTTGACTGGATTGAAGATAGGTAGATAGGTAGTCGCTCCAAGCAAAATATTGGTACTCAAACAGATTCGGTGACTGGAAGCCAACACCAACATAGTTGGGGAATAGCTGGATGGATGATAAAATGAGTCATCATCATCAGCAGGCGCATAGGGTAGGATAGTTTCACTACTGGGGAGAAACACTTGTATGACGGGGATTTTCTGTGCACTTACTCACTTACTTACTATGGTAAGGCTGACCCCACATTAGGCGTGCGTGATCCTCGGGCGTGTGAGTAGCGCGGGCGTCGCGAGCGCGCTGCGTGAACGTCGCGTTTTGCTGCCCTGCGGCATGTGTGAAGAGTGCAAGCGACGCGCTCGCGGCGAGCACGCGGCGCTCGAGTTGCGTTCTTACCCCTTCGCCCGCTATCCCCGCCGCGCCGCCCGCTAAACGCCTTAGCAGTTAAACGTCAAGGAGAGCGGCGCGTGCGCGCCGCGAGCGCGCTGCAAGTGCCGTAGGGCAGCAAAACGCGACGCTCACGCAACGCGCTCGCGACGCACGCGCGGCGCCCGCGCTACTCACACGTGTGGTGGCCTAAGCCGGGACTCCACCGAAATGTTTGCATTAGTTCACGAATAGGCAAAATGTACGTATCTGTGCGAGTCCACTTCATGTGTTCGTACTTGAAACCTGCAGTTTTGCCAAGATTTTCAAAATGTACGCTCGCAATTTGCCATTTCTTGGTGGAGCCAGCAAATCAAAAGAAACATAAGTGTTGTATACTGTGCGTCACTACCGCACACCGGGAAAATTTCGCTCTTGCGTAGGACGTTTATATACCATATTTTGTGTCACACGTAAACAGGCCGACAGTAAGTATCCACCGAAACACTTTCAAAGATCTGATGAACAAACAAATCAGACCTGACTTGGTCACCTAGGGCTAATCAGAGCTCTATGAAGCGATCATACGCTTTGGCTCCTACTGTTATTGTGGTTTCTGAAAATTTAATCACCTCATTCAACGATGAATGTAATTCTGATGGTACTATTAAATACTACTTGCTTAGCGCAGAAGCTGACGTTAGCAGGTCAAGTCTTTTGACTTCTCGAATAGGATACCATTGGTTTTTGTGCAATGCACACCTGCAATGCATTCTGGATTAGGATAGGATATAGGTGGATAGGATTTGCAATAGAGAATAATTCTGTCTTTGTGATTAAATGACATCAAACGTAGTTTTATATAAAAGGTGTTTTTTTAGACTTGGCTCGGGTCTTACTGAGACTGTTCGTAATCGTGAACAGTGTATTTGCGATCAGAAGTTGAAAGTAAACATGTCTTTGGTATGCGGCGCGTAATTTGTACGTTTTCAGACGCATAAAGCATTTTACGTGTGTATGGTATTAAATCGAGAAAGCTCCCATTTCTTATCTGCACTTTGTATCTGGGCTTGTTTTTAAAGCTACAGAATCCTACATTACCTACCTCACGCTTAGCAGCGCTTGCGAGAGATAGATCCTCATTTCTTCTAGGATTATATAAGTTTACATATTTTGCATCAGAAAAAATAATTAAGGTCTACTTAATACAACCCCAGCGGGGCCCAGCAGGGCCAAGGCCTGCCGGGGCTGCGGGTTGTTCGAAAGAGATACCGCGGCCCTGGTACACAAAAGGCCTATGACGGAACACGACGGTTTTTAGTCGGTAAGAGTCTGACACTCCCTCACCGCTGCTAACCCACAGCCGGAGGGGTCATTTGATGATTTTTGACGTCGGAAAAAAAAAGGTCTACTTAATACTACTCACTCAAATTAATTTGTTTTAAGGCCACCACATTAGTGGAAGATAAGCTAAACTATGTTTATGAAAAAATCCTGATATGAACTCCATCTGTAACTTTAAATGATAATTAATTGTTCCACTAAAGTCATCATTTTTGACATTATGTTCAAAAAATAATTTAGATGGCACCGTTTTAAATTTGGCCGAGAACTATTAATTTTCCTTTCATCAAGGTAATAATATAGTTGGATTTTGATGTGGCACGGCAAACTGACAAACACTATTGAAATGTCTATCGAAAAATTACACTTCGTGTTAAAATATGGTGAATTACGGAAAATACACAACTCCATCTGTTGAAATAATAATCCTCTATAAAGAATGTATTGTCATTTACCACCTCGCTCCTTTGACAAATTGATGGTGTATTTTATTTACCACAGATGGAGCTACTTTAACCTTGGCTAAATAAAATTTCTAATAATAATTTTTCTTCCGAAGTTACTCATAAAGGTGTGATTTTCTGTGTAAAGATTAATAATAGGCCGATCAACTAATATAAGTACAACATTCAAATGTACAGTTTTGACAAATAGATTGCGTGTCGTAATATTTTACATCTTGAATTCACAAAATTAATCATATCTTTTGATAGAGTGAATCGATTTCGATGAAACAAAAACTAAGTAATACCCCAAGTTACGTAGAATTTTTGTATATAAGCATTGTCTGCATTTAATTCGTAGATTTTACGTGAATCCCGAACAAACAAACAGATAAACAGACAAACAGACAAAAATGACAAAAATGATGGAAATGGGTTCTGTTAGTTATCCTTTAACATGCTGGCTATTTTTTTTGTCAATTTCTTCAATGTACAAAAATTACTTTTCTACAGATTTATTATATGTATAGATTACATGTTAACACATTCAAGTAAAAATCTATAGTTTTGGTTCTCAAACCTCTCACGTTTTGATAATAACATTTAATTACATTAGCGAATGAAAATAGTTAAATATTGTTCCAAGTAAATTACCTTTTAAAACGAAAGCGTAAAAATAAAATAAAAGTAAATCAAGTTAAATTGTTAATTGAGTCCATATTGCGAATAAATACCGTTTCCGCATCAACCGATTTACGCATATAAACTCGTCCTCCGCGTACCCACACAAATTTATAATTTAGTTCTTTGGCTCGAAGTCGGGCTGCGGCGTGTAGGTTTTTATTTTCCACTGTGAGATTTTCAGTGACAAATAGCGCGATCTTCTTATCATCCAGGCCTAGTATACTGGTATTCAGCTTTTCGTCTGGGTGGAGCTTATTGTGTTGTATGGTAGCTGCCAGCAGGGAATCCCGGGTGCGTGGGGTGTTGAACTTCACCAGGATTGTACGCGGGCGAGAAGATTTGGGGTTAGACTTGGCAACGCGTGAACAATAAGATATGTCGCTATCATTAATGGGACACTTTACAACTTGGCCGAGTTGTTTGACAATGCTCAGTACATTTTCAGCCTTGTGCTCGGGAACGCACTGAAGTTCCAAGTTTGCAGACCTAGACAACTGATCCATCTGCCTTACGCGATTGGACAGCACGTTGACTTCCGATCGCAGCTGCTGGTTTTCCGTTTTCATTTGTTTAATTGTGGAATTTTGAAGAACCATATCGCTATTTATACTGTCATATTGTGCACTCAAGAAACTGAGGGAATCCTTAAAGCTAGTTATTTGATCTCTTAGTTCCCGTATTTCAACATTTAGGGTGTTTCTAAATTTTTCCATATACTCATCCATCACGAGCCGCATTTCGTCGCGTATCATAGCCTGCATATCGGAGCGCGATACACTGTCTGGCATATCATTAATGTATGCTTGTAAGGATTCCGGCTTGTTATTGAACTTGCGACGCGTTACATTGAATGTTCTCTCAGCCAGGTTTGTTGGTGTCGACGGGCGAACGGGATCTTTACCTTTGGGCTGTTTGCTACTGCAACTGAGACATATCCACTTCTGGTTTGCATCTAGAAAGTTATTTCCTTCTTCGGGTGAGATATCGAGGCATGAATAATGATAATTGTTAGTACAACGCTGGCATTCTAAATAATCCTTTTCTGCTAAGTCAGAACAGAAAGCACAACATTTACTCATGTTTACTCGGTGCACGCGCACTGGAGCGGCGATGACAGGGACGAAAAATTGCAGTTGTCTCTTATCGCGGGGGAGGTGCGGCACGTCCCCGCGCGCACGCCGTATGCAGTTATGCACTCGCGCCGAGGTTTTTTCCACAAAAAATAATACTGTGACACTGGAGTATGATACTTATTTGTTAACACGACGGCACTAATCAGCGTAACCGAACAGAACGTTTATTAGTTAATAGGGGACGACACGTCTACCTCCTAAAGCGAATCGGACGAACTGTGTGTGTGTGTTATACGTCGAATTGGGTAATAAAAGAGACGGGCTTGTATCAAAAATGTACAGTACGTATATAGATAAAAATAAGATATTTTTGTCGTGTTATTAATGTTATGAATATGCCTAAAGGTAACATTTTCGATACAAAATCACGTTTTCTATATATTGATAAAGCGATTTTATAATAAAATTCCACGCCTACTCAAGTTAAATATAGTTCAACGGATATTTTGATTACATACCTACTTGTTTGTTTCTTTAAGTAACGGTCAAAACACAATTTATTATTTTCAAATTTAGCAAGTATAGCAAGCATGTATAATAATATGATTAGGTAGATGTAAACACCCGTTAATTTTTGTTATCAGCTCAAAGTTATAGCAATAAATATCCAAAGCCATAAGTCTTCAAACTCCAGTTTTATCTTTCACCCACATAGCTTTATCAACTGCTTGGTTCTTTGCTGAAACGTTATGAAGTAAGTGCCAGTCATGAAACTTATCCTGAATACTCGTAGATAAGAATCTGCTAACTCACCCCGAATTATGTTTTGAACGTATGTGTTGCGTAGGTTAAATTTATTGAAAAAGAAGGTTCCAAATCTTTAGATGTGTTTGTATTTTTGTACTATTTCGTGTTTGGGAAATGTAACCAGTTTTGATGATTTATTTTGAGGAAGTAGAAAGGTTCTTACATTGCCTGTCTTGCCTTTTTTCCGAAGTTTTGACGCTTTATTTGCTTTATGCTTACTTTTATGACGCTCGATATTTTGTAAACTTTTATTATTTAGCCATATTTTTACTGAAAAAATAAAGAACCGTTGTTCTTTAAACAAATGTTTAGCTTGAAAATTTACAGTAGGTGGGGTTCCCTTGGGCGTTTTTAGCTTTGGCTGAGTATATAGGCATCATGTATAACTTAACGATAGATATTTTTTTCCTCATTCCTTTTTATACGAATAGGGATGTTAGTCCGTATGTTTCCACTTTACAATAAGAAGGCAATACACGTGTGTTTATTTGGAAACATACATTGTGCTCGAAATGAGGTCGGCTTCAGTTTACATTTCAGCTTGCCTGTAATGAGTGCCTGCTTACTGAGCTAAGTTGTACCTTATTCATAGTGACGGTAATATCAAAATTATTTGGCATTTTGACATGTTTTTCTGCTCTTTATTTAATAGTCTATCGTATGTTTTGTGCCTTTACTATCAATTGTGTTGAATATGTTTTGTGTTGGAATATAGAAACATTTCATTTATTATTACTGAGTTACAGTGTGTTTATTTGGCCTCGGATATTCAATCAAAGAGTATTTTTGTATGGTTTGATTGATGACTTTTCAATAGGGAAAAACATATTATGACATTAACTATCGATAATTACCTAATGGTTTATGAATAAAGATTCATCGAATATCTATGAATTTCAACAAACTGGTTTAGTTATGTATCTAGCACAAATTGGAAAAATATTTTTAGTGAAAATAATTTCAAAATCCAGACTATAGATAAGACCAACTGCACGCTAAGTTCACATTTGGCATTGTGGCTGAAAGTCGGCAATAGAACGCGCCAACCTGCTCGACTGCGCTCGACTGTTTATTTTTCAAACTTCGCACAAGTTTTCGTGAAGACACACCACCTTATAGTTCTGAAACAGACTGTTATATTAATATGAACTGGGGTTTTAATAAAGATTTTTAGTACTTTTGGTAAAACTGGTGAAAATCTCTTTCGTACGATAGCAAATGTTAGCAGTTGTAGGCAAAGCGTGCTATGTGAATAAGATACGTTATCTTAAAATCTAAGTCTTATAATGTCTTAAATTTATAATAGAAATAGGTGTTGGTTTGTAGTCCTCAGTAATTTCCCCAAAATGTATGAAACTAAGAGAACTATAATAAATATTTAAATGAAATTCTTGTACTTATTAAGATTTGCATGACAGCGACCCAAACCTTAGCATGAAAATTCTAATAGATGGTTATAAAATGGCGGCTTTATAAAGAAGTTACGGTAAAAGTTTATTAACCCTTTGTTACGCCCAAGAGTGCCAGCGACAAACTATCTCACAGTCAAATGAAAATGTATTTTAATGTATGCAAATGATGACGTCATACATAACCGTTCCGGTGAAACTGAGTATGGCAATTAACTGTCTCGGCGTTTACTTTGGATAAACTTCTCACTTTAACTCATGATGTCATGTTAGTTAACAATGGGGTTAAATCTACAGGTTTTGTGAGATTCATTACGTAGGGGAAGAAAATTGTTGTTTTATCATACCTATAGAAATGCTGCCAGAATGACGTGAGCGCATCAGATTATTAAACTTATAAATCAGTTTCCGCCAAAACGTTTCGTATCAAAATCATAATACCTTTTGGCTTTACCTTAGTCGGTTAAAACAATATGTTGCTTTACACAATAAACTGCTATCATGTACTGACGTGTCTGCTTCTAAGATACATTATTTCAATTTACTAAAACAAAAACATTTTACTAAAACTAAAATATTTATTTAATAGTAAACAAGTTGTTTGTCGCAACGTCAGCGTAGCACGTCGTAGCGACGTCGTAGCTCGTAGCCATTCGTAGCTGCTACGCAATTTGCATACCTTGAGCTGTGCGACACGGCGTACTCATTAAGGCGACAATATTTAAAGGGAATTCTGTGAAATGCTGACATTTTGAGGTACTACTTTTTGCTTGAAAAAATCGCTGCCATTTATGTTTTAGTTGCAAAAGATAGTTTAAATAATGAAAATTATGGGTCATAGGGTATGTTTGTCAAACAATTACTAAACCTATTACTTACCTTAGTAAAATCAATGATAGTGTTTGCAAAGACGGAGTCGAAAAAAATATTATTTTATTTGTACCTAATTGTTTTCTTTTATTAAACACGTGACAGTCAACTGTTTGTCTCGCTGAAGAAAATAGAAACATATTATATAAGGTTTGTGCTCATAAAAACTTATTTCATTTTAAATCTTATCGCAGTTAAACTAAAGTTCATCGTTTGAAGTAAAAAATAACTGAACTGAAATTGAACAGAAAAGCTTATTGTGTAGTGGCTGGTTGGCAAGTTTCGTGAAATTGAAAATGTAAGTAATTTCAAGTAGTTTTAAGTAAACGTATAATGCTGGTCATACTACTTTCTGTCGTATGTATTTCAATATGCAGGTTCAGTTGCATTCGTGTATTAAATTGAGTAAGTATTTTCATTCACAGCTAGCAACGCAACTGCATTTAATACTGTGAGAATGTTACGTTTATTTCAATATGCATTTTTTCACAAATACGTATATATTTGACAAGGTTATAAATTATCTGGAAAATAAGTAAAACGTCAAACATTGTATCCCGATTGATCCTAAAGTAACTGACGCCACATGTGTGTCGTTTTGAAAAATACAGAGACAGATTACAAGAACTGATTACCGTTCTGCTCCAATTGGAAGAACAATTGAAAATCAATTAAGATCTGATAAGATGTCATCTATCCTCCAAAAAAAAAATGCTATAGTTTTACTTACATACAGTTAAAGAACAATGTCAATCTTAGCTTGAGTGCATAGAAATATGGGCTCTATCCTTATACCCATAACATTCACTTTCATGAAAGATGGTTGTTCGATATGCTTTTATTCGACGGATACAAAATGGATGATGAAAAATGAAATCTAGTACTCCTGAAATAAGATTCAAATTCAAATGGACGTAGATCACATAAACATGTGTTACGGTAATTATAACTCGAGATGTTACAATAAATAACGTTACAGATATCCTTGAATCATTGCATGTAAAATGGCACATACATCTGATGTTTTAAGATACCTTTGATTTTTAATCTTATGTCAATGTGTATATGGTATATTTTTGTCTAAATTGATAGGTTATTCCAATGATGCAATAACAGTTTGGTATCAAGTGAAGATTTGCGAAGTTATAGTACTTGAGACGGTTTACAGGCAATATTGTTGGAATAAATTGCTTGTACATGTGTCATTTAAACGTGCCTTCTGAACATTGCGTGACATTTTATTAAGTGTCTGGGACGACCTTGACCTCTGAATCGAGTGCAATGATCGAACTTCGATTCAACTAATCGTGTCATAGGGTTAACTTTATTCGATTCACTTATTTCGTTTGCAATTACGTTTTTTGGTTTTGCTGTACAAATTCAGACATTGATTTAAAGGGTTTGCATTTGCCTTATTTATTACAGTAAAATACATAATATTAATTTAAGAGAGAAGTGAGTATTGAGCATTTTGCAAGGTTATTAGTAGTCACAATTTTAATGAGCTGTGAGTAAAAAAATAATCTTGAAAATGAAAAAAAAAATCTTTGCAAGTTTTGAACTGGTACCATTGAAATGTTTTCTCCGTATCTCTTTAACATACGTATTATGCTATCACACATTTTTGTACAGCAAATGCAACATCTCTTGTAAGATATCGCGAAAGCTTAGTATCACGTTAAGTCCTTGCATCGGAACTACCACATCTCTTATATTCTAAGATATCTTCAGAGCTTGAGTATCGCTAGAAATACGACACTTTGCTATCTATTTCAATGAACGCTTATATTCTCGAGAAGAGGTGTGTCGATAAGCTAACGTAACAAGATTTTCGAGATTTAGTAACATTAACTTCTGCTAGCATATGTAGGTTAAATTCCACCTATCCACGTCAAACCTACTGAATTTATTTTAATGTAAGTAGCCTAGATCCTGGGATAAAACATATGCTACTTTTTACCTGGGTGCGGGAACTACATAGTTCCCTCGGGACGCGGGTGGAGACGCGGGGTGCGGCTACTGTTTAGATACAAGTGTGAATACTAACAAAAATAATTTCTTAGTTCTGTAAAGACTATCAGGACAGATTTGCACATGAGAAAACTTTTTGTAAGCTACAATGGAAAATCATACGTACACCGAAATTCTAAAGAAGGTCTTCTATCATATTCGAATGACTATCTTTTCAAAACCCCTCAAACACACCATAACTTCTCATTAAAACAACACACAAAAGGTCTAATATAACATGTTCGAATGGCTCTTAAACAGCTGAATGTGTATTTATCTATGGTCTCGTTATAGTTGTGGTTTCCACCGAGGAGTGTGAATGAAATGCTGGCGTATCGCCAACTATGCTAGCTTGATGCTGATTTACGTTGTTTATTACAGATTTGTGTATTGCGAATTGGAAATGCATCGTTTTTAGGGTTCCTTCTTGATAATAAAGGTTGGTTGTGATCGCTTCTATCTTTGGCATGAGGTTGTTTGGTGGGTCCTAGTGTCTTGGGTGGATAAACAGTTTAAAGGTAAAGCCTGAGTTACTAGCCCTTTGTAATTGTACATATGATGAATAACTAATTTATTCTATGAAGCTTATCCTGTGTCAAAAAGGCAAGGGCACTTTAGAAGCGTATTATAATACAAAAGAATATCAAGTTGGAATGAATGAATTACCCATTAGGAAAAACGTATCAAGTTGGACTTTGAACATTTTAATTCATGCTATGGAATTCTGTACTTATTATAGTGAGCGTGGCCCAACACACGCTTGGCATTTTTTTATTTGAGTTTCTGATTCCGCTCAAAAGTTTGCTCAAGCATGAATTATTGAGGATATGCCATTCAATCACAGACGTGATTTGTGTACACGGCATATTTAAGTGCGCCCGGATACTTTAAAATACTAAAAAAATATAGCCCTCTAGACTAGTGAGATTTTTCAGTAAATAGGAGTTAGAAAACCTATAAGATAAGAGAAAATGAATGACAGCCGAGAAAAACATAGTAATGAAAAGGCTAGGCAGATGATTAATAATGTTTTCCGGTACAGTAATGTATGTACGTATCCATAAGGTTGCCAGCTTTATTGGATACCCTTTATGTATAAAGAGTTACGAAAATATAACTATTACACATTAAATATAAATAGAAACATTTTACTTTCAAAAGTCACGATATTGGAAGTGAACCGAACACTTTTTTACCGATATTACTGTTTGAAGTCCTAATAAAACCTTTTCATGAACTTGAAAATGTATTGAAATATCAAATATGTACTTCTAAGGTAGCTGAAATAGAAATATGTATTTGATTTGTTAGCTATAATAACGTGGTTAATCAAAAAGCCGTGAATACAAAATTCGAAGTACGCGGTAGACCTTGCTAGTTTTTGATAACTAGCCCATTTCCCGCGGTTTCACCCGCGTTCCGTAGGAACTACTGCTCGTTCCGAGATAAAATATAACATATGTTACTCGGGAAGAGTGTAGCATTCCAACAGTGAAAGAATGTTTAAAATCGGTCGAGTAGTTTTTGAGTTTATCCATGGCAAATAAACAAACGAATATACAATTTTTTTTCTCTATATAATATTAGTATAGAAATATATTTTGCTCTATGAAAGTAAAGCATTTTTTGGAGCTTCAGCACAGGTATTCAATATAGCCAACGAAGCTCAAATTCTTGTGTACGTAACGAGTATTTGAGGCAAAGGAATAAAAAAGTATTTTCAATGAGTGAAAGCTACGCTACAAATTATTCTGACGGCTGACGCAATTCATATCAAGAGTTTTTGACGTGAAAGCATATTTAAATGTTGGACCCAGTTTTATCTATAACCATCTTTCCGAATAGTTTAAAACATGTCGACTAAGGCATCAGTTTTTCTAACCCACTTAAAAAAAAGGAGCAAATCTCAATTCGACGGAATCATTTATTTTTATAAAATTATTAACACAAAAAACTTCTAGTCTCTCCAGCGAAATTCAACTTTAACTAAACGACATAAAGTTTATATTTTACGTGTGTAAGTTTAAGAAGACTGATATACAGCTGCCTGGTAATCCAGTTTGCAGGAGCGACAGGATCTCGTGGATAAACCGTTCAGTGTAAGCTGTTCCGAGTGGCGTAGCTCGGAGCCTAATCCGAGGATGTATGCCATCGAACGTTCTAGAAATATTGGGGAAATATTGGTTTGTAACTAGTTGGGTGTATTTTTTTCAATTCCTAACCAGCTGCCCATCTGAAAGTTTTTTGTGCTTTATAAAACGGTGAAAATATCGTCGAAGAAACCTCGACATAGAGTTTATTACAATTTCCTACTAACTAACTACATATAAAACGAGCATAAAAGCTGAACTGATGTTGAAGATTATATTTAGAATTCAAAGTTAAGGACAGTTCCCAGGGTCAAGTTATTCTCTTACAGACGGAAATAACCTTTTAAATATTTAATTGAAACACACCAGGAATTTCTCAGGTACCGTTTGTGCATTTACATTAGTAATTTCATACGCACTAACACACAAAGACATGACATCAAAAAGGCAGCTTTCTTTTACAGTAATGGAACCCGTGACATACTAAACCTGCTTAGTGCTTCGTACGGACGATTTTCTAGTTGAAATCGTTCCGTCTTTTCGCGGAACTTAAACTACATTATCGACTAGTGGGCGTAGCAGTTACGCCTCTGCTGTCAGCTTTAGCAAATAAGGCGTGTACGTATCTAAAATGCATATATTTAATTTTAGAATTCTCGGAAGTAACATTTCCCTACTATTTTTAAACATTAATAAAATCACTGCTTCCCATACTCGTTTGAAATTCGAAAATAAAAATTGTTTGCAAACTTTGAGCTCCGGTGGTAGAACGGCTGAATTATTAAACTTGTATGCAAAACACTAATTAGGCTGACTTTGCGGTACACAAGGACTGTTCTCATTTTGTACACAAATGTACAGTTCTTTACATAGCCCATTCATTTGCAGTTTCATGGTTCAGTTCTGTTGGAAGTACAAATTACTTGATTGCTTTTCTCGTTTAATTTCAGACTGCGTTTAATTCGTCTTATTTCTGTTTAAAGGCTATTTATATCAGTTCTATTGTAATTCGTGGATCTGATGATAGTTTCTATTGAATGATAAATTGAATCTATTAATGGTAATTTACGCTATGGTATTTTGTCAGTGTGTGCATATGGAGTGTTCTGTTCCGGTTCTATATTGAGTTAAATATAGAATTCGTGTTATCTTGTTAATCTAATCAGACGTAAAAATATATAACGTTACTAGCTGTTGCCCGCGACTTCGTCTGCGTGGGCAATTTGGAATTGTCAAAATACTACTTATGCCGTAGCGTAGGTGTATTCTTTTACATAACAATATAATTAGGATTACCACTTAGCAGCAGCACGGGTTGATCAATCAAGGTGGTGTCGACGGTGTGTGACTATTTATCTAAACAAAAGAAGTAAAGTTTGTGACGTTGAGGAAATCTCTGGATCTAGTCAACCGATTTGGAAAATTATTACGTAATTCTCACATAAAACAAAGGTCTGACAAAGTTGTCATTTGTACATTTTCTGCAGCAGCTGCGACAAATCAGGAGCCAGAAAGTCTGTCAAACAGTTTTACTTACCACGGATAACGCGGTGTCTAGTTCACTGGGTTGAAGAGATCAGATAGGCACTCCAAGTAAACATTGGTACTCAAAAAGATTCGGTTTGACTGGAAGCCAACACCCACACAATTGAGGAATAGCTGGGTGGTTGATGACTGAGTCATCAGGCAAGCGCATAGTTTCAATACTTGTATTTTGGGGATTTTCTGTGCACTCACTCACTATGTTATGTTGGAATTCCACCGAAATGTTTGCATTAGTTCACGATCAGGTAAAGTATACGTCCGAGAGAGTAAGTCCAATTCGTGTGTTGGCACTTGAAGCCTGCAGTTCTTCCAAGATTTTCAAAATGTACGCTCGCAATTTGTCATTTCTTGGTGGAGCCAGCAGATCAGAAGAAACATAAGTGCTGTGTATACTGTGCGTCACTACTACACAACGGTAAAATTTCGTCTTTATAAATAGCACAAACGTTCGCTCTCTTGCGGAGGACGTTTAAATACCATATTATGTGTCACACGTAGGTAAACAGGACAACAGTATATTATCATCGAACCGCTTTCAAAGATCTGATGAGCGAACAGACCAGAACCAGAAGAAAAAAAAAGACACATATATTTGCAAACAAATTGAAAAAACTTCTCCTAAGCAAATGCTACTATAGCGTCAAAGAATACCTTGACGATAAAAATATAGTCGAATGAATAACTTGTGTTTTCCTAATCTACTATTGCATCTACTACTGTAATTAGACTTTCTAGCCTTCTTTTGCTGTACCCTAACAGGGTCCATAATATGTACCTAGCTTTAAGCCCCTTGTAACATCTTTATAACTTTATGGTATGCAAATAAATATGAATATGAACTGACTTGATCGCCTCGAGAAAATCAGAGCTCTATGAAGCGATCATTCGCTTTGATTCCTACTGCTATTGTGGTTTCTGAAAATGTATTCAATTAACCAACGATGAATATAATTCTTAGCCAGCCGACTCTTTTGACTTCTCGAAAATCATAACGATGGTTTTTGTGCAATGCACAAACAGAAATTCGATATACTACACATTCGATATTCACACTTCTACAGAATTGATATTAAAAGGTTTGACAACGGGCTATAGTAGCGTAGTTAAACTAACTGAAACAATTTTAGTGATCCTTCAATAAAGTTAGAGAAGCGGGTGTGCATGATGAACATTAAGAGTTGGTAAATACGTGATGATGATGACCTAATTCATTACTATTCTAATTTGTTCATGTACCACAAAACTCAAGTTAAGGTGGAGAAAAGGATTACCAAGCTCCCAAAGGCCTGGGCATTTGAAACACGTTGCATGGCATCCTGGAAAGTTACGTAATTCTCAGCCATCAGTTTGAGCAGTGTGAGGGAGTGTCAGGCTTTGGCCCTAGTGGGCCTCACAGGGGTTTGCTGAATCTCCTCGAGGGGCGCGTGAAATAACGGGTCTCCCAGAAGCCGGAAGGTCGATGACCCACTCAAAACTAATCGCTCACGCCTACGGTGGCCGGGAGTCGTCTCTCGACATCCGGCTTTCGTGGTGTCTTACCGCAGTGGCTGGAATGAGAGTTGGGAATTTTCAGTCGCTTCGCCGCCTCATTCTTTGTCATCCCATTTCTTCTCGCTCCAGATCATAGTTTAAACCGGGGCCGGGTGCGATAGGTCGCACAGTCCGCACAGTGGTGAGATCCGGGCGCCACCTCCATGAGATCAGAGTTGGGAGTGTATGTTTGCAAAAACTAATAGAACATTTAGCAAAAACACGTTTGATAGTAATTCTGTCTTAGTAACTGAATAATATAAATGATATAAACGTAGCTATATAAAAGATGTTTTTTTAGACTCAGTCCGTGGGTCTGACTGTGACTGTTCGTAATTGTAAACGGTGTATTTGTGATATAATTCTTAGCTCGATGATTTGTGATCAGGAGTTGAAAGCAAGTATGTCTCTGGCCTGCGACGCGTAATTTGTACGTTTTCAGAACGAACGAACTCTTGTCTTCTGTTGACATCTTGTTGACGTATTGTGACAGGTAGTTATTCCCATTGATGTTAATTTTAGAAGTGACACAATGTTTTCGGTCGTATTTTGCCTACATTCTTTATTACTCAAAAAGTATATTAATAAGGACCTTCTATTTATATGTAAGTGAATTCAAAATAATGTAATATATTAAAACCAGGAACTTATTTTTAAGGATGTTTGAATATTAATTACAATGTTTTTTTTTTATAATAATAAAATCTTAGACTCGCAATGCACTTTCAGTGTGATGCATGTTTGTTATTGGATGAAATGAATGGATATTCATGTTTATGAGAGGTATAGCTTATATTATGTCAGAACAACATATGTAGACTTTTTAAGAATGTGGGGAAGTTCATAATTTCTTCGGGACGTGGGTACCGCTTCCCATGGGAACTACTGCCCGCACCGGGATAAAATATACCCTATGTTACTCGCAGATAATGTAGCTTTCTAATGGTGAAAGAATTATAAAAATGTCCCTGATGATGCGCTGATATTTCTTGTAGTGTTTTTATAGTAGCAAAATACACAAGTAGTCATATATTTTTTTCTTGAAAGTAAGAACATACCATGACAAAGTGAAGTCTGTTTTCATTGATGTTTTACCTACTACCAGTTTTATGGCACATCTGTTTCTGCATGATTTTCTTCATCTATAATTTTAGGATATCATTTCTTTAAATTCAGTTTTTTGCATAAAGTTACTTATAAAAGCGTTATTTTCTATGTAAAGATAGATAATAGGCCGATAAACTTACAAAGTTCAACATTCAAATATGTGTCATTATTGCACCCGCTGTTGCAGAAACGTTAACAGAAATTATCGTTCATTGCTCATCCCCCGTAGGTGATAGCGTGATAATATATATCCTATATGTTGAACAGGCTCCCAGGTAATATTCGTGCAAAATTTGATTTAAATCTATGCAGTACTTTTCGAGTTCAGTGAGACCAAACATACAGACAAACAGACAAACAGACAAAAATTCTAAAAACTATATATTTGGATTCAGAATCGATAATAGATCACCCCCCAAGTATTCTTTTTAAAAAATATTCAATGTACAGTTTTGACTTTCCTATCATTTTATTATATGTATAATAACGTTATAATAATTCGCATGTTCTTGACAATTGAAGTTCATAACCTTACATTGCAGGTTTATTTTACATTACATGTCTATACAATGAAAAATAACGAGACCTGTAGGCACTGTCTCGGTCACTGGCGCCACTTTGATTCTGACTTGCTTATAGATTACCAAGTTTTCTGCAATAAGTCTATGTGATCCTAGTGTTAAGCACCCTATCAGTCTTCTTAAACACCAATCATGTGTCTATTTTTCAATATATTCCATTCAAGTGATAAAAAGCAGGGGTACTCAACTCGTGGCTCATAAAGCATTCATTATTGTTATAATGCATCTATACAATAACCTAAAGCTTATAACTGTTAAAAGTTAATACAAGTAAATAATATAAGACGGTCAATGAAGTGGATAAAGCCTTAGAGTGGAGACTGCGTTTGGGCAAAAGTAGTGTAGGATGTCCTGTTGCACAGTGGACCGACGACGCTTAGGAGAAGATGGCGGGCAGTGGATACATGTGGACTGCCCACGACCGGGATGGTTGGCGCTCATGGAGGGAGGTATATACGTAGGAACCTTCAGAAATGGACGGTTATGGGCTCATTGATGACCATGAAATGAACTAGGTGACTAGTTTAATTGATAATCCATAGCATAAATAACTGTAACATTATCGTGAAATGGGTAACGGAATCGTGAGATATGTTTTGATTGCGCGTAGCTGGTACTTGTCTGCAACGTGTTGTGAAAATGTTGAGTACAGCTGGCCTAGACTAATGTCCTTGAATCTATACTAATATACTCATGAGTGTTCGTGAAGACGCTTCATTAATTATTCTGTTCTGCTTGAGATACGCTGATGTGGAATGCATTCAAGAGCCTTTAGAGTTCATCTAGTTTTCAAGGTTCTAACAATATGGTAAAGGTTGAAGGTTACTCATATTATTATGCATTTAGTGGCACATAGCTAGTCATCTTCTGCGTAGTCTAGAACTGGTATTGATTGAGCCATTTTATTCTATAAGCTGCAAAAGCCGTGGTCTGGAAACCGACCCTTACATAGTTGCGAAAAAGGCTAAGCAGATGACAAGGTCCATGGCTGGGAAAAGCAAGAAATTCCATGTCCTTGGAAGGCTTATAAGCCTTTCTTACTGGTCGAACCCTATACCCACGTCATACTATATTCACAAATAGTTTCTACATTGAGGGACCGCTTTTGATTATTGTTGTGTATTGTACAACAATGTTCTTTGATGTGGTTTTTTATGGTATCTGCTTGATTCAGAAACCAAATACTCAAAAGGAAAATATTAATAACATTTTGTGAAGTACTATAGAAAGTCTTAGAATGGATAAGTTGGAAAGAAAGGTAAGGTACTTGAATAAAACTCAAAGAAAGCGGTTTTACGACAAAGGTCTACAAAAAGGGTATAAAGGATTACCCAAAATAGGCCGGCTATAAAGTATTTGAACATTTTGACGATTCCATTTTTGTTGAGTTGTAAACATTACATTGTATGCTGAATTTTATATTTCAGTTACACAGAAAAAAGTATTTTCTTGATAGACTATTGTCCCACGCAAGGATTAGGCATACTTATAAGGGTAAATAAATGCAATTACGCGTAACCTATTTATGGGAAAAGAGTCTAACTGTACACATTTTTAATACCATTGTATCTCGAACTAGCTTCTGTCCGCAGTTTTACCCGTTTCCCGGGGGAATCACTCCCATCTCATTTCTCATCATCTTATCAGCATCTCATCTTCTTTACTCGCATAGAAATAAGCCTATATCCGTCTCCAGTTTCTCCACTTATATCTTCTAGCTTTTCAGCTAGGTAGGTCCGTTTAGCCAGGTCAGTTTAGCGTGACTGTGATAACGTGCAGACAGCAAAAAAAGCATACGCTTACTTATTTACATCCATATTTCCAGCCCTAGCAAAATTTCCAAACCCTTCAACTATTCCCAACATTTCCAAATTAAAGTTGACGAGAAACTTTTCATAGTTCAATAACAACACGAATTCGCAAAACCCAAACTGAGTACTTTTTAACGTCAAAATTGTACTAACAACTTTTCTATAATAACACGACTGAGGTTACCCAAAATGCGACCTTACAGCAATAGGAGTAAGGTTTAAAATCTGCAAGTCTTGAAAGGGAATTTGCCTATCAAAGTTTAGACTGATCTAGTCCATCTGAAAAGCACGTGTCATTGAATTGATTCCCTATTCTTGTGACCTAGTTAACGAACTATTACATGCCAGGAAATGTTCCTACACGTGTACCAATATTTGGTACCTAGATAAGCACAAAATTGCATTGGAAATCTGTGTGGGAAGTACCTTATAGCCTTACTCAATGGGCCCGGCACATCCCTTTCAAATGTTGAAAGATTTTTTCAAATCATTAGTAGTTATTGAGATTAGCATTTTCAAACAAAATAACTTTTCATCTTTCTAAATGACTATCATCCAATAACTGAATTTATACAGCATAATTGATATATACTCTTTGAAAATAACAGCAACTTTGTTAGGTAGGCTTTCTTTAATACAGTTTGCAAGGAAGGTAATACCGCTTGTTGTTGTTGAGCTTGCCAACAAACACTAAAGGTACAGTTACACATGCTAGTTAGTAGCACGAAAGCATGCTACTTTTTAGCAATTGCTACTTAGTGGTACGTGTGTCGAAACATTGCTAATAATGAGCATGCTAGTTTCGAGTTCGCTCGAAAATCGACGGTTGTGCGATTATTGGGCATACTACCTGCAGCGCGGGTGGAAGGGGGCGTGCTTATAGCGTGTGTGAACAGGTTTGCTTATTGAGCATGCTAGTATGCTGGTAGTGCTACTCAGCCAATCACGGACCCAAATCTTCCTATTCCTTGTTTTTTTCTTTCTGAGCATTGCAACGCTACCAAAAGAATAATTCTATTCAACTCCATACGAATGACTGTTTGATTGTCCATGGTTTTGTTTAAACTGGGGCACGATTCTCCTAATTTTACTTTCGCAACATACGATTCACATTCGACTGCGATCCAATCCCGACTCGATTACGATTGAAGCGTATGTGGCATTCCGCTATTTTTTCTTTGAAATAAACGTTTTTATCCTTTTCTGTCATTCATAATGAATCATTCTGTCTGCAAATGATTTACAATTGCAATATGATTGTAGAGCAAACTACCGTATATACCAAAATCACCAAAATAGCAGACCAATCGCACACCAATCAAATGTCAATCGAATACGATTGGTCTTTTATTAGTAGGAGAATGCCCGATATGGTTAAAACTGCTATTGCGATCATATTGCGATTCGTTTTCTATTCGATTTTGACATTATTAACTTAGGAGAATCGGGGCCCTGACAGTACGCACGCTATAAAATGTCATGTGTACCGGAGTGTTTGCTTTGAGCATGGCAAATGTAGACAAGTGCAGAGCATGCTCGAAACAAGTATGCTAATGAGCATACTAAAAAGCATGCTGCTAACTAGCATGTGTAACTGTACCTTTAGACTTAATCCTTTAGAAACCTTATCGAAAGCCTTCGGTAGTAGATTTGATGAAATATTCAATCGATGAAGTCCACAAGAGGATTTTAACACAATATTTTGTTTACTTTATGTAAAGCGTCATGTCTACATATAAACAACTAAGTACAATGTTTATCGAATAATATTTCGGGTTCTGACGCTAAAACTTTAGATAGGTCTACGTAGAACGCAACCGTGATATTGGTAAATTACGATTGCTTAAGAATTGTTCAATAAATGTTATAAGGAAGACTTTGGGCATGGTTCTAGATTATATACAAATATATAGAGTATTATTCGGAGGGTGACGATCAAGGAAACGAAAGATGGATCGTGTGAAAGTCCATATGGCTAGCAATAATGTTACTTGTAAGTTGATAACAAATAGAAGAGAGAGAGAAAACATACTGCGCCGAACCCAAAAAGTGTTGAGATGAAGATAAAAGGACATACGTTGGGACAGTAAGCTTTTTCTACCCAGTAGTTGTAAGTATCATAACCAACTTCACAAAGATAAATTGTCTGATTACAGAACACCACGTGAAAGCTATCAAGTATCTCCTTCAGAGCTTCATCCAGACGAGTAAATACAGTTAAATAACTGCGCTCCGGTGACTACACTAGGAACTAATTGCTAGAGCCTTCGGAACTCGTCTTAGCTCTGATTGGATCTATTGAAGTGAAATGTTCACACAATTATTTATTAACCTTCCAGTATATAATAATTGGAAATAAAATTGTGGATGTCCTTGCCCAAATATGTTTTTCAAGACACATGCTTAATCTTAATGCTATATTGTATTTAATTCACGAGGAAAAAAATAAGGAAAATCTGAATTCATAAGTTAAGTTTCACGGCAATCACAAAACTGAAACTCACAAACATCAATATCAAAAATCCGCTAGTGTGAAAGCGTAAAACATTGACTAAAATCGAGCACATCATCGGTCATCAAGATAATAAGTCTAATTTTTTTTTCAAGTGCATCCTTAGTTTTACATGTTTATACTTCGTATCAAATCGAATAATCTTTGACCACGTTAGGATAAGGATTACCTAGACACAAGGCCGATTTGACGATAAAATCCCTTTACCTCTAAAGGTAAATCAATCGTATTCCAACTAAATTGAGCTGGCAGCCCCAAACACAAATAACTCAAATATACTGGCAATAATAACAGCCATATTTATTTAAACTCCCCAAAAATAAAACACTATTGTTTGATAGATTTTTTGAGATTTGTTTGATGTTTGTTGAATGCAGAATAATAATAGTTCTCGATTTGAAACTTAATGTATCGGATTTAGATAATATTCTAGAGTAATATATGAGTTTATTTTTGATATCAGCAGGTGCTTTTCATCGGCACTGATATACTAAAGAAGTACCTATTGAAAGTTAGTACGTACTAAATTTGGAATCAGCTGGATCGTTTAAAAAATTCATTTAATTTGGTACCTATCACAGAAACTCATAAACTCAAACGATGTAAAAACAACAAACAAGTACGTATAATTATCAGAGATAGGTAGAAGTACTTTGCATTTCATGTTTGTTACTAAAATGACTAAAAAATCCTTTACGAACGTTCCATATAGATTTTAAGTCAAAAAAATATACAGCCAATTAAAAATCAATTAACAACGTTTGAGTACAACCATTTAAAAAGGTAAACAATTTCGCTGCATCATTTCACACTGTTTCGCAAAAAGTTACTGTAAAAGCATTTACTTCAGTTTTTGCTCATTAAAAGTGACATCATTCTAATGTGTTGGAAATGAAATACATAAAGTGAATAGTGGAAAATGCAGTGAAATGCGCTGTCGTTTGCTTACGTTAATTTTCACTCTGTTAAAGAGTAAAGCTTGTCTTTAATATTTAGTTGCAATTGCAAGATCAATTTGTCCTTAAGTTTTTAATGACTTAAAATATAAGGAAAGCGCAGTATAAACTTGTGTTTATATTCCTTATTGGAATGTTATCATTAAAGCATTAGCAGTGATTGCATTACTTAACTTTCAGCTTTACCTTTGAAACGCACTGTGAATTTGCTATCAGTTTAGACATTCACCTATTTATTATTTACGTTACATCTCCTTTCATCATTAAATGCAGACGCATACTTATCTATTTTTCGTCCTCGTTACTCACGCATTCAAAAAACGTATTTTACTACACAAAGTAGTTACACCCATTAAACTAAAACTGTAAGCGTTACTGTAAAAACCAATGAATTTATTGTGTAAACATGCATTAAGAGTTACCTAGTATGTCGTAAATCCGTAGTAACCAGTGTTTGTTTCGCTATATTTATTAAAATTTAATTTGGACCATTAGGCATGAACGAAGCTAATTTGTTTGTTTACCGAAACTTGGAATGCGAGAATTCGCCGTTGTTTAGAAGTTTTTTTAATAAAATTTAAAGGGTTGGAACAATGCGAACGTGTGTTGGGATTGGTATATTATCCGCGTGGAATTTAATGAATGTGGGTACGGCTGTTTTGATCATTGATTGTTTTTTTTTTATTTTTAAAGCAATTGCGCCTTATTATTATACATATAGGTCAGACAATGGTAATATGATGAAGGTCGTCACTGTTGGTAAGAAGAACAAAGCACCGGAAACATCCTGTAATTTTAACTCTAAAATTACCGATGAAATGAAACCTGTCATACTGCCGTAACAATTTAAATTCATTCAGATTTGAAAATTGAAATATCTTTTTTCCCAATTATTGCGGTTGAGGCAAGGAGATAATTTCATTTCTTTTTTTTCGAAATTTCCTTTGAAACGCTTGTTGTCTGTTTCACAACAATTTAGTTAATTTACACATTGATAGCTTGGTACACGCTTCATGTCTATTAAATTAGATTTTAATTTTGTGGTATAATACGAAAACACGTAAGTCATACTTTGAACATATTTCATAAAGTTTTACTGCATTATGATTAAAGTAAATTTTAATGGAGTGCGCAGCTTGGAATTTTGAAAAGGTTTTTAACTTTTCATGGATTATTATCCACGTTATCATTTATTCGTAGATTTATGTTAGGTTCTGAGAACTACATTTATCATGCCAATAGTAGAATTCACCAATCCCACCGTGAGTGTGGTAGTAATCTGTATTTTCTTCACGTGTAGTTTGAAAGTGGTTAAAAGGTTTTTGATAGATTCAACCTGTATAAAACACTGGACTGATGAAAAACGATAAGTATTGATAGCTCAAAGAAATGTATGAATAAAAAGACAGTAATGACAAGACCTTTATTGTTTGAGATAGAAGCCGAATGATGCTACAGGTTTGTATGAAGAACTTACAGTAACCATAAAATCGAAAGGAAATTAGAAATTTTCATTTGGCTCTCATGGTTACCTAATGCCTACGTTGAAACGTACGTAGGACGTTACGTTGGCAAAGAACTTTAAACATACTCGTATGTTTTGTGCTGTTACATTCAATGTCTCGCTAAATCCTATTTGTGTTGTGGAGGGAAGTATCCAAGAGTCAACAATAAAAAGGTTCTAAGAGATAACAATAATCTCTAATCCCTCTACAGTTGTATGCCAAACGCATTCAAGCTGCATTGCGCTTAACCAATCAATCTTTTACTTGTATTGCACGAACCCTCGAGGGAGAACATCCATTTGTGATTGCAGTGTTGCATTTAGGAATTGTTTCCTCCGTGTTTCGATCACAATTATTGTTTAAACTTTTTGATTGAAAAAGTTAAGGGAAGTTGTTGTTCCCTGAATATGTGTAGGTACCTATGTAGAATAGGTTTGATAATTGATGTATCTAATTGGTATGTCTACGGATTTGATGTTTAACCCCATAAAGTATGGTCAAGCCAGGTTGAGCCTCTCTCGAGAGAATTTCTCTTCTGAACACACCTTCGCTTACACCTCTTTTAAAAATCAGCGGATCGAAGACGTGTGCGTTAGGTATGGCCAGATGTGTGTGGGTACCATTAACGCAGAAGTTAGCTGTGAGCCGCCATTAAGTCTGGCGACAACTGCATCACACTTTTTTACTGACTTTTTGACTTAGCAAATATTATTACTGGTTTCTACCTACATAACATGCTCACATAGCAATATTCTGAAATCTTTATCCAATATGTACCTACGATAAAGTATATCAGGAATCACTATAATCTGTAATACTATTTAGACAGTTTGACCTTTCATATCAATCAGAATGATTACACAATATATTTCTATGGGCACGTAGCTCGTAAATATTTTAGTACAGTTGTCAATAAAAGGTATTGCTATTGAAACAATCGTGGGCTTCATCACCATAAACCCGCCGTGATATGTTTGCAGGTCTGGTAATGGGGTATACTCGGGTACACAAGTTTTAGCAGAAGTACCTAATTTTGTTTTTATTTTATTTCAGTAAAACTTTGGTTTAAGACAGGACATATTTTTCTGAAGACTGAAAACCATTTTGTGAGGAGTATGTTGTGGGTATAAAGGATCGGGGACACCCAAAGAAATTACGATATTACGGGTAAGATGACGTGAGATTACATAGCGTGGAAGAAGAAAACATGCTGCAATCAAAAGTAAAATTGGGATAAGGGCAGGAGGACAATGATCTCCATTTCCCAGAATTAATTACATAAAAATTCGAACAAACAACCATAATTTTGATCATGTTTAGAACAAAAATATTTTTAGCTTTGAAAACGTTTCATTTTCATTTTTTTGTTGGAAATAAGGAAAAACGGAACGCGTTTAATTAGATTACTTTTACTTAAGGTGAGCTGAAGATCGACTTGTAGATCGTTTTTATTCAATTTGAGCATAATGACATTTTGCGATTAGATTTTGAACGAAGTAAAGGTAGAACAAACTCCCTTGTTAATCCGATAATAAGTTAATTTTAAATACGTAGCAGTTATTTAGTATCTTCGATGTACCTAAACTTATCTTGCATACTATCACGAAAATATTTTTTTACATAGAACATAGAAAATGTAACTGGCTGTCAAATTACGTACTTCTAACTGAAATAACAGCCGGTCCTGACGTACGCTATGCATCATCAGTCATTATAGTTCGGCCATTCAGAGAATGCGTTCCTGACACGTCGCGATTGAACTGACGACGTAACTTTGCAATGGCGTTGCAGTTACGATAAAAATATTTTTGCTGGTTGTTTACCGTTTTAACAATTGAGGAGCATTAAAACAACATTATTATATCAATAATCAATGAATGTTATAATTTTGTGCCAAACTGAGTGTCAAATAACTTGGTAAACAATATTTTTCTAAATCTATACTGCGCTATTACAAGGTTATGTCAGCGGTTTATATTTTGTAGTGCTGTGCTAAAAATAACAGGCAAGTATCGTAATCTGTTCTTATACAGTTATAATATAAAATAATACGTTTTGATTTTCTTTTTAAGAATTGGAAAATAATGGACTATAAGACTTAATTATAACGTTTATGAAATATAAAAATAAAACTATGACCAAACCGCATTTTTATACTTAGATTAAAAATGGTAACCCCAAATGGCGTTATGGGCCGCCATTTTGTGACGCTAAAACAGTCGTCCGTTGTCGTTTCGTGCGCATAGACCACGTTTTTCAAGTGTTTTCGATCTGTTTTTATTTGATTACCCGGCTTTTGTTAGACCGAGATATCAGGATTGATTCTGTTATTGATAATAATATAATTATACATGTAGGCGAAGATGATGATGAAGACACCACCTCCTCAAGCAAATCGGAGTCTGATTAATATTCTGTTCGCACATTCAATTCAATGTACTTGTAACAAAGAATAAATAAAACAATTTTATTATATGAATATTACCTTTTTTTGGTTTCCACTTAAATAACTAAAATATAAAACAAATGATTCCGCCAATTTAAAACGAAAATAATCTTAAAATAATGCGGCGGTTCATTTTGAAGGAACGGTAACGAACTCAGTGTTATGTTGTGCCCATCACTAGTCGTGACTAACTGATAGGTGTCAGGAACGCATTCTCTGAACGGCCGAAGTATAATACTACAAAACTCTCAAACACTTTTGTGCTCATCAGTCCTTGATATACAAGACCTCATTAGCACTATATTATCATAGCTTTGAGAGACTCATAATAAATTAATGTAATACAAATTAATTCGTAATGGCACACCTTTTAATTACTTTTATTTACGTTCGGCATTTTGTTATGACGTAAGTGATAAATACTTAATTCATTGTAAATAATAGATAGGTATTCACTTAAGTTAAAACTAGGTGTACTTTTAAATAATGTTATTGTTGTAAAGTAGAAGAGAGTTTCATACCAACTTTTTGTTATATCATTTATCAACATCCTTTTTTATTCTCCCACTGTAGAACCATGAAGGCCACAGCTCATACAGAAAAATAATGAGTGTTAATCACTTCACAGTTAGACATACTTACTAATCTTTTAAACTAGAATGTTTACAAGTGTAATTTTGGTTAAACTTTCGCGTTTATTATACTAGTAGGACTAACATACATTAAGGAACCATATTACCTCTATTATATTCTAACCATGCGTGCGAAATAGATCCCCCGAGACAAAGGTCTATAAAATCCAAACAATAGAACACACCTTTATAAACTTTATATAAAATTAACACATTAAATAATGATGTTTCTACATAAAGTGAACAAAATTATTTCCTTTCACTTAACGTCATACTAACCGCATAAAGTAAACATATATAGTAACGTATTATATATACTGCCTTACTATAAAAACTTAAACATCTGCTAAATACTTGTCTAAAAAAAATGTGGCTGCAAAACGGACCTTATTTCAACGTCAATATCTGTATTTTTTAGACAAGTGTTCAACAGACGTTTAAAAGTTTTTGTGGTTATATAACTATGTATGTAGATGATCCAAGTAGCTTATGAAAGGCAGTTTAGGACAATGTTATATGCCGGAAGGTTTTATGATGACAAGCTCTATTAAGGCCCATGGAATAAATATATACCTCCCTTTTAGAAAAATATGTAAGGTTTCATAGTTTCATATTATTTAATATAGTTAGTATAAGGTTGTCAAACATTTTATGGGTAAGCGTAAATGGTAAAATGAAGTCTGAAAGTATGTACAAAGGTCGTGGCATTATTTGTACAGAAAATATAAATATTTAGCAAGATATTATTTACTTATGGTTGTTGTTGTTTTTCAATTGTCCAACTCCGATTTATAAATTGGTGATGTTTAAAAGTACCTACATACTTACCTAAACCAAAATCATTTAATGATAGTGCAGAAAGAATATAAATTTAAAATGAAGTGTCTATTTTCAGTTGATATTGCACATTACTGCTACAATACAAAATAATACTTTAATATAAGAAAAATGCAATCCTATTATAAGGGCAAGTGTACACATATGTATTTATCACTCAGTTTATTTTTTAAACTTAAAGATCTATTCATAACAAAATAAATAAAATAAATAAAATAAATAAAATAAATAAAATAAATAAAATAAATAAAATAAATAAAATAAATAAAATAAATAAAATAAATAAAATAAATAAAATAAATAAAATAAATAAAATAAATAAAATAAATAAAATAATCCCAAGGTGGCGTTGGGTTTCTGGTTAATAAGTCCCTAGCTGATAACGTTGTGGAGGTGTCTAGTGTGTCGAACAGGGTAGCGTACCTTATCATAAAGCTCACCGACAGGTATAGCCTCAAGGTAGTGCAAGTGTACGCACCGACCTCGACACATTCAGACGATGAAGTGGAGGATATGTTTGATGATATATCAAGGGCCCTCCACTTCACTACAAAGATCCATTACACCGTTGTCATGGGGGACTTTAACGCTAAAGTGGGAGTACAGATTTGCGGCGAATCGGCAGTAGGATCCCATGGATTTGGAAGCAGGAATCATAGGGGGCAAATGCTCGTCAACTTCCTCGAATGCGAGGGGCTCTTTTTGATGAACTCCTTTTTCAAAAAGCAGTGGACGTGGCAAAGCCCCGACACTATGACTAAAAATGAGATTGACTTCATCATGACGAACAAGAAGCACATATTCAGAGACGTCTCCGTGATCAATAGGTTTAATACCGGGAGCGATCACCGACTTGTCCGAGGCTCTCTGAATATCAACTTCAAGGCCGAACGTTTCCGTCTGATGAAGGCCAGGCTCCGACCAACACTGCTCCAAACCATGACAGGATCTGAAACGTTCCAGTCAAATCTGGAGAACCGATTTGCCGCCGTGGAAACCACAACAGACGTTAACCAGAACCATGAATATGTGGTTCGGATCCTCAGGGAGGAAGGTTCGAGATTCTGTAACATGCAGCGTAAGGGCAAGAAATCAAAGCTTTCGGAAGAGACATTAGGGCTTATGAAGAAACGATGTGAAAACCCGCCTGTCACTTCGTCAGCTAAGCGGGCTCCAAACCAAGAGATCAACAAGCACGTACGACGCGACCTTCGGTGCTCCAATACTCTTGCCATTGAAAGAGCAATTAAGCTGAATCGGGGGTCAAAGGTGTTCGTACAATCTCTTGGAAGAAGCCACTTGACGAAGCTGACCACAACAAGTGGAGAAGTCGTTTCTTCGGTGCCGGCAGTCCTTTCGGAAGTGGAAAATTTCTATGGCCGGTTATACGCATCGCATGCATCTCGACCTGATCCCGGAAATGAGGATTCTAGAGCCACATTAACACGCCATTTCACCGAAGACCTGCCAGAAGTCAGCAGCGGCGAAATCGAGATCGCTCTGAGACAGCTCAAAAATTGAAAAGCCCCTGGCGAGGATGGCATTACAACAGAGCTATTAAAAGCAGGAGGAAACCCCTTACTGGGGGAGCTCCAGAAGCTTTTTAATGCCGTCCTGTTTGAAGGGAGAACTCCAGAGGCGTGGAGTAGGAGTGTTGTCGTCCTGTTCTTCAAAAAGGGAGACAAAACCCAGCTGAAGAACTATCGACCCATTTCCCTCCTAAGCCACGTCTATAAGCTGTTCTCAAGAGTGATCACGAACCGACTTGCGCGAAGACTCGACGAATTCCAACCACCGGAGCAGGCTGGGTTTCGGAGCGGATACGGCACCATAGACCACATCCACACAGTGCGGCAGATTATACAGAATACCGAAGAGTATAATCAGCCCCTGTGTCTAGCATTTGTGGACTATGAGAAGGCCTTTGACTCGATTGAAATCTGGTTTGTTCTGGAGTCCCTGCAGCGTTGTCAAGTAGATTGGCGATACATCCAAGTGATGAGATGTCTCTACGAAGCCGCTACAATGTCCGTCCAAGTACAGAATCAGCAAACAAGGCCCATACCGTTGCATCGAGGAGTGAGACAAGGGGATGTTATTTCCCTGAAACTGTTCACTAATGCAATGGAGGATATGTTCAAGACGCTGAACTGGAAAGGACGCGGCATCAACATCAATGGCGAACACATCTCTCACTTGCGATTTGCTGACGATATCGTCATCATGGCGGAAACGCTGCAGGACCTACAACAGATGCTGAACGACTTGGCTGAATCTTCTCTACGCATCGGCCTACGGATGAACTTGGACAAAACCAAGGTCATGTTCAATGAACATGTTCTACCGGAACCGATTGCGATACACGGCGCCGTTCTCGAAGTTGTTCGGAAATATGTATACCTCGGGCAGACATTGCAGTTATATAGGTAGAAACAACTTTGAGGACGAGGTGAATAGGAGAATTCAGTTGGGTTGGGCTGCATTTGGGAAGCTACGTCGAGTCCTAACATCGTCGATCCCACAGTGCCTAAAGACAAAAGTCTTCAATCAGTGCGTCCTACCTGTCATGACTTACGGAGCCGAAACGTGGACACTGTCGGTACGGCTGGTTCACAAGTTTAAAGTCGCTCAGCGGGCTATGGAAAGGGCTATGCTCGGCATTTCTCTGAGGGATCGCATCAGAAATGAGGTAATCCGTCAGAGAACCAAGGTCATCGACATAGCCCACCGAATCAGCAAGCTGAAGTGGCAGTGGGCTGGCCATATTAGCCGAAGAACCGATAACCGTTGGGGTAAACGAGTTCTAGAGTGGAGACCACGCCTCGGCAAACGTAGTGTAGGACGTCCTCAGGCACGGTGGAGTGATGACTTGCCCAAGACGGCTGGCAGGAGCTGGATGCGAGAAGCTGAAAATCGATCTCAGTGGCGTGCACTTGGAGAGGCCTATGTCCAGCAGTGGACTGCGATAGGCTGATGATGAAATAAAATAAATAAATGCGTGATAAGGCACAAATGCAGTTTGCGGTTAACATTAATTTGTAGGTACGTAACTAACATTATTAGACCGAGGCATTAATGTCAACTACTAATATAACTCAAACGTAAACGCAACAATTTACGTTCATATTAACCTGGAGCTTGAGAAAGGATATTGTTACAGGCTACTTTTATAAGCGCAGGGTATAGTCAGCGTTATAAAACATCTACAAAAAGCCTCAATTTTTTTTACAGTACAAGCAAGGCTTTACAGAGATTATTAAAAACGTTTAACATACATATGCGATTTGACTGAGCTCTTATTCCCACATGACATCAAGAGACAGACAACATACCGATCAGTGCGTTTGCTCTGCGATAAAATTTTATTCCAATACTTTATTCACTTGCTGAGTAAGAACTTAAGTGTTGTGAGGTATAGTGTTAGAAGTTTCGACCTATAGGAGACTATTTTATCTAAACGAGAGATTCCACCAAATATGTTAGCGCCCATTTTTTCGCTAACAGAGAATGTGTAAAACATTACTGTGCGTTCAGTGGTGCTCAAAAACTTTCAATTTGTTCAAAATAACATCCATATAACAGTTTTTTAAACAGGTTGTTGAGTAATTATTCATACGAGTATATGACGCTTCTTTTTGTTTTAGTACTATCAAAGTCGCTAAACATTAATCATAAGCAATTTCAGCCGACATAGTAACAACACATAATTATGTCTAGAAATACATAGACATCTGTTTAGTAAAAAAATCTAGAGAATTTTAAATATCCCTGAAGACCTTTGACCTTGAAATGGAAGCAAAGACTTAGAAATTCCATATCGGTTGCGCTAATAAGGTCCCTAGAGGTTCAAACCTACGTGTAATGCGAAAAAGAGGTTTTAGAAAAAGGTCTTAAGTTTTATAACGCGATGAGAATGTTAAGCATGCTCTTCATAATTTAATAGTGACCGTCTAGGAATGTGACGCGATGCGCTTTTAAATAGAATTGCCATATCTTTGACTACAATATATATTTATTTACAATACTTACTAGATAATTTCGGGTTCAAGAGCTCGTTTACTTGAATTTTTATAGCTATAGAAAATATCAGATATCAGCCTGAATAAATGATATAAATGATACAACTCCTAATGGATATAACTGGCTACCTTACCCACGATATACGGGTGGTTAGGTTAGACACCTTTGATTAGATTTGATACCACACACAACTTAATTTTACGTGGAATATTAAAATAAAACTACTTTTACGGATTTTATCGCTGTTATATTAATATAAGTTACATTATATTAATGTAATCCCGAAGTTTCGGAGTCTTTAACTTTATCCATGGGCACTGGCAGACAGTCAGCCGATGACTTTGGATGCTGTTTGTCAAATCAAATCAAAAGTCATTTATTCAAATTAGACTGCAAAACAGCACTTATCGAACGTCAGAAATTTACAGAAGACAGCCCCTAAAATGCCCACCCTTCACCACTTCCTATGTGTTTTTGCTGGGAAGAAGAAGTGGCGCAACAAACTCCCCAGCAACATATAAGTGTGTTATATTCATGTAGTGTCAGAAATCAACATGTTTACGCGGGATAGCAAAAAATAAATAAATAAACCGAACATTCCGTACGTAGACACAAGCCAACAAAACTTCCCTATTGCCCCTATTTCTGAACTTGTAGTTAGAATATTCTAGATGTCTTCGGAAACTTATTCTTCGCTTAGCATTCGATTTAGCCTCGTTTCAAGTCCAACGTGCATTTAGATTGCCAACGTCTTATGTCACGGCTATCTTCTGCTTTCAAGAAGACTTTATCGAGTGATTGGTGTTCTACATTGCAAATAGTAGAATTTGAATTGAACATGAATGATGTAATTCGATAAATGGTTTTCTTTAGGAAATGGTGATGACAATTTCTTCTTTTAACTGCCCATTTTTGTGGCTTTTAGGTAGGTATACTAGAAAAATCCGAACTTCGAAAAATGTTAATATTATCTTTAATTTCTATAGAAAAAACTGAAACGACAAAATTATCAAAGATCTGTAAAAAGAAACAAGTTGAACAATCATAGGGTTGAATTTGAATATCTCTGAAGATCTTTTGACCTTGTTTAATACCGGAATAAAAATTATTGAACAAACAATCTGAACTAAAATGTAGCATTAATCTTATCCTTTCAGAAATATTACAATAACAATGGCGGATATCTAAAAGCTGAGAATTTCACTCTCTATTGATGTTACACAAAGGATCTAATATCAATGATATGGGTTACGCATTTACAGCAAAATTATCGATAGAAGATCCATTCTATGACCTAGAGTTACAACATGACCATTCTCTTTGATATACAATATTTGGATAAAAAGGTAACCTTTTACACATCATCATCCTCCTGCCCTTATCACAATTTTATTTGGGGCAGCATATTTTCTCCTTCCATATTCTTCTATCGGCCGTCATCTCACATTCACATTCATATTCCTTTTAACCATATCGACTTTCACACAATCCGTCCACTGTTTCTTTGCTTATCCTCTACCATTATATCTATCCACGTTCATATTCAGACCTTCCTCACAACTTGAATGATGAATGTAATGAATTTAATTCCTCCGCATCACATACCCATACCACGGCAGTCGGTTTTTCCAGCTTTTCTTTAAGTGAACCTTCTAAACGTATTCTGTATAATTGCCAACCCACGTATCTCGCATTCAATATCGTGGAATTGAAAATTCTATTGTGGTCGCAGGCCTAGTGTCGAAATATTTCCCTGTTTAGTTTTCTCTGAGCGATTGATAATTGCCGTGTGTGGCCTGACTCATTTGCAAATGGCTACCTATTTTGAGCTGCAGATGAAACTGGCTATTCAAGTCCAGTCTGTGATATTTGCGTTATAGGTCGTGGAAATAAATAGGGGGTTTTGAAATAGAATGTCGCTTATGCAAATAGATTCTGAACACTGGCGTTCCACCTGTGTAGGTATATGTTAATGTATTTTATCTTTAGTGACAAATTCCAATGCAACTTTAAACCATTATCCAACTCATATCATATGTTTCTAATTATTCTATTTGTAACTTAATCTGTTTATGGTTATTTTTGTTACTCTTTTCTGCAAAAAGTGCAGAATGGGCTTTGATTAGACTTGGTATTAATACGTATAGCTTTATATAAAAGGTAGAATAAAATTTTAGCAACTTTTGATCCACATGCGGGAAATCTTATCGCCATCGATTTTTTTTGTTCTGGATTCCAGTCAAATATGAAAAACTTAAATGAGTAGAATCAATATTAAACGCTTAAACGTAATTAAGCACATCTTGTATTTAACTTCGCAAAAAGATAAAAAAGTTAGGCGAATTCTTTACAAACCACAGTTAATCAGCAATCAAAGCTTTTGTGTACATACAGCAGAAGTTTATGGTTTCTGTTAGTTAGTAATTGCAAAGACTTTTCGATCGAAAATCGTAAAAAAATACCTATTATATTACTTAACTGAAAAGATACAGTTTGTAATTTTTGATTCATTGTATGACCACCAAATATTACAAATACAGTCGTAATCAATAATTTAACAGGATTTCAGGGACTAAGCTTAGCGCGAAAACTCAATATGAAATGTACAGAGGTCACAAACTATCCACGGTAAGCGCAGATTAACCCATGAACCGTATATTCCTAGAAATATTTTTTGACTATCAAAAAATACAGCTTCCGTATTAAATAGC
This sequence comes from Helicoverpa zea, assembly GCF_022581195.2. Taxonomy (NCBI): domain Eukaryota; kingdom Metazoa; phylum Arthropoda; class Insecta; order Lepidoptera; family Noctuidae; genus Helicoverpa; species Helicoverpa zea. The sequence goes on along the minus strand of NC_061456.1, from coordinate 883,682 downwards.
AGATTACTTAGTATTCCCATATCGATAAAAAAAAACATAACCAAAAAATCAGTAATACCATTTAGTGTGTGCAAACTGCAGATCAAAACAGTTCGACAGTTGGCCCGATGATTAAAAAAAAATGTATTTACGAAAATCTTGAATTCAAAAAAAGTTTTTAGCCGCTGATATACCGACCTTATGCCTGATTTTCATTATAAGCGTACAACCATTCCTTTCCATACTGATTTATGAGCTCGGGCAAAATATCGGCCAACTAAAATTTGCAGTGTGCTGGGTACTCTTAGCACTAAAAAAAGAAAAATCTCCCAATTTTAAATTCCCTCACAAACGGAAGTAAACATCATCTATCGAACAAACATTTGCATAAACATTCACAATGAATACAAGAATACATTTTTAATACATAAATATGATCGTAAAGTCATGTAAACATTTCAGTTACAGCTTTCAGTCAGTCGCTCGCTAGCCTGGCGTCCGAACCGACGCGTTGCTGTGACGTCATCAAAGTTACACGAAAAAAAGTTTGTTGTATAGAAAAAGTTGATTTCTGTGTTCAGTGAATGATACTGCGTATTTTCAAATTAGTTTTTCTGGATTTAGAAGTTTTTGAAAAAACATGAAACTTTTTTTTGTTACTTATTTTTTTTGAAAGTGGATAAAAGTGTTTTTCAAAAGTTTATATAAACTTTCTTGCGTATTCCTTTTTATTAAAAGTGTGATTTTGATGGTTTAAAAGTGACACATATTTTACGTGAAAAAAGGTATCTATATTTTTACATATTTATATTTTTGGTTAAATATTGCAATGTGGATTAATGGTCTCTTTGGTATTAAATATCAAATTACAGTTAAACTAAAAAAAAACGTAGAAAAGTTAGTTCTAATTTTACTAAAGTTCAAAACTAAATAAGGCACAACATTTTTCAGTGTACCTAAATTAATGCAAATTAGCGAAGAATACAAGAAAAATTAAATAAATACGAAGAACAATAATTTAAGATTGTAGATTTTATTAATCAAAGCTAATAGTGTAAAAGTCTAGAAAGATAGAAGTAAAAAAAAATAATAGAAATCGCCTGAGATTTATTAGTCAAAAGGAGCTAACTCATCAACCCACACGTTACGTTAGTCTACGTTACACAGAAAAATATTTCAATGTAAAAGAAAATAGACACAAAATATTTCAATTCCGCCAACCTTTTCTATCAACATCATTCAAACAAACCAAATCTAACCATTGTTCTTTATAAAGCGATTATGCAAGTATCGTAAAAAAAAAACAACTTTCTTCTAAATCAATTTAATAGCTAGATTTTAATTACTTTTCCACATGTTGCCGTTGAACAATCAAACAGTACCGAGATATATTCCCATTGTTTGACGTATAAAACCTATTAAAATCTAATTTTCAAGTGTTAGTTTCCATGCAGGTTTGAGATTAAAGAAATAGTTTTACAATGATTATAATAAATCATCGGAAAGAACAAATATTTGTTGAGGGTTTTATGCATTTAAGATTTATGTCTGTTAACGCATTTGCAGTTTGGAAAATTCTTTAGACAGGTTGCAAAATTCACGTAGGTAACCTTACTTTTTATAGTGTTATTCGCCTCCGTGATTCTGCACTCACTCTGTTACAGAGCTTCTCTCTTTTTAAACCGCAGTTTTAACAAGTTTATTATATGACAGACAGAGGTAGTTGCATGAAAGTTGTGTACGCATAGTTAGACATGCATCAAAAGTACTGTCAGTTTTATTTAGACTGAAACTACTTTCACTGAAAGTGTCGTCCGTTTTATTTAGACTATGTATTATATGCGTATCATTTTTACATGTCAGTGTAAAGTGTGCTTTAGGGAACTTTAGGTTATTTTTATTTAGACAACCACAAAAATAGCGCATTTCCATTTGAATATTGGCTTTCATCTAGGGTAAACTCGTTAGAGATGGCCATACGGGAGAGATGGCCAATCGAATTATTTTTGGCATGCATAGCTAGATGGCTCTACAATGCAGTCAGTACACCGCACGCCATGCTCGGGAACACAGTGCGACGACGCTACTGCGCGTATTTATGTTAAAAAGTAAGTAAATCAACTTTTACTTTTCAGGGTATTGCAAAAATTGTATAGTGTGGTCATATATCATCATGTAGTACTACTTTTTATTGCATTTTTTAAATGTTTGCTTAGTTTATTATGTTTATCAAATGTTAACGTCTATTCTAACCTCAAAATGGCGCCTGCTAATGTTTAACTTAATCAAAAATTTGATATGGCCATCTCACCCGCACAAAAAGGAGAGATGGCCACATAAATTCAGGTTGAGATAGCCATATTATCTTTTGTTATTTGAAGTGCTAATAATGCGTTTTATGTTTTGTTACAGATGCCAAATAAGTATCAGAGAAAATAAGTGTCAGCATCATCGTCAGGATCATCCAGCGCAGTTATCTGCTTCGTTTTCTTTATCTTCTTCGTCAGATGTATCACACAATACTGGTTCACTGAGATCAGAACTGCTTTCGCTAATACGCCTTACAGCTTTCCGTTTTCTATTCTTATTTGTACCAGTCCAAAGATAAGAATCTTTGGGTTTAACCATTTTTTTTTGTGAATCTTCACTTCAACAACCACGAGTGGCTATGGCTTTTCTCTGAAAAATTAAAATTTAAAACTCGTCTCGTGGAAGAGTGGCTCCAGTGTCTTATTTGACTTTGAGGAGTGGCTCGGGAGGAGTCACGGCGTACTCACGTACCGCATGACACAGGCCCTCACCGGACACGGTTGTTTCGGGAGATACCTGCATCGAATCGGTCGTGAGGAGGCGCCCGGGCGTCACCACTGTGCGGACAGCCCCGAGGACACGGTGGACCACACAGTCCAGGAGTGCCCTGCGTGGGAAGGGCACCGCCGGGTCCTCGTCGAGGCTTTAGGCGGCGGCGACCTCTCGCGTCCGGCCCTGGTTCAGGCCATGGTCCGGGGCAAGAGGGAATGGGATGCCGTCGCCTCCTTCTGCGAAGCGGTCATGCTCGAGAAGGAGGAGGCGGAACGCCAGAGAGTGCGCACCTCTCATCCCGGCCACCGCGCTGGACCAGGTAGACACCACGGGCGCCGGGTGTCGCGAGATGACTCCCGGCCACCGTAGGCGTGGGTCTGTGGACGGAGAGTTCGGGTAGCTCATCGTCCCTCTGTCTTCTTAGACGACAGACTCGTGTCGACGGCGCGCGTTGTTCCACGCGCTCCTCAAAGAGATGTCAGCAACCCCAGCGGGGCCCAGTAGGGCCAAGGACTACCGGGGCTGCGGGTTGTTCGAAAGAGATACCGCGGCCCTGGTACATAAAAGGCCTATGACGGAACACGATGGTTTTTAGTCAGTAAGAGTCTGACACTCCCTCACCGCTGCTAACCCACAGCGGGAGGGGTCATTTGATGATTTTTGACGTCATAAAAAAAAGTGTCTTATTTGTGAAAGGTGGGTACATGTATACTGTACCGAGTTTGATAATATGTGCTCCAAATGTGGACAGAAGAAGAAAAAAGAAGCTAAACGAGCTGAATTTCAGGGCAAAGGAAAGGGAAAAGGGAAGTCAAGTACTGGTCATCTATCCCGTATAGCTATGGCCAACTTACCCTGATGCCCCGGGAGAGATGGCCAATTCTGTTTTTTTTTAGAAATTGTTTTTTAATATGTTTTTGACTTATAAAAAAATATTTGTCATTGATTTTTATAAGACTAATTACTGTTAATTATGATAAGAATAAAAAACTGATTGTAACAACACTTTTTCTTTTTTTTATTATGCCTAGATAAAACTATGGCCATCTCTAACGAGTTTACCCTATACTAACACAATGAAGAGGAAATATTTTTTTGTTTGTTTGTACCCTAATAGCTCCGAAACTACTGAACCGATTTGAATTTGTTTACACCAATTAAAAGTTACACTCTTCCCGAGTAAAATGTCTATAATTTATCCCAGTACAGGCAATAGTAACATACCACTGGGCGGAGGTGAAAACGGCTAGTCCTAAATATACATATAATTACTAGGAGACGGTAGATTAATCTACCACGTATATTCTCAAGAATGGAAAATGAGTTATTACACAAAACATAATTAAATTATAAATCCCTGTATAACCCAAATATTTTGAATTCAAATATAGTAAACAATTTAATCCATACAGAACTCACATAATAGTAAACGTATTTAAATGCTTTTATTAGCTCATAATTAAATTCATAAAATTGCAATACCAATATTAATATACAGAATTTCATTGCATTCATCATAAATTAAATAATTATTTCGATATTGCAAAAGTAATTATTACCTACTTTTGGTAACCAGATAACTGCATGACGCTGCGGCTGTTTAAAATATGGAATAGGCTCATGCTGGTCTATTTGTACCTAAAAAACGAAGAGTCAAATATGTAGGTAATTTTTCACATTCAAATTATGCCAAATTATGCCTAAAGGATCATGCTCCTGCCTATCACTAAGCCTAAGGGGATTATGAATCTTCTGTGAATTGTCCTTCCTATGTAATCATTTGTTTCAAGAAACCTCCCACATAATTTTTATTTTATTCAAACCTCTCCACTCAGAGACATTTAATGATTAATTAAGCCATTCCTTAGTGAAGGATTTGTATGACATTCCGTTACTAAGGAGTGACTTAAGTAATCATTAAATGTCTCTGAGTGGGGAGGAAAGTCATGAATATTAAGAAATTGATAATCTAATTCTTCATAATGACCAATAAACCCAAATATTTTCCAAACATAGATGTCATTAACCAGCTAAACTTCAATACCAATCACCGCATGGTAAGAACTAAACTGAACCTATCGACACCAAAAAGAAACAGACCAAAATTGAACCCAACAAATATAAATCTTAACAAATTCCAAGTCGAGGAAATAGCTAACGCACTACATCTAAAACTTAACGAATATGAAATAGAAACAAAACATTCTGATATACAAGAAAAATATAACTGGCTAGAAAATACAATCACAAACATCACCAAAGTACATAACACCAAAAAGGAAAACCACAAGAATTGGTTGACAAAAAAGACCACTGATCTCCTGAACCAAAGAGTATCTCTAATGAGTACGAAAACTACAGATTACAGAAAGAAAATAGCGGAACTCAGTAAGGATATCAGAGAAAGCTTAAAGAAAGATAGAAGGCAGCGAAGGTTGGAAACAATAGAGAGACATATTAGACAGACAGGAGGCATAAAGAAGGCGTACAAAGAATTAACAAACAAAACAGAATGGATTGTGAAGATGGAAAATAGAAGAAGAACTGAAAAAAGGAGCAGAAAGGAAATCCTCACGATTGCTACAGAGTATTACAGTGAGCTATACAAAAACAATACAATTGAAGAAATAGACCTACCAGAGAACGAAACTATACCGAGTATTTTACCAGAGGAAACGGAAAAAGCTATTGATACGCAAAAAAACAATAAAGCACCAGGTCCAGATGGCATTAACAACGAAATACTCAAACAAACGAAATCGACAATTGTGCCAATTCTTACAGAAATTTTCAATCACGTAATTGACACCGAAAGGATACCAAAACAATGGACTGAATCTCAAGTAATCCTCCTGTTTAAGAAAGGGAATCACTGCGACATGGCAAACTATCGGCCCATTAGCCTAATGTCTAATATTTATAAAATCTTCGCAAAGATTATCTTGAATAGGATAGCAAGTAAACTGGACGAACATCAGCCAATTGAACAAGCAGGATTCCGTAAAGGCTTCTCTGTATTGGACCACATCCACACTGTAAGACAAATTATAGAAAAATACTCTGAATATCAGCTTACTTATTATATAGCTTTCATAGATTATAGCAAAGCTTTTGATTCTTTGATACACTGTAAAATCTGGGAAGCCTTAAAAGAGCAGGGTGTCGAACACAAATATATAAAGGTTATTAGAAACATTTATAGACACAGTTCGGCGTGTATCCAATTGGAAAAGAAGGGAAATATGTTTCAAATCCAAAAAGGTGTAAGACAAGGGGACCCCCTCTCTCCAACGCTTTTTCTAGCTGTACTAGAGTCAATCTTTAGAAACCTTGACTGGGGAGACCTGGGTTTAAATATTAATGGTTACACACTAACACACTTACGATTCGCAGATGATATTGTGTTATTTGCCAAAACATCAGATGACCTAAACAAGATGATAAACGATCTAGCATCAGAAAGTTCAACGGCCGGACTAAACTTAAACCCAGAGAAGACAAAAATCATGACCAATGGTAACAAAGACTCTATTATAGTAGGACGCACAGAAATCTCTTATGTTGATGAATACATTTATCTTGGTCAACTAATATCACCTAAAGACAACACGAAAAGAGAGGTCGAAAGAAGAGTTCTTAATAGTTGGAAGAAGTACTGGAGTCTAAAAGAATTAATGAAAGATAAGAACGTACACATTACAACTAAAAGCATACTGTTCAACACATGCATCCTTCCAGTATTGACATATGGAAGTGAAACATGGGCATTGACAAAAAACATAGAAAGCAAACTCTCCGTATGTCAACATGCCATGGAAAGAAGTATGTTAGGACTCAAAAGAACAGACAAAGTAAGAAATAGTAACACCAGAAGTAAGACGAAGGTCCAAGACATATCTCTCAAAATAAAAAGACAAAAGTGGAAATGGGCAGGCCACATGATCCGCGGGAAAGATAAATGGAGTAAATTAACAACTCAATGGTACCCAAGAAACGGAAAAAGAAACAGAGGCAAACCTCAGACAAGATGGGATGATGATATTAGGAAAGTAGCGGGGATAACTTGGGGGAGAGTAGCCATGGTAAGACCAGAATGGAAAAGATTGGAGGAGGCCTTTGCCACCTGGCAAGCAGACTATCAAAAATGGAACAAGACATTAATGTATGAAAAATGAAATTATGAAATGTATAATGTGAAATTTTAATGTGAATTGCATAATGTAAATTGATATTTTATGAATTGTATATGTATAAAGTGTCTAGCATAAGGCTTAAAAATAAAAATAAAAAAAAATCTAATTAGCGTTGTGTCCACGTTCACAATAAGGACAATCTCTCAAAAACTCCCACGCTTCGGAAACATTCATCCAGATGTACTTTGGACCAGTTTTCACCCGCGGTTTCACCCTACTAGGAAGGGAACTACTTCACAGGTCCCGCGCATAGATATAAAGTAGCCTATTCAGTTCATTCAGTGATAATTCAGTGAAAGTGTAACAAACATTTAGACACGCATTCGCAAGACATTCGAAGTAATGAAGCTTAAGAAATTGGTAATGTAATTGGCATTGTTAAAAACTCCCACGCTTCAGAAACATTCACCCTAAAGTATATTGTAGCTACAGTAAACTGGTACTGGTATAGTACCTACATATGTTTGTTTATTTCATACAGCTTCCAATAAAATGCTTCATGAACAATCTTACTTACGATTTAACTTGCAGTCACACCATTAGAACCAGTTAGTCAGATGAACACGAATATACACATCCAGATTTACACACCCATACAAAAAAAATTGTAGTATGTATTTCCCTGCTAAGTCGTGTCACTATCGGCTAATTATATTACTCCTAGCTTCCGCACGCGGCTTCGCCCGCTCTGTCTGTCTGTTACACTTTCACGTCTAAACCACTGAAAGAGATAGAGTTGATCTTGAGAAAGAACATAGAATAGTTTTTATGCCGGACTTTTGAGGAGTTCTTTTGGAAATGCGATATAACCGAACTCGACGCGGGCGAAGCCGCAGGCGGAAGCTAGTTGTATATACTTCGTAATTTGCGTAATGAGTCGAACGTTACCCTAATAATTTTAGCTACTTAAATGTTCTGTCAGCTGTGAAGTAACATCTCATAAAAAATGTACTAAACATAATATTAAAATTGCGAAAATTATGCTTGCACATTTAAAAGGCTTTTGAACCAATATAGCTAGTTTTAACCCTGGTTGTATGACTTTTTGTCTGAGTAAGTACATCAATTAGTCGCTTTAGTGCAAGTGACATGCCACAATGTCATAAAACAATCAGATAGAACAAGTGAAGATCATGTTTCCTATGGTATTCATTTTACTACCCCGACTTTACTACTGTTAGTTTCTTTAAAAATTACGTACCTACGTAACTTCCGTAAGTTGTAAGAAGTTCAAAAAAATATTATAAGCGACTTACGAAGGAGTATAATATTTGTTTTATTGTACGTTAATTACATGAGCTTTTACGGGAGCAAAATTTACAACTGTAAGGCCGGACCAAGATGTTGAATATGAAGGAATTTAGATTAGTGTGTAATAAATATTTTTTCTTGTCGATATGACATAACACAATATAATTAATGAATACAATACATACATAATCAAATACCTTCTTATCATGCAATACGCAATAACGAAATTGCTTTTAGTGAAAAAAACTGTTGGTATTTGTGATTAATTTCTCGGTCATTACACAAAAAGGGATTTTTTTCTTGTCTATTGTTTCCTATAAAATACCAGAATATTGTCAATACGATTACATAGTTAACTAGGTATTTAGTCTGGTTGATTGTTATTTTTTTTGAAGCAGTCCAGATTCTGGATTAGTAGTACTTAGTGGTAATATGATTACCTACAAAATCTATCGCCACAACTTTTAATGAATCTATTTAGTAACATAACAAATTAGAATAACAAATATTATAAGTACAGGCTACTTTTTATCCATGAGTGAGAAGCACTGTTCCGGACGCAGGTGAAATAGCAGGCGGAACCTAACTATTCATAAAATGAAAAAGTTGTGCTGGAATCAATAAAATTTTCGAACCGGAATATACGATATTTCATCAGAATGTAATACGACGATTCCCGTCACGATTGTCGTGTTCTCACAGAATTCGGCTCATCGGGTCGTATTGTCACCCTATTTGCGCATTCCTTGTGTCCGGCCCACGGTGATTCATGGAAAAAGGGTTACAAATGTTTAGCGGTTTCAGATACGGAATTCGGAAGGGTTTAGTTTCTAATGTATTTTAAATGCGTGTTAGTTTGATTTAATTTTGGTAGTTTATTTTTGATTTTTAAAGGTTTCTAAAGGATTGATTGACTTAATTCATGAAGTCACATGGCGCACATACATAGTAGAAAAATATATATTCAGCTGAATCATTTTTGAACCCAACAGTCCTGAAGAAGTTAGTCAAACTACTTTTCCAGGACTGTTGGCACGTACTTTACTAGGAAAACTGTGAACTATGGCATCTTAGGAATTCTGAGGGGACGGCGCGTACGCAGTCCCCACTACCAAAAATTACGCATCCGAGTTATCCACATTAGGGATAATCGCAGGGGTCAACCTATCCGCAGTGCAATGGATAGACCTCGCCCTGGGGGAACCGCCTTCTTGATCACGGTATCCCCTATGCCAGGTAAGTATGAGTTCACTACAGTACGGCGCGAGGGTCGTTCGACCGCGGAGAATCTTAACACCGCGATTCAGAAATGTGACGTCATTGCACAGTGACATCTATCGGTGTGTTTGCGAATCAATGTCAGTGGCGCCCTCTGGTGGGTTGGTGGTGTAACGATAACTTTTGATATGGGAAAAGGAGCTCTTGCTATAATCGTGAAGGGTGATTTTGTATGATACTACAACTACAAAATAAAATAGGGTAACGGGAACAAGAGCCGCGTATTTAATTTTACTGTTTTCTTAATAGTTAGTTTCAGTATATTTAAAAAATGATGCTTGATTTACCTTCCTTACACAGATACATTTTCATGTAGATAATATTTTTTTTTTATTTTTTTTATGTATCTGGTTCACCAACAATTGTTTATACAAGAAACAAGAACTTACGAGCTAGTACAGTAGAATAGCAGTTGTACAACAATTACTTATAGGTAAACTCAACATTTCAGTATAGACATGCACGTAATTACTAATTTACAAGTACAGTGAAATTAAATAAGCCAAACAGTAGGTATATATAAAAGTGATAATGTACATAAATACAAAAGGAAGAAAGCGATAAAAGTTAACAAATTTAAAACAACACTAATTGACATTACAATAAATTATCATCAATAAAAAATAATAAGTACCAACAGAAATAATAAACAGAAAAACTAATCCAGAAAAACTAAAAACTGTCAGAATTCAGTCAGGCCCGAGAGAATAGACTTTTTACTTTTGTGTGAATGCAAGTCGAGTCCATCGCTACAGCCATTGATGACCTTACAGAGCCTTGCGCAGGGAGAATTAGCGCCCAACACTGTTTTTCGCTGGGGTGCATACAAGGGTGTAATAGGACTGCGTGGAATTATCGACGGCACACGAAGCCTAAACAGAGCTAGCAACTGAGATGACTCAATTTTGTTGGAAAAAATTTTGCACGCAAAAATAGCCGAGTAACTTAGAACCTTGATATTTCAGAGGGAATAAGGTTGCCATAACTCTAGCTATAAGTAAGTTTGAGCTAATTAATCATGAGCAGGTGTGCTCAGTTATCATCACTGCGCCCAAATTACCTGCTAATAGTTCCGGGTTATATAAACACACATCCATAATATTATGATATTTATGATGTTATTCTCCTGTCTTGGAAATATAGTTTTCAACCGACTTCAAAAAAATGAGGAGGTTCTCAATTCGGCTGTATTTTTTTTTAATGTTTGTTACTCGATTTCTCAAAGACGCCTGGACCGATTTCAAAAATTCTTTTTTTATTTGAAAGGGTATGCTTGTCATTTGGTCCCGTCGTCATCAGATCAGGATCTGAATGTGGAAACCCTGAGAAATCGAAGGCAACCTTCGAAAGCTGTAGGCATACATAGGGTAAAAACTTGACACTCAGGTATATGCCTGAAAGCACTATTCAACAGTGAAGGTTTGGAGCTGACCTGATGATGGAGACCAGAGAGGGTCGAGGGAACTCGACAACTGAATATGTAAACTACCTCGTGTTTGGGCTTATATTATTTGTATTGACAAGAACTTTGCAACAGTGAAGGTTTGGAACTGACCTGATGATGGAGACCAAAGAAGGTCGAGGGAATTCGACAACTGAATATGTGAAATACCTCGTATTTGGGCTTATATTCTTTGTATTGATGAGAACTTTCCACTTATATGGATAGTGACAACTATTCGTATCACTGAAAAGCTGTGAATAAAAAACTTTTTTACAAAAAAATTAAACCGACTTCCAAAAACACTAAAAAGCAAAAAAAACGAATTTGAGGTGCATCGGCCTAGAAGTCGGTGGCAAAATTATTCTATTATATATATAAAAGTCGTGGTGGCCTAGTGGGTAAAGGACCAATCTCTCAAGTATGAGGGCGCGGGTTCGATCCCAGGTCAGGCAAGTACCAATGCAACTTTTCTAAGTCTGTATGTACTTTCTAAGTATATCTTAGACACCATTGGCTGTGTTTCGGATGGCACGTTAAACTGTAGGTCCCGGCTGTCATTGAACATCCTTGGCAGTCGTTACGGGTAGTCAGAAGCCAGTAAGTCTGACACCAGTCTAACCAAGGGGTATCGGGTTGCCCGGGTAACTGGGTTGAGGAGGTCAGATAGGCAGTCGCTTCTTGTAAAGCACTGGTACTTAGCTGAATCCGGTTAGACTGGAAGCCGACCCCAACATGATTGGGAAAAAGGCTCGGAGGATGATGATGATATTATATATATATATATCGGTTAGACACTGACTTCTAGGCCGATGCACCTCAAATTAGTTTTTTTTTTGCTTTTTAGTGTTTTTGGAAGTCGGTTAAATTTTTTTGTAAAAAGTTTTTTTTTTGTATATTATATTGTGTGCCGTCATTTGTATTTCTTATGTGTTGTATTTGAGGGCGTAAATAAAAACCGTTAGTTAGACAATAGTTTTAGTTACTTAGGCCTACATTTAGATCGATACGTTTCTATAGTTCGGCCATTCAGAGAATGCGTTCCTGACACGTCGCGATTGAACTGACTGAATTATAACATTCATTGATTATTGATATAATAATGTTGTTTTAATGCTCCTCAATTGTTAAAACGGTAAACAACCAGCAAAAATATTTTTATCGTAACTGCAACGCCATTGCAAAGTTACGTCGTCAGTTCAATCGCGACGTGTCAGGAACGCATTCTCTGAATGGCCGAACTATAGAACCTATACAGGCTGTATTGTACGAGTATTAACGGGTATATACGTCAGAAAAAATGAATCGTGGCATTGAAACAAATGAAATATGTATTTCTAATAGTACGTTAGGGTACCTACTTTTGATTAATGATTATTATTGTTCTGGTAAAACAATAGAAAAAAGTAAATTCATTATTACTTCCATGTAATATTAAAATCCTTTCACGTGAATTATAAGCGTGTTTTAACTGCTCATGTAATTTTAATCCAGTTTAATTGGATGGCGTATCAAACGCGGAAAAAATTAATAACCACAAATCCGTGAAGCACAATATTCTTTGAGCATTAAAACTACATTAATATAATGTATGCTTTTAAAAACTAAAATAATGTTTGATTTTTTTTTTGTATATTCGCATGTACTGAAATATCCTATAGCATACTACCTGGGTCAAAAGTAGATATTAACAAGATTATAAGTAAATCATTATTTATACCTTTGCAAAGGTAACAAGAAATAATATATCACAAAAACTACCTATACTTAAACTTTCAATTTAACTGAAAAACATTTTACAATTATTTTTTAGAAGTATTAGTATTATATAGTAGTAAGTATTATCTTGCATCATGCATAATAACATTCCGATATGATTTTTTAAATATAATATTATACTAGATAGAATTAGATAGATAGACTAGATAGATTTTTTAAATATAATATTATACTAGATGGAAGCAGGAATCATAGGGGGCAAATGCTCGTCAACTTCCTCGAACGCGAGGGGCTCTTTTTGATGAACTCCTTTTTCAAAAAGCAGCCCCAAAGGAAGTGGACGTGGCAAAGCCCCGACACTATGACTAAAAATGAGATTGACTTCATCATGACGAACAAGAAGCACATATTCAGAGACGTCTCCGTGATCAATAGGTTTAATACCGGGAGCGATCACCGACTTGTCCGAGGCTCTCTGAATATCAACTTCAAGGCCGAACGTTTCCGTCTGATGAAGGCCAGGCTCCGATCAAAACTGCTCCAAACCATGACAGGATCTGAAACGTTCCAGTCAAATCTGGAGAACCGATTTGCCGCCGTGGAAACCACAACAGACGTTAACCAGAACCATGAATATGTTGTTCGGATCCTCAGGGAGGAAGGTTCGAGATTCTGTAACATGCAGCGTAAGGGCAAGAAACCAAAGCTTTCGGAAGAGACATTAGGGCTTATGAAGAAACGATGTGAAAACCCGCCTGTCACTTCGTCAGCTAAGCGGGCTCTAAACCAAGAGATCAACAAGCACGTACGACGCGACCTCCGGTGCTCCAATACTCTTGCCATTGAAAGAGCAATTGAGCTGAATCGGGGGTCAAAGGTGTTCGTAAAATCTCTTGGAAGAAGCCACTTGACGAAGCTGACCACAACAAGTGGAGAAGTCGTTTCTTCGGTGCCGGCAGTCCTTTCGGAAGTGGAAAATTTCTATGGCCGGTTATACGCATCGCATGCATCTCGACCTGATCCCGGAAATGAGGATTCTAGAGCCACATTAACACGCCATTTCACCGAAGACCTGCCAGAAGTCAGCAGTGGCGAAATCGAGATCGCTCTAAGACAGCTCAAAAATGGAAAAGCCCCTGGCGAGGATGGCATTACAACAGAGCTATTAAAAGCAGGAGGAAACCCCTTACTGGGGGAGCTCCAGAAGCTTTTTAATGCCGTCGTGGGAGAACTCCAGAGGCGTGGAGTAGGAGTGTTGTCGTCCTGTTCTTGAAAAAGGGAGACAAAACCCAGCTGAAGAACTATCGACCCATTTCCCTCCTAAGCCACGTCTATAAGCTGTTCTCAAGAGTGATCACGAACCGACTTGCGCGAAGACTCGACGAATTCCAACCACCGGAGCAGGCTGAGTTTCGGAGCGGATACGGCACCATAGACCGCATCCACACAGTGCGGCAGATTATACAGAAGACCGAAGAGTATAATCAGCCCCTGTGTCTAGCATTTGTGGACTATGAGAAGGCCTTTGACTCGATTGAAATCTGGTCTGTTCTGGAGTCCCTGCAGCGTTGTCAAGTAGATTGGCGATACATCCAAGTGATGAGATGTCTCTACGAAGCCGCTACAATGTCCGTCCAAGTACAGAATCAGCAAACAAGGCCCATACCGTTGCATCGAGGAGTGAGACAAGGGGATGTTATTTCCCCGAAACTGTTCACTAATGCAATGGAGGATATGTTCAAGACGCTGAACTGGAAAGGACGCGGCATCAACATCAATGGCGAACACATCTCTCACTTGCGATTTGCTGACGATATCGTCATCATGGCGGAAACGCTGCAGGACCTACAACAGATGCTGAACGACCTGGTTGAATCTTCTCTACGCATCGGCCTACGGATGAACTTGGACAAAACCAAGGTCATGTTCAATGAACATGTTCTACCGGAACCGATTGCGATACACGGCGCCGTTCTCGAAGTTGTTCGGAAATATGTATACCTCGGGCAGACATTGCAGTTAGGTAGAAACAACTTTGAGGACGAGGTGAATAGGAGAATTCAGTTGGGTTGGGCTGCATTTGGGAAGCTACGTCGAGTCCTAACATCGTCAATCCCACAGTGCGTCCTACCTGTCATGACTTACGGAGCCGAAACGTGGACACTGTCGGTACGGCTGGTTCACAAGTTTAAAGTCGCTCAGCGGGCTATGGAAAGGGCTATGCTTGGCATTTCTCTGAGGGATCGCATCAGAAATGAGGTAATCCGTCAGAGAACCAAGGTCATCGACATAGCCCACCGAATCAGCAAGCTGAAGTGGCAGTGGGCTGGCCATATTAGCCGAAGAACCGATAACCGTTGGGGTAAACGAGTTCTAGAGTGGAGACCACGCCTCGGCAAACGTAATGTAGGACGTCCTCAGGCACGGTGGAGTGATGACTTGCGCAAGACGGCTGGCAGGAGCTGGATGCGAGAAGCCGAAAATCGATCTCAGTGGCGTGCACTTGGAGAGGCCTATGTCCAGCAGTGGACTGCGATAGGCTGATGATGATGATGAGATAGAATTATATTATTTCTCTGGCAGAAGCTGCTAGGTACAGGTGTTGACGCCAATCTTATATCGATACTGTACCGTTTAACTCAGTGATCTGTGTCTGTTTTATATTTAAACGAGTATTTAATTATACGAATATATCTATTCGATAGATCTGTTGTTTGCACGAGTGAGATGAATGGGAAATTTAAAGAATTTAAGTGGTAAACAGTCGGAAGACAGTTGACCCGATAGTTAGCTAAACTTATTTTGAAATAAAATCTGGATAGGTATTAATCAAGGTTTTCAGTCGGCCTGTTATGGGCTAAATACCTGTAGTCAATAACTGGCCCTTTATGGTCAAAAGATAACATTCTGGAAACGGGTACAGAGTTAAATATGTTTCACATTCAAGTTAGCTAGAGATAGTTATTCCTTATTTAAATAAAATAAAAATTACATACGAGCTATTTCTAGCACCCGGAATAAAATAACCTTTATGGCTTGGGGTATTTTTTATTTGTTTACCTATTATTATAATTGCTTCAGTAGTTATTGCGTTAAGCGCGAGAAATAGACCGAGTGACAGATAGGACATTACCGATAAGTGAGGATATTCAGTAAGAAATCGTGTTATTACGTTGAAATGGTTGAATCTAAACTATTAGAGAAATAATTTCTACCTCTCTAATCGTTTGAGTAGTCCCGAGGGTCATTATCTATTTATGATTTTGCTTTGATTTCATAACCTTGACACAGTGATTCATTTTCGCTTGCTATCAATTGACCGACATTAATCATACTTCTATGTTAGATCAAAATATTAATATTTACGATAACGGTACGGTAAGATGAAACGATTGCAGTGGTTTTACAAGTGCTTCAATCTCATTAAAAAATGTACAGCAATTTTACAGTCAAAATTGGGCAAAAAGATACAACCACATTTATATTGTAAAATGTACGATCAAACGCGATCTACCCGGCCACTTTAATCCTTTGAAAATTATGATGTGTTGTGTTAACTTACATTTTAGAATTCAAAATTAAAATGACATACCATATCGCCTTCCATTCATACAGACCACAGTCTTGATTTATCAAATCTTCACTCTACACACAAATCTTACAACAGAACTTTACTCAGTTCACCTACAACTCTGAATAGAATTAAATATAAATGGTACGACCTTCCTTTAATAGTGCAAGCATTTGTAGTTCAATTTGCATCGAAGAGTTTGCTCTCACAGGATTTTGTTAATGGTCACTATAGCAGGTAATTACTATAGCATACAACACTAGAATAATGCAGGTACCAACATTGTTTCAAAGTAGCTTCGCAAAACTGTATTAATTCTCCTAATTGAACGGAGGTTTAATACCCAAACAATTCACGCTTATAAATGGATTACTTGTAACTTATGCACCGCTTGACCAAATTTACTTATTACGTAATAACCAGCCTTTGTGTTGTCTCACTGCAGAGCATATACCTCTTTTATATAAAGAAGTAATCAACGTTTTTCATCACGTTTGGAAAGAGAATTGTCGATTTAAGACTTTTAAAACCAGGTTACCTCACAATGTTTTTATTCACGACTATAAAGTCCCGGAGAAAATAAAAAAATACTTTTCTGAAAAACATATCATTGGTACACTCTTGGTCTGGTTTTTGTAAGCATAAACAAAAAGCTTATGCTTTAATGAGCTCTAGATGGATCTCCAACGGACATTAACATTAAATAATATATTTGAGTTTTATGCCTCCATCACAAAACGAGACTAACAATCACATCTCAAAATATCTAGTATATTAAAACCTCATTACACGAACAAAGAAAAAAAAATCTGACTCAGTAATAAAGTTCGGAAACGTTGGAGATTCAAAATTGGACGTGCTAACAACGGTCTATTGCTAAATAAGGCTTTTTAAATATGTACCAAAAACTATTAAAAGTACCTACTATCAAAAATATAAATACTTATATGTTTTGAAATTTAACATTTTTGGGATAAATAGGGTAATTTAATTTTAATTGTAGGTAGTAGATAGCATATATTTTTCTAAAAGTACTTACACGAATATTTTCATAAATGAAGTCCACTGAAAATGCACGGATTTTGTCCCAGGTGGATCATTTCGCTTATCAATCGTAGTCTTTTGAAATTCTCAACTGTTCTTTTGTATAGATCCTCAAAGCAATTCGACTAAAAGCTCCTAAATGATGAAAAGCCAATGAAAAATTCTTTGACAAGCTTTGGACGTTATGTAGCCATGTTTCTATATTGAAAGAGATATAAAAATCGGATTCAGTCTAGAACTGTTGACAAATCGAAAGTAGTGTACGTGGCGTAGGCACCTACATTTATGACACAAAAAGTAGGTGAAATGTATTTTTGACGACCTCGATGGCGCAATGGTCATCATGCCGGACCGCCGAACCTGAGGTCCCGGGTTCGATTCCCGGTGCGGTCGACATTTGTGTGATGAGCATGCTTGTTGGCCGCGGTCTGGGTGTTATGATATGTATTTATAAATATGTATATATGTAGCTATGTGTAGTTTATCAGTTGTGTTAGCACCCGTAACACAAGTTAATAAATAACTTATCATGGGGCTAACCGACCGTGTGTGAAAAAGGTGTCCCGACATTATTTATTATTTTTGGGATGCCAGTTTAAAAAAAAAAAACGTAATAGAAAAACGCAAAGATTTTTTTTTTCAATGCATTTCCTACAAAAACGTCAGCGTTTAAGAATCGAACCAGCTACATACAGTTACATTTCGGCAACATTAGCTCATCTACTGTGAAAGTTACAACCACGTAACCAACATAGGAATTCAAATTTTCCCACCTAGAAATATAAAAAAATATAAACTGTGGAACTGACAGTATTCTATTACATTGACATCTTCGTCAATTAGTCAAGAGCCTGACTAAGTGATGTGTATCATTAAATTTTCCCCGACAATTTCAACATGATTCCTATTACAGTCTTCAAAATCACTGCCAAGGGTTCATTTCTTATAAGTACCTAATTCTATAAGGGAACTGTGTAAAGTATGTAAGTGTGAATATCTCATAAGCATGGCTATTAGGGAAATAATTTTCGTTGCAGGTATTTTTACCACACAAAAGTAATAATTGACCTGCCCTTGGAAAAAATATTTGTACTTACCTAATTATTTACCACCTACATACTTGTCTCATCTAGACACATATATCAACGAAGTAGACTTGCGTGTTAAAAATATATATCTGTTAGTTCTACCCAATTCTGAACATTACTCACACTTACGCTCCATCTTTTATTTTAACAAAGAAATAAATATAAGTACTTACTTAACTACTTATTGTTATTTTAGTTTCATAAATATTTATTTGATAGCCGTGTTCCCGTGGGAGCTACTTCGCGTACCTGGATAAAATATAGCCTATGTTACTTGGGAAAAGAGTAGCTTTGTGACAGTGAAATATAAAAAACGGTTCGGTAATTTCGGAGACATTAAGGTACAAACAAACCAAAAAATATTTCCATTTTATTATACTAGTACAAAAGTATGATTATGCTTAATCCTAGTCTCATACAAGTTTGTGTATGTAGTCAACTATTGGAAACTTCTTCAAGTATTTCAAAACAAACTATTTATTTTCGCGTTTAAAAATAACTTGTTGAAGAATTATTGCGTGAAGAGGGATTACGATAGTTTTCCAGTATTCACGAAAGTTATCCTAATATTTTTGTATTTTCTATATGTTAGAATATTCTGTTATAATATTTATGTTGCATAGTAATGTGAACAGTGGGAATCGTGTAGAATTCTCGTGTCTGATTTATTTGAGTGATGACAAGTTTTATGTTATAATATACTCTAGACACAAAAATATGAATTTGAAGAAAGTGGGTTAGTCTGCTTGTTCTTTATGAATTTATAGCTGAATTCCTGAGTAGTGACTTTTTTGTTTGATGAAATGAAAATTGTTAGAACCATGTCCTCACTAAATCTTGTTTGTTACGCGGAATTAGCGATTATTTATATATTTTATATATTTTATTATATATATTTTATTATATAGTATATATTTTATATATTTTATTATAGCGATATTTTCCAAACTTTTTTAAAGGGTTTTTTCAATAAGCCAGTTGTGTAAATTTGTTAGAGATCCTGAGATAGGGCAATTAGTCTGTTTTATTTATGGTTGCGTAATATTTCGAATGTTTTTGATTGTTGGCAGTTGTATTTATGCTGTATTTATGTAACTTTTCCGAAACATTTACAAAAAATTATTCGCGTACACTAAAATTCGTTTAGTGCAACTAGTCTACAGTCTACGTAGTAGTGTAATAATGTTCTATGTAGACTGTAGATATGACAATGTTCATCGTAGTGAGTGAGAACTTTTGGCGCGTTCACACGATTCCAGTGCCAAATGTTTAGTTTCATATCATTTGCCGATGCATTTGATAATTTTGAATCGATTTTGTTCGATAATATAGAATTTATGTTGAAAGTTTGTTTAAATGCCATTTGTGAAGTTGGAAATGGTCTTTTATAACAGAGTGAAATCTTGTAGGCAGGAACTATATCAGGCGAGGAAAAGAAAAATTGTTTATTTACAAATCTTGAGATCGCTGTAATGAAATAACTGAATAGTCAAAGAATACTATTAAAACATAATCCTTCTAAGCTATAGATACTAGGTAGTTACATGAATAAATAAATATAAAACACAAATCTTTATTATTAATATAAAATTCGAAACAAACGTTCCGTTAATCCCGAAGCGACCATTATAAACACGTTATTAAAAATGAAAAACGAATATTTTATTTATGTTCAAACATTATATCTACAAAACAAATATTTTCATGTTTTCTGTTGATATCGATAGCTATTTAACTTTTAATCTAATTTCGGGTCTAAAATCCAAATTATTTTTAACCATTGTTTCTTATCTAGTTGATAGTACCTATCATTTATAATTTAACAAAAAAAAAATACTTTCTTTTTCAGACCCAAAAAATGGCGACACAATCCAACACAACTTGACTGCCTCAAACAAGATGTCTGTAAAAGACCTGAACTCATCATTCGAGGTGGGGTGGAATGACAGTGAAGTGTGGGGCGTGCCCCAACTGGACCTCGACGTATTCTACAGCCCAGATGTAGTGATCATAGTGCTGTATGTTGTGGTGTTAACTGCTTCGCTATCGGCCAATACGCTGCTGATATTTATAGTCATCAAGTTCCAGTATATGAGGAGGTAAGTTTTTTTGTTATTTTTTATTTTAGGGAGCGTATCTCCACTAGACCGACTTCTATGAGAGATCTGGACCATTTTTAAAGGCGTGTGTGGGGCCGAAGTCAAACCGCTGAAGCTCTTTTGACACAACTTTAATGAAATGTCGACACGAAACAGTTATGTTAGGGAGTGTATTTATAATCATATACATTATTTTATGTGGGTATCTTTACAAGACTGCAGGAATGAAAAATCCCGGATCTTTTGGTAGAGTGGTGTTCCATAAAATTCGTACAAAATATTTTTCAAACTAGAATGCAAAATGTAATGTTGTCCGGTATGCCGTGATTTGCCGTTATAATCCCTAATGTGTGGTAATTAAGCCAGGTAAAAAAATGACCTTTCTGATCTAGAATAATATTTTGCTACCAATATTTTTGGTTAGTAAAATAAACTTTTAAACTAATCTGAATAGGTATTTGTTATTGTTGTTTCTAATTAATATTCAGTATTTCTAACAACTGGTTTAGGTTCGCGTGGTCAATCCTTGTTTTTGTTCGAATTTGCTAGGCTAGAACAACTGTTTTGATTTTAAAATGTGTAGATGAAATTCCGTGAAATTCAATATAATTAATGTCAAAAGTTGTACTAAGTTGTTATATATTAAAATGGAATAACAAACACTTTTCGTATCTTTAACAAATCTTTTCATATAATCGTGTACGGAATTATGTGTAAAACATTTACTTTTATGTTATTGGTGCTAATCCATGAAAGAGTCCATAAAAAATATTTATTTTATGGAACAAAACATAAATAAAATCCCTTTACACTTCATAGAGGACGTAACGACCTACATGACGTAGGGAACAGATTCAATTCCCGATACTCATAATATTGATATAGCTAAGAGATTACGATTGTATGTTTGTGTATTTAATTTATTTGTACATTTCCACAAAGTATTATTATTTGAATGTGATTAGATATCGTTTTTATTGGATTTGGGAAAACTCATAAAAATAACCGATTTTAATCGATAGAAAAATTGATAATCGAAGCAATGTTTTTTTAAATATATGCTTTGCTTTTACAGAAGTTATAGGGACTTATATATTTTTGATTTGTTTGCCCGCCTTATGTAGATGTTTGCCCATTAAAGTGGTCGAAATAGAGGCAAGAGGGTGGAGGGTACTGTTTCTTACGTCGGATGCAAGTCTAAGACAAAATAATCATCAATTATTGTTTGTTTATCCTTAATAAATCATCTTTATGTCATTTGTTTATGTATTATAATTGATTTGGTCAAAGTAATTGTCGACAGGTTAAAAAACGGCGAACAAACACGTTATTCTGCGGTAAGTACAAATACATACTATACTCTAGGACTTGCATCTGATGCAAGAAACAACAGGCTTACTAATGAATTTATTGCCATCATAAGGTGAAAGAAAATCGTTACTTCATTGGGAAGTAGGTGCTATAAAACTTATCTTTTCTATTTTACAAAGTCAAATGTTTTTATTTGAAATAAGCCTTTGCATGCTCCTATGAATAATGTTGATGGAAAAGAGCCGACATTTTCAGTTCGCATAAAGGATAAAGCAGCATTTCAGAACAGTAGGTACAGCCACTCACAGACATCACTTGAACTTTAGCACCGAAGCGCACTTCCCGCACCCGGCTACACCAGTGTGTGTCTCGCTTAAGAGAACGTATAACTGTCAGCGTTCCGTACTTCCTTCTCAGGAATGCGGAATCCATCCCCGCTTTAGTGAATTCTTCGCGACAATGTATGCCGATACAACGCTTCGACGCTGTAATGCGCGTCCAATATTTATGGCACAATATTTGGGGCCGAAGAGTTATTTTTCAGTGATGGAATTTGTGAATATAGGTAGTTTATTTAATGAAACAACTTTTAAGCAAGTCGGAAGGCATACTTATAGTACTCACACTCCCTAGACAAGCAATGAGCTAGTACCTATTAAGTTGTGAAGCTTCAAATGCGTTCCATTTTCAAAGCATAGCACAACATTGATCTTGTGGAACAATATGTTACTGTGTACCGAAGCTTTATGTTAAAACGGAGCCATACAATATAAGCTAAGCTAGGTAGTCTGTCTTTTGTACTGCAGACTATATTGTTATACTTACAAACTTCCATTTTCTCATTACGATATTTACATAGAAGCTGTACTTGGTGAGTGTTTAATGGACTAAACCTACCTCGTAGAAAACCTCCGAAAATAGGCTGTTTAATAAATTACAAGAACTATTTACAAACAATTCAAGTGACTGCAGATTTCAGTAACCAATCTACTCCGTGATTTTTTTACCAGAGATAGATATTTTACATTACTTGATGAAACTAATGTCAAGATTCGGTCTCTATCACCATTAACAGGTCATCAAGCCTTGTTTTTCTTACAAAATGCCAGTTTTAATATATTCTACACTATATCTCTATTACCGACCTTCCCTTCACTAATCTGAAGGTCTCCCGGGAGACCAGACTGCCCTAAACATAAAGTAGGTCGCTCCCAAAACAGTCGTGATACGGTCGACCCTAATCTTTTTGTGATTGCTGATACCTGGTGGTGATAAAAAGGTTTATTATCAACTGATTAATGGACGAGAAACCTCTTTTACCAAGTGTCGAGTAATAGGTCGTTATGATAGGAGTACTGGATTTTCGTTTGATTGATTGTGATAGTAATTTTAACAATGAAAGTCACAGATATGATTATAAAGTTTTTTTCTCTTCATAAAATCAGAGTTCACTTATGCAAACCAAAGGCTTAGGAAGTCGCTAACAGCATTTAGGTACACTTTTTTCGCCATGCACCATTTTCATGTATGTAGATAGCATAATAGCATAACAATTCGCATTTATATTTGAATAGTGACA
This sequence comes from Helicoverpa zea, assembly GCF_022581195.2. Taxonomy (NCBI): domain Eukaryota; kingdom Metazoa; phylum Arthropoda; class Insecta; order Lepidoptera; family Noctuidae; genus Helicoverpa; species Helicoverpa zea. Next base: position 860,327 of record NC_061456.1, on the reverse strand, counting down.
AAAAAATATTCATTAACCGACAGTCGGTAAAATAGCATGTATTTTCAGCAATGGAAATAATATCTAGTATTTAGAGAACAGAATGAACGAAAACACCAATCATGACTATTCAGTTACTAAATGACATGTTAACTAAACGCGAACAATTGTTTAGACAACTGCTATTGGCAACAATTAACAATACTGATACAACATCTGTCAACAATCATTGATGGTTAATTGTGTTAACTGGATGGTTAGCGGTGAAGTTCAAACAATCTGGGTAAATACGCAGTAGGATAAGTTTAATTGAACTCTTATATGAACGCTAATCGAGTAAGTTCGATTTCTTGAGCTATTATTGGATTATAGGTAATTAGAAGTTTCTAGACTTACTGTTAATTGCTGGATTTTGATTGTGAGGTAAATTCCCTCTTAGTCGGAGTGATTGATTTTGTAGAACAGGATTTTGAAAATGGCGAATTAAAGAGATTTATACCATTTCGTAATTTATCTCATGTCAGAGAGACAGTTTTCGTATTTAGTTCAATGATTTGTTTATAGGGTTATTAGCCAGTTGTTCACTACACTTGCTTTTACTAGCCATAACAGTGAAACGCAGTGTAATAGTATGAATTTTGGAACAACGATAAATCATTTTAAATGAAAGAATCATAATATAACACTGGTCAGCAGCATTTTTGTGCACGGGATTTAGTTATAATATTTTTATTATATAAGTAAATGTATTTAACAAATGAGATAGCAAATTGGAAATATTTGCTTTTTCAGAAGTTATAGGGACTTGACTGTGAAAACTGTAAACTGTACTGTTAGTAAGCCTGTTATTTTTAGGAAAAAATTTACAAAAAATTATGTAGGGTTTACATTTTCTTAAGACAACTCAATACACAAAGTCACGTCCAAAACTATCCGAAGTGACCTCCCAGCAAGTTATAAACGGTTATAAACGCCATAATAATCTATGTATAGCAGATAACTGTCATATCGGGTAATCCTCATGGAAGCAATAAAGCGTTCCACGTGATTTACCATCAGATATAACGAGAGATTGCTGTGACGTCACACCAAACTATTTCAATGAAATTCTGATAATTGTGATTGATAGGATAGTTTTGCTTGTTTGTTTTGTTCTAGGGTTTTCCCCGCAAAAAGACTTTTTGTGACTTTGCAGATTTTATTTAGGCTGAAAATGTATAAATTAGAATCATGAGTCTCTTTTAGGAAGGAATTTTCTTGTTTGTAAGGTTGCTATTATATGTATTTCGGTATAAAAACATTGATGCTGAACCTTCATTTACTCAATAAAAGCAATAAAAACTAGGTTCTTTATTTACCTCAGTCTGAAGATCAATTTCGAAGTTTAAAACCGCACCGCATGCGGAAATTAATACCAAAGTACACCTCTTAAAATTTTACATGACGAGATTGGTTTCTGACCCCGTTTCCTACACAATATGCAGGAAATACTTGAACAAGAGGCTTTTTGTTTTTGTACAGGATAGGAAAGGTTGAAAATAGCCGTGTAGAAAATTAAAAAAAAAAAAACAATGAAAAATAAACGTTTATTTATTAAATTAATATTTTAGATTTAAGACAAAAATCGTGAATGAAAGGCTTGTAGTTGTAAAATCCGTTAGAATTCGTAAATTATACAACTTTGGAATCTGTTTCTACAAAAATATAGTTCATTTTACCAATGAAAGAAATACGTGATTCATTTACATCAGAATCTTGCTCTCCCCGTTGCTGAAAATATTGAAACATTGTACGAAATTCAAGGTCAATGGAAGCAAAATCCTTTTTCGAATCCGTTAAAAATAGCTTTTAATTGAGGTCCTTCGAAACCTTTTTACACAGCTCCATTTTTCAAATGTAGGCCAACTCTAGATGTTGCTGCCAATATTGTGTGAACTTCCTATTTTTTTCTGTTCGTTAGATAACAATATTTTTACAAAATTCGTCTTATAATTTTTTCTTTTCATTTGTAAACTGCAGAAAATAGCTGAGAAAATATTTATCATTCACCTGCTACAAACAATAAGACTGGCAGTAAAGTCTTGTTCCGTTTACAATCTCAGAAGCTAAATCAATTATAATGTTGCCAAGCTTGAAAATAGAGTGCATGCATTGCACTAAAGACGCCTTTTCGCGTAACCTTAATGAGACTGTAACTTGTTTAAATTGTAATTAATATAAGGCTGGTACCACAAGCGTGGCCTTTCGTTTGCTGTGAATATGAGAAGTGGTTCTTGTGGACACATAAATAGAGTTTACTTTGACAAAATCGAATCTCATCTTCTTCATAAAGTGAATATGCACAAGACCGTACATAACATAATAAAAACGTACATTCAATGAAAAGCAATATTATGATATTATAATATTTGTTAAAAATATCAGTTGTATGTATAGATTTTACGTTTAAACTATCCGATGCACTTGATGGCAGTATTTTTGACAGCAGTCTTGCGGCTTATAATCAGATTGAAATAATATTTAGGCTACTTTTTCATCTGATTCAAGAAGCAGTTCCCAGGAAGCGGGTGAAACCGCTGGCAGAATCAAGTATTGCATAAAATAAAACAACCCCTTTTTAAATAAAGGACGGGTTTCTTTTTGTTCGAAAATGAAATCAACTCTGTTCATAGTAAATTACTGCTGCCTCTCCCAATTTGCGTTACAACGGAAGGTTTTTCGCCTTTTAAATTCACTCTGTTTTATGTATTCAATTGCCTCCAACCAAGGACTGCGTTACTCTTCACCATTTTTAACTTTACATTGTTCCTACTAAGTAAATTAAAAATGTAATTTCGGTATTTAATATTATGTGGTTTGGTGACCGACTTTGTAAATGTGTGTTAAGGTAATAATTATTTAATATTAAGATTTTTCATATTTATAAAAACTTATGTATAATAATGAGGAAACCCAAAAGGCTCCGAAACAACTGAACCGACTTGATAAGTTATTTCACTGTTGGCAAACTACACTCTTCTCGAGAAACATATGTAGGCTATGTTGTATCCTGGTAAGGCCACTGGTTAGTAGCTCGCACGGGACGAGGGCGACACCGAGGGAAAACGACTAGTGATAGAAAATTTATTTTACACTACTTAAATATATCCATTTACCAACAGTTCTGCAGCTTTTGCAGCAAGAATAACTAAATCCCAATACAAAGGGTATCAATGAAATGATAGAGGCATTTCAATATAGCCTCAGCGACGCTAGACCGGGTTCAAACGCTCGTATCAATAGCTTGCGCTCAGTTGAAACAATTGCCAATCAATCAAATATGGTATAGATAGTTCAACTCAGATTTGCGCGCGGCCCTATGTGTGCGTCGGCTTGTAAATATACAACTTTCATTCGTGTGACAGTGACGTCGTCCGAGGATGACGTGTTCTTATCGCTTTTTATTATGGGTACAGTCGTTTACGAAAATGTCTAGTTCTTCACGGAGAAAATGTTTAAGGAGTCAGGTAGCGTTTCAAAAAATGAAACATTCAAAGCTTTTTATTATTACATTTTACAGTTTTTCATTATTTTCTCATACGTTTTTTCAAATTGACATTGACAGTATCTAAGAAATAAATGAGGTGAAATATCTAAGATGAATTAAATACTTCTTACATATTTTCTAGCTCGGGGTACGCGGACAATAAATAAAAGTGTGGACCAAGAATGTAAAAAGACGTATAATCTAGTATAATAATGTAAACAAAATATATGGGGATTTTTTTAAAATTATATTGCTTCGCATAATGTCGACCAAAATAAGACGGAAATAATGAAACTCATAAATGAACGTTTAATTCAAACTGATGAAGGGGTGTTGGGTAATACCTGTAGACATGTACAAAAGAAAAACCAAATACTATAGACATTTTGACATGGAGTCAAAATTTATAATTGACCTTGGTGAGAGTAGCGAATCTGAAAATTCATCATTTATTTTTCAAGTAGCGATTCAGAATCATCCTTACTAATATTATAAATCGGAAAGTGAGTTTGTTTGTTTGTTTGTTTGTTTGTTCCGCTTTCACGCCGTAACTACTGAACCGATTGCTTTGAAATTTTGCAGACGTAAAGTTAGAAGTCCGGATTAAATAATAGGGTACTTTTTATCCCGAAAAAAATAGATATTCCCGAGGGAAAACAAAAATATTGTTTGCTTGATGGATGGATTGTAGATGGCGCTGTGTGTCGTTTAAAACAAGGTAATATATTGCAAACGAATATAAACATGTAAATTTAGAAGCTAAATGATACGATAATGAATCCCCGAAAATGAGGAATTCCCGAGGGATGATGTACAATTTGTTTAATCGTCTAAACTGTTTTTTTTTACATCTACTTATATATTGCAAACGAATATGAACATATAAATTTAGAAGCTAAATGATACGATAATGAATCCTCGAAAATGAGGAATTCCCGAGGGATGACGTACAATTTGTTTTATCGTCTTAACTGTTTTTTTTACATCTACTTATCCTGAAATAACTCTAATTCAACGAATTACTAATTGGTATAAGTATTAGTTAAGTTATTTAGTTCTTGAGGTATGCAATAGATGGCGCTGGGTGTTTTTAAAACGTGGTAACGATGTGTTTTTAAATACGTAAGAAGTGGAATGATAGCTTTTTAAAACGTGGTGACGTTGTTTTTTTTAAGATACGTAAGAAGTGCAATGATATCTCGCGCTTTAACCTGTAGCTCATCGTATCCAGCGTTACATCGCGCTTCTTAGATTTTTCCGTGGGAATGAGAAGTTTTCTTATAGTTGTGATTTATACCGCAATATAACCGAATTCCACGCGGGCGAAGCCGCGGGCGGAAAGCTAGTTATAAATAAATAAACATTAAATTACGTAATAACTGATTTTCTTTAAACAGCCTTATACAACCCCTAAATAACTTTATTTGTACCCGACTGTACCTCTTGTCACGCACACAAAGTCACTGTATATGTACAAGGGTTACCCACACATAAGGCCGCGCGCAAGACTGAGTTGAACTTACTATAAACGTTACTCTATAGGCTTATTCCTTGTAGGAAATAAATTGAGTTTCCGTGTAGGCAGGAGTGTAGGCGAACAAAGGTACTTACGTTTTGAATGCTGGCTGCCGACTGCAACTGTCGACCGCACATGTCGCGACTGAAAACTGCATGAAAACAATAAAATTGATATCTAAGGGCGGCTGCACTTGCTGCTGCCGCTTCTATCCAAAAAGGTTTTGTGTAAGTACATAAGCAAACTAATAGTGCAGCGTGGCTGCGGCCTATTTAACGCATTCGTGGTATGTGCGAGTTTTCCGCACATTCTACAGTCTTCCTTAATAAATGGGCTATCTATCTGAAATTAGCGATAAAACTTGGACATAATACAGCTTGGATATCAGAATAATATAGCCTACTTATTATTATCTGGGTGCATGGAGATTAGTCCCAACAGACAAACTATGTTGTCTATAGTTTTGTTGAACCTTTTAATAAGTAAATAAGTAAAATAAATAAAACAATAAATAGCTTTTCGAGAAGCACATGAAGCCGCTGGCGGAAGCTAGTATTATTTAAATTTACGAAATAAGTTGACCAGTTTCCATCACAAAATGTCTAAAACTTTAGTGTTTAAAACAAAACTGATTACTCCCGCGAGTCCAACTTAAGTAACTTATTAGCATTAGTAATTAATAAATGATTCTAATAAGTTTAAAATTTACTTAAAAGGAAATCTGCTGAAGTTTGTTATCTCAATAAAATTAGCTTTGCGAGTGTAAAAGTTGATATTAAAGTGTTAATTACAACAATTAATTATGGGATAATTTAATTTTATTGTCGTTCTATCTCAAGTTTTGAGCAGTCACTAGACTTACGAGGGATATAGATAATTCTTCATACGATCTATTTTTAATTCGCTTCATTTTTAGCAAGAAAACCACCATATTTTTTGCAATCATTCTTTAAGTAGAATTCTGTTAAAATGTGATTTAAAAACTTCCGAAACGTTGCACAACAAAATAAAGCGAGTCGTTTTTCATAATATTAATATTTATTTTTAAAACGTAACCTACCTACCTTAAACGACAGGTATACTTACATCATAAAATATAAAACGCCTACTTTAGTTTTACAGAATGCAATCATGAATTTAATTCAAATAAACTTTTCGTTCTAGTCTAAAGCAATTTATCAAAAATCAACTCTAACTTCATTGTCTTAAGACTGTTATTTGTTCTTATTTCATGTCTCAACGTCACAACCAATCGGAATTTAACACGTAGAGAGACGTTAAGTACCGGTACTACTCGGTAGTAGGGGAGACCTGTCCAAAACCGTATATCCGGGCAAAACCGTATAGCGTATGTATTTCTGTTAATAATTCAAATTTCCCGCGCCACTGCAGCTCAGCGGTATCAACCAATCACGGCTATTTGTCAACAAACACTTGTCGCGACCGGCACGCGCGTTTTTTAAATATTTTATTTTATTGTTTTTTAGTGGTTTTTATGTAATTTATGTACAATAAGAAGTGCCAATCGTCAAATGTACGTGTACAATAGGTAAGTAACTAATAGTCATGTTAAAAGTGTGTATATTTTTATGTAATTCAGTACATTTGTACCGGTGAAATCAATTACGAATGTAGTAGTGAGTAACGTATTTATACATACATATTGTATGGGTCAAAATCGTATGGGGTAAAATCGTACATGTACGATTTTGACCCGGTTGTACTTAAGTGTATTAACCTTTTATTTTTCAAGACAGATGCCACGATGCCTCGTGATTATAAAAGGACGACTAATAGACAATCGTGGGACACGGAAAACATGAAAAAAGCTGTTCAAGCCGTGTTTGATGGGACTATGGGGTACTTCAAAGCTGCTCAAATATATCAGGTGCCGAAATCCATACGGTATACGGTTTTGTCCATGCCCTGGGGCAAAACCGTAAAACGTAGAAGAATTCTTTTTGCTATTTTTTTTCAATTTACGCTTTAATTATCTAATGTAAAATATTGTGATTGCGTACCTTATGAGACTGGTTAAAAATAAATGTTGATTTAGTACATCTGTGTTTTAAAATTATTGATCAGCATCCACAAACCCTTAGCTATACGGCTTTGCCCCGGTCTCCCCTACTTACTTTTGCCTCTCGGAAAACTAAAAGCTTTTCAAGAGTAAGTTTCGAAGAAGCAAAGAGGGAATTTTCTACAGTAATTCTATTTAATTTGTTATTTTCAAATACTTAGAGTTTATTTATATGTTAAAGTCACTATAAAAGTTAGTAGGACTTAAAATTATTTGTGAAATTACTTTGTGCTGAAAAAATACCTTGAAGGAGGTGCACCAAACTTTGGTTATGAAATGCTAACATCACGTTAGATATTGAATTATTTGGAAAACTTTCACCGTTTACTGTTTAAAACGAACCCGTTTTTTAACATGGAAACGTTCTAACGCAAAGATGCTTTTGAACCCGTGAAAACTCACTCAATTTTTCACCTATAAAATTATTTTAGAGACACCAACGACAAGCTAAATAAATATTTTGACTGTCGTAAACGAAAACAATGCTACAAAACCAATGTTCCCATTATAGCCATAGTTCTATGTTCTTTTAGTTTAAACGCACCCTCAGATAATCAAACTCTAAACATACAATCAAAAGTCATCGTTATCTCGATCTGTAACCCGTGAATTCAAAAGGACTTCAAAATAGACTCTTCAAAGAGAGAGCACACCGCAAACTTTTAGTTGGCCGATGTTTGGTTTGGGCTCATAAATCAATATGACCATATCTACATATCTACATACATATAATAAATCTGTAGAAAAGTAATTTTTGTACATTGAAGAAATTGACAAAAAAAATAGCCAGGATGTTGAAGGATAACTAACAGATCAAATTTCCATCATTTTTGTCTGTTTGTCTGTTTATCTGTTTGTTTGTTCGGGATTCACGTAAAATCTACGAATTAAATGCAGACAATGCTTATATACAAAAATTCTACGTAACTTGGGGTATTACTTAGTTTTTGTTTCATCGAAATCGATTCACTCTATCAAAAGATATGATTAATTTTGTGAATTCAAGATGTAAAATATTACGACACGCAATCTATTTGTCAAAACTGTACATTTGAATGTTGTACTTATATTAGTTGATCGGCCTATTATTAATCTTTACACAGAAAATCACACCTTTATAAGTAACTTCGGAGGAAAAAAAAACTATGAAAATTTTGTTTAGCCAAGGTTAAAGTAGCTCCATCTGTGGTAAATAAAATACATCAAATTTGTCAAAGGAGCGAGGTGGTAAATGACAATATTACCATACATTCTTTATAGAGGATTATTATTTCAACAGATGGAGTTGTGTATTTTCCGTAATTCACCATATTTTAACACGTAGTGTAATTTTTCGATAGACATTTCAATAGTGTTTGTCACTTTGCCGTGCCACATCAAAATCCAACTATAATTATTACCTTGATGAAAAGAAAATTAATAGTTCTCAGCCAAATTTAAAACGGTGTCATCTAAATTATTTTTTGAACATTATGTCAAAAATGATGACTTTAGTGGAACAATTAATTATCATTTAAAGTTACAGATGGAGTTCATATCAGGATTTTTTCATAAACATAGTTTAGCTTATCTTCCACTAATGTGGTGGCCTTAAAACAAATTACTTTGAGTGAGTAGTATTAAGTAGACCTTAATTATTTTTTCTGATGCAAAATATGTAAACTTAATCCTAGAAGAAATGAGGATCTATCTCTCGCAAGCGCTGCGGAGCGTGAGGAAGGTAATGTAGGATTCTGTAGCTTTAAAAACAAGCCCAGATACAAAGTGCAGATAAGAAATGGGAGCTCTCTCTATTTAATACCATACACACGTAAAATGCTTTATGCGTCTGAAAACGTACAAATTACGCGCCGCATACCAAAGACATGCTTACTTTCAACTTCTGATCGCAAATACACTGTTCACGATTACGAACAGTCTCAGTAAGACCCGAGCCAAGTCTAAAAACCCTAAAAAACACCTTTTATATAAAACTACGTTTGATGTCATTTAATCACAAAGACAGAATTGTTCTCTGTTGCAAATCCTATCCACCTATATCCTATCCTAATCCAGAATGCATTGCAGGTGTGCATTGCACAAAAACCAATGGTATCCTATTCGAGAAGTCAAAAGAGTTGACCTGCCAACGTCAGCTTCTGCGCTAAGCAGTGTTCTTAATAGTACCATCAGAATTACATTCATCGTTGAATCAGGTGAATAAATTTTCAGAAACCACAATAACAGTAGGAGCCAAAGCGTATTATCGCTTCATAGAGCTCTGATTGGCCCCAGGTGACCAAGTCAGGTCTGATTTGTTCGTTCATCAGATCTTTGAAAGTGTTTCGGTGGATACTTACTGTCGTCCTGTTTACGTGTGACACAAAATATGGTGTATAAACGTCCTCCTCAAGAGCGAAATTTTCCCGGTGTGCGGTAGTGACGCACAGTATACAACACTTATGTTTCTTTTGATTTGCTGGCTCCACCAAGAAATGACAAATTGCGAGCGTACATTCTGAAAATCTTGGCAAAACTACAGGTTTCAAGTACGAACACATGAAGTGGACTCTCACAGATACGTACATTTTGCCTATTCGTGAACTAATGCAAACATTTCGGTGGAGTCCCGGCTTAGGCCTCCCCCACATTAGGCATGCGCGATCCTCGGGCGTGTGAGTAGCGCGGGCGCCGCGCGTGCGTCGCGAGCGCGTTGCGTGAGCGTCGCGTTTTGCTGCCCTGCGGCATTTGCAGCGCGCTCGCGGCGCGCACGCGCCGCTCTCCTTGACGTTTAACTGCTAAGGCGTTTAGCGGGCGGCGGGGATAGCAGGCGAAGGGGTAAGAACGCAACTCGAGCGCCGCGTGCTCGCCGCGAGCGCGTCGCTTGCACTCTTCACACATGCCGCAGGGCAGCAAAACGCGACGTTCACGCAGCGCGCTCGCGACGCCCGCGCTACTCACACGCCCGAGGATCGCGCACGCCTAATGTGGGGTCAGCCTTACCATGAGTAAGTGAAACTATCCTACCCTATGCGCCTGCTGATGATGATGACTCATTTTATCATCCATCCAGCTATTCCCCAACTATGTTGGTGTTGGCTTCCAGTCACCGAATCTGTTTGAGTACCAATATTTTGCTTGGAGCGACTACCTATCTACAATCCAATCAACTACACAAGACGATATCCATATTATGGTAAGACTGACAGACTTTCTGGCTTCTGATTAGTCGCAGCAGCTGCAGAAAATGTACAAATGACAGCTTTGTCAGACTCAAAGCATGTAGACATAGATTATAGTTGTTTCCTGTGAAAATTACTTACGCACCATACGTAATAATTTTCCAAATTGGCTGAACAACGTCACAAACTTTACTTCTTTTGTCTGGTCACATCCACAACACAACCTTGATCAATGAATCTATGCGACTGCTAAGTGCTAATCCTAATTATACTGTCACGTGAAAGAATGCACCTACGGGATAAGTAGTATTTTGACGATTCTATATTGCCCACGCAGACGAAGTTGCGGGCAACAGCTAGTCAATACAATAAATCAATATGCATTACAAAGATCAAGTATTTAGCCGGTATCAGAACGACTAATTTGATTAGAATCAAGATACCTATGGCCTTACTACAAAAACATAAACATCTGTTTTACACTTGTCTAAAAAAATTGTTTCTGCAAAATGAACCATATGTCAACGTCATCATCTGTCATTTTTTAAAATTTAATTTTTTTAAACGTCAGTTTATGACTTGTCTAAAAAAATGTAAATCAGGTGTTTAAGTTTTTGTAGTAAGGCCATTAATGTGTATTTTTTTTTTATGCTTACCATCACGTCAACTATCGGCCAACTGTTTAGTCTGCAGTATGAGCTAGGCTTAATCTTATGACAAAACTAAGATCGTTTACAAACTCACACGTTTCCTTTGTTCAGTGATATTTCCGTGTGTTCGTAGAATTGTGTGTAATTCTGTGAAAGCTGTGTTGTTCAGTGTTTGGGCTTCGCTTTGTTTAGCTCGACCAAACAGATAGCAAGCCCAATTGTTGGAGCTACACTCGAAATATGAGGATTTGTTCATTTAGGTCACAGTTCTGAGAAGGTTTGGTTCCACCTGGCTTTTGTGTTTTAGTTTAAAATTAAAAGTGCCATTTATACATGATTTAATTCATTTACTTTTTCATCCATTATACAAAAATTAGAAGTGGTTATGGCTAGTCGCTTCTCTACAATATCCATGCTAAGAGCGCTTTCATGCATGTGAATTTTACACAGCGTAGGTATACGTGCTTTGGTATACGAGAATTATACCTTCATTTCCTTTCTTTTCAAGAAACTATTGTGCGAATTCGAGCATCGTTGCTTGAATACTTTAACACAATAGTTTAGCACAATAGTTTAGTTCGCTCATACCAGAAGTTATCATTTCCTAAAACTGAGCGGAAAATCTTATCTACTTAGCATTAAAAGGCGTGCTTATAGATATATTGTATGATAACTGCAACGTGACACGTCGGACCTAATCCCTTAAGGCACTTACACATACATAGTCCCCAGGCCGGCGAACAAATTTTTTTTTGATACATATACATGTCGGAGACTATACGGGTAGTCAGAAGCCAGTAAGTCTGACACCAGTCTAACCAAGGGGTATCGGGTTGCCCGGGTAACTGGGTTGAGGAGGTCAGATAGGCAGTCGCTTCTTATAAAGCACTGGTACTCAGCTGAATCCGGTTAGACTGGAAGCCGACCCCAACATGATTGGGAAAAAGGCTCGGAGGATGATGATATACATGTCGGAGACTGTCAATAGTACGGACACTAAACGTCACGCAAGCGCGCCCTCTAGCGGCGTTTCCGGTGAAACAACATTTTGGCGCGCTTGGCAGAGTGGTGGCGGTCAGCGTGGCGTCCGCGGAGCTCAGTCTTAGCTCAGTCTTGGTCGAAGCTTCGTCGAGTCTTCGTGGAGTTGTCGCGTTACTGCCTTTCGTTACGTGTAGTGTACCTGGTGTTATTGCCTAGCGTTGTAGTACCTAAACTTATGGTAAGTCTTGTGATTTTTGAATTGTAATGGTTCTTCTATGGTATGGTATGGTATGGTATGGTATGGTATGGTATGGTATTATGGTCTATGGTATGGTTCTTGTGGTATTTGAATGTTTTGTAATGGTTGGTATGTGTTGCTGGGGAGTTTGTTCCGCCACTTCTTCTCCCCACCTAGAACACGTAGGAAGTGGCGAAGGGCGGGCGTTTTGGGGGCTGTCTTTTGTTCTGACTAATTTGAATAAACGTTTGAGTTTTGAGTTTGTTTGAGTGTTTGAGTTTCTTTGAGTTATCTCTTTGCTTGATTACCCTAACTGATGTCGGACGATAGTGCCATCCTGATGACGCCTCCGACATACATTTAAGACTTTGTGAGTGTCTTCGTTACGATGAGTCCGACAAACTTTTCGAATGCGCAAATTTTGGTGCCGCTGCGTTTTTTAATGCTTGACTCCTGAAATTGTCGATATGACGTCACTATGGCTCTTCGTACATACACGTTTCATTTTTTGAGATTCGTTTAATAAAGTTAACTAGAGAATGGTGGTCAACTTGTCCGATAAAGATCGTGCTGCGTTTGGTGTGTCCACCATTCTGAAAATGTCGGTATGACGTCACTACGACTCTTCGTACATACACGTTTCATTTTTTGAGGTTTGTTTAATAAAGTTAACTAGAAAATTGTGGTCAACTTGTCCGATAAAGATCATGCTGCGTTTGGAGTGTCCACCATCCGAAACATGTCGATATGACGTCACTGTGTCTCCCCATACATACATGTCGGTCAAATACAACAATGATAGATAATACTATTCTTATTGCAAATATCGACTTGTCCGACAAATGTAGTGAGGCAAATAGTCAGTTCGACAAGAAAATGAGAAAAAAATATTACAATTGGAAGAGGTTTATTCTTTTTGTCAATTTCTGACTTAAATATTCACGTGCATAATTTAAGTATATTAAATTGGCATATTACTTACCAATTTTAATTACTATTTTAGAAAAAGTAGCCTGACTAAGACGTATTGTTGATAGTTTATATTATGTTAAGGAATATATCATATATATTAAATGCAACATTTCATATTAAAAAAACTTCGGCGAATTGTTAGTATTTCAGAAGCTAGAGCTTATGTAAGATTATTTTATCGATAGGTGTTTTCAAGTTAATAAATCCCTCCTGTAGTAATAATACATATATCATTCGAAACGACTTTCTAAATGCAACATTTACTATTAACATACTTCACACCAATTGTCAGTACTTTATACCAAATCTTAAAATATATCTATATTTTCCGGACGGTGGACACTCCATATGCCGCATGATCTTTGTCGGACAAGCTTACCACAATTTTCTAGTTAACTTTATTAAACAAATCTCAAAAAATGAAACAGTTATGTACGAAGAGTCGTAGTGACGTCATACCGACATTTTCAGGATGGTGGACACTCCAAATGCAGCACGATCTTTATCGGACAAGTTGACCACCATTTTCTAGTTAACTTTGTTAAACGAATCTCAAAAGATGAAACGTGTATGTACGAAGAGCCATAGTGACGTCATATCGACAATTTCAGGAGTCAAGCATTAAAAAACGCAGCGGCACCAAAATTTGCGCATTCGAAAAGTTTGTCGGACTCATCGTAAGGAAGGCACTCACAAAGTCTTAAAAGTATATGTATCAAAAAAAAATTTGTTCGCCGGCCTGGGGACTAACAAGTTCGTCTTATAAAGGCCGATACACAACCTCTTACGTAATTTTCAGAAAGTGTTAAAGGTGCAAGTTTATCGGCTCTCTCTTGACTAAGAACCACGGAATAAGGAAAGAAGAGCGGAGATGCCATATTGCAGGTAGATCAGGCACCTTCTTCTAGGTCAAATTCGTATGGTGGGCATGACTAAAAAGATCAGTAACGAGTGAACTAACGAGGCGTTCGGTTTTTGGTATAACAGCAAATGATCAGGTATAGAGAGCGTGTTACGCAGTAACGTTCCTCGTACCCCACACACCCGCATTTTGACGCGCTACTTTCTTAAATTTTCCGTTATGGCACCTCCGCTAGTAATTTTGTTTTCCACGCTTAGAACAAACAGAACTAACGCCTTGTATATGTATACCTGTATACCTAGGTATATATCTATGTATCAGGTCCAAGATGTAGTAGTTTATTGAACGTCTTAGAAGCTTTGTTTGATCGTCTTGCATAACTTTAACCTTTAGGTGTAGCAGGACTAAATGTTAGCTGTAGTTAGATTGGAAACTGACTCCAACACAGTTTGGAAAGTCTAGCCTAGATAAGGGTTATAAGACAGTAACCATGTTTTTCCCTAGGAATAATATATATAAGTTAATATAATTATTATCCGAATAATCATAAGTTTTCTTTCACTAACCTTTTCTTGCGACCATATTTTAATAGATATTTCTGAACCTTGAAAGTCTTCAAATATAAAACGATTTGACGTCTGACTATCCCATTAAAAATGCATGCTCCGTTCAACGTTATTTTCACGCTCAAATGCATCGATAAATATTTATTAAACAAAGTAAATGTTAAGGAAATCGTAGTATATTTATGAGTATTTTATTTAACAAGTACAAATATTAACTGGAAAATGTTATGTTCCTTTGTGGTTATATCGCGAGCAAAACTAAGTTTTCCTTTTCTTTCCTTTTAAGCTAATTTTATATGGGTGCTAATTAAACAGGCTTCTTTTTAATATCATTATTCGCCCCCAAAAATGTACGTTGCCTTCTAAATTACTAAGTCAGCCACAATTATGGAGCATCTAAATAATATTATCTTAGCCACTAGTTATATTCTAAATAAACCACTCTAAATACAACTCAGCATGATGTTTATTTTTTAGCATCTAAATTTGTAGCATGCGTTCTATCAGTAAACTTCTAAAATACTATTAAATGACATCATAAAATATATTTAATTAGCTTCTAATTTTTTAACTCGGTACGTTTAAAATTTAAGCAAGCAACATGCAGCAAGCATCGCTTCTGTCACGGCTCCGGCGCTGCGGGGCTCCGGCGGTCCCATGCGAGCTTATCGTCGCAGATGGTTTTCACGCTCACCACAGGCCGCCTCGCTCCTCCACGCCTACGCGGCTTTGAATTGCACTCCAGGAGTAGGGCAGGCAAGACTACGTGGAGTCGGTTTTGCAGCGATTCCTTTTCGTCACTAACTTCAATTTTTAATACAATGTTTTTTAATTGAAGGTTATAAATGGCAATATACTAAAAACGAGGCCGAGTTAGTAAATTAGATGACAATGTATAAATAAGACAAATAAGGACAAGTCACAATAATTGATGATCTTTACTTGAAGCTTTCTATAGAATATTTAGTTGGCGTTGTAAAAAAGACGAATTAGTTTATTAGAGGCTATGTCATTTCCCTGTTGCTTAGTTATAAAATTAGAAGTTTAATCATGTGTCAAATAAATAATTTTGTTGCTACACTTATAATTTCCCATTTGATATAGGTAATGTGTTTATTTGCTTAGATGAACGCATTCATTGAAAAAAAAACTGCTGGTTGTTTTGAAAAATAATTTCATTATTAAATAGCCCATTTGTCAACGCTGTTATAGAATACGTTTTATCTGGATGCGCAAAATAGTTCCCAAAGGAGACGAGTGAGACTGCGAGTGCATTTAGTAACCCTCAGTAAGCTCAAGAAAGAAGATGGTGGGTTTAAGTCACTTCCTAACGCTGCACCCATAACGGTTGGGGCTGATTTCCCACAAAAAAAGGCTTTAGTAACACATATACCAATTATAAGAGTATTTCATTCACTATAAACTGTCATACATTTCCTTAACCACAACACACGCTATCAACAAAGATAACGCTCATCAGTATAAAACTATGTAGATGAGGCATCGTAAACTATTGACGGCCACTTCCCGCCACGCTCAATGAAGCCATCGTAATACAACGTTACGATCATTGATAACTACGACGGCCTATGACGTTGTTTGTTGTGCAAAGATAAACGTGGAGAAGGTCAACTTGGCACTCGCTTTTGTCATCATTGGAAGCTCTAAGTACAACTAATAATAAAAATAGTGTCTATTTAAATGGAGTTGAAAGAGTTTGCCTGTCAAAAAAAAGGCGAAAAAAAAATTTGTGTATTGTGCTTTCACGGTTAAATTTTTAAACGAATTAAGTTGTAAAGTTTTGTGGAGGAATACTGTATGTCACTAAAGTCGCATGAAACCCCTAATAAAAAAAAGATCATGCGATATTTTGACGAGTTATACTTCTGTGCAAACCCTTTACTTGCAAATCAATAATAGTAAATTAATGCGACATCATTAACGTCAGTTTAAGATTAATACATAATTAATAACGCCAGCACTACGGTATTACATTGATACGGAATGACAGTTTTCAATAAATTAATTTGACACTTCCATTAGCGATATAGCTTTGATGACTTTTCAATATCTAAATTGTAATAGATAGCTGTAAAGTAATAGGATGGTATTGAGAGGTATGTAATTTTGATGTTTCGAAGGCTTTTAATAGGGAACGATGGAATTGGCACTTAATAGATGGGTTTTACAGGAGGCATAATATCGAGGTAGTGTTTTATGGAAAATTAATTTCCAATAAGCTATAGTAATTTTATGTGCAACCGCAACCCTGCCAGTCAGGAGGAGGAGGCTACAGGCTACTTTTTAACCCGAGTACGTGAAGTATTTCCTGTGGGACGTGTGTGAAACCGCTGAAATTAAAAAAAAAATATTTTAAGCGTACAAAAAGTTTCAAGACCAAACGCCCTTGACCTTTTGGGTATGATATGATGTTAAAAGCCATGCCATTATGGGACATGCAATTATTATGCAAATGATCTGTTTGACGCCTATGGAGATTTTACTTTAATTTACTTGCCAGATTGTTGTGACGTCACAGCGGCCATTTTAGTTTAACTCTAAACATAATCTGTATTTGATATATACATACCTATGTATATAAATTACAATTTATTTAAATGAAATGTAGTAGTATGTATGAATGTTTTACCAGAGGTTAGTACTTAGGTTAATGACGACAAAATTGCGCTATATATATATATATTAAATTGGTTGTTATTTGGATCGATGTGGAAATAAGTTTTATTAGCTATAAAACAATCTTTTTTATGTATTAAAAAATTGACAAATGAAAGCTGTGTACGAAAACCTAATATAAACACAGAAACCATAAATACGTTTTAATTTAATTGATCTGACATGAAATTTAATTTTGATAGTTATCTTACTTATATAACACGAAAAGGCTTGAAAGTTCCCAATTCTATCAAGATTATATCTTTCATGTAGATTCCCCTAAGCAATCAATAGATAGGCTCACCGCCAATTAGATATCGGTCTAACACGAATTAGCAAAACTAATTATTGAAACTACTATTATGTAGATTAAAATGTCACTGATAAATAATCTCGGTTCGATACGATTTCGAAATATTATTAACAATTCGCATTCTTGTTATTCTAGTAGGTTTAAAATTAGCATCTTAGAAGTCAGACACATTATATCCCGCTAAATACCAGTCCTTGAAAAAAAAAAAAAACTATATGTAGGTAGGTAAGTATTTTTGGCCAATTTTGAGAAAAAGTGCCGCAAAAATGAATTGGCAAGATGTACATTACGAATTAATATTTATGATAATTCATCATCCACATCAAAAAGTTAATATCTCAGCTTAGTAATTAATTATAACCTAATTAATTTATTCTAGAGTAAAGAAAGGCAACTCTCAGATTAATATGTGAAAACGTACTTAGCTTTAAAATAATCTTTTGTGATTAAAGACAAAAAGATTAACTTAAAAAATAAAAGTACACTTAAAAGAAAAGAATACGTCTTTTAATTAAAAAGAACATTAAGTTCGCTTTTTATTTTATTTTGTTTTGATCAAATTAAAAACAAAAATGAATTGCTTTCAAAATAAAACCCTGAATGCTAGTTTAAATGTAATTTCAGATTAAATAATTGTTAATAGTATTACATAGACGATTAAATGCTTCTTTTATTTTTTTATATCAAATTGAAGAAAAATGATAAGTGGAATTAAATTACTTTATCTTCAACACTTCTTTTATTGCGAGACTGCCCACTCGCTTTCGGAAAAAAATATTGCCAATAACTTTAAACAATGGTATGGCCCTTTGTTGGAGGAACAAAGTGATTTTGTAGCGGGCATAAATGATCCTAGACGTTGCCCACGGTTTCACTCGATCCCAAGAAAACTACTTCCCACAGATGAATAAAATCAGGAACCCATAATCATTCCAAAATCACACCTTTGTGTTTTAATAACTACTAGCTGTTGCCCGCATCTTCGTCTGCGTGGGCAATATAGAATAGTCAAATTACTACTTATCCCGTAGGTGCGTTCTTTCACGTGACAGTATAATTAGGATTAGCACTTAGCAGTCGCATAGATTCATTGATCAAGGTTGTGTTGTGGATGTGACCATTTATCTAAACAAAAGAAGTAAAGTTTGTGACGTTGTGAATATCTCTGGATCTAGTCAGCCAATTTGGAAAATTATTACGTATGGTGCGTAAGTAATTTTCACAGGAAACAGCTATAATCTATGTCTATATGCTTTGAGTCTGACAAAGCTGTCATTTGTACATTTTCTGCAGCTGCTGCGACTAATCAGAAGCCAGAAAGTCTGTCAGTCTTACCATGGATATCGTCTTGTGTAGTTGACTGGATTGAAGATAGGTAGATAGGTAGTCGCTCCAAGCAAAATATTGGTACTCAAACAGATTCGGTGACTGGAAGCCAACACCAACATAGTTGGGGAATAGCTGGATGGATGATAAAATGAGTCATCATCATCAGCAGGCGCATAGGGTAGGATAGTTTCACTACTGGGGAGAAACACTTGTATGACGGGGATTTTCTGTGCACTTACTCACTATGGTAAGGCTGACCCCACATTAGGCGTGCGTGATCCTCGGGCGTGTGAGTAGCGCGGGCGTCGCGAGCGCGCTGCGTGAACGTCGCGTTTTGCTGCCCTGCGGCATGTGTGAAGAGTGCAAGCGACGCGCTCGCGGCGAGCACGCGGCGCTCGAGTTGCGTTCTTACCCCTTCACCCGCTATCCCCGCCGCCCGCTAAACGCCTTAGCAGTTAAACGTCAAGGAGAGCGGCGCGTGCGCGCGGCGCGAGGCGCGCTGCAAATGCCGCAGGGCAGCAAAACGCGACGCTCACGCAACGCGCTCGCGACGCACGCGCGGCGCCCGCGCTACTCACGCACGCCTAATGTGGTGGCCTAAGCCGGGACTCCACCGAAATGTTTGCATTAGTTCACGAATAGGCAAAATGTACGTATCTGTGCGAGTCCACTTCATGTGTTCGTACTTGAAACCTGCAGTTTTGCCAAGATTTTCAAAATGTACGCTCGCAATTTGCCATTTCTTGGTGGAGCCAGCAAATCAAAAGAAACATAAGTGTTGTATACTGTGCGTCACTACCGCACACCGGGAAAATTTCGCTATTGCGGAGGACGTTTATATACCATATTTTGTGTCACACGTAAACAGGACGACAGTAAGTATCCACCGAAACACTGTCAAAGATCTGATGAACAAACAAATCAGACCTGACTTGGTCACCTGGGGCCAATCAGAGCTCTATGAAGCGATCATACGCTTTGGCTCCTACTGTTATTGTGGTTTCTGAAAATTTAATCACCTCATTCAACGATGAATGTAATTCTGATGGTACTATTAAGAACACTTGCTTAGCGCAGAAGCTGACGTTAGCAGGTCAAGTCTTTTGACTTCTCGAATAGGATACCATTGGTTTTTGTGCAATGCACACCTGCAATGCATTCTGGATTAGGATAGGATATAGGTGGATAGGATTTGCAACAGAGAACAATTCTGTCTTTGTGATTAAATGACATCAAACGTAGTTTTATATAAAAGGTGTTTTTTTAGACTTGGCTCGGGCCTTACTGAGACTGTTCGTAATCGTGAACAGTGTATTTGCGATCAGAAGTTGAAAATAAACTTGTCTCTGGTATGCGGCGCGTAATTTGTACGTTTTCAGACGCATAAAGCATTTTACGTGTGTATGGTATTAAATCGAGAAAGCTCCCATTTCTTATCTGCACTTTGTATCTGGGCTTGTTTTTAAAGCTACAGAATCCTACATTACCTACCTCACGCTTAGCAGCGCCTGCGAGAGATAGATCCTCATTTCTTCTAGGATTAATTTTACATATTTTGCATCAGAAAAAATAATTAAGGTCTACTTAATACTACTCACTCAAAGTAATTTGTTTTAAGGCCACCACATTAGTGGAAGATAAGCTAAACTATGTTTATGAAAAAATCCTGATATGAACTCCATCTGTAAGTTTAAATGATAATTAATTGTTCCACTAAAGTCATCATTTTTGACATAATGTTCAAAAAATAATTTAGATGGCACCGTTTAAAATTTGGCTGAGAACTATTAATTTTCTTTGATGTGGCACGGCAAACTGACAAACACTATTGAAATGTCTATCGAAAAATTACACTACGTGTTAAAATATGGTGAATTACGGAAAATACACAACTCCATCTGTTGAAATAATAATCCTCTATAAAGAATGTATGGTAATATTGTCATTTACCACCTCGCTCCTTTGACAAATTGATGATGTATTTTATTTACCACAGATGGAGCTACTTTAACCTTGGCTAAACAAAATTTTAATTTTTTTTTCTTCCGAAGTTACTTATAAAGGTGTGATTTTCTGTGTAAAGATTAATAATAGGCCGATCAACTAATATAAGTACAACATTCAAATGTACAGTTTTGACAAATAGATTGCGTGTCGTAATATTTTACATCTTGAATTCACAAAATTAATCATATCTTTTGATAGAGTGAATCGATTTCAATGAAGCAAAAACTAAGTAATACCCCAAGTTACGTAGAATTTTTGTATATAAGCATTGTCTGCATTTAATTCGTAGATTTTACGTGAATCCCGAACAAACAAACAGATAAACAGACAAACAGACAAAAATTACAAAAATGATGGAAATGGGTTCTGTTAGTTATCCTTTAACATGCTGGCTATTTTTTTTGTCAATTTCTTCAATGTACAAAAATTACTTTTCTACAGATTTATTATATGTATAGATGACTTAATAGTTAATACAAATCAAAAATTAACGAAAGGCCACGTCAGACTGACCTTTTCAGGAATAAATGGTAAAATGAAATTATATTGAAATGTTAGGCGGAGTACCGAATATCATGTTTCTAAATACGACGCCGAAATTACCTGTTGCTAATGTTTTATTAAATTAACGAGCAATAACTACGAATGTCAATTCATTATTTATTGTATGGTAATTTGAATTATAATTGAAATGGAAATGATAGTCCTTGAGGTATTCGCTTAGGAAACATTAAATGTTAGATTAGGTTTGCAAATAGGCCGTCATCAATACAAAGTATTAACAGAATTATTAGTTTTAGATCTTCAGACGAAAGTTTCCAAAGTTGTTTCATGTTGGACATAAACAAGAGCTTCACGATTTATTTTCACACTTAAGCAATCCATTTAATTTTTGTTTTCATAAGTTTGATTAAGCCATACATCACCAAAATAGCACGTATTTGATCTTGTGAAATGTTAGTTAGCTGTTCAAAATTAAGTATACAAAATGCTTTCGAGTGTAATCATTTAAACATGATGTTTGTATAATAATAAAGAATCGATTTTGAAAAGAACCCTTCTCCGCAGTCGGGTAATAATTGCGAAACAACGCACAATTAAGTTCTTCAGGGTTTCAAACTGGAGTTACATCAATTTTCATTATTAATTTAGCAATTTACAAATTCTCTTTTGAACCGAATAACATTATTCTCGACCTTAATCGACTACTTTCGTACAAATGTTCCGAAGAAATAGGGTAACCATTTCTCAGGATTATTTGGGGAAAATGTTGGAAGGAACTTGTCTTGAGTTAAACGATAGGGTGACAAATATTGGACGTCGTTTAATAAATGTGGTTATGATAATCATTCTTGAGCTTTTTGCGTTTGAGCCAAGTTTGTGATATATTTGTGAGCTGATAGTACATAATATATGTAGTAATGAAGTGCCACTAGGAAAAGGTCAAGATTTTTTTTAATTCCACATACAATTCAAATACATATCATAGTATTATATATAATCAAAATCATTTAATGTTTCATATAAAATAAAAAAATACCAAAATATTTTTTAATGTCTAATGAAAATGATTGGGCATTTGTAATTATAAACAGATGGCCAATGAAAACAATACTGTTTAAGTGTTTTATTCCCTTGAGACCAATATTTTTTCTTTTGTAAATCATGGATCATTATGGCTTTTAAATAGGAGCTTAATGCTTTGCTCTAATTTTTATATTAGATTGATGTGGCTTGAATGAGTAATAGTTAAGAATCGTTAAGTTCTTAGGTAAGTCAAAAATCTTTTTAACTAAAGCACACTTAGCGGTGGCTTTTTAATCATTAAAACTTAGATCTTTAGAGACTTTTACGTTTTTCTTAATCTTCATCACAAAATGTTTGATGTTATAAAAAAAAAGGAAAAATAAATAAAAAACGAAAATCGAAATAAAAAGTCTCTCACAGTGTAGAGTAATGGCCCTTAACCATCGTTTTAATTAAACTCAATGACAACTGATTACAGCAGTTGTCATGCTATTTCGTAATAGGTACAAATAATTAAAATAAGCCATTCTCTCTGCTCAGTTTTATTTACGCCAAAACGTATTAGGTACTTTTGGTCTATTCACCACACGTCAATAACACGAATTCTGACTCCAAAAAATACGTAATGGATAATTTTGTTTAACTTGGGCATCCAATATCTCAATAATGAAGTATTCATCACCGAAAAGTTTTTACATTAAAATTTAATGCATGTAAGGATAGAAGAAAACGTTACTGAAATATTAACTAAGAAAAGCATTAAGCAAAAATTCCTTCACAATTAATATGATTCGATTCATAGCTTTGTTGTGTATGTGGCTAATGAGTAAGTATTTCCTTTCTCATCTCAACAATCCGTGCTTATTTGAATTAGAAATAAATCCAAACCAGTGATTTTCAGTCTACATTCAGAACTATTTGTCATTGAACGTAAAATCCGATAAAATTTCAATATCAATACTATCAATGTATAAATGTGTTCAATGAATTTTAAAAATTTATTCGAAAAGTTTTTGAATATCGATAAGTTATAAATTAAATGTATGAATTTACTGAAGTTATTTTCAATATTTTGTAATAAATTATTTATATTCTATACAAGTTCAAATTGATATTCTTAATTTTCGTTTTTGACTGTGATTTTTATCCATTTTAGTAATCAGCAAAGATAGATACTTTAAGAATGTTAATTTTTACTTTTCTATTTCTTTGCCTGATATACATACCTGTATCTTAACTAACACTAATTTATTAGCAATTCTGATCATAATTGATATAGGTTATAGTTACAAATTAGCTCTCAAACTCTTGATTTAATTTATCGAATGATAATATCAGTCGACCAAAATGGTTGCGCAAATTAGATTGTTCATGAACAACATAGTATGCCGCGAGTCCACTGCTAGCATATTTTTGAGCACAAAACTTACGATCTATCATACCTGTTACCTGTACTGTTAGAATCTCGCCTTTACATTTTACACAGTCGTGGTGGACTGTGGTCAACGTCCAAACGCAGAGGTCGAATGTACTGACCTCTGAGGCTCATCGTACAGAGGTCATAATTCAATACTGACTCCATCAATCAGAGGGGTGACCTAACCTCAGTCGGTTGTGTAAATGTTCTACACTAATTAAGTTGTCACGTCAACTTGTAATGAAGAGATACGATCAACACTTCAAAGAAAAGATTTTAAGATATCTTTCTTACTTGATTATAGGTTTTTGGTTTCATAGATTTTGATAATCTTTTCACATGCGATCAAAAAAGCCTATGCCTTTGAGATTCTTTGAAACCATGTAAATAATTACTCTTCTAGCTTGTCATAATTAGACAAAACTAAGTGAGAGACATAATAAATAGACTGACTGTGACTGATGGTTATCTATAGGTAATTAACAAATTCCGTATCGACGAAACAGTTTTCTCTAATAAAATGAAAGCCCGCAAACTAACCCTATACCTACGTTAAGTTTACTACAAATAGTGTACAAAGTAAACAAGTAATCAACCCTCAACCGCCGTATGACGTAGTTTAGGTTCGATCGTAAAGTATCAATACAGTTTTATGTGTACGAGTTGGAGCGACAAATGTTAGTGACGTTGATATAAGCAGTGAACGGGTTGAATTTTGGGAGTCGTAAATCATTGGGAGGTTTGATTTAGATTTTTTAATTTTGGTTCAAAAACGTAGATGGCGAAAATAGAGGTTCGGAGAGGACATTTTATGAATTTAAATACTGTTGCTCTTTATTGGTTCTACCATGGTTCCCATTTATTTTTACTTAAGCCGTCCTACTATCTCTCTTCGCAGAATCAAATCAGCATTCTCACAACTTGACTTCTCAATACGGAATTACATCTATTTTCCAAGATGGCCGCGGGCGCGAACTGCAGAAACACATAAAAGGCATTATTTCGCTCCGTTCCAATTTTAAATCCGCGGAGATATTTTGCAGTCGAAGGAATGTCTATGGCTCTTGTTCGAAGATTTTCTGATCCGATTTTATGTTCGAAATTGCTGGTTTAGTTGTATTTATGGTCGTTTTGAATGGAGGAAGCATTCACATTTTAGGAGAAATATATATTCCATAAAGTCATACTTATCTTATACCAACAATATTTGAATAACGATTAGGGTTGATATTTTTATCAACCATTATTAATTTAATTAAATTCAATTTTAAATTGGGTACAAGAGTATCATACCTACGCATACCTAAAATTATGCATAGACCGCATTTTGCATTGGCCTTTGCAAAGCATTTTCGCAAAAATGTATTAACATTTTTTGCAGTATGTTTGCTCCTTACAGCGAATTCAATGCATACACTTAATTTTTATATTTCTTCTATCCCATTTTGTTCGCCTACACAACACGTGAGTATCCAATATGGCGGCTGACAGCTACAGATATCATAGTGACATCACAATATACCAAGATTATCGCCTACAGCTGCATCAGGTTGCAACGCTGATCGAAATACGATATCTTCGGATCTATCTTGAGAATAGTTTCTTACGCAACATTTTGAACTTGGATAGTACTTGTTTATACCGACAAGTATTGTAATATGTTTTTCACGCAACTTCACTCGCTTCCTGAAGGCATGACTTCCCGAAATCGGATAAAGTGTTATTCAGAAGAACCAGATATTAATGTTCAGTTATAAGTTTTCTCAAAATAATTCGTTGTATGTGACGGCTGTCGAATGCTTGTCGAATGTTTTAAATAGGATCATTACTTTGGATCATTCACATATGTTAAAGTCTGTTTCAAAAGATATAAGGGTCGTTTTCTCGTCTATTTCTTAAATGCAAATTCACTAGGATTACAGATCTATAGAACGTTTAATATCACCCTTAGCATTCGCTGGCTAGGTAAAATTGATAAAGACTAAAACCTTTACGAATAAATAAGTTGAATATCAAATATTTAGTGAAGTAGTTTAGATCTCCTTAAGTAAGGCTTTTACTTACACAAGTAACTTAGTTCCGTAACAAGTTGTTACCGGGAGAACTTTCTAGAAATGAAAGTTCTTTTTATTTCCTGAATTACTTCTAGTAGCTTTTAAGTAGGCATTAAGTATTCTGTTTTATTTGTAAAGTCTTAGATATAAGCTCAGATAAACTTAAATATTTACCTCTAGGCATAATTTAATTTAGATTTAAGTTTAGTGTTTCTGATCCTTGTAAATAAAAAGTTCATATTAATATTAATGAAGTTAGGTTTTCATTTGATTATATGACAACGAATCTACTAAAATTAACAAACAACAAAATTGGCCGATACCGACTACTCATATTTTACAATTCTTTCAAATAAAACAAGGAACAAATAAAATAAAAAACCAACCCCAGCTATCAATTACACTCCTACGTGCCAGTATTATCTATCTACGTGCCTATCACGGAGGAAGGAAAGATGAGCGGAGATGCCATAAGGCACCAGCCTCACTTACTTGACCTATCTAGGTCAAGAAACGTACGGTAGTTCTAAAACGATCAGTTATTATGAAAATAAAGCGGTGTTCGGGTTCCTTGTGAAATCAGTGACATCTGTCGGAGATTGGTCTTGGTCGGATGGTGATTTAGTTATAAAAAAACGGGGGATTCCAACGAAACGTATGAAGTTCGAGCTAGTATCTAACTTTCCTCGTTCCCCGAACACCCGCATTTTGGCGTTCAACGAAAGTACGAAGTCAGGAGATTTGGTGTTTGCATTTTGTATTCCATGGTTCATATACACTGATGAAGTCATAATTCCAGGTCATTGCACACCCCGAGGACACGGTGGACCACACAGTCCAGGAGTGCCCTGCGTGGCAAGGGCACCGCCGGGTCCTCGTCGAGGCTTTGGGCGGCGACAACCTCTCGCGTCCAGCCCTGGTTCAGGCCATGGTCCGGGGCGAGAGGGAATGGGATGCCGTCGCCTCCTTCTGCGAAGCGGTCATGCTCGAGAAGGAGGAGGCGGAACGCCAGAGAGTACGCACCTCTCATCCCGGCTGCCGCGCTGGACTAGGTAGACACCATGGGCGCCGGGTGTCGCGTGATGACTCCCGGCCACCGTAGGCGTGGGTCTGTGGGCGGTGAGTTCAGGTGGCTCATCGTCCCTCTGTCTGCTTAGACGACAGACCCGTGTCGACGGCGCGCGTTGTTCCACGCGCTCCTCAAAAAGATGTCAGCAACCCCAGGGGGCCCAGCAGGGCCAAGGCCTGCCGGGGCTGCGGGTTGTTCGAAAGAGATGCCGCGGCCCTGGTACATAAAAGGCCTATGACGGAACACGACGGTTTTTAGTCAGTAAGAGTCTGACACTCCCTCACCGCAGCTAACCCACAGCGCGAGGGGTCATTTGATGATTTTTGACGTCGGAAAAAAAAGTCATTGCACACCATTCCAATTTATTACTAAATAGCCACGGTCTACTGTTTAGATCCTCTATAAATCTGAATTGTGCAGAGCAGACATTTAATCCTGTGCTGCAGTGAATTTGCGAAATCAGGGAGATATTGTTTATCGAGTTTCCTTTGTACAAACA
This sequence comes from Helicoverpa zea, assembly GCF_022581195.2. Classification (NCBI taxonomy): domain Eukaryota; kingdom Metazoa; phylum Arthropoda; class Insecta; order Lepidoptera; family Noctuidae; genus Helicoverpa; species Helicoverpa zea. The sequence goes on along the minus strand of NC_061456.1, from coordinate 832,905 downwards.
TAACGTATTGACTGTCCAATTTTCTAGCTGGAGAACTCCAAAATAAATATGATTTTGTTAGCTGACCTAGAATTAGCATATACCTAAGTAGGAGGTATAGATTAAGACCCCGAAGCGTTAGGGTTAAAATGAAATGCTTTTTAGCTATGTCTGAAAGTACACCGTATGCCTACCAAATATTTATATACAGTTGGACATTTATTGCCCTATATTTATTTAACAAAATTGATAGGGTTCCAAAATAACATAGTACAGGTTTCTGCTAATAAATAAAACTACCTCAAGTGTAAGAAACTCCGGTCAGCAGAAAAAATACTCCCTAAATTGTAGCCCAAAAGTCAACAAGCATGGATTTTTCATTTATCAATGTCCCAGACATAAAGCAATAATCAAATAACCGTATATTTCACCTTCCAAGATACACCGTATACATTTACTGAGAAAATAAGGCAATGCATTGGAATGTCAATCTTATAATTGAGCTCATAAGATCTCTTTTGAATTGGGGGGACGTTTTGGGGTTTTTATGTGTCCCGGAGGGCCTTTGAATGGCCTCGTCGCATCTAGTGCTCTTCAGAACATCAAGTAGTGACGACTGACCCGCATTAAATTCGGGCTTACAATCTATACAGCTTGTGCTCATATTTCTAAAGTTTATTCAGGCCCATAGAAAGCTGCACCCGTGTGTTCCTGAATAAACGTGACTTGTTTTGTATGTTACTGAAATGTTACCAAAACAGTGGTGCGTGAATCTGTTCAGCGCTTTAAAGTGAAATTTTACAAATGAATAAGTATTTTAAATTGTTATTCTATGATCGAGTGATTATGAACTTCTATGGGTTTAAAAATAAACTTTGATTTGATTTTTGAGGTAATAATTTAATCCGAAAATACGGTTGCGTAGGCAACTACTTTAATTGAAACTGTACAAAACAGAATATTTATAGGAAGGTATTGGGAAATCAAAATTTTATACATAAACAGAAGTTCAGAGAAATGTCTATAAATAAATTAATTTTAAGTCCATTTATTTATACGCGAAATACGTGTAAATTCAATCTACGGGTTACCGAGAAAAATTATACCTATTGGCTTTTGGAATAAAAACATTATTATGAAATAAGTACTATATTTTTTTCCTCTACGGTAGATTTTAGGGTTCCGTACCCAAAGGGTAAAACGGAACCCTATTGTTTTCGCTCCGCTGTCCGTCCGTCTGTCACCAGTCTGTATCTCATGGCCCGTGATAGATAGAGAGCTGAAATTTTCACAGAAGATGTATTTTTGTTGCCGCTGTAACAACAAATACTGAAAACTAGAATTAAATAAATATTTTGGGGGGCTCATACAACAAACGTAATTTTTTTTCCTCATTTTCTACATAATGGTACGGAACCCTTCGTGGGCAATTCCGACTCGCACTTGGCCGGTTTTTTCTTTCTATCATCCAGGTAAGAGAGGCGTTGCGCATCTGTGAAACTTCAGTAAATGAGTTCGGTAAATAAGAATTTCCTTTAGTATTTACATTTTGTTTACTAAATAATTCAACGGACAGTTTGTAATCTGTTCGTATATTTATACCCTTATCGTTTATGAAAGGGTCTACCGTAAAGTCCAATGGGACGTCTAATGACATTATCATATATCCTGTGAATATAGACCAAAAGTACCTATTTATTATATCAAACAAAAGTCAAACAGTGTTATTCCTGAATTCAGAGATATGTTTATTGAATTTGTGTTTAGAGTTACTTGTAACTCGAACCGGGAAACATTTTGCATGCATAGGACGTCAAGTTATGCGAAATTAAATTGCAGTTCACCATTGAGTTTTGCGAGAATTATACAAAGGTTTTATTATATCTGTTGTAATATGGCATTATTGTTGAAAGTAAAAGTCAGAAATAATAGTAACATTTATAGTTAAAGTTCTAAAATTTGTATTTAATACAAATTAGAAAAAGGGTCTCTTATCGTACTTGTAGATTTAGCAGTTACAATGAAATTGCTACTGTCTTAAGTGTAATGATTTTTTGTTTTTATTTTTCTTTACCATTTACGGTTGCATTGAATATCTGATGAATGTGAGTTCTTTTAATTTCGTTGTTCTGTTTATCCTTTCAAGAAAAATACATCTTCATAATATTGTATTCTTGCACAAAAGTTTGCATTGTACGGGACCGAACCCAATATTTGAACACGTTTTACAAGGTTTTTGAACTGAAATCCTGTTTGATTTACAAACTGCTTCAGTCTATTATTTATTAGGTATACAAAGACGAGGGAAAATATATTCGTTCTGAACGAAATAGCATTTTGTGAAGCTTTGTCCCTTTACATCGTATTGAGATCTGAATTTGATTTGTGTAAATTGGGGATCAATACATAAAATAAATTACGATCGTTTTCACATGTATTTTAGAACATTGGAATTCCGATTGGGGCTTAGAAATAAGACTGACATTTCTTATCACCAGTTCTCAATATTTATGCAAATTAATATCTCTATTTTACCCCGTGGACATTTATGAAGAAGCCTGAAATTCATACCCAATTTTTGACAATTGCCAAATTCTGAATGGATATTGAGAAAAAATTGCACAAATTCCGTTCATCGTGCCTTAAACCCGATCGGAGCTGATAACGAAACTGAAACGTGTAACGCTTAGTCACATTTATTTTTCAGTCGGTACGAAGGTCTTCTATGAATAGCGAGGCAGTATCATGCGTCACACATGTATGCAATTATCGTCACTATTGCAAACTCTTTCAATGCACTCTCTAACTAGACTACTGGGAAAATGAGTGAGTTTGAAAATCAAATTAGTATGACTTTTTCTAATGTTGAAGTGAATGATGACGTTGAAAGCTGTTTCCACAGTACTGGCTATTCCCTACGATTCCACCCACGTCTCGAGGGTAACTGGATAAAAACCCTATTCCCTATTCAATGAGTGTGCCCAAAATTATAATTAGCTCAGTAATTTTTTCAACAGGAAGTCAGACAGAGAGTTATTTTCACATTGATAAAATTGGATTAAAGAGATCTTTAGAACGAGTTAAAATATGCAGCGCTGGAAAATTATTTCGTGCCTAAATATATAAACTGTATCAACGAGTATGTGATAAAGAAAAAATTGTGTGGCAAAAAGAACAAATAAGAAACATATTTTTCTTTAATTTACATCCCAGAGCATATGGAAACCATCCCTGAAAAGTTTACGAGTTTTATTTTGTACTTTGTATCTTATTTGGAACACTATCAAAGTTTTATAGTGTAGGTGTGCTGTCATGATGGATCTTCATTTGCAAATGAGCTTCTTTTATTACAGTTTTATACCAAACGTTAATTGAATTGAAGTTTTATTTTCAGGTGAAAAACAAAGCAATAAATGACGAATTTAGTTTATTATTTTTTGGACCTTGGTGAAAAGCGGAATAGATGTAATGACTATTTTTATTAATGGAATATTATATTTCTCCTTAGATTAGTAATAGGTACCTATTTGTGTCTTGAGAAGGGGTATCGGATTGCCTAGGTAATTGGGTTGATTGGGCAGATATCGCATGTTTAGGGAGTCGTTGTATGTGCTTACACTGATACTCAGCTGCATATCGTACACTGAAAACCTGTTCAATATACTTAGGATATGACTAGATTGATGATAATAATATAACATTGAATTCTACTTGAAAATAAAAATTGTCATCAATAAAACGAACGACAACTCCGAAGTCAATGACCGGTAACAAAATAAAGCACCAATTATAAAAGGGCCGTCAAACCCTAATACAGTTCCGAATCCAATTAATTGGGAATTTCATTAAAATGGAATATATTGGCTCATTTCCTCACTTAAACGAGTCGGTCCCTGAATGCTTTTAACCAATCGTTGGAGGCCATTAACGTGTCACTGTTGGCAAATTCTGTGGACATATGGACGGACGGACATGGGTTTTTAATCTGTGCTATAATCCTGCTGGTATTATCGTAGTTTGTATGCCTATGTGGATGTTTGTTACTCTTTCACGCAAAAACACCGGGATGGATTTTGATGAAACTTAGTAGTAATATACCTAGCTTATAATAATATATCTAAGTAACTTATTAGCTGTTTTTATAAATGTTAGTGAAGGAGTAGAAACTGACGGTATTACATGAAAAGATTTCCAAAACGAGTGATTATTACTTCTCGTATATTCACTTTATATCTTAAAAATTGACAGCGATATAAAAAAGATGCTTGCAATCAAGTACTTATTCCATTTCCCCAGCAGTCAATTGGTTTTATTTCAGTTAAAAGAAGTATATCTATATGTATGTATGTCGTGTATATTATACGTGCTTTTTCATAGCTCTTTCACGACACTTTTGTCGGAGCAAAAATGAATATTTTTTACATGTACTGCAAATGACAATTTTATTCTTAACATTTAATTTGAATACCTATCTCTGTCGACTGTATCGTCCTTTGATGTTTCAGAATATACTTCATTAAATATTAAAAATAATTAATATAATTCAGTAAGTGTCTAGTTATTATATAGATCGAAATAATTTAATATTTTGAATATATTCACCGCTTTATGAAAATGATATCTTTACTAGATTTATTGAAATATTTTTACATTTTAGTTGACTTAGGACATTAATTATTTCATCTAAGAACCTACATATTATTATTATTAGAGTTCTGATTTTTCAACGGCTATTACACCAAAAAACAACTTCAACGTCCATCAGACGAGACTATGTAACCCTTTAGACGTTCCAGTGCTTAAACAAACATTTGAACTACCTAAGTTTTTTTGTACTCGTATATCGTGCCATGTGACGTTAAAAGACTAAGCCCAAAGGCAATGCGACACAGTCAAAGCTAAACGTTTTTGTTTGAAATGTTAGATGCGTTTAAATCAGATTTGTTAGTTTTAGTCAGTTAACAGAGTCCAAAACGTCAGCCATTACTGACGGTTCAGTGACCTCATACACATTACTGAACTTTGTATGGCACAAGTCTACATGTTACCTTAACGACCGCAGTACGAAGCTTGTCTCGTAGGAAATACTTCCCATACGCAGATAAAAAGTAGTTTGTACCTTGCTCGATAAATAGACTCGATATGTAATTCTGATTACATATTTTAGTAGTTCCCGACGTTAGCGCGTTTACGCGTCAAACTAAGTCTAGCTTTGTGATAACACTATAATAATGATTTGATGCAAAATTAATTATCAAAGACACAACATTCAATAACTTGGATATATAATACCGATTTAAGCCGAACAACCTGGCATCTACAGGAAATCAAAGCCACAACCGCAATTGTAACAACGAAGGTATTCGAACATACAAATACCACCCAAATTATGACAAACAATGGAGAGAGATCTCCCGAATCGAACTGTCCACGTCTGTGCCACTATGGGGGAAAGGTACCCTCAGTTATTAGTCTCTAGAGGGCGCTATTGTTCACCTGATTATCTATCAGTATGTCTGTTAAGATATATTTTTGTTTGTTACGATTTCTTGGTTAGGTTAGCAGTAGTAGTTTCTTGGCAGACGTTAGAAGGTCAACGATCGAATATTAACTTTCTACTATTGTAATAACGTTAAAAATTATTTAATAATTTTGACAGATTGTGGCTGTTCAATTTTTGAACAGTTGACACTAAAAAGCTGGATTAAACACCAGGGTTTTTTTAAAAAAAATAATTTAAGGTCGTTTTATGAGGGTGCGTGCTGTAGTTCCATTAGGTTCCGGATGACCACTAAGCATTCTGTGAAATCTTGTCAAACAGTTTGGTTTAGCCCGTAATGTGTTCTTTTAAAGCTACTAGAATATAAAGCTGTAGAGTTCGTTTTATCGTTTGAAATCACAGATTTGTAGAACTATCCTAATTCGGAAAAGTATGTTTGAATTAGGAATTCTAATTTTAGAAGAACGGTAAAACCGCATATTACTACTAGTGTTACAGAATAGTGTAAGTTCAGCAGGTGACGGTTTATTAGTCTTTAGAGAAAAACGTGACTTCTTTGTTCAGCAGATTTACTTGTGAGAAACTGATCTAGCAACTATTCACAATGTCTTTAAATAAACTTATTACAGTAACGTGGAGGTGAATTCTGTAGAATGAAGAAATTATGTGTTTTGTGTGTATGTTGTATTTTTCATGTTAGGAAGATAGAAGACCTACATTTTAGAACATACCTAATTGCGTTCTCAGTGTTTGCGTTACCAAAAAGGAGGAGGTTCTGAATTTGGTTCTACTTTTTATCATACTCTTATTTTAGGAAAGTAAACTAACTTCTTTGTGTGTGTTCCTAACAATATTTCTAGATTTGTTAATGCATTTTTTTTAATTCGTTAGCGGCCTTATTAAATGACTTATTCTTCACAAAAACCAATATAATTCTCAGGACAAATCTTTCTGAAAAATAAAGTAGGAATAATCCTATAAACACTTACCATAAGTAAGTGTCCTAGATTTTCAGTAGTAAAAGGTCGCACGATGTACAAGTTGCGATGAAATGGCAGGTGAGAGTTTTCAACTTTCCCCCGGGGATACACAGTTTATGCAGCAAACGAAGTGGCTTTGGAGATTCAAAACTTTCTATTAGATACGGTGAAAGTAAAAATATATGCACCTTTTTTTTTTTTTTTCCGACGTCAAAAATCATCAAATGACCCCTCCCGCTGTGGGTTAGCAGGCAGCGGTGAGGGAGTGTCAGACTCTTACTGACTAAAAACCGTCGTGTTCCGTCATAGGCCTTTTATGTACCAGGGCCGCGGTATCTCTTTCGAACAACCCGCAGCCCCGGCAGGCCTTGGCCCTGCTGGGCCCCGCTGGGGTTGCTGACATCTCTTTGAGGAGCGCGTGGAACAACGCGCGCCGTCGACACGGGTCTGTCGTCTAAGTAGACAGAGGGACGATGAGCCACCCGAACTCACCGCCCACAGACCCACGCCTACGGTGGCCGGGAGTCATCTCGCGACACCCGACGCCCATGGTGTCTACCTGGTCCAGCGCGGCGGCCGGGATGAGAGGTGCGAACTCTCTGGCGTTCCGCCTCCTCCTTCTCGAGCATGACCGCTTCGCAGAAGGAGGCGACGGCATCCCATTCCCTCTCGCCCCGGACCATGGCCTGAACCAGGGCCGGACGCGAGAGGTCGCCGCCGCCCAAAGCCTCGACGAGGACCCGGCGGTGCCCTTGCCATGCGGGGCACACCTGGACTGTGTGGTCCACCGTGTCCTCGGGGCTGTCCGCACAATGGTGATACCCGGGCGCCTCAGGCAGGTACCTCCCTAAACAACCGTGTCCGGTGAGGACCTGCGTCATGCGGTACGTGAGGGCGCCGTGACTCCTCCCGAGCCACTCCTCAAAGAGGGGACTTACCGCCACGATGGTGGCGTGCCCTGCACTGGGTTGCGACAGTCGCTCCCTCCAGGCCACCATGAGATCGCGCCGGAGCTCCGCCCGCTGCGCGACAACTTGCCGCGGCAACGGGGTTTCCCCCCGGCGCTGAGCCTCCTCGCGCCAGTCGTACAGGCGCAAGAAGACCCTCGCCTCCAGATCCCACGGTGGCAGTCCAGCAAGTAGGCCAGCTGCTTCGCGGGAGATCGTGCCCCACCTATCACCCTTTGGGGCACGTTCAGGTAGCGTACAGCCCGCGGCCGTACCGAACGTGCCCATACCGGGGCCCCGTAAAGGGCCATGGACCGCATGACCCCCGCGTAGAGTTTACGGCAGGGGGCGTTTGGGCCTCCCAGGTTGGGCAGGAGCCGCTTGAATGCAGCACCTGCCTTCTCCAGTTTGGGGCCCAAACGTCGGAAATGCTCGACGAAGTTCCACCGGCCGTCGAGGACGAGTTCCAGGTATTTCATCGCCCTCTCGACGCCGATGGTAACCCCCCCCACCGTGATTTGGGAGCCTGAAGGTGGCGCGTTCCGAAGCCCATGAAAACACATGGCCTCGGATTTGTGCAAGGCCACCTCCAGGCCCAGCAGCTGGATCCTCTCGATGACTGTCGCAACCCCGCGCGTCATTATGTCGGCCGCCTCCTGGTGCGACCTCCCTTGTGCAAAATATATGCACCTTAGCGCATAAATATGTTGGTATCGCGAATTAGATATCGTTTCGCAGTTTGTTTTATGTAGTATGTTATTTTGTCCTAGCTACCGCATTAGGTAAGTATATCTTATAATAGGCTATAATGAGTCAAAAATAAATAAACAAAATATTCAGTTAGTAGACTACACTGATGTGTTATTGTTAAATAGTTAAAAATTTTGAAGTTGCAGAAATTCGTTCCATAATTGGTGAAATGTAAGTATTCCATAATTGATCTTAATTCGTAGGTATTTAAGGGTTTAATATAAATGTAATACTTACTCAATATTAATCAAAGTTACATAAAATCAGATGAGTCCCATAAATAAAAACATTCCATAATTTATTGCGATGCGTAAAGAACGCTTAAAATTTCATCATGAATGGAACGCTACAAAATTCTGCACATTGAAAATTCCACGCGATCCATTCAATAACATCCGATTTCATTCATGTAAACATTAGTAGGTATAAGAGCTCCCGCACACTACAAACTTTTAGTCGGCCGATAGTTTGTTTGGTCTCTTAAATCAGTATGAAGATGAATATTAGGTAGTACGCAAATTATAAAGGTCAGATTATTATCCGGTAACAGACAGGCTGTAATCTTGTTAGAAATTCTAAATAAAAAATCAGGCAACAGTGGGCCGACTATTTAGACTGTAGTTTGCACGAGCGCTAAGAGTTTACTTTCCGAAATATTTCATTGACGCTTCCATTAATATCTGTGCGATTCCAAACAATATCGATTTAAACTTTTGCAAATAGACGTCAGTTAGTTTAGTAAGTGTATTTTTCCATTCTGTCTACACTGAGTTCAGTAATCTATTATTTTTACGTCTCTATTAATAAACCCGACTCAACTTTGAGAAATAGTGGTCACTTCAAAGATATTTAGTTCTAACAATTATGACCAAAAATGAGAATTTTACGTACTTTTTCTTTCATCACAAAAATAGGAATATCAGAAAATAGAACGGCATTTTTTCCCACATAAGCCTCTTCAGTATTTTAAAAATTGGAGTTACGGAGGAAAGTGTGGAGTTCCTCGATCGGATTACTTCAGGTTTTCATGAAAAAATAAAACTTCTAAATACAGGTACTGCCCCATTGATACTGTTTTCTACTTTTTTAAAAAAAAAATAGGGTTTAGATTTAGTATGCCAGACGTGACACCTGTCATAAATAAGTACTTTAAGACATAATACCTTACAAGCTTGAGATTAATGATCGATGCTTGGGTTTATCGATATCGATCAAGGTTAAGACTATGCTTATAGAGGGATGATCGGTTATTAAAGCAAAAAGATGTCCCGAATTTTAAAGTATTTTCTTTCTATTATTTGTAGGCTTATAGCCACAAGCCTACAAGAGAAATATTGTGCTTAGTTTGTGGCTATAGGCCTCTAAATTCACTTTTAGTCAATAAACATTTTCTTTAGGTCTTGGTTAGTCGTTGCAAGTATTCTATGAGGAAAGGATTAGGTTTTTGAGTTACGCATGTGGAAGGACCTTGTAGACAGGCCATAATAAATACTAATTTACGCAGTTCATGATTTCTGGTATATTCTTGGCCTTGGAAAAGATACGTATTAATTATTCAAGTCTCACATTCCATAAACGTATATTTTCTCTAATACCAAGCCAGACTAGACTATTCCATAAATTTCGATGAAATAACCATCACGTTTCGTACTAAGGGACACTTTACAGGCCTCTTAGTGAAATGGATTCGAGTGAAGGAACAAAATGAGGCTTATTATACTCCATTATACGATATAAGTGAGAGGTATATAAGAGAGCCTAAACTGACCAATCACACTGTTCTTTAGACCTTAAGATCTATATTTTTTTATCTCGAATTAGTTATCTAAAAGGCTTGTCCCTGTGAGAAACATATTTGAGAACTAGGTTTGGAAAGTGCTATCAAGGAATACTTGTAGTACACCAACTTGCAAGTTTCATATATCTTTAAAGTTTATTAAAATTGGTATCTTTGAAAAAATACTTCTAAAAAAAACATTGTAGTTTTGCTGAAAAACAAGTCTGTAATGTCAAGTGCACTGTAGACTTCAACGAACCAAACGCTTTTGACTTTTTCAACTTTATTTTTGGTTATTTTACTAGTTTGTTATTTTATTTCGTTTATTTTTTCGGTGTGTCATCAAAGCCAATGCTTTTTTCTTTTTTTTTTTGCTTTTGTTTTATATTTGGAATTTTTTCAACAATTATCTTGATGGTTCAGGTCTTTTTTATGCATATTAGGAAATAAATGCTTTTTCTTTTCATTTAACTCGTTTTTTTCTCATTAAATGTATGTTATTATTCATAATAATTATTTTTATTTCTTTATCTCCGTCTGTTACACAAAACACATTTTAGGTAAATTCTATTACTTTGGTTTCTAGGAAAAAAAGTATCTGCAGAATGACTACGCAACTTGTCAGACAGAATCTGAATACAAGAAATAAACTTTTCACAATAGCTAGAATCAATCACTGGCTTTAAACATCTGTATCGTCGACTCATTCAGGTTTTCAGGTCAAACTTTTCTTCGTTCTTAATTGGAAAAGTTTAATTGAAGTCGAGTTTAATTAATTGTATGCGCGTGTGCTTGAAAATATGTTGTTTGGAATTTGCATTTCCTATTAATTTTAAGATGTGGAGGGATGAGGGGAGATTTGAAGTTAGTAATTATACCAGCATCACATAATAGGGGTCATATTGTGGCGAATATTTTGCGGCGGTTGCAAAATATTACGTCAATTTTTTTTTCATAATTTGTACTTTTTATCTGCTAAACAGAGGAGACTATGTAATGAAAATGGAATTTATTATTAAATAAATAGTCCTAAGTGAGGTTTGAGCTGCAATGCAAAGCGAACCAGCTAAACACTTGTCTACTACATCCACCGTGTTTTCGTCACTCAACAAGATTTACATTATCAGGCGACTACACAAATAACAACTATTAAACAAATAATGACGTAATGAACTCATCGTGTCTTTAATTATACGTTTACGATCTCGTAAACCAGTCCATGAAGCGGTTTTTACAACAACATTTAGTGCAGTACATAAAAACAACCTGTATATAACTATTATTTCATTATGTACTGAGAATTAAGTCGTTACGTGTTGTCTTGAGTTTGACCAGAAGTGAACCATTTCAGTCTATTTTCACCTATGGCTAATGACAATGATTGTGTTTTGTTTCCATGCAGGAGTTGATAGCGTTATGTTTTAAAGAAAATAATATGCTTTAAATAGGCTACTAGAGTTATACTTAAATATGCGTAGATACTGTAATTTGGGTAGAACATGGTAAACAAAGCCTTATTATCTGCGGAAGAAATGGTTTATTATTTTTTAAATAAGACTTCGTAGATGAAAGTAGAATGTTGAATGTCCAGCCATTGCCCATACATCGCGCTATCTCATAGCGTTTATGTTGTGAAACAAGAACAAATACACAGTAAAACTCTAAAGCACAGAGAGCAGAAAAAATTTCAAGCCAAAAAGATAAAAAAAATCACAGAACTCTGTAGATAACTCGTCAGTACTAATTAAAACTACTAAAATTTTGGTTAAACGAACAAACTGACCACAGATTAAAAACAATTTAAAAAAACACACAAAAACAGTTTCCACACAGAAATATTAAAAATTGCTCCAAAACTCAGTCTGCCTATATTTGGGTTTTAAGCATTAAATACGGTTAGCAAAGCAAACGTTTGGTGCGACCTTGAACGACTTTGCCCACTTAAATTAAAACCGGGAAAGGTTCAAAGCATTAATGAAGGTATTTAAAATGTTTGCAGATTAAATTATTTGTAATTGGGAGTTATTAATTAGATTCACGCAGTTCACATTTTCAGTTTTTGTTTAATGTCGCTGATTTAGGTAAACAAAACGTCCAAGTAAATTTTGACTAGATAGACTAATTAATTAGTTAATTATCATCCACATTCTTGAAGGAATCAGCCAGCATTTTATCAAACACCAGCATTTGGATATACACACATGCATTCTCTATTTAATTCCCTAGTCATACCGTCAGTTGCACAAAGCTCCATTAAAGTAAAAGCTTCTTTAACACTTTCTTTGTCAACAAGATAAAAAGTGGCCGCAATAGATTTAATGAAGCTTTATTTTTAATGGAGCTTTATTCAACTGACGAATAGTCCTTTAGGACCAACATTTACATACATTGTGGAACTCTCTTAAAATCCACAAAGCGGTACGATGTGGGATTTGAACACGAGACTTCTTGCATAGCAGCTACGTTTTACGACCACTAAACCGAGGCTGTGGTCTGATGGTAGGGATTACAAAGAAACACGTGCCCGATACAATGCAACTGTAACCACGCGCCTACGCTTGTTTTCAGCTAAAACAACAGTGTTCAATACTTTATTTGCAATCGCTTTAAAACATTCCTTTTCAGTCTGTTACATTACACGTGTTTACATTTATATGCAGCTGTAATAGAAAAAAGGAGAGGTCAATTGTATACTGTAGTTGTATCTATACTACTGTGCTAATATTTTAAAGAGGCAAAGCTCTTAGATTCTCAGAGATTGTGATGCAGTGAATTTACATGATTCTACTGATGCGATTAAATCTTTTAAAGATAAAAATAGGAAGCTAAAGTGTAGTTTCGTCAGGACTCTTTACTCATAAGAAACAGCTAGGAAGAAACAAAAGAGATAAAAAAATATACTTGTAAAATTCGGCTGCAATTTTATTTTTTTCTCATTTCTCGTCAACTTAAACTTTTCTCTCCATGTACACGGATATAAAGCTTTCCTATTGATCGGGCCCCTATCTTCGCTTCAGCATCGAGTTCTTTGTGCTGAAGCCAGCGAGTGTAAACTGAACATCCCACTCAGATAGCGCTCCAACTACTTCGAGTAGTATTTTACACGGACCAGGTAACTGTTTCCTATAGTGAAGTCGTTACTTCGTGTGGGAGATTAATGCGGTTCCTTTAGACAAGAAATCGTTTTGTGCGGAATACGAATAGTAGTATTTTAACATAAGCTAATTGTGCTTACGAAGTGTACCTACCAAGAAGCAAATTCTTGAAGGTGTACTTTCATGAAAGCATAAAAAATCAATTTCTCATTTATAATTTTAATCTTTCCCATATTTCTTGTCCTAAGGAGTGAGATTAATATTGTTAATTGCTCTAGAATCAATAAACTCCGGGTTAATGAGGATTCCCTAATTAAAAGATTATAAGATCTCCCGGAACGCCTCGAGGCTATAACCCTCTGAAAGGGATCCAGGAGATCAGGGACTATGTAAATAAAATGTCTGGGTACTTCTGTAATCAAATGTAAGCGATTTTTCAATTGAATTTCAGCACATAATAGATTATTTACGTTTCAGTTAAAAAACTACCTAATCGACCTTGTACTTGTGCCACTAGTACGAGTATGAATTCATAAAAACTTAATTGAAGTTTACTCACAGATTTTCGTTAAGAATGCAAAAGTTCGTATTACGTGTAGAGTACGTGTAGTATTTTAACGTTTAAAAATATTAGAAATAACTAGCTTTTCTCGCGGTTTCACCCACTTTTGTGGAAACTACTTTCGGTAGCCAAACAAAACAAAGCTTGTGTCGCCAGTTTCAGTACCTTCAGAGCTTTTGTAAAATATATATTGGTATTTTTTCTATATAATATTATTTGTAAGTAGGTATTGAGGTATAGATTTCTTCAAACTGTTTACGAGAAACTAGAACTTTCTTAGAGAATTTCGTGCTAAGCCGAGTACTCATAATATTATTTTTTATGATTTTTTCCACCACCTTGGTCGTGTCGAAATAATTTGTCTTCTTCATCATTAAAAAGTTTTTGCGTGACTCAATCAAAAGTCTCGATCTTTTTTATGATACAAGTTTTGGTCTAGAAATTTTTAAGAGAGATATTGATATTATAGATGAGTATTTTTTATGTCACTAGTCAATAAAGAAGTTTCAGTTTCTTTTGATAAAATAGATTTTTAGTAAATAATAAATAATATAATCTATGAATTATGACGAAGAATAAGTTTTTTATCTAGAAGATAAGCTAGATGGAATCATATTTACTTATAAATAAAGCCAAATTCTAAAGAATTCTTAGTTACGATATTATTAATTTATAGAATACTTTAATAGTTATTTGTTATACAAGAGTGCAAAGTTGCTTTTTAACCGCGGGCTCAATTTTGATGACCGAGCAAGCGAAGGATTCTAAAATTGGAACACGAGCGTAGCGAGTGTTTCAATAATTAGAATCCTGAGCGATAGCGAGGGAATCAAAAGAGCACAAGGTGAAAAATCTTTGCACTCGAGTGCAACACGTAACTTTTCATCCCACCTCCGAGGAAATTACTAAACGTAAAAAAACAAAATGGCGCGCACACATGAGTATCAAATTAAAAAGAAGTTCTCATTAAAGTTCATTTATTTGAAAACTCAGTTTAAAAATGAAACGAGGTTAAAAATCGATGTAAAAACAATAATAAAAATTACTCAATTAATTGAATAATTATTTTAAGCAGTATTTTATATTCTATTTAATATGTATTTGTTTGAAGTCTTATCAAGATTGTCACAAATGGAGTATTGCACACGATGTTCTAAATTCAAATCACTTTGCCGCTCTAGAGGATAAAAACGGCTTTTGCGCTCAGATATCAAAGGGTAAAATTACTCTTTCCGAGATGGTGGGATGAAAATTATTTTTCTATATTGACATTGGAATATTTATTAGTTCCCAAGGTTAGTTGTCGAAAGATTTATATGTTTACTTCGTATGATTTAGAATTATTGTTTTTTTTACTAGCCTTTATGTACAACACATAAAAAAAACGATTTATAAAGACAAAACCTAAACGTGAAAAAGATTTAATCACTACGCTTTACCAGTCTGATTAATGATCGTATTTTATTTTTATTACCAGACAGACTGTTACCAATTGTTGTGACGTAATCCTTATATTAGAACGCTTTTATACTAGCGGATTTAACGCTCGGTTTTTTCGCTTAACACCGAACCACAGGTTTTTCATAAAATTTACAATATAATATAATTGCATGCGATGACGCCTGCAATCGCGCGACGGATTTGAGTGTATACGCGAGTCTGTATAAGATATTGCGTAAGCCCTATTATGATTACCACAGACTGAGTTTCAATGGCTTAGTAACCAATAAGAGATATCTAAATATCTTAGGGATCGAAGGCAAACTTCAAATCAATATTATAATTAGCTTAAGATATCCAGGTTAAAGGGATCCTACCGTTAAGGCTTAAGCTTAGTGTTCGCTAGTATTTGTGCTTGTTCAATAAATAGTTTGATAAAGCCATGGAGGAGAAATATGGAGGATAATGATTGAAGTGGAAACTTACGGATTAATATTATGAGGGGTGCCAAAAAATTGTTCAGTTAAGCAGCTGTTGCTGACTATGATGTGTCTGTTGGGTTCATTTCTGGTTTTAATTTACTAGTACTGAGAGTTTTTCTATGGCAGAATGAACATATAGATCTATGGCCCTATAGCTGGCACACATATTTATCTACATAGCTGTATATTTTTATTGTAGGTCCCATAAGCAAATCCCATAACATACGTATGCAATAATGCCATATATTGTATAATTGATTACTTCCCCATGCCCCAGTAATCGTGATTTCATTACCAGCAGCTTTCATTACCATCCTCGCGACTGAATTTACATATCCTGTTATTCGCGAATCCGGCAGTAATTTCATATTATTTATGACAGCATTTCCCCTCAATATCCTATGGAAAATAATTGTGTTCAAAACTGTAAAGTGCCAATTTATGTAAAACAGAAGGTTCCAATTTATTGGGTGCGGGTTGGTGCGATTGCGAATACTCCCAAAGTAAGTGTTTAATTTTATGTTATTCCGCCTACTGATTTCCCAAAACAAAATTTTACAGAACCAACCCTTTTAGTAAACTGCTTATTTTGTTACCACGTAAACAGATATTATACCTTTACTTGAAATTCGCTAAATTACAATCCATTACGTGTTTTGAATCCTACACTCGTTTTCCGGTATAGATGGCAAAATACCTATATTTTTTTATTCAACAAACCATGTTTGCGGAAATAGATTATTTGAATGTAAATGGGATTATGCGGGAACAAGGAAGACATCATAATTCTGAATAATTTAATCCAATCATCTAAATGAAAAGCGGGACACCTATTGAATATAATATTTGTAGGAATTAATCTGTAAGTACCCAAACACAATGCTTTAATTCCCACAGATTGATAAAACCATACCTAGTACATAAGCATATTGGTACATTTACATTCAAATGAAAAACCGTCATTAAACAATTTGAAAATCTAAAAGCTCTGAACTAAAGATTGAATTTACAACAAACCCATTATTGAATTCATAAGTACATTTTGCTGCTCCTGATATTAAAAACGCTTTGCTTTTGATCAAGTCATCAACTCCCACTGATCAGAAAATAATATTCCTATCAAGTGCAAGTTAATAGCGTTTACTGCAGAATTATGAGGGAATTGGGTTAATATACGATTATCCCGAAACGAGTTTTATAAGGCAGATAACTAAACAGTATTTTGGGAAAATTATATACTGTTAATCAGAAAATAATGTTGAAATGAGATAGACGGATTGGTTGAATTTGAGCATTTTATTGGATTGAAGTAGTTATCTATGTTTATTGAAAATTGATTTGTATTGTTAATTGAAATAATGCCAATTTTGTTGAGATAAGAGGTTATGAAGTTTTTGTATAGAAATACGTAATAAGTACTTACACCTACAGCACGGTGCAGGAAACAAAAAACCTGGAAAGAAATTAAACTCACTTTCAGTAAAACAGCTCAAATAATTCACTGAAAATAATCAACATCGCCCAAAATACTTAAAAAATCAGTATAGTAAAATCTAACTTCTACATAGTCAAAGATGACCACGACGATACGAAAGTAATTTTATATACCCAGAGGACGTAAACTCGACAGTTCGGTTCAAAATTCACATCGGAACATGCTTGACCAGATCCAATATAATCCTATTTTATGGAGATCCTTTATAAAGTTTATACGTTCAGTATTAGGACCAAAGCTCTTTGATGAGTGACGCGTGAACTCCAACATTATTAATTTTGGACTAGCTTTTTCTGTGGTTGCACTTGTATCATCAAGATACCTTGGTATTAAGAGATTTGGACTTCAATGGTGCAACAGTTTTGTCTTAAGAGTAAAAAAGCAAACGGAAAGAAGATTCAAATTAATATTCGTGAGATTGAAGATTCAAATTATCTGAAATATCACTAATTTTAAACATTAGTGAGTAATAACTTTTCCGCGGCGTCCAGTTACCATTAATTGAAAAGAAAAACCAATTAATAAGACATGCATACGAACCAACGAACTTGTACATACATCTTCATCTTAATATTGTCAGTGTAATATAGATTAAGGACTTTTTCTACTTCTTTTTTTATTGTAAAATTTTAATTAAACGCTGGGCCTGTCAAAAACATTGGAGTCTGTTGTTGTTCCAACAATAAGTTGTTTTTGTTGTGTAGAACAAAGGTCAGTTGTGAGAAAAGTCAATGATAAGGGCGAATTAGTACGCGGGACAATTATTTAGCCGAATGAGTCCTTGCTATGCCAGGGAAATATTATAAGTAAGACATTACAGAAATTTTTTCCTGGTGTTTTTTTAACATGGAAAATTGCGGACATTTTGTCATCATGTATGTAACGTATTAAATGCCCTTAAAATGTTATACAAATTCAGTTTATGTGTCTAAATAATAATATAGGTATATAATTTCAGATCTCATTTTCTGAAATACATTTCGAACTCTGAAATGTAGTTCATATCACTCTATAAAAAAAATTACACAGGGCGAGCATTGATACATTCCTTCGTTACCCCTCTAAGATCATTCCACACCAGTTAAAATTAACCAACCTATTTAAAGCTCACCAACTACTTTCCCATGAAACAATAACTTACAATAACCCATTAATTGCACCATTATCGTGATAGCAAACACAATGTTTATCACTTGCTAACTAACAACACTTAGGGTGCGTCTACACGGTGCAAGTAGCTTGCGCATGATGAGACACATGCATTTTAAAAACGTGCGGGTCCACCTGCGTGCTCTTGTCATTTGTCGCTTTCGCATGTTAACTTGCTCCAGCTACATGTACCGTGTATGTACCAAAGCAAAATACCCACCCGCGTGCTCTTGTCACTTGTCATGCTCCACCTATATGCACCGTGTAGAACTACCCTAACAACACTTATTACGCACGTGATTGGCGTAACTAGCACAACTATGTTGATACTGGCTCTAGGCACCTTGCATACTGCACGTATGAATGCGTTATAATGCATTTTAGACGTGTTTAACTGTCTCGTAAATAATTTTAGTGAGATTAATTGCGGTTTTGTGTGTGTTGTGTGAATGATTTAGATGTTGGTGATATTTTTGGCGGGTTTGTGTATTATTTTAGGGCCATATTCTGCAATTATATTGATCACTTTAAGAATTAGTTATCAGAATAGCATAAAACGTGTTGCAACGCAAAAAAAGTCTTATCTAATAGATACCTGATTGTGTATAATTCTCCGGTATATTTCTTTGTGGTAATTGGGTCTGATTTGAATTTTAACAGGACTAAGCTATCACAACCAGATTTTTTCTTTATTGATTTTTAACTTATTCTAGGGTAAGCAGTTAATTTTTGTCACATTTTTATGACCAATTGTGTCATAAAAATATTGTTATAACGTCGTAAAACTGAAACTTCTAGGAAGAATATAAAAATGGCAGCAGCTTGTGTAAATAAAGAATAAATTAATTAAAATGCAACCCAATGCGTAATTTGTTTATTTATGAGGCAAGTCAAGTTTAGAAGGGTGAACTTTCCCAGAAATTCACGTCATAACATTTTTTTCTGTTCTAAATAATAAGGGTGATTTATCATTTCAGCAAGGTCAAAGGGATGTTGAAATTTTTGGGATGTATTTTTTCTTTTGTTTTTAAATGACACTATTGACTGACGGCTTCGCGTTGTATAGTATTTTTTTTATGTCGGAAGTTATTGTGACCTTTTATGTATTGATAGGTATATTTTACATTCAAATGTTTGCAGGAGAATGATCGCAAAAAACATATTACTATTTGTTTTCAAGCATCGAAATTAGGCAATAATTTATTCATGAAATATTTCAATTCGTGCAATCATTTCGGCGAAATTAACATAATCTGAATACTATAAATAACTTATATTATTAACATTTTAAACCCAATTCAATTACGACTACTCCACTGAACCGTAATAAGCAGACGATTTGATTATTGAAATACTTTGCAAATAAATGCAAAATTACGATAAACATTAAATAAATATCTATATAATATGTTTTTACTATTATTGTAACACTTATATCACTGTGAATTAAATTTAAAGTAGCATATGAAGATTTCAAAGTAATATTGCCATTTATTGCTGGATGCCTTTTTAAAGGTATAAAACAAAATCCAATACTTTCCATACATTTTCCAAACTAGAAATCGAACCTAGCATTCAGTTACCTTACTTGCTATACCTATACAAAACAATCTTGTTTTAAATCATTAAAGTTTTTTCTTGTTTTTTTTTTTCTTAATAATATTTTCTCTCGTAATGCGAGAAGGCTGTGATATTTATCGCTTCCAAAGAGGCTTGAGTCAAATATCTCTAAAAAGGTTTCACAGACTTTGAGGTATACAATACAGAAGTTTGGTGATTTTTGAGCGTTATCAGGGAAATACAGACTGTTGAGTTGCCGCAAAATATTTAAAAGTTAAAATACCGCAAAGAGGATTGGGGAAGTATTTTAAACTAGAATTTATACCACGGTATTTCTTGCGATTTAAATAAACTGAGCTTTTTATCATATCTGCCTATTGCTGGCTGCTGTCTAATTATCATTCTGTCCTTATCTTAGTGGTCCCCAGTTACTACTGCCCTCATATAATGATGCCAAAGGGTGGTCTTGTTTAGTGTTTTTTTGGAGATTATCTGATCTACAAAGATTTTTATATGAGTATAGATTTTAAGTCTTAAATTAACAGTTTGGTGGGATGTACTCTGTGGGTATTCTACTTTTATAATTATTTATTTTTGTCAAACCTGACTACGCTGACCCAACGCAGCAACGCTCCAGCTTTAACAAATCAAAAATAACAAAATAACATTACCTACCTTTTTTTATCAAAGCCTTACTTCGGAAATCAACAACTTTCTCCTTCCAATGTACCATGAAATGCGAATCTAAAAGCGATAATAAAAAAGGTACGAATCAAATTAAATTTTCGCACAATAAACAGAAAATCCATTTCGATAGAACAGTGGATTAAGTTATCTTTCCACGGATAAAAAGTAAATATAGGACGAACAATAAAAACGTAATCGCCAAGACCCTTTAAAAGCTATTTATCTTCAGCTTTGAGCAGCGCAAAATGGATGGTTTTGAGAATATAAATAAATAATTGAAATTACTCTAAAGGTCAGTTTCGGATTTAGGAATTAATGCCTAATAGTAAACACGCTGGTTATAGTCGGTCCTTTTTTAAGCGTCTTTACTTGGAAGAAGTAGCTGACTACTATCTTAAGTTTTAAAGGTTACTATACAGATAAACTGCAAACAAAAATTTTAAGGGCTACTACCTGCCTGTACCTGTACCTGCCGCGAAACCGCAAAAAAAGTACCCTGAAACCAGCCACTGATTGTAATGATAATATTACAGAGGTCCATAAATAAGGTAGTATATTTTCACCAAAAGACCTACCTACCTATTTTCATAAAGAATATTTTAAAATTCTAAAGCTTAGTTTAGTTTAGTTTCTAGACAAGCTTTTAATAAAACATCTAAGAAGTCATCTGACTAAAGACTGGAGTAATTAGAAATAACAGCGGCAATTTACTTGGAAGGAAAAAGCGGCCGAAAGGGGGAAAAATTCTTATAATTCTAGGAACACTGGAGTGTAATGATCTGGTCAGCTTTAAAGGTTTTCATAACATAAAAGCTATGAATAGATCACGGAATACTCTACAATAATATTGTGATTTTGCTATTTTGAAGAGATCAAATAAAAAAAAAAGATTTCTCTATAATTATAGAATTATGAATAGGTCGGCTGCTCACATGTTCATCTCAAAACTAATAATGCGTATAAATTAAACATATTATAATGTATGTCTTTTGATTGAGTAATAATAATAGACAATAGGTAATAAAGTTGTCCCACGAGTCGATCCTCAAAATGTTAGTATTTTTCAACTTGTGATTTTCTTGATTGTAAAACTTAAGCGATGTGTGCTTGTGAAGCCTGCAGAATTCATTGATGAGTGAATTACTCAATTATTTTGCTCTTCTATGTATCTCAATTACGTAGTAAAGTGTCCGTTGGTTTGAAAACACGCATTTTTTTCCGAGAAAAGCCTAGAAAAACTCGGAAGATTTGTATGAACATTTCCCACTAATGGATTTGGGCGGAACAGATTGAAGCTCCATCATCATTGGCAGTAATGAGTCAAATTAATTGTGAAAGCAAATTCCTGGTCTGTTCAGAGGTCTGGGATAGTTACAGGAAATTTATAAGGTATATAATGTTGGGGTATTTTGAAAGTTTCTCAGAAACCTAGCTAGTTGGCTCAGTAGACTGTACAGTACTGTAGGGACTGGGAAGCTATTTTCTACTCAATGAAAAATCACTAACTTTTTTCTCGTTGGGCTCGATGGTAGACGAAAATTTATTGGGTTTTATAATGTGACATTTTAAGAGTGCCTTTCCACGAGCGCCAGCATTGATAGACGTATCTTAATAGCTTGCCATCTTACCAGACAAGGTGTGGAAGACAGCTAGCTAGCAGCTTATTGCCAAAACTTAATATCTGGGTCTAAGCCATCTACCCTTATGCACATGAGGGCTTTTTAGATTTAAACTGAACATAAAATGTGGCTATATTTACTCGTTATCTTAATCTTACGTTTTTCTTTCTCATTGTGTAGCAACTGTAGGTAAGTCAGGCTCTGTAAATTCAAAGAATTCTAAAATCCCTGTGACCAATTCCCGCTTAAGATAAGCTATTTTAAGACCAGATGCGGCTTAACATATCTGGTGGACCATTTTTTATAAGAGACACAGATCTTTTTGAAAATGATAGGAGGGAGAGGCAACTTTGCTTACTAAGAAAAAGTCTCTATAATATTTTTTATGTGTTTTTACTTATAATTCAGTGACTTCATATGAACTAATGTTCTTTAATGCCTGCAGGCTTTAATATACCTAATATAACGTGATGGCATTCATGAGTTGTGACGTTTTTGCAGCCTTTTCTTGTTTATGAATTTTAATGATTAATTGCGTAATTTTTCTCGGGTTAAGTATAACCTTTTTACATGGCCCCGCTCGGGCCGTAATTAATCAGTTTTAATGTTAATTTGGTTAAAGTATAATATTAGCTTTTAGCTGAAAATAAACTCTCAACGGCGGTGGTGGGAGGCTCAGGTTTTTAAAATGATACTTATATAATAATAGTGTTAATGTCTATTTATAGTAGCAATCATGTTGTATAGCTTTGTAAAAGTCTATAAACAAAGCGTTTATTGCTAACTTGACTAAAACAGTCGTATCTGGAAATGACGTGTCCATAATGAATTGCATTGTTAAATTTTGTCCAATTAAAACATACTATGACAACTTTACAACAAGCTCCATTTTACCTAG
The DNA here is from genome assembly GCF_022581195.2 of Helicoverpa zea. Classification (NCBI taxonomy): domain Eukaryota; kingdom Metazoa; phylum Arthropoda; class Insecta; order Lepidoptera; family Noctuidae; genus Helicoverpa; species Helicoverpa zea. The sequence continues at coordinate 809,985 of NC_061456.1, read as the reverse complement.
AAAATAACCAAACAGCTGTATAACATGCAATCGCATAACTGACAGGCTCAGTATTGTTTATTTCCTTTAATATAAATGCAAATAATTCCGACCGCCACCGCTTCTAACTGCTCCGTACCGGTGTGAACTGGTTCAAACCACTTCAAATTGGATTTTCACCTGCGAATTCTGTGTGTTTTACATATGCTAACAGTTTTACAGGTTTAGTGAGATGGTTTAAAGTGCGAAAGATCTGATTTACGAATTCATTAGTGTCTCTAAAGCACCTTGCGTTTGAAGTATGTATTTTAAATAAAAAATATATTCAGACAAGTGTACTTAAAAAGAAATAAAGAAAATAAAAGAACTTACGGTCACACATATAGAAATATAAACATATAGAAAAAAAGCGGTAAAACAATTATAAAAAATAGCTCGTATGTGACAGTAGTACGTGAAAAGCTGAAAAAAGAAAACAGAACTAGGTACTTAATTTTTGTCTGAAGGTGCCTACATTACATAACCAAGTTTACGCAGTTACTGTATTAGCCAATATTCAACACAAGAAAATCATTCATCTCCATCACATATTCGCATTATATTCGAATTGAACGTTAAGTAAACTTTTGGCCTCTGGAGACGACACGCAAGTCTGAATGATGGATGTATGTATATCCTAAGATTTATTGGAAATGCATTGGATATCCGAATTTCTAAGAAACTTCGTATTAGTTGACCTTGACCTTGAAATTATTTTTCGCATAAATTATGAAGCAACAGCAGATACCTATGTTCTACTTTCCAAGAACTAATTTCCGATGTTAAAAAATATATGCTATAGTAACGTGATATTTTGTTAAATGAATGATTAATCTCAAAATTGGTGCTTATTACGATGTCAAACACAGTTTAAAATATGATTAGATTTTGTCATTAATACCTTAGTATGTGTGCTCTGTCCACATCAATACGCTGTGAACATGAAACAAAGTTTCATTTCGAGGTTTCGATGATTTAAATAGTTGGAAAGTTAATATTTCAGCAGTGGTAGTAAATAAAATAAGCTAAGTTGTGAATAGAGGATCCCGATCACTGACATGAGTCTCAAAATAATTTACCGATGTCTGAAAATAAAACTCTCTGAATATTAGAATCCACTTTAATATTCATATTACGTTTTGATAATAACCTGTCACGGCCCGTTTGATCAAGTAAAGCTGCCATTTTAGACGGCATCTCACAAAATAGACATGATTATGGAACTTTTTACCACCGACCTACACAACTATATTTCACGTCAACCCTCATCAAACGGGGTGGAACTTTAAAAAGGCCTACAATAGAAACTAATAACATTGTATTAAATAATCCAACGAACTAGGAAGGTTTTTCTGCTCGTGAGACATTTAACAAAATCTCTCAGCCTCAAAATAACCACGAAAAGAGAACGATTATTTTACACGAAAATAAGAAAAAGAAACGAACCTCAGTAAATTTTCGGATATTAGTTTAGACGGGCGAGAAATTGCTTGAACGTGTGAACGTGGATAATTTTACCTCCTAATGAGTTTGTGAGTTAGTAACAATTCCGCGGTCACGTGAAAAGGGTGCGCTAAAAGCTGATTAGGGGAATATAATTTACCTTTTGTGCGAGGAAGGCTTCAAATAAAACGGAGAATGACAAAGCATTTATTACACCTTTCAGTCTTAAAAGGGAAGGCATAAATTGTTTTATAGTAGTTAGGTATCGTGTAACATCATGTTTACAAACTCATTAGCGAGTTTCTGCTAATTAGTGCAGCTGGAGTGTACGGATCGATAGTCAAATATCTGATGGTAGCAGTGGTTAAACATTTGGACGTCTTGGGGCGTTCAAATCACAGCAAAACTTCGAAGTGTTCTGAGAACTTGTGGACTGCTAACCATAAATTATGCTCGTACTACAATAGTATCCCATTGGACTCAGATGCAGACCGCAACGTTTTGTGACTTCTGATAACGTCACTTTAAAACCGCGGAGGTACAGTGAAATGGGTGCCGTAAGGACCTCGAATTGTCAGCAAGTTTAAAGCAAACTGGTTCTCACTATTTCACTAGAATGTGCTAGAAAACAATATTTTATTGATGGAACGAAAGTTTGTTTATCTTAAACAATTGCAGAAGTTTGAAATGAAGAAGAATAAAAACTTTTTGTTAAGATGAAGAAACGTGTTCATAAGAAAATTTCTTTTCAGAGATTCGCTTTTATAGTTAGTAACTGATAACAAATTAAAAACTTTTACAACGACAACCATATTTCAACAGTTCTATTATTTTCTTATTTTTCGTAAATATTGGAAATTTTCTTAAGGTAAATGAAATATTTTTTAAAAAAGATCTAAGGAATCTTGTGACTTTTGTCACACATGAATAGTTTCTAAGATCATTTCAACAAAACATTACATATTTCAAGTTATTTCAAAGTCTAGTTTTATGTCTTTGAAAACTGTCTCCGCACACAATTCACGGCTCAGTTGGTAGATAGACAAGTTTCTTAACGATCACTTTCTCTTTGTCTGTTTACTTTTCATAGATAATTTTATATTTATAACGATATTGTTGTTGTAATAGTACTTATTCATGCATGATTTATTTTTGGTTCCATCTCATCTCTGCTTCAGGCTATATATTGGATATTTATGTTCCACTGTATATTTATGTCAGTTTTACTTACATCCTTCTTGTTATTATTACCCTCCAAATCTATTCGTGTCATTACTATGTTATAATGTTTAAGCTGGTTTATTTTGTCTTCCTCTAGTTTCAACCCTATCTAAATCATTTATATTGTCTTCTATGTTGATAACCCATTAAAACTAACTTGCCATTCATTGTCACTGCTAACTTTTATTCGTCATTTAATTTAAAACTCTGGTCTAAAGAACTTGTCACTTTTGTCAAGGGCTTATCTCACGTGCCTCTAACTTTGTGTAGGGCCGTGAGCGGGTGGCCAAGCCACGTGATGAATCCTGTAATATTCTGAAACTTGTTGAGTAATCCTAATTACACTTGAAACACTTCAATGAGGCATTTAAAGTTTTAGCAACTGCGCTGCGTAGCAGTTTTGTTAGAAATTCCTACTAGAGCATGATCACTTCATTATTTAGTTGGTATTTTTTGTAAGAAAAGAAAAGATTTTGTAAATTGCCCATTTTTTTATTATAATATTTATGTTCTAGTCTTTTATTATTATTTTTATATTAACCGTTATTGTAAATTAAATGTATCAAAGTTGAGAGATAACGTTATACAAAATTAGGCTTTTAGAATTAACCCTGTTTCATTTCTTAGAACCTAACCAGAACTAGGTACCAGACTTTCAGTCCGGCCCAAACACTTATGTTAACCCAAGTTTATGGCTCTATTAGGGTAAAATATGGCTTCTTTATTGTGACTTACTTCTTAATGTCAGTATTAAGTAGCGTCGTCATTATCAAGGGTTCCATTTCTCCGAGTCTGTATTTCGGCTACGTGGTCAATTCAGTGTGTCTAAAATATTGAAGTACTTATCTTGGACTTAAAGAAGGTCTTACCCAAAAATACGGGACAGTTTGCTTCACAGTGGTATTTTTTTAAATAGAGTTTATTGTAGAAGAAAGATATGAGAGGTTTGATAGTATCAAGAAGTTGGAGATAAGTAGTTTTTAACATTAATTCGTCAGGCTTTAAAAAATCTAAGTAAATTAAAGACAACTAACCCAAACAGCCAAAGCCAAATAACTAAAATTACGGGAATTTTTTTTGGGGAACTGGGATGTAAACCGCAAAAATACGTTTTTTATTCAGAACACAATTCCTATTCAAAATCTGCGTCGTTTGTCTGACGAACAAAACTACAGGCGCTCACAATTTGCGGCCTTTGTGAAGAATGCCGACAAACTGTTACCTGTAGTTAAGCAATTAACTTCGTTATCGCTTTCAGACTGTTTTGTAAACTTAATTAAAGATAACCAGTATTTGTTTGGACATTTTCTCAGTGTTTTAATTCTATTTACTTCGGCTAAATTTAAACCTATTGTAAAGTTTTGTTTTGTTAAGAATTTTCCAGAAAATAAAATGTGTTAAATCAAATTGGAATTTTGTAATTCGATTTATTAGTCAGCAAGTTCCAGGAAAATTGATATACATGTGGGATCGTCAGAAGGAGCCTCGCGGCGGTTCTGGCTGTCATCTTCCATCGTTTGCGTTGCAACGACCGGAATTCAAAAATAAAGGCACGCTTGTGTAGTCCAATGTTCCATTATTTGGTTTCCTCACCACTTTATTCACAATCGCACACAATCAGTAAGATGGAATGAGATTTCGAGCCAATAGGTTAGTATGTGCGCACTTCAGTTGGCACCTGTCACCAGAATGACTGCTGCCATTACTCGTCGTGACACTTACTACTCTATTCGGGGTTACCCGCTCATAATTTTAATGTTATAAACGCGCCGACATACATATTAATAATAGTTTAATTCATTGACATCACTATGACAAAGGTTATGGGAAAGTGCAGTTAAAATACAGCAGGTTATTAAAGAGTATTAATGAATATCGAATAAGTGGAAAGCTCTCTGAATAATTTGGATTTTCAAATTATTATTCATGAAGATGCATTTAAGATTCAACACTTTATCCATTATTGTATTTGTATTGGTTTGATTCACTCGATAGATACTGTACTGACCTGCCGGGGCTGCGGGTTGTTCGAAAGAGATACCGCGGCCCTGGCACATAAAAGGCCTATGACGGAACACGACGGTTTTTAGTCAGTAAGAGTCTGACACTCCCTCACCGCTGCTAACCCACAGCGGGAGGGGTCATTTGATGATTATTTTGACGTCGTTAAAAAAAAAAAAAGATACTGTACTGACTATACATTGACTAATTTTCGATATATAGGTACTTATACAAATAATATATACGAATGATGACAGAATTTTGGACTTTATAAAAGCCATTCAGAAGAATATCTTTTTCGTACAGTAACAATGAAAGAGAATTTCATTACTACCATAGTAACGTTCAAATAAAAATCCGAACATATTCGAATATACTGAATAGCGAAGTGCAATAGTCTTGCCTTTGGAACAATATCACCGCATCGGGAACAATGTTTGTTCGTCCGTATGTACTTACACGAGCAAAATCCATAGTTATGTTCCTCTACTGCGTCTGTCCGTACCATGGAGAATAAATGACTAGCGGAGACGTCACAACGCAAAATATCCTGAGAAAGAGAAGCACCAAAATGAACCACGAATGACAGGGAACGTTACTAGCTCCACCCTTACACACTTTTATGAAACCCGTTCATTATTAATAAAATAAGAATACCAATCAATCAAGACTTTGGCAGATTGGTTTTGATTTGGCAAGGAACCCGAACGCTTCGTTAGTTCTAGTGAAAGATCACGTTTACTGAACCGACCAGAAGGCGCCTGACCTACCTTCCTTATGGCACCTGCGTTTTCTTTCTTCCTCCATGGTCCGTACAATCCAGGGCTTCAGTATAGGTTTGTGTTACAAAGAACCTATTCACAGACTGAGTGCAAATCGGAGATAGTCGATATTTTTGTTTGTTTAGTTACGTACTCATAGGGGTTTGAAGTTGTTGTAACAGTTTTGTAGACTATCGGGAAAGGGGATTTAGATAAGGACCAATTGTGTGGGTCTAGCATTAGTATACTTCTAAAATTTTAACTTCAATTAATAAATAAGGATTACCATTTTTTCTTATCATAATTACAAATTGTGTATAAATTATACCTTTTTTAACTTTATTAAAAAATGCTTACTAAATCTACACTCAAAAGCAATTTTCGGCAAAAAGCATGTCTGTAACATACACACCTTTAATTTTGATCACTGATAACCTTTACCTATTCTTGAACATTGATTAGAATGTTTATAATAATCGGAGCTCGAACTTTCTTTTGCATTATCTTGAAGTATTCTAATGGTTCGTGAAGCACATTCATCTTTATTAAAAGGCATAATGTCAAGGTTTAACGAAAACCATCTCATCAACTTCAAAATTATAAGGCAGGTTGTATTTTTGAAATATCAGTATTTATCCAGCTATGACGATTTTAGTACTTCAAAATTTATAAAACGTGATCATTCACAGTCAGGTTGACAGTACAAAAAGCTACATTGTGATGCTATTTTTGTGAAACCAAATAGGTATTGTTAGTCGAAAAGTTAAAAAAAATATCTTTGTCATGCTTTGATATTACTAAATATCAGAAGATTAAAGGAATAATCAGTTTGGGGTCCTTCCGTCTCATTTATTGTTTACTTATTTTGAATTAAAATTATAATACTTATGTAAAATATTTTATTCTTTTCAGGGTAACTGGTAACGTTTAATAAAACTTATCGGTGAAATAAACACACATATCAAACCTCAATACCTCAAATATCTTTTTTACAAAGCGTTCTTTAAAAGTAATCTAGACACACGGCAGTGTGTTCGCCAAGTTCAAACAAAAAAAAGCGACACACCGGCCGTGGGTTATATTCCACGAACCATTTCGGGCCAAATTCGACCCCCCTATAACTCAAAATCTATTTTATTTACGCATATCAAATTTCTAGTATCTGTTGAGACCCCCTCACTTATCTAAAATACAAAATTTCATTAATATACTTATTGTAAGTCTTGAGATATTGACATAAAAAAATCGCTATTTTTACTATACACTCACTGACTGACTCACTCATCAAAAACCTAGACCACTTCCAATGGTCGTATTGACTTGAAATTTGGCATGGAGGTAGGTCTTTATGTCAAGGGTAAAGGGAAAAATCTGAAAATGGCCAAGTGTGAGTCAGTTTCAAAATAATGAAGGTGTTTTATACCCGGTGTAAATTTATACCCCTAAGGAACTAAAACGAACTAAATTTATCTATATTTATATAATATATCTTCGAATGGTCGTACCGATCTGAAATTCGTTACAAAGGTTTGTATTTAGTCAAAGTAAAGTAAAAATCTGTAAACGGCCAACTGTGAGTCACTTTCGAAAATAACGAATGTGTAACTTTGATCCACGAACATAATATATGATAACATGTCATGTCAGTTACTTTTTAATGATGATGTTACTTGGCAAGTTTTAATAGAAAATTATATACTTGATTCATTGCGTTTAGAAGGTTTATAACAAGGTGTGTGAAAACTTGCCAAGTAACATCATTAAAAAGTAACTATTTTTAACTGAGGTATGTGTATGGAACTTGGTCCTTATTCAGATCTCACTTCTTTTTTAGGCGAAGCATTCCCATATTATCGAACTTGGCAGCCTTTCACATTTTTGTTTTGGATGGGATTTAATTTACGTCCATACTATATCGAATATTGGCCAATACATGTTCTTTTATTGGTTTCAGCTTTTATTTGTATTCAAGTAATCAATTTTATAGCTCGGACAAATCCCCGTATGATTCGATGAATATTCGCAACTTGGCAAATACAATGGAAAGTTAGTTATTTAAAATGTAAACAAAATGTATGTATTGACTTTTATATTGGCTTTATCCGTAACCAAGCAGAGTTTGTACTTAAAAAAATCTATAAAATTGGTTTTTATGAATTCATGAAATATAGATTCAAAAACATTATTGAAATGACCTTAATAATTTCAAGGTCAAGGTCAAATTGAATTGTTGACCTTGGGATATCACTTTGACTATTTATTTCCGAGTTTTCTACAATTCATAAATTATCTGTAGAATTTTGGTACTTAACTAAATTGGGGATCGGATTAATAGGAAAGCCTCGTTCAGTTCGATAATAGTTTTCAGCCGCGGTTTCGACAGCAGCCTGAGGAACTACTTCCAGAATTATAATAAAAAGTAGCTTTTCATATTTATTTGATATACTACTACTAATTTTCATCAGAATTCATTCAATTTTTTTTTAAAGTAAAACAAACGTCCACGGATTCCTAGAATCTCATATATGTTTGTATGAATGAATGAATGAATGTAGGTATAAATAAGAGAAAGCTAACGTTACAGAGGTATGCCTGTAATACTAGAAGTGTCTCCTAATTGGATGTATCAATGGTCGATCGCTTCTAGTTCCATGTAACATGGAACCAGTAAAAACGTACGGATTGTGGTAGGGTTACGGATAGTTTGTACCTATGTATATCTAATTGTTATTTAGGATATTCGAATAGGATTTCCTTAAAGCTGTGGTATTTGAGAATACCTACAAGTAGGTAATCTCAATTTCGAATTTCGTTGCTATGCAGATTCTGATGATGAGTTGCTATTAGGGGTATTTTTTCCTGTTGGCGTTTAGGAAATACATGCTCAATGTTGTATTTTATATTCTTCCATAGTATAGTGGCTTTAACATATATAAAAAAATGTCCTTCGCAATATGTTGCTGTGTTGCTAGAGTGAGTAGACCAGAAGACACATTTGTATGCGTCACAGTGCCGCACGGCCAAAAGATCTACTTATGTGGAAAAGTATGCAAACTTTGGAATACTGTGTTTGGTCTTCTCTTCTGCTGCAATTTTAGTTCTCGACCAACTCGTTAAGCGGGGACAATATTAAAGAATTACAACAAAAGTTGTAATATTGCTTGTCGCTTCGGTTCTTCTTCTGTTAGCCTTCTGTAGGTAACTAAGTCTTTTGCTGATTGTCACCTCAACTTACAAACATAAAAAGGTAACATAAGTAGCAAAACTACAACAAAGATTGTTGAAACTTTCACTTAATTGAATAGTTATGATATGAAACTTAGTTGTTAGCTTAAAATAATTACGAAAATAACTTGCTCACACTGAAGGTGTTACAAAAAAATATTTTCTACCAAGTGAAAACTTCACATTCTCTAACAATGTAGTTTCATGAAACTTATCTCAAGTTTACACAAACTTAGGATAACCACTATTGTACAATTTTAACCTTAGAGTAAGATTTTATTTTTAACTTTGAAAATCTAGTCAATCTGAATAAAGGTAATACTATGTAATAATATGAACTGACGCACACTGTCAACTTCTAGTCAGCTGATGGTTTCATCGGAATATTTTATTCATTTTGGAGATGAATAGTAGTGTGCTAATTAGGCATGTACAATGATCAGGGTATCCGGCTGGTATGATCATACATTTGATTGGATTCACTTTAACCTAGTCGCTAGTAATAATTATAATGGAAATATGACTTATTGGCTGGTTGTATGACGTATTAAATCAGGAATAATGTAGCAGTATAATAGTTCGAGAATATTTGAAACTGGTTCAGTGATTTTTGAGTTTATTTGTACAAGTATAGATAAATGAATATCTATTGTTCATTATAGTTTCGAGTATATTCTTATCTAGTGCAGCCAGATTAATAAAGAACATCGACCGGTCGATCTAATATTTAAATTCTATATTGTTGATAAACTATACCGCGTAAAATATGTTTGAAGTTGATTTCACTTTCTGTGCAGAGCAACAAAGTTTAAAATTTATTCAAAGTTAACAGAAGTTGAGCAGTGTGAGCTCGGAGCGAAAGGCAAACTGAGATTACTCGCTGCGAAGCGTTCAAGTTGATTTTATTTACATTTATTAAGAATATCGGTGCAACATTTTTCTTACAAGTTATATTTTATGTTTTTCAAAATTTGCTTTGAAATTAAGGAAGCTATCGCGCATTTCTAATCCAGTCAATAAAATGAAATACATACATAAATTGATTTTGAAATGACACCCTGAAAAAGAATTGCAATGCTTTTAAATTCCACTTTTATTTTATTTCACTAATGGTTGCCACTACAAAATTACAATACCATAGACTATAGATTCTATCTCACAGAATCAAGAGAAAATCTGGCAGGATTTAACCAGTTTAATATTCCACAAAACCGCAGTGCATTTTGACGGCTACAGGCAACGTGAAAAGGCTTGTAGATTTACCGGTATTTCTATATTGAGGCCAATTTAATATACACGTGGTTTTGATAACCGTCTGTAAACTAGCACGAATGTAGAAATGTAGAAAGAAAAACAGACTCGATATCGGAAAATCTTTGGATTATTAGTTAGTCTGAAAAACTTTGACCTTTTGATGAGCATGCCAGTATCATTAATCAAAGATTTATAGCTGGGTATGTATTGGTTAGGTAGTATATTTTGACCTACCTACATAATATTACACGCTTATCCGAACTCACCTATCTGAACCAAAAGCTATAGAGTTTGTTTGCTCACACGCGCTAATCTCAAGAATCAGTCCCTACTGGACCTACTGGATTAGCGCGTTTGAAAAATTATGATGTATATATATGATATATAGGCTATAAGCTACCTACTTTTTATCTGGATGCGTGAAGGCCTTCTCACGGGAGGTGGTCAACAACAACTGGGAACTAGTATTTGTATTAAAGCTAAAAATAGTACATACATAGGTTCTACTTATACCTAGGTACCATAGCTAATACAACTTCATAGTCTCTGGATATCTCTTTTAAAAAAAGATTTTTAACATTTTCACCATGACAGCAACAAAGGATCAATGATCGTTCTCAACCTGCCACCATAATGGTTCACCAAGGCTTTTCCCTTAATTAATGATCGCTCCTAATTCCAAATAATTAGGGGCAAACATCAATCTACGGTGTACCAGTTTTTCTCACTTGCCATTACGTCGAAACAAATTGAAATAGGTGAAGATTTATTTAATCTTAATTTTGCTAACCACAAGTTAGCCTCAGTCGAATGGTGCTTTTAAAGCAATTTCACAACACGTGTGGCAAATGGAGCAGTTTGGGTAAATAGTAAATGCCTCAACTAGAAGGATGCTTCTATCTCATACTAGCTTCCGCCCGCGGTTTCACCCGCGTCCCAATAGGACTGTTTCCCGTAGCCGGAGGGTGACAAATACTATCCTATGTCCTTTTCCCGGGTCTAAGCTATCTACCCTCTATTTTCAGCTAAAACGGTTCAGCCATTCTTTAGTTATACAATTTGTAACTAATACGACCTTCTCTTATATAAGTATATATATAGATTTCTATCAATTTATTGAGAGACCTAAGAAATAATGTCATTGTTTATAAAGTTCAAGTGTTTAAAATGGGTGTTTGACCTCACGGAAGACAAGAGACAACGTTTCTGTCGAACAATAAACTCCTTTGGGGTATGTGCCATTGTCCCATCGATCATTCTTATGGCATTGACACTGGCTTACATATTAGCTTAACCCCTCAAGAAGTGTTTAACAGCTCACGTTAATACATTAAGGTACTTCGAAATTTTGTTGAATGTGTTGTTCTCAATTTCAATGTCGGAAACGAGCACAAGTACACTGCAAACTTTTAGTCGGCCGATAGTTGGTTTGGGCTCATAAAGCAGTTGTGAATGGAAGTACGCACATAACAACCGACCGACGAAAAACATTGATTGAATTCACAATTTTCCGACTGTTTAGTCTGCATTGGATTAGAGTACCCCTAAATATATATGAGTGTTTGGCGTAATATTACTTTTGTGGATAACTGTAAAGTCACAAAGAAACACGATAAGAAGCCACTAATTTGTTATTGTTTACTTTTATTTTTCTAGCACCCTTTTTATGTAACGCTTGACTTTTGAACCAATAACACCTTTGTCGGAATTCGTTCGATTTTGTTCCTTTGTGTTAAAACCATGCTTTGTAATTTCTTTGTTGTTATGGAGATTTTTATTATTAAAGGCTTTAGCGTCTTCTGTGAACTTGATCGACGTGCGTAGGGCCTACATCTGTTTGTATTATGAAAGGCAAAGTTTGTATGTATGGATGTTTGTTCTTCTTTTCGGGTTAAAACTGTTACTGGATGGTTATTGATGAAACTTGGCAGTAATAAAGCTTATATTAAAATGGTGTAGGTATAGGCTACTTTTCATCCATTTGTGGGAAGTAGATTCCTCAGAGCGCAGGTGGAAATCAGTATTATCATACGTATATCCGTAGTCATATAGCTTGCCTTATTCCTTGAACTATTGTGCATATTCCAAGCAAGTTTGTTAGTATAGTTTAGGTAAACTTTTTTGATATAATTCATTGATATAATTCATCTCTGTCTAGCGCATTACAGAAACATATATGTATATACTAAGTTGATACTTGGTCTTACCAAAACCTATATAATTGTAACGAGGGTAAATAAAGGAAATTCTCGTGCATTTAATACCATCGTGAGGCTTTTTGGCCTCTGTACAATGAACACAGAATTTCTAAATAACGTAATTTCACTTCCATGTTTCAGTAATTAAAAAATGCTTCAGAAAGTTAAGGGTCCGCGTTAATAATTAACGAGGCGTGTTTTATTTATGACAGAGATGGTTTTATTTACAGTTACGTTACCAAAAAGTGTTTTATATACGAAGATCATCAATAATACGAAATTATGAAATAAATTTTAAAAACGTTTGAGATCGCTTAATTCCACGTAAAGAATTTCCAGAAAATAAATATAAGGTATTATAACTGTTATTTATTTAATACGTTTTGCACAATGTACAACGACAGACTTAATCTATTACCAGTCTACATTATATTGTTTATTAGTCAAATACGCCTTTATAATTATTACATTGTCTACAATATCTGACTTATTGATATAACAAAGGCCCATTTTAGTTTTCCAAAAATAACACAATGTATCTTTGCCTACTTAAAATAAGCTCTGAATGAATATTTTTAGTTAATTCTTTTATGGCTTCAAGTAATTGAAAATGTAATTAATGATAATGATTTTGTAAAATATTTTCAGGCAGATTTCAAGCGATAATGTCGTCTTAATATCATATATTTCAGATTATTACAATAAAAGTACAATAAAATGAGTATTAAAGAAGATTTATGCGTAACGGTATGCAGGTAATAATTTTCTATTTAAGTTACGAAGAAGATTTTTCTGTATTATGGGTCCTTTAACCTTAACCTAACTTTTTTTTGAAGCTGGCATAATATCGGAGCAGTTCATATTTTACTAGTAAATATTTACTAATAATTACTTTTGCATAGCTTGACATATTTAATTGACAAATCAAATTATGTGTATTTGATTCTTCTTAATTAAACCTAACCTTCGATCAAGAGTCTGGTATAATACAAATGGAAAAAAGACCATAAAGATATTTTTAAGCTAGACCTTTCATGAAAACAAACATCCCAAAATGTCACAAAAACATTGTAAATCACGAAATCGATCAATCGGAAATCATATCAATTTGTCATTTCCAACCGATTTCAATCGAACAAAACAAGATTCAATCGAATGGAAATTGATCATTATGTCATTTGTCTTTGGTTAGTTAATGAGGTTTCCAGTCTTGACTTTATTTATTCAAAAAACCGGCCAAGTGCGAGTCGGACTCGTGCACGAAGGGTTCCGTAAATTACAGTTAAATCAACCTATCTCAAAAACTATAAGAGATACTTTGATCAAACCAAAAATCGTTGAAAGAGTTAATTAGCATGCATCACCCCTATTTTTTTTAGAATTTTATACCCCGTAGTTATAAAAATAGAGGGGGGGGACATACTTTTTACGACTTTGAGAGCTGATATCTCAAAAACCGTTCACTTTAAGAAAAATGTTTTTTAGAAAACTTTATATCATTTTAAAAGACCTTTCCATTGATACCCCACACGGGTATGTACATCGAAAAAAAAAAATTCATCCCTCAGTTACATGTATGGGGGGCCCCACCCCCAATTCTTTTTTTTACTATTTAGTGTCATATTTTTGTAGCGGTTCATACAACACATATTCCCATCAAATTTCATCACTGTAGTACTTATAGTTTCCGAGTAAATCGGCTGTGACAGACGGACAGACGGACAGACGGACAGACGGACATGACGAAACTATAAGGGTTCCGTTTTTGCCATTTTGGCTACGGAACCCTAAAAAGGTTGTGAACAAGAATGATGTATAATAATAAGTGAAAAAGGATTCGGTGACGTCGACTTTATGTGACCTTCTGGACTTCGGGCTGGTTTGTGAAAGTTTCAAAAACCCTTAAAATATTTGTCCCAACCCAGGAACCCGGACCCAGTGGACGACAGTTGCGATTGTGACCACTGCAACCAACCGTGTTTTTGTTCATTATACCTACAACAATTTTACCAAGAAATTGTAAAACCAATAATTTATTTCAACCACAAAAAATGTGTTAAATGTGCCATTTAAAATCATACATATTTCGAAATAATTTACAAAATAATGGATGAAAAATAAAGCTTACTCTAAATTTAATTAGCTCGTATTAACTTTGTTTGAATTTCCACTGCAAATGACAGAAACATAATAAAGTAAAACATTATTAGCTTCAGCGTAATGATGTCTATTAACCGTATGTCATTATCATTACAAAATATCCAATTACAAAGAGAAGGCTTAGAAATGGATACTAGAAATTGGTTTACCTTCAGAGTACCAGCACACTATAAACTTTTAGTCGGCCGATAGTTTGTATAGGTAAAAGTCATAAATAAAACAGCATAGAGATGAATTTTACTACGCACATTACCAAGATCAGGCATTCAGGGTCAATTCCCACTGATAGAGCAGCGGCCGGCAGCGGCCGTAATTGCAAGGGATTGAGCGCGAGCGCGGCGCGGCGGCGGGCCGCGCGGCGCCGCGCGGCGCCGCACCGCGCCGCGCTCTTACATTTTCCGTGCTCTTACGGCCGCTGCCGGCCGCTGCTCTTTCAGTGGGAATTGACCCCAGTCGGTACCAGACTGACTGAAAACTTACCAACTGTTGACCGACAGTTTAGTTTGCAGTTTGCGGGTAGGCTAAAAGTAATAGGACACGGCCGAAAATCAATTTGAAGTATCGCTAGCGTTTTTTCAGTAATTTGGCCGCTTTTTGAAGGATGTTTTGATCCATATATTATGTATATTAAATTGGGCATTTTAAACTCTGCGGGGTTCAAGTAAACTTTTTCAGTACAATGTACATATCCTAATTGAATAAGTGAATTTTGAACTAACTTTGTTTAGATATTTATAGTTTTAAAAATTGTAGATTTAACTTCATTATATGAGTTTTGTATTTTGGTCCTTGAAATATTTTTAGGATAAAATTCAGTCTAGAATGGCTTATCACTAAAGTGCTCTTTAGTTTCAAAATACTAGTAATGTATTGATACTATTTTTATCTTTGAGACGCGTCAATACACTTAGTATTGATATGGATCTAGAATCTTGCGTTTGCTCTCGAGGGAAAATACTTAAAGTGTTTCTATTTCGTGTGTTTGTACATAAAAATAACTTTACATATTCCCTTGTGTTTTAATACTGTCGAATTTCTATATAATGCTGTCACTGGTCTAATCTTTTCTTTTTTTGCACTTTCTTGTCTATTTTTATTCTATACTAATACCTATTATAAAGAGGAAAACTTTGTTTGTTTGTTTGTTTGGTGGTAATGAATAAACTCAAAAGCTACTGGACCGATTTTAAATATTTTTTTACCATTAGAAAGCTATATTATCTGCGAGTAACATATAGGCTATATTTTATCCCGGTGCGGGCAGTAGCTCCCAAGGGACGTGGGTGAAACCGCGGGAAAACGGCTAGTTTAATATTAAAAGTTACAATTGTTTCAGAATAAACGAAACTATAACAACTATTCAATAATAGGTATTAGTTTTATGTCTATTATGTACTGCAATACTCTTATGTTTATCTATCTTATGTTTATCCACTATTGTTTTGGGTATTTCAATCATAGACGTATAAAATAAAAATGAATAAAGTAAGTAGGCCAAAAGTAAGTAGGCCCCTAGCCGACTGTCACCATTCGTTGCCCAAAACTGACCAACGTTAATCTCTGAACAAATAATGCTTCATATTAATTTTATCTTCAACTTTAATATCTTAACATGCACTGCAGAACTTGCACAAAGTCCTGATAATAACAGTCGTTGTCCTGACTGCGAGTGCAAAGTGAATGAGCTAGCGACTGCGGGAAGGCACAACTGTCGTCAAGTTCTATTGTGCGCCCTAGTTGCTAAATTAAGATGGTAAGGTTTTTGAGGGCAGAATAGTGAAGTCATTTTATCTATCACGTTTACTAATATAATTTCGAGCCATATTGTATCTTTATCTTGCCTTGAAATAAGAGTTAAATAACTATTCAAGGAGACAAAATAATGGGTGAAACCTTCTAAATTATTAAAATGTTTAGGTACCTACCTATGTTATTTTAGACACCAAGTAGTAGTAGTTCTATTACAGCAAGTCAAAATATGAAGATGTGGTTCAATGTTACCACCCAGGGACTAAATAAGTCATATACCTAAGTTTGTATATTAATTTTGAGAGTACCTAAATTCATCTTAGCATTTCACTTACTACAGGTATGAGTTTCTTACTACGCTACAGTAGAATTTCCTTATTCAAACATTTCGTAAGCGCACGTAACTTTACCAACCAACATTTCAAGTTATATTTTGTTAATTAAAGTTGAATCACTACATTGACTTGTAAGACTCTTTTACACAATCAAAATTGATTACGTACATTCAATTATCAACCTTATGTATATGAAGGGAAGGTGTTAAATGACTTGCACAGTCTCATCGATTAACAAAATCTTTCGGTATGTGAGTGACATCTTGAAGGCCTACGAACTAAATTAATTAAGAGCTTACCACTACTTTGTTAAGCATATTATTGGTCTTCTAAGTTTAGGTTAAGTGTTTAGGAACTTTGTTATTACTTGTACACCTAGAACTTACCTTTTGTATTCTATTAATCAAGAGGTTTACTTAGCCAAGGTTGTGTATGTACAGTTCGCGCCAATTTACT
Source organism: Helicoverpa zea (assembly GCF_022581195.2). Lineage (NCBI taxonomy): Eukaryota > Metazoa > Arthropoda > Insecta > Lepidoptera > Noctuidae > Helicoverpa > Helicoverpa zea. The sequence goes on along the minus strand of NC_061456.1, from coordinate 793,164 downwards.
TTCTATTTCTCATAATAAATCTGGATATCTATCTGACCGCCTTTCAGGCCAAAATTTATAAACAGATAGTTTAGAGCATAGGAAAGGTCATAAGCTACCTTTTTATCAGAGTGTAGTTTCGTCCGCTAATAGGTTCGTATAACATTTTAATCACCATTTAAACTAATCAGGATTATTTCGTAAAGAGCACGCTCAAACACTGACCCTAATTGGGTAGATTTTACGTCCTAAACATTTTAACCTATATCAAAAATTCTCCTCGATTCTAAATATTTTAACCAACAAATGGAGAAATAATTACGATCTAAAGCTTTACGTACAAATGGTCTAGGCAATTTATTTTACTTTAAATATTTATATCTACGTATTTGGGTTCTGGCCTTTTTGACCTTGGCCCAGACATCATCGCTAAATTGTGCCGGTTTCATTCGGATTTTCCTTTTTCATATTTTCATTTGAGAATATGTAAATGTTTACACGTGGTTTACACATTGTAAACGTGTTAAATGACGTGTATTTTATTCGTAAATAAAAGAAATGTTGCATACGTTTCATTATTCTGCTAAAATATAATTTTAGTTCGAAACAAAGCAAGATATAATAGGTAGCATGTAAAACTTGTGTATCACTTACATAACGTAAGAGTGCGGAGATCATAATTTGATTATTCCTCATCTTCAAAAAAAGCCTACAATAGACAAATATTCTAGCACACCTATAAGTCGATTGCCAAATCCATTACTTGACAAAAAATGAGGCACAAAATCACACAGAAAAATGGTTTATGAGAACAAAGTAAAAATAACTTCTCATTAGTTTTAAGTGAGTGAGCAGTTTCTATGATTTCTTTTGTGTTCATATCAATGACTTGGAGTTTTTCAAAGCTCAGTATTATACCGCGTTTATGCTTAGTAAATAGTTTTAAGTAATACAAATTATTGTTGCTTTAGAAGGTCTAGGTTAGTGCACACAAAGGTAGAAAGCGTTCAAATGCTTATTGTATGCAAAGAACTAAGCATGTAAAAAACAATATGAGTGAAAATAATTATATTATGTTACTGCATCTGTATAATCGAGTATTAATCTAAAGATCAATGAATGATACAGGTCACAATTAAAAAGCGCATAAATATTTGGTCTGCTTAATTATGTCTATACCAGATCTTAATCTATACCGGCACGTTCAAAGTACGGCTATTTTTCAGTTAACACACTCACCAAAAAAATTAATACAGAAAATCTTGTTGTCTCATTAAATAAACGTGTCATACAATAGCGGTAAATGAAGTAACAAGTTATATATTATTATTGCGGGCGAGATATGAAGAAGTAGGGAGTACCGCGTGGGCACATATTGTTTCAGCCACAATCAAAAATATAATTTTCGGAAACTGTTCCCGGAGATTTGTACACGAGTAAACGATTTGAAGACTGTCTGGCCTCAAGCGAACACAAAACGGTTCATATTTCTAAGAAATAAGGCCAAGACACGACTTGTCGCATTCATATCCGTAGATATTCGCCAAAGTATGGGTGACAGCTGTATGACGTAGGTAAGGTTATGTGAAATTAAATTACTTCTGTCATGTATTAGAATGTCAACCTATTTGCAAAGCGTTTCAGTTTTGTTTTGGACGTCTTTGTAGATGTTCTATTTAAGTGGTAGGTTATAATTGAACCGAACCGAACAATTCCGCAGCTCTGGTACATAAAAGGCCTACGACGGAACACGAGGGTTTTTAGTCAGTAAGTCTGACACTCCCTCACCGCTGCTAACCCACAGCGGGAGGGGTCATTTGATGATTTTTGACGTCGTTAAAAAAAAGGTTATAATTGAATAGTCCTCGTAACTATAAATAAGTAAATCAATCATATTTCAGTTCAAGTAAATGAAAATTCCTGTCGTCTATTTATTATTTTGAGTAAGTAAATGTTTACTGACCTAAAAACATAGGTTATAATAAATTGTAAACTAAAACGATTTAACCAGAAACTTGCGTTATTAAGAGTCGTTTATCTGATGAGTGTAACACAAAACTAATGGGCGTTTTGTCTTCCGACGTATAAATAGACAAACAATATGTCTGCAACTTGAGTTAGAACATTTGGCGTATATCGAGTTACGTCACTATTCAGGATGATTGATTTAGCCTATGCGTACACTGCAGATTAAACAGTCGGCCGACTGTTGGCCTGGCAGTTAGAAAAAACTTTTTTTTTAATCGTGATTTTAATCAAAGTTTTTAGTCGGTTTTATACCGGGTCAGACAACATCTTCGGCAGTCGTTACGGGTAGTCAGAAGCCAGTAAGTCTGACACTAGTCTAACAAGGGGGGATTGGGTTGCCCGGGTAACTGGGTTGAGGAGGTCAGATAGGCAGTCGCTCCATGTAAAACACTGGTACTCAGCTGTATTATGTGAGACTGGAAGTCGACCCCAACATACTTGGGAAGAGGCTCGGAAGATGATGGTTGAAACTTGATCGAAACCTGATCGTTGTTACGTGTGTACTTCAATTCATCTTTAAACTGATATATGAGCCTAAACCGGCCGACTAAAAGTGTGTAGTCTGCGCGTATTCTTAAGGTACACATTGACTGCTACGCTGCCACGCAACAGATGTAATTGAAATGAAATACGAGATTGCAATCATGTGTGTAGGATGTACTAAATTCGAATAATCGTTTCTGCGTTGCCATTATTACGGATAAGTGGATGCCGACCTTTAGATTTGACATTTGGAAACCTCTTGGTTTCGAAGTTATATTTACAAAAGAAAATCTCTGTATGCCACAAAATAAAAAAATAATTTGTAATCAAATAAGAAATGGGAATGCACTTGAACATGAGAGAAAAAGAAGGCAAATAATAAGTTCTAACAACTAAAAAGCCTTACGAAAGAAAACCAACATGCTTGATTCTATTAATTTGCACCAGGCCTAATTAATTTTGTTGATAACGGAGTGAAACTTTTAATTGCTTAAAATTTAAACAGTAATTATCACGCAGGCATGTTTCTACTTAAGAGAAGTAATTATAAAATATGTTATGACAAACGAAATTGTTACATGAACTTTGCGGCAAGCTTCAAACTTAATTCTGTAAATACTGAAAAAACACTTATTCCTTTTATGACGCTAATAAAAACGAGGTCAACAGTAACTTATTCATCAAATAATCTTCGAATAGACGTAGAGTCAGCAATAAAAGCGGTAACTACATATAATAACCGCTATCTAGTACTAATGTGTCGTAAAACAATTTCCCAATGGAAGTCCGGCCGTCATTTGTTACTTACCTAACAGTTTAGTTCGTGAAAGCGGATCTCACACTGCCGGGAGTCACGGTGTCAAAGTCAAAGTAAAATGTTTTTATTTCAAATAGACCTTTGCAGGCTCCTATGCAACCTCACACTAGTTGCACGATTCCAAAAAGTTGGTCTCATAGCGAAGGGCCGGCAAACTCCATAGACCATCCTGTGAATAAATATGGGTAGATGAATTGATAGATGTTGCATCTTCTTGTGGTTTTGAAAGACTTATTACGCAGTCGTTGGTATAATTCATTGTCAGATTTGACCTGGTGATTTTGCGAGAATTCCAGCATTAGGGCTCGTTAAATAAGTATCAGGTGTTAAACTATCATGACCAAAAAACCTATCGAGGTGTATGTATGTATGGCAGTGTGTGATCCTCCAAACCCAAGGCTTCACCTGTTCCAAGTGCATGTGGCTTTAAGCCAAGAATTTCTCGACTCCTTAAGATAACAATCCCTCTTGTCACTTGATTTAATGCAAAGCAAGACCATTTGTTTATGTTTTTATTACAAAAAATATTTGCGACGTGGATTGTTATGCGTCCTGCATTTGTCGTGGGACGGTGAAAGTGGAAAATTTTATTATGCTAGGAACTTTTGCGGTTTGAGAAAGTATAGTGTCATATGTGCTAAAAGTAAAGATAAGTTTAAGAGCAGGTTTGAGAAAAACCCCGTTTTTACGGAGATGCTTATTTCCATAAAAAAATAGTTTTAAGCTTATACATCAAACGCATTGCGTAAGAAAAATATGACTTCTGCTACTTTAAATAACTACAGATTTGTATACTTTACCGCATCACAATAAAAGCCTTCGTAAAACTAAGGCTCAGTTGTTTTATTTGAATGCTTTTGCGTTCCGCTGAAAATTGAACTTTAAATCCTGTATCTTGTAGTACATTTTGGTTTGGGTCGTATTTTAGTTGATTTCTGATCGAATCTGAGGGAATTGGAAGTTTTGCTTGATTTGATATAGACTTAGTTAACAAAGAATTTCGTATTTTCTTTGTCTGAAATTATACTGATTTTAGGAAAGTTTGACAATGGATTCCCATTGTAAAACTTTTCTAAAATCATCAGTGGTATACCTACTATATTTGAGGTTTAGCTTTGTATTTCAGTATCTTTGTAAATCTATCGATGGTAAAATAATTTTAATCTACTGTAACAGATCGCAAAGATAAAATATGGATTTAGTACTTTCAAATTGTTGAAACAACAGCATTTCTAGATAATTTTACTACTTTCGGATCCCTTAATTTTCATATTGCGTGGAGTGACCAAGACTGAAATAGACTGTAAAATTACATAATTTGAAAATCATTGATCTACGACAATTAAATGCCATGACCAAAAATAAATAAAACACTGACACTAATTCAATTAAAATGGATAAATTATCAGGAACATAGTCATAACGACAATTGTAGCAATTTTCCAAGAAATGACGACTTAAAGGTCAATACTCTTTATTAGGATTAATACTCCTACGCCTAGAGCGATTATTTAAGCAATATTGCTAGGTGTAGGAGTCACAATTTGTTATACACTGGCAGATGTTTCAAGGATTCAATTTAAAGCTAACATCACTACAGAATTTGGTAGCTTAAACTAACTCACTTATCTCTAGGATGGCTTAGTGAGTCATTTCATATAATATTGTCAGTAGATTGGTTTTGTGACTCTTCTCAAAAAATCAATAAAACTAAAATCGCCGATACAAAAACAAATGGTAAACAAATGGTGTTATTATTTAAAAAACAAAACAGACGCTTGCCATGCTTTGCCGATGAATTGAGAACCAACTCTTTTTTTCGAAGTCGGCTAAATACAGTAAGTTCATCTCTGTAGGTATACTCAATTAGTCCTTCAAGTTTTTCGTGTGGATTACAGTCTAACGGTAATCCATTATTAAAAACCTCTAAATCTTCCCTTTTTATTGCCTTGTTATTAATGGTAGCTATAAATCACGTGAACTTATCCAATTTGCATTTCTACTTCCTCATTGGCGAAAGAAAAATATCAAAGCAAAGATTCGAATGGGAATTATAGCGATATCCTTGAGTTACTGAAATTATCTTTCATTCATTTGCATACTTTTCAGCTATAAAATTGCCTTTGCCTCACTTTACATTGACCAATTGCATTTTTCATATATCGATAATACTTTTTTTTTCTAAATCAATTATAATTTAAATAAAATGTTGTTTTTTCTACACCTACGTTTTCTCCGAGCCAATATTTGAACGTTCAATACGTAAAGCAAACATATTCGGCAAATATCTTTAGTATTCTCTTATAGAATTCCCTAAAGGCATAGACTAGGTAAACAGCATTTTGATAGGGTTTCGTGAAAGCTTGTGGCGGCTAAGAGATTAGCTGCCAGCAGTCTTGGAATACTGCCAAGACTTCTGGACAAGCATGAAATGCTTTACGTTAGGAAGTTTTTAATACCAATCAAGTGAAGTATTATCTCTTGTTCTATCATAAAGTCGGTCTAAAATATATCAGAAGAGAGAGATGTAACGCATTATATGTGAAAAAATAATAATTTAGAATTACCGTTCACAACTTTTTGCATGAGAGTGGAGTTAATTTGCAAGATGCCATATCTAGACTGACTTCTTCTCTGCCTAGCCTTTTTCCAACTAGGTCGGCTCCCTGTCCAACCGGATCCAGCTGAGTACCAGTGTTTTACAAGGAGCGCCTGCCTATCTGAGCTCCACATCTAGACTGACAATATCTGAAATCTTCAAGGAAATTAAATTCCTTACTAATGATACATTTGGCAAAAAGAACGAAAAGCTTTTGCTTACTATTTTCGGTCAAGGCCGCAGACAAATAATTTTTAACAATATACTACTTTCTTTAAGCTCATTATCTTATCGTAGTTATAAAATGAATATACTGCTGTGGTTGCTCAAAACTGCAATGTTGTATTTTATTTTAGTACCCAAAGCTTTTACATTAGAATTTAATTTTAAGTTTGTAATTATAGTTCGTTAATATAAGTTTGAGTTAATAAAAATAAACACATAAAAATATTTTTATAATATAATTATATATAATATATATAATATAATATTTTTTTGTGTCAAATGTTATAATAAAATACCAGACAACATTCTGGAACTAAATGACATGCGGTTTAAAACTCATATAAAAGCCACACTTTGTAAAAACGCTTATTATAAATTAGAAGATTATATTCAAGATAAAAATGCTTGGAAACATGCTGGTCCTGCTCCATAGGACGCACTGACAGTATCAAATTATTGCAAATTTAAAATTACACCCGCTAGTAAGATTGTGTTATTCTTTTGATTGTTTGTTTGTAACTTTGTACAAAAATATAAACCGATTTGTAAATGTGAACACCATGTAGCTTTTTAACCTTTTTTTATTATTATTTATTCTCATATTCTTTGTCTATTGTGATTCTACATGATCTTCGCATGTTATTATAGTATGTATCAATACATACAAACTGTAATACCTATTATTTTTAAAAAGAGTAACCATGGAGTTTCTTGCCCGTTCTTCTCCATAGGAAGCTACTTTTGGAATGGGCAACTAGAATCAACTTTATTTATATTTTTTGACGTTCATAAGTGCTTGTGAAAGCCTAAGTGAAATAAATGATTTGACTTTGACTTTGACTTTGATTTCTATGTGCAATTCTGGAATTGCGTTAAGATAAGTCCTCTTTTTACCGACTTCCCAAAACGTAGAGGTTCTCAATTCACCTCTATTTTTAACCGACTTCCCAAAAAGGAGGAGGTTCTCAATTCGGCCGGTATGTTTTTTTTTTCTTCTATGTATGTACATCGATTACTCCGAGGTTTATAGACCGATTTACGTGATTCTTTTTTTGTTCGACGCGGAATAGCTGCCAGTTGGTCCCATAGTCATCAGTTTAGGATCTGATGATGGAAACCCTGAGAAATCGAGGGCAACCTTCGAAAGTTGTAGGCATTCATAGGGTAAAAACTTGACACTCAGGCGTATGCCTGAAAGCACTGAAGATTTGGAGCTGACCTGATGATGGAGACCAGAGAGGGTTGAGGGAACTCGACAACTGAATATGTAAACTACCTTGTGTTATTTGTATTGACGAGACCTTGGCAACAGTGAAGGTTTGGAGCTGACCTGATGATGGAGACCAGAGAAGGTCGAAGGAACTCGGCAACTGAATATGTAAAATACCTCGTATTTGGGCTTATATTTTTTTTATTGATGAGAACTTTCCACTTATATGGATAGTGACAACTATTCGTATCACTAAAAAGTGTCTTATGAATGTTACTAAGTTAATTTTGCCACCGACTTCTAGGCCGATGCACCTAAAATAAGTTTATTTTTTTTGCTTTTTAGTGTTTTTGGAAGTCGGTTTATTTTTTTTGTACATGAAGTTTTTCTATATTGTTTCAGCGTAACAAACATATTCCTGGTGAACCTGTCAGTAGCAGACCTGCTAGTGACTCTGTTTTGCATGCCGGTGCAGATCGCCAAGTCCGTCACGCTGCTGTGGTACTTCGGCGAGGTCATGTGCAAGACTGTCAATTTTTTGCAAGGTGAGTTACCATTTCATTAGGTAAACTACACTTGTCTTCATAGTCAAAGTTTTTTATTTTTTTTTTTTCAAGTACCTTGGCCTATAAAAGCTCTTTGGGAACTTCAAGCTAGTTGCAAGCAAGTTGTTTTTCAAAAAGTTAAGTGTAAAAAGCTACTGGCATTTCTTGTAAGTAACATCAAAACTAATCACTTATTCTGTATTACTTTAGCCCCTTGTGTGTGAGGATAATATACCGTATCATAACTTCGTCGTTTATAAGTGAGAGCGGGACTAAAGCTGAATCATGGAATATTTTTTTGTTGTGTAATGGTTTGACACTTATCTTAGACATCCTACTTGGTAAAGAAATTGTGTTCCTTATCTACACGTTAGTAATTATACCAACAAATAAATATAATGGATAACAATTTATCAACGAAACCGCATACTCCAACTTCTCCCTTGCAAGTACGTTACCAGAAAATCAACAACGTCCCATAAGGGCACTCAGATTTCTTCACGTTTCGCTTTCCTTAATGACCTTCATTAATATCTTAAGCAGTTCCGACCAACATTGAGTTCCTACTGAATAAAATATTACACAAATGGAACGTATTTTTGTAGCAATAAAAATACAAAGATGTAACAGAACAATAGTACCCGTTACTGCTTATTTACTGAAAGTTTTATGTGAAAGAGAATAAGCTCAGAGAAGTAAGCAGCAAAGTGTGAAAATGGCGAATAAAAATAAAGTTGAGTTTAAGTGACAAGTTTGCTTTCTTGAAAGAGTGTAGTCGCACTGCGAAGTGGTGAAAATGGCTACTTTAATTCATAGGAATATTTTCTGAAAATTTCAGTCGAATTATAACTTACAGAATGTTATAATCAATGATCTTGCTCAATGAATTGACTAGGTAACCAACGAGTAAGAATATTAAGTAGAAAAAGAAAAAATAAAATGCAATTTAATTTACCGACTACATGGATTAATTTTTAAAATTCTGAAATATTTCTACGAAATTCGCATTCGCATTATTGTACGAAAACTAAAACCAAATATGTAAAAACTCAAATCTAATTTTAAAAGTTCTACTTATTCAACTAACACACCATTTATCATTAAAAAGCAATTGCTAAATCATATTTTACCCCAAAAAGTTAAAATGCTTAACCTCTACAATAAAATAACAGCACACTGTTGAAAGTAAAGACGAGGTAAGTAACAAGCAATTTCCAGGGCAGAACAAAGACTGTTAGCTGTCAAGTTGGAGCGAGACCACTATCAGACCAATTATTATAATTGCCCTAACGTTGTTGCAACGCTATTTGTGAAGTAAAGTGCTGAACTGTTTTACTTCACTTTTTTGGTAAATGTATTTTTAGTGGCTGTTAAATGTAATAAAGATAACAAAATTCTAAAGTGAAAAGGTGTTCGTATAAAAATATTAGACAAAAAAATCTCTTGATTTTGGTGCATACATACGTAAATAAAATTTACAAACGAAATTACAAGTCACGAAACAGTGAACATCTTTAGCTAAGCATTACTTTTATAACCAATAGATCTTAATAATATTTTTGCTCAAAACAAATATTGGGACGTCAAAATAGTTTCACAGTTGGTTACCATGTTTTGGTTCACAGCAAATTCGATGTAACTCAATTGTTTCGTTCGCTGTAATTATTTACGGGAACATTGTAACTATCTGTAGTATTGTGAAATGCGACTTAAGTGTACACCTGGGTGCTTAGATTTATTTGATAGCCAAACTAAATGTTTATTGTTTCATTTCGGAGCTTGTAAATCCTGGTTTAGGTTGACAGTTAGATGTTAAGATGTTGAATGGCTTAGCATAGACAATGTTGTAGTACTATACTGAAGTTGTTAACACTAAAGTGGTAGCAGGTTAATGTCCCTGACAAATATATTATATAGGTACTTATAACTTTACAGGAGTTCTTAAACTTAAAGAATCAAGTTAGTTTCATTTAGAAATCAAACTCCCAACAATCAATCACTGAGCTACTGAATCGCTTGTAAACCGGAGTTAATTTCGTATATAATACTTAAGTTACACACGAACATAAAAGGCTTTTATTGAAAATTATTATTCATTCTCTTCCCAAACGATAAAATGTCTGGCAAAGAGGCATTAAATATGGTAAATTTCTCAAAGGTAACTCTGGAAGTGATGGCTTTATCAATATATTCCGGTTCATGAATTTTTCTTCAGTACAACACTTACTTACCCTTTCAGAGGTAAAAGTGTTGAAAAGAGAAACACTTGGTCTGTTGGACCTTATAAACGAAGATTTATGTAGATCCCAAACGTGACCAGTCTGTGAGATCAGCGGTAAAAGAGTTTTATTGCTACCAAATTAAATTTGTTGGAACATACTTCGGTTTTAGGAATTTCTGATTGGAAACTTTAAACTTGTAAGTTTGTAATTTAATTCGATTGAGAAAGTTGCATGTGTGGAGTTAGTAAGAGTCCTTGGTTTTTTGTCTCAAACTTATAGTTTGTCGCGGTTTCACTTTCACTTCAGTCGAATGAAAAACATCCCTTTTAATTTACTTTAATTTCTTTTGAAGTAAGTACATAAAAATATATATTTGGTCGATTCTAGGCTTAAAGCAAAATATGAATGGTACAAATTCAGAATTCTTAGTTCTCGAATAAAACGCTTGACTCCGGATTCAATCAAGTTGTCAATTATTATACCTCTCATCTTAACAACAGCGAGCTGACAAAAACGGCTTTAATTAAGATTAACGGTCCAATCCTACGTTTGTGTTCAAAGGAAATGAACGTAGAAGGTACATTGCTCACTAACATATGAGAATTAGAGATGTATAAGCTATAGATAATATCTTGAGGATGTTGGAGCCATTTGTATGCAGGTGGACGGGTTTGTAGGAGTATTAGGTTATATTTCGTAATATGAACCAATGCATAAGCATTGAGTGAGAGAAGATTTGTGATTAGACTGTGCACATGCTAATCGAAATTAATACTGGACTCGATCAAATAGTATTGAATATAGTGAAATACAGTTTTTAAAAGCAGAAAAGGTTCAAATAATGACAATGGCAATAAATTATATCTTAGTATCTTTTATGTCAGTTTGATGCCATGAAAGCTTTTGGCAAATTGAAGAAGCCTACTAAAAAGTGAAGTGGTCCTTCTGAAACCTCTTATACACTAACAATATTAAGCCCTAAGTTGTATAATATCAAGAAAATACAAGACTGAAGGCTGCGGCTGATAAGCCTGAAGCTTGATTTCTGTATATTCCACTTTGTTCGTAAGCTGGGTAACTTTCGGATATTGCCTGTTATTCGGTACATTTGGCGGATATTATTTCCGAAGATAGCATCGTCCTTGGTTTATCAAAGGGTTGGTGTACCTAAATAATTATGATCTAATTTTAGCAGACGTTTTTGTGTTCACTTATTGAATAGTTTTCGAGTCTTATTTAAGCTTTGAAGTTACTTTAAATAATCAGGAAAGTAATGCGGCTGTTCATCTGTAAAGTTTTAAAAAAATATAATTAAGAAAAATGTAGGTTTATCCGAAGAGCTTATTCTAAAAATAAACATTACTCAAGCAGAACCTTTTCTTATCTCTAAGACGTGGAAGATTGGAAACCTCGCAAAAGTAGGTAAAGATACACATACCTTTCTCTCTTTGCTACCATTCATATAAATTCTTGTGATGACTCAGACATCAAAAACTGAAGTCGTATTACGTAACTTTATTAGACGTGTCGAGTCAAAAAGTCTTATATTTGCTATATTTTATAGTAACGCCACAGATGGAAAGAATATATTTGAATATTTTGATCCAGCATTGGCTCTATTTCTGAATATTTTTAGACGCTTTCAATCCCTCTTGTCTTACATTTTGAAGGCTGATAGTTAGCTTTTGTAAGCACTTTTTAAAACAATATTTTAAGACGATATTTAAAGCTTATTTTAATTTTCGTTTATTTTAATAACACTGTCATTATTCCCTGAAATAATAATTATATACTCGTAACACAAAACCCAGAAGGTTTAATAAAATCATATCAGATTTTCGACCCACATACGTGAATAAACCAAAAATATTTTTGTGTTGGCATTCCTCATATTCATATTCATTTATTTGCATTCCATAATGTGTTAAAATACAGACTAGGTAGTAAAAAAGACGTGGCATTCATTGAAAAACTAGTTTTCATCTCAGTATTTAACTTTAAACTGTTCTTTTAACCTTTGAACTATTGAAGACCTATAGTTAAACAGTTAAACATTCAGTAAATACGTTGGGATTAAATTAGATTTACTTTCGGATATTGGCAAAGACCATAGCGTCGGTATTAGCTTGGGTCTGCCAGGAACTGTGCCAAACCACGAAATTTGACCCAGCATAATAATAAAGGCCATTTTGTTACTGTGGACTGCCAAGAGATGGGATCGTTTAGTTGCTATATAAAATTAATCTAGCTACTACTTATTCCGGTGGTTTTGCCTGGGAGAACAACTTCCCGCAACCAAATTAAAGGCTGGCTTACTATTTTTGTCCTTAAGGCACTAATACCTTTCTACTCATTTAAAAGTAGTTCAGGTGCGAAGTATGACAACTAAACGAACGCTCATTATTTTCAATGGTGTACTAAACCGTTTTTCCGCGGTTATCACTCGCGTCCCGTGGGTACTACTGCCGCACCGGGATATTATACAGCCTTAGCTACTTGGGAAAAGTGTATGTTTATAAAAGTGAAAGATTTTTTCAATTCGGTTCATGTACTTTCGGAGCCTTCAGGGAAAATACAAACATACAAATTTTTCTATTAATTATATAACTTCAGATGGAGCTTGAATTGTACACGTAAACGTACCCTAACAATGAGTCCATGTTTTTAATAAGAAAAAATATACTTTCCTTTACAGCGCTATAATACTAAAGAAAATCTCAAGCATACGGAACTGTAACGTTTATCTTCAGAGACACAGCTTGAGAATGAACTGAACTTATGTGTGTTGCGAAGCTGGCTTAAAGTGACGCCGTTGACTTTTATTGGATTATACCACGGTTATAAATATTGAACGAGGTGCCTTCTATAGTCTTCTATCTATACTAATATAATAAAGAGGATTTTTTCTTGGTTTGTTTGTACTCTAAAAGGTTCCGAAATTACTGAATCGATTTGGAAAATTCTTTCACTATTGGTAATCTAGACTTTCTCAAAGTAACATGATCTATATTTGATCCGGATACGGGAAGAAATTCCCCAATCATCAAATGATCCCCCTTGCTGTGGGTTAGCAGGGGTAAGGGAGTGTCAGACTTTTACTGACTAAAAATCCGTCTAAATTTTATGTACCAGGGCCGCGGTAACTCTTTCAAACAATCCCGCAGCCCTTTCAGGTTTTTTAGGTAATGAATTGCCGCACGTGGGAGACCCTGTAGGAAAACAGCTGGTTTGCTATAATTTGACCTCCTTGTCCCCAGGAGTGGCAGTAGCATCCAGCGTGTTCACGATCACAGCGATGTCTGTGGACCGATACCTGGCTATCACGCAGTCGCTCCGGCAGCCCTGGATGCCGTCCCGCCGAGGGGCTTGCAGTCTTCTGGCGGGGCTGTGGCTCGTGGCTCTGGCCATCTTCGCGCCATTGTTAGCAGTAGCTACCGTGGAGAGGGAGTATGTTCCTTCTTTGTCGAGGACGAGAAATGGATCGGTAAGTGGTTTTTTTATAAATCTGTTATTTGTAGGAACTGCAAATCTATGCGAGACACTATATCCTTTTTCAACTTGGGTGGGAGTTAGCTTCCAGTCTAAGTAGATGTGCAGAATTTTAGACAGAGCTACTAATAGATAGTAAAGATATAGGAAAATGTAGGGATTACGTTCTTTAGAAAGGAGCCGGAAAGTTTTAAGAAGACCTTGAATAGTCAAACTTTTCTTCTATTCTACAGACACAAAATTTTGTACCGTTATAGATCCCACTTTTGAACTTGGGTCTTGATTCAAATCTATATCTCTTGAATAAGCTTCTGGCTTGAAAATTGAGATGGATAGGGGAGTGCTATCAGCGATCAAGTACTAAAACTGCTGGATCAATTTTGAATATCAACAAGTTGCACCAATATCGACACCCACAATAATAGCTTGAAGCAATATTGCTCTTGCGATGCAATATCACTGCCATTTAACCCTAAGTGCCCACTGAGAGGGTAGTTTGCCTGTTCATCTTGAATACTAAGAGCGCGCACACACTATAAACTTTTAGTCGCCCGATAGTTGGTTTGGGCCCATAAATCAGTGTGAAGATGAATGGAAGTACAGGTAACAACGATCAGGTCTTTGTCAGGCTGGGTCCAGACATGTATAACTTGCCAGGTCCGATCACCGTATCGTATCAAGCACCGCATCAAGTTGTGGACGCCTCCGATTTGCTCCACATAATGGACAAAAACATACACGACATGGGATGGGTCGTATCATGATATGCGTATCATAACATATGCGATCATGATACGCGTCGACCATACATGTCTTGACCCGGCTTTAGGTATCCGTCATACGGAAAACTTTTCCTACAAATGGGCCGACAATTTAGTCGTCAGTGTGCACGCAGGTTAATACGCTAAGCCAGTTCATTCAACTATACCAAGACGTTTTTCTATCAGGATTAACATCGAGATTAAAAATTCTTTTGAAATCATTTTTTCGCATTAGTGTTCCTTGAACTTTTAATGCAAGCGCGTCTTTTATTAAATCTTGATTTTATTGGAATAGATAAAATTATAATATTATTAAAGAGAAAAATGTGATTTAGAGCTAAAAATATAAGAGCTTTTTAATAGTCGACGCTTAAATTATCGATTAAAAACTAAAAATATAGTCTCTGCAATGCAAAGTTACATCGTATATTTTCATCATTGTTCAACATAACCATAAAACTACTTTAATGGGCAAAGTTTAAACGATACACTACCAATATAAAAATACCATAACTCACAAAATGATATTATACATAAGTACTTCGGCACAGAACGAACATTCCTCGAATTCGTTTTATATCAAAAAACCCGAATTTCCCCTTCAAGTATATGGCCCAATTCTCCTACTTAAGCTTTCGAAAAGGGTCAGATCACAAATCATTTTAACATCCTCAAGTGTTTTTGGGTCACTGCGAAATATCCAAGTTACTGTAACCTTTGCTTTAGTCCTTAGAGCATTAAACCAACCTAGAACTCCATGAACACAAATCATCAATCAATCATCCATGAATCAAATGAAAAAAGTCGTGGTGGCCTAGTGGGCAAAGAACCAACCTCTCGAGTATGAGAGCGCGGGTTCGATTCCAAGTCAGGCAAGTACCAATGCAACTTTTCTAAGTTTGTATGTACTTTCTAAGTGTAGCTTAGACACCAAATGACTGTGTTTCGGATGGCACGTTAAACTGTAGGTCCCGGTTGTCATTGAACATCCTTGGCAGTCGTTACGGGTAGTCAGAAGCCAGTAAGTCTGACACCAGTCTAATCAAGGGGTATCGGGTTGCCTGGGTAACTGGGTTGAGGAGGTCAGATAGGCAGTCGCTTCTTGTAAAGCACTGGTACTCAGCTGAATCCGGTTAGACTGGAAGCCGACCCCAACATAGTTGGGAAAAGGCTCGGAGGATGATGAACTCCATGAACACAAATCTCTACGCGAAAAAGTTTTATAATATTGCCGTAGAGGGCGAGGCAACGCATATATACGTATATGTCAAACACAAGCTTAAACACGATACACACGTCGTACAAAATATACTTAGAAAGTACCATACATGATACAAACTAGAAAAGCTTTGTTGGTACTCGCCTGATCTGGAATCGAACCCACACATCCAAACTTGAGAGGTTGGTTCTTTACTTGAGAGGTTGGTTGGTTGGTTTTTGAGTCTTGTCGTGCAAGCGACCGAGCGCGGACGCGAGACGAGCGGACGGTGTGCAAACGGTAGGTGATGTGGACGTAAACACTGAGTGGAAATTAGTGCATAATAAACGGTACAAACAAAATCGAATATCTAGCCAAAAAGGAAGGGCTTTAACTGCGCCCGAGGGTAAATTTCGTGCCGCGGATATCAAAGTGCCGTTGTTAATTTCTAATGTTAATACTGAAGCAAGTGAAGATGACATTATTAGTTACATAAAAGACAAAACTAGTGAAATCGTTACATTGAAAAAGATAAATATGAAATCTTTTAGAAAGTATAATGCGTTCAAACTGTATGTTTCTAAACACAAAGTTGACTTGTTTTTAAACGATGAATTGTGGCCTGATGGAATTGTGTTTAGACGTTTTGTACACTTTATGTATCGAACGAAACCTCAGGAACTTAAAGTTAAAGTCAGTTAGTCTTTTAATTAATGGATAATAAAACCAATAATAACGTCAAGTTTACTAGCTTTAATTGTAAGTCGGTCAAGCGATCCATAGATAATATTAGAGATATATGTATGTGGTCAGATTTGGTGGCCCTACAGGAGACTTGGCTTCTTCCCCATGATATTCCCATTTTAGGAACAATTTGTCCGGACTTTGAGTGGACGGGTAAGTCGGCTGTGGACACTTCCGAGGGCCTATTGAGAGGAAGACCTCATGGGGGGGTAGCCATTCTCTGGAGAAAGGGGATTTTTGAGTCTGTCTCGGTAGTTGAATGTATCAGTCCTAGATTAGTGGCTATAACGGCTACATCAATGGGGCGTACGATTCTTGTGTTCTCCATTTATATGCCTGTAAACTGTCCAGACAACTTACCAATCTTTACAGACGTACTAAGTGAAATCAGTGCTACCATAGCAAGTAGTGATATAGAAAACGTGTTTATGTTGGGGGATTTCAATGCTCACCCTCACAGCTTGTTCTATAAAGAATTAATGAGTTTTTGCAGTGACCAGTCTTGGATTTGTGCTGACATAGAGAAGCTGGGGGTGGACAGTGATACCTACACTTTTATAAGTGATGTTTATGGAAGTAGGACATGGTTGGATCACCTTCTGGTGTCAGTGTCAGCTTGGCATACTGTAAAAGGTGTTGATGTTTCCGAAGATCTTTATGTTTCGGATCATCTACCCATTTGTGTTGAATGTAATTTAGAAGTAGTTAGGCCAAAGTTTCAGAGTCGAGGTTACTGTCGGAACTCTGTATTATGGGGAGAAAGAACAAAGTCAGAATCGCAAGATTACCATAACTTTTGTAATAGTAAGCTGCGAGACGTTAATTTTCCCCATGAGTTTGAGAGTTGCGGTAGGGGCTCATGCGGCTTGGCCGAGCATAAAGTTGTTCTGGACAGATTGTATGATCAAATTGTTGGAATACTATGTGCGGCGGCTAGGCAGTCCAAACCGGCACGGGAGGGGGCACCGAGGCGGGGTAGGCGCGTTTGTGGGTGGAACAAATATGTTAAAGACGCTCACAGAGAGGCTAGGTTTAGCTTTCAAACCTGGACACAAAACAATCGTCCCTCTTCAGGTCCTATCTATGATGAAATGTGTGAGAAGCGAAAATCTTTTAAAGTAAGACTGAAATATTGTCAGAATAACGAGGAACAGCTTATTATGGATAGGTTAGCTGAACAGCGAGTTACGAAAAACTTTGGTAAATTTTGGAAGTCCACTAAAAAGTTGGATGCGAAGACGGGTCTCCCTGTGACTGTGGGAGGGGTGTCTGAACCCGGAGATATAGCAAATATGTTTAAAGAACATTTTAAAGTTCAATCCCCACTCGGTCCCTCATCCCTGGTGAGCGATTCTGGGCCCGGCAGTCATGAAGGGAGATCTCCGATAATTTTCTCAGCTAAACAAGTTAGCAAAGTTATCAATAGTATGAGCCGAGGGAAATCTCCAGGACATGACGGGCTCAGCATCGAACACCTGAAGCACGCAGGTATCCATCTGCCGAGAGTTCTGTCTATGTTCTTCACAATGTGTATTAGTCATGCATACTTGCCTGCTGATCTAATGAAGACCATTGTGGTTCCCATTGTGAAGAACAAAACAGGTGACATCTCGGACAAATGTAACTACCGTCCTATTTCTCTCGCTACAATAATAGCAAAGGTGTTGGACGGTGTGCTTGATTCTTATTTAAGTGATTATATACATCTTCAAGACGCACAGTTCGGGTTTCGACCCGGACTATCAACCGAAAGTGCAATCTTAAGTCTCAAGCATACGGTTCAATATTACGTAGATCGCAAGACGCCGGTATACGCTTGTTTCCTTGATCTCTCCAGGGCATTCGATCTTGTCTCGTATGATGTGCTCTGGGGGAAGATGAGAGACAGAGGTATACCGGTAGATATATGTCGAATTTTCCAGTATTGGTATGGTAACCAAACCAATCAGGTGAAATGGGACGGTACACTCTCTGAGCCGTATGGGTTGGAGTGTGGGGTGAGACAGGGAGGTCTGACATCCCCCCTGCTCTTCAACCTATATGTAGATGACCTCATAGCGGAACTCAGCAGCATGCGTGTCGGATGCAGCGTTGGTGGAGTTAGAATTAACAACATTAGCTATGCAGATGATATGGTGCTGCTGGGTCCGTCAGCAGGGGCAATCAGAGAGTTACTTAACGTGTGTGAAACCTACGCTGCTGCACATGGTTTAATTTATAATGTTAAAAAATGTGAATGCATGGTCTTTAAGGTCGGTGGCAGGAGCCGTGAGGATGGACCTGATCTATATATTAACGGATCAAAAATAAAAAGGGTATCAACTTTTAAATACCTTGGTCATTTTCTTGCTGACGACCTTAAAGACGATGCAGATATTGAGAGGGAGCGGAGGGCTCTAGCGGTCCGAAGTAATATGCTGGCCCGCAGATTTGCTCGGTGTACTGACTTAGTGAAAATCACACTTTTCAAGGCGTATTGCCAGAGTATGTACACGGGCAATCTATGGGTCAGTTACACTAAAAGATCGCTGGATGTGCTGCGCATCCAGTATAATAATGCTTTCAGGATGCTCTTGAGACTGCCTCGGTACTGTAGTGCCTCAGAGATGTTTGTGCGAGCTCGCACTGATGGCTTCCACGCTATCTTGCGCAAAAAAACGGCATCGCTTCTGAGGAGAGTGAGAGACAGTTGCAATAGCATCCTGAGAACAGTAGGTGAGAGCTATAGCTCTCCAATCATGAGACAGTTTGTGCAAAGGGTGATGGGTACTAACACTAGATAATAAGTTTTCTAATAAGTTTTCTGTTATAGGTATGTTTTACTAACACTCTATGGATTATTTTTTATCCGAAATAAAAGTATTATTATTATTATTATTTACCCTCTAGGCACACACATATACTAAGGTATATGCTATGAGTGCCGCAGTTTTGCCTTTTAGCAGAGGAGAAGACAATGCAATGACTTATCCGGTTAGTTAAGTACTCTAAGTTTTAATCTCAACAAAATTAATTGGATCTTACATCTGTGACAATTTGTTTAGATGAGTTTTCTTAGAAGAAAATCTTTGGAATTCAAATCAAGGTGAGGTCTTTAAATGTTACGGTGGTTTAGAAGGAAAGATAAACGTAAAAATGTCTTACAGTATTAAAAGTTATCACTGTTTTGTATAAGAAAATGTTTTCTAGGATAAGCTTTTTGTGCAGTATATAAAAATTAATGCGATGAGCAGCTATTTTATTGCCGATTTGCCTTCAGGAATATGATGTTAAACTTAATAGCTCTCCGAGATATTGATAGCTATTGCTTTAACAGCAGGTCCATTAAACCAATCAATATTAAGAACCAGCTGCATAATTTAACTACCTCTACAATGATAACTAGACCATCCAGACGTATAATTTGCTAATAATTTGGTCACTTACTATCAAAATTGTCGTGGGATTCGCACTAAACTGCAAATATTGTATATGAACATATTGTCTAATTGCTACGATATTATAATACTCACCGAGACCTGGTTAATACCTGAAATATCTGATAATGAGTTCATTGATTCTCGGTACGTGGTGTACCGATGTGATCGAGATCGTATTGCCACAAATAAAAAGGATGGAGGTGGTGTCCTTGTAGCTGTATTAAAAGGTTTGCGTTCTGTTAGAATTGATAATCAATTTTCTCTAGAAGCAAACATGGAATACGTCCTAATAAAAATTCCCAGTCCATCTAAAGGAATGATACAGATCATCGGTGCGGCGTACATACCACCTAGGACACCTGAATCAATTTTCTTAAAATATTTCGATCTCCTACAGCCCATACTTGCTGACACTAATGTTGAACAATTTTATCTCCTTGGTGATTACAACCTACCAGAGGTTGACTGGATTCCATGTAGTAACCACGTATCATTGTCAGGGGTAACATGTAGTGGCAACTCTGCTACTTGTACGCACCTTGGTGCATTTTTGTCATACCTAAATGCTTGTCAATACAACACTATCAGAAATGCCAATGGAAAATTATTAGACCTGGCCATAAGTAATAACGTATGTTCTGTTATTCCCGCCACCGACTGTTTACTGAAACTTGACAACCACCACCCACCGTTCTGTGTTTTAGTACCACATAAATTGCTCCATTCAACTATGATTCGAAAGCCTATCAAAAAATTTAATTATTATAAAGCGGATTATGAGAAAATAAATGAAGAATTAAGTAAAATTAATTGGTATGAGCAGATTGCGTTAATACAATCTGTAGATGAGGCAGTTAATAGATTTTATAACATTATTTTTAGCTTAATAAAATCTCACGTTCCTTTAGTCAACTCAAAATCCCCAAAATTCCCGATGTGGTTTTCTCCATCCCTGGTACATATGTTTAAAAATAAAGCTAAAGCGTGGGTAAAATGGAAAGTATACCATAATATCTCTGACTATGAGCAGTTCTCGCTATACAGATCTAGATTTAACGCTGAGTGCAAAGCCTGCTACAAAAAATATATGGATTCGGTTGAGGACAGCATTCGTAGCAATGTGAAATATTTTTGGACCTATGTTGCTAATCGGAAATCGTGTGGCAGCGTTCCTTCAAACGTGAAATACGGAGACAATGTTTCGGATAACCCTGAAGAAATTTGTAACTTCTTTTCTGCTTTTTTTGAGTCCGTCTATGAAAAACCGTCCACGAAAAATGTACCGTTGGGAGTGAATTCTGCTGAGCATAATTGCGTATTCAATAGGATAGAGTTGAGCACGCAGCAGATATTGAAGGCACTTAAATCTTTAGACGCCACAAAGGGTCCGGGTCCTGATGGTCTCCCAGTTGGTTTTCTTAAAGCAACGGCAGAAAACAT
This sequence comes from Helicoverpa zea, assembly GCF_022581195.2. Classification (NCBI taxonomy): domain Eukaryota; kingdom Metazoa; phylum Arthropoda; class Insecta; order Lepidoptera; family Noctuidae; genus Helicoverpa; species Helicoverpa zea. The sequence continues at coordinate 772,005 of NC_061456.1, read as the reverse complement.
TTGCGCTCCTATAAGTATCTTGTTTAATAAGTCACTGGCGCAGGGAATTTTCCCCGAAATATGGAAGAGTGCGAATATAACACCAATCTATAAGTCAGGCTCTAGACATGATGTGGAGAACTATCGTCCTATATCCATTATTTCAGCCCTGCCGAAACTATTTGAGAGATTAGTCCACGATACAATATATCCTGCTCTTCACCATAATATAATACATCAACAACATGGATTTGTCAAAAAACGGTCAACAACAACAAATTTGATAGCATTTACGGATTATCTTTTTAATAATATGGACTCTCGTATTCAAGTGGATGCCATTTACACTGATTTTCGAAAGGCATTTGACAAGGTTGATCATGAGTTGCTACTGGAAAAAATTTCGTTTAATGGCATACGTGGTGATTTGCTCCGATGGTTCTCGTCGTATATTAAGAACAGAACTCAAAGGGTGGTTATTAATGGATTCAGATCAACTACTGCAATAAGCGTGAGTTCTGGTGTGCCTCAAGGCTCGATTTTGGGACCCTTATTATTTGTTTTATTTATAAATGATATCAGCACTTGTTTTATAAATTCCAAAATCCTGCTGTATGCCGATGATCTAAAAATTTATAGACCCATTACAAAACTCGAAGACAGTAAATTATTACAGGACGATTTGGATCGCTTTAGTGAATATTGCAGGCGTAACAAACTACAATTGAGTATACCTAAATGCTGTTGTATTAGTTTTACGAAAAATTAAACCGACTTCCCAAAACACTAAAAAGCAAAAAAAAACTATTTTTAGGTGCATCGGCCTAGAATTCGGTGTCTAATGGATGTTACTAAGTTAATTTTGCCACCGACTTCTAGGCCGATGCACCTAAAAATAGTTTTTTTTTGCTTTTTAGTGTTTTGGGAAGTCGGTTTAATTTTTTTGTAAAAAAGTTTTTTATTTAAAGCTTTTCAGTGATACGTATAGTTGTCACTATCCATACAAGTGGGAAGTTCTCATCAATACAAAGAATATAAGTCCAAATACGAGGTATTTTACATATTCAGTTGTCGAGTTCCCTCGACTTTCTCTGGTCTCCATCATCAGGTCAGCTTCAAACCTTCACTGTTGCAAAGGTCTTGTCAATACAAATAATTTAAGCCCAAACACGAGGTAGTTTACATATTCAGTTGTCGAGTTCCCTCGACCCTCTCTGGTTTCCATCATCAGATCAGCTCCAAATTTTCACTGTTGAATAGTGCTTTTAGGCGTACACCTGAGTATCAAGTTTTTACCCTATGTATGCCTACAACTTTCGAAGGTTGCCCTCGATTTCTCAGGGTTTCCATCATCAGATCCTGACCTGATGACTATGGGACCAACTGGCAGCTATTCCGAGTCGAACAAAAAAAGAATCACGTAAATCGGTCCATAAACCTCGGAGTAATCGATGTACATACATAGAAAAAAAAAAAAAAATATATATACCGGCCGAATTGATAACCTCCTCCTTTTTGGGAAGTCGGTTAATAAGAATGCTATTGAATACACGTACTCTTTGGACAACAGCATTTTATCGAGGATGTCACTTGTTCGTGATCTCGGGATCCTGCTTGACGATAGACTTCACCTAGATTCCCACATTAATAAAATTGTTAATAACGCATTTCGTATGTACGGCTTCGTGATGAGATCTGCGAAGGAGTTTGTTCGACCCTCCACTTATTTATACTTGTATCAGTGTTTAATAAGATCTCAACTAGAGTATGCAGTGCCGGTGTGGAATCCCTTTTACAATAAATATTCAGAACTTATAGAAAACGTCCAAAAAAAATTTATAAAAGCCATGCATTATCGTTGTTTTCACACAACAGTGTCATACGATCAATTACGTAGAAAGTATGAATTGCTTGACTTGAAGTCGAGACGTACTCTTCTAGAGACTGTATTTTTGTATGATTTGTGTAATAATGTTTATGATTGTATCGATATTCGGAACAAAATCTGTTATATTGTGCCTAGAACGACTGTACACCGTAAGGTTCGTACGCGGCCACCCTTTGCTGTTACCTCTTGTCGAAGTAACGCAGGTTTGCGCGCACCTTTGCGTCGACTTACTGGCAATTACAACAAGTACTTCCCGCATGTTGATATGTTTTGTCTATCGGCCAGTCAATTCAAAAATATTATAAAGAAGACAGTTAGTCAATAAAAACCAGTATTTTTTATCTATAAGTATAGTATAGTATAGCTTTTAGGTTCATATTTTTTAATAACTGTTAGCAAATAAGCCTGTTTAATGTATTTTGTGGAAAATGTCGTTGGTAACACATTTGTTCATAATTGCTTGTATTTACCTATATCATGTCAAAATGTAATGTGTCACTGTTTTTTTTTCCAAATAAATAAAATAAAATAAAATAAAAATAAAAATAATTGCCGCCCATTGGTCAAATTGGTGATTTGATAATTGATCATGGTTCGGTTATCGTTTTAGTTAAATAGTGAAACATACTGTAAAAAGTCTAAAATCACAAAATACAAAACTTTACATCCTTATACACAAAAACAAATACATTCTTACAAGCATTATTAGTACTATGTTCCTTAATAAAACCTCAGAGACATGTCTGTTACTGCTTCACCCACGTCATTTGACATCTATGTCATTGAAATATTAAAGGATTAACAACTTTACAAGGTTCACGAAACTAATATCAGAGAGGATGAAAACCACTTGTTTGTATCATGTCAAGGATATCGTCTTATGAACGGAGAACAAGAGAACCATATAATAAGTACTAAGCCAGAATTCCTTTCAACCTTTCAGAATCAGTGTTCAAGGTTTTCTAAAGATAAATATATGCCATAAAACAAGAATCTAGTATTTAAAAAGATAAAAATACCTATTAACTTTTGGCCCCTGATTAAGTCAAATGTAAAATTACGGGAAAGTTCAAGGTATATGTCGAAAACAACGAAACCCTACGTCAACGTGAAACTAACAATCAATTCAGAATTGATGAATGTTTCCCAAGTGGAAGATACTCTCAAATTACAACTTTACTATACGTGATTCTACGAAATACAAGCCTGTAATCGAAATCTTTCTGAAATTATAAATCAGACAGAAACTTTATCTGCTAATTTCTTTGCAAACTCTAAACTAGTTTCTTAACTGAGTCGTGATAAAAGATAATACTCATATTGTTTATTTGCACATATTATTTATAAAGAATATTTTTTTCCTTTCCCTAAATGTAAAAGAAAATGAAATACGAATTATAATGTACTCACGTATGTCAGGATTAAAAATGTCATATTGCTTTTCCGGGTGCCAACAATTTTTGTCATAACGCGCATGACTTCACGTGAAATAGCAAGTCGTGATATGCTAATAAAATGTGTCATAAAGATAAATGGTTTGTTTGTATGAACGCGCTAATCTTGGAAATGGTCCTACTTAAAACCGATTCATTTTCTCTTAGCCTTTATTGTCCCACTGCTGGGCAAGTCGTGGTGGCCTAGTGGGTAAAGAACCAACCTCTCAAGTATGAGGGCGCGGGTTCGATTCTGGATCAGGCAAGTACCAATGCAACTTTTCTAAGTTTGTATGTACTTTCGAAGTAAATCTTAGACACCAATGGCTGATAAAAAGGTGAAGGCAAACATCTCGAGGAAACCTGGACTATACAGTCTGAAATCATCAACCCGCATTGAGCAAGCGTGGTGTTTAATGCTCAATCCTTCTCCGTGTGAGAGGAGGCCTGTGCCCAGCAGTGGGACGATAAAAAGGCTGTAATAGATAGATAGCTGGGCAAAGGCCTCCCCATCTCGTCTCCATGCCTCTCGATACTTAGAGTGATGATTCCTATTTTTCATATATTTATCCAAAAATAGATCCCGACAAATTCAGAACCTTCTCCTTTTTGGAATATCGATTAAAAGGTTATAAGCTCAAGGGATGCGGACGGAACCAGGCGCGAAAGCTACTATAAAAACATAATACGTATACACACATTGTAAGATATCTTGCAACTCATAGGATTTCTCTCATCAAAAGAGCGTGAAACGGAAGATAAGTAGATCTTTTTATGATAAGGAAAAAATCCAAATTTTCCGCGTAACTTGTGGGTAAATTAAAAACGGAATATTTAAGTCGCTAATTCAGAGTGGATCTCAAATAAAAACTCTGTGATGTTATTTGTGCAACTTTTAATACGTTTTGGAAATGCTGGCTTATAAGCGTCTATAATATTTTGAATTATTATCCCAATTACAATGTATACAATATTGTTTTAGTAAATGTATATATTTTTATAGTTTACCTTAATCTATTTTTTCCTGTTTTTCTTTTTAACATAAAACAATAATTTGTCTTTATGTCTTTTTTGACGGACCTATTAAAACATTTCCTAAAGTCGATAAAAATAGTGTGAAAAATCTAAGCACAAGGAAAACTCTCCTTAGAATTTAGACAACCATAACAAGCTTATTGAACAACGCGCACTCGCTGGAATCAGGATAAACATCATTTTGGAGTCACACAACCACAAACAAAAAACTAAAACTTCATCATCATCATCAGCCTATCGCAGTCCACTGCTGGACATAGGCCTCTCCAAGTGCACGCCACTGAGATCGCCACTGAACTAAAACTTACTTCACTCTAACACTAACTCACTACAAAAGAGGGAAATACCGCGGAAACATAGTAATTCTAAAGTTGTTTTCAAATGTGAAACAATATTGTCATTGGCAGAGTATTTTGAGTGGTGACGATAACTTTAAAATAAAAGCTTCTACCGTCATAAAAAAGTTTTTCTTTGTATTTTATATTAACTGAATAATTATATAAAAACAGATTAATTCGATATTTAACATATTATACGCGTGGCTATGGGCAAACACATAATCAAGTAGCTCTTTAAATATTAATTAAAACACATAAATTATAAAACTTTCCCCACTCTTGCTCTAAGTACTCAGTGACATTTTTCACCCATAAATCAATTTGAAAATAAAGTAGGTGCTTTTCCTCTGTATTGTTTCAATTCCAACGTTTCATGATTTATTGTAAAGTTGTTAAAAACTTTGCAATGTTTGAAATTTTTGGGGCTTCTGTAAGTTCCAAACTTTGTCTGCGGTTCAGCAAAATTAATATTTAAATTATAAACGTAACGTTTCTTATAGTTCGTTGATATTCAACTGTGGTATAATAATATAAAAACTTCGATTCTTTATAAAACAATTTCATGAATTCAAAATTTCTGCTCAAAAGTTTTGCTTCAGGTTTTTAAATGTAGATTGTAAAACTATTTAAATTCATCATAGACTGCTTTAACAAAGGAATTAAATTTTACTTACTTACTTGAATTTAAAAAAACTAGCTAACTATAGTTCGGCCATTCAGAGAATGCGTTCCTGACACGTCGCGATTGAACTGACGACGTAACTTTGCAATGGCGTTGCAGTTACGATAAAAATATTTTTGCTGGTTGTTTACCGTTTTAACAATTGAGGAGCATTAAAACAACATTATTATATCAATAATCAATGAATGTTATTACGTCGTCAGTTCAATCGCGACGTGTCAGGAACGCATTCTCTGAATGGCCGAACTATAGTGCCTTTATTATTTTTATAAAGAGTAAGTAATCCCACTTTTTGTCATACCTATTGAAAGTATTATTTGCGCTAAAATAAAAGCTACATAATAGTTTTTGAATCCCCTTTTTACTTAAGTAAATAGCCAAATCTATTATCTAATTTATCATTTTAATAGTCGAATATTAACTAACTCTCGTGAGTAATTTAAAATATATTTCTACCTTGAATTTGAGATAAACTCGGTTTGTACTCTCTTGGGAAGATAAGATTACAGGAGTAAAATAATACACTATTAGAATTTTCATCCTGAGTTCATTCTACATTTTTACTTTGTCAGGATAAAAATAAGGGTAGAATTTTTAGCAAGAAGTTATTTTAATAACGAACGTCTAAAAGTTTTCATAAATTCTTAGTCACATTTAAATATAGTCTAAAAACCTGTGTACCTATTATTTCTTTTTCCATTTCTACTATGTACAAAAACGTGTGGTGGGTTTAGGAATGACATAAGTCTGATTACATAAACGAAATGAAAGTAGTTTGTTCTCAAAGATTTTGTAATTTCATCTCGCTGAAAGGCTAGTTTTTTACGCCGAGTGACTGTTTCTTTGCGCCTTATTTCAGCTGTCTATTCTACTGGTTGGGACGTTTTTAATTTACTGAGGCAGTACTGTATTTAATTTGAGTATGAGTAAACGTTATGTTTTTAAAATATGTATGTAATCGGTTTTCACGAAACACAACTTTAGCACCATTTTCCATTCAGGCCATTTAAAATGAATCTACTGCCAGTAGTTCTAAGAAAAAACATAATTATTTCATTAAATAACCAAATGTTGCGATTCTATAAATATAAAGTTCCCAAAAAAAAAATACAGCATTCTCTATCAAAAACATGACCTTTCTCGACGTCTTTAGAGATTTGGTTTCATTGAGTAATCATCATCATCATCATCATCATCATCATCATCTCAGCCATAGGACGTCCACTGCTTAACATAGGCCTCCCCCTTTAATCTCCACAGATACCTGTTGGAAGCGACCTGCGTCCAGCGTCTTCCGGCGACCTTTATAAGGTCGTCTGTCCACCTCGTTGGTGGACGTCCTACGCTGCGCTTGCTAGTCCGTGGTCTCTCTCGATCCGTAGACGAACCAAAGTCACCGATATAGCCCACCGGATTAGCAAGTTGAAGTGGCAATGGGCAGGCCATTGAGTAATCAGCTCAATAATATTATATTTGCAAACAACACAAACTTTGACATCTGGGAAGCTCAACAAACGATAAAACAAATTGCAAGAATACCAAGATTTTGTATAAACGCCCACTCGTTCAATTCAATATAATCACCATTCACCAATCTCAGAAAGGAATTTGAGTAAATATATACAGATTTTAAGCATGGCTGTCTATTTGTTTCCAAGTTTTCATCTTTTGTTCGTTAAATAATTGCAACAAAAAGGAAAGTATCAAATGTTTGTTTGTTCCCAAACCGATAAACTGACTGATTTTGACGAGATAGATAAAGCAGGAAGTATCGTGGGAGTAGCTTACTTTTATATCTAAAATTATTTACAGAAGAAAAATTCGAAAGACACAGTAATGTCAATTTATTCCCCTCATGTTGATTGGGGTATCGGATTCTATAGCAAGTAATGATTTATTCAAACATTGGTATCATTTCACGTTTTGCAGAACCCCTGTATTTAAGTAACGCAGAGTCAGTAGCCAATTAGGATTATATTCAGACTCGAACCTAACTTTAGGGAACCTGATGAATGAGTCTAATTCTTTCATTAAATTAGGTAGCATAATATGGGTTTTTTAACTTAAAGCTAAGCTACCTTATACCGCTATATAAATAGATGTAGAAAAACTGGTTTTCTTAATTATTATGCCTGAATTATGAGAGAAGTAATTCGCGCACCTGAAAACGATTAAATTACAGGCCGATTTTTTTCATAATTTCAACGCTAATGGGTATTTTAAAAAGCAAGAAAGGTTTCTCATTTTCAATATTTAATAACATTTCCTGTCGAATAATTTTAACATTATTCTATTTTAAATCTAAATAAGCTTCACACGTACCAGACGTCTATTTTTAGCTTGTCACCGGTCTCTTAAAACTTCCAAATGGATTCACATACTTAACTTTTTGAAGCCACTTACAATTATTTATTCCCTTGAAACATACATTTTAACAAGTTTGTTGTGTATGTGTTACTTCTAAAACAAATTGTAATACAATCACACGTCTTCCCCAGTTTTTGTTAAGAGATTTATTCATAAGCCCGGGTTCACTCGGTGAGATTACGCAGATAATAAGATCTTGTTTTGTGTTCCAACCTTTTTGGTAACTTGGGTAAACCAGAAGATGTATGTAACCTCTATGTTTTAAAGCTAAGCGAATATGTTCTGTGTTGACAGAAAGTAAAATAAAACAGTTTTATTAAACCGGTATTGTGATATTTTGACTTATAGTGCTCGTGTTCGTGTAATGGATCACCATTTTTGGCACTCGATATATTGTTGCATACGTTTTAGTACACTGAAACTTTCAAATAAACAATTTTCAATTTTTAACCGACATAATAGAGTACAATATAACGATTGTCACTCTTCTGATTAGGACGCCGTTTGGAAATCTATATACTCATGTTGCACCTTCTAGCTACCAGCTAAAATGTATTTACCAAAGATACATTTTTGTCCAGAGATATAAATATTATCATAGAATAAATACACGGAACACCATACATTTCACATTGTCATTCAATTTCTGCCGTCACACGCTACATATGGACCCACAATACATACCACATACAAACATATACTTACAGATGGTTCCGAGTGTTTTCGCACCCTCTTTGTAACATCTGGCTATTGAATTGTCTGCTTGCAAAACTTTCGCGTCTTATGTGCAGAAATAATATGGACTGCGTTGTATTATGTTAAGGTTTTTTCCCGCTAGAATATTATTCTGCAAGAAAGTAACTTAATAATACTGGAAAGTTTTCTATAAATACAGCGGTAAGTATATAATTTTCCCTTATTATTAGTGCAGGCTCTTTTCCTAAGATTACTCAATACAAAAAGACATAAAAACAACCATGTCTACATAGCATCTTTGGCTCCTATTTGAATCTGATACGTTAGGATTTCAAACATACTTTAGTTTAATTAGGTAACTTTAGACAAATGCAACGGAGTAGAAAGACAATTAAATACAAATTCACGTAATTAAAATACAAATGAACTGTGTATGACTATCTAATACAATTGCTATTGCTTCTTAACCATTAGATTACTATACACGTAAGAGATTTCAAATCCAAATTCTAAACCAAAATAGACGAAGATAAGCCTCCTTAGTTAGGGTACTTAGCACTTAGGCTTAGCAATACTACTTAATTTTATATGCCTCTAAGATAAACTTGCCGAAACAAAGCCAAATATAATTACGTATTGAAAATGTCAGCCTTATTAAAACTTCGTGAAACAACAGCCTAATTTATTTAGTAGGCTCTTAAAAGGTTTTATGTTAACAGGGTAATTAAGGATTGAGTATATTAAGTATTATTCTCTGAATATATGCCAAAAACGCGAATAAAAATATGAGGTTACTAAAAAACTTGTGAACACATAATTTAGGCCAAAAAGCTGCTATAACATTTATTCTTTACATAACTTGTTCCCAACAGAAAATATTGTAGCACTAAATATTTTCAGTACAAAATTTGGTCGAACTTTTACAATTTATTGCTGAATCGGCTGAAGTGAGGCAAGTTGTCCGGGTGCCGGATAAAATGTGAACTAGCGAATTTAATGCTATATCTTTTGGTTAGCTAAATGTTACATAATCCGGGGATAAATGCTGACGGCTAACCGATCCCAATTCAAGGTAATTTTACCGTTTAAATAAAACAATAAAGCGTGGAATTGATGGCAAAAGTACATAGTAAATAAGTAAAGATTACAATGAAGAATGTACAAGAAAATCCTGCATTGCTTACTAAAAAGACAAAGTTAACAAAACTTTAAATGTACAAATACAACTACAGGTAGTACTGAAGATTCACTTTCCTCTTTTAGTCAAAAAACGTCGTTTTACTCAGGCCCGCCGCTAGCTGTTTGTTCGCCCGCGTGCAAAACTGATTATGCCGCCCTACGACTACATACGTTTTGTCAAAAAATATATAAGGGGGGGGGGGCGGATCCAGGTGGTCCGGACCCCCCCCCCCCCCGCCCATTCATATCCATCTTACTTGTCCAACAGAAAAAAATATGTACATGCACCGCTCTGATTGCAGAAAACCCACCTACTTTTGGATAAATAACTATTGCAATACATAACATACATTACACATAACTTTTTATTTACTTGAAATGTTCAGAGTAACCTAAGCAGTCCTGGGTTAGCCCATAAGCAAACTAAGCAATTGCTTAGGGCATCAATGCAGTGCAATCATTACCCAAGTGGCCCCTATGTATTGAAAGATTGTGATTAACTTAAACTAACGCACTTAAATATCTATAACAATGTTTAAAGTCAGTAAAATACGTTATTTGGTGGGTTTCCCGTTGAAAAATTATAAGACACTTTCCATATGTAAGCAAGCGCAAGCGGAGCGAGCGCGAAATTTTTATTTTTAAAGGACACAAAACAAATAAAAATCACTGTAAATTAACAAAGCAAAGTCAAAAAGTAAGATATGCACAGAAGTGAAGTGCAAAAGCCGCGAGCGAAGCGAGCGCGTTTTTTTCCTTAGAGTTTTCATGAAGTGAACATATCATAAAAAGCCATAACGGACGTGCGCGAAAAATGTTTATTCGGAATTGAATGCCTCAACAATTAAACAAAGATAAAATGCGATATCTGACATGGAGCCGCGAGCGCAGCGAGCGCGAATTTTTTTGGGGATGCAAAGGGTGAAACAGTCAAAATTGATAGGAGACGACCAAAGCTAGGGCGGCTTTTTCCGAAATTTTATTGGTTTAATTTTGCCGCCCCCTAAATAGCATTTGCCCCACGCTACGCCACTGGTTGATCTTAAATCGTTTTTAAGAATCTTTAATTTTGAAAATGTCCTTTCAACAGATGTACCTAACTGAAACCGGCAGTATAAGTAATATTCTTAGCGCTATTGCTGAGTTCGGAAATATTGAAATCAAATCATTAGTAAAAAGATATTGTATTTTTTAAATATTACGTGATAACTCGCTAGATTTGCCGCCCCCTAGGACGTGCCGCCCGCGTGCTGTGCACGCGCTGCACGCCCGCTTACGGCGGGCCTGGTTTTACTCTCTATTCTATATTTTACGCTCTATTTCGGTAAAAATAACCTTACAACTCTCCACTATAGTAATCTTACATAATTCAGTGATAAAAACACATGATTGATTTCCAACTGTACTGTTTTTACGGTCAACAAAAACGGAAATCTTGACATTTACATATTAGATTAGAAAAATCCGTTCTACCCTAAAATTACTCGCCTGTCTAAGCCTAAATGACGAGTTATATTTTGGATTTTGAAAGTACTCGTAACATTACATAAATTATTACATGATTATAGATCATTGTATATTGTACAGTCACGCAGATCTATATAATCAAGTAGGTACAGTTTCTGTACATGATTCCATGTTTTATTGATATTTGGTATCTTCATTCAGAATATTAACCTAAGTTCAGACAGTCTGTGTATTTGTCGGGTTCCTAGACAGTTATTAGACCAGTTTGCTTGTTTGATCACTACATAATACATACGAGTACATTCGTTGTTTCTTGATAGCTTTTGAACTTTGGTTATTAGGTCTAGTCATTGTTTAAACCTAGTGTTATAAAACGTTCAATCTCTCTACTTCTGGCCATATTTCAGTATGTTTAGATAGTAGAAACATAAGTCAGTTCTTATTAAGTTTCACAATAAATCAGTTACAGTTATTCTTCTTATATACAATAGTGCTATATTGCTGACGTCATTGATGATAATCGTCACCTACACTAATCACCACAAAAGTCAGGTGCGTAGAAACTCGTTATCGAGAGTTACGTAAGGATCCTATCAGGATTCTTTATTGTTGTCCTCAAAGGAAAAAAGGTTATAATTTACTATACGAAATATGGATGAACTACACTTGATAATAGCCAAATATCATTCAATGTGAGTGTCTATTTTAAGTGTTTATATTCGTACCAAAAAAGAATGTATTTTGAATGATAAAAAAGCAATATCCAGAACATTTTTTTGGCTAACATAATCTGAGTCACTAACCCTATTTTCTATAACCATTTCATAAAAGCTGTGCAGCTTGATTTTACACGTCAATACAATGCCGGTATCTTAAGAAAAAGACGTGAGTTTATTATTGTCCAGACATTTTCCCCTTTGACCATTCTAGACCAACTTCGTATTCTCCAAAGTTATATACCCGGTCATAAGCACACTAAACCCTGTGTATGACAAGCTCCAGTGCGGTTAAACCTATCTAAGATTAAAACAACTTCCTCAAAGAAATAAGCGAAGAAAAACTTTTTCTTTGCGAATTTTATTAGCATACTGGGATCTTGGGTAAGGAATAATATATAACCTTATTGCATACGGGATTAGGTTGCCGTTGTGAATATAATTCAGGAAGAATGCGCATGATGTGATTATAAATATGTGGAGCATGGAGAACAAAATGACTAGTGGAGATGTCATAATGCAAAATCTCCTAAAAAGTAGCGCTCTACAATGCGGATGCACGGGGACGAGGAACGTTACTAGCTCCGCCTTTACCCGCCTTCCATTGAATCCATTATTTTCAAACTAAAATCACCAAAAAATCAACACCAATTTTTGACAGAATTTTCAGATTTTTTTATTTAACAAGGGACCTAGTAACTGATCACCCCTGCCGTATGTTACTTTGACCTACAAGAGGGCGCCTGACCTTCCTCATGGCATCTCTGCTATCTTTCCTTCCTCCGTGATGAGAACCTACAGTGTGTGAGGTCCCCAAACAACTGTTACGAGTTATATACAGCTTATGTCTGTAAGTAGAAATGAATTTACTCAGTACTTAGTCTTGTGTTGAGGATAATTGTGCGGAAAATGTTGTAATGTATTTTGGTAATGTGTGGAAATTAGATATCACCTCAGGCTTTTAATGCTATTCTATAATTCTAATATTTTTGGAATTGAGTTCCTTACTGCGGCATATATTCAACGAACTAAATATTTTCCTTATAGTCTTCTTAGATAAGCACGCAATAGGGCGTGAAAACTTTATAGACCTCTTTTTGTATTTATATAAAGTTAACGCGCACTGAACAAGTCTTTATTTTTCGTTCAATTCAGAAAATACCGTTCCTTGTTCCGACTTATCAAAAGTTTCAAGTAGGATCCAATCAGCGTGTTTGAAGAGCAAAAATAATAAACAACACGGCTATGAACAAGCGCACAACTTCACTCGCAAATCAAACACTTTAATATTAATTTTCGGCCAATGCACAGAAATCCTGGACTTCGTTTATAAAAAAAAAAAAAACTAATCGAAGCATTTTTGTAGTGTCACGCGATTTCATTTCATGCACCAATGACAAATTGATGTGAATACCTTTCTCTCATTTGACTGTAAATAGTTTGTGAAAAAACGTCGAAGTCAGAATTTTAAAGTGTTTTCTTATCTTTTGGAATCTACTTTAAAAATGTAATTACAAGTTGAAAAGAATATGATCTTCTTTAAATTAAAAATCCATTTTTATTTCATGCTGCAAATATCGGTGCCGCTGACAAGATTCGCAGATAAAACATTTATCTAATTAAATTTTCAAGCATATATATGGAATTAATTTAAAGTGACGGCTAGATTAAATAAATGCCACTTTCTGTCGTGACTATACTCTTAAAATACCACAAGTAAGAAATGAATAATGATTCAAGTAGATTGTGAAAACTGTGTTTGCAATTAAAGTTTTAAGAACGTCAAGAAAATTCATCTTAAATTTTTTTACTTACCTACTTAGTATAGCCATGGATTCTAAATTTAATTAATATTGCATACACATTTAGTGAAACGCAGAACAATAATATTCAGTTACCCTACATAGCGGAAATCGGGACACATTCCCAATGACTCAAACGTCAATACTCAATTCTTTTAGCTAGGATATGCATAAATACCACCTATATTACATATGCTAGCATATTTTAATAAAGTTTAAACAATATATTAGAAACAATATGGACCCGGTAGGGCACAGCATAAAGAGGTAGGAGAGGTTTGCAGTACATATCATCTTATTCCCTAGTTTATTTTTATCACGTCAAACGTGCCACGTGTACGTTGAAAAGCCAACAAAACAAACTCCCATTAAAAAACTAAGCATGAAAAAGGGTCAATGTTTCATTAATAATGTGACGTTTTTACAGCCCTAACCTCGTAAACTAGTTGTGTGTAGTGTTTCTGAAAGGGCATTTCAGCGTGCAGTGTAACCCTCCCACGCCTGGGTATAAAAGTCAATGGCGAGATATGAGTTACGCGTAACGCGTGTCACGAAGTAACGTGCTTAATGAAGGGTTAGTGAACGACGAACGTCGTGATATTTTATGATTATTGTGAAATATTTTTTAACATAAGTTATAATTGAAAGAATTGCGCACGAAGGGTTCCGTCTAACAGAATAACGAGTAAAAAAAAAAATATTGTACCCTAAAGGCTCCGAAACGACTGACTCGATTTGAACCTCTTTCAGTTGGAAGGTTACGCTCAATATTTTATCCTAGTACGAGTTGTAGTTCCCACGGGACGCGGTTAAAACCGCGGGAAAACAGCTAGTTGTCTATAAAATGAGATTGTGGAGGTATGAGAGCAGAGAGTAAAGCTCATCATACCTCGCACTAAAGGGAGGATCCTCCGACCGGACAGGTGTTTTTGCCCGGCGGGCTACTGCCCGACAGTTGTTGTCGGGGTGATCTACGCGTATTAATGTGCGCGCGAACACTGCATGTGCGATGCAGGATTCTTGTTTGAGAGTTGCGTCGGCGACTGTGTAGATGGCGGTGTTAACAGTTGTAGTACCGCTACAAGATAAAATAAATCAGGTAAAATTAAGAAAGGGAGCCGAATAGGTTAATTTCGTAGAAAGATTTTTTGAATGCCAATGCACTTGCCCAAATAAAATAGTTGTGTGTATGGATTAAGCGGTTTTATAGCAAACCATTAATTAATCGAATCATTAATTATATTATCGCCCGTGAAAGCATTGTTGTTTAATTCCACAAACAATGAACATATTTGATTAATTACGATTAATTTCTATTATGTCTATATGAACGGTTTGCATTGCACAAATTATTATGCCTAAGCATTACACAAAACAATTTAATTACTTCGGTAAGATTTTTTATGTATTTGGGGTGACTTTTGTTTAATGGTTTATTTTATGAAATAGAGAATATCGTACAAATAATTATAATGCATACATGTAAAATTATATATATGTATTATGTTGGTAAAATAAATCAGATTGGTTAAATATAAATAGTTAGGTATGGGTTTGCACAATGATTTCTCGATTATTTTTATAAGCTCCAACTACTATGTAACTAAAAAAATATTCTACTTATTCTTTATTTTCATAGGAAACAAACATTTAACCCAATTTTTCCCACCCACTCATCCTACTTCTTTGCCTATTTACAAAAGCAGATCTTTCCGTTTAAACGGGCTGATGTTTATACAAGATCTCATATAAGGGGTGTTCTCAATCGATAGAGGCCGCAATACCGTAGTGTCGGTTACGGCTAAATCGTGTAGTCGCTTAGTGTATGGGCAGGATTCCAAGTGATTATACTCTGTTAACGACCTTAACTTAAGAGTCAGCGGCTTTGAGGTCAAAACTATGAGGGTGCTTGCGTTATATGGCCGCATTAGGCTTTAAGTTTTAAGGTAAAATGCTGCATTTGTCCCGGTGGAGTTTTTGGTTTGTTTGTCATGATTTTGTGGAAAATAAACTTATCAAGAAAACTGTATTTCATACACAGTTCCAAGCCGTATCTACTGGCGTCTAAAATGAAATATCACATGAGTATATACTGCATAGAAAAAACTATTAGATTAGAAAAAAACATAGGAGATAACTATATACTATAGCACAATAGAAAAAAAAAATTGTAGGTAACTAGTAACAAACACTAATATTCTGATGAATTCTCAACCCTGTAAACCCTGTGTGTGTGTGCGTGTGTGTGTTACAGGGTTATAAAAGTATGTATACCTACGTAAAGTTTAAGTTGAAGATGAGAGATTGAGAATTTATTTAAAACTTTGTCAAAATTAACTACTAGGTTTTATTCGTAACACATACATCGTAATCAATTGAATTATCTAACCCGTACGAGTATCTTTACCTAAAATATTTAGATCAAAAGCAAACCCAGTATTTTATACAGAAATTGTAGGTAAATAAACAGATAAATTGGGGTCACTTTGATGTCAAATAATTTAATACTCAAAGTATTTTATAGCTGACTAATTAAACGCTTAATGATTGAAAGCTAAAGGTTTTCAGGTCACAATCAATAAACGGATAAAGCTACGAAACGATTAAATGTACAATTTATAAAGTATGAACTTTAAAACGGTGACGAAGTATTTATATTTAATTTAAAACTAGCCGTTTTTCCGCGGTTTCACCCACGTCCCGAGGGAACTACTGCCCGTATCGGCATAAAATATAACCTATGTTACTCGGGAAGAGTATAATATTCCAACACTGAAAGGCTTAAAAATCGGTTGAGTAGTTTTTGCATTTTTTGATAAATATAATGAACCAAAGTCTTTTACTACGAAATAAAAAAATAAATTAGTATTTATCTTTGTACTTTCTTCGTATTCTGGAATTAATTTGTAAAAACTGAAGAAACTGGTGTTCCAAGAAACAGCAGTTCGCCTGATTAATACATTAAGTAGTCGCAAAGGTTTCTTATTAAACTTAGTTTATGGTATACTTTGAATGTTTGCCACTATGTTTTTTCTTAGAAAATAAGCTCATTTGATTTCTTTGAATTCCTACCCGACTGCCGAGAATTAAGTAAATAAATGTTTTCATCAACTTATATACATACTACATGTTGTTGAACATCGCTTGTGAGATGACGGCAGATAGAAGAGTATGGAAATTGAACATAGGCTGCGCCGACCCCAAATAAAATTGGGATAAGGGCAGGGGGATGATGGTGAAGTGTAATCATCGTAATGATGACAGTTAATAAGTTAAGACAAAATGGACAAATAGCAGACAAAACCAAACATTATAAAAGCAAAATCCTCCAACTCCATTACTCAACCGAATCACATTTTCTAATAAAGCCGAGTCCAATACAATAAATCTATTTCAAGGACTAACAAAAATGATACAAGAATAAAATGAAATACACTATTTCGCACACCCCACTCCGGGAAGCCGGGGGAATAGAGATAATATTTCAATAAAGATTGTGTTTTTTCTTTAGAAAAATATTTTTATTGTTACCCTGATTGATGTAGTGCGCAATGAGAGAAACGCGGCAGATTTTGGTTTTGTGTCTTCTTTTGTAAGTTTAGGTCATAAGTAAGAAGAAATATAAGACTCATTTTTGCGGCTGTTAAAGTGATTTTGGATATAAATAAAGCCCTCTTCTGCGCGAACCCTTCAGGCAAATTTCGTGGCGTACAAATTACCTACTAGTGTCTTACTTACGCTTCAAGCAAGCTATATATGATTTTGTCTTATGTTCTCATCATAGTGCAAAAATGGATAGAACTGATCAATACTTTAGGCACTGTGTATGAATTCTACATAATCTGAACTCCTATCTATTACCACTTATTACTATTTCTAAAATCTTCATTTTATTCCCAGGTGTGGATAGAGCGGAGCATCGAGTTCTGCACAGAGAAATGGCCGGACTCGATTCGGAAAGAATTGTTCGGCGCATTCAGTTTCGTGCTCGTGTACGCTGTGCCCGGTAAGTGTTTAAATATTGATGCGACTCCACGGTTCCTCTGTCCGGAATTGGTTGCATGGGTTGCTTTTGCAGTCGACTTCCTTTCAATTATTTGGTAGTAAACACACTATTATGTAACAAAATCGATTCATATAAATATGTAGGTAGGTTCATAACTTAAAAATTGTGATTGTGATTGTGATCGTGTGCGTAACACAGAAGTGTTGAGGAAAGCCAATGTAGGTGGCATTGAAGCATACCTCATGAGGAGACAGCTTCGTTGGTGCGGGCATGTACTGCGCATGCCGGATACTAGAGTGGCCAAGCGCATCCTCTACTCCGAGTTGCAGGAGGGCAAGCGGAAACGTGGCGGACAGCTGCTGCGATACAAGGATGTGCTGAAGCGTCACATGAAAAGCTGTTCCATTGACCCGTCTCAGTGGGAGAATCTGGCATCCAACCGCAGAGACTGGAGAAGCCGCGTTAAAGCCAAAGTCTTTGACTTTGAAGCACGCCGACTTTCTGAGTTGGATGCCAAACGAGATGAGTTGAAAGCTCGACCACCTGTAGCTATCAACTACAACTTTGTGGCTGGTACCCTGACATGTCCGCAGTGTGCGCGGACTTTCACGCACAAAATTGGATACTCCAGCCACATGAGAGCACACGCACGCCATTAGGGTCGAAGTGGTCGCCGTTGCCGAAATCGGCGTGGAAGATTATTATTACAAATTGTGAAGCCTGTTCTATCTTTTTAAGTGTATTTTAGTCACATATTGACTGACTTAAAAGTGAAGGAAAACATTTTGAGGAAATCAGCAGTTTAAAAGTGGGATATCGCCAATCTGACTTTTGTAAGCATGGCGATTAACGCTCAATACAATAATATGTTGATTAGCACAAAAAAAAAAAAAACAAAGTAAATAGAATAAAAATGTGCGAGAATTAGAACACCATATAAGAGTAGGTAAATAATTACAAACAACAAAAATTCAACCTTGAAAACTGACAGCTACAACTGCAACTCTTAACTTTATATCTGCTTTACACACTTTGTTGTAAATTATGAAAACGAAAAATGACTCCTGTGGCCAAACCCTTGAATGGATTAGGTTATTTTTTGTTACAATTCGTCATAGAATATCAGAAAGTATATGTGATAGGATTTAATGAGATTATGTACGACACACACGATATAATTTGATTTTACCAGTATTTCGAAAATGTTATTTCAGAGATTTATCCGTTTCAGCACCGCGGTTAATAAACGTATTTTGTGTGCAGATTATTTAGCAATGGTATTTCAACATCCGAGTTATTTTTAATGTATTTGATGTTGGTTTTATGAAATAAGCTGATTGGATTAAAAACTTGACATTCTGCACTGGGAATTATTGAAATATAATAATTCCCAGTGCAGAATGTCATTAAACAGGCTAACTAATATTCCAACTCTGTACTTTTTTGAGGGTCGTAGGCCACCCTAGTGGGTAAAGAACCATCCTCTCGAGTAAGAGGGCGCGGGTTCGATTCCAGGTCAGGCAAGTACCAATGCAACTTTTCTAAGTTTGTATGTACTTTCTAAGTATATCTTGGACTCCAATGGCTGATAAAAAGGTGAAGGAAAACATCTTGAGGAAACCTGGACTATATAGTCTGAAATCACCAACCCGCATTGAGCAGGCTTGGTGATTAATGCTCAATCCTTCTCCGTGTGAGAGGAGGCCGCAGCCCAGCAGTGGGACGATAAAAAGGCTGTAACAGTACTTTTTTGCCGTTTTTTCACTCGTTCAAGCTACTAGTTAAATATCTAAAAATACTTGGCTTATTTCCTTACAGAATTTGATATAATTCGGACATGCGGTTTACCTTGTCAGAATTACATTAACTGAACGGCTAGGCAAACCCAATTATTTTCTACATGAAATATTCACTAATTCAGTTAAATCGTTTCTTACACAAATTTAAGGCTTTTCTATGCCTATGAATACAAACCTTCTCATGTAGGTTCGCAAATCCTATCAATTTATCCGGAACGATGAGAGATTTAAGTGCTAGAACAAAGGCGGTATATCCAAGGCTTTGTCTGAAAACTGAAGCGTAAAGAAAACAAAACATTCAGACCCTCGGGTACAAGAGGTCCTGATGATCTAAAGATAGCCAGAGTTCGTTGACCGCAGATGTTTTGTGAAGTGATTTATGTTTCGCGGTCAGAACAAATGTTGTGGTGGAATTTAGGGGAAACTTTCTTGAATGGAATTAATTCCTTCCTATTTATAGAGAGCATGAGAAGTGAGTAAAACCACCAGCAGAAGCTGCACCAGAAGATGGTGGTTTTACTCACTTCTTATGTGAACTACTTCCCATTCACTGAAAGCAATAAATATAGCCTTCCTTGAAAATATTTTCTCAAATCGGACTCGTTGTTCTTGAGATTACTGCGTTAGAGCAAACAAACAAATTCGTCAACTTTATAATATTAGTGTAGATTTCCTAAATCACGATTTTTTAATTGAAAGTTTTACAAAAGTACCCAAACCTTTAATATATTCTGGGGAGCATAAGAAGTTTTTCAATAACTTCAATAGAGATATCATTTTTCTATTTTTATCTTTATTAGAATGAAGTGATACGTTCCAACCCGAAACAAAGTTTTGGAAAAATAACTCTTAGTTTAGAGGACTTCTTACTTCTTAAGAGAAAAATAAAAGTTTTATAACTTTAAATTGAAAGCTTATTTTTCTAAAAATCTTTTAATACCTAGTTGGTATGCAAGTCTTGATCATAATATTTTAGTTTAAATATAATTTTCTTAAAATTGAAAATTATATTCGAATAAGTTTTGATTAAATCGATGCCGTACAATTTCAATATTAAAACTTTTGAAAGACCTACAATTGTTTTAGTGAATTGATTTAACATTTTTACCGAACAACCTGAGTGTGCCTATTACAACGTTTTAAGAACACATCAGAAATAACTCTTTAAAGTTGTCAAAGAACACCTACCTATGCTAAAAGTATTTCAATTCAATCGTACTCAAAACGCTTCTAAAAATACAAAGTACCCCCATTCCCTATAAAAAGTACCTAAGGGACAGCTTGAGTCATTTGTCATAGGTTATTATTTCACAGACCACCGCAGCCGAATGTTGGAACGTTGCGACTGAAGGCGGAAGTAATTCCATCGGGAGTGACAAATCTTGTTATTTCTGTGGTTTGTCATAATTTGTTAAGTGGGCTCATTTTTAGAAGTGTATGTTTAATATACTACAATAAGTTTAGAACAGGAGTGAAGAAACCATCGTTAGGAAACCTGGATTCTCAGTCAGAACTTACTTTCAACGAGTGACATACACAATCATGAGGTTTTTAAGTGGGAATGGGACAATATGTGGGCTAATTTAATTAATCTAATCCTATTCATAAACACAGTGTTATGGTGCCCTGTAATAAAAATTTATAGTACTAATTTTCTTGGTCAGGTGCTCGTTACGTCCTGTCCGGGGATGAAATGTCATTAACTGTCATTTAAACAAGAATGTACATATCGACGAATACTTCTAGGTACTCAAAGTCAACTTTTATCTTCAGAATAATTGCTAAAGTGAATTTGATTTGCCAACTTTTTGGTAGGACAAATTTCTTCGAAAAACCATGTTAAAATAAAACGTGATTAGTAGGGTCAGCAAAAACATACAACGATTTCAAGGAATCTGTTAACTTTTGAGTACAAACGGTTTTTTTAAACAAATTCTTTATTTTGAAAATAATTTGAGTAACCACATTGAGTGGTACTTATTTAAGGTTCAAAGTAACGAAGTAACCCTCAGAATTAAACTCGTGTCTAAACAAGTGGCCCTTCAAATGACTCAAAGAAAAATGAAAATTGGTCAGTCTGGATTTTCTTTATTTTTGACCGATTTCGAAATGTGAACTGAGACAGCACTTATCTTTTATTTTATGCAGCTTAGAATTTTAAATACCTTGGTTATAAAAGCTCTGAAAAAATTCAATGTCATCTAGATTCCATTGTTAATTTAATATTTTGAGCAGATATCTATTTCTTTATATACCAAAAAGTTAAATATTCTACGAATAAAAATTACATCTCAGCTGGCACACTTGATGAAATATTGTGGGTACAAGGTTTCCTGCATACAAAATACATACCTATAAATAAAATATATTCCGTATCACAGATGAATGTCATCATATATTATTGTAATATTTATCCCTATAAATTTCCCCAAACGGCTTTCGAACTAGATATTATTTCGATCACGTTATAACCATATTACCTTTTATACTTTAGAACATTCTATATTTTGTTGTATAAAAAATGAATGTTTTCAGTATATTTTGTTGCTGACTATGCGTAACAGTTGTTCCACTGAACCTTATGGGCCTTACTACAAAAACTTTAAACCCTGTTTTACACTTGTCTAATAAAATTTTGGCTGCAAAATGAACCATATGTCAACGTCATAATTTGACATTTTTTTAGACAAGGCATAAACTGACGTTTAAAAGTTTTTGTGGTAAGACGGTATTTGTCCAAAACACTTAGTTTGCTACGTGATTTCGTAGCCCATAGTATTTCGTAGCCCGTAGCAGTTCGTAGCGCGTAGTAGTTTTATTTTCATAGTGGCAAAATATGTAACTGGTTTTAGTACAGACCTTAACTATTTGCTTTGGTTCAGTGTCACGTCTTCCAATATTTCTTCAAAGTCAATGAACCTTATATAATTTTTGACTTTCAGGTTATGCGTCAAAGTCAAAAGATTCATTAATTAGCTTATGAACACAAAAAATGTACAATGCATACACACAAAAGATTTTAATAATTCAATTATTACAGTCATAATTAACAAAGGTGAAATGAGACAGTTTAATTTTAAAAGCCTATAAGTTAAATAATATTTTTTCATTTATCAGCTATCGTTTGTTTATTAAATGTCATAATTTATTTTTGACCGACTTGCACTGTACTGTAGTCGAGAGTATTATTATAACTCGTATTCTTATATATTTATATTTCTCACAAAAAGCTGCCTTCCAGCAGGGTGGTTTAACGTCGAATCAATATTGAAATAAAACCAATGTATAAAGAACAACATCAGAAAACGAACCTCTTGTGCAGTCAAAAGTATGTCTTAACTGGTTCGAAATAACAACTGTTTTACCTTGACAGTGAGATATTCCCACAATTGCATTTTACATCAATTGAAAGTATTAAATATACAAGCTTATTTCAATTTTGCATTACGTCTGATTGAATAGTTTTACGTACATACCAGCGTAGCAATAATATTATAACAGAAAATTACATAAATCTAAATTGATATTTGCAATGTGTTCTACCTCTATGTTGAAATAATTCTAATAAGCTGTATTGAATAGTTTAAAATAATATTTATATAGTTGATTAATTAATATCGGTAGGCACTAGGCAAACTACATTAGATGACCCTATACAAAATTATTCGGTACAGTGCTTCTCAAAATTTTGTGTCAACATAAGAGTGTTTTTATCTCTGTTGTGTCTCAAAATGGATACTTTATCTTATATTATATTTTACATGCAAAATGTTATGCAACAAATCAGTTAATAAACCATTTGGAAATAATTTTAAAATACGTAATAATTCTCTACTTTTGATTTGCTTATTACCGTCAGAATTTAATAATAGCCCCATCAAAGTAGCATCAAATTCCTGTCGCTAACAAGCAAATAACACATATATAGATAGAATATTGAAAACGGCAGATAAACATAACTATTTAAGCCCCAAATCAATGCATGCATATACTCACAGCACAACTCTTAACAATGTCAAACAAAGCTACATTAATACAACATAACAAACGTTTGTGTCCCCAACTTAAGGTAACTTATGTTGTTCACAAGTTACTAAGTTCTCTGCTAAGTGAATTGGAATAAGTTGAGTATATCTGGGTATAACTGATATGTATGGCATGGTTCGATTAATAGGGTTTAATTGAGGGGTTACCCATGGGTCGATTAACTAAGGTTGTGGTAACCCAGGTGCGATTAACAGTTCAACAAGCTTACCCCTGTAATACACAAGAGAAACACAAGTATACAGTTTATTATAGTCGTTGGAATATGACTGTAAACAGGCATCATAGACAGTCTACAAAAAGAAAACTGATTTGAATGTTTTTGACGTTTCTCTCATTCTCTCGCCGGCTCCGTATTTTTCTGTTTAATTTTAATTGTATTTTATTAGTAAATAAACCAGTTTTGTTAATATAATACTTTATTTCATTACAGAAATAGTATATCGTATTAAAATATATGACTTCTCTGAAAGAACTTTGATTAGTTAAATTATAAATTTTAATCAAAAATCTTTGGAAATTGCATTAAACGATCTTAAAGTATGTGTATAAACTAGTAAAGTATGGATAGAATCAGAATCTTAGGTGGTTCAAAATTAATATTATAGTTTATAGTACCTATTTTAGTTTTTAAAGATAGTTTAATTGATATTTGTAGCGTGTTATCTGTATAATAAATAATAATCCTTTTAATATATAATTTAAACATTATTGCAGTTTGTCATGTAAACTAAATTCACAAATGTTGTTTAAATGCAGCATTATTATTTTTCATTTATCTAAATGTTTTGCGGACCACTTCGCTAACTTTCTTTGACCTGTTAAGCCAACATGAGAAATGTGGAGTATTTTTCTGCACCGTCAGCTTAAGCTTCCACGGTAAAGTAAATGTAGAAATAAAATATTAGTTTAATAAAAAAAGTTTTGCTGTTAATCTATTCCTACATGCTGCTTCTCTGTGTCTTATAATCTTAAACCACGATATTGTAGTCAACTTATTTATAATTATTATCACTTACACCTACCATAATTATGATGCAATGGTTTAATGAAGAAGTAAGCTGATTCAATACTGTATTTCTAAATTGAAATTTTCATTTTATGTCGGTTGCTATAAAGCGTAATTATTGCTTTTAACGTACTTCAAACTATCCAACGAATTTTCAATTAATGAATTTTGTGGCCAAGAAATCACACAAAAATCTACAAAGCTATGCAAATTACATTTCTATTTCATCACACAGGACATGTCATTCACAATAATATTTTCTGCCAACATTTTACCAGATTCCGTGAAACTTCCTGACATCCCCATTCTATGTGTCATGTTTGTATTATACTTACATCGTATAGAAATATGTAAGAAATCGTTTTTCTGTAAATGCCTACAATATTCGGTTGATTGACGATAATTTGATGTCAATATTCCTAGTGCCTACATGTTATTAAATTGTGTTGTTACTACGCAACTATGATAGGAATTTGATATAGGAAAAAATGCCTGTATTACGAAGTTTATCGATTCAATCTTCTGGGATATTCAAACATCTACTGTCAGTGAGTAATTTGCCTGACAAAGATTAATTCAGCACAATAAATCTGTTACTATAATGGAATATTATTCTGTTACTTTACTGTCATCGCAGGAATGTGTAACTAACACATTGAATTACTTAAAGTTACCAAAAATGCTTTGGCCTGTAATCTTGTGACACATGCACCCGTCAAAAAAGTTGCTCTATGCAATCCTTTATGTATAAGAAACAACATAATTTTAAATTTAAATTCTATTCTCGATTAACCTTACTAAGATAAAGCATCATCATCCTCCGAGCCTTTTCCCAACTATGTTGGGGTCGGCTTCCAGTCTAACCGGATTTAGCTGAGTATCAGTGCTTTACAAGAAGCGACTGCCTATCTGACCTCCTCAACCCAGTTACTCGGGCAATCCAATACCCCTTGGTTAGACTGGTGTCAGACCTACTGGCTTCTGACTACCCGTAACGACTGTCAAGGATGTTCAATGACAGCCGGGACCTACAGTTTAACGTGCCATCCGAAACACAGTCATTGGTGTCTAAGATATACTTAGAAAGTACATACAAACTTAGAAAAGTTGCATTGGTACTTGCCTGACCTGGAATCGAACTTGCGCCCTCATACTCGAGAGGTTGGTTCTTTACCGACTAGGCCACCACGACTCCCGACTCCGATCGACTAAGATAAAGCAATGACAGTAAAAGTAAGTATATAACTAGTATTACACTCATAAGGATTCGCTAGGCTTACATTACCTATCTTGTAAAATTACCTAAATGATCTTAGTCTAGCCTATGAAAGCACTACTTGTAAGGTACCTGATATCTGAGACATGTATTAAGTAACTAGATCCAATAACTACGGTATCAAATTAATATGTAGGTACTTGATAGAGGAATGTTATACTAGTCTAAATTGTTCAACATTACCTCAAAATGGAAATAGAGTTTATGAATATGATTAATAAATTAATTTATTTTATAGTAAATTATATTTGTTCGAATTGATTGAACTCGTTTGTGTTCATTAATGGTGTAATTTGAAAAGATATAATTATCTTGTCAATGTTCATTCAAAGTTAGGAGGTGCTTTTTATATCTATTTGTGTCACAAGAATGACGCTGGACTTCGCGCCGAAACTAAGCAATTCTGCAAAAAATCGAACTTTGATAACCAACAGTTATAGAAAAAACACTATTTGTGAAAATTACAGGTTTTCATAGACAGTCGACAGTCAGACCAGTGATGTAGTCATACGCTTTTCACTACGCTTTATTACTTAATTAATTCCATACTTTACCAAATAAATGGCCTTATACACAACACAAGTACCAATATATAAGTACTTACCTTTCATTAGTAGGAAACTAATCGAACGTATCGCAATATCCTTCCCCTTACCCAATTAACTGCTCATATAAACGCTTGTATGTTGACGTACAACACATATTAGTGTGTGTCAAAATAGTGTAACGTCAATGTTTATGTGTGCGTGTGTTGTGCACCAAAATACGAGCAATACTTCCGTGATAACATTGAGTAGTTTTTTGGTGGTATATTTTGAATATCTGTGATTTCTTACTTTAAAAATTTCGAGGAATAATTAATCGATAGAAAATTAAAAACCACATTGTATAGTTACCGGTACGGATATTGAGCTCTCGGCGGAAGAGTGGGGATTGCTTTGCGCACTGTATACATAAGGCAATAAACCAATAAATCGCTACTGCGCAGGTGAAGGTCATTCATGGCTCGATATCCGTGCCGATAACTATACCTAAATGATTAAGAAACTCGTGTTGTTAATACTCATTTCTAATAGTAACGAACTGTCAGTCTAATTAAACTAACATTAAAAGGAAGAATTTTGCATTGTAGGTACTAAAGGCAATGCAATTTTTTTCCTTATAATGTAAGTTAATTTAGACTTCGAAACTACTGAACAAAAAAAAAAATATTTCACTGTGAAGCTACACTATCTTCAGGTGACATAGGCAAAATATATTTTATTTGGGTACGGGAAGTTAATCTCGCGAGACGTACTTGAAAACTTATATACTTTCCTACCTAATATATTAAAGTACCTTTTTATGACCATGATTTTTTTCATGCGGCATGAAATAAGCAAAAACATAAGATTTTATATACCTACCATTATTAACATCATCCTCCGACCCTTTTTCCCAACTATGTTGGGGTCAGCTTCCAGTCTAACCGGATGTAGCTGAGTACCAGTGCTTCACAAAGAGCGACTGCCTTATCTGACCTCCTTAACCCAGTTACCCGGGCAATCCAATAGACTGCTGTCAGACTTAGTGGCTTCTGACTACGCGACTAACGACTGCCAAGGATGTTCAATGACAGCCGAGACCTACAATTTAACGTGCCATCCGAAATACAGTCATTGGTGTCTAAGATATACTTAGAAAGTACATACAAACTTAGAAACCTACCATTATTAACAACACTTATTAAGGTAGCATAGATACCTCCTTAAGCTTGTTATTAAGGAAAATTCAATTACTGGTCCTTTTATATACGGCTTATGGTCCTAAAACCCGCATTCTTTTCGTGACAGGGGTCAATTGGTCCTGTTTACTTAAGCTTCCAAGATTATTATGGAAATGGTGTTTCTTGTAAGAGAATGCTTTGGTAATTAGCTGTCTTTTACTCAAAGAGTGTGAAGGAATTAGGATTATTGATGTTCAAGGTTTGGAAGGAAGTGTTAAAAATATCACACAGATTTTGATATTTTGAATGGTTTTACATGTAAAACCATGATACACTGCAGTTTCATCTGCAAAACCATGGGAACTACTTGTAATAAAAATAAAATAAAAATAAGTCTATAGCTTCCTCAATAAATGGGCTATCTTAAATTGGAAGTTATGTAGTATAGCATACAAAATTATATTTCACATAAATTTTCAAAACATGAACTAAACAGTACGTCTAACACCAGTCTAACCAAGGGGTATCGGATTGCCCGGGTAACTGGGCTGAGGAGGTCAGATAGGCAGTCGCTTCTCGTAAAGCACTGGTACTCAGCTGAATCTGGTTAGACTGGAAGCCGACCTCAACATGATTGGAAAAAGGCTCGGAGGACGGACGAACTAAACAGTACAATACAATACATATAATTTCTTCAAAAAGTTAATAATATTGGAAGCTGGATTGCGAGTAGATTACACTCGTTTTGTATCAAGAAATACCATTTTCTCGTTACATTGTACAAATTGATGTGGAAGTTCTTGAGGAATCTTTTTGTATGTATGATGTGATACTTAATTGACATATTATTTTTTCTCATTTATTTATTTTTAAACATATATGTTACATTTTTAAATATTAAATAAAAAAATAAAAAACATTTAAAAATATAAAAAATAGGTTGCCACCGCTATCGGGCACAAGGTCCAAGGTACCGGTGGTTAGGGTCCCAGAGACAGAAACCTCCTCACAATACGCGCCGTATCAAGGACTACTGCCTTCTGAATCAGTCCCTTGATCCAGCCGCCTAACGAGAGCCTCCTGAGGTGTTGGTCAAGGCTCTTGGCTATTAGACCATTGGCCGTAACGAAAATCGGCACAATGACAGCCGTGTCGACATTCCACATGGCGACAACCTCGTGCGCTAAGTCAAGATACTTTATTTGTTTCTCTTTCTCAGCTTTCACGAGGTTCTCGTCATGCGGAACGGCGACATCGACTATCATCGCGCGGCGCGCTAATCGATCTATCACCACTATATCAGGCTTATTGGCTGCAATAGTCCTGTCAGTGACGATAGATCGATTCCAGTACAACGTGATATGGTCGTTTTCGAGAACTGGGTCGGGCGCATACTTGTAGTACGGTACCTCAAGATCTACAATTGATATAATATTATGAAAGTGTAGGACAGTGGGTATTGGTTTTATGAGAAAGTTTAGAGGACGGATTATTGTCTAGAAAAGAGGGAAAGTTTGGAAACTATTGCCGCTATCGCATTTTATTTTAAACATTCTTGCTTCGTTGTTCTACATATTTCACCTTCTAGAACTACCTTAATAACCGTTACTAGTAATTTCAGTACAGAATCTTTACTTAGGTACGCATTTCTGAGAAATCTAGAACGACCAACTGGTATTCTAGATAAATTACTGATCCCCCTGACTGATTCCTAATGTGAATTGATTTCTTGAAGAACCACTTATCAAAGCAAATTAATGCTATTTATTGTTTAGTATCCAGGTACTTACATTGTATGTAGGTTCTAGGTAATATTTCTAACAGCTGCCTATCTGCTTTTCAGGGTGCATAGTGGTGGTATCATATTCCCTCATGGGGCGAAGGCTGTGCTCCGTGCTGCCACCGTTTGACCAGACAGAAGGCAGTGCTAACAGTCAACAGGTAATATTAAATCACCTTCATATAGTACTAATAGTTTTTTGCAATTTAATTAGCGTCCAGAGGTTCCCTCTCTTGTATCTCGTATATATTCAAACCTATTTTGAAGACATTTTTTTCAATAATTTTAGCATTTTAACAGAATTGTTTTCAATAATTATGGATAATATTTTAATGTAGTAATGCACATACTCAAAAGTTACACCGTTGTGTGAACATAGAAGAAAAAGAAGCGGTCAAAAACTTTTACTATTTTTTCCATCTAAATAATTAAGCATATTTTTTTTTAATTATTTATCCCCATTTCCTCATTCTTTTATTTTCACAATGTATATAAATGAGGGTTAATAAATATTTCAATGAATAACATTTAAGTCACTTAAACGTCAGACACAAATTAATGTACGTTTAAAGTGTTTTAATTATGTGTCAAGAGGATTGTTGAGTGACATACCATTTTAATAGTATAAATTGTTACGTATTACTTAATCATTGATTTTAATTACTAAAATTGAGTGGCATATTTCAGTCAACACTATAATTTGGGTAATTATTTACCAACTAATTATTAAGCTTCCATGGGAATTAGATTCATTAGAAAACAAAAGCATTATTAGCTATACAATTACTTATCAACTCCCCGAGTATAATAGAACCAAATTATTTTGGTCCTTAGGACCACAAGCATAATTAGCTTCTTTCAAAGATGATTTCTTACAAATCCTTTAAGAAAGATATTAATACACCTCATTAATTCAACATTTCTCTAGTAACCGCAAGAATGAAGCATTTTAATATAAGCGACCAACATTGGTAGCAAATAAATATTTGTTCAAACGTTGGGTTTGTGTCCATAAAACAATATCTTTTGTTTGATCAAAATGTTTACGCTTTAGGATATACCCCTTGTCTCCATTACTTGAATTATCGGAATATTGTCTCTATACCTCCAATGTTTGTCGATTTTATTCTATTTCTCAGTGATATTGGGAAATTTTGTGATGATAAATAATAAGTACGTGTGCAAAACCAAAATAAAAGTTGTTTGTTTGAGACATGAAAATAATTGAACCGTTTTCTCGTAAAATATATTTTTATATTTTTGCCGTACAAAATACTTCGACAGAGGAAAAAATTCATATAAATTCCAATTCAGGTTTATCATTCCTAGTAA
This sequence comes from Helicoverpa zea, assembly GCF_022581195.2. Classification (NCBI taxonomy): domain Eukaryota; kingdom Metazoa; phylum Arthropoda; class Insecta; order Lepidoptera; family Noctuidae; genus Helicoverpa; species Helicoverpa zea. Next base: position 741,472 of record NC_061456.1, on the reverse strand, counting down.
TTTATCACAGAATAGATTCATTTCAAACTCGCAGTTAAAAATAAAGGAACTCAAAATATAATTAAGATTATTCTTATTCGAATGTTTTTTTTTGTTCCTTCAAAGGAATAGTTTTTTTTTATCACAGTACAATATTTTATCACTGAAGCGATCACCCATAACAAATTGTGAATTAATATAATAATAATAATAAAACGGAAAAACAATGTAGAACATAAAATAATAGTAAAAAAACAGATGATCAAAGAAAATATGTTTTACTGTCTGTCCTTTGATCTGGAAATAAATTCAATGAACACTAGTAAATAAAAAACTTAACAGACATAACTGATAAATGCTTGGTAAAGATTTATGTAGATCATTGCTCTTAACCCTTACTGAATATATCTCACACTTAATTTTATTTGGCATTACACGTGCCTTCAAAAATCCGTACTCACCATCAAAGTACTGAAATAAATCAAGACAAGACTTTCTCAAAGAAAAGAAAATACATGCTAGATATTCCCGAAATAAAGTCGAGATGGGCCATAACGTCGGTAAATTAAAGAAATATCCTTTATTCAACAGGTTTATGTCGGCATTATTGTCGGCCATTAAACGTTGACCCTGGACAAGGCAACAGGTAAAATTGTTGTCAAGCCAGAAACTCTACTTTTGTTTGTGGTTCCGTAGTCGTGACGTCTTTGAAATAAATCCTCCTTTCACCCACTTTAGGTTTTATCACTAAATCGCTGAACTAATCAATTGTAATTAGTTCGTAATTGTAATTGTGCTAAATGGGGTTAGTTCTTTATTTCGGTGTAAACAACAATCAGACATCGGTAATATAGAGATTAATCTTCTTGTGGGAATAATGTTAGTAAAACTGTTTCAGAAATCAAAAAATATCCAAAAACTTCTCTTGTGAATCTCAAAATAAACAAAATGCCTGCTAGCTTTTTATCAAACACAATAAACAATAATATTTGAATAATCATCATTAAGTTGGTTATAACGTTATAACATTTTATTTCTTATGTATCCTTTTGTCAACAAGAATAATGAGGTTCACTACATTTTTTCAAATACAATGTTACTCGTTATGACTTTATTTCATATTATATTGTAATGATATTCCATTTTTTCTGAGATGCTGATAGGAAAAAGGTTTAGAAATCTATTACTGTAATAACTTCCTGTCAGATATGTGATCAACATTCTGTTTTTTCTTTTATATTTTTCCGCTGTATCTGAGATATGGAGGTTTCGTGTCATAAAAATGGGTGAGCAAAATACTTTTGTCTAAATGCACAGGAAAATTGTCTTTGTATGTGTAAGCTCATTAGCGGCCGAGCAAGTGCATGATCACCAAAATATGGTATTCCTACTTTCGTAAGATAAAACGTCCGTGTCACAACAAAGAAAGTCGTTTCGTTTTAATATTCTATGAAAGCTGAAAGAATTCACTTTCACTAGCTTTTTCAGTACCCATACGTAACCCTAAAAAACTTGACGTCGACTTTTATCACCCATAAAATTCTTTGTTTCGGATTTCCTCAGCGAATAGTCTGAGTTATTCGCGTAAATCAAATTTTTGAATTTGTGTACGTACCGTCCACGTCGATCGTAATCGTAAAGGCCTTATGTCTTGTTGATATTGATTTAAACGTTCATGAAGTTTTCTTGCCATTTTCCGGCTGTTACAGTTCGCTTTGGGTTTAGGATCAACCGTGTTTATACGAAAACTTTCTTTAGATAAGATGATTTATTCCGTTTGAACGGATTTCATGTTTTCCATCAATCATCAAAATTGAGTCTATCAATCAAGTTTTTAGTGTTGCTGACGTTTAAGTTGTGCTTTTGCTGACGCAAGCGTCGTAATTCAAACTATCTCTTTAAACTTTGGACATAAACTTTTGAGTAGTACAATTTTTTCCTAAAACTCTGTACCTCTATCACGTACCGCTACGGTCCACGTTGTCATGTGTGAATCTCCTTATTTTGTAGCCGATTAAATCTCATGTGTTTCTAAGATATATTTCTCAGAAAGAGTAGGTGTAGTATATTCATGAAGGTAATTCTATATCGAGCTTCCAATTCCAAGTCTATACAAACAAAATATCTATTTTAAATGTGTTTATGTTCAATCTTAGTACTCATACTAACTCAAATCATAAAATGTATATTAATAAGATGAACTGAAAATTAATTGCTAAGCTGAGATTATATTTGCAGTATATTCGACTTTGATTGATTATATTGCTTTGAGAACATCACGAAAACCGCAAATTACACCGAAGTTAATATATTATAACATTTTGATACATCGATTCAAAGTCATTTCGTGGAATTGTTCGCAAGAGTGCGCGTATTAAAATTGTACAAATATCTATCAGTCAAATACATATGTTTAATGTAAATATTCGTAAAGCAATGAACGCTTAAAATAAATATCATAATTTAAGTGCTCTATAAAATAGTTTGCCGTAGATAAGAAATATTATAAAATTGAGATAGATACAAGTAGTTTTCATCAAAGTCAAATCAACAGGATTTTAATCGTATTTTTTATGATTGTTCAAAAATGGCTCACCAGTGTACAGTCAAAGATACTTCTTTAAGTTTTTTACTAAGGCTTCGTTATTAAATTTTCAGCGTCTTAGGATTGTTCGAGAAAGAAAGCGAGTGGCGTGGATCCTACTCCTCCTAGCAGTTCTGTTCGCGCTATGCTGGCTACCGTACAACATACTGCAGCTACTGATTGACGTGAATGCTGTCAACGTGGAATCGGTGTCTGCAATGTTGCCATACACATTGCTTTTGGGTGAGTGTCATGGAGAACAAAATGACTAGCGGAGGTGCCATATCAGAATTTTTTCTAAGTAGAGTGACAAAATAAGGAATTTGTAGGGGACGAGGAATGTTACTGTCTTCACTCTTATAGGTACACATTTTTTTTTGTAATACCAAAAATCGTTGGCGTATGTATCAAGGAACTCGAACACCTCGTCAGCACGTCGATTCTATAAAATTCGAACAACAACTCGCATTTCACTTCGCTATTCACTCTCACTTCGCATTCGATTCAGAAAGACCTTGATTTTGCATTCTGTAAACATCAGCTAATCACTTGCGAAGTGAAGTGAGCTCGACATCGACCAATGCTGTGCTAGTGACTTCCCCACTCGACAAAATGTCAACCGAGATTAATCAGTTTTTAATTTTATCAATTTTTGACACAGAATTTTAGCTAAATATGGTGTTTTAATTATAATTTCTTATTGTAAGGAATTTGAGGCAGCTTTTAAGTATAAATTAACCAGAAATCTCTAAATTCGTGCTGTGAATATAATCTATGCTTACCCTACGAAAAAAAATACTGACAGCGCCAACACTATTATTATAATCTGTGGACAATATTTTCTTCTCTTCTGTCTTCGTATTGTGTTTAAGCTTGTTTGTTTTTGCCAGTTTTCGCCGTAATTGTGATAAAATCATGAAGTAAGTTTATATTTCTTGTTATAAAGTTAAAAATAATATTAATTAAAGAAGTGTTTATTTTATTAATCCAACAATAATTTCAGAACTTAGAACACTTAGAACACTTGGAACTTTATTTAAACACTATTTTAACTATGATTTCTTCTATTTTCACTCGTAAAATAGATGTTTATAATTTGACACTTTGAATCGGGTTCGAGTGCGAAGTGAGCGTCGAAATCACGGAGGAATTACCTTATAGAATGCCACTTTAAAGTCATCTCATACTTTATCTGTCAAAATCTCGAGTTCAATTTAGTTCAACTCGCAAACACGCTCGCAAGAGTAGCGCTAGTGTAGATTCGAATTATCAACCGAGTTTTAGAATACCAATCACGAAACTCACGGCGGATTCAGATTCGAAGTTTAGAGTGAAGTCTTATAGAATCGCACTGCTGTTCGCTCGTAACTGATCGTTTTGGTCATACCCACCATATTATTTGACCTAGACCTGGCCTACCTGCATCATGGCAACTCTGGTCATCTTTCCTTACTCCGTAGTAAGTGTTCAAGCTCAGCTATCTCAAAGACGATGCTAGAGGCCCATGTCAAAGTAGCATTGTTTGTCTCTACTCAATAACAATTGAGTTGCGGTTAGGTGCTGGATGCAAGCCGCTTTCAATTGTTCCTTGAAGATAAATCAATGGAGAAGGCCTTTGTTTAGCAGGGGACCTCCTATATAGCAGAGATAAAGAAGATACATAATATATTACGCAGATGCGTGTTTGTAGTGCAGATTTAGCTCGGGTTTAAATTTCGATACGGTTGAAAGAGCAAAGCACTGGCTATGAACTAGCCACTAATTAGAATGTTAGACAATGAGCGGCCAGTGCAAAATCCCACATGAACAAATTAAACAGCAATCATGCTTGTGGTCACTGGACCGTCGAGTTCGCTATTAACTAGCTATCAGAACAAATCAAATTAGGCACCTCATATCTGAATGAATAGATTTCACAGTAAATTACTAATTTAATTGGTAGCATTATCTCATCAAGCTTATGTCAGTTTCCAATCTAAACACCGAAAATCGTTTAATAAAGCGATATTAAGCTTTCAACGTTCAATTTAACTTTACGGTTATTGTTAGACGAAATTCGATTGCAATTTCATATCTCATTGCACAGATTAGATCTTATCTACATTTTTATTTGTTTAAACTTACATGTTGTATTATACAAGGTAAAAGATTTTAAACATTGATTTCACATTTAAAAAAGAATCGTGGCGTTTTGTTTGAAATCTTTTCTGCAGATAATTTCAAAATCAGTTGGGTAGTCATCGATGTAAATTACGTCTCATTTATCAACCATACATCAACTGGCCAATAGCTATTATTGCTAATTACCGAATTAATTACCACGTCTCAAACAAACTACATTGTCTATAAACCGGATTACGTGAATGCATGAATTAACACATAACTATCTAATTGGAACTGGTGGAAACCGTACGGTAGATCGATAAGAATTCCCATATTGAATGAATTCACCTGACTACGATCTTTTTTGTAATTTTCTTTTGAATATGCGACTATTGAACGGTGGACGTTTTAATTAAATTTTAGAACCTATGTCTGTGCCTTTTTTTATCAGCTTTTTATGTTTTTGATTGAATGCCAAACTATATTGAGTTACGTATATTTTTATATCATTCATTAAAGTGAAATGTTGAATATTACTATCATTACTTTCGCTTTTATTGTTGACTTTACTTTTATATTCGGTATCTACCTACATACTGTGATTTTACACATTTATATTTATTTTATCATCATCATCATCGCCATTGACGTTTCTTATGCCCAATCGTCTCTTTTAATATTTTATTTTACATTAATATAAGTTAATATGTTTCTTAAATTATTTCAGGGCACACAAACTCAGCGATCAACCCCATAGTATACTGCCTGATGACCCGTAACTTCAGGCGGTCCCTTCGCAAGCTCATCTGCCATGATCCTGGTAACATACACTCTAGTACTCATTTCCATGTAAGTTTACAGAAAATCATCGATAAAGTCACTTCTGTTCAATAACACAAAAATAATAATATACCATTTTGGGACCTCTTCAATATTGTGGCATGTAAACGTCTTTTGAATAATCCAACTAAAAAAAAATTATGGATAAAATATGAATCGAAAATGAAGTCCAAATGCATGTAAATGTTTCAAGGTCATTCTAATCTGATCATTCAAATGAGTGAAAAACCTATATAATAACTTCATATACCTAATATGCTTTTGTTATTTACGCAGCTCAAAATGAAAAATTTGTCCGTATGTATACTTTCTGGAAATTATTTATTTTTTGAGCTTATTTTGAGCGATGTAAATAACGCTGGCCTGTCCAAAATTTTGTAACTAAATTCCTTACCATTTCAATTGTCATACCGATCTAGTTTACAGTTCAATTATATACTATTGCTTGTTTCTTTTGAAAGTGTTAGTGAGTTAAAGTGGTCCTTTAGGAAAGGTATGACAATCGAAACACATTCTTATGACATGACCACTTTGGGACCCGTAGTTTTCTTTAATACATCATATCTAACAACTTAAATATTATATCCTCACTTTTATATTACCTCATTTTAGTACATGTGGAATGCTTTTGATATCTGAGTGTGCTTTTTAGATGTCTTTTAACTAACTTTAATAGTGGAGAAGAGTAGAGATTAGTACGTACTTAAGGTCTTCGTAGTATATTTTGATTAGTTTCAACGTAACAAAGCTATTGCAGTGTGGTTTAATATCTAAGTAGAACTAAAAAATATTGTCCTCTTGTTCGAAAATATAGCTTAAAGCTAAAACTGAATTCCAATACTTTAATACAATAAGATATAAACGTATGCTTGAGTATTTTTAATTCATATACGGCGTTTGAATACTGTAGTATATTTTTGCCAACATCGTTTTTAGGTTCAATTTTTTCAAACTTTTCATCTCCTTCCAGATGCAAGGCTTACGTCAAAAATCCAACACGTCTAGCATGAGAACTTGCACTACTGTCACCTTTAGAAGCAGCAACAACCAGCTGGCGAGAACAGCGCCCCCTAGCATCCAGTACGGGAGGGCTAATAGAACCTCCTCCTTCAGAGACAATGGGTGGAAGGACCGCTACCAGAAAACGCCACAATTTTTGTAAATTCAGCCTTCGAACATAGGACTATAGGATATAAACCGTGATACGCAATGTGAGATTAAATAAAACTAAAACTATTATAGAATTAAAATTTTACTAAAATTGCAATTTTTTAGGTAGTAGTCCTTATTATTTTTGCTCTGATGCTAAAGAAACAATTTTATAAAACACGTAAAAGCAGCGCCATCTTTGTTCAGACTTCAAAACTAAACGCGTCACGCCTGCATTATCTCATAAGCAGTTGCCATGAAACCACCGCTAGGTGGCGCTTACATTAATTTAAATGCTTTTGCTGGGGATACAGTTATGTTTTCAATAAAATAAAGTTTTGTATATTGCAAGGATAAGAAAATAAGCTTCTTTACATATACTTACAATTTAATTAAGATCTAGACTTAATGTAACTTTAAGTATTTTACGTCAAACGTAACACGATCTCAAAAGAGAGAAAACCTTTTGAAATACCTCCTAACTGTAACTAAATAGTTCTAAGTCATATTATTGTTAATTTACGATAGATAAAATATGAATTTTGTTTTAAGATGTTCTTGTTGTTGATTATAATATTATTTAATTGAAAACAGTGCCATCTGATATCAGTTTGTAAATTAGATAACTATGTTAAAAGTAAGTTAAAGCAGTCTACAAAAGTATTTGACATTAATATAAACCAAAACTTAGGTGTTATGTGTATAATTTGCAAGTCATGATGTTTTAATTTTATTTTAAAACAAACAATTGAACTAAATAAATTAGCTAATAAGCCACTCAGAAACTTCAAAGTTTGTTGATTAGAATAATATATAATATTTCACTAGTGTATGAGTTTCTTAATTTGATGTATGTTGTAGAAATTATATTATAATTATTTTATTACGCTAGTCATTGTTATTAATACGTAATAATTAAAAATACTGAGTTACGTTTATTTATGTTTTCGCATTATATAAGAAATGTTAGCAATATTTCATTTTATACGATAGCGGAGGTATAACCTAATATCATAGATATAATATTACTAAACAAGATTGCGCACGCTCAAAATATATATTTACGAAAATGAACTCTATTCTAACGCAATAAGGTACTAAATTGATTGCATAATACACAGAGGCAAATCCGAGCCGAGAGGGATAGTTCGAACGGAGGCTGTCTGTGTCTTTCTAACACCTTGCCAGCATAAAAAAATGTTGTGATCAAAAGTTTTGTCTTCCCAAAAAACAATTGAATCACTTATATTTTTATCTTATTTTAACAATTGTAAGTCAACAAATTAATAACAATCGCATTAATTTATTCGTATTTATTATTAAAACATAAACAACATAAATTTTTATTTTGCTTTTTTTATTTTCTAGCGGTAACCCTGAACATTCTTGGCGCGTAATCAGCATTTAAAATTTTGTTTATATTTTTTTGTATTAAATCAATTTAAACTATTAAAATGGTGAAAAGTGTTGCGTTTCTACTTGCAAATGTGAATCCTATGGTGGTTGCAATATATCGTTCCACAGGTTAGCTAATAATAACATTTTCGTAAACCAAACAACTAGGGTGCCCATGAATTCTTGTAACGAGTCAAAATATGGGTGATGGATTTTAAAACTGTTGTACTATTGTTATAGCTTCCCAAAAAATGAAGAAAGGCGACATAAATGGCTCAGCAGTCTATATATGAAGTAGAAATACAAAAAAAACAGTCTTCACTTCGAATCTTCCTGCTTTTATACTGCTAATTTCCGCTAATTATTAAAAGCCTTTATTAGTATCTTAAGGTCACAAACTGCGTAAGTTAAAACTTCAATACTAATCTGTGTTTAATAATCTTAGCAAATTCGGATTTGTCTCACATAGCTTAATCTCATAGTCACCCTATTAGAAAGGGACAGACAGCCTCCGTACTAACTGTTTCACTCGGCTCGTTTTTTGGGTTTATATGCGCAGTCCTGTTTACTAATATTATGTCTATGCCTAATATATAATGTATGTTCCAATAAGTTTGTATAAAGCATAATGTATATAAAGTGACGTTTTAAGCTCTGTTTGTTTTTTATTTATTTCTGGCCAATCATTTATCTGTATTATCTGCATCACGTGCCTACAAATGATGGTTAAAAACATTTTTTTCTGTCTTTTGATAAAAACATAGAACAGTTTTGACAGTTTTTTTTTTTTATTTTATTAATACCTTGCTGTGATGAATAGGTAGCCAATACCTATTAACTACCTACTACCTACAATACAATACACACAATACAATACAATAGTTATACAATGCACAATAGTTATACAATTTAAACATTCGATTAATATGTCGGATATCTTATGCAATTGAACAATGACACATGAATATCACAATCGATGCATCTCAAGTCCTGGTTCATCAAAGTTGTTACTAAGGATCTGATTAGTTAGAAATTTTTGAACAGTCAGAGTCAGTCAGAATCAGTCTGAGGTAAATGCACTCATACAAAGAACTTACTTGATTAGCTAAGTACCTAATGTGAATATTCAGAAGAATACTGTAGAATCTGCATACTGAATGATTAAAACGTTTAGTGAAACGACGTTCTGGTTCACTACAGAAGGACCAATAATTGAAAAATTTGAAATGAAAACAACAATGTACTCCAATGTGAAAGAGTAAAGAAGCGAGGCTATCAGTAAAATATCGAAATTACTAGCCTAGTCTAACATAAAACTTTGTTATTTGTTTTAACCTAAGTAACCCACAAGTATATTGAAAATAAATTCCTTTAGTTTTTCCTACCTAAGAAATTGTCTTTAAGCCTAAAATGATCATAAAAATATGAAAATCGACAGATAGATTATAGGGGTTGAACTAGTTATCTTTCCGGCTCATTTGATAGCTGCAGACCAGAAATTGCCTTTTACCGATAGTACCTGTAGGAGGTAATTTGTTACATTTCGGTAAACTTAAGGGAAAAATTATTTTGAAATTATTTTAGGACTTATTTATTTTGGGACCTATGACAAATTATTCTAGGAGGTACTTAACAAAAAAGTTTAAGATTGTTTCTAAAAACGTTATACCTAATAATAATTAATGTTATAAAAAAAATTAAACGTGGTATGGAACAAGTACCTAAACATAGACTTCATAAAATAACTTTTCTTGGTATTTGGGTAAAAAATACCGTAACAATAAAATGTTAGGCATAATCATTCTAACAGCTTTTCACATACACGTAGGTACAAGTTTCTAACAATGCTCAACAAACGTACGAAACTAGACGAAATTATACCAACATCGGTAGTTAAACCAAACGATCTAGGAAAGTTAAGACTTAACTAATTAAAACCATGTCTTCCGTCAGTCCGAACGCACATCAGTTACCTGGAGCTTGGAATTTTGCATGCAAATTCAAGTTCCTGTATTCCGAAATCTGACAGTAAAAATCCTTAACGGGTTCGAGACAGGTTCGATGTGAGTTACGGAAAGTGCCCAGATTCAAAAGTCTACGTAGTTTTATAATACTAAATTTTTGACTGAACATGATTGTGTTCTGCGAGAACTACTCAAGACAAATAAAATTATAAGTATCTTCATTACCATAATAATACTATTAGCTCGCTGCAGCATCACCTATCCAGGTCTTAAGAGTATTAATCAATTCTTACCACATTATATAGGTACCGAATCCAGATTCAATCAGCCGATTTTACTCTGAAGCTTACAGAGTAAACAGGAAGATAGGTTAATTGAAAATTTAGTAAACTACTTCATGATAATATTATTCTATGTTTGAATCTGTAAGTGGTTCCTGCATTGTATAGAACACGACTCGGTCCCATTATGGTCTAAATCAACCTTTGTCCGTCCTTGTCTAATCATGAAACAAGGAGCAAGATACAAGACATTAATATTCGAAACATGGTTCAAGATTTGAGTAAAGCCAAGATGTTTGATTTAATTTGAATAAATTTTACTTTTAGCGTTTTTGTTAGCGACTTTTAATGACCTGTTGACGAATTGCTTTGATTGTTGTGTTTTATTAAATTCAACTTTTAAAATGTTTGATTTGGTTCCTTTATTTTAGGATTTCTAAAAATAGGTTATGGCTTTTTTTAATTCAAGTTCGATTATTTTTAATTCATTCTTGTTGATTAATTTGTTTTTGTTAGGGTTCTGTACCCAAAGGGACCCTATTGTTTTCGCTCCTCTGTCCGTCCGTCCGTCCGTCTGTCACTAGGCTGTATCTCATGAACCGTGATAGTTAGAGAGTTGAAATTTTCACAGGTGATGTATTTCTATTGCCGCTATAACAACAAATACTGAAAACCAGAACAACATAAATATTTTGGGGGGCTCTCATACAACAAACGCGATTTTTTTTGCTCATTTCTGTCTGACTCGCACTTGGCCGGTTTTTTTATGTAAATTTCTGAGTTGTAAGTTTCCTACCTAACTACAGGTTTCTAAAACTCTTACCATACTGATTACATGGAAAAATATTATTTGCTATCATAATAATATAGTGCAAAGATCTAGCAAGAACGTTATTTCTTATGAGTATATTTTTTTACAAAACACCATAATCTTCCAAAAAGAAATGGATATATGATATATTACAAGGTTTTCATTTCCATAAAAGGGTTTTCGCAGTTGATTTAACATGGATTCCTAACATCTTCGGAATGCTGGGTAAAGTGTCCTCGTTATTTCTTCACGAAGAATGGTTACCTTTAGGCACGACTACTCACGTATTGTGGTAATCAGGCGTATCATTCTCAAGACTATAATATTCTTATATTCGGTTATTGCTAGGTCTTTGGCCTTTTATATGTAAGTTTACTACGGATGGATGAATTTTAGAGGGTGGTTGATGAAATATGAATAAAATAGTAATAAGAATATTGAGAAAAAAATGAAGGAGAACAATGAAAGAAATCCGCAGCTTTTTTTGTGGACAAGAACTAAAATATAAACAATGCAGTTTCAACTCGTTGTGGTTAGGAGCGCAGATGTACGCAAGGCACAATTGATTTTCTATTGTTTTATAATTAGAAACGTACAAAGTAAAGGGTTAATGAAAGTTATTATAGCTTGCATAGTTGGAGGCTAACCGACATTTGAGTGCTTATGAACCCGGACTATAATGCATTTAGCCGACCTACACAAGTCCCTACCACTATTCCCTATAGTACCCATCTATTGCTAGCTCACGAGGACGCTCATTCAATGTACACTACAATAGAGTGACGTCGCAATCCACAAGCTATTGACAAAAAGCAGGGATGGTAAACCTTTGTATGCTGGTTACACAGTTGCACAATTTGGGAACAATAGAATCTTGGTGATGAGAATTTAACATCTAAGTTGCCGTTGCAAGAAATAAATAGGCAAATAATTTTTAATTATAATAAAAAAACAATCTTTGCGATATAGTACATGACTTCAAGTGACCAATTTACGTATTGGTGAAAGTGCATTATTTTTAAAGACAAAGCTGATAAGTACATATGTGTCTATGTATTTTCCAAAGCTAATGGTTCATCATCCCTGTTATACGGTAGCGTACATTCTCGTTGATGTAAGGTCGAACCTGACTGATTGTATTTACATGTAGTGCACAAAGACCTGGCGAGGCAAGTTTGATTGATTTACGAATACCTGTATGCAGAGATTGTAAGCGACGATTCTGTAATTAAGTCTGTCGGTCTGAGCCTGTTATTGCTTATCGCATAGTCGCCTTTGTGAGTACCGACCTACAGTTCTGATAGTCGCGCGTTTGACCATTATCTCATGTGATGGTAAGCTATGATGTGGTCAAAAGTGAAACGCACTTGCGAAGAATTTTAGTAATCTACTCACTATTGAAATAAAGACCGACAAGTTAAAACTATCCAAAACCACAGATTCTGACAGAGAATTCCACTACATTAGCTGTATGCACAATGTGTGGGTAAAAATGAGAGGTTTTTCACATGTATATGTAAAAATTCTGCATTATTTTTACCTCTTTACACACGATAAAATAAAAATGGAATTCACACAAAGAATACTTTAACGTAGTTGCTGCCACAGAGGGTTTTAATTCAATAAGCGCGAGCAATGGACGTGAATATCAATGTAAGTACTAAGAACTTAATTATATAATAGTGCATTTTCCAGTTGAAGCTACAAGCGACGTCTTTTGTTGAATAATATTAGATTGTGGATTCTTTGAAATTTCATAAAAAGACAATCCAAATTACCAAATTCTTTTAACAGATTGTTTTTTTTTGTGTTTGTTTATGGTAAAAGACATTTTTAAATTAAATGAGAAAAAGTCTCTCATTTTTAAAACATTACTTTAAGGAAGTAGCTATCCTTCTTAACCTTCAAAGAATATATTAAACACAGGTCAGATAAAGCCACAAACCCGTACCTAGAAATGGCCACTATATTTCCAAGAAATATTAAGTCAACGTCCAAAGGTCACAGCACTTCCCAGTGCTCTACTAAGATAAACAGAACCTAAGTTGTATTGGAATTTAAAATGGTACAGGATGGCTTAACCAAAATGGTTTCTAGAATTAGGGTTGTAGGGCCAAAATTATCTGCTAGGAAATAGCTCTGAAATAAAGGAAGGGTGAACAATAATTCGGAATGATTTTTAAAACCCATTTATCAAAACAGCTGCACTTTAGTATCGTCATCGTCACAACCTAAAGCGTTCACTGCAGGACAATGGCCGCCCCTCAGCTGGAGGGTTTTGTTTGTCCCATACTCATTGCGCTGGGCATGTGAGCGCAACGTGGAACCCATCTCTAAGCAGGGTATGTAATATCATATATTACCAAAACACACAAAATACCAAGTAAGCTTACGATTTTATTTTTTTGAAAACACTTTCATAAAACCCATACGAAACTCATGATCACAAAAAATCCAATATACTTACCTAGTAGGTATATGACGTCACCGCTATAATACATCGAATTACACATCATTTATCACGCGGAGGTGCGCGATAACACTTCCATTTGAAATATTATCTCAATATCACCAGCCAACAGTTTAGTTCAGAAGATCTACTGTATTACGTGATACATATAGACAGCTTCTGTAGCTCCTGGGTTTATTTGAAGACTAAACGCGACCCTATTCTACAAACACAGGATCCATAACGGACATGGGTATTATTTGCATGTCTTTAGGGTATATTATATCCGTAGGGCAATGTAATCTGCAAATAAACGTATTTTTGTATTCTGTTAGAGTATGACACTTACTGAAAGGGTCAGGTTAAAGAAAAAAGCTCCAACTTTAGTTTTATTTCTCAGCGCAATACGACGGGCATGTTTATATGGGTTGTAAGCTTTAGTTGAGGACTCATCAGCTGCCTGCAATGCACCTTTAAGGACTGCCCACTTCAAAAGTATAATGCCAATTTAATTACGTATTCAAGGGCTTCATTCAAGTTCAAGGTAAATACTGGTACAATTATTTCTTGCTACGATTTATACTTCGCATATTTCCACCAGATAAGTGAAATTTTCCCTCGTTTTTGTGTGTATTTTGAAACATTGCCAAAAACAATGGCTTCCGTTCGCATAGAAACATTAAATAAAATTCTACGCTCATTTATTTAGACGTTAAATATATTTGTGTGTTCACGTGGTGCTGTAATTAGTCGGACTATTAATACTCTTTTCTGAATCACTAAGCACTAAAAATACTAAAACTATTTATTTATTTTTCGTGCTGTATGTAATTATTTTTGCTTTCACAATAGTATTTTTGTAATATGCAACTAGCTGTTTCTCACTGTTTCAGAATCATGTAGGTAGAGTGAATTACTTCACGCACCTGAAAATAATCTCTCCAATGGATTTTCAAAATCATTACTTTTTTGGAGAGATATATTTTCAAAAATTGTGAGGATATTTAAGTACCTATGTATTTTAAATCTATGCCGGTGTCAGATAGGTTTTCTTTTTTTTACTTCTACACAGTATTACGCATATTGCAAGATGCATGAAATTAATAAATAAATTAAAATGACCTCTTCTGCACTTCATAGTATAGTTTTTGCTATCTTCTGAAAAATCATAACCTTCTCAACTATTTGGAACTATGAAAATTCATAGTACACATTTTAACATCCTTCCTAATGAACTAACAAAGAGAGTAGGCACTTCGTGTAATGGCTTGTAAGTAACGCAATTACAGATATAAGTCTAGGCTCTAAGTAGCGGTGAGATAAATTACCGACGCAAGAGATGCCGAAGACAAGAATTTGCAAGTACTTCACGAATTATAGCGCTAAATTAAATTGTGCAGCGGTGCGTTATAAGATCAAGTCAATTTATTGCTTTAGTTAGAAAAATTTTTGAAATGTATTTTTTTTAATCTGTTGTACGTCGGTCGCTTATTGCCAAAGAATAAAAAATCAATTGTATCCCGCGTATCCGACATACAAAAAATCGGTTAATATAAAGTTCTTATATTTTAGTTTAGTTGACTTTATTTATTTTTGTCATTCAAAATCGACAAAATAGTTGAAGGTTTTTGATAATGTTATAAAACACCAACAATAATATTTTACCACGGTAGGATTTCATTGCACACTGTTTTTGGAACAAAAGGTCAAGTAAACAATGAGACAGCCTACGCCGACTAAGTTATTAATTAGTGAGGAAATAATACAGTAATAAACGGTGAAACCCACAAACCCTCTCGTTTGTAGGAAGATAGAATTTAACTGAGTAAAATTAATTAGTAGGAGGCACGTTTGGTGCAAATTGCGCAAATAATCAGTACGATTCAGTTTATTTTCGACACGATTGGACTTACACATACAGGCAATATATAATTTACTGTGTAGTACAAACTGATGAATGGAAATTCAATGGAACGTCATAGGATAACCTAATAGGCAATTGCTAAAATTAACTTAGTAGTAGAATACCAGATATAGGTAAAATTGCTATTGAAACGTAATTGATATCTCATTGGAAACATTATTAAGTTAGCAGACTTGAGCCCGAATTACAGATATTGTGACCCAAAATAAGCTTCAGAAATCCGCCTGCGGTATTTTCACAATGAACACCTGCGTGCAATCCCACCAGTCAATTAGCTTTGATAGCAACCGTACATTGCGTCATACCCTCAAGCTTTACGCTCTGTCACGCTTCCTACGAAGGTGTAACCAAAATAGCCTTATTTCTTTTCCATTAAGAACATTGCGAGTAATTTGTCTCTGTTTCCCCGTAGTGAGAAATCTGGTGTATTTTTACCATAATCAAACTTTACCACGTAAACGCTGACCTTTGGAAACCGCGACGGATATATTTTTGTTCGTCGGTAAACTGATGAGGTTTCGGGACTTTGTTTAAGTTGGTTAGTTTGGGAATAAATTAACTTTTTCTGTAACCATCTGAAATGCCATCAGGTAGTGAAAGAGTATAAAAATCTTTATTGTTATAGACATATTGTAGACGTAGGTTAATATTTCTCGCCACATAAAGACGAAATGCCTATTTACCATCAATTACTTCGAAACTTAGTTCAATAATACTATAACACAATATTTATTATGTGTGATTTCAAGTGCAATTATAGAACGATTTCCTATATACATAGGTACAGACATAAAAAATGTCAGCCTATCACTTTCTGAAGGTATTCATTATTCTTGATAGTCCCTGAATCGTATCTTTTCTTCAATGTTACCCGTGCGTATCTAAAGGCCTCTTTCCGCATTTGAATAAAATATTAAATATTTGAATATAATATCTTATAGGCATGATCTTATTATGCCTAAGTTCGTTTTTAAGTTTCATAAAATACGTTATGAAATTTTTGTTTAAAAGAGGTATAAACTTCACATTTGTTTTACTCAATTTGTTTTTTGTTTATTTTCAGTTCATTTCTAGGTTATCCCTCCATTTTTTTAATCTTCATTATTTTTGATCGGTCTAACGCGGTGTCCTGCGTGAGCGACGAACGCGACGCGACGCGACGCAACACGACGCGACGTAATGCGACGCGATGCTATACGCGACAGATGTTCTACGTGATTTTGGTCATTACTTCTCAAATCATGGAGAAGTTGTGTTACAATTTTGCTTGAAAGTTCATATTTAAAGTACAGACAGCAACAATCTTCCAACTTGTTTGTACTAATAAACGATTTCTTTAATATTTATGTTTTTTTTGTCCCACAACAATCAACGCTTCTGAATAGTTCGCGGTGTCGCGTCTGGTCGCCCTCAAAACAAGTACGCGTTACGTCGCGTCTCGCCGCAGACTGTCACATAGGCCGCATGTAGGGAATTCCTTTGAGTTGATCGCGTTCGTCGCGTTCGCAGCGTCGCGTCGCGTCGCGTTCGTCGCTCACGCAGGACACCGCGTAACTAAAGAAACGAATGCCAGATGTAAAATACCTCAATATTTATTTACGTTTCGCTCTGTGATATCACGTTACTGAAATAAATCATAGAGTTATTAGTGTATTTACGAGTTGGAATTAAGACTGAAAGAAAACCGCAATGATTCAGCAACCGCTAGTCCAAATGCAATTAATTTTCATACACGTACATTTTACGATGATTTGCCAATGTTTATAAATGTAGTATTTCTATATGTTACTTGCAAGCTGTTAGCTTTTTCACTATTATCTAAAAGATCCCCTAGGGTTTGCCTATATCCATATCAAATTGTACTTAGACATTTTAGATGTTTTTTTTTTTTAAACCACCATAATATTAAAAACACACACAAGTACCTATACGTAATCAATGTCACCCTCACGCGTTTAAAATAGGTATAAGTCAGGTTTAGGATAACATATCGTCTCGCTATCAATCTTGTATTGAAGTTGAAAATCGATTGTGTAAACTAGGCTTCTAATTAAGTACATATTAAGATCTAAATCTGATATCAGATTTAGATATTTGATTAGGGCTTTTAATTAGTTTATTGCCTTCAGTGTACACCTCTTATTCTTCAATAGTAAACAAGATTATATTTATGTTCCTATTAATTTACTATTTATTAACTTTAGTTATATGTTACATTTTTTTTCCTTTTTTAAACCCTATGTAGGTGGAAGCGGTGACATTCAAAAGCACTAAAGTACACACATTAATAACTCTAAAAACCTTCATGGTAACATCAAAACTGTTCAATTTAAATAAGACCAATTCTAGTATCGAACACACTACCCTATACACTACAATCACCAACAATTCACAATATAAAGAAATCAAATCATCTTTCTTTCTATAAAGATCAACAACCGGACAATAATCACAAAGTTTCTATACAATAAGAAGTATCTAATACTTTATCTCCAACAGATCTCAACTACTATTATCAATGGGTCGTCTCTCTCGCACGCCGTTTCGCCCGCGCGATCATTCAGTGAGCTTTTGAATCTTTCATATGCCAGACGTGGATGCTGAAGCCTCCTGAAAATTACGCGAACTTTACAACTTATGACTGTGAGAAATAATGTAGAAACAGTTTTATAAGTTACTCTAATATGTGAAAAAATACTTAGAAAGTGTTTTTTGGTTTTAAAAAGTTGTGGAAATAGAAATAAAAGTGAGAATGATAACAATTTGTGAAGTGTTTTCAAATAAATAGTTGGTTTTTCAAAATGTTTTCGAATTTGAGTTTACACGACTTTTCAGCGTTGCACGGTATAAATATTAGTGGTGCTTTGAACGGGAGTTTTCAGTTCGGTTCCGAGTTAGACATATTTTTTCAGCCTGAAAATGTGCTTATTACTTTATATGTGCCGATTATATTACTGTCTATGGTGGCGAATATTCTTCTCATAGTGGTTGCTGTAAAGTGTAATTATACTAAAAGGCAAGTAACTACATTTTCTTACATACTTTATAATATTTATCATTTGTAAGATGAAAGGAAAAAAGAAAGAAAGGACATTTCGATACTAAATAGGTTTTTTTTCCTCTTAAGATATTAAGTTTCCGGGAAAAAAGATGTTATTCAATAATACCATAATATTTCCGTGTCATGATAGTTGTAACCTTTAATAGAAAATGTAATCACGTATAGGGGAATTGGAAAATAATATATTTTTGACCTATTAGTACTCATGGAAACTATGAAAAGTATATTAAAATTAAAATATTTTTTAGCCACACGTCATTTTAAATAAAAGTTACAAAATAAACATCAAATTGATAGAAAATGTACAACATTTCACTTAAATTATGAGGCGTTTAATGGATATTTTGACATCTCAATTTACGAGGACTTCAAAGTATTTGAAATATATTTATCTTCAAGAAGATCCTCTTGGGGCTTCTTAAATAAGAAATGTACGTATTTATATTTTTTCCTCTAAACATGTTTTTATCATATTGAATAACTCTCATTTATCATGAACGATTTTGAAATAGAATACATAGGCATGGCGAATGAAAAAAAGGATTCATTCCGTTATACCTTTGCAAATATTTTTTGCCAATATAAAATGTGGACTAAATAGAATCACTATTTTTGAAGCCTGTCATCACGCCTATTATGGATGTATGGAAAATAATTTTTAATTGTTTTCTGACATATGTATACCATATCATTTGGTATGCCGATATAAGGAACTTTATTGAATGCTCACAACATTCAATAAACTGTGCCCTAGATTCAAACTTTAATTAGATTTCGCTTCTGCACATCCGCAGTCAACGCGAAAATGCTTACTTTTCAAAGCTTTCACAAGTGACGAAGAAAAATTGCTGAAACAGCTGAAATTCTAGGGTTTCATATCGCTTTGAACTGAAATATATTTTATCTTATTAAACATTCTGAAAATGCAATTTCAGTTTAATTAAGTTCCATTTGTATTCAGTCAGTTGAGTACTCTTATTTACCTAATATGTAGAAATTAGATCGTAATTTGATACGCTAATAAAACTTTATTTACCAGTGAACTAATGGGTTCTCGTTAATAAGGCTTGGTTTTATATGGATTATGTCATGGGCAGCTGGATATTAATTGACTTTTTATAAATGTACTTAATATTCTATCTTGTATTAAATCACCAAGTTTAAGAGATGTGGATATGAGCAATTTGGTACTATAGACAACTTAGTCACGTTAAAAAGGAACTACTGCCCGCACCCGGATAACAAATATCCTACGTTATTTTCAGTTTACGTTCTTTTAATTTTCTAAGTACCAGATTAATTTAAATTGGTTTCTTAGTTTGGGCACGAGAACGTAACATACAGACAGAGTTACCTACACATTTATAGTATAGTATACACCTAAAGTATTTAATATTACGCAAGAAATCCTGTATCCTAACCCTAACCACTCTGTAACATATCAAAAGGTAAATCAAACTTCACCTAAATAAGAGTGACCCTTGCTCCAAAAACCAAAACTCCTGATGACCAGCAATCACAAACTTAGCAAACAGTAGCAATTATCGAAACTGCCAGTAATTGCGAGAACGAACAAACTGTAACTCCGTGGGACAATTTAACCGGGAACGGGTCTATTTACCTCGGGAATTGCGTGGAAACTTGTAATCATAGGAAATGTTATGGTGGCATAGTTCCTGAAGGCAATTTCCTCTGGAAGATTAAGTTTTCGTATAGATATTGGGATCAGAAGTTTTGTTGCAAAATAGCAGGTATGGGGGGAGAATAGAAAATCACTGCCACAAGGGATGTTTGACCTGGCTACGTCTGTATTATAATGTAATCAATTTTCACGCGGTTTAGTAAAAACTTGCTTTTAGTAACATATTTGGCAACAAATCCTCCATTCATATGATTATTCTGGTAAGTATTATATTACAAAATATTATAATATGTGAAAAAATATATAAAAGAAGGTAACCTTACCAGTACCTATAGAGATGGTTCTGGATTTAAGTCCTTCGAAATTAAATAAGTTTATCCTTTTTCTCGCAGAGTACGATGTGCACACGTACGAAGTAAAAAGAGTTTCAAATTATGTCTGTCTGTCTATACTTATAATGTGAAATGTCTTGCGGTTTTCATTTTTCTATTACTTTTCTTAATGTTCAAAAAATATACAATGTATATATTTCAAATTGCGTATATATTTTGACAATTAGTTTTGTTTAGATATCATCATTCACAACTTTTTAGGCACAATTTGCCATAAATTATGAGCTTTCTTTATGAAATTCAACACAAGATACGTTCGCTATAATTACTTTATTCAACAAAACTAGTCTCTTTACCGTATTTCTGTCACGTATAAGCTAGAAAATAACAGTGATGAAACCTACACGGAGTTTACAGTCAAAAGGATTTGCTCTGAATATTAAATAAGGCATTAAAGTTTTCCAAAAAGTTAAGAGTTATTTTACACAAAAACTAGTTCAAACTAACTCGTCTTTGGCCGTATTCCTCTTATGTACGGTTCGTGACCTGTAGTTAAAAGAATTTCTCGAAAGTGTGTTTCGTAGTTTTATTTTAAAGCTATTTTGGTCTCGAAGATTTTTAGTTCAAACTTAGTTACTTTACGGGTAATGGAACGTCTTAGGTGGTCTTAGTTACTTCTACTCATTCAAGCGAAGTTTTAAAAAATATATATTTAAAAGTGCACGTCACCTTGTTGTGACTTGCATGTGTTCATCTTGAAATAAGGGTTTTAATAGACGGATGGATTACATATTTTACATAAAATAAAGTAGGTACCTAATTATATTTTGGATCGTAATATTTTATGACTGGCTCGTGAAGAGACTTGGCATCAATTGGATGAAATGACTCAAACAGAATTTTTTATTGACTTTGATGATCCCTCATTTCTCCTTGGGTATATTTAAAAGGTGTTTTTCGTTTATCAATAACAAGCAATGTGTAAGTAAGTGAAAGTGTTCTGGCTATCTACAGTCAATACCTACTAAATGATGTTTTCGTAAGTTTGTATATTTTATTGATAATAACTCAGAGACTGAGAAGTATCGATCCAATTAACGTTGAAGGCAATATAAAGAAGCATCGTGAGAACTGAGAAACCAATAAAGTTCTTATACATCTTGCTCTCATTTATGAAATTAGGAGAAGAAATGAGCTGCCTAGGTACTGGTGTATGTGTTATGTGTATAATCATATATCGTTAGATATTAATCCTCCTTATATACAACAGGCTGGTAAAGAAGTTACAATGTACGTGATATTTTCCTAATTCTTATATCTTTAGAAATAAGCAGTACCTTTGAACTAAATTTGTAATTTATTATGCTGTTTCTAATTGTTATTTACAGGGTGTACATGAATTATAAAATAAATAATAAATCATTTGATGTGCAGAATCCGAAATATTAACTTATTAAAAAAATCTTACATTTGTTATGAGTCCGTCAGATGTAGACAATATTAATCTTCTCTTTTGGATACTAATAAAAAGAGCAACATCAAAAAACCTTTCCCTTCTAATCTTGTCCGATTCCTTTTTTGCTGTTTCCCGAGACTGGACGACAAACGAATCTATTTGTGTCCACCCTAATCATTCGGGTTGAGACCGGGATAAATGGGAGGCTTTAAACTTATCCAAAACATGTGTCTTTTGTTCCCCAAGGCTTGTGCAAATATTATCATAATCTGTTGGATATGGTAGATGTAAAAATCCTTTCTCGGTTTTGATTGTTTTCACTCGCGTGGATTATTTTCTGGGTTCAGTAGTCAAAGTGAAAACCAAGACCCTATTATTTAGTCGGTCTGTCTGTCTCTAAGATGACGAAATAAAGCTCATGAACTGATAGTTGGACAGCTGAATTCTATCTATCTAATATCTATACACAATAACTAACGTGATTTTTATGTTGTTTTAATAATAATGATACAAATAGCTTTGTGTGAGAGTGAGATTAGAACTTAGTAGGTACATTATATTTGTAAAAGTTTTCCTTGAACAGACTAAACAATTGTGTATTTGGATATTTGTTGCGTACGGAAATGTTGACGGTCTCGTCGAAGTTCCTAGAATGGATAAAATGATGTGGATTTATCAAACATTGTGCCCCAAAGCCCCATGTTATGCGATTTATGGGACTGGATTAATTGCTGTTACTATCCATTTACAAGTATACGCCTTAGGTATGTAAAACCACAACAAAGAGCTTATTTCAAAAGGCTAATAAGTGTTAAATTTACGTTATTCAATCACACGGAATATTTAGCGTAGTGGTCAATATAAAACACAGCGCATTTTATGAACCCGGATAAAATAAATTTAAAAAAGTACCTAGAGTATAGCCTCACTCGAGAAAGATTTTTTTTGGACTGTTTGTTCCTGAGATTAAACACTTTCAAAGAATCCTACTTTACAGGTTTCTAAATAAAATTAGACGACAAATAATAATAATGTAAATGTTATTTTTTCTCGTCGCAAAATGTTTATTTTTTTATTATTTTTTCCGTCAACCATATTATTTAGTTTGCATGGAGATGGTGCTGAAACTTCCATTATCAATATTGTATGGAACTATCAGCTCAGCATGACATTATCTGATATGACCTTATATTCCAGAAAACTCTTTCCGAACGTTGTTCTTACAAAGATTAATTTCCCACAACATACTAAAAGGCCTATTTTTCACCACCCCCACATGACAAAGCAGAATTTGCTTTAACAAAATATATTTTGACACCTACTTAGAGTTACTCCCGTACACCGAAGACTAAACAGTCGACCGACAGTTGGCGCAATAGTTGCAAAAATATTTTTATTGAGGAAATCGTACATTGAAACAAAGCAGTCAGTCTAAAAGCGGCCAAATACCTGTTCGTTGTTATGTGCACACACACACCCATACATCGTCATACTTATCATGAGCCCGACAAAATTGTCGGTCGACTAAAAAGTCTGCAGTGTGGTACTCTAAGCTTGAAGGAGATGGCCAAAAAAAACCCAGAGTCGACAGAAACTTCACATATATCATTAGATTCAGTATAATGTGTGGATTTAAAAAAGTATTTCATATCATCCGAAAACCATGGGGTTCTCTTTTTATAACGGTTTTTCGATCAAGAATTTAGGTTATGAAAAAGTTTTCCTTTACTGTTTGCTGTTCTTTAGAAGTTTGGGATTTGCAAAAATATTTTTTTGTTTGATAGGGTATACTTCCCAGATGTTCCCTTAGTCATCAGGTCAGGATCTGATGATGGAAACCCTGAGAAATCGAGGGCAACTTACGAAAGTTATAGGCGTGCATAGGGTAAAAACATGACACTCAGCTGTATGTCTATTAGCATTATACAAGAGTGGAGTTTAAAGTTGACTTGATGATGAAGAGCAGAGAAGATCGAGGGAACTCGATGACTGAATATGTAAACTACCTCGTGTTTTGGCTTATTTTATTCGTATTGACGAGAACTTTCCACTAATGCGGATAGTGACGACTATACTTGTTACTAAAGAGCCAATAATAATAATAAAAAAACTTTTTATAAAAACACTGACTTCTGGGCCGATGCACCTAATAATAGTTTTTTTTTATTATTTACCTTTGCCAGTTTATGAAGGTTGCACATTGCTGGGAAACCTCTCCAAGTAGATAAGGTCGGTGTTTAATCGTTTCTGGAGTGGTTCATGTCAATAGTGCAATGGAAAGGGGTCAAAATCAAGATCTTTTAATCTCCAGGCAAACTCTGTGACTATGGGAATATTACTATTGGCTTGTATATTGTTAGTATACCTTGTTTTTATGTGCCTTGATGTAAATAATCTTAAAAATCAACATAAATTCAACATAACCTATTTTGTGAAAATATGATATAGCTCCTATACCCCATGGATTTCAGGCTGGATTTTTTGGCACGATCAAAGGTCTACAATAATGAACCCATTGGTACCCATTTCGTTGCTGTCAATTCTGGGTTTTTTTACTATGAAAATTTGGCCATCTCCTTTGTATCGTAAGAACATTTCTAAATGTCAGCGAGTATTTTTTAGAAGTTTGGAGTTAAAAATAGCTGACGTTTTAATGATGGAAGAGGTCACAGAGACTAATGAGCCATTAGATACTATGTAGGTAGTTCCTGTTCGTGACTTCTGTTTGTTAACATCATCATTTGCCTTGGCTTTTCCTAAATATGTTGAGGTTGGCTTCCAGCTGAATAAAGGATTTTTTTTAAGGAATTTTGAAAGGAGTGATTGCCTATCCTGACCTCTTCGACCTAGTTACCTGGGCAATCCAATACTCCCAAGTAAGAGTGGTTATCAGACTTACAGGCTTCTGTTTACCCGTAACGACCGTGAAAGAATTGTTCAAATGAGAGCCTTTTTTGTTAACATTCTATAATATCTGAAATTAGGGTTAGGGTATAACAAGTAAAACATAACATAATGAAAGGTATTATACATTATTTGTATTATGTCAACTTACTGGAAGACATTTGCAATTAGCTTCGTAAACTTACTGAACCCAATATAGGTACAGTCGACTCTTGTTAATTCAAACCTGCGATATTTCGAACCTCTCGTTAATTCAAAGTTATCACGAGTTCCCTACAAAATCTCTTTATATTTCGAACGAAATCAATACGTTTTTATGCACTTGGTAATTCGAACGAAAAAAGCATTGCTATATAACAAAACGACGCGTTAATTCGAATTCTTAGTCGTCCAACACTCGAGAATTCAAAGTTGCAGAGAGAAAGAGGCGGAAAGATTGTAAGTCAGAGTCAGAGAGCAGTCTGAGTAGCAGCAATCTGTTTTGAAGCAGTATGACGGAGCTGTTTCGAAAGATTAATTAATTCACATTATGAATACATGTGTATGCACACAAATGTTTCTTTAAACTTTGACATTGTTATAAAATAGCAGTTAACAGATAATAATTTTTTTTTGATTTTATTTATTTTCTCTCACAAATTTCGAACCATTTAATATTTCAAAAACTCGATAATTCGTAATATTTTAAGAGTCCCTCGAGTTTCGAATTAACGAGAGTCGACTGTATTACCTTTTTTATTTTGGCTACTTTTCTAGAATTAGGTTGTCCCAACCTACATATTATACGTCTAGGTTTATAGCCAAATCGTCCTTCAAAGAAAACGAGTTTTACGCACATAGGTATACCGATATAAATCTGATCAAGACTAATATTATTATTAGAAGATATTTGTTCTAGCTGTATGTTTGTTCGCGTAATACCAGCGTTGGTAAAGTGAGTAATTTCTTGTGGTTAGTCTATTGTTTGCTTAGGGATTCTCATCTAAGGATGGTCAACAAATGAGATATATAATGATGATTTGCGAATTTGCAAAAGAGATTATGACCGACATACGATGATTGAACTTTTACATTGGGTTGATAAGAAATCAACGTTTTTTTTGGTTCAGTGGAAAAATAAGGATAAAAAATTCTGCAAAGCCTGACGGCTATACAGAATTTTTATTTTCAATTAGCCTTTAAAAGTAACTAATAGGAATAAACAATATATATTAGTTTTTATTACTTTTAAATATTATTTACATCGTTTGCAGCAAAGATTAAAAATTATAGTATTTTAACTTTTAAATAAAACTACTTTTACGGATTTTATCGCGTTATATTAATATTATTTAATCCCGACGTTTCGGATCCTTTACAGTATCCATAGTCACGGGCAGACTAAGGTGTTGTTCGTCTTGATATATTAGTTACAAACAGCTACCCTACATTTTGTTGATTATTATTGACAATTCGATTCACGCAAAACGAGCTCACTGTATCCTTAGGTCGAGCAGTTGTAGGCTTGGATTTTGATTTAATAGTTTCTATGATGGGATTCCAAGCAGGTGGTATGCACCAGCCATCTTCTCTATTGAAATTTGGATGTTTTTTAATTTCAATAGCCTCGCGAATCATCCTAGGTAGGAATCGGTTTTCTCTTGCAAGGACTTGTGGTTTATCAAATCTGATGTAATGCTGGGCCTTGTCTAGTGTGTGTTCACAAACTGCTGACTGTCTGGAACGGCGGTGTTTGACATCGGCGATGTGTTCTTTTACGCGGGTCCCTATGCTTCTTTTAGTTTGGCCTATGTAAGAGAGACCACAATCACATTCAAGCTTGTATACACCCGTATCTTGTAGAGGTATGTGACACTTGACAGGTGGTAAGAATTGACTGATCTTCTTCAGCGGCTGGAAGTAGGTTTTGATTGAAGCTCGCTTCAAGATGTAGCCAATCTTGTCTGTGACTCCTCTTATATATGGAAGAACAGCAGGTAGACGCTCAACTGTGACTGGTTTCACGCGGGTTCTGCGACGAGGGCGCGGTACTCGGAGCTTGTTGTTGTGCAGTACTTGCTTAACATATATTTTAACTATAAAAAAATAAATGTGGGAATGAATGTCGAGTGGAATGGAACGTGACAGAATATGAGGGAGGCGTGAGCGAGTGAGCGAAGGAGTGAGAGAGAGGGACTGAATGAACGGTGTTAGAGGCAACCACGCGGTACTGAGTGTAACGAACGAGCCAAAGTTGTTGAAATAAAAGTTGTAATAAGTGTTTAAAACGGGATTTTATTTCAAAGTCATCGATCCCCGGCACGAAGAGAGCTACAGATTTTGGGGGCTCGTCCGGGATCGATCAACGACGAATTTCCACGAAGTTTTCTACGACGCACCGGCCGGCGCGACGCGGCGGCCATTAAATTTGAATTACGAAGTTACGGAGCACGATGGAATCGAAATCAACGACGATTACGACTGCAGCGGCGCCGGTGGCGTTCGGGCTCACAGAGGGGCTCATCGAGAAGTTCAGCGGAGACGACAAATCTTACTCGTCGAGTAAGTGGGCTCAAGACATCGAGGATAACGCTGAGATATTTCAGTGGACGCCGCAACAAACTTTGATCGTAGCTCGCCGGTCACTCACCGGGACGGCTGAGCTATGGTTAAAATCCGAGAAGGCATTCAAAACCTACGGCGATCTCAAGGCTGCGCTTGTGAAGGAATTTCCAGACACCGCGAACGTCAAGGAAATGCACGAGCTAATGGCGGCACGCAAGAAATTAAAAGGCGAGACGTATTATCAGTACATGTTGCATATGAAAGAGCTAGCGCGGCGTGCGAAATTTCCCGACTACATCGCGATACAGTACATCGTGGATGGCATCGACGATTACGAGAGCAATAAGGTGATTCTGTACGGCGTGACCACGTTTCCAGCATTGAAGGAAAAGCTGGCTTTCTATGAGAAAATGAAGTCCAAAACCAGGGAGCGAGAAAAGAGAACCGAGAGGTTAAAAGGTCATGCGAGGTCGGCGGAGGCGTCCTCGGCAGCATCGGGATCGGCGAGGCGGTGCTATAGCTGTGGTGACATGGGACATGAAGCGGGTGTGTGTAAAAACGGATTGAAGTGTTTTGGGTGTAATCAGTTCGGTCACATTCGTAACCAGTGTCCCGTAAATCCGATGAGATCTACGGCTACAGCATCGGCATCGGGTCATTCAGGCGCCAAGATGGCGGGCGCAGGCGGCAGCGGCGCTCACGGCGGCCGAGGAGGCGGGGCTTCCGGTTCCGGGGAGGCCG
The DNA here is from genome assembly GCF_022581195.2 of Helicoverpa zea. Lineage (NCBI taxonomy): Eukaryota > Metazoa > Arthropoda > Insecta > Lepidoptera > Noctuidae > Helicoverpa > Helicoverpa zea. Next base: position 713,313 of record NC_061456.1, on the reverse strand, counting down.
GAAAGTTGGGACCCAAGCGACCCGCGGCTATGTTCGGAACGGTGAACGAAGTAAGCGGAAACGAGGCTGTCCGCGCGGTCATAGACAATGAAACGTCACTGACATTGACAGATGTCAACACTGTAAATGTGACAGCTACGAGTTACGAAGATCGAAACGTTAACATCACGCATGTAAACAAATGTGTTCGGAAGCCGGTAAAAGACATTAAAATTAATAATACAGTTTTAAATGCTCTCGTAGATTCAGGTAGTGATGTGAACCTATTATCTTTGTTGTATTTACCTATGTTGAACGCCGAAGTGGCGAGTGAAACGTTAACGATGTCTGGATTAGGCCGTAGTGAAATACAATCAAGGGGCAGCGTCTCTGTTGGACTTGAGATTGATAATCAGTGTTTTAATGGTGTAGTTTTTCATTTAGTTCCACCAGAGGTGATGCCCTACGACGTAATAATAGGTCAAGAGTTCCTGGGTCGTGTTACTGTGGTAATGAATGAAGGGGGTATTAGGTTTTTCCCCATTGGTTGTTGTGAATGGGTTGGTCAAATTGATTGTTTTCCAGGATGTGTAGCAGTCAATGTTGATCACATTCAAGATCCAGCAGTAAGGAGTGAGGTTATGCAATGTGTTGAGGAGTATAAGCCATTGTATAAGGAAGAGGCCCCGATCCAACTTCAAATTGTATTGAAGGATGACATCCCAGTGCGACAGCGACCCAGACGACTGTCACTTATGGAGCAACAGGTAGTGGAAGATCAAATCGAGGAATGGCTTGATAAAGGCATCGTGAGGGTGAGTTTCTCAGATTACTCCAGTCCTTTAGTGCTAGTAAAGAAGAAAGATGGTTCGACTAGGGTCTGTGTGGACTATAGGCAGGTCAACAAGAAAATAGTTAAGGATGAATTTCCACTTCCCGTAATCCATGATCTGATTGACAAATTGCAGGAAGCTAAGGTATTCAGTGTACTTGATTTGAAAAGTGGGTTCTTTCATTTGAAGGTCAGCGAGGAGTCTATTAAGTACACATCATTTGTCACTCACCACGGGCAGTTTGAATTTCTCCGTGCCCCGTTTGGTTTGTCCACCTGTCCCAAAACTTTTATGAGATTTGTGAGTATAATCTTTAGAAATTTGATTTCCCAAGGAGTGTTAATCATATTTATCGATGACATTATAATTCCAGCCTTGGATGAAGTTCAGGCTGTATCGAGGTTGAAGCAAGTGCTAGAAGTCGCAGCACATTATGGCTTGGAGATTAATTGGAAAAAGGCGAACCTACTGCAGCGTGAAGTTGAGTACTTGGGCCACAGGGTGAAGGATGGAGAAGTACGGCCGAGTACAGATAAGGTGGATGCAGTCATAAGGTACCCTGAGCCAAGAACCCTCAAGCACTTGCACAGTTTTGTTGGATTGACAAGCTATTTCAGGAAGTACATTGAAAATTATGCTTCTGTGGCGAAGCCATTGACTGATTTATTAAAGAAGAATACAGAGTTCATATTTGAGGATAAGGAAAGAAAAGCTTTTGAGACACTGAAGAATAAATTAGCTAGCGGACCTGTTCTGAAGATTTTCAATCCGAAGTTGAAGACTGAATTGCACACCGATGCCTCAGGTGTAGCATTGGCTGCAATACTCATGCAACACCATCCAGGGTCAGGCTTACACCCAGTACATTACATGAGTAAGAAGACAACTGACATTCAGAGCCGGTACTCAAGCTACGAATTGGAAGCACTAGCCATCATAGAAGGTATCAGGAAGTTCAGGCACTACCTTTATGGTATTCCATTTAAAATAGTCACAGACTGTAAGGCTTTTGAATTAACACTTAAGAAGAAAGACTTGTCAGCCAAGGTAGCCAGGTGGGTCCTCATGCTCAGTGAATATGATTTCGAAGTGGAGCACAGAGCGGGCTCCAGGATGCAGCATGCAGATGCTTTGAGCCGCATACCAACAGTGGCAGTGGTTACTACTCTGCAGGAGAGTTTACGCCAAGCACAAGATCAAGATGATGGCATAAAAGCCATAAAGGAAATTTTGAGAGGAGGAAGTCCATACGACGATTATTGGTTAGAAAATGGTGTGTTGTATAAGACTGAGCAGAAGCTGTTTGTAGTGCCAAGAAGTTTGGAGAAAGAAATTATTAACAGAGTACACAGCAAAGGTCACTTTGGAAAGTCTAAGATGAAAGAGTTACTGAATAAGGAATATTACATTAGAGATGTGGACAAGAAGATGCAGGATTTTTTATTGAGTTGCATTCCTTGCCTACTAGCAACAAGGAAGGAAGGAAAACAGGAAGGATTCTTGAATCCGATAGAGAAAGAAGGTGTTCCATTTGATACCCTGCATTTAGACCATATTGGTCCACTTACAGAGACAAGAAAGCAATACAACTACATACTCACGGTGATAGATGGGTTTACGAAGTTCGTATGGCTGTTTCCCACGAAAACTACTTCATCATCAGAGACATTAAGGAAAATTCAGATTCATCAGCAAATATTTGGGAACCCCCGGCGGTTCATAACAGACCGGGGAACGGCATTTACAAGTAATGAGTTTAAGAGTTATTGTGAAGAAGAAAAGATATCTCATGTAAAGATTACTACTGGTGTGCCACGTGGTAATGGCGAAGTGGAGAGAGTACATCGAATACTTATTCCAGTTTTAACAAAACTATGTTTGGAGAATCCTGCAGTATGGTACAAGCATGTAAGCAAAGTGCAGAGGGCACTCAACTCTACTTTCCAGAGAAGCATAAACACAACACCATTTGAACTACTGATGGGAGTAAAAATGAAGGGTAAGGAAGATTTGGAAATTCTACAACTATTACAGGAAGAAAATACACTACAATATGATGAAAATAGAGAGAAGATAAGGCAGCAAGCCAAAGAACAGATTCTAAAGATACAAGAGGAAAATAAAAAACAATATGATAGAAAGAGAAAGGAAAGTTCAAAGTATAAGGAAGGTGATTTAGTGGCGATTAAAAGAACACAGTTCGGTCCAGGGTTGAAGCTGAAACCTAAATACCTAGGCCCTTATAGAGTGGTGAAATGCAAGCGTAAGGATCGCTATGACGTAGAGAAACTTGATAGTTCTGTAGAGGGTCCCCAGCGTTCATCCAGTTCAGCTGACCAAATGAAGAGATGGCCTCAACACGGTGACGCCGAGATGCTGGAGGAGTAGCAGTCACCTTACTCCGCAGGTTATTATTGCAGTTCTTATTTCAGGAGGGGTTAACTTTCGTTCATTATCACAGTGCCATGGCGTAGGGCTATCTGTACCAGAGTATTTACTATGTTATTTTTCTATGTAAAACTAAACATTTTGTTTTCTAAACCTATAAATTGTATTAAGTTCGAAGTAACATGTAAATGTTTTTGCCAATGTAGAGTTGTATGTTTTAAATTCAGAAACAAGATTGTCTTGTAGGAAGTAGTTATGTGTATTAGGTTGTTGTAGAGTATGGTTCCAGTTTATTTTATTTAACTCAATTATGTAGTGGTTATTATGATGTTTTAGTCTAGTTAGTACATAAGATTTGGTGTATGTCTGAGGACAGACATGAGTGCAGGACGGCCGAATGTGGGAATGAATGTCGAGTGGAATGGAACGTGACAGAATATGAGGGAGGCGTGAGCGAGTGAGCGAAGGAGTGAGAGAGAGGGACTGAATGAACGGTGTTAGAGGCAACCACGCGGTACTGAGTGTAACGAACGAGCCAAAGTTGTTGAAATAAAAGTTGTAATAAGTGTTTAAAACGGGATTTTATTTCAAAGTCATCGATCCCCGGCACGAAGAGAGCTACATAAATAAAATAATATTTATTGACAAAGAAGTAACTTTAAATTGTGGTAGAAATCTAAATCCGTATCCACCCAAGTTTGTTTCAAAATTATTTCATGATTACAACCATTAGCGTTTGCTACAATAATAACAAATAATATTAATTTGTGCCGGCCCACGCCGCGCCTACTACGACTCTATTTCAATAGAACTCTTTGACACAATCCATTATGGCGGAATAATGGATCGCGTCTTTTATCAAAGTCTTGTGAAGCCGTTTTAAGTGCTTGGACTTAACACGGGAAATTATATCGTTCTTTGAATGTCTTGTTTTACGTGTAAATCAAAAGATATGGCAAACAACTTGTTTATTTACTTAGAAATTCTAGAAACAAAAAACTATTTAAGCTTACAGGTATATTTTTAAGCAAGGAAATAAGTCAAAGTAATTAAAGTAATGAATTGTTTTATTTCTTCTTAAAATATTATAGTGACAATTATTATGAAGAGGGTTTTTGAGTACCTTAATAGGTTTGATTTGTATATAACTATAAGGTAGATACACATCTCCGGGCGATAAGGGTTTATGCGGGTACAAGAATAAGTTTCCCTGGGCACTAGAAACAGCACGCGTCAAATACAACACCATATTACGCATCTCTTGTACATAAGTACCAGATACACATCTGCTAACAATCCCGTACAAATTAATATTACTGAAAGACAAATATAGAACAAGACAATATTTGCCATTAGTGCAAGCATGGAACATAGTTCTGCGTTAATCTCATTGATAATACAAACAATAGCATTCAAGGGACACACAGTTCTTTGTATTGTTGACGATGGTATTCCATTATGCCTATATTCGTCCATTATAATGTCTATATATATATGCTTGATTGACCTAGTTTTAATCCTATGTCAGATATAAACCAACATAGCCACCAAATATTTCTTTCTTTTTTCTAGAAGAATATTATGGCAAAAAAATCACGCAAAACACATTTAAGTATCATACTTTATATTCAATTGATCATGACATTGAGAGACATCTAAATATAGGTCGTCACCTATATTTATTTAAATCAATCAAAACAAATAATTTGGAATTTTCTATTTGACGTCATCTCATGAGGATAATCATTTTCTTCGGTCCATCGCTTCTACGGCCGTCACCATCTGTATCATAATATAAATAATATGGTTAATTCAGCGCCAACATCAAACCTGTCAAAGTCAGGGGTTCCGTAAACACTGCATGGGAATGATCGATCACTTACCCTAAATTAATTCAGGATAACAATATCCTGATTCGATAATAAACACAAATAAAATAATTAAGCTGGTTGTACATCGGAAGATGGACGCTGGCTAGAAGAAAAAGATGACATACGAGGTCTTGATCTCGGCTAAATGATAGCTGCACGGTCTGAGTCAAGTTCAAGTTTAAGCTGCCTCTCTAAACTACTATTCATACAATGTGTTATGCGCAAAGAAATAATTTATACTGATAGTAAAATCTATTAAACAATCTTTAAACAATATAAAGAAAACATCCCACAAGATTGCAATGTCAGAAGGATTACCTACTTAATAAACCTAACTTTTTATATAAGAATTTTATGTCAAAGAAACTCTTACTAATGATATGAAACCTTTCAAATGCAGAGCTATCAATTGCTTATCTTAAAAAATCAACAGGAAATTATTCGTAAAAGGCAGGTTAACGTTGTCCCACGTTGGGCGCCAGTGAACTTGTAGGTATTTTTACTCAGTACTTCAAATAAAAATGTAGTTTTTCTCTCATTTGTAATTTGAAAGTATCAATTTCACGTTCATAATATGCGTTAAAATTAAATGAAACATTATTTTTATATAATTTTGAACTACAAAACAAACAATACTTTTTTGCACTGCGGTGCGTCATAATATCGAAAAGCATGACGTTGCGAGTTTTATTTGACCTCAAATGTAAATCTGACATAATTATAAATGAAAGGTTGGTTAGTTTTAATTAAATTCAATCAAGTATAATGAGGTTAATTACTGTTAGAACAACAAACTTCGGGCGTCGGTTACTTGACAACATGTGGTTTGAGGTATCAAACGCAATGGGTAATTAATAACTCGAATATTAAGTTAATTATGTAATTACCCTTTCAATTTCATATGCGTTGTTAATGGTAAAGAAATTGGATATTCTGATGAAACGATGACTTTATGACTGTGTTGGTTGCCTCTGTTTATACCTCTATATTTTGGATTTATGTACCTTATGAAATATTTAATAGGTATCAGTAAAATTGTACAGTTAAAAGTCGTGGTGGCCTAGTGGGCAAATAACTAATCTCTCGAGTATGAGGGCGCAGGTTCGATTCCAGGTCAGGCAAGTACCAATGCAACTTTTCTAAGTTTGTATGTACTTTCTAAGTAAATCTTAGACACCAATGACTGTGATTCGGATGGCACGTTAAACTGTAGGTCCCGGCTGTCATTGAACATCCTTGGCAGTCGTTGCGGGTAGTCAGAAGGTAGTATTGGGTTGCCCGGGTAACTGGGTTGAGGGGGTCAGATAGGGCAGTCGCTCCTTGTAAAGCACTGGTACTCAGCTACATCCGGTTAGACTGGAAGCCGACCCCAACATAGTTTGGGAGAAAGGCTCGGAGGATGATGAATAAAATTGAACAGTCAAGCTAACACAAAGACATGACACATATAGAACGTATATCTGTATTCAATGCGACAATCTGTCTAATTAGTATTATTTGTTATGTAACTGTTTCGCCTATTCCTATGTTTAATGCATGCCGTGGCAGCCTTTAATTAAGGCTATATTAATTAATATTAGGCTGTTAGTGGCAAACATGTATTTTTGGTGTATGCTTTGTTGGTTGTCCTTACGTAAATAAATAAATAAGCGTCAATGCTTTTAAAACCGCGTCGTATCAAAAACTGGGTCCTATGTAAGTAGAAAACCAGCAAGGAACACCATTGATACTTTATCAACATAAATTAACAAATAATAACACTGACAAATTATAGGAGGATTGCAGAGAATCATTGCCAAAGCAAATAAAAGATGAACAAACCAGATAGATGACACCCGTTTAACTACACACATCAAAGATCAATTTCAGATAACGATTTCAAAAAACAATGCTACTGAAAGATTTCAAACATATGATTCATTATGAACAAATCAACAAAAATATTGATGGAATGACCTTATTCTTTGTTTGTTTACAAGATTTATTATAGTTCAATGCTCACACGATCTTCAAAAATGTTTCTTGGCAAGACAAGGCTATCGTTATTATAGTGTTCAATAAATAAACGATCAATAGGTACAAAGTTTCTACTTATTATTTTTTGTATACCTACATTTTTACTCCTAATATCATATTGCCTAAAACTACAGTAAATGGTTTTTCAGTAATTCAACACATGATATTTTGTCTAAACTTTCTTCTCACTAAGGGCATCAAACATCGTATAGCTTCAAGGTTTACCACTTAAATTGGCGCATTCATATTAGGCATATAATTTAAATCATAATAGAACAATTTACTTTTTTCTCCAAGTAAACAATAACACAATCACTACTCACGACCACTACCGTTACGTAACACCTTACGTTACCGAACGTTATGTTACCAAACGTAACGTTACTCAGACTACATTACCTACGTAACTCGTGACAGCAAACATTTGTCGGAACTTGATCGCTTCGGTCTGAAACTGAAGGCTACGGATATGTGGCATACATTTGTCTGTTTATTAGAATGTTGGTTTTACAGTGTTTTGTTTTTTTTTTAATGTGTGATCGGAAACTGTCTTTCACTGCTTTTAGTGGTTAACCGTCTCCCGTACAAACGTAGTTTTTCATAATAGACTTATGTTGTCTTCAAAACCGACTCCCAAAAACACTGAAAAGCAAAAAAAACTATTCTTAGGTGCATCGGCCTAGAAGTCGGTGGCGTTAAACTCATGAACATCCATTAGACACTGACTTCTAGGCCGATGCACCTAAGAATAGTTTTTTTTTGCTTTTTTTTTTTTGTTTGGAAAATGTTTTTATTTTTGTCTTTTCAGTGACAAGCATAGTTGTCACTATCCGCATTTGTGGAAAGTTCCCTGCATAGTATTGTAGTCTCATCAGATATCGACGCCTCCCACGCAGAAGGTCGGAACACATTTTTTTACAAAAATCGTTTTTTTGCACCATTACAATGATCTTAAATATTATTACGTATTACTAAAATCCAAATTTTAATATCTTCTATAAATAGTGAGTTTTTTAATGGTTCTGCCGGTTTCTGATAACACTACTCCGTGAATGGGACAAGTTCGCTTTGCTACAAATAAAATGGCGGTTTCGAATTTGAAATGAAATTGAGGACATATCATACAGTAGGTATGTTTTTGTTATTTGTGTAGAACACGTTTTCCAATTCTATTCGCTTTATTTTTAATTCAAGCTTGCTTTTAATGATTTTTAATAAAGTAGGTATTTGAAAAAGGGACCCACCATCTGATGGTACCAAACCTTTGTCGGAATTACATTAAAATATAAGGTAATTAGTTTAAAACTCTACAAAAGAAACTCTCTTCAATTTCTTAGGTCTTAAATTAGCAAAAAAGTTTAAGCCCGGGGGAAATTTAGGAGCGCGAAATAAAAGTACGGTTACCTATGTTTTTGTTATTTTGTGATTTATATGTCATTCTTTTTATGAGGTTGTTTCTCTTAATTATTAATTCGGCACTTCAGTAATAGTCTATCTCTCTTTTTGGTGAGGTCAAAATGAATGAAAATTATTTCACAATCCAACGACAACACGATTTCGGTGACAATGGTGCCTTTGTCCTACGGCGCACGGGCGTTCACTTGTTTCCATACAAAACTCAACCGTGCTGCTGACATGTGCACATAACGTCCAATTTGAGAAAACCTTAAAAAGATCCAATATTGTCATATTGAGTAAACAACTGCTGTCATCCACCAAAACTACGTCCAAAAAATACAAAAAGAATCCAGTCCTCCATAAAATAATTTAAAAAATAAAACACATTCTAACAAAAAACAGTTAATTTTAAAAGCAACAACGAATTAAGTTTCCGTTTAGTCTGAGACAGCAGTAAAACTTCCTCTTGCTATGAATAGACAGTTGTATGCCCTACGGAGAACGCAAATTAAATTGTATCCTACTCTTGTACTGCCTGTCAAAGTAAAAAAAAGGGGACAAATTGAAACGCAAAAAATACGACTAAAAGTGAGCTCGTTATTGCGAAAAACACTTCAAAGGGTAATTTTATGAAACTTATCTGTTTCATTACTTGAACTACTTCGTACACTCGGATAAAAAATTGCAATTTTTTTACTAGATATTTTTTTTCTGAGATTAGTACATAAAAACGAACAAAGAATTCGTTTTTTTTTATAGTTAAGTCGGTACAGATTAAATAATTTAATTTTAGTTACTTTATAAACAGGCAACAAGCCTGCAAAGTTGAAGTGAATATCGACACTTTTCAAGCTAGGTAGAAACGTTGGATAGGCCTTCAAAAAAACGAAAATTACACAATTAAAGCGATAATAACACAATATAAATTATACCTTTCCGAAATTCTCATTAATTTCAAGATATATGCTTGAACTGCGTTTAATATAAAAAATAATAATACCAAAATATAAGTGTACCATGATTACTATTGTTTTATTTATGTTTAATGTATAAGTTATTGATATCTTAACAAATAATTTGAATTTTCTTACACTCTGCTGTTTTATTTGAGTTTAAAAGTTATGGCAGTTTAAGCAGATGACAAGCCATCCTTATTATCCCACTGCAGGGCACAGTCATCTTCTAGAGGAAGCAATAACCAATAGGTAAATGGATAATTAAAACTAACTCATCTTTTAGTCATTGTTGAGTACAATAAAGTTAAAATAATTTCATTTTTGAGCAACCAGACGACAAAAACGAAACTAGATCACTTCAAAATAAAGTCATAAAGAAAGGAAAAATGTGTTCGTAGTTTGTCGCCCGCGGAAGCCACCGCATTTTATGTTGCTGAATAAACTCGAAGTCCCGAAGTCAAAGTGGGTAAGCTAACACGGGCTCTTTATTGCGAGAATAGCTGAGGGATATAAAACTTGCAACCATTTTTTAGTTTTGTTCTTCTTATATTAATGTTAGTTCTAGCTTGACAGCGTCATCCTATTATTTGCATAGTTTGTGAAAAGTTGCTAAATATAGGTAGATATTCGTTTATGTTTAAAGCCGTTTTCTCGCAGTTTCACTCGCGTCTAGTGGGAACTACTGCCCGTACCGGGATATTTAGCCCGTAGATATTACTCGGGATAAGTGTAGCTTTCAAACAGAAAAATAATTTTCAAATCGGTTCTGTAGTTTCGGAGCCTTTAGGGTACAAACAAACAAACTAAAAAATATTTCGCCTTTGTTATATTTGTATAGAAGTATAGATTCGTTAAATCTCCAGTATGTAAATCAGTTTGTCAGTATTTCCGACACCGCTTAATTCGTGGTGTCACGTGGTTTTTAACGTCAATTTTGCACCGGCAGTTATCAATAGTTTGCTACTGGCTAATATTTTTGCACTGCAAAAAGGCAGTTGTATACATATTTACGATCCCAATAGTTATGTAACGAAACCTGATAAGAGTAAATAATGTTCTGCTTAATTATAGTTACTACTATTTCTTTCCTCTTATCTATTCTTTAATCACATAATACATGAGAATGTTACCGAGTCAGAAATATCATTGGAAATATATCGGAATAATTCTCATAGTAGGTAACCTAATTTGGGAGAAAGGAATATTGTACTGTGACAGTATCACGAAAAAAACATGACTATTATACGTATCGGTTATTATATTTATTATATACGTCACAAAAAGATACCAAAATCAGTTGTCAATATTATGAAAATACATACATATATATATAGATACATACAGTACATCTTGTAAGGAAAAATAATATCGCATTACCGTATTATGTATTATTCTGTGTTCTTTCGCAATGATACAAGTTAATTTCTATGTTTTTACTTGGATATTGATAGTTGGTTCATATTTTTGTTTTTCGGAAGGCATATTAAATTGGTGACACCAAGTTGTCATTTGAACATCGTTGCCAGTCGTAGGGGCAGTCAGAAGTCGGAAAATCGGACAATCAGTCTTACCAAGGAGTACTGTTCTTTATCTGAGGCTTGAGAACACACTAAACTATTGATCTCTCTCCAGTAGTATCGGATTGCTGTCGCATCGGGTTATGAGAGTGAAGGAATAGTGTGGAGTGCACCTGTGTCTGCGCAAATGCTTGTGCACTATAATTATGTCCTGCGCAGCTGATCTCCATGAACAGCCATCGTGGCCGATGATCGGCTTTCTATTATTATTATATTTTATGCTGTCGGATTGAATATCCCCTGGAGAGTATTTATACATAGATGCAATCAAAATATTATTTTTTTCAATAGTACCTAACATAAAAGCTTTGTCATGTTTAGAAGAAAATCAATACTAACCGGTATTGCAGTTGTTTATTCGAAGCCCACCAATGGTTCCACTTCAACAGAACTCAGCTTATTTCTATGTTAGCATACATATTTTATTCCTTTGTGGATTTCTAGTAACCAGAGCTTCTAGCTCAGTTCGCATTTAAAAAGAGTTAGCATTTTTTTTGCAAAATCAAATAAACCATCATTGTCAGTGTTGTTAAAAAAAAAGTAAAACAAACGTTCGATATTGTCTTAAAAATAGATTTCAATCTGCAACAAGTGTCAAACGCATTTTTAACTTTTTGGTAAAGAACACCATTAAAATTATGAAAAGACCTGATAAATAAATTAGAAAACGTACCTATAAAAATGTAAATAGGACACAGACCAAATTTTCTTTTTTATTATTTCGTCAAAATCTGACCAGCCGTTATTGTTAAAATAGCTTTGAAAGCGTAAGAAATAAATTAAGTGAATTTTTAAACCTCGATTAGGTAATTTTTCTGAGATAAACTTCGATAAAGATTCAATTACCATAATCAAAATAAATTAATCTACTAAGCTTCCAATACGGCAAATTAAACTTTTCAACGTCTTGTAAACAAATAAATTCCACGAAAATGAGCTAACTAGTTTCAAAATTCAATTAAGTCCCAATTTAGTGAATTTTAAACAATCGGTAAATACGGCCGATAACTAAGCATTGGAGTTAAATTGGATTACGGCTAACGTAAATTGGAACGCTTTGGAAATCTACCACAGTACTGTTGGAAATGTACGCGAATGTAAGAACGGATTCTACGAATTCATTATCAATAATCATGTGTTTTGTGGAGAGATTTCATCAAAATAGTGAATCGGCGCCAGTTAATTTATATGCGAACAAACCGTTGCGATTTTATTTTAGAAACGGTCACACGCAATTTTCAACTACATATTTGCTAGAGCAAGCTGACCAGAAGAAACATTTGGGTCACAGTGCCGCAAAAGCCAACTCAAAATTATCAATACGTACAATCTTTTTTAGGTATACCTAGTTATTATATACAATAGTATGTGATAGTATACCCACTGCTCAGCAATAGACTAAAGACAAAAAAATGTTAGCACACACAATAATCCTCTTTCTGACGCAGAATATCTCACTCCATTAAAGTATATAATAAAGTACTTTTTCTAGTCTTTAATAGTACAAGTTTACACCGGTCTTCACTGACTTCTAACAAAACGATGGCAATCTAAAAGTTTCCACAGTAAAAGAGCTATTGAATCAAAGTCGCCAAGCCAAGATGCCGCCATATTGTCAACGGAGAATTAACAAGAAAAAAAAAGTGATTTAATCACAAGTTTCACTCTCAGTTTCTAAAGAACTAGATCCAATACTTAGTTCGTTCAACCAAAATGTAAGGAAACTTTTTATACAAAATTAGTTAACTCGATTCTTAATTACTAAGTTTTAGTTCTTTCCTAACAAATTTTATTGTTCCTGCTAAAGTTGTGTTAATTAAAAAATATCATTTTCAATATTTTTTATTAAGAAGAAGTTAAAGTTTTATAACATTTTTTTAAACGCGGTGTTATATACCTTATACTGTTTTACGTATTTAACTAATATTATAAAGCCAAAGATTTTGTTTGCTTGAAACACTGGAACTATTTAAAAATTATTTCAGTTTTGAGAGCCCATTTATGAAGGAAGGCTATAGATTAGTTTTAATTCAGATGCGCTGAGTAGTTCTCACAGGCCGCGGGTGAAATTAAATGATACGACATTATTTTGTTAGTAAGTATCGTTAAAAAAATAAAGAACAATTAACACGACTGAGATTTATTTCAAAAGCGAGGGATGTATTGTTAAAAGGAAATAACATTTTATAAAAGACGTCGACTGTATTAAATTTACAGGCATGAGATCCTCCGTGCTTTAGAAAGCACATCGAAGTGAAGAGCTTAGTTCGTCTGGTACTCAGAAGTCAGGAAAGCCTTACCAAGTTTGAATGTTGGTTTCCACGATAAGATGTATCCCCTTAGATATGAACATTTCCACAACGTAGTTGGGAAAAGGCATAAGTATTCTAAGCTAAGCTAAGTAAGCTAAGTATTCTAATATCATATGGAGAGGTTTATTAGTATGAACGCAACTAGTTACAAAAACTACTAGTCCAGTTTGACCTTATTGTTTCAGTGTAACATATTCAAGGCTACTTTTTACCCACGTGCGTGAAATAGTTTTTACGGCATACTGAAACTGCTGGTAGATGTAAGTGTTTATCTTTGTCATTAATGAGTCTCAGAATTTAGTATTCCTATTTTTTTATTTTTCAAAATATTATTGCCTTTCTTAATTACTTACCTTGTAAGTATTTGTTGAACACTAAACAGCTTACCTCGGACCAGACTATACAGTTTAGAACATAATATAAGCTAGAACACCAGGAAAGTACCTGTATAAATTCATCAGAAAGCTTATAAAATACTCCGTACTGATATAATTCCTCAGTATCTTTTAAACGAGGGTTCATTAAAAGCTTAACTGGCTCACTTGTTAAACCTTTTTGAAATTCAATTGTTTTGGCGTTTGTTCAGAATACTAGAATCCAGTTTGCAGTTATTTGCATGAATTTGTTATTGAAATTCCTAATTGTTTATTTTAGTACTTTGTTATTCCAATTTATTTTAGTTATTTTAGATTTAATAGTTGACTGGTATTTCGAAAATCGTTGTAATTATTTTAGTGTGATGTCATAGTCATATGGATAGAGGCCATTCATGCTAAAATTCAATTTTTAATGTACAGTGTGGAAGACGGAACTTTCCGAGTCAAGACTGAACCGTCACTTTTGTCGGGGAATGTGTATTTTCGAAAGTAATTTCTCAGGGTGAATGAAAGTACTTCTACATTAAATAAAATTAAAAACTAGTATTTTGCCTTACCAGTTTCTCAAGGTACCTACTTACATTAGTTATAAACAAAATTGAATTCGCTTTCCCTGTCTAAAAGGAACAGGTTATAGTCTAAGATTTATTTTGGAATCCTTTCCAAGGCATTTAATAAGGTTTCAGGGTAACATATTTTGTTAAAATTAACGTCTTATAAAATGAAGGTAGGTAGTGAAATTACTCTTAGTTCAGTATATTTTCGGTAAGTATACTTAAATTAAATTCATGTAATTCTTCATTCTCATAATTTCGCGATTATGAGAAATTATTACGTAACATAATTTGCATTGAACTGATTTATTTTCTGAAAATGTTAACTATTTCTGTAGCAAAATTTTCTTAAATAAGATGATATATTTTAATAAAATGCTAATAATACCTAGTTCTCAAAGACAAAGTAATTTTATTAGTACGTATTTATAAAAAACGGCATTGAAAGTTTCAGGTTGTCAATTGAACATCTTTGACAGTCATTGCGAGTAATCAGAAGCCAGCGAGTCTGACAACCAGTCTTACCTAAGGGTTTTGGGTGACCGGGTAACTGAAGAGAGCAATTTGAGAACAGAGAACAGTCGCTCCTTGTAAAATACTGGTACTTAGCAACATTCGTTTAGACTGGAAGCCGACTCAACATAGTTGTGAAAAAGGCTAGGCAGATAAAAGCCTAAATTTTTCGCTTTTTTATTTATCTAGAAGGTCAATCATGAAATAGCCAGCAAAAACATGGGACTCAAAAAAGCTGTGGAACAGTCATTAAGCGTTTATTTTGAAAGTGTTAATGAGTGCTAACGATTGCTGACCCGGTTTACTCGCCTTTAGCTTTAATGGGCACTTTGACTTTACTCAGATTTCGTCTGCAGACTATTTTAGGGCACATTTCCATGCAAATGAAGGTATACAGCCTATTTTAAGCAAAAAAGTATTTTTAGTAACAGTTCTATGAAGACTCCAAAACTACGTAGGTATATAACAAGCACGTCGGCTGGTTATTTTTTGAAACATGTGTTGAAGCTGTGTTTTGTGTGATCATTATTTCAGTTACAGAACTGCCTCTGCCTAAAAAAGGGGCCTACAAAATGACCAGACCGAAGCGAAAAATGTGTTTAATACAAGTTCCATTGGATTTTCTCAAAAATGGGGACAGGACGTAACTTCAAATTCTGAACTTCGATTGAGAATTACAAAACGTTCAATGCAATAGGACCTGAAATTGATGGATCCGAGAATTGCCATTAAATAACTTGCGGGTTATTGCAGATCATGTGTATAGTCTAATCTGGAAGAATTATGTAGGGTAGGCGTTATTTTATTTTCCCCTCATTTTACTGTAGGTAGAATTTAAATGACTAGCATAGTACTTAAGTTATTATCTTTCATGTATTACTAACACTATATGGACCGAAAACAAGTCTGAAATAAATAACCATATTGAATCGAATTGAAAAATGAATGAACATCTAAATACTGTGATATAACCTTATTTGATTTAGTTTAGCGTCCAACCGGGGACGGGTCGATAAGATTCTTGCTAGATACAGGCTATGAGATAAAAAAGGATTAAATGCTAGGTACTAAATGGATTCCAGGAACACGGGGATCACTACACCATATCACTTTTCGTCGTAATTCACGGTTTTACTTAGTTTTTTCAGTTATTGATGCCGGTCGGCCATTGCTTAGATTCGAACTGATCCGAACTGAAGTTGCCTGCTTGAGGTCGATAGGTAGCGCTAGAGATGCGCACTTTTGGTGGCGTTCGGTGTTTTCTAAAAGACGTAGAATAGGGAGGAGAAGATTGGGAAGTAGGAAATTATATTAGAAATCAGAAAGTTTATTCGTTTACAAATAGGGCTCAAAACACCGTTAAATGTAAAATAAAACCTTTAACCTAACATCATCTGTAGTAACAAAACTAAAGGCCTAGGTATTACTCTTTCACTATAATATTAGCTAACGATAAAATAGTCCATTCAATTAAAGAACACTTATAAAGGTGCTCTTAAAAACAATGAATCGTAAAATTGGCAATATTTAAACGAAAACCGAAAAATCACCGTAAAATCAATTTAATGTGGTCTTTTCCCAATTATGTTGGGGTCGGCTTCCAGTATATCGGAGTGCAGCTAAGTACCCGTGTTTTACATAGAGCGACTGCCTACCTGACTTCCTCGAACCAGTTACCAAGGGCAAACCGAGACCCTTTGATAAGACTGGTCGTTAAATCTTTCTGACTAAACTGCTAAAGATGTTGAATTGCCAGCTGGGATTTATCAATTTAACGCTTCTTTTGAAATGCGAAGGAACTTGACAAGACATACCTACATGGTCACTTGGTCTTTTGGTTGATGCTTAATGTTAACTATTTGTCTTTGAATACTGAATATTAGTTAGCTATGGCAATACTATAAAAGATGTTTAGCTGTCATTTTGACATACAAACATAATAACTCCATCTTGAACGATTTTAAAGATCGTTCATGTATATAAATGTGATGTGCCTAAATAAATCCACAAATAATAATTTCGTCAATCTTTGATTTCTGAGATAAGGCATTAATCCCACTTCCGGTAAAATCTACAATAAATAAAATATAAGTATACATATATGATTCCTTGTAAAATATAAGCCTACACTTGATGCGAACATTTCCCTTAAAACTTATGATCTCTTGCACATCAAAATAAATCTACTCCAGAATCTACCTAACAACTAAAACCCACCTAGTAACTGCGAACTACTGAAACGTCTATATTCATAGTTGGATTAAATTATACGCTTGTCTGAGTTTATGGCTATAAATAAATATCAGTTGAATAAACCTATGAACGAAGCAATAGCATTGGGTAGTTCATTGAATTTCATGCTTTTATTCAGCCGGAGAAATCGTTTCAAAGGTGCTGATTTATAGTATAACTTAAGCCTGCTATAACCATAGTTAACATTTATATGTATAGGTTTTCAATATTCAACAACGCAATGCAACTTTTCTAAGTTTGTATGTACTTTCTAAGTATATCTTAGACAAGAATGACTGTGTTTCGGATGGCACGTTAAACTGTAGGTCCCGGCTGTCATTAAACATCCTTGGCAGTCGTTACGGGTGGTCAGAAGCCAGAAAGTCTGACACCAGTCTAACCAAGGGGTATCGGGTTGCCCGGGTAACTGGGTTGAGGAGGTCAGATAGGCAGTCGCTTCTTGTAAAGCACTGGTACTCAGCTGAATCCGGTTAGACTGGAAGCCGACCCCGACATAGTTTGGGAAATGGCTCGGAGGATGATGTTTTCAATATTCAAACTAGCTTTTGTCAGCAGATTCAATTGCGTCCCGTGGGAATAACCTACTCCATGCACCGGGGTGAAATTACAGCTTTATAAATATGTTCTCTATCTAACACTGAAAGAATTTTAAATTGTAAATTTTCAGTTATTCTTGAGATTAAGGCTTTTAAGTAACAAACAATATTACTAACACTTATATTATTATTTTTACGGACTTTTATTAATAACTCTAAGAAATAAAGTCATGTCGACCGCACGACTAGCTTATGCAAAACTGCAATTCTTACGCGACATTTTCCTGACGTTTCCAATTATCATGCTAGCAGCTTCCGAGACGCGCACCACGTGCCCCTTCTGAGTAATATTAAAATGTTAAGTCATGCATTGTGAGGAAGGAAAATATTTCTTCTTCTAATATCGAAATTAATATTATAAATGCGAATGTACGATTATTCCCTGGTGACGTTTTTAACAACCTTATAGCAGCACAGATTTTTTATCCCTAAAAACGTGAGCCAAAATAACATAGATACTTGTGTCTGCGAAAGTAAATTTTAAATAAAATCACCCGTCAACCAATCGCTCACTTTCATCGAAGTTCATAACAACTTCAATAACAACTGAAAATATTGAAATCACAAAAACACAACAAAAAGGCGAGGACAGTGGCACACACACACATCAATAAACACCTGTCACGTGTGTACGGATGAAAATCAAAACAATCCATCTAGTACAAGTCAAAGCGGTCGTAATTCTTCGAAACGACTTCCCCTGGCGTGTCTTCAGTCAAACGTTTTGGCAACGATACAAAACATTATATATCTATATTGTATCTATATAATATCTCTTCATATGTAACTTATCATGATAAAGCAGAAGTTTGTTTGTTTGTTGACTTGAACGCGATAGTCTCGGGAACTAGTAGACCACTATGAAATTCTTTAAATATTAGGTAGCCTATTGAAAGAAAGGCTATTTTTGTCCAAGAGGCGAAACAAAGTCATCATGTCTAACGCGATTAAATCAAAAACTACTAAACGGTTTGTCATGACTTCCATAGTTCGCCAATGGTTAAGATGAAGGGTCTAGTATTTATTTAATTTATACCCGTGCAAAGCCAGGATGTGTCGCTAGTAATATTATAAAGCTGAAGAACCCAAGTAACATAAGGATTTATTTGAAGAAAGTCGCTCCGGATAATACCATGGGAAATATCTATAGTACGACATAAAAATAGACAGGTGTGTGTTTGTATTGAAATGTATACAGTTTTACGAGTCGTTTAATTGATTGATTTTCGTTTTTTTACGATGATGGCTTGTCTATGTTGGTGCTGAACTCTTTTGAGAATTATAGTTTATGGAAGTTATTTGTGGGTATTTTTTTTTAATGGTAAATTGCGTTTGCCTGTATTTTGCAAAGCTTCAGCAAGAATAAATATGTAATTGTAGGATAACAATTGTGAAATACTTTACTGAAATAATAACAGAAACTAAATTAATATCGAATTGAATATTTAAGACTTAAATTTATGATTTCAGGCTAGACTAAAAACAAATCTTTAAATAGATTTTAGCTGTAGAATTGTAGTTCTAGAATAATTTTGCATTTAAAGTTTTGTTGGCATAACAAGAATTTTGCTTACTTTTTCCCGTTATATAACTAAACGTGAATTTATTAATAGCAAAAGAAAAAAATAATTAATGTATTGTCCGCATACCTGTAATTCAGTTAGATATTTTCTACTAAACCTGTTATCAGCTATGCTAATCTAATTAGCGTTTAAATAGAATATGTTCACTTCATTACTAGGAATCTAATGAATGTGGATTACCATACCTTTATAGAGATGTGATATTGTAGTTAAGCCACTGCACA
Organism: Helicoverpa zea; assembly: GCF_022581195.2. Classification (NCBI taxonomy): domain Eukaryota; kingdom Metazoa; phylum Arthropoda; class Insecta; order Lepidoptera; family Noctuidae; genus Helicoverpa; species Helicoverpa zea. The sequence continues at coordinate 693,883 of NC_061456.1, read as the reverse complement.
CTGCAAGCTTTTAGTCGGCTTTTCGCGGTACTTTTGTCATTTGTTAGCTTGAATAGAGGACACGTGTAATTAGTTAAAAGTTCATAATTTATGTTAAGAGTTTAGGTATATTCTACTTTATAATCTAGGTTGAAGTCGGTTTTAATTAGGTGAAAAGCATCAAAACTACTAAATTAAAGCAACAAAAGAGCAGTTACAATGTTAGAACTTCGGATAAACTATACCAAATCAAGACCAAAAGAGTTAAAATACCAAAAAACAATATTTACCATTTCAAAGATTTGTTGACGAAAAAAAATTCAAAAAATATATTTTACGCAAAACAACAAAACATATTCAACGATCATATAAAGGCCAATAACATACATTCTACGCTGGAATGTAAACAGGCACATACAATGTAAAGCTCGCTATAAACAGATCATGAACAACGCTAAGATCGCCATTCACAACGTGCGGCGCGCTCAAGCGAGCGAGCAATCGGAGCAGATTAATTAGACCACCAAGTTTGTACTAGAAATATTTTGAAATGTTACAAATATCTTTGTTATTTGGATTACATTCATAATTATTGGCATTGATTTTTTACAAACAAATACACTCATTTCCCAGGCTGTCACTCGTTACGGGGAGTGAGAAGCCAGGAATTCTAGCCACCAGTCTTAAGAAGGGCTATAAGTTTGTCCAGGTAACTGGGTTGATGAGGTCAGATAGGCAGTAGCTCCTTGTAAAACTACTGGTACTTAGCTGCATCCTGTTGGACTGGAAGTATATGTAGTTAGAAGGGGGTTGGCAGATTCTAAAAATATTAGTTGAACAATGTAACCAAATTGTTTTTATTTTATTATCCTAATAAGATTTCTATAAATGTTTTAAAGAATTTATTTATTGAAAGTCTGTGAAGAGTAATACCCAATACAATATGATTGTACTAAGTGACAAGAAAATAAACGTTACAATAAAACTAACGTCTACCTACAGAACCTTTGACGAAAATGTTTAGCATTCAGGTTAATAGTTTACCTACAATTCATTATGTTAACATAACAGTGTTGTATTTGTTCAAGTCTAAACTTTAGCAACAATAGGTTTGTTACAGCCGGCTGAGTTGAACATCTGTGTGTTCACAATAACATGTGGAAATATTTGGGACGAATTACAATGCTTTCACTAATTTGTCCGGCAAAATAATGATGAAAAAACGTTGTGTTTACTGTGAACTATTTTTCTCATGTTATGTACCTTATTTACAACATGAAAAATACTTTACAGCCTTTTCACACCGGTGGATTTTCACAACTTCGCTCGGAAAATTCGCCATTGTGGATAAGACTCTAACTAACGTATTTTTCTCAAGTTGGGAATAGAAACAACAGTAAACTCACACGTTTGTTAATGACACCCATTTTACATTTCTTTCTTGAAATGCTACAACGTTCTTTGATTTCATCTTTGACTTTCATTTACGACATAATCCGGGTAGAAGATATTGCTAAATAGAAGCTTTCGTATCATTTGCAAAAAAACCCTCCAAAATCACCCCAAAACTCATTTGAATCATCCAATTGCCAAAACCGTTTCTTGTCACCATCGTACCCCAATCGAGCATTTATATCGATTCTCGCTAACCGAGAGCAACTCGTTAACCTTGCAATCGAGAGGCTTTACTGGCCGTTATTCGAACCGATTACCGAGTCCGCTGTCAGTCTACCATTCGTATCCCATTTATATGCAGATTTGTTGGCAAAATAAACGGATAACATCTGATGTTGTACAAGGATCAAACTCGAATACTCCTTCAATGGATCGGCTAAATGGATTAGAAAAGGTTATGCTTCAAGATTGAGATTTTGGCTTAAAGATAATTTAATTTAAAAGGTGACCTTTAAGCTTTGAAATAAAACAGTTAATGAAAAGTCCTTAATGTCTGGAAATAAGTACTTAACTGTTAATAAAGGAATAACAAGAAAAATAAAACCCTTTAGGTAAATCAGCTCAAAAGCTTAGGTACTAAAAAAATGTTAAACAACAAATACGTTCATTGTAATAAAAGACAAAATATTCTTTGCTTTAAAAAACTCCGTGATTTTCACGAAGACGATTACAATAGTCCTTACTCAGACAAATTGAATGTAATCTTGCGGTCGCCCCGTGATGCGTGAATTTTCATCCAATCAGAGGATGGGTCATGATTCAATCATAAATTACGATGAATGATTTGACTCGGAATTCAGTTAATTCTTACGCCTTTGCAGCTTGACGCGTCATTTAACACTTTAATTTATTGCTCAGAATTTGTTGACATTTATTAAGATATCTAATTTAGTTGTATTGAAGCATTTGATTGCAGTCAAAAATTAAACTTAACTTTCTATGTAAAAGTAATAATAAGGTGGAAAACTAGCTAATATAAAAATATATTCTCCGCCTTGAGCCAGCTTCAGTTTAATAAGCCTGTCACTAACCTATACTGATTTAATAACGATTTGGTTATGCTATCACCCAATGTAATCAAATTTCAAAATGGTTGGCTATTCATGTATCTATCTAAGTATGGATCACTGGACACAAAACGTATGCATCGAAAATGCAAAACTGCTATTGCATTTTGCATATTTCTATAAAATATTGTGTTTTATATAAAAGAGTGTATGAGGTAACATAAGTACTTTTATATTCTATTCATTTCAATTTTATCTTTTAAGTCGATAGAGAAAATAATGCAAACGTTTTGTTCAGATTATGGAAATCAACAATATGATCTAACTTGTTACGTCTTCAGCTTTATACGGTTGGAAAAAGCCTTTTATTTAAAACCTTAGTTCAGTGGTTCCAAAAATTGATTGAAAGGAGATAAAGGTTAACCAAAACAGTTATTTCTCATAGTGAGGTGATTCACAGATAGTAATGGCGGTGATGTGGGGATGTGGGATCTCTTATTGTTCTAACTTCTCTGAAAGCCTTTTCACGTCCACCACCAGATCGCGAGTTAAACCACCAAAGAACCACCACTAGGGAATCCGTTCTCTCCACTCCGCTAATACGGTGTGAATCGTGTATTTTTTTGGTATCCCAATAAATACAATAAACCAAACAATGTGTTAGTTTAGTTGTTTTCATAGAACACGCTGATTAAATAAAGCTAAATTAACACCAACGTAAATATCAAATACGTGAAGCGCTTAATTAAAGTAATTAGAAATCCCGATAAATGAATCATATTTCGCTAACAACGCATAGTCATTAAATAGTTACTGCGTAAAACCACATGTTTACTAATGCTTTGATGGACGCCGCCGCCCTTTGACTGAAGCTGACAAAATTAGCTTGTCACTGAAATTGTGGTTACACCCAAAGTGGCAATCAATGGTAGATTTAACTTATGTAAATACTTTATTTAAGGTTGTGTTAAAAAAGGAAGTAGGTGAAGTAAATCAAGATGTAATCAAGCTACATAAATATTTAAGAATTTAAAGATAGTATTTGCAATTTTAAATAAGTACATGTACAGAAGCGTGGGTAGGTACTTTCGGAACGTCTGATTTATTTACAAAAATGATTCCATTATTGAAATAATTTCGTGTTAAGAAAATAGACTGAAATATATATCAACATCGGTATACAATAGCAGTATTGTGAAAATATTCTTTACTAATGCACAATTCTATATGATTTGTTTATCATTTTCTTCAAAACCATTGTAAATAACAAAATAATTCATATTTTTACTGCATATAAAAATGTCTGCAAGTCTAGTAACAACAGTGAATCATGTTGAACAAACAATAAAAAATACTTTTCACTGTTAAAGAAACCATTTTGAAAAACAACAGCTGAAAAAAGCGATCTCACAAATCAATATGAAATGTTGAAAACGATACATCGGAATTTAAAATTTCAAGAAAACATTTCTGAGTAAAATGGGTTATTTCAATACAGAGATTATTTAAAGTTCAATGGAATTAAAATTCTTTGAATTGTGATCGAGATAACAGTTACTTTATTTGGCCGTGTAAAACTCTGAAATACATGATATTTAAATGTTATAGGTTTTGGAATTTTGAGGTTGTAAGTTATTTCATGTTGGTTATTTGAATTTAATTAATAACATTATCATTCATTCGGGCATATTTTAATGAATAATTATTTGATAATACCTATCTGTTTTTCATAATTCCCATTAGGATAGGTATGTTTGATCAAAATTGAGTGAAAAGCATTTTATTTACTTATTACTTATTTCTTCTGTAATATAAGCTTAAGATCAACTTGAATAATTCTATTCATTAGGAAGTTCTTAACTACGTACAAGAGGAAGTATCTTGACATTCAATTATCGTACTCATTACAAGATAGTTAGTAGAACTGTCAACATTTCCTTGTTTTCCGTTTATTACGCATTTGTTGTACCCGCTATAAGATTCACGTGTGCCCCAAAATAGCTTAGTGTAATGGAACTTGGGTAACAATATTGCTCCATTACGTAGGTACTTTTACGCTTACTTACTAACAATGAAGGGAAACTTGTGAAGAAACTGGGTGGTTAAATGCTTAAGCTTGTTTTCAGAGAGGCTCGGTGGATCGCGGCCATCGTTCGCGGGTCGTTTTACGATAGTCACATACAACATTTCTATACCGTAACAAAATTACGTTGGTTCATGAGCGGCTGCAGCTTTCTTCCGAATTGTACCTTTATGCCGTCCCTGAACGAGAAGGTTTGACCAACAGTATGCCTACCATACTGTTGGTCAAGCCTAAGTTCTAGTTCTAACTATTTGCAAGTATTGCCTATAAGTTTGTATTTCAGTTTTAGGTAGGTACTAGTAGGAAAAGTGGGATGTTGAGTAAAAAAGTTAAAAATTATATGGCCGAAATGGTCAAAGAGTTAACCAGTGTTCTACGCATTTTCTGTGGATTATATTCATCCCACGTAGCAATTCTCTCGGGTTCAAAATTCGACCTTTAATTAACGATTCAAAGCAATCTTCAGTCGAATAACTGTGCTCTTTTAATCTACTACATTATTAAAAAAGATATACATTTTCATAGTCACTGAAATGAAACACAGAATTAAATGCGTTTAAAGGGTTAAATGATTACGTTTGTAATTATGCTATTTGGTTTGGAATGGGTTCATGTAGCGCAATTACAACAATTTGTTAGTGTAACCTGGGAGTTTAAAATAGTTAAATTAATCTGCATTCAAGTTATCTACTCTTGTAGCAGTGTACTCGAGTAAAGTGGTGATCCACTATTCTTATTCTCACCATACTTTTAAATGTGTGGCTTATTTGAAATATAAACCGTATTTTTGAACCGTGAATTGACGTAAGGTTTGCTTGAAGGTCAAGCATATTCCTCATTCGGTTTCAGCCAAATATTATTGCTTATTGTAGAGATCATGCACATACAACTAGGGTTAATTAACATTAACATCAGAAACTCAGGTATGAAATTACATTTCACCAAAATAATAACATGTTTGAAATTCAATTTTTGAACTATCTATAACTGAATGAATAATACCTATGACATTTAACCAAAGTTATTGTTACGTATGAGATAAGCTCAAAGATATTAATTGTAGGTGTGGTAACATTTAAGGTCTTGCAACCACTATTAAGTAGTAGGTACTAATAGGAAAAACTACTGCAGGATCTTTAATGGATCTCAAAATATCCCTACAAAAGAGGACACCTTCCCCTCTTCTAACTATTTTGCCCAACAGGGTTCATAATGTGACAATTATTTTATATTTTCCACCTAATGTACATACATTATGGAATGCATTAAACAATATAATATGATGGGAGATATTTAATTTCTAAAGTAAAATTGCCTCGATATCCAAGTTCATAATTTTGTTGCAGCGTAACAAATATATTCCTGGTGAACCTGTCGGCAGCCGACCTGCTGGTGACGAGCATCTGTATGCCCATCCAGCTCAGCAAAGCCATCACCCTCGTGTGGTTCTACGGGGAGACGGTCTGCAAGATTGTTAACTATATACAAGGTTTGTAAATCACCTGGCCTGTTATTAGGTACCGTAAGAAGAGTGAAGGGTTTTTGGGGATGCTGTCTAATTATCAGCCTTGAAGTTTCAATACACGATTTTGACTTTAATGTGAAAATGTCGAAATCTGTCAAAAGCATCATCTTCCTAGCTCTTTCCCAGCTATGTTGTGTTCGGCTTCCAGTCTAACAAGATACTGCTGATTAGCAGTGTTTTACATAGGTAAAACGACTGCCTAACTCCTCATTTCCTCAATTCAATGGTGTTCAGCTTACGTTACTGGGGAAACCTGATACCTTTGCTAAGAATTTTCCGATCAATACCGAAGCCCACAGGTAGATCACTCATAAGTGTGAGCAACGCTTAGCGCGGTCAGTACTTAGATAGGTGATAACCTTAATATCATGACGAGTATCTTCGTGATGAATTTAAGACTTGATGAGGGTCAAATTATTTATAACTTGAAATATTTAAACAGTCGATTACGTGATTGGCGTTTTATCGTGTGCGTGGGTGTTATGCGGGCTTTCCATCGTCAGAGATGATTAGCAATTTATATGGCAAAAGTGCTGCTGTTTATATGTATTGAAAGACATATTCGTTTTTGTACCTAGTTTTGGGCAAAGATAGTTTAGATGAGTTTAATAATTCATACAAATATTTTATACGCCAAGGAATCTTATGTCTATTGCGTTCTAAAAAGCCAATTACGGTAAAAGTGACAGCGGCTTAAGTCCACGAACGGGGTAGTAAATCCCTATATTGATCTGAATAATATCCCATAATTCATATCGCGAAAATATTGGGATAATATTGAATACACCAATTGGAAACTGATCCAATTAACCCTATTCCCACCGCATCATTTAACGATGTTAAGCCAAACTTAATTCCGACACCTATCAATTATCGGAAGGGTTAAGGGTCTAATATTATCTAGTCTATCAACCCCTGGGGTTAACAAACGGAACATATAGTCGGTCTCAGTAATGAGGATACAGGACAGGTAAATTAATCGGGGCTTTTCCCAGGAGCCGTGTTTAATAGCTCACAAAGGTAATGATTATAAACCTGACAAATAACAGGACTAAATCTTCTGGATTATTCATTTGCCTAGCCTTTTCCCAGCTTTATTGGGGTAGCTTACATTTTATTCTGCCTGGCAATCTGATCTCCTCAATCCAGATACCTGGGTAAACCCCATAATATATTCTGGCTTCTAACTGTGCACACAATTTAACGTGCCTTCCGTACTAAGGAAGAGTATGTCATGACATAAGGAGGTCAGTCATCAACGGATCGCGTCAAGCGATGCCTAGCCTGTGATGGATCTATCTAAGTGGCTGTTACTTAGCCACAAACACCTTGACTACCTAATTATTTTATTCTACTAACATAATGAAAACAATAAGCAGGTATTAGGTTTCAAAAGAGATATTTACTCAGGTAATAAGTGATCTAGGTTGACCGCAATGACCGACTTTAGTAGGTACCTAGTAAATATTGGGTCAGATTATTTTTATATTATTTGTTTTATTAACAAATAAGACAGTGACCTACTTGACTTTATGTGTCATCGCTGTGATAAGAAACCAGGTGGCTTGTTTTGTTAAAGACAATAGTGAAATGTTTTACACATAAAAGGTAAAATTACACCAACGAGCCTAAATGCATAGTTAGATTTATCGATCAACAACACCACACTATGGGACGAATAAGATTAAATAGCTAATGCTAATTTTTTGATAACTATATTTTACATATAATGGAATATTTAATATATAATTATTTATGTATCATAGAATTAACACTAAATCAGATTATTAGTTTGGCTAAAGCTACGCATTAGTCACATAAGTACAGGTATAGTTTTAATATTTAAAATAGGTTTAGTTAGGGAGTTTGCATAGTATCATAGCCTAAGCTAACTCTATGGAAAACTTTCATGTCATCTATATAAGTTGTTAGCACATTCTGACAGATCTATTATAGATTAATAATGTTGAACTAGGATACGTAGACTGATGTTCAATTAATATAACTTTACTAATATGGGAAGTTTTAATTAATTCCTGATAAGCCAAAATCCAATTATGTAGGTAAGTCATATAGGCTGCTACTATTCATGAAAATGTTTTCAAACTATTAATGATATTAATTCTAGAAACATATCATACACCTATCACATATTTGGTTTTATAAAGCAATACATCCTTTTTTATTTTTTGTAAAATGAGAATTTGAATTTGTTATCCTCTTAAGAGGATAAATAATACAGCTAAGCAAAAAAATACATTTTCAAAATAAGAAAAAACACTTATTGGGACAGACAAATGAAGAGAACACTTAAATAATGTGACCAATATATTTTTAGGGACAAAAAACTGTTCTATCTAATAAAAATCGGCTTTTGTGACAAAAGAGAAAAACATTGTGTTCAAATAGAGAAATCGTGACAAATTAACCAAAGAAAGGTTTTAGAAGTTTTATACATTCTTTTGACAAGTTTCCCTTGTAAAGGAAAAATTTCTCCATAAAAAGAAAAAGCCATAATTTGCAAAGAATTCAGGGGTGGTTTAAGGATAGATTAATGGGCTCTAAAGAGAAGGAAGTTATCAATTTGACATAACCAGAAGAGAATTATGTAATTCCACCTTAAATGAGTTTTTAATTTATGTCATTTTTAATAACGTTATGTCATCGCTGTCACAAATAGTGATTAATAGTTATGTTTTCTTTCTTAATACGGCCACGGCTCTTATCTACTGCCTATTTTTTTCCAATGACTACAAAGCGTGAGTTAGTACCTACTGAGCAAACAAGTTGTAAGATGTAGAAGTCTAATAAGTAATAGTTACCGAGATACATAATACCCCTAACTAAGACGAAATAAGACGTTCTAACTTGTTTTACACTAAGTTCTACTTAAAGAAATAATTCCGCGAGAAAACGGTCCAAAATACTTTTACTTTCAGTCTTGGCAAAATAATGGATACAGCAATAAACCTATCTTCGTGTTCATCAACATCTCTTCTCATAAAACGTGTGTCGGCACGGAATAGTTTACGACTTGTAATAAGAACAGCTGATCTAATGGCTTTCTGGTTTAACGGTGGCAATTAATTTCACTTGTTGCTATGTACCAACAAAGCTACTTTAGCAGCCAGGCGCTTCAGAGCACACACACATACAAAACTCTGTGCCCGTAAAGAATTCAAGACGATTTACGAGGACTCGCTACAATTTCTTAGGGTGCGTCCACATCTGGCGAATGCGCCGCGAATGCGCAGCACGCGATCTGCGCGCAATCAGTTCTCGCCCTTACAGTTCCGTATATTGGCTCAGTACTATCGAAGATGTCAGACGTCGCGCGCCGCCTGCGCGCCGCTCGCGTGCGGCGCTTAGGTCGCGCGCGAGCTGCGCGCGGGCGGCGCAGAAGCGGCGCACGAACAAAAATTCACGCGCGCAGCTCGCGGACAGCTCGCGATCGGCTCGCGTGCTGCGCATTCGCGGCGCATTCGCCAGATGTGGACGCACCCAAGTCTTCACGTGTGTATGGAAGGTAAGTGTGTGTGCGTGCATTGATCACGAATTGTGGGAAGTTTATTGAATGCTCGTAGGTATGTTTCAAGGTTTAGTACGGCAATCAACGTCACTTGTTGGTTCATATATTATACGCTTTGTTTAAGGGCCCGTTTGACGTCAGTTGGGTTTTATGAGTCGTTCTGAACTGGTAGTAATTCATACACTAGGTGATAATGTTTTAATGAAAATAGTTCGGTTCGAAAAGTGACATTTAGATAGGTACTTTTTTCTATTTATTTTGTGCTAGATTTGCGCCTTTATCAGACCCATAATAAAATTACCAAAGGGAACATAAACTGAGACATTAATTATTTTCATTTCTGTACCATAATGTTGTTGGGGAGTTTGTTATGCCACATTCCTTTATCAACAAAACCACGTAGGAAGTGGTGAATGCTGGTGTTACGCAAACAATATTTTTCGTTTGCCAGAATCAAATAAAAATCAAAACACAGTTTGAAACCGTTTGAAACAAATAGGAGGTTCCCGCTTTTGTTATGCTTCGTTTTTCTTTTATAGAGAGGAACATTTGTTTGAACCCCCGAGGGGATCGAAACTGCAGAACTGATTAAAAAAAATCTTTCACTGTTGGGAAGCTACAGTATCCTAAGCTGACATACTCACATCATATTTTGTAAATTTTTGCGAAGTAATTTCCATAGGCCGGCTATGACATAGCTGGTTCAAAACATATCTGGAGTTCCAAAAACACCGCCCATTTTTACCACACTTATATTAGCTTCACTTGTTACTATGTATGTAAAAAAATCTTGGAATCTTAATTTGACCCACTTCACGGTCTTCGATTAGGATGAAATTTTGCACACGCTTTGATTTCTGATGACAATACATGACTAGCTAAGAAACGTCATTACAAATCCAAAATGGCGGCCTCCCTAAGATGGCGGACAGACTGTATGGAATCAAAATCAGAAGCGTGTTTTTTTAGTATTTTAAGCTACCTGTTATGTTTTTTTGATCCTTCTTTTTGTTTCAGGAGTAGCAGTAGCTGCCAGTGTGTTCACAATCACAGCAATGTCAGTGGATAGATGGCTATCCATCTCCCCCGAGCCTCGGCTGAGGCCACCGGGGAGAAAGCAGGCGTTACTCCTATTACTGTTACTGTGGTGTGCAGCACTACTCATCTTCATTCCTTTGCTGATGGTGGCCACGGTCAGGCGAGAGCCAGTGCCTATTATTTCAAAGGCTTTAAGGAATATATCGGTATGTATTGGTTGGTGGTAAATGTATAAATACCAATACTTATTGTCTTGAGCCTTGGGTCCTTAATTCTCCTACTGCTTCTATGGTGTTTAACACTGTTTACATTAGTTTTACAACGTGGGAACTTATGCCTGTTACATAGAAAGCCTTGAAAAATACATCAGCATTATTTAAAAGGTGTAGTGAAAAAGTCTTTGTAAGATAGGCGACTGCTGGTTTAATAAAAAAATATTTCTAAACATAGTTTTTGCTAAATAACAAGCAAAAAGATTTACTAAAAACACATTCTCTATTACAAACAATATCTATTTAATTACTTACACATAACTATTTACTTGAAAACGAGTAATTAAAGCGCTAAAACTTGGATCTTCAAACAAAACTTATTAAAGCCTCGCTTTATACTATCAACTTCTATAAATTAACTACCCCAACATAACTTCGTAAAGTAAATATCTAACTTAACATAGAAATATAATATTGATATAACTTCATTTCGCTTCATGTTATTGGATAACTTAGTTTAGCATTTAAATGTATATTTCTAATGAATAGTTCGAAAAAGTCGGTAAATTGGAAGCCATACAAAGCATTTTGATACACTTAGAAAATTGTTATATTTATTAATTTATGTTCAAATTGCGTTACTTTAGGTACATTTAAACACAAAACTAAAATTGATCTTATATAAACAGCTTGTAACAAATAAAGCACATAAAAAAATTGGTCCTCATTGCTGTCACTCATTAATGTACCCAAAAGGCTGGCAACATTGCCACTGAAAATGTTGTGGGTAGTTTACTTGTTAAGCGTTGGTCTACGCTATTAATGTACACTTAATATACTACTGTTTGTTTTCCCAAATAAATAAATAAATTCTTAATCAAATTGAAAATTGCGTAATTTTGTCCCAGAAAATTAATTCCTAGAAAGATTATTTTTACTTTTTGATATTATATTATCATATTGGTTCTAATTTAAGATACCAAGTTATAATTTAATATGTAAGCTAGATTTTTCTAGGCTAGTAAACATGACTAAACATATCTATATTAATATTCGTATTTCGTAATATTTATAACTCTGACAAAATAATTCACGTTACAAGTTGTAGAGTGAGAGTAATTGGAAATATTACTATGCAATGAAACGATATTGAGCATAGAAAATATTTATTCAAATATTTATAGACAGTAATATGAGAATTTTAATATGTAGGAAATTTTATTAGATTATCTCTCGTATGTACCTATGTACTAAAAATACCTATAAATAGATAGGATCCATAAGTCCATAAGAATCTTTGTATGAAAACTGTGAGAAGTATCTTGAAATTATCATTTACAATTTCTCTCTGACAAGGAAGAAAATGTAGAATGAAAAAACCTTTTCCTGTAGAGATTTCCACTGTCACCATTTTGCAACAGATCTACAAACACTCTCATTAAGATTTTATTTTACCAACCTTTTTACATTGTTCATTCTAAGATCTCTTGACCAATAAACGTAAATGATATTGTACTATTTGAAATAGCTAAATCGTACAATTTATTTTAGATAGAAACGAGAGACGTCCACTTCTGCACGGAGGAGTGGCCCGGGCTGGATCGCAAGAAGCAGTTCGGGATGCTCAGCTTCACACTAGTTTACGCTATACCTGGTGAGTACATAACAGTACCTACATTAATACATAGAAACCATGTAAAGACGCCAGCAGGTCAAGCTATTTAATTCGTAGTAAGTAGATTTCAACTTTGTCACTAAAGTATGAGGTTCAATGTTGAATGCGTATAGTATACAGATATGTATTGCAGAAGTTTCATGTGCTGGCGTCTGAATGTACTAATATTACATTAGTTAGTTTATAGAAAAGTTTGATTGAAAAAAATCAATTTATTTGCTCATATCACGGATTTATCCGCGATCTTACAGCATTTGGATCAACAGTAGGTACTAGTAGCACGTTCATATAAAGAAACAAACTTCAACTTTATAACAGCTGAGTAGTTTAGTTGTAATAAGTCACGTTTACTAAATAAATAAGCTCAACCATAATATTTGAAGAGAGTATGAAAATTTGAACATTTATTCATATTTAAATAACCTTTTAAAAAGTTCCCTCTTCAATTAATAGTATCTTTCTAGGAAGCTATATCCGCGTAGGTTTAAAAGTATAACACGGGCGACATTTTACACCCAAAAAGTGTCCGAAATTATAAACATTTTTCTTAAAATGTTCCTTCTTTTTCCTCAAAGCTCAATTAGTTCTCCATTAAACCAATATTTATTTACTCGACGCTTTTAATACAACATTTTTTTCTTGTTGCTTAATTTATTATTTATTAAAGTGTCGTCAACAGAAATCCGAATGCCTTCATTTTCAGGTGCCCATTTTGGGAAATTAATTCAATAAATTAAGGTATGGGAACTTCATTGAATTATGTAGTACCTTTTTGCTTAGGAACAGGAAGATTGTTTAAGAAATACTACGACATTTTTGCTTACTTCCTAATAATGTAGTTAAGGTAAATAGATTAATACAAGGTAAATAGTAAATTTATAAGTCAAGGCTCTTATATCGCAATCGCAGTTCCAAAAAGTTGGTCTCGTACAGAAGAACCGGCATAAAACTCGATGTACACACACACAGGCCTCTTTTCACATGGATTGAGCATTAATCATACATGTCGATGTACATTTAGGTACAATAAAAAGCTAACGAAGTTATTCAATGCAAAGTAAGCTGAGTTTTATACAATTCTAATTACAAAGGTAAAAACACAGTACACCAGTAATGTATAGATCGGAAACTGGTTTAGCTATAAAATTATGCAGTTCATATTTGCTAGGGAAGCCACAAACGCAGAAATGTGTAATAAGCGCATTTCATTTCATTTCATTTCATTTCACACGGTACAATTCCGCGCACTCGGTTAAAATGTAGCCTATTTCCTTCATTGATAAATGGGCTATCTAGCAGTACAAGAATTTTACTTCGTTTCTTACTCGTCAGCTTTATAGTATTAGTATTGGTAATGAATAAAAAATAAAGTCGAAATATTCATCTTTATATTAAAAACAATCCATTGAGCTTGTTATGATTCATACTCTGTGAAGCTGAAGAAAATTATAATGATAACGTGAATGATAAATTACGGACACTAAGTTCCATTAATCTCCTTCAAACCGTTTTTGACTTTATCCATTCCTTATTCCAACAATACCAAACGATTAACTATGATCCTAATAAAAACAGACTTGTGTTTTGTTGATCACTAAACGTAGGCTCCATGAAAATTAAACGTAACTGGGTTATATAATAGTGAGTGGGAGAAAAAATCACAACACTCTATAATTATTATGAAACAAAGACCTTCGCCGCGTTTTTGACTCTATATTTACTTTTTACGGTATAAACTCAAGAATGACTAAACAATTGATATAAAACTTATATCAATTGTTTAACTTTTTTAAATTAATGTAAATATTTTTATAAAAACAATTTGTATGTACTTTTCACCAATAGTGATTCACGAAAAGTTCACGAAGTTAGAGGTTACAGATTCGCGAAGTGTTGTTTGCATATTTATCTAATCTGATAGGTACCTATATATGAAACATCTCACTTATGTTATCAAATAAGTTTATTCAAAGTTTTTCATTAAAAAAAAAAAACATAATACAGAATTAGAGGTATATAAAAAATATAAATAAACGACTGTTGGGTTTTTTGGGTTGCCTGGGTAACTGGGTTGAGGAGGTGAGATAGGGTCCTTGTAAAGCACAGATACTCAACTGCATCCGGTGAGACTGGAAGCCGACCCCAACATAGTTGGGAAAAGGCCTCGGGAGATGATGATAAATAAACGAATGCTAAAATATCGCTTCTTAGAAAACACTTTCTTACTTTCTCACGAAACACCCTTTGGAGGGTAAATACCCTGTGACCGAAACATTCGGAATTGTAACTATTTTCAATATCATATGGCGGAACTTTCCCGTTCTTATTGGTTTTTATCGTTATGTTTATATGGACCCCATAATATTTGAATAGTAATGTAATTGTGTGTTAGGAAAAGGCAGATTTTACAAAGTTCATGGATTTATTTGGTAACGGTTTTATTACTATGTAGGTATTTTATATATTTTATACCCACCCAAAATATAATTATTTACCTATTGATAACTTATTAATTTGATTAAAATTACTTAATTAATAATAAGCTTTAGTAAAAAGTTAACCTACAGATTTGTGTATCACCAAAATGACGACCCTAGCAATAAAAAAAAAAAAAAAACTATATATCAAAAACAATATTTTCTAAAATAAAATAAGTGAAAAATAGGATTGCCAAGTTTATAAATTAATCAAAACTGAATCACATTATACTTATACGAGCGTTCACATTGTAAATCCTAATACTAAAATAAACAAAATAAGCACTTTCTATGCGAAACAGAGGCATCGGTTGCCAATAAACATTCACTTTAAACAACAAAGGATTTCTTCTGCAGTGGCAAATCTATCATTTATTCGAACGATACGATTTTGTTCCAAATCTTATTCTTTTGTGTGTAAATGAGAACAATATTGCTATGAATCATAGTGATATTGGTAATAGAGAAAATATATATTAGTTCACACTATAATCTGGCTTTCATCCCATTTTATACCTCGTAACATCTCACAGAATAAAATGCTAATACATAGAAAGTCCTGGCACATTTCATATGTATATTTTTGGTCTCTAACCTATAATATTATAAAACATGTAGAGGTTTGGATTAACTTCAGAAATATATAGCTCATAAACCAACACAATTGGCATATTTAGGTACAGAATAAAATAAATAAATAATATAAGCTCTCTCGTAAAACATACAGGTTACTTTTTTATCCTAGAGCAGATAGCAGTTTCCTCTTGATGCGGGTGAAACCGCGGGTGGGAGCTAGTTTCACATACAATTCTCCACTAGCTATTGCCAAACATTCTGCTATTGACAATTCTCAACAGCTTTCAGAGTTTAATGGTTACTCACGTCTGTTGGACAATGTTCGGGAGTTCTGCAAATTGCTATGTAGCAAGCTTTCGAGCTGAGATACTTAGATAGTTGCTTGTTTCAATCAATGTAGTCTTTCGAGGAAATGTTGACTGCTATGTAGGGATACAGCTGTATAAAAAATTGTTTAACATTTAACAAATTTGTTTATTGATTTCACTATTGTGGTTAGTCTTTTCACATTCCTTTTGTTTGAAAAGGGCGTTATTCATTTTCACGTGCATTTCCTCTTAACTTATTCTTCTGTTTTTTAAATGTATATTCGCTTTTCTTTGTGTCCTATATTCGTGTGTCTTTCTGTCAACACTCATTTTATTTTGAATTATCAGAAAATAACAATACATTTTTGTTCTCCATTTCATGTAAGCTCCCACAATGTTTATTTTTAGAGCGCTTTCATACTGGTTTTCCACTGGGTTTTCCCGTACAATAGCCAATTGTGCGGGCGTGTACAATTAACAACCTCTGTGCAAAAGACGACGTACAAAACTGAGAGACAGATTTATCGCCTGTATTTATGCCCTAGGGGAGCAATTACTAGACCGAAAACCTGCAATTTTCCAATCATACGGTTGTCCTTAGCTTTTGTCGCAGTATGTTATTAAATCAGCTTCCGCACACGGTTTCGGGTTCCGTGGATATTTCTGAATGCAACCAGATATAAAATTCATATGCAAATTGCTAAATGAGCTATTTAACATTAAAATAATTTTCTTATCGGACCTGTAGTTTAGGACCTGTAGTAAGATTCATTCAACCAAACAAACAAACTCTTCAGTGTTATTAGTATGGTATACATATATGTGTATACCTCGACCTAAAGTTTATCAAACACTCACAGATTATTCAAATCCGATTAGAAATCTCACATATTCACACACTTCTTCCAAGTAATTGTTCAGCTTCAAAATAGATTAGAACAGATATATTACAATGAGAAATTCAAATTGAAATTGACACTCAAATCACGTTAATACTTTTCAAATCTCATAAATCTTGGAACTGATACTTGGAACATTAATATAAATGTCTGTTAATAAAGTGATCTTCATTATAATAATTGTCAATAATCACTCATTGTTGATAGCTTTGATGAGATATTGACCTTGAGTTCAAACATTAATTTATGAACGTAGGATGCAGAGTTAAAGGGTATTCCCCTTGTACATTGACGTTGGATTTATTTGATTATTCCTCTTATGTTTTAAGGCAGTGTAGGTTGTTAAATTATATTTTAGAACTGCTCCCAACAGATTGAAAGTTATAAGAACTACTGCTGTAAGTTATCACTTAATAAAATATCGAATGAAAAGCTTGGGAGTGATTTTTCACCTAGTTTACTATGAATAACTATAATTAAACTTATTTAAATATTCTAACACAAGATTTTCTTCGAATAGCAGCAATTTTAAGCAAAATTGCCTTAAAGTAATATGTTTAATATAGTTTTACCTTTTTTTGTTAACCTATACAATTACTTCTAGGTTCAATAACAATAATGTCGTACGCTTGCATGGGGCGCACGCTGTGCTCGGTGCGGCCGCCGTTCGACATCGACGAGGGCAACGTCAGCATGCAACAGGTTTGTACCTAGTTTTACTGTTATTACGTTACTGCACGAAATTAGGTAAACGAACCTAAGAGCCTGCGCTGCCTTAAGCCGGCTACCAAATCGGATGATGGCACGGGGCATCATTAGCTTTATATGAATTTAAGAAAATAGATTAACCTTTCAATCGACAGGCAATTTTAACACTATAGTAGTGTTCATTTCGTTTTAGGTCCTAATTTAGCTTAGAATTAATATAATAGCGTGTAATTTCCAATGATCCGTCACACGCGACGATGTCAGAACTATAAGCTTCATTTTTTTCCCATGAGCTTTAAGCATCTTTGGACATTGGATTCACCTGCATTAGTGTTCAATTTCGCTTGTGTCAAAGGCTTCCGATTTTTCAGTAAGATTGCTCTGATCATTATGTGCCATAATTTAAAAATAATAAAACAACGCTGATAAGCTGATTATAGACCGCTATAGGAACTTGAGAAGTTTCGTTGGTAAAATGACTTTATCTCTCAACGGTATTTTACAAACCATTTTGAATTTATGAAAATATTTTTCAAGCAAGAATTCTTGTTTATTCTGTGAGCTCGCTACGTGACACGCTCATAATTATAAACTCCAGTTTCTCCAGAAAATACCTAAAACTTACGTAATAAGAGTTTTCATCACTGAAAGGAACCAAAAAAAAAACCGGACAACTACGAGTCTGACTCCCGCAAGAAAGGCTTCGTACCTCGTATAAAACGTGCAAAATATGTTTCGTATAAGAGACTCCTTATATATTTATCTTATCTAGTTTTCAGTAAGTACTTGTAACAGCGCCCATCTATTAAAATTTCATCTGTCTAGCGATCGGTACCTACATGAGATATAGCCTGGTGGACAGCGAAGTCTTGGTAATAGGGTCCCGTTCTTTGCTTTGGGTACGGAACCCTAAAAGCTTTATGTAACCCGAAGTAGCACATTTTTGTGACACGTAATACTTTGTAAAATTGAAACCATTTTTCGTGTTTCTTCTAAAACATCTGGCTGTTAGCGTAAACGATTTCTAACATATACACATACTTTTACATGAAATGTTTGGGTAATAAAAAAGGTTGTTTACAAACACGCCGACAGGTGTCGCTTTAACGTAGTTTTTACGAAAACATCGTTTGAAGTTTCAAGAAGGAATGCTAATATTATTATAGTCCAGTAAAATCAAAAATGTAAAATTGGTGTACCTAATAAAGAATATCTATCTATCAGCGTTTAACAGCGAATATGTTAATTACTTTATCTTCACGACGAGAGAAAGAATACCAAAACTAAGGTCCCAGTTTATTATCTGGCATTCCAAGATTTTGATCTAGCTTCTGCCAATTTTGAATAGCTAAGTTCCTAAGCTTAGCTTAGTTTCTAAGAACAGTATTAATAAGATTTTGTATGTCAAAACGAAAGACATTCTTCCTGATTTTCCTGACAGATTTTCTGAAAAATCTTTTGCCTGTTTGCTTTGTACTTCTGAAAGTTTCAAAGGTTAACAAGAATTACATAGAAAAATATCTAAATGCAAATGAGTTGCTTTTATCTTGATTAAGAAAGGCTTACGTGGAATTAAACTGTGGAAATGTAAATAAAGGTTCGATTGCTATTTTTATACTTATTATGTTTACAGATTTAACTCTAGAAAAATCTTTTGCTTCTTGTTGGGCTGAATAATTTTCTGATAAAAATAGAAACACGGCTAGCTAGTACGTAAGGCTGCCTTTTAAGTTCTGTCGTTTGGTAACCTCCCGCGATTTTTAAAAATATATATATATGCTATTTGAATCTTTTTGAATTTAGAATTCGAAAACAAAAGAATGTTTTTAAATAGGTCGAATAGTTTTATTGTATCGTCCATTCAAAGGTGACAGGTCGGTTGCAAAAATGGAAATGTGTAAGGAAAATTTGAGTGCGATAATTTTCTACAACTTTAAAAGGGGATTGTCGCGACTTCAGTACTAGAAAGAGATTAATTCTGTATTTAGTGATGTAGCACCATTCCTTAGGACCGCAGAACGCTGATATTTAGAATTTCAACCTGGGCACTCTAGCTTCAGTGACAAGCCTCGTGAAGGTCGTCCAAAAACCGCCATGATGCAAGTTTATATCGAGGCTGTGCGGCAGCTAATCCTCGCAGACGGACATGTAGCATATGGTGAAATAGAGGCATCCGTGGGCATTTCAGGGACCACAGTCAAAAATATCCTACACGAAGAACTTGGCGTAAGATAGATGATCTCTCCATGGATACCACATTTTCTTAGCGACGACCAAGAAACAGCCCTAGTAAATTGGTGACGTCAAACTCTGCAGCGATTCGACCGAGGAGAGTCAAAGCAGGTCTATGATATAGTTAGTGATAACAAGTCCTGGATATACGCTTATGATCCGGATTCTAAGCAGCAGTCAGCTGTCTAGGTCTTCCAAGACGAGCCAAAACCGACCAAAGTCGTACGCTCGCAAAGCACTTAAAAAAAAAATGGTTGTCTCGTTTTTGGCAAAGGGTGATCGTGTCGCCACTATTGTACTAAAATATCGCGACATGGTTACCGCTGACTCGTATACCATTGTTTGTTTGCCAAAAGTCATCACCGAATTTAGAAAAAACTATCCAAGACTTTGAATGATACTGCACCATGACAATGCAAGTTCGCGCACCGCCCGCCAAACACCGATGTTTTTGAGTTCCCAAAATGTTGTAATATTGGATCATCCACCTTACAGCTGTAACTTAAGCACTAATGATTTTAATACATTAACCAAAATTAAGAAAATTCTTCGTGGACTACCTTTCAGCACACCTGAAGAAGCTGTTGACGTATACAAATCGGCCGTTTTGACTACCCCCACTTTGGAATGGAATAAATATTTAAAAACTGATTTGAATGCATGCAAAAGTGCATTAAATATCGCTAAGTATTCTTAAAAAAATAATAAACGGTAATAACCTATTGGATTATCTATACTTATTTCAAACGACACAACTTAAAAGGCAGCCCTCGTAGCTACTTAGAGAGTTCAAGTTTATACTTTTTTATGTGTTATCTCCTTTCCAATTGCATTTGAATTTATGTTTTTGAATCAGGATCCTAATTTTTATTCAACCTATACTGTCCCACTGTTCGGCAAAGGAAACCCAGCTACTTCTATTGATCGCTTTTGTGGCCAGTCCGATAAAAATCTGAATAGCAAAATATTATGCATTGTATCTTGTATGTGCAACATACTTACGGAAAAAATTAATTCTAAAATAAAATATGTACATAAATATAACTAACGAGAGGCTACTCAAATTAATAGAAGCCGCGAGTAGAAGTTAGTCATTAGATAAAGTTAGAATTAAATTCATGGACTTTGCAGTATGCAAAATAGTCCCAATGGAAGGTTCTGAACTGTTGTAAAGATTGCTTGCATTAACTCTGCAGCTGTGGTTTGTTTATAAAGCTAGATCCTTTGGGAAATATACAATTTTTGCCAAAGCATTTGAATTTCAAATTCTTTATCATTTGGTTGTGTTATTTGTCTTATGATGGTTTTGAGGTAACAAAGTCTGTTTTAAAAATATATTGTGGGTTCGAAATATGTTACTTATTGTATATATTTTCTTTTTTCAACTTAAAAACTCGCTAACTTTGCAGGTTCACTTAAAATCTACGACAGCACCTATCATTTTATAATTTTATGAGTCTGAAGTGAGTGGGTGGACTGTCAGGTAGTTAAAACTTTGTTATAAACATAGTTTATATTCGTCCCTTTGTAAAGGAGAAAAATATACGAAGATTTTTTATACAGTATAATAAAAAACTAACACGTTATTTGAAATTAAATAATGGTCATTGTGTGAGCAAGAGTAGACTGAGCAGAATAAAAAATAGAATAATGTTCAGCTGACTATTAATAGAGTTAGGAATAAATACGAAATAACTCAGGTGTATGTTTTAGTTTAGTTCGTTGTTGTGATACGTTGTGGATTTAGCACCCACACAATGCTTTTCAAGGGTAACAAACAATATTTACTTTTATATAAATACACATAAAACTAAATACAAAAACTCGGCTAGATTTTGGGAGTTCCCAAAATGAAAAGCTAAGATTATGCTAGTCTTCGCTATTTGTCGATCCGCCCGTTTACACTAGACTGTTTCGCATGAACCGTGGTACAACTTCGATAGATGTTTTCACCTCTGAGCCTAGAAACGGCATGCGTAATAGCATTTTTTACCCAACGAGAGCAAAGAAAAAGGACGATTAAGACCCGAACAGGATTCCTATTTTTAACATGATAATTATAATGGAGTCTAAATAACACATTTTAACTCAAATGAAATACGTGATTGTAGGAAAGAAACGAGAATTATGATCCGCAAAAATGTATCGCTTCATTTTTATTTTTACGTCAAAAACGTGAGGTTTTTTTTCTACCAGTATTCGTTAGTCGTTAAAATAAACCTCATTATATAAATAAGTATGTCTTACTCATGCCAAATCTAAAAAGGTCGGAGTTATATTTTATATTTAGTATTGTTCTCGTTTATAATAATATCTGAATATTTTGGGTTGATTACACACACATAGTACCTACAACACGTATTTATTACGTAATCAAGTAACTTTTAATATTCCATAATCAGTACAACTATGATAGTGACAAATAAAGTTGAAAACTTATTTGCTTAGTTAAAACGTTATTTTTAAAACAATAGACAGAAACCGAAACATATGCCGAAAGCTATGAAATAAAATCTATAAGATAATAGCTTTCCGCCCGCGGTTTCACGCGCGTCCCGAGATAACTGCTTCCCGTAGCCAGATGGTGACAAAAACTATCCTATGTCCTTCTCCTGGCTTTTAACTACCTCCCTGCCAGTTTTCAGCTAAATCGGTTAAGCCGTTCTTGAGTTATAAGTGGAGTAACTAATACGACTTTCTTTTATATATATAGATGAGCAAAATAAGAAACATTTCTCACAAAAATACATTTGACATAGTAAAATAAATAACAGTATATAATAATAATTTCCCACAGTGAAACATCAATCAAATTAAAGTTAGTTAGTATAGACCCACAACTTAGTTCATTATTCTACTTTACAAACTTATCCCGAATATTTCACAAGCAAAGTTCCATAATTCCCTGAATAGTACTTACTACATATTATTATAGTATAACAGTACTTCATATTGTTCATTGTTAATTTTACGTTCATTTTCAAAGATCTATTTTAGAATTTGGACAATAATAGCAAATGTCTATAAAATGTATTATGTATTTATGGCTTCAAGTAACAAACGAGAACACAAAACAGAGAGAGACAAAAAAACGGGCCGATTTTCCAATCATCAGATAAGGAATAAATATAGCGGTTTGACACTATTTTCTATACAAAAGATGTCAAAGGGTCAATCATTTTTTTTAGATAATATAACAGCTGAATTGTTTAAAAAAATGCAATTTTTTACTTATGAAAATACATATTATCAGTTCAGAACATAGAAACCTCACAATATTCCTAGTCTCATGAAATGTAAATGAAATAATATCCATCAGATTTCTTTGTGAGAGAACACACAGAGAATGCATTCCCAGTTGATATTTCTGACACTAAGCTGCATTACAATTTTCCACTCTACGGCAAGTTGTCTGCGTATAATTACAGACGTACGTCAAATTTTATATTTATTACTTTAGAGCTAATTGAAAAGTAATTTATTTAGAAAGAGTATGTTGAAGTTTATGCGTATTCAATGAGTAGTAGGTACAGATAAGCTGTCTCTCACAATTTTAGCAATAAAACTATCCGATATTATTTTACTTTTAATACATAATAAATATACACAAAAAAAAAACTGATTAATACATGATTCAAAAACATAACACCTAATAAAATAATTTGGAGTAACTTCAAAAATCGATAGAAGAATCTAATCATTGTTACGTCGGCAAACGTTGCTAAGGCTTTGAACGCCATCTGTTCCAGACATAATAGAAAAACTATTGTTTGGACACTTGGCGTACAACGTGTTAAAAGAAAATACTCGAATCAATTAGAATTTGTTTGAGTGCCATCGATATCTTACTTCACTACGTAGTATAAAACAAAGTCGCTTTTTTATCCCTAGGTAAAACCCTAGGAAAAACTACGCACCAGATTTTGATGCGGTTTTTTTAATAGATAGTGATTAATATCGAAGGTTTATATGTATACCTACTAATATACATTAAATATTGGGGCGGGTTGCTAGTAAACTATATAAATCATGAACTAGAGAATCAGTATAAAGGTGATGATGACTTAGACTATAAAAACATAGGGCACAGCCTCGAATTTTCTATAACATTCGGGAACTTACTTGAACATTCTAGACTATAGGTCATTGAACTTCAGGTAGCTAGTAACATTATTAAGCATTTCCAGGGTCTAAGACTGATGAAGGAGAGGAAGCGAGTGGCATGGATCCTGTTACTGCTGGCAGTGCTGTTCGCAATGTGCTGGATGCCGTACAACATCATGCAACTCCTGCTGGATGTCAATCTAGTCAATGCTAAGGATCTCAGCATGTTTCTGCCGTATGCACTTTTCATTGGTAAGTACAAAATTCTCCGTAACAGCCTTTTTTATCGTCTCACAGCTGGGCACAGGCATCCTCTCACACGGAGAAGGGTTAAGCGATAATCACCACGCTTGCTCAATGTGGGTTGGTGACTTCAGACTTAACAGTCCAGGTTTCCTCGAAATGCAACAAAATTGTTACTGACATTAAAAATGTTAAAGTGTGTTAGCCTCTTCGCTACGTTTTAGGGCATGGACGTAGATACATACTCTTTACCATGGAGATAGAAATTAGACGGATTTTAATTCGGGTACAGGAACCAAAGCCAACCCCAACATAATTGGGAAAAGGCTATATAATAAGGTAAGATAGGCAGTCGCGTTGGACAAAAAGCCGATCCTACTGAAGTTAGGAAAAGGAAGATAATATCAAATTAGTAAAATTTCAAGGGAGTTTGAAGCTTTATTGTGAAAATTAGTAGAAAACTTTTAAAAGACGTATTAATTTTCATTTTGTTTGCTGAACAAAATATTTATATAGGCTGAAACCATTAGCGTTTACATTAATGACGTAATGGAATCCCGGGAAATGTACGCAGTTTCCAG
The DNA here is from genome assembly GCF_022581195.2 of Helicoverpa zea. NCBI lineage: Eukaryota > Metazoa > Arthropoda > Insecta > Lepidoptera > Noctuidae > Helicoverpa > Helicoverpa zea. The sequence goes on along the minus strand of NC_061456.1, from coordinate 669,252 downwards.
TTAACACTTTTAACTAATATTTTGTGTTTGTGAACAATCAATTTTTACGCGTGAAAATGTATGAATTCTTACTCCTTTAAATATGTTTTTTTATTATTTTTTGTACTCAGGAGGTACTTGCTGTACTTTTAATGTGAATGTCACGTTTCAAGCGGGAAATACCATTTTCTTTTATTTTTTGCTTTATACGTCAAATAGGATGATCTCATTATTCCTCAACATAATTTTTGATATCTTTGCTAAACTCTGAAGTTTTCTATAACTAATTTCTGCCATAAATGCATACCAAAAACAAAAAAAAAGTTTTTACTTTGCTCAGTAAAGTCATAGCCTTTTTCCTTTTTCAGGCTCTTTTATATGTAAAACTTGCTTTTAGGCTTTGTCGTGCACCTGCATTTACACAGAGAATAACAAAAGTGCATTAGAAGTAGTTCAGTAGATATGTTTTAGCATAAAATAGAATCGCGAACATACGGACTGAGGCTTTGCTTTTAAGAAAATATGGAAATTCTAGCAATGTGAACTAAAACAAGATTTGTGTTCGGATTCAATAGTGAATGATTGAATTTCTCTTTAGCATAGTAGGTATTTAAACTAGTCTAGATACCGGGAAATATACCGTCTACACTTACATGATTTTAAAGGGATTTCTTGAAGGACTTATTAAAAATAATAGCTATCCAAACGAACACTTAAGGAGCTTCTTTTTTATTTAGGTAACGAAATTACGTTAGCAAAAATTTCAACAAGGTTAGTAAAAATTACCAGCACATTCTTCAGATTTTTCTAAATATCAAATTACTTCGAAATACCTAACACAATATTACGACACAATTTTGTCTATGTAGACAGCGTCTCAGAAAAAGTGATAACTTGAATATTAAAGTAGGTCATTAAAATGTTACGCATTTAAAAATTAACGCAAAATTGTTGGTTTCGGAACTTATAATTATGTAGGTTATGAGTGAGTTGGGAGATGTCGCTTTAATATGAATATTAAATACTTTGTGGCTACTCAATCTGATTGATGTAATTCCTCTCACGTCTGACCCGTATAATATTGTGAAAATTGGTCAAGAATCGTGACGCTGAATTTTATTGAATGTTAATTTTTCATATCGTTTATTTTATCTGATTGTTTTCTGGGGTTATGAAAGAAAAATATGGTCCAGTATCGGAACAAACTACATTCCGTATCGAGTTAAATGGCAGTGTTATGTTGGTAGTTATAGTGTAAAGTTTCATAAAATTATGTACAGTGGTTTTTAAGTGACAGAGTAACATACTTTCACGTTTATATTAGTGTGATTCAGGTCACGTGTAGCAAACATACAGGTTGAGATTCATGAACTAAATTATAGTAGGAGGCAGTGAACTAGATTTCTTACCCAGTGTACGAGTAGGTAATTGGTTCAAAAACAATAACAAGATTTTAACCTAAAAGAATTTTGTTGACGAACACCCTTTTCCCCTCTCTTTTACGAAAACCTTAGTTTTACCCAGGACCATAAATTTTTTTTTGCTTCATCATGAGCATAGGCTTTTCCCAAACTATATTGGGGTCGGCTTCCAGTCTTAACCTGGCATAGCTTCAAATGGAGGGACTGCAAAACTGACCTCCTCAACCCAGCTACCCGGGCAATACGATACCCCTTAGAAAGACTGGTTGTCAGACTGCCAAAGATTTTCTTACTTACATATTTTACCTTTTTCTCTGCAGGTCACGCAAACTCAGCAATAAACCCCATAGTATACTGCTTGATGACGAGGAACTTCCAGCGATCAGCTCGCAAGCTGCTCTGCGGCCGCGGCGTCTGTCAACAGACCAACTTCACGGTAATTGGTTTTTAATTAATTTGCTTTTTTCTTCCTAGATTGGGTTTGGAGTTAATTGATGGTAGGTTGTGGTAGGCGTTTCAAGGGCGTATGTTATTGCGTGTGTTTGTTTTTTTTTTTTTTTTCGTGTTCTAGCATATATACCACTTGATAGTTTCATCTTTACTAGGATCTGTACAAACAGGCCGATTTCGTAAGACGTCTACGTGCGGTGTTTTTGCTGTATTTATTTTTACTTCGTTCCAATAAAACGAAACATTTGAAGTGCTACTTCAAGTAGTTTTCAGGTAGGAACTCTGGAGATTTAAATGTCAATCAATTTGCATATATGGCAGGAATAGAGTCCGTGCGCGCAACCATGCTTAGAGGGTTACAAAACTTACGATACTTCAATAGAATGTAATTTAACCTAGAAAATCATAAGCATTTTTTCAAAGATTTTCACATCACATACGCTATTAAGGCTAACGTTCGCCATCATACAGGTTAACGAGCGAGTCATGTTAAAGCAAACCCGAACTGACACAAATGACCGGACACACCCACGCCTAATTTGTTTATCTGTCTAGACGAAAGGCACACACCCCCAAAACACGGATATGAAGTTGCCTACAACAGCTGAACTGACTCGATCAAAGTCAAAAATTGTTTATTCAAGCTTGGCTGCAAAACAACACTTTTTGAACTTCAGGAATACACAAAAGACAGCCCCCGAAACGCTCACCCTTCACCACTTTCTATGTGTTTATGCTGGGAAGAAATACGTACACGTAGTGGCGCAACAAACTCCCCAACTAAGACTAGTGAACTTATATGTTCCAATGATAGAATGTGGTGTTCCACGTTTACCATAGACATACCTATAACAAGAATGTAATTAAAACTGTCCGACTCGTGAAAGTATTTTTAGGAAGCTAGGTAAGATTCTATTAATAATTTTTTACCCGCATAGGTACCAGTAAAAAACCCTTACAAAACTTTGTTTTCATAAGGTATCGTGAAACGTTTTGTATTTGCAACCTTTGAGGTCTCACACAATTGGCACAATAAAATAAACACAGTGAAATAAAATTCCACAGATGTGTCCTCGCTTTTTCGTGTATTTTTTGGAAGCTGCAGCAGTTCCGAGGCAATAAAATGTAAAAAAATGTTTTCGGTCTTTTGGTTACCTAACCTTTGTTTTTTCGAGTCCAAAGGGGTTATCTTTTGTATAGTGCAGTCTAAGTAACACTATTGACATGGTTCTAAAACTGGATCCTATGAATAATTAATTAATAATAACTGGCAAGCAACCCCCAATTCAAGGTCTCACTTACTTTCAAATAACTCACATTTTATTCCGTAAAAAAACATTTGTGACAATGATCCAAACATCAGTACCTAAACATTAGATCGGCTTCAGCGTTTTTCAAATTAATTTTTTTCGCTAATGTTTTGTTAAGCCGCTCTTTCAGTATAAATTGGTTGGACAGGTCATCTATCAGTGTCGAGTATAATTAGCAACGTTGGAGCATCGTGTTGACCTTAAATTGAATTTCATAATGGAAGCGGCAGAGTAGCCTATACCAGCAAAATCTAATTTCAAAGTGAAAACCTATGAGACTGTGATCCGACGAAAGTGAATAGCTACGTATAAAAGTGCTGTGATAAAGAATGAATTGTTATTTTATAAGTTAGGTTTACCGTTTGCATAGGGGCTTTATTTGGAGCTCTGATGAATATCAAATGAGCATAACTTAATTACGATGATGCTAATAACAAACGGATCGTTTAATAAACACATATACATATTTAAAACGTAAATTTTGGTGCGAACGTTGACTATTCGAATATTCGCGTCCATGAAATGAAAAAAAGAAATATGAGATGTCATTGTTTATGGAGAAGGATAATAAAATGGACAAGAATACAAATAATGTGGATTTTTGATGTGTCAAATAGAATGATTATTGAACATATTTAATAAGTGTTTGCAAATGTGATGAATGAGCTTTCCGCAAATCAGGAAAAATACCTTAGTTGAGAACGAAATGCTTAGTTGAAAACAAAATGCAAATATACTCGTAATAATGTAGAAAAATAATAGGGATTATGTAATTTGTTTACAAAATATGTTTTATCACAATAATGAAATTTAGACATCACAAAGTGACACAACCCAGTAAAACCAAATATGTTTTTATTTCATACCTCTGTTCATTTTTCGATCCATAGTTTTAGGAATTTCACCATGCAAAACTAATTCAATTCACCTGACAGGAGTTCCATGAAAACATTCCACTATTGTTTATAGCGGATTATTCCATTTTGATATTGTGCTACCACTTGGATTTCCAATTAATATGTCCAATAGATGACATCTTGCGTAATCTACACTTTATCAGTATTGTTTTATTTGTAGCTAAGGAAAATGTACAGTTGGAATTCCTAGGATAGAATATACATTTGAATCTATATCTTTTGCCTCTTATATCATCCTTGAGCTACTAACAATCTTAGGCTTGATCCAACCACATTTGAATCAAGTAAACCACTTCTAAATCTTTCAACTCCTTTTTGAAATAGATCTAGGTGTAAGAAATACTCGAACGTTTTTGCAAAGAAAAACAATTGTTCACAATTCTTTTCACCTTTTCTTCAAGCGTTAAATTGAAAAGAACCTGTCAGCAGCAAGTTTTAATTAAACTTAAACACTGATTTCACGTGAACATGCTAGCTACATTTAAACTAGTGCGAAAGTTTCCTTTATAGAATATCCACATTTCAAACTTTTGCTAAGTGCATTCAACACTTATAAATGCAGATGGTTTACTTTCTAAAATATTGATATTTAGTGTATTTTTTGTTGAAACAAGTTTTCCAAAAGAATCAGTTAGAAGTACCAGTTTGCGTCAAAGGAAAATGTTAAGGTTTATAAATAATGTTTTCTTAGGGTTTATTTTTAGCCTACTCTTTTTCTATCTTACAGGTAAGCCGAAGTGAGATCCTAATACTTACCTAAACTATTGAATAGTAAAAGTTATTAGGTATATTATTTTGTTACCGACCACATAAATATAAGTGGGCAGGCTAAGACATAACTCTTGACTTATTTCTGTCAATAATATCTCATCTCTCATAATAATTGTGGGCGTCAACAATAATTTGATAAGAAAGAACGTGGTTTGTCGGAAATTCTCATAAATTCGATCACCGTGATATGTATCAGACTTTGCGTGACTCATTTTCGATACAAACAACATATCGCCATATTAGGATACTAGCTTCTGCCCGCGACTTCGTACGCGGATCCTGTCCCTTATGCCAGCGACTACGGGGTCAGCAAAATCAAAGATCTGAACCGTCTGATATTGAATTTTAAGGGCCCGTTGACTTGAAAACAACGGAATACGGATAAACATTAGAAACGTTCCATATATTTAATTAAATTGGACTAAACAAAACGCTGAGAACTGAACCGCAATAGGCGTGATCATAGGGATAAAAGTAGTGATTCTAATAAGTCTGCATTTAAGTTATGTGGCAAAAATGTTACACGTATTATTACGTAAAAAAACATTAAATAGATGACAAAGTCGTGGTGACTTAGTGGAAGTCGTGGTGGTTTAGTGGGTAGAGAACCAATCTCTCAAGTATGAGCGTGCGTCTTTGATTCCAGGTCTGGCAAGTGCCTGCCAATGCAACTTTTCTAAGTTCGTATGTACTTTCTACGTATATTTTGGATACCAATAACCGTTATTTGGAGGGGATGTTAAACTGTAGGTTCCGGCTGTCATTGAACATTCTTGGCAGTCGTTATGGGTAGTCAGAAGCCAGTAAGTCTTACCAAGGTATGTTGGGTTGAGCGGGTAACCAGGTTGTGGAGGTCAGATAGGCAGTCGCTCCTTGTAAAACACTGGTACTCAGTTGCATCGTGACTGGAAGTCGACCATAACATAATTGGGACAAAGGCTCTTGAGATAATAACGACAATAATAATGAGATATAGGCACCGCAGGACATCTGAGGCTGATGACGGGGAGTAGCAACCCCGCGGGGCTATACTATATGCTGAGTTCTCCAGGGAGAGTATCCCCCATCTCCGGCCGGTCGGAGTGAACCATGACGGGGGTAGGTCTCACGCCTCTGGCTTGGCTTGGCCGTCCAGAGTGGAGTCGCTAGAGCAGGATTAGTAGCCCTGCTCGGAGGGTAGGTGCCTCATGGTAAGCACAGGGAGCGCGTAATCTGTGTTTAAAGTCCGCCGAGGTATCCTCACGCTTCAGGTTCCCGGGGGCCCAGTAAGTGAGGTGGCGAGTCTCCACCTGCCATTTTTACATGTACCATTGACATCCACTAACATCCCATCACAAATAGCCCAAGTAGTTTCCCTCAATAGTTAGCAATAGTTTAGCACAGAACCGGGGATTGTCTTTTTTTTAACGACGTCCACCGGTGAATGTCCTTGGGTTCATTTCTATAGTGTATAAAGGGATAATCGACGGTATTGTGTCACCATTTCATTAAAGTTGTCTCAAAAGGGCTTCAGCGTGTTGGCTTCGGCCCCACGTTTGCCTCCCAAAAATTCGGAACTCTGTAGTCCCGAGGTCTGGAAGAGACAAACAAAATAATAATGAGATATAACGCAACAAAGTCGGAGAGTGAGGGCTCGTGACGCCACGTCTAAGTATGTAAAATTTGTACTAAGCAGTGACTTAACGAAGCGTTGTTGTATCTTCGTTATTATTTGTTTGTGAGAGAGAGAGAAAAGAAAAATACGTGTCCATTATTTTAGGATAGGATTCACCATACCTATTTCATAACATTCATTTCTATACATTTCAAGTGTAGTATTGCTCTTGAAGTTTCATATCAGGTGTTCCAGATCTTCGATGTTTATACATCAATAGAGAGTGCTTATCAGATTGAACCACTTTTGCTAAAACGTCATATCTTCATATGCTATAGTCTAGCTGGACTCCTGGAGTTCCACATCAGGTGTTTTACACCTTCAATTTGTATAAGTCAACAGAGAGTGCTTATCAGATTGAACAACTTTTGCTAAAACGTCATACCTCTATATGCTATAGTCTAGCTGGGCACCTGGAGTTCCACATCAGGTGTTTTAGATCTTCAATTTGTGTAAGTCAATAGAAAGTGCTTATCAAATTGAACAACTTTTGCTAAAACGCCATACCTGTATATGGTACAGAGAAGCTGGGCTCTTGGGGTTCCACATCAGGTGTTCCAGATCTTCAAATTTATTATCTCAACTAAAAATGCTCATCACATGAAACAATTTTTGCCATGGCACCATTTTTATATCTCTTATAGTTTTGTTGGTCTGTTGGAGTTCTGCATCAGGTCTTCAAGTTTCGAAGATATATTATAGCCTATATGTTGACCAGGCTTAATACTGATACAACAAAGAAAAAATCATTGAAATCCGTTCAGTAGTTCCGAAGATTAGCGTGTACAAACAAACAGACATACAGACATACAGACATACAGACAAACAGACAGAATTTTTTTTTTGGATTTGTGCTCCATTACTGTTTCTAAACCCCACCCAATTATTATTTTTTAAATATATTCAATGTACAGACACAGTTTTTTTACAGATTTATTATATGTATAGATAGCTACTTGGGTACTTCGATTATAACAAATTCTCATAAAATTCATGCAACATTTTTTTTTATTTGGAACTTATAGTAAACTAAATAGGAAATATAAAAATTAGTCACAAAAAATCTTAAAAGGAACTTATGACGGAATATGTAAATGGAGAGTGTCGTTGACCTTAAATTCTTGATGTGTAAGAAAATAGGCACTTGGAAATATAGATAAGCTGATAAGTGAAAAGCAAAGATTGAACATTCACGTATATTAAGTGTACAGGGTCAATACCCTTAGGATAAGTTTTTTTCTTTTAGAGCTTGGAAATTAATAGGTTTCTGGATAAATATTTTTCTATTTTGCTTATAAAACTTCTGGTCAGGAGTGGCGTAGGGCGTTCTATGAAACGAAGATTAAAGTTAAACCAGTTGCACCGCAACAGCACGGCTCCACACCAGCATTTAAGTTGTCATTCAATTTAGAGCATTAAATCGTGTATATTATATTTCGTAATGTCAATATGAAAAAGCCAACGTCGAGCAGTCAGCGCGCTTGCCGCTACCACACAACTCGACTCGCCGCCCGCGTGCTGCAAGCGAGCGGACCTCATGCGTACAGCGCGCCGAACGGCGTGCTAATTACGCGCCGACTCCGAACCGGCAGCGAAACAACGTCATTGCGTCGTGTTCAATCATAACTGTCTTAAAATAATATTGAGTTTGCGGTGACAGCAAGCTTACACCTCGCGGCCGGCGCGCGGCCGGCGCGCGGACGGCGCGCGGACGGCGAGCTTGCACCTTGCGGACAACGCGTATTTAGCGCGCTGGCAGCTAGCCGTAGTCTAAATTCGAGGCGACGCCGTGCTGCTGCCGTGCTGTTGCGGTGCTGATATAATGTGCCATGTCCCATAGAATATAATTTTTAATTTTAAGTTAACTTAGAATAAACAGAATTTGTAACAAAAAGTTTTCAATCGAATGAAATATGCCTAACAAAGTATACGATACTTATGATTGAATTTCACCTATTTCTTTCATATGGAAACCAATAAAGTAAAACTTTGTACTTTCATCCTTTTTGATTGATTTCGTTAAAAGCAAATAGAGAACGATTATTTAAATATCAACCATGTGGCTTTTCGTCGACAATATATGAGTTTTGTGCGTGTTTGACTTGACAAATGGAAGTGCGCGCCTTTTCACGCCATTACGCCTTTTATCATTAAGTGGATAAAAGCCTAATATAACGTGAACTTTTGACCTCTATGAGGTTTCAGTACTTTATGGTGACGTGAGCACTTTGAGAATTTGATACTATTAAGTGTTTCATTTCGCATATGGTTTAAGAAATAAATATGAAGTGAATTATACATATAAGTAGTTATTAAGTACGTTGTTTATTTTTTCACCGTAGGTGTAATTTGCATTTATCATATTGTTTAATTTATCACCTCGTTGCCTCGTAACTAATTGATTTAAACAAAATATTGCAATTTACTGAAAAGCATTTTAATCTCCGTTATTTTAATTAATTTCAACGTAATTAAAGTTGATGTGTTAATATTTGACGAGCGATTAAGTGATAAATGATTTTTATAATTAACACTTTAATGGTGAAATGTGACTGATGTTTAATCGGAAAATTACTGTGAATTCGGTAAGTAGGTGTTAAAATATAATTGAGATAAGGGTAGGCAGGTGATGCTTCAAAAAATAGCAATTTATTAAAGGAGCTACGGGGAAGTAACATAAACGATTGATCTGAACTGAAATAAACCGGCCAAGTGCGAGTCGGACTCGCGCACCGAGGGTTCCGTACAAATGCTGTATAGATAAAAAGTGAGTTTCGCGCCAACCGTTCAGTTTAGAACAATCACAGTTATGGTAATTTCGTGAGAGTCAAAATAGTTAATATTTTTTATTTTATAATATAATTAAAATAGTAGGCCAGTACCTTGTAAAAGTTATTTTATTGAAGTTATTTATATACAACATTTTATAGTCATCATTCAGAAATCTGATTGAAAATAACTAATTATGTCTTAAAGGTCATGGGGCATATCTGACCCGCTTTGTAAAAAGTGGCGGACATGAATCAAAGTAGTTTTAAATCGAGGAGAATGGTATGACGTTTCTTTGAATATAAATATTTTATTAAAATTCCATGGAGACGAATGTCCAGGATCGTTTGAAAAATATAAAAGACAAGCAGTTTCAGAGGATTGTACAGGTTGCAATGCTAGTTTTTATTGTTAAAGACATTTATAAAGAAGGAAGGTGCCAATCCGGATGACCAGGATCTGATGAGGATCTGGAAACCCTGAGAAATCGAGGGCAACTATTGAATATTGTAGGCACGCATCGAGTCATAACCAGACATGTGAGTGTATTTTTGAGGGTACTGGTAAACAGTGAAGGTTTGGAGCTGATTTGATTATGGAGACTACAGAGAGTCAAGGGAACTCCCGAACGGTATGTTGCAACTACCACGTGTTTAGGCTTATTTTATTCGTATTGGCGAAGACTTTCCACAAAGATAGGTTTGACTGCCATTGTGGGATCGACAACTAAGATCAGATATAGTTATGGGAACTCCTTTACAATTTATAACGTAACCTTGTGTTGGAGCTTATTTTATTTTAGGTGATGAGAATTCACTACTAACTTGGGTTAAAGCAGCCATTGCAGGAATGGGATCTTTTATTTTTGAGGGATTAATCACCTAAAGAGCCCCAGTTTCAGGTTTTTTTCGAAACCGCCTGACGACTTGTAGCTGTCGAATTGTAACAACGACTTCTAGAGAGTAGGATTCGAGGCTGCTGGCTTTACGTTTCTAGAGCCTTGACAAAAGTGTAATTCTGTCCCTTTCTTTGTTTTATAAAGTCGGCATTATTTTATTTTGTAGCATTTTACAAACAAATCCAACTTCAAACATATAAAAAAGCAACAAGAAAACAAATGCAAGAAAGAAATTAAAAAGATGTTAGGTGCATCGGTCTAGAAGTCGGTGTCTAGAGGATGCATCTATATTTATTTAACCACCGAGATCTAGACCGATGCATATAAACAGTTTTCTTGTTGTTTTAGAAGTTGTTTTTTTTTTGTAAAAAGTTTTTATTTTTAACTTTTGTGAAAAGTTCTCATCAATACGAATAATATAAGCCCAAACACGACGTAACTAAAACATACCGAGTTCTCTCGACTTTCTCACGTCTCCATCATCAGATAAGCTCTAAACCTTCACTGTTTGATAGTATCACCAGACATACATCTGAGAATCAAGTTTTAATCCTATGCATGCCTACAATTTCTGATAGTTGCCCTCGATTTCTCAGGATTTCCATCATCAGATCCTGACCTGATGACAATGGAAATAAACGGCGAGTATACTCTTTCACTACAAAGAAATGATTTCTCAAATCCGTCAAACTTGGTCGTTTAAATTCCCCATTGAAATGAGGAAAATATTTGATGTTTACACCTGATTTTCTCTAGATTCCCATGGTTCACATTGATGCGACTAATGCCATAGTAAATCAGAGCCTTTATCATTATACTGTGCTATATTTCGTTCGTATCCGCCGTGGGTATGGTTTTCATACTAAGGTGCCCAATGACCTTTGAATGATTTAAAATTTTTCACAGTTTAGAGGCCATTATATTTAAGAAGTGTTTGATATGAATTTCACTTTTTATTCAAAACTTTAATAGTAAGTTTATAATTATTAAAAAAATATTTTATGTCATGTAAGCAAAAATAATATTTTAATATTTTATGTAACTTCAAATTTATCATTTTCGCAATTTTTCCTTTATCTGTACTATATAACGTTGCTTCGTGCCGAATTTTAAGATTCTGAGTTCACGGGAAGTACCTTGTAGGTTTTGATTCTCTAGCGTGTGACGGAAATTCGTCTAAGGTGTCGGTAAAACTGCTGTATCTTTTGATCGCGATAACTTAGAAGTTTGATTTTTTCATTGCTTAAAGGGACAATAGACCCAAGTATTTGGTATAAATTTCAATTTGGTACCTTTATTCGTTCGTGAGAAATAAGGTAGTAAGTTTCATTTTATTAAAATATTTTTATTATATTATATAACAAAAAAAAATGAGATTTTCGCAATTTTTCCTATATTTGCATTATATAACAATGCTTCATGCCAAATTTCAAGATTCTGAGTTTACGGGAAGTACCCTGTAGGTTTTGATTCCTTTGCGAGTGTCGAGAATTTGTTGAAAATATCGACATAATCGGTTGTATCTTTTGATTGGCTTGGCTTAGAAGCTTGATATTTTCACAGCCTAAAGGGACAATAGACCCGAGTATTTCATGTGAATTTCAGCTTGATACGTCCACGCGTTCTTAAGATAAAGGGTCTTGACAAACAGACAGACAGACAGACGGACAACAAAGTGATCCTATAAGGGTTCCGTTTTTTCCTTTCGAGGTACGGAACCCTAAAAATAACATAAAAATTGAGAAATATATAACAGATATAACTTGACAAAATCCCTCTTTAATCTTAGAGATAATTCGCCATAACTCGCAAGTGTACTCAAATATAAAACCAACTTCCGTAATTCGATGCGCGATTTTGAAACGCGCCGATGCGAACGAGTGTAATCTTGAAAGATGATTTATATTTGAAGGAAATGGCTGTGACTTTACGAAAAACCAGGGATATATCGACATTTTCTTATAGTACACTGGAGGGCAATAAATCTGGGTACGCAATGAAACTTTAGTAATCAAATGTAATAGGAGCACGGACAGGACGATTTGCCAAAACTCAGTATGTACGGGAAATTTTTAACTCAGCTCAGAAAATGTTCCTAACTTATGGCTTTTAATAGATTTATTTTTTTCAGAATAGCCTTTCGTTTATTAATACTTTTACACAGGAAAAAAATACAAATATGTCTAGTAAATAGAGCCTCTAAATACCAAAATAATCGTTGATAACATTTCAATACGTTAAGAAATTGCAGGTATTTATATTTTTATTATTTTTATATATTATTTATACAAGCTGTTGATTTGCATCCGTGCCATATTCAAGGACGTAATTATGCTACTGATTCTCGACCCAAATCAACAAAAAAATTGGCACATAATTTTTTTTAAAAAACTTTTTTCGGAATTCCTTCAATGTCATCTAGCCGTATTTTAAACTTGGCGCGTGTGTTACTGGCCTTAAAATCGTGCTGTGCCCTCAAACAAACGCAAACACAAAGCATTCGCAACGATCCTTCATAATTTTCATTCATAAAATGGGGTTACTTTACAAATACTACGACATTGAAATGACAAAAAAAGCAGTGCATATTAGCTATTTGCCGTCTACTGTAATTCCAATCGATTATTTACGTATTTTATGTCCTCCTCCTGAAGTATGGCACAAATGCAAATCAACACCTTGTATTTATTTTTATATTAAGCACTTTTATGAGTACATACACTTAAACCATTTTAATTCCTAGTAGATAATACTCCAGCCCCATTCGAGCTGCTGCTATGTTTTCTTGCGAACAATAGCGGCGAAGAGTAAAGAAGTTTCCCCGAACACTATTAATCCATGTAAACTATGAAAAACCGTGCATACTTTATTCATACAAATACGTGAAGGTATGTTTGAAATCTTCCAACTTGGCTAATATCCAACAATTAGCTACATGGCTAACATTCCCAGCTTTATGTCGTCCCCGGGGAAATGAAACTTTGTATATTTAAAAGTTATACGCACCATGTTTCATTTGTATATTCTGTGTTTGTTAACATTAACGAGTCGGTAAACGGTTTATTTGTTATCTAATAACTTATTTACTGTTCGTTAGTATAGTTACATTGGTTTTATTTGATATGTTAAATGCACATGGGAATTCTATTTATTATATTATATGGCTTCTGAGCTGGAATAAAAAAAAAATTGGCCCCGTTTTTGGCTGAGTAACTACATAAAACTTAGTAGGTACGATTAATGGAAGCTACAACCTTCCTAAACGTTAGTCATCCTAGTCGAAGATATCTAAGCAATAAACGCTAAACATGTTGGTGTTAGGAACTCATTACAATGGGCCTTCGCAGTACATAAGTTTCAAGGTTGCTCGCCTGCAACCAGCTGCAGCCTTCGTCCGCGGTTAGACACAACTTTAACTCATCGCTAGTTGAACACATAACTTGGCCAGTTTTATTAAACAATACCAGCCAAGGTAAGGCCTTGTAGATTCTTTTCAAGATAATTCCAATGCTGCATAAGATACCTATTAGAACACAAACCAATCATTAACAAAACTACCAAAGAAAAATGTTTTTATGTAATCGCCCCAGATTTCTTGTACGCAAATGTACGAGGAATTTTAGAAAGATGACTACTTTACACAAAAATGATTGATTACAAGTACTTTCTAGGTTTTATACACAAATGGATTTTTAATAAGTATTTTAATGTATTAGATAAAGAACTATGCCATATTTTTAAAGTACTTTGGTAATTTTTGTCGAATTATTTAAAACATAAATAACAATTGAAGAAAAAAAATGATTAAAAAATGGTTAACGACCTAGTCTCCAATTTACACTAAAGTCATAATCAGAAATAGAATATTTACATAATAGAGAGATTTTATATAATTATTTAATAGAGATTTCTTCTACATCGAATAATCAATGCACAGTGAATTCTTTGAATACTAAATCTTTGTCATATAAATCACAAATTCTACAAAGTGCTATTGCCAATTCCAGTTGCCAATAATGTGGAATGATTGAGCTCAAATTCCTTTGAAAAGGAATTTAAAGAAAATTGATCAAAATATGAATATGAAAATGACTTGAGAAAATATGAATCTAAGCTGGATTGCATGCATCATGCTTCGATGAGTGGAGCAAGTCGTGTCAATGTATTAGAGTACCCCTATACTGCAGACTAAACAATCGGCCAAAAGTTGACCTGATGGTTGTAATTTTTTTAAACAAACAAACTATCGGCCGACTAAAAGTTTGCATCTTAATAGCCTTAACTGTGATCAGCTTTCTGTCTTATGTTCTTGAGTATCTACTGATATTATCATGGGCCGATGTTTATATACTATAACAACCAATACAAAGAGCTCGTGCCTAACTTAATTGCAGCTCATCGGTTTACTTCATTTTTACCGCAGTTAATTTTGTTGAGAACTAAGTATTAATATATCTCTCGTTATATTTAAATCAAAATAATACTAGCTCCTAATATTCTTGATCTACCTTCTCGCTAAGACTGGTTCTCCGAATTTCTAACTCCTACAATTAACAGTCAATCAATATGGACTTTAAATACCTACAGACTGATGTATGTACGTTAATTAAGGAGTTACACGTGTGGAAGCAAAGTCCGTGACCATGTGTGGTCCGACCAAAACTTAAGCTGTTGAGAAATTACAACTTTGAACAGGTGATTACTAAAATCTAAGTAATGGTACTATCAGACCGAGAGCGGTCACGCGGTCAAGCGTTCAAGCGGTCAGTTTTGCGTTTTTTGTGTCATGTCATATCATGTTATGTAGATACGACCCCACATACGACATAGTTGGGAAAAAGGCTCCGAGGATGATGATGAGATATACTCACACAGGAGGCATTCTGACCGCGTCGGTCAAGTAGAAGCAGTGGTAGTAGAGCTCGAACGCAGAACGCTCGACCTCGTGACCGCTCTCTGTCTTATAGATACCTAAGACTTTAAAAAAGCATATCAAATTTCTAGTACAACACTATTATAATAATAAACTATTTCGCTAAACTAACTGTTTTGTTTTGGTGCTAGATGTTAATTGTTTTGTTGTTGTTCAAAACTTAATTTTGTTTTTGTTAGGATTGTAAACAAAGCCTATGTTTTAAGTAATAGTTTAGAACTTAGTTACATATTTCAAGTTTAAATAATATAGTGAGTGGAGGTCAGGCAAGTACCAATGCAACTTTTCTAAGTTTGTATGTACTTTCTAAGTATATCTTAGACACCATTGGCTGTGTTTCGGATGGCACGTTAAACTGTAGGTCCCGGCTGTCATCGAACATCCTTGGCAGTCGTTACGGGTAGTCAGAAGCCAGTAAGTCTGACACCAGTCTAACCAAGGGGTATCGGGTTGCCCGGGAAACTGGGTTGAGGAGGTCAGATAGGCAGTCGTTTCTTGTAAAGCACTGGTACTCAGCTGAATCCGGTTAGACTGGAAGCCGACCGCAACATGATTGGGAAAAAGCTCGGAGGATGATGGCTGAAATATTGAATGTTATATCCGCCTGTGTGTAGTAGGTTCGATTTCTGCAGAAGACAAAAATGTCCAATCTGGTCTGGTTTGTCTACAAGTAGCAGGATCGTTCGAAAGAGTTACCGCGGTCTTACTACATATGTAAAAGGCTCCATCAAACAAAGATGGGTTGTAGGCATTAAACGTATCGCATCGCATTACTTCCTGCTGCACCTACAGGGTCATCTAATGATTTCCCATGCCAAAGTACGGTTTGGTTTGTTAACGATATTCATGTGTGAAATGAATAGGTACTCATAGATCAGTAATGATGCTCACCGAATTACTCAAATATAGAAAGATATTTTATCATAATTGCAAATTATGTAGGTAAATAAATCACTCACATAGTTCTCGTAACTATGCAGAAATTGTTATTAAATGAAATTACCGAGTCTGATTGGCAATATCTGTACTCGGAATCATGAAATATAGCAAATTATTGACTGCCACGTTAATACCTAAGTAAATGGTATTCAAAACAACTCATATATGCATATGTATTTTTTCCGAAACTAATAACTGTCTTCCTTTGGTTTATTTTCTGTTTAATAATGATGAAATACGATACGATGTTTAATAATAAGCATATTAATACTTGAATGTTATGTACAGGAATAATTGGACTTCAGATTTATGTACTTTATGCTAACTATTGTTTTTCTTGATTGTCTTAACCTGTAGTCTGTCACTGTACTTATTAAATAAATAAATAAATAAATAAATAAATAAATAATACCGATAACCGTTGGGGTAAACGAGTTCTAGAGTAGAGACCACGCCTCGGCAAACGTAGTGTAGGACGTCCTCAGGCACGGTGGAGTGATGACTTGCGCAAGACGGCTGGCAGGAGCTGGATGCGAGCAGCCGAAAATCGATCTCAGTGGCGTGGACTTGGAGAGGCCTATGTCCAGCAGTGGACTGCTATAGGCTGATGATGATGATGATGATGATGATGATGATGAATGATGAATTAATGAAACCTTAAATAATGTTAATTCATGCAATAGATTCATGAAGATACTAAAACGATAAAAAATTTTTGTAAAGCATGTTTTCGTGACAATCCGTAGGTATGTGGTATGTGAATATACGAAAACTGTGTATAACCCGTTTAGTACACTGCCTTTTAATAAACCTTCGGTCAACTGAATAAATAGGCATGATGACAAATTTTTAAATTCCTTTGTATGATGTAGGTATACGTCTATTTTATATGAAAAATTATTAATTTTAAGAAAATGCGAAGTTATTTTATCAAATAATTGCATTTTTCTCTGTCCACTTTGAATCCGGCGCGAAAACGCTTGTCAGTGTCATGTCGTCACTTGTGACGTCACGACTGAAATTACAAGACGCAAGTAAACAACGCTCGTGCAATAATTAAGTTTTTTGTGTTATTAAATATGAATTCGAAAGGGCATAGGTGTTGTGGGGTCCCCCAGTGTAAGAACACATCCAAAACAACTCCTGATAAGTTATTTGTGTACGTTCCTCACAATAAAAAAATACGAAACAAGTGGCTTAAACTTGCAAGGCGAGATTCAAAAGCAATATTGCCCAGGGTACAACTTTATTTTTGTGAAGATCACTTTGATGTAAGTTATTACATACTTCTCTAGATTCTAGCATAGTTTATAATGTAAATAACTATTTCGAGGTTAGGTTTCATCTCTCATTGTTATTTAATTAAACTAGTATACTTACATGGAAGTTTTAACATTTCTAAATTCAGCTGAACAAAAATCTTTATTTGATGCCAAAAACTTTCCCAGCATTATGATATCAATTCTAGGCAAATTAGCGCTGTTTGCCTTGATAAATCCGGGCTCTATAACTCGTGTTATAAACAATTAATTAATTAAAAACAAAGATCGCAGTGGAAGTTCACAATAACGAAATGTGACGTTCTCGCGCTTTCGCGCGAGTTGTTTTCAGAGATGACGTCACGAGCTCTGATTGGTGTTCAAGATATCATGGCGGATTGCCTTATTTCGTAATTTTATTTTATAAAAATACATATTAATCACATTATTAATAAAGAAAACAATGCGCGTTTTATATTCCAAGCTTCAAGTTTAATTTAATAAATATATTATTTTAATGATTTTTGATTACTGTCATCATGCCTATTCTCAACTTACTTTTATAGTCTGTCGCGATTTCCATTTTATTGTATTCCGAATCACTGGTATATACGCTTTACAAAGTCTCGCGCTTGATCGATTTTCAACCTACTATGTACTACTATACTATGTACTTATCAATAAGGCTGAATAGTGTTTTGTTGAGTATTTAAAGGCTTTCAATACGAATGCAGTGTATGTAAGGTGTATATGTATTTACTTGCAATTTCTGAGAACATGTGACATTTATCGCTAAGCGCAATAGGTACAGTTCCCTTGATAGTATAGAAAATAAATTGCGGTTAGTTCGATTCCATTTTCTATTTTACTAGTTTTCGCCCGCGACTTCATCCCGAGGGAACTATTCACGCACTTGGATAAAATGTTGCCTAACTCTGTCTCTAGAGTCTTATACCGTGAAAGACCAAATAAACATATAAAAGCTCTAGTTTTATATAATTAATTCTTTATTTTCGAATTTAACTGTTTGAGAATAACCGCCATGATTGCTAATTCTTTTTGCAAATGAGTACCTTGATTGCTATTTATGTTTGCCAACTCATGTTTGGTTAGTTCATACACAGTTTGACCTTGAACAATCAACCCCTGAGTTTCAAGGTTTACAGGCTCTTTTGAAATGTACAGTACACACTTAGGATGCCAATATTCCTTGTGATAAGACCCTAACGTACTTCAGGCTTAGAGTTTCAATACTTCAGCGGAATAGCGAGTGGAAAATTGAGCTTTGTACCAAACGTCGTAACCATATCGTAAATTCGCTCTCTTATTGAAATACTCGATTTTTTCATGTTATTGGCGTATTTTGATGATAAGTTGTTTTGTCTATTGGCAGTTGGGTTCAGTAGTTTTGCCGTGAAAGTTCAATAAACAGACGTACTTACGAATTTATTTTCGCATTTAAGGAATTAGTCAGGGGAGGAATTACATACATATGTTGGGAGCGGAAATTTTGGATGATCTATTTAATTTGACGTTCAAGAAGTTCTGTGTCAGCCTAATTTGATTAAGTTAATTTTTATATTTTCTCATGAAGGATGTTTGTTCACAGTGGCGTTGTGCTCAGAAGCCAGAAGGTTCTTCTAGTGACTATGAGTTGTACCACGAGCCTCACAAAAGATGTTATTTACAGGTTAGTATTATGTTCTATAGTCTTATACAAAATTCATTCAAAATAACTGAAATAAGGTCTCCGCAATTCCGCATAGTAATAAAACCAAAAAGGGTTTTCTTAGAAATTGTGTTGAAGACTAAGAATTATTTTAACCTAAGTAATTAAAATTGTCATAAAATCATAATAGACCATTTCTAGAATAATAGACTCTTGATCTTTGCAGTTACTTTGCGGAAGTTAACAGAACTCTAAGTTGTTCTAGCATTTTGAATGTTTATAAAACATAAATATTTTTGTTATGGCTAGAGGGTTAAGCACCAACCTCTCAAGTACGAGTGTGCGGGTTCGAATCCAGGCCAGGCAAGTACCAATGCAACCTTTCTAAGTTATATGTGTGTATTTTAAGTATATCTTGGAAACCAATGGTCCAGTAAAGATGATGATGAAGATACATATTTTTATGTTTCCTTTGGGAAAAAATAAATCCTGGCAAGAACGTACTACTACCTAAATCTTGTGTAATTTGTGTTATCGCGGAACCACGTAATTAAAACTTTAAATTAGCATCATTTGCCTGGCAGTGACTAAGTCGTGTATTAATTAATAGGGAAATTAATAGCACTTCCTGTTTTCGACCAAACTTTGGAATATTGTACCGAAACTTTGCCAAGTCATTTGAGTTGGTCATGAGAACTTTGTGTAGGTATGAATTATATGATTTACTTAATAGTTTTTTATGATACGCATTTCTTGACATTTAAAATATGCAGATACACAAGCACACTGCAGACTAAACAATCGGCCGATAGTTGACCCGATGGTTGGCATTTTTTTAAATAAAATCTTTAATCAAACCAATAGTTTTCAGTCGGTCTGATGCCAGCGAAATACCTGATCTGCAACGTGCGTACTACCATTCATCGACTGATTTATGTGCCCAAACGAACTATCGGCCGACTAAATGTTTGCAGTGTGAGTAGAATAGTTTATCTACTAAAGTGGAGAGAAGTTTTTAAACAACCAGTAGAATTTCTGCGCTTAGGAATACTTTTATACTGATTGGAGGCGAGATGTTTGAATAACTGAATTCTTCTGGTTATTTTAAAACTTCGGGATCCGGAATGGAGCATTGGTGGAAGCTAGACTTATAAACTATTTAAAAATACGAACAGTTTTATAATGATTTTTTATAACCAATAATAAGCTACCAATAACAGAGGCAGCTTGTAAGCCACTGGTACTCAGCTGCACCTGGTTAGACTGGAAACCGACCCCAACATATGGGAAAGGCTAGGCTGATGGTGATATTATAATGAACAATATTTACTTGCTAAACTTATATAAAATTAAATAGTAGTCTCATATATCAAAGTGAGACTCATTACTGTCTTCGCTGACCTTTTAAAGAAAACTACTATAATTACGTTCGTCGTCACTTAATCCTTTTAATTGCAATCTCTGTAGTAATTACACGGTTCTATGTCATTATCTTCAAGGTTGGTTTAAGGACATTTTAGCTAAAAGTAAATACGACCAGGTGACTTCTATCTTTATTGGGATTAATTAAAAAAAAATATTAGTGTTTTAAAATAACTATCAATGAATTCGAGTTTTTATTGAGCAAAGTTCGAAAACTTATAGTTTTCACTTTTCTGAAAGATTAGCCAGTAAGGATCAGTTTGTACTTAAATTATAGTTGCAAATAAACGTTTGTTAAGTGCGCTCGCAAACTTTGCAGTGAAAGTTTTTTATTTGCAGCATCCATTATATAAGTGGGTAAATTTTTCAGCTAACTTATTTTAAACAGTCGAATCTTATAAAGGTATGGGTGAATATACGACTTTTGGATGCAAAACGACGATATCCCTAAGTGGAACCTTTTTTATACGTATAAAAAATTACGGTAATTTTTATTTACGGCGGTATTAAGGTCATAAAAACGCATTTTTTTTAAGTGACTCACATCCAGACATGGAAACGTGGATCGACAGACCTGATCAAAGTAATGGCGATCTAGATTTTCAGACTCAAAAGACAAAATTAATTAAACTCTGTCTCCAACAGTTACTAGAAAAAACTGTTTTGATGTTATACTGATATTGCTTCTTACAACGAACAAGTGAATTCCCAGCTATAAATCTACGTACCGTACAAAACAGAGGTCATTTTATTCAGAACAAAGTGTTCTGAGCTTTTGTTTCCATTTCTAAGACGTTGCGAAGGAAATTAATAAAGTAAACAATTCAATTTGAACCAAGAAATTATTCAAAACAAAGGCATTTGAGATGATTATGAGGTATTTATGTACCCAGAATTATTAATTTGATCTTTTATTGTAGTGAGAACAAATATGTTAATATTGTTACATAAATATTTTTGGAGCGGACGGCGTTTCGTGGGTAATATGAACTTTCCAGCTTAAATACGGATTTAAATAAAAAATATGTGGAGTGATATTATAATGAAAAATTAAGAATTTTATCCGTGAAACATAGAAAAAGCTTAGGTAACATATGGGAAAACCTAGTGTGTTAATTTCAATGAGGTATATTCCACGTCTGGTTTTGTTAGAGAAGGGAGCTATACAAAGAAAATCTCGTTTAAAGATTAATTTTACAAGGTTAGCCTTGGAAAATTACTTTTAAAAGTATCAATTTAAACACTAGTACCGCTTAGCTTATCGTCAGAGCTGATATGCTATAGAATTGCCTAGTACACAAACTTTAATGGAAAAGTACCATCTACCCATCTAAATCTGTAACATCGACATTGCAAATAAGATTGCTTGCTCAGCCTTAATTTGGTGTCAACGATTCACTTAACAAAAATGAAGGTTTCCGACCTCAATTAATTCCAGCAATTAACTCCCTCAAATGGGTGACTGACCCTAATTTACTTTAAGAGACGTTGCAAAGAAATGCCCTGCCAGCCCTCGAATACTTAATACTAGGGTAGTGGAATGTTGATGATGACTATAGCCTGTTAGGTACAAGAGGATATATTAGTTAAGCAAAAAAAAATCTCAACACTCAATCTACGTGACATGTAATATTGCATATAGCTCTTGGTGTATCTCTCACCTTACAGCGCTTTCACGGAAACGTATTTTTATGGGTTGTTGCAAAATCTACAAAGCATTGTTAAAATTGTTATATGTTAATACCATTTGATTATAATATTAATACTTATTGTTCAAAGTATATAATCTATCGGATTGTATTGACAATTTTACAATGCCATTCCATAAGATAACTTTTACATTTCTTCCTACAGATGCACAATCTCCGCTACAACGGACACGCATACAACACCCACATCCCCCGCGGCATCGAGACTCGTGCGCAGACGACACAGCTGAGCCACGTGACGCGCTCCTCTCGACGCACGGCGCCCGCGCACGCACTCTCCGTCGAAATGCTGCAGAGACACGGACTTATCGACTTCAAACGTTGATATTAAGTACTGACGCTTTGAAGTGAGTGATTTTTATGAAGTGATAATTCTGTGACTTGTAAGTGAGGTTGATAACATGGAGAACAAAGAACTAGCGGAGGTGCCATAACGGAAAATCGTTTAAGAAAGTAACGCGCCAAAATGCGGGTGAGCGGGGGCACAGCACGTTACTGTTTTTGCCCTAATACGCCGTCTTTGGACTCCACCATTTATTGTAACACCAATATTCGTTGACAGATGACTCAAAGAATGTGAACGCCTCATTAGTTCACTCGTAACTGATCGTTTTCTCGATACCCGCCGTACGAACTTGATCTGGAAAAAAGCACCTGACCCACCTGCATTATGTCATCTCCGCTCATCTTCCCTTACTCCGTGGTTGATAAGCTTTTTATATAACGAAGTTTAGTATACGAGTTTTTTAACACACGGTCTCATGTTTTCCAGTAAGACATACTACTTTGTACCTATTAACGTGCTATAATTGTTTTGACTCAAAAATTGTTTATATTTCCCAGATATATCGATATAATGGTTGCTTATGGTTTCTGTAAACAGCTATGAAGTCTGCTGTATAAGTAATTAAAATACAGGGTGTGATATAATATAAAATTAGGATTTGGACATAGCATTTATGTCGATCTTTAATAAAAGTAATATTTAAAGCAACGTTACACATCTTTCTTTAAAATTTATAACACTCAAAAGCTTAATGTATATACAGAAATTAAATACTTTTTCACCTATAGATACGAATTTAAATTTAAGACGAAAATTACGTAGGCCAGAACATCTTTAATCCGATAATTTGTAACCGAATGTTCATTATATGCATTAAAATACGTACCTAAATATTTAACAACAATGGAGTTTTTCCAATTCAGATTTTCTTTTGATGCCGTTCCTCAACAATTTATTTTTAATCTCAGAGGCTCTATGACATCGTCTTGGGAGATGATCTAATTGTCTTGTAGGTTTTGATTAAAAAACATTTTTTTTTTGTCTTTCGCATTTTTTACAGTTTTGGAAAATATCCCCGAGAGTAACGCATTTGTTATATAAACATTTCATTGAGATAATTAGTGTTATTTTTAGCGCATGAATTTTATTTTTTTATTCCTACTCAATAAGTAAATACATATGTACCAAGAAGACACCATAAAATATTTTTTATTCTAGAAAGTTCTTATATAACGGGCTTCATATTATAAACAAGCTATTAAAGTTAAAGGTTCGTAGGAAAAATATCAGAAGATCGGACCAAATGTAAATAAAATAAATAAACTTGTATATAATATTTTTACTATGTATCTAAATGTTTACTTATAAGTTAGTCTAATTGATGTTAGATGTTTTTATATTCAATGTGATACTAATATAAAAAATTACGATGAATAAAATTACCAACTTATTATTCCTTGTTTTCTTTTTGTATCCGTTATATCCGATTACTGTATAAAATATACAAAGTGAAAGTCAAAATGTTTTATTTCAAATAGGCTTTTGAAGGCTCTTCTGAAACGTTACACTAGTTGCACGGTCCCAGTAAGTTGGTCTTATGGAAAAAAGCCGGCAAGAAACTCCATGGAAACTATTAAGAGCGTAATATGTTCACAAGGACTCGGTTACATAACGATAGTGAGCTGTACAAAAAACAATCTATGTAAAAAACGTTAGTAGCCGTAATCGTAACAAAAAATCAAACCTATTTTTACTAGTACAATAACACACAGTTTACCAGTAAAGTCAAGAAACATTACTCGAAATCAGAAGACAGAAGTAATTAGAAACAGATTAAAATCTCCTTGGATAAGTCCCGCAGACATCTTCGTAATCCTTCATCAGTGCGGGATTACATATCGCGTGGCTTGTCAAAAACAGGGAAGGATTACAATGAATGTAGGTTTAACTTTTAACTCTTACTTGATGACAAATTAATATCTTTTTGTAGTTATGTAAAGATCTAAGCTAGTCCAACGAATGTTCCCAATATCCTGCCTGTTTTATCTGTTATTTTTTTTTTTTTAGAGACAGCAAGTAAGACAGCTCCAGTAAGCAAATTAGATAGGTAGGTACAGTATTGGAAACGGCCGTAAATATACCTACACAATAAGTTGTCATTGTAATTTATGACTACAATTATTCATTATTTTACACATTTATTTAAAAACTTAATTAAAACAACAATCATATGGAAACATATCATCTGAAATAATCAAGCATTCCGGAATTCAATTTATGCGTAAGTCGATAACCTGGCCAATTTCAATTAAAAAGGTAATTATTTTTTGATAATGTTGCGCTCCAACGATGCAGAGGAATACTTAACATCGCTTTATTGTTAAAACAGACCTTTGTAAAACTGGGGCATTGTATGTTTTTAAGTATAAAAAAATCTCGTTTGAACAGAAAAAAGGTGAAATAAAATACGAACAAAACATTCACATAGGATTTAATGCTCTTTTAGAAATAACAATTGTTATAATTCGTAATGTAACGGTGATTACAAAGGATATGAACAAATACGTAATTTCTACCAAACTGATTATGGAGCCGCCGAAACTCAGGGAAAATACTCCACCGTATGTAGCTGAAAAGAAATACGAGATTTATTTCCTTAATTAAAACAGAATCAAATTGTACCCAACCGCCCACACATCGTCACAAAAACCTCTTCTATTAGTATACAGGGTTACTGGTAAGTAGACCGCATTATTTCATGAGGTGATAGTATAGGTCAATACGGACAAATTTGACCATAGGATACACTGGGCAAAAGTTAACCCGTTTCAAGATAATCGAATTTCAAGATCTTTTCTTAACAAGTCGTCTAGGTATATACACGTATAAATTTTTATTATTAGTTAAAAGTCTCGTTTTTGTGGATTTGTGTGTGTTTTGTGCCTTTTTGGATAGCTAGATAAATGTTCATGTTTTTTAAGTATTCTGCACAAAAAAATGAAGAGTAATATTTTTGAGAAAATGGCTACTAAAAAAGTACTTGGCGTTCGCTATAATTTCCTCTGTGATTTGTACAGTTTTATGGTTTGTTATTATGAAGTGATTCATCTTCTATCCAAAAATATACAAAAATCCAGAAAAACGAGACTTTTGACTAATAATAAAAATGTATACGGGTACCTAGACGACTGATCTTGAAATTCGATTATCTTGAAACGGGTTAACTTTTGCCCCTTGTATCCCATGGTCAAATTTGTCCGCATTGACCTATACTATCACCTCATGAAAGGATGCGGTCTACTTACAAGTAACCCTGTATAAAAGTATGTAATCTAATATACAAGCAGATCAATACCTAAAATAATATATGTCGGAGACTGTCAATAGTACGGACACTAAACGTCACGCAAGCGCGCCCTCTGGTGGCGTTTCCGGTGAAACAACATTTTGGCGCGCTTGGCGGAGTCGTGGTGGTCAGCGTGGCGTCCGCGGAGCTCAGTCATGGTTCAGTCTTGGTGGAGTCTTCGTCGAGTCTTCGTGGAGTTGTCGCGTTACTGCCTTTCGTTACGTGTAGTGTACCTGGTGTTATTGCCTAGCGTTGTAGTACCTAAACTTATTGTAACGGTTCTTCTAACCTAACAGACAGACATGTGTTGCTGGGGAGTTTGTTCCGCCACTTCTTCTTCCCAGCCAAAACACATAGGAAGTGGCGAAGGGCGGGCGTTTTGGGGGCTGTCTTTTGTTCTGACTAATTTGAATAAACGTTTGAGTTTTTAGTTTGTTTGAGTTTTGAGTTTCTTTGAGTTATCTCTTTGCTTGATTACCCTAACTGATGTCGGACGATAGTGCCATCCTGATGACGCCTCCGACATCAGAAGTAGGATGCAATCTGAATGCCCACATGCGTTTCGAATTCGCCATGCGAAGATAAATTTCTACCCACTAACAAAAAAAAAAAAAATAGAACGTCGAGAATTTGAAATGGAGTTTGTAGTAGAAGATTTATTAAGAATTTCAGCGAAGGTACAAGTATGGTAACCACGGTTATGGTAATGGTATCGTTTTCCATTGTTACATGTCAAGCTAGTTATTGAGGGTATGCTAGAAAATTAACCGAATCTGTCTTTTTTTTTTCATGTTTCAACAATGACGGTGGTTATTGTGCAATATGGCGACAAAATTACTGCGGAGCATCCCAGTTGCCTGCCAGGAGCCCAACGTGTCAACGTGTCGTGTGTTATCGTGAGTTCGGAGTGTCGGTGTTCGTGCGTATCCGTGGTGTATGCGAAAGTGAAGTCGCTGTACTGCGCGCTATAGCGATGTGCGCATCGTCACGCACGTTGAACGGAAACCCGGTGAGACCGATCCATTTTTGCTTTATGTTGACGTTATTTGTTTTACGACATTTTTAAATTTGAAAGGCAGTCTGTCTCGCTGATTATTGTTGGTTATGAACCGCCTGGGTTCAGGGAGCATTCATTGCCACAAGCTTCGTTATAAAGCTACTGTTAGGATTGTTTTAATCCGAATGTGATAATGTTCTGACATACTGTTCACGTGACCTTCATGAATTGCATTGTTGGGAAAATCGTCAATCAGTGAAATTAGATTTATGCCATGATAACAATATTGTCATCGTTGTTATGAAAATGTTGTGATAAAATTAACCGATTTCCGATTTCTTTTGCATGTGATAATCCCGTGAGCCTCTCCTGCTTCGAGTGAAAGGAGTCTAGTCTGCTAGTTCGTCGCTGTGGTGTCCGCGAGCGCGACGCCTGGATTCTACTGCGCGCCGGATTTCAGCATGAACATACACGAGACACTAAGCACAGAGATGTTAAGAGACGCCTGAATGATAAACATGGTGAGATCAATCCAATTTTATTGTGGCTTGTCATTGTACATTGTACTGTTTAACTGACTCGTTGGCCTAGTGGTCGCAAGCGTGACTGCTATATACGAGGGCTTGGGTTCGATTCCCGGGTCGGGACGAAATCGCTTTGAGTTTTAGAAACTTTCACAAAGCAGCCCTTAGTCTGGATGTTGGTGATTGATTCACTCGTGCATCGGAGAGCACGTAAATGTGTGTATGCTTGTGTGTTGCGCTTCAATCACAGGGTTGATTGACTGTTAAGTTGGAAGTCACAGAGATGACTGCCGTTGAACACTTGTCACAGGGATGACTGAAATGTGTATCTTACGTTTGGTCACAGGGATGACCTGGTTTCTGTTTATCAATTAAAATTAATTCAAATTAGAATATTTCTGTTTTGCGTCATTTAATCGAATTTTGGTAAGGTGTTACATTCACCTACTCAGTAATTTCGTTGCGCTAAGTTGTACCAATGATGGATACCGGGGTGACTTGGAAAAGACCCGTTGGCCTGTGTGATGGCATCGGGGTGACCAAGAAGAGACCTGTGTAAAGTCTGCGGTGCTGTTGTTTTTATTGTGTTAAGCTGTACCTATGATGAGTACCGGGGTGACCTGGAAGAGACTCGTTGGCCTGTGTGACGGCATCGAGGTGACCAGGAAGAGACCCGTATACATCTGTGGTACAGTTGGTGTCATGTCACTGTGGTTGTGGTCCCTAGGAGGCCAGGATGGGCTGAGAGCTCGGCTAAGGGACAGACGGTTATGTGAAGCCTATCAAGTAGAAGGCGTTGATGTGAATGACAACCGTAACTGTAATGATTTTGTAATTTACAAGTTCAGTCTGACTAGCAATTCGATCTTTCTTTGATTTCGTGCTTAGCATTTAATGTATCTAGTTTCTTCATTTGAATAGTGATTGCTATTCTTTAAATCTGTAACATGTGTGTAGGTCTTACTATCTTACATAACGAGAAGGTTTGTTGCTGACCCATATGTTGTCAATATTTATCGGTTGCCTAAGCACTTTTTATTTCTAGCTTTACAGATATAATCTAAGGTGAACCGAGCCTGGAGAACAGGACGAGGTCTACTAGTCAAGCGGCGGGCGAGGTGCGCTGCAGTTGCTGTTTGGAGCATCATCCTCCCCCGGATTTGCCGTGGAGGCCGTATGAGTTGCGACAGGCCAGGACATCGCATGTCATCACACAAGGTGAAAGCATTCTATTTCATTGAAAATGTTTAAATTGACCAGACAAACTTCACGATAACCAATTAAATGTTGTAACTTTGAATTATTGAGCTGGTCCATAGTCGTGACTGATTTTGAGGAATAATTTGTGACTTGTATTCTGTCACTTGTGTTTTAGATTATTAATTATCAATGCTTTCTTATTATTCTTTATTGTACACAAAATAAAATTTGATTCTAATTAAAAATCAATTCGCACTTGATAGGCCGGAAAATCAAAGTATCACTGATGAAATTGAGATGGAACGAAGTAGTTATGATATTGAGGAGTGTTTGAGTTTGCATGATGATCGGACCGTACCAGAGGCTGTCGTGTAGCCGTAGCTCAGTAGAAATCGGCGTCTGCTCAGTGAGTAGTCCGTGAGTACGCGGTAAGCAGTCAGCTCTGGCGGAGGTCGGGTTTCAGTGGAAACCAATGAGTCCAGGGTAGACTCGGCGTTCCTATGTGAGGTTCGCAGTAAAGAGTAAAGAGTAACTGGAGGTTACTGGGCTAAGTGTAGCCATGGTCACATGTAGAGCTTAAATGTTTTGTTTTAATTTATCAGTTTAGAGTTTATTGTCTCTTGTAAGAGGCAGTGGTCGGTTTTACTTTGAGTTTCCTAATTTTGATTCTGAATTATTGTAATGAAACGATTATTTTCTTTCTTTTCATTGATCATTTCCCAATTAAATGTAGAGTTTGATTTGTTGCTTGTGAGAGTTTAGTACTCGGTTGCTCTGGGTATAGCTTTTGAGAACTAGTTGTCACCTAGATTGTTTGTTAAAGACCTAATTGAGGCCATTTGAAGTTTGTTTCATTTCCTTGAGAGAAGTAAGAGCGTAAAACAAAGATCGAGAGTTACTGTTGTGGTCAGGAGTGGCCGAGGCTGTACTGTGCATACTGTGTTGTGTTTGTGTTGTTGCAGATTAACCCACGCGGACGTGGGTATACGCAGGATGGCCGTGTCGGAGACTGTCAATAGTACGGACACTAAACGTCACGCAAGCGCGCCCTCTGGTGGCGTTTCCGGTGAAACAACATTTTGGCGCGCTTGGCGGAGTCGTGGTGGTCAGCGTGGCGTCCGCGGAGCTCAGTCATGGTTCAGTCTTGGTCGAGGCTTCGTCGAGTCTTCGTGGAGTTGTCGCGTTACTGCCTTTCGTTACGTGTAGTGTACCTGGTGTTATTGCCTAGCGTTGTAGTACCTAAACTTATTGTAACGGTTCTTCTAACCTAACAGACAGACATGTGTTGCTGGGGAGTTTGTTCCGCCACTTCTTCTTCCCAGCCAAAACACATAGGAAGTGGCGAAGGGCGGGCGTTTTGGGGGCTGTCTTTTGTTCTGACTAATTTGAATAAACGTTTGAGTTTTTAGTTTGTTTGAGTTTTGAGTTTCTTTGAGTTATCTCTTTGCTTGATTACCCTAACTGATGTCGGACGATAGTGCCATCCTGATGACGCCTCCGACATATATATGTAATTTCCGTATTCCACATGTTATAAAAAATATCTATACTAATACAATAATGAGGAAACACTTTTTTTGTTTGTTTGTATCAAAATACTTATTTAAAACTATTCAGATTTGAAAAAATATATTTCAATGTTGGAATGATGCACTCTAAGGGCAGTAGTTCCCACGGGACGCGAGAAAACAGCTAATAAATAAAAATATAATACAGACATTGCTTTTACTTAGCTTTTAACAGATTACAGTTAATTAGGCGACGTTAATCAGGATGAGATTTTGTTTTTAGGTCAGCATGACATTGACTAAATGAGGTTAGCCAAGCTGTATTAGGGTTCCGCTCTAAATAGACGGTGATGCCTACGGAACCACTCCAAGTGGGTCCTTAACAAGATTTGTGTCTTAGTAGTACCTAACACAGGTACTTAATAGATACTAATGATAGATTTTAGTTCTAAGGTTTACCTTCTATCGTGCTTTTTGATATACATTCTTCTATCTAATCGTATGTTGTGTGATTAAAACAAATAAATGGTACGAGCGTTTTTTGGCAAGACTTTTGAATTTGCTATGAAGGTGTAATGTGATAAAAGTCGTAGCGGCCTTATGTATAAAAAACCAACCTCTCTAGTATGAGTGTGGTTTCGATTCCAAATCAGGCGAGAACTAATGCAACTTTACAATTTTGTATCAATTCCCTCCCTTCAATAGGCAAATCTATACATATAATAAATCTGTAGAAAAGTAATTTTTGTACATTGAAGAAATTGACAAAAAAAAATAGCCAGCATGTTAAAGGATAACTAACAGAACCCATTTCCATCATTTTTGTCATTTTTGTCTGTTTGTCTGTTTGTCTGTTTGTCTGTTTATCTGTTTGTTTGTTCGGGATTCACGTAAAATCTACGAATTAAATGCAGACAATGCTTATATACAAAAATTCTACGTAACTTGGGGTATTACTTAGTTTTTGTTTCATCGAAATCGATTCACTCTATCAAAAGATATGATTAATTTTGTGAATTCAAGATGTAAAATATTACGACACGCAATCTATTTGTCAAAACTGTTCATTTGAATGTTGTACTTATATTAGTTGATCGGCCTATTATTAATCTTTACACAGAAAATCACACCTTTATAAGTAACTTCGGAAGAAAAAAAAATATGAAAATTTGTTTAGCCAAGGTTAAAGTAGCTCCATCTGTGGTAAATAAAATACATCATCAATTTGTCAAAGGAGCGAGGTGGTAAATGACAATATTACCATACATTCTTTATAGAGGATTATTATTTCAACAGATGGAGTTGTGTATTTTCCGTAATTCACCATATTTTAACACGTAGTGTAATTTTTCGATAGACATTTCAATAGTGTTTGTCAGTTTGCCGTGCCACATCAAAATCCAACTATAATTTTTACCTTGATGAAAAGAAAATTAATAGTTCTCAGCCAAATTTAAAACGGTGCCATCTAAATTATTTTTTGAACATTATGTCAAAAATTATGACTTTAGTGGAACAATTATCTAAGTTATAATAAGACTTCTTGGAATAATTTATTTGCAAGATTGTTCTATGAAAGTATTGGTAATTTACAAGATTTCAATACTCCTCCAATGTATTGTTTATGGAAAACCTTCATTAGCTCTTTGATTTCTAGAGAACAATCATTTTTGTTTCCTAGAAATTTTATAATAATTGATTCCTATTATGTGTGAAGGCGTGCAATTACTTTAATAATAGAATAATTATGATACAATTAATATTAATTGAATTTACTCAGCTTCTAAATAATTCGAAGACAATTCCTTGTTTAATGATGTCATGGAACCCAAATCAGGTTAGTAATTTATGTATATGTACGTGAGTTTGCTTTTAAGTATCTTCCTTATGTAGTACTCCCTTTATGTACTCCACTTGTGGACTTCCTTATGTACTCCTATAATGTAATCCCTTATCTACTCTAACCTATGAACTCCCTTTTGTACTACCCTTATATACTTCCTTATATAGGTACTGTTTTTATGTACTCCCCCTTATGTGCTTCCTTATGTACTCCCTTTATGTGCTCCACTTATGTACTTCCTTATGTTCTCCCCTCATGTTCTTCCTTATATACGTTCTTATGAACTCCCCTTATATACTTCCTTATGCACTCCCCTTATTTACTTCCTTAGTTACTCCCCTTATGAATTTCATTATGTACTCCTATAATGTTATCTCTTATCTTCTCCAATCTATAATTTTCCTTACGTACTCTCTTTATGTACTTCATGTATGTTTGTAGGTATGTCATACTTTAGTGTTATAGTCAGATAGGTTTTGTATGAATTTATGTATTTTTAACCGACTTCCTAAAAAGGAGGAGGTTCTCAATTCGGCCGGTATGTTTTTTTTCTTTTCTATGTATGTACATCGATTACTCCGAGGTTTATAGACCGATTTACGTGATTCTTTTTTTGTTCGACTCGGAATAGCTGCCAGTTGGTCCCATAGTCATCAGGTCAGGATCTGATGATGAAAACCCTGAGAAATAGAGGGCAACCTTCGAAAGTTGTAGGCATACATAGGGTAGAAACTTGACATTCAGGTGTATGCCTGAAAGCACTATTCAACAGTGAAGATTTGGAGCTGACCTGATGATGGAGACCAGAGAGGGTCGAGGGAACTCGACAACTGAATATGTAAACTACCTCGTGTTTGGGCTTATATTATTTGTATTGACAAGACCTTTGCAACAGTGAAGATTTAGAGCTGACCTGATGATGGTGACCAGAGAAGGTTGAGGGTACTCGACAACTGAATATGTAAAATTATAAATTTAAAAAAACCCCCGACCCAAAAAAGTACGCAATTAGTATGACAAAAGGTTAAAAACGCTAAACCCTATAAAAAGCAAAAAATAACTTTTAACTCTACGTAAGTACCAACTAAAGCATGTCAGACTAAACTAAATTTTGTCGTGTCGGGGGACCGCTCTAATTTATTAGCCTAACGTTAGAAGTAATTAAGTATATACTACTTATTTATAACTGTGTATATAATTTTGTTTTATACGAATGTTGTAATTAGGTAGGTATCATTTGATTTATGTAAGTATTTTTGAAGGTAAAAAGCGGTCCCCCGACACGTCAAAATTTAGTTTAGTCTGACATGCTTTAGTTGGTACTTACGTAGAGTTAAAAGTTATTTTTTGCTTTTTATAGGGTTTAGCGTTTTTAACCTTTTGTCATACTATATAATTGCGTACTTTTTTGGGTCGGGGGTTTTTTTTAATTTATAATTTAATTTTATTTCATGCTTTTTGAAGGAGCTCCTTAATTTTTCCTTCTTTCAGTTAATTTCTTTTATTTTAAGATGGGGTCGCTCTATGCGATCTCGGCCAAAGGATGCTGTTTAACAATCTTCATAACATACTGGCTCTGGGAGAATTGCACAGATCGAGGAAACATAAACCTTTGGTCATTCTAGATTTTCAGCGAAGATATAAATCGGTTTATCCGTTTCATTCCGGCATTTCAGGGTTTCATCCGCCACATCCCATTTCCAGTATCAGGTTCTCGTCAATTGAAGAGAACTAGTCAAGACAAATTCAACGAGCCCAAACTCGATGGGTTTACTAAAAGGCAGTTCAGGGTTACGTCTCCTACCTTCGTGCCCTAACAGCAGACCAGCTCAGTGGTTCCAGAAGACATTAGTGTTTCAAATTTCAGATCCCACACATGCTTGCAAGTAAACTGAGCGTGTAACATTCCTCTCACACCTAACAAACGAGCTGATGACCTTGAAGACCTGAACCGATTTCCACCAAACATAGCTAAGAACACTCCCGAATGACACTCCTTTTAAACAAAAAAAACCGCATTACAATCGGATCATCCGTTTGGGAGCTACGATGCCACATACACACACACACACACACACACACACACACACACACACACAGACACGTCAAACTTATAACACCCCGTCGTTTTTGCGTCGGGGGTTAAAAATACCTCGTATTTGGATTTATATTCTTTGTATTGATGAGAACTTTCCACTTATATGGATAGTGACAACTATTCGTATCACTGAAAAGCTGTAAATAATTTTTTTTTACATAAAAATTAAACCAACTTCCCAAAACACTAAAAAGCAAAAAAAAACTAATTTTAGGTGCATCGGCCTAGAAGTCGGTGGCAAAATTAACTTAGTAATATCCACTAGACACCGACTTCTAGGTACGCATTTTCGGTGATTTGAAATTACAGATCGAAATTTGACATTCGCGACATATAAATTGTGTCAAAGAAAACGAATCATAGAAAAAACCCAGATGCAGCCTAATTTTTTTTTATTTATTTATCCATAAATAATATAAATACTAAAAGCAGTTAAATTATATACCTACCTACTTTTATGTTCGAAATCTTTTCAATCTCTAATTACAAAACCAAGGATCGATAGGTTATGGAAAGTGGCAGTTAATGAATTCCCTTTGTACTACATCTCCTGTATTTGTCGTCTCTGTGAATGCATGACCGTGGACGTTGTGTCTATACCAAGCTGTCAGTTGATGCAGAACTGTCAACGGTGAGGCACGGAGATAAGACGTTTCATGCAAGCGAGCCAATATGTAGTACATATCGGTTACCTACTAATTACTGAGAAACTGGTAGGAGGAACATTACACCCTATTCATGTCTTGATTATGTTGTTAGTAATATCATCTTTAGCCTATTATTATCCTGAGCTCGTATGGTCTGGTATTGATAGATCCAGGAGTTCGGGGAATTTCCAGTTTAGAAACATAATTGTGAGTATGGTGGCATTGTGATCAGTGTTCAAAGACTGAAACGTCACTTAATTAATTTTAATTCTTACCCTTTCTGTTGCAGCAATTTTTGATTAGTGACAGAAAGAAAATTATGTTTGAGCTGTTTTTTAATATTGTTTCGGTATTTGGCCGTAAGTTTGAAAAATATAATTTTTAACCCTGAATAATTTTGCATTAATTCTAGAAATGTTTTACACTTATCAGTGATAGTTTCAGGTCCCTTCTACACTGCATTTGGCACAAAACAAATTGCATATCATATAATTTTCAAAACCACAGAAGCTAAGTCATAAACTCATAATAGAAGTTGTCAAGTCCAATACGAGCTTCAGAAGCACCATTATATTGAACGATCTTCATCAGATTGTTTGTAAGTAGTTCATATATTAGGGCACGCCACCATCGTGGCGGTAAGTCCCCTCTTTGAGGAGTGGCTCGGGAGGAGTCACGGCGCCGTCACGTACCGCATGACGCAGGTCCTCACCGGACACGGTTGTTTCGGGAGGTACCTGCACCGCATCGGTCGTGAGGAGGCGCCCGGGTGTCACCATTGTGCGGACAGCCCCGAGGACACGGTGGACCACACAGTCCAGGTGTGCCCCGCATGGGAAGGGCACCGCCGGGTCCTCGTCGAGGCTTTGGGCGGCGGCGACCTCTCGCGTCCGGCCCTGGTTCAGGCCATGGTCCGGGGCGAGAGGGAATGGGATGCCGTCGCCTCCTGCGAAGCGGTCATGCTCGAGAAGGAGGAGGCGGAACGCCAGAGAGTTCGCACCTCTCATCCCGGCCGCCGCGCTGGACCAGGTAGACACCATGGGCGCCGGGTGTCGCGAGATGACTCCCGGCCACCATAGGCGTGGGTCTGTGGGCGGTGAGTTCGGGTGGCTCATCGTCCCTCTGTCTTTCTAGACGACAGACCCGTGTCGACGGCGCGCGTTGTTCCACGCGCTCCTCAAAGAGATGTCAGCAACCCCAGCGGGGCTCAGCAGGGCCAAGGCCTGCCGAGGCTGCGGGTTGTTCGAAAGAGATACCGCGGCCCTGGTACATAAAAGGCCTATGACGGAACACGACGATTTTAGTCAGTAAGAGTCTGACACTCCCTCACCGCTGCTAACCCACAGCGGGAGGGGTCATTTGATGATTTTACGTCGCTAAAAAAAAAAAAAAAAAGTAGTTCATATATTGCTAAACTACCTTCCATCTACGGTTTCGCCCGCATCCCGTGGGAACTATTTCCGATAAAAAGTAGCTTTTATATGTTATTTTTATATATAGGTATATACAACTTAAAACTAATACAGTCTTTTGGGTACATTACCTAGTGACAGCGATGAGGAGCAATTTTTTGATGCACTGTATTAGTTTTAAGTTGTATATATATATAAGTTTTTTTTTTCATTTAATGTAAATATTTTATGGAGTTAATTAAAATCAGTTTTGACAAACATATCTGCGTGTAATGAAGTAATATTTTTATATATGAGCTGTTTTATTTCCAAGTTTTATCAAAATACATCCAGTAGTTTTAGCGTGAAAGTGGAACAAATATTCATACATACAAAGTTTCGCGTTTATGATATTAGTATATAGCTAGTACCTAAGTACGTACGTATATTGTAAAATGGCTCCTACGCTCCCGAGGGATATTAACACTTAGTCAAGTGCCCAGTGTCGGAGGTAACTTTGAACGTTTTAGTTATCCTTGTATGGTCTTCAAGGTCAAAGGTCAGATGGTTTATCGAGACAGAATGTTAGTTTAACCGTAGGTGGTTTAATTTCGTTCTTATGTAGGTTTTGTTATGACGAGAATCGTAGAGAGTGTTCCACAGAAAATGAGCGAGACAATGCGAGACTCCTCATTGTGGGCGCACACAAAAGTTGAAATTTGGCGGACATTTTACAAATGCTTTAACCAATTCCTTATTGTTTGCTAGAGCGTACATTGTTTAGTGACCTAGTAAAAACATTTATGTGAATTACAGAGCCACACAGCGATGAAATCTCGCCTATAGCGTGAATAACGTGACGTACAAAGTATTTTGATCATCGTAGCAGATAACACAGGACTCGAGGCAAATAACGTTACCTATGTCCTTCGAGCTATTTTTTTACACGCTTTTTATTAGCTTCACCTGTATGTTTGTATGTTTGTATGTTTGTAGGTTTGTAACCGACTTCTTTGGGCGCGATTTTGACCCACTTTAAACGGCCAGATTTCGTTCAAACTTTGTAGATTTATTGAGGACCGATGACAATACACTAATTTTATAAAATTATTCCATTTTTAACCGACTTCCCAAAAAGGAGGAGGTTACACATACACATCGATTACTCCGAGGTTTATAGACCGATTTACGTGATTCTTTTTTTGTTCGACTCGGAATAGCTGCCAGTTGGTCCCATAGTCATCAGATCAGGATCTGATCATGGAAACCCTGAGAAATCGAGGGCAACCTTCAAAAGTTGTAGGCATACATAGGATAAAAACTTGACACTCAGGTGTACGCCTAAAAGCACTATTCAACTGTGAAGATTTGGAGCTGACCTGATGATGGAGACCAGAGAGGGTCGAGGGAACTCGACAACTGAATATGTAAACTACCTCGTGTTTGGGCTTAAATTATTTGTATTGACAAGACCTTTGCAACAGTGAAGGTTTGGAGCTGACCTGATGATGGAGACCAGAGAAAGTCGAGGGAACTCGACAACTGAATATGGAAACTACCTCGTGTTTGGGCTTAAATTATTTGTATTGACAAGACCTATGCAACAGTGAAGGTTGGGAGCTGACCTGATGATGGAGACCAGAGAAAGTCGAGGGAACTCGACAACTGAATATGTAAAATACCTCGTTTGGACTTACATTCTTTGTATTGATGAGAACTTCCCACTTGTATGGATAGTGACAACTATTCGTATCACTGAAAAGCTTTAAATAAAAAACTTTTTTACAAAAAAATTAAACCGGCTTCCCAAAACACTAAAAAGCAAAAAAAATACTAATTTTAGGTACATCGGCCTAGAAGTCGGTGGCAAAATTAACTTAGTAACATCCATTAGACACCGACTTGTAGGCTTTTCAATTTGTAAAATATGATTTTTGCTAATTTTTATAATTTTTATCTATAAGGTAAGAAAATTAATTAAAATTTTCTATAATTTTTCTCTACAGTCGATAAGGCAGGACTCGATGTTAATTTTTATTTCCAATAATTATCTTTAGCCGTTTTCTCTAATATTGACAAATTTTATACTAAAGAGAATTTTAATTCTACAAAACAAATAATAGTTTTAAAACAAACTAAAAACTAGAAAATAAATAATAGTTTAAAAAAACTAAAAAACACGCTTTTTATAGAAAACCGAACTAAAAAATAGAAAATAAATTTTAATGAATTTAAATTAAGAAAATAGTGTTAAAAATTTCAATGAATATAAATTAATAATAGTGTGAATACAAAAAAAAATATTTAAAAAAAGCGTGGGGTGCATGGTGTCAATAGTTATAAATATTTTATTGACAGATATGAGTAGAGTGATTTTCATTTCGATAATACCTTAAAAAGCACCCCACGCTTTTTTAAAATATTTTTTTTGTATTCACTCTATTATTAATTTATATTCATTGAAATTTTTAACACTATTTTCTTAATTTAAATTCATTAAAATTTATTTTCTATTTTTTAGTTCGGTTTTCTATAAAAAGCGTGTTTTTTAGTTTTTTTAAACTATTATTTTTCTTTTCAAATCTTTATATACGTATGAATCTGTTTAGGTAAAGTTTACGATGATCCTTTTCCACACTACAACGAAAATTATTTCATTGCGACATGGCGTAGCTTCCAGGAATGGAGAATTTTAATTAAGGAAAATATTTTACTGTGTCACGTCTTTTGCAATTTTAAAATTAAAATAACACAAACTGAAACAGTATTTAAAGCTCGCTGGTCAATGGAACGTCAGTTTTGTTGTTTTCACGATAATTTTGCGTTTGACATTTTGTAGTTTAATGAAATTCACGTGAAACGTAATCTACTATACGTAGGCAAACTTCACTCCCGAAATCCAATATGTCGGTACTGAGGTTTATTTAAAATCGTCAATATACCACGAACCAAGTTGCATATGTTTCATCTACAAAACAATATTGGAAATCGTCTTTAATGTTCTCTTAGGAGTGACAAAATAAATTCCTTTACCAAGAATATAGCCTAAAATGACTGTCGAATTCCTAAAAATATTTTTAAATTGGTATACAACAAAGATAAGGTTCAAAATACATAGCCACTTGTAGTGGGAGTCAATAATAACTATTCCGAGTAAAAAACATTCCATTTGAGATACTTGCACGTGTTGTTGCTAAATAAACAGAACCGCCTCGTGACTGGTTTTCTTTTAAAGCTTATATAAAATTTTCTTGTAATTTGACAAGGATTAGACATACTATTCTCCGTAATTTGATACGTAAGTAATTAAATTTTAAATGCTCAATTCTTTTGTACATCATTCTCGCTAGATATTTGCAATGTAATAAAAAAGTTTGCCTTCAAAATCCTAACAATACATTATATTTCCACGTGTCGATATCACTTATTACCAAAATTTATAGGTGCGAAATTGGGTCGGATAACATTACTAGCTGCCAAGTCACGTAACGTGTGACGTCATGGCTAGGGACTTACCCTTAGATAAGTAAACCAACCGTAGACGACATTACCCTTCCTTCACTCAAGGTACGAAAGCCCCGCTCATATTTGTATGTATGTAGAGGTACTTCTGTGCGCCATGTATGTTCTACTTCGTGTGTGTGCGTAACGATGTGATCAAAAATGCAAAGTAAGCTACGCATGGGTATTTGTAACGTAGTCTCGGTCCCCGACCGCCAAATTGCACACTTAAGCCTAAGTTCACTGGTATTATCGACGTATGTTTTTTTCAAACCACTCTTAACGTAGAAACTTGAAAGTGAAAATTTACAGTAAAAGTTGTTTTAAGAAAACGTACGTTTATGTTGTCGGGCCTTAGAGATTTGTACCTACTCAATGCGGCTCCGGTTGATTAAGTGATCAAAATGTTACCTTAAGAAAAGAATTTAGCTCAAAAAAGCCTGATCGGCAATCAGTCTCGTTGACTTTGAAAGACCAACATTCATTAAAGGTTACGTAGAATAACTATTCCAAGTTTATTGGGGCGTAAGTACCTAATCAGTTAACGTGATAAATAACAGTAATTGGCCTTGGTTAGGTAATCTGAAATTTTACTTAGAAGTACTGCTTGCGAGAGAAAAGTTTCTTGTACTTAAATTAATAATAACATTTTCGCTGATCGTTGGTATCAATAATTATTGAATTAAGTAGCTGAAAATTTGCCTTGATAGATATCGCGAAGTATGCGCGCACTGTATGTAAATTATTTGCCAAGCTACATAATGGTATCGGCTCTAATGATAAATCTACCTAATAGTTCTTTGAACGTAATATTCCTGATAGTAAATTAGATCGCAACCCTATTTGTCTATTATAATTAATTATCTAAAAATACCCTTCTGCCTGAAGAAAAGGATACCAAACACCAATTACTTGTACAGCGTGAAACAATTTTCTCGTCCTCTAATTAACCAAGCTTCTTTGTAAGACTAAACAAATTATGATTGACGTCGATATTAGGCGCTTGTTAAAATTTCAGCTTTCGCACTCAACATTAATTATTAATTACGATCCAGGTCGCTAAGTTAGACTCGTGGATCAATCACTCGTAAGGTTAAGCAACGCTTGGCGCGGTCGCTTCGTGGATGGGTCACTATCGTCATGACGAGTTCTTTTGTCCATGTTTCAGAAAGCTCGTTTAGTTGGTGGATCCCGACTGTCATTTTACCATATTTCACAGTCGTCAGAAGTTAGAAAGTCTGACAATTAACTGTACTGGTGACTGGGTTGAGGAGTTCAAATAGGCAGTCGCTCCATTAAAACACTGGTATTCAGCTGCATCAGAGACTGGAATTTGACCCCACCATATGTACCTAGTTATGGAAAGGCAATCAGATGATAGCTAACTCTGGTTTCCGACTTTATTACTTATCGACAATTCTCGGAATAGTTTATTAGGAAGGATTGCCTATGTCATGTTTGATAATAAGATGTCGAAGTATCTGATGTAAGAAACAAGATACACAACAGTACCTAATTAGTATCGTGTTTGCTGATAATGATAATATCTTATGATTTTTTCCTTACTGTTGTTGGTCGTACCTACATAGTAACCATGTCATAGTATTTTATTGCCATAAAAACTAGTCGGATTAAAACTAAGAATATTTGCAATTTAGTTATTTTAGAGGTATGAGTTTAACAGAGATTTCAAATGGAATATTTATCCCTTTTCAGTCAGTTTCACTAAAGCTGAATTATAGTGGAGTAAACTTACCAATAAAATAACTGACATCAATGAGAAGCGTCAACTTATAGCAGTTACAATTTGATTTGCTGAAGTAGACTTGCAATGCTGCCAACTCACTCACATTCACGCCAGCTCTGAAATATATTACAAACATTAAACATTCTTATTTAAAACAAAAGGCTTGTTATGAGCTCATAAGGAACAGAACTGCTTACTGGATTTGACGTTTTAATGTGTATAACCCCGACTTTATACTTGAAAGTTACTTCCGTGAAAATTACGTAAGTTATAAATACTTACTATAAGCAACTTATAAAGCGGTTTGACATTTGTAAAATCAGAAATCAACTACGTAAGCAACTTACATGATCAAAATTTAACGAGTCATATTAAGCTTGATCAAAGAAAATAATCTAAAATAACCGTCGTCTATGTTAAATTCTTTATTTAGTTTTTGTATAGTATAAATAAGTTTAGTTTCTTCGATACTAAAGATGAATCCAACTCATCCGCAAAGACGCTTATCAGATTAATGGCAAATAATACCTTAAGTAAAGTAAAAATAGAAATTACTTTATTTCTATAACAAAGGTCTTTATTTTGACGTCTTTTCTAAAGTCAAGTTTCTATTTTAATTAAAACTCCTAGTAGAAATACCACTGCTTTTTTTTAACAAGATTGAAAAAAGTGAAGTTTTTTTTTTTTTAAATATGATATAAAAAAGTTGTCTTTAAATGTCATAGCTTTTTGTTATTAGGTGTATCTACAAGAAGTTTATTTTTTATGTCAAAGGGATTTGTTTATATTTGTAAAGGTCGACCTTACCTTAATATAGCTTGGGGAATAATTTTCTTATCCACGGTTTTGGAATAAGATATAATATACTTCTAAATAATGTATCTTTGCCGCGACTTATTACGTTTGATGAAATTTGAATTTGCTACAAGTTTCTTGGGGGAAGCCAACGTTCAGCAATATGATGATGGTAACAGCCATGGAGTTTTAGTGTGAAAGAGTACCAAACATTCAGTTCTGCAAACTATATTTTGTAGATATACTGTGATCAAGGCTTGATGAACCAAAACATACTTATTTTTAACAAACTTCGAAACAAAACTCCAAAGACTACAGACAAATAGAGGCCAAATAAAACTATCTACCTACCTAAACTTTTAGTGAAGTTAAAAGTAAACAGTTCACACTAAACGGTTCATTATTTCTCTTTCTAAAAGCCTCTTATCATTGCCCTATACAGAACTTTGAGATCTTGAACAAAAGCGTTTGCTGAATAAGAATATTTTTTCTCATTTTGTTTTTAGTTGTCAGATCAACCTTATTTCTGGAAGTCTGGTTCCTAGGATCTTGTTGCTAGGTGACAGATCAGATTTCCAAAATATTTTTATATCCAGTATAGTTTTAAGGACTCGTGTATTTCTCGCGCCCTTACAGCGCTTTCAAACTAACGGATTTTCCACGAGGCAACGCTCGGCTACAAATTGAGCGTATGGGCGTAGACACTTATAAAGCCACTGTCATTTATGCTTTAAAAAACGGCGTATTCTCTTGCACTCGTAGTGGATCCAAAAACCAACTCTTACGTCTGTATAAAATTCTAATGTAAAGTCATTCTTAGCCCTTTAGAAAAATGTATTTATGTAAAAAGATTCACCAGATTTTTCACGCCGATATTTCTGGAAGTTTATTCTTCTAGAAAATTACAATCCGAACCATGACATGATTTTACATGAAATATAACATTCAGTCTTTACATGTTCCAAATTGGATATGTTCACGTTATGATTACGTTCAAATTTACTTTCCTTTGTAACAGAGTATTATAAAAACAGATATTTGATACACAACTCCCACGGGTTTTAGAAATTCATGGGATTTTGCAAGATCAAAAGTTCACAGATTTTGATGTGTTATGGGAAATCACAAAGGGTGGTTTGGATAAGTTGGTAAGGTAATGTATTACCTTTTATGTAGATCAGGCCATGGCATTAACCCGTTGTATGCGGTTCAAAAACGTAAAGGTTTTGAAGCTTTCGCGAGTTGGGCACTTGTGTGTTTTATTTACTGGACACACACAACAAGAAAAAGGTATCGTACCTTTCCAGTAAGACCTCGCAAGTAAGTCCCGGCAAAGTGTACAAATATGAACCTTGCACTAGCACATAATATAGCACTTATAGTTCGGCCATTCAGAGAATGCGTTCCTGACACGTCGCGATTGAACTGACGACGTAACTTTGCAATGGCGTTGCAGTTACGATAAAAATATTTTTGCTGGTTGTTTACCGTTTTAACAATTGAGGAGCATTAAAACAACATTATTATATCAATAATCAATGAATGTTATTACGTCGTCAGTTCAATCGCGACGTGTCAGGAACGCATTCTCTGAATGGCCGAACTATAATATTTTATAATTTTATCTTATTCCCAAATTGCTTCAGTTTAGCCGTTTTGCAATGAAATATTGCAGCCTCTTTATTTTACAAAGCACCTACACATTATGTTAACAATTTTAAGGCAGTATGTCTTTCAAAGTTAGTCAAATGCGACCGGTAACATGAATACGGTATTTGAGTAATGGCAAAGATGGTAATGGGTTGTTTTATTGAATTTCAAAATTTCTAAAACGTTTCCCGCAAAATTTAAGCTCATCAAGAGTCGAACGGCAATTACTGTAGAAGCATAAATTTAAAAGTTTTGTAGGCTTTTGTTGGAAATTGAATTACCTAATATTAATAGAGTTTTCGGTCGGTAGTCTCACAAATCTATTGTAGGGAATTTATTTGTAAAGATTCGTAGTTAGTTTCTGTTATAATTGATTTTAAGGTTTTACTATTACCCAGGTTCATTCAATGGTTGGTACTTTAAATAAGTAATTTAACTGCAAACTGTTTTCTGTTAGAAAAGTAAATGAAAGTATGTAGAAAGCCTAATTTAATATACGAGAGCCTCATTTTCTGAAAATTTATGGATCCTGGTATCTCCCGGTAGGCTTTAAAAATAGTATAAAGCTTGAGAATTTCCTGTTATCAAATAAATAATTACCTATATAATACAACATTTTA
This sequence comes from Helicoverpa zea, assembly GCF_022581195.2. Classification (NCBI taxonomy): domain Eukaryota; kingdom Metazoa; phylum Arthropoda; class Insecta; order Lepidoptera; family Noctuidae; genus Helicoverpa; species Helicoverpa zea. The sequence continues at coordinate 624,999 of NC_061456.1, read as the reverse complement.
TTTAACAAAGATGTTTGTTAGACATTAAATACTCACAAAATATATACATGAATCGATAAACCAAACGAAATAGGTCATCTTAATTGCTAGTAAACTTTTATAAAAACAATAATAATAGTAGATAAGGCCCCGCAGGGCATCTGAGGCGGATGACGGGGAGTAGCGACCCCGCGGGGCTATATATCCGAGTGCTCCAGGGAGAGTATACTGTCCCCCACCTCCGGCTTGCCGGAGTGAAGCATGACGGGGGATAGGTCTCCCGCCTCTTGGCTTGCCTTCATCGGCCGGTCAGAGTGGAGTCGCTAGAGCAGGGTTAGCAGCCCACTCCGAGGGTAGGTACCTCGTGGTAAGTGGCGAGTGGGCCGGTGATGCTGGACCCACAGGGAGCGCGTGATCTGCGTTTAAAGTCCGCCGAGGTATCCTCACCCTTCAGCCGCTCATGTACCTGTTGCCCTCTTGTTGCTATTCAGTGACTGATTCCCGAGGGCCCAGTAAGTGAGTTGGCGAGTCTCCACCTGCCATTTTTACGTGTGCAAACATTGTTATCGGCAGGTGCCATAGTTCCCATAGTCTTCCCATTCCTAGTCCACTAACATCCCATCACAATAGCCCAAGTAGTTTTCCTCCATAGTTAGCAATAGTTTAGCACAGAACCGGGGATTGTCCTTGGGTACATTTCTATAGTGTATACGGGGATAATCGTCGGTTTTGTGTCGCCATTTCATTAAAGTTGTCTCAAAAGGGCTTCAGCGTGTTGGCTTCGGCCCCACGTTCGCCTCCCAAAAATCCGGGACTCTATAGTCCCGAGGTCAGGTAGAGACATACAAGTAGATAAGTATTACTTTAATTATAACTCTTTCATTAGGTGCTAATAAAACAGTGAACGAATAAGAATGGATGTAGCAAGTACATAAGTCTCAGGAATGGCCTAAAAATAATCACCTCTGTAAGAACACTTATTCCGTTTACATAAACATGTTTCTAAGTCCTGTAAGCTATGTTAGGTTTACAAAGAAGAGACATTGAAACGTGGCAATACTAGTAACGTGGCCCCATTGGCAATTGAGTCCTGAAGCTGAAGCATTAGAGTATGCTTCAGCTTCAGGACTCAATTGCCAACAGAACAATGGAATCATCCATGCTTGTTGTAAATAATGAGTACTCAGAAGAACCATTGTAGATGTATAAATTCCGATGAAAACCCTCATTAGACCAATGAACAAGGCAAACCTTATACTACGTAGTAAGTAAATAGGTACTTCAAACAAACAAAAATAATTAATCTCCCTTCCTTTTTAAGTAGGCTTTTCATTTTAATTAAGCAATAAAGTTTTATTTTTATACTTTTGAAATTCAAGCCGGCTCTATTATGCAAAAGTGATTCAAACTTGATCGAATACGACCTTCCGCCCACAATTAAAAGTTTTATTTTTTTTTCAAAACTCCAATTTATAAAGCTTCAGTGCTTCTTTCTTTCGATAACAATAACACCAAGGATATTTAAACCAATTAAAATACATATATATTTTTTTTGTTTAAAATTATACAAAACTCAACATAAGTCGAAACTTCCCTGATTTGATGAAACTCAGCAAAATTGTTTCTATCTTTAAATCAGGCTGTAAGAAAAACCCTTCTAACTACAGACCTATTTCAATCCTTCCAGCCTTTAGCAAAATCTTCGAAAGGATCATGCTCGATCAGATGTTAAGACATTTTAATTTAAACAACATATTTCATGACCATCAGTACGGCTTTACAAAGGGTAAGTTTACCACTGACGCAAGTGCAAGATTGATCACCCAAATCTTAAACGCCTGGGAAGATTCGCGGGATGCTGTGGGCATTTTCTGCGACCTTTCTAAGGCGTTCGATTGCGTTGACCATGACACTCTCATTTATAAGCTGAACCACTACGGAATTCGTAGTAAAGCTCTCGCGCTCGTCCTTTCTTATCTGTCAAACAGACAGCAAGTAGTGGACGTAAGTGGCTCAACTTCATCTGGGTCATTAGTAAAAATGGGCGTGCCGCAGGGCTCAATTTTAGGTCCCTTTTTATTCTTAGCTTATATAAATGATCTCCCGTATATGATGTCTGTGATCTCTGATATTATTTTATTTGCTGATGACACTTCCCTTGTCTTCAAAATTAACAGAAAGGAATCTAGTCCCATAGACGTAAACGATAGCTTGGTTACTCTGAGCAAGTGGTTTGCCGCGGATAACTTGCTTCTTAATTCTTCCAAAACGAAATGCATTAAATTCTCTTTACCTAATGTAACACCAGTAGGGCTCAATATCGTTCTGGACGATAATAAATTAGAGGTTATTAGTCAAACCGTCTTCCTGGGCATCACCATTGACTCTAAACTGCAATGCGGTGCCCACATCTCAGCACAGTCAAAAAGGCTGAGTTCCGCAGCTTATGCAGTCAGAAAAATAAGACAGATTACTGACGTTGCTACTGCTAGGCTCGTGTATTTCGCTTACTTCCATGGTATTATGTCCTATGGTATTTTACTGTGGGGGGCAGCGGCTGACGTAAATTCAATCTTCGTTCTCCAGAAAAGGGCAGTTCGTGCAATTTATGGCCTCGGCCCTCGCGAGTCACTAAGAGAATTATTTAAAGAAATTGACGTACTTACACTACCTTCTCTTTATATTCTAGAAAATATCATGTTCGTACGTAAAAACTTAAATCAATTTATTGTTAAAAGTGATATACATTAAATTAATACAAGAAACAAGCACAAGCTAGTAGTTCCGAGATTCAGATTAACGAAATCAAATAAATAGTTTTTATTGAATTGTGTCCGTTTTTACAACAAGCTGCCTAAGTGTGTAACCGATCTCACGGATATAAAATTTAAGAACACAGTAAAATCCAACCTAATTATAAAAGCTTATTATAAAATTCAAGACTTTGTTGACGATAAAGATATATGGCGATAACTAATCACTCCATGTGCGGCTTCCCTGGCAATTAAACGACTTTTTCTTTTCCCTTTTGCATTGTATAGATTTACAGTTTAATTTTTTTGCATTGTGTAATTTTGTGAGCTTATTATTGTTATGTAATAGACTGTTTGTACTGTGACTGTATTACTTTTTAAAAAGAGTGTCTATGGAGTTTCTTGCCGGCTCTTCTCCATGAGACCAACTTTTTGGAACCGTGCAACTAATGTGACGTTTCATAGGTGCCTGCAAAGGCCTATGTGAAATAAAAAGATTTTGATTTTGAAACTTCTCGAAGTTTTAAAGCGAAATATTGTTGTTTGATTCTGTTAATAACTCCTACAACTCTAGGCATGACATTAATACTAGCAAACTCATTAAAAATCTATAATTTGTTGAAAAAGCCCCCTCGCATTGCAAACCTTTAACCCCTTGTATCCGGTGCGTACGCGAGACATAATTGATTTCTATTGTTCTCTAATTAGCGGCATTCAAGAGGTACTTAGTTTGATCATACTTGTAATTATGTAAATGTATGTAAAAATCTATCTCACGTTCCGAAAAATATGAACCGCTGTGCAAAAAGGATATTTTTCACTTGCCACGGGCCAGCTAAAATATTTACATAATTAGTTATGTATTCAAAAAAACTTTGTTTTCGGATGCCAAAAGGAGATAAAAACTGTTTCTTTTGACTAGTCTAAAAAGAGTCAAACAAGCTGAAAAAAACTGTGGGTATTTAAATGAGTTAAAAGTAAAAAAAAAAAACTTTTTAGTTCAACATCACTCATAGAGCTTCTAGTTTTTATTTTGTCCGTTTAAATGATTGTATACTATACCTACATTTTAGGTAGAAGTGGTCCTATTGGCAATCAATCTTTTTAGTCAAATGTGCAAAATAATAGTACAACTATTAACAGGCGTTAGTCCTGTTCTTGAGAAATAAAGTAACCTGTGAAGATGCTCACCCATACTTAATTCGATAGTAAGCCAAACCTTTTATCTATTAAGACCGTGAGCATGCTAAATGAACATGAACATTTACTTACACTAAATTACACATCTAAACTATTCTACACAGACTAGCAAAGTATGCTTACTTAAGGGTTAGTGCATTTATAGCCTTACCGCCACTATGCCACTATGATATATAAACACATTAGGCTAATTACAGACCACATGCCAAAAAATATCCACGAGAATGAGCGATACCCAAGAATATACGTAATATTCAGACGATAGCAGTTGATTTGAACACTTTACTCAGCTCTTCGCCATATGTGCGCCAACCTTAAGATTACTCACGTGACTTCAGGCGGGTAGTCGGCGGGGAGGAAGGGCGTCAAGTCGCTGGTAACACTATACTTCTTGTCTCGACACTCCATGTAACAGAGTGGAGAGCACTCCATTTCTTTTCTGGATTTATGAACTGTGAACACAAACATTTGTCATTTGTTATTTTTCTTTGGGTCCTGTATGTCGCAAAATAAAATGATACAAAATTTTCTTGTTGAATAGATGCGCCTAATGACTTTGGAATATATATATATGTTTCTGCTGTTTTTGTAAGAAATCATGAAAAAAAAAACGAACAATGTTTTCGTGTCAACGACAGCTGCCAAAGATCGTTTGTTTTTATTGAATGAATAGTGTCGATGTATGTAATTCTCTTACATTTATTTAATGAAATCAATAATTTTGAGAAATTAGTTTTAAGCTGTCGCATCAATAGTTTGTCATTTTAATTAATATTAAAATCAATTAATTTATAATTGATAAATTGAGCAGTCTTGAAATACATTGTTATAATTAATGCAATATTATTAATAGGGGTAATTAAGTTTGTCCCAAGAGTGGGTCGATGTTCGAATTAATTAGAATGAAAATGTTGATGTTTATAGTTGGCTTTCCAGTAACAGTTTTCGTAATAAGCTGCTTATAATGGTAGTTTCTTGTAACCCCCGAGCATCTACCATAATAGAGTAGGTTTAGGTACATTTAACATAATATGTCTGAGTACGTTTTTTCAATATGCTTAAAATAGAACCAGCCATTTTTTTGTAAGGATAATGAATGCAAAGACAAAAACTATATTTTATGTTGTAAATAAATAGGTCAATAGACTATTCACACATTTAGTTCTGTAAGACATTTGCCTATTTATTATTCAGACCTAAAAACGAAAGTTTTTCCAAGTAGGTTAATTCTAAGATATTCAGTTTCGTCATTTGAGCAAAGATTATTTTATCTCGATAGCCAATTCCTTAGCGAATCCTTTGAAATTCTTGAGCTCAAAGGAATATTTAAAAAATGTTTGATGAATTCTAAGGATTCAATAACGACGCTTATTTTTTGGAAAATTTATTAAAGTTATCTTCTTTCTTTAAGTAACAAATTGTCAAAAAAGACCTGAAGACAGTTGTAGCATTTTTTAAGTTTTAAAAGTAAGTAGTACCTAGTACGGGTAAAACATGGTGCTCAGCTAGTTAAGAATAAAATAAACTTTGCACATAAAATTGTTCCTATTCGCACACCTATCACGTTTGTCGTAATAAATGATTTTATTCTTCTAAAATAGAAAGTTTTCAAGTCCACTATACCTTTGTTGGGATAAAGCCAAGAAGATAGAAGCTTTGCCAAAAGTGCAGTCACTTTACTAACACCTACTGAGAGCTTGATCATATTTTATGGTACAGATACTTTTTAGGTTTAAATTTTTTAGCCATTTCTTCAGTAAACCGTACATGATGTAGTACAATTATTAACTAGGTTCTAGTTTAATTTATTTTATTTATATGAAGTTTTAGTAAGTATAGGAACATAATTTTAATCAAACTTGTTCTTCAAAATGGCGTACAAAATAAGAAGTAACAAAAAGTATAAATTTTAATCAAAAAAGCAATATAACACACGCAATGTTATAGTATATTTCGAAGAAGCTATAAAAGTATAATATCAGGCAAAATATTGTCTAGACAAACGATTACGGAGATAATCTAATGAAATATTATGTACGAAAGTGAAATAATGTGTGAATAATATGCTTCATATTTCAACGTATTACAGAAGCGTAGAATTCAGTTAAAGATCTCTTTATCTTGATGCTAGCTCCCGCCCACAGTTTCACCCGCGACCCGAGAAAACGATTGTTTTGGCGCATGTCATGTATGAAAAGTAGCTATATCTGTAGTATATTTTGGTAGATAAGCTGTATTACTGTCAACTGTCATAAAAATTCAATTGTTTTTGTGTGGATGAGGCTCAAACATCCGTACATACAAACATTTGCGTTAATAAATTAGTAGGATAGTAGTATTGTATCATGAACGAGCTGTTTTCTGCGAATTCATCATTAATAGCATTAAAAAAATATTTGGCTTTCAGTAAAAGTTTAATGAAACCTACTGACTAACTAACAGTCTTTCTGATCTGTCTAATTTTTAATTTTATTTTAAATCAATCAAATCAAATCAAATCAAAAGTCATTTATTCAAACTTGGCTGCAAAACAGCACTTTTCGAACGTCAAAAAAAAAAAAAAATTACAAAAGACAGCCCCCAAAACGCCCACCCTTCACCACTTCCTATGTGTTTTTGCTGGGAAGAAGAAGTGGCGCAACAAACTCCCCAGCAACACATGTCTGTCTGTTCGGTTAGAAGAACCTTAAACATTGTTTGATATGTACATTTGTATACAATTTAATTTGTATATTACAAAAGAGGACAATACAGTAAAAATAATGTATACACCACATGCTAGCTAGCACTCACCCTACATACCTTAACTAACTCAAGCATTGAATATGTTTGATGAACAGAAAATTATAGCCTCCAAATATTTACACTTAATAGAATATCAGGGAGTGCCCACCTACATGTGCTATTCTTTTGTAAACTAGTAAATTAGACCGCTCAGCCAGAACATATGTAAAATAAAAAGAGTTTACAAATAAAAACAAAAAAACTAATAGATAGTCAGTAAGACGACCTGGCACCACAAGCAGCACCCGTTCACGAGCATAACGCGAGGATCAGCCATCGCCCCCCTCGCACATTTTTGAGGGAGAGAGGCAACCCGACCGCCGACGCTACCGCAAGCAGTGCCGTCTAAGGGAGCATGACGTACTCACTGCTACACAACTCAATATCAAGATTAAATTATCAGTTCCCGCTAAGTAGTATTATTTACTAAAATCCAAAACAGAAAATTAATACAAAGAATGTATCTTGTCAATAATGTAAAAACATTAAAAAATAATAATTAAATAATAAATCAAAATAAAATAAATGTCATTGAGTCAAGAGATTGAATGGGAGAAATTTAAATTATCTAAATAATATAGCTAATATAGCTGTCTTGCGTTCATCATGGCGACCAACTATTTTTATCATTCAAATAATCATTGATGGTGTAATATGCCTTTTTTATAAGAACAGCCTTAATTTGTTCTTTGAATTTATTAAACGGCAGTTCTTGTAAGGTCAAAGGAAGCTTATTATAAAAACGAATACCTAAACCCAGAAATGTGTCATGCACTTTATGAAGCCGGTGATAGGGTACACACAGTTTATGCTTATTTCTAGTATTAATGCTATGGACTTCACTTTTTTTGGTATATAAATGTAGGTTCTGTCTAATATACATAATGTTGGCAAAGATGAACTGTGATGCTACAGTGAGAATACCAATTTCTTTAAACAACTCTCTGAGGGAAGTTCTGGTACCTAACTTGTATATAGCACGAATAGCACGATTTTGTATAATAAATATATTCACATGACATGACGCAGTGAAAATAGCTGAAATACACTAATCGCGCAGTGTCGACGTCAGTGAACTGTCTAACTTTTCTGACGGCATAGGCAGCAGAACTAAGCCTTCCCGCGAGGCTAGAAATATGTGAACCCCACTGAAGTTTTGTATTATTTAAGCCTTTATTGACAGGCAAACAATAATTTAAATACCTAAAAGATATATACAGGACCAGCTACATGAAATGTTCTGGAACTTTGTTACAGACACACCTTGAGGCTACCAAATTAATAGCATTGTATATCCACGTGCTCTATGTTTGTAAGTTAAGGAATACACACAACAACTTAATTTACATACAATTTAGGGACTAAGCAACCTCGGATAATATTGTTTGTTTATTTTCGACAGGCAAAAGGCCAAAGTTTTTTACTGTCACAGAAAAGGTAAAAGCACTGATTATAAACTTGGCTTCATGCAAATACATTCTAACTTATTCGTTGTTTTATTTGGGTTGTATAATTTTGCAACTTTCTATTGCATACCGGGTGACGTAGGGAATAGGCCTACCCGACCTCATATGGTTATATTTTTTTGTATGTACATCTTTCTCACAAATCTTTTTAAAGAAATGGATTCGAGAAAACTGTGTGAAATCCGGGCAATCCATTTTGAATTTACAATATAGTTTCTTGGAATTTTTTTTCGAAAGAGTTACCGGGACACTACTGGTACACAAAGAGCTTCAGAAGAAACAAAGATGAATATTCAAAATAATAAAAAGATGGGTAAGTAAAAGTCTGATGCTCCTAAGAGGTTATCTGATGATTTCCCATCTCTAAAAAAATGAAAAATAAGAAACTAAGGAAAACAACATCGATCAACTGAAAACTGAAGTTTGATAGATTGCTTACAGCCCGTACTACAGTCACAATAGACAATCAACGAGGCAAATCATAAATGATAACAATCATGCCTCTGTAATTGAGACAGCCTATATCAATATTATTATTGTATACCATTCTGCGTTGCTATTTCAGTGAACTGGTAACTATTTCACAGTAGTACTAAACTATTGTGAATTAGTCATTTCATGTCAGTTACTATGAATTACTTGTTTAGCTTTATTTGAATAGATCAAAGCTTATCGGGACAATAATTATGAAACATGTTAGTTATAATTGCAATCTATTGTAAAAAAAAAAATCTATTGTAAATAGCGGAATCATCAAGATTAAAATTCATATTTAAAAATGTAGCATAGAATTTATGAAACAGAGGTTATAGCCAAATTGATATGACTTTTGCAAAGACCTCTGTATTTAAATTACAAGGAAATACGCTGAATTACATAATGATAAGGCAGCCATTTACCTATTATATAACATATTATCTATGCGTGTAACAGCTTACCACAAGCAAACATTTGTACTGTATCTACAACAGCGACTAATTGGAAGATTTAAAAGATTCCCTTAATCCTCACCCTCTCCCACCTTAGAACCGTGACCACAAATGTAAATACAAGCAAATTATTTGTCTTATTTACCTGTTACATTGTTCAAACAAGCCATGTCTTCAAAATCACAGATCCGGGTTGACTTCTCTAGAACATATATATATATATACGTAAATTACAATTTAATTAAATAGAAATTGACATCACGTGCGTGTGTTCGTATTTCGACTCCTTGTAATTGCTCTGGTTTTTTCCACAGGAAAAAAGTCATTTTCCCACAGTAAAGCATTGTCAAAAAATCAGGACGTTGAAATTCATATGAGACAAAAGGAAGAAATAAGAATGAATTATCCGACAGCTATAACATGAGAGAAGTACCAATTTACCTCATATAAGACAATCAATTTCCTAGAAACTAATGAAATTCCAATAAGGAATTAATTAGTAATTACGTATACGTGCTGACCTCTGGGATACTTATACGGCACACATTTACAGGCGTCCATATAGTTCTTCATTCTGCATTCCGTGACACAAGTCTCATAGCTGTACCGATTGGTATGGCTGAGGACCACCTCATCATGGAACCAACAGCCCCTATTCTCTGGTTCTACTCTTCGGACATTGGAGTCACTTTGGAAGACCATGGGTTCCACCTTGATGTCCACTGATTCTCCGAAGGTTATGTATCTGTAGTCTATTGTGGTTTCTGGGTAGTCGTTTGGGTCACTCAGTAATACCTGAAACGGTTTCATTAATACTAGCAGTGCTTTCAGACCAACAAAATTTTCGCGAAATTTCTTCAGGTTAATAGAACGACCGTCGATAGAAGGTGAAAATGTATGACAAGTTTATGTGTATCGCATAACAACTGATCGAAAAATGCGCTGGTGTGAAAGCACAGTTATAATTTATTGTTGAAAGACCGCTGACAAGACATGAAGTTTGCCAGATTTTGAACGGTGCAATGGAATAAAAAAAAATAAAACAAACTCAGTTTCGATAAATATAAGGAATTGGCTAAAGACCATGAAGATAACAGGAAAACTGCAGAGATTACGTCGCTTCAACTCAAGCAAAAAATACGCAGGAAATGAAGTCCTTTGAACCCTTTTTCTGTGTATGGGATGTTTCCGATTCATGTCTTTGACCTTAAGATTTCTTATTGCATGTTTAACACACAGATTTATTAAGCTTTGATTTTTTTTTCCGTTTGATAGTCATGCGGAATAGAAATATTTGCTAAGCCATTCACAGTTCAAAATCACTGTTAATCTTGCAAATCCAAAACGGACCTCAAACACTATTAGAGGTCCTAAAATGATGCAAAGACCTTATCGTGTTCCGAAATGTGGCAGAAACTAGTGTAATCACTCGCTCAAGTTCATTTCGGGTTCATAATGAAGTTAGGCCGGGTTGGGGTCGCCTCGTTACTCCTTTACCACATTTGTGCTTAACTATTTCATGTTATATCATCTCTTACGAAATAGCATATGGTACTACATATTGAGAGCTATTGATTATTTAATTTAAACTGTAGATATGTTATTAATACTATGTAGGTATAGATTAGTTATTTCTCGTTATTGATTTTACTGTTCGTGTAAAGGTTTACCTATAAGTATCATCATGTATTCTTTCGGGAAATTCTCTCTCAACTACGCGGATTCGTACATTTTATGCTTCAAGCTTCAACTGTATAATACTAGTAAATATGCTGGGTAAACAATAATTTACGGTAATTGTATAAAAAACGAGTTTCTATCCGAGGAATATTAATTAACTTTAATACCTAGGATTATAATGAAACCTATTTACGTTGAAGTTGCCAGTGTAACATAACGCCGGCTTAAATGAATTATTATTATTTGGCTAGACGAAATATTTACGTTATTATTCCTTGTTTATTTGAGCTGAAAAACATTTTAGGAAGAACACTCACTGGCCTTCACAATTTTTCAACACGCCGATTTTTGGGATAAATTGCTTTTAAAGCCTTTTAAACGTGATTGTTAAAAGCTTTGAAAGTAAATTATGGCAAATTGTTTTATGAGACTCATTTTATGTACACAAGGTTATTTACAAAGTAAAAAAATATATGTAAGAACTACGCCAGTTTCAGGCTTCGGGCTATTACTCAGCATTCGTTACACAGCAAACGAAACAGTCGGCCGATAGTTGATCCGAAAGTTGGAATTTTATTTTTAAAGAAAATCGTGAATTTAATCAAAGTTTTCAGATGGTTTGATACTTAGTAAAATACTTAACCCACCAAAAACATTAAATGTAAAAAAAAGCCAATCCTCTACGCAATTCCTCCACCGTAAAAAGTTTTGAGATCGCATAGAAGCGAAGTCCTGTTCAACTTTATTTGTAATAATAAATCAATATTTTGTGACAATATCAATAGTTTCGTTCACTTTACAATAATATTGTAAAGTTGGTTTGATTTAGACCAGGACAACGCCATCTATCGAGCGAGCATGCAGTATTTATCGCACTGCATTAATATGAAAGATTTTATCATTATTCATTTCATTTAAACCTAGCTTTTTTATTCATACGTATGTATATTTAATCTATACTAATATTATAAAGAGGAAAACTTTGTTTGTTTGTTTGTTTGTTTGGTTGTAATGAATAGGCTCAAAAACTACTGGACCGTTTTTAAAAATTCTTTCACCATTTAAAAGCTACATTATCCACGAGTAACATAGGCTATATTTTATCCCGGTACGGGCAGTAGTTACCACGGGATGCGGGTGAAACCGCGTGAAAACGGCTAGTACATAATAACAATACACCACACTACGTAACAATAAAACAAATAGTAACATTTTGTACATAAATAAATAACAAAGTTATCAATGCAGTCAAAATTCATACACAATGTTCTTGAAAAACCGCAAATATAAATTTGTTACCAATTTTTTTATTAAGTTTTAAGGTTTTTATAATTTTCCCTTTATATGTAGCTAATTACCTATCTTGGTGCCAAATTTGAAGGTTCTAAGTTTGCTAGAAGTACCTTAGACTTTTGATGATCGGTCAGTGAGTGAGTCAGTGACAAAATGGTGTAACTTTGATCGCTCATAACTCGTAAACTATTTATTCAAATGTCTTGTAATTTTGAGACTGAGCTTGTTCTAATACTTACTCTTGGTCGTCGAAAACTTAAATTCCTAGCTTTGTTCATATGGAAGATACAGAGGGCTGAAATAGCCGCGAAACGCTTCGAGAAAAGATGGTACGGCCGTGCCCGCTTTGCTCGAGTCTTGGCTGGGGCACTGCCGTGCCCTCAGATCTTTGTAATGTACGTACTACCATCTTCATCATGATTTATGAGCCCAAACAAACTATTGCCCGATTAAAAGTTTGTAGTGTGCGGAGTCTGTTTAGAAACTAGAGACTGTAAATCCAAGAATTGACTGTACAAACAGCTTTCTGATTGAGTTACTGATGTACATGTGTACTATTGAACCATCATACGTATTTACATTGAGGTAAAAGGCTGTTACTTCCTAGAAGATATTCTATCTGTTTTCAGGGAAACATGAAGGAAAGATTATTTGCTTATTTTTGTATTTGTATGAATATGGGCAGAAGTTATTTGATAACGTATTAATAATTCTTTAACATAATATTATGGAATCACAGCGTAATTACACAAAATGCTATTCGATTTCCCGCGGTTTCACTCACGTCCAGTAACGGGATAAAATATAGCCTTAGTTACTCAGGAAGAGTGTAGCTTTCTGACAGTGAAAGAAGTGAATAGTATCGATGCCTTCAGGGTATAAACAAACAAGTAAAAAAATCCCTCTTTGTTACATGTAGATAGATAGATAGATAGATAGATATTCTTTATTAGGTACACCAATGTTACATTTTGTAGTTGTACATGTTAGTTTTTTTATGTATTAGTATAGATAATTGATGTTGTCTATCTATTAATTAAATTGTTAATAATTAATGATATGAAGTGAAGCGTTAATATTTACCTATTAATTAGATTAGAATTAGCTAAGTAAATAGGCTATTATGGCTGGCGCAAAGCACATCTCAGTGTTAGCTAATATATACTATCAATGCTATCATATTATGTAATCAAATCTAAGTCTCAAGTAGCTTTTTCAGCTCATGAAATCTATTCAACAAGTAATTAGTCCTATTAAGGGTAGATATTGCTTATGAATGCAGTAATAAAATTTCAAATCTATACTAATAATGTTAAAAAAACTGAAGAGTTGGTTAGTTTTTTTTTTGCTTGATCGCAATATCCTGAAATGCAGGTCCGATTTGAAATAATATTTCAGTTTTCGATAGTCCATTTTATTGAAAGAAGGCTACAAGCTAATTTTAAACTAGGCACGTTATATAGTTCTCTCAAAACGCTGGTGAAACTCTTAGTAAAAGCTAGTTCTTCGAACTAATTCTAATATGTAAATAGGAAATAGTTGATATAGGAAGAGCAAAAGGACACAAGATATTGTCAAGTAAATGGGTATTTTGTATAAAAGAAAATGGTACTTACAAAGCAAGACTTGTAGCAAGAGGCTTCGAACAGCAAAGCATTGACTATCAAGAAATATATAGTCCAGTAGTAAGTCAATCAGCAATAAAATCATTAATAGCAATTGCTGCTTCAAAGGAATATGAAATGATAACTTTTGATGTGAAAACAGCATTTTTGTATGGCGAGTTAAAGGAAGACATATTTATGTATATTCCTGAAGGATATGAAAGACAGCCTAATAAAATTTGTCATTTAAAGAAAGGACTATATGGGCTAAAACAGGCACCAATGACATGGAATAAAAGATTTACAGAAACTTTAAGGAAACTTGGACTGAGAGCTTCAAAGTCGGATCAGTGTGTGTTTTTTAATGAAGACAAAACTATAATATTGGCTATATATGTTGATGACGGTTTGGCCATATCAGAAGACAAGGAAAAGTTATTACAGATCTTGCATCAATTGGAAAAAGAATTTATCTTAAAAACATATGAACAACCTCAAAATTATATAGGTTTTGAAATAAAAAGATCAGAACAAGGCATTTTGTTGCATCAGCAGAATTATACAGAAAAATTACTTAGAAAATATAATATGTATGATTCCAAAGCTGCAGATACTCCATGCATTGTGGGAAAGGAAAATGAATCTAAGGTGGCTACGTCAAATTTCCCATACAGAGAACTAGTTGGTGGATTATTGTATTTGTCAACCAGGTCAAGACCAGATATCAGTCAAGCTGTGAATGAAGCAAGTAAAAAGGTAGAAAATCCATCAAGGCAAGACATATTAGCAGTAAAGAAGGTGTTGAAGTACTTGAATGGAACGAGAGATAAAGGGATTTTGTATAATGCTGGGAAAGATATTACAAGATTGAGACAAACTCCATAACATTGGCCTTGACCTAAACATTTCCAAATGCGAACTATTTATATCTGACACAACCGACAGACAGACGACACTCCAAAATTTTAACGCAGTAGCCGATGGCATAAAAATAATAGACAAAAGTTCTCTTTGCCTCCTGGGGTCACCAGTACTAGAAGAGTCATTTTCGGATTTTATTGAGAACAAAATTCAAAATTTCAATGATATTTCGGAAAGGTTATTCAAAATTAATATACATTCAGCCATCACCATCCTACGATACTGCTGCTTTGGCCCCAAATTAACCTACATCTTGCGTGCTTCTCATTTATGGAAGCACATCAACCTTTTGGATCAAATTGATAAAATAATTCGACACACACTTTCATCAATTTTAAATGTGGCCTTGGACGACAAAGCTTGGTCTCAAGCTACACTTCCCATCCGTATGGGAGGGCTTGGCGTCCGCAAAATTTCCAGTATTAGTTTACCGGCATTTATTTCCTCCGTCCATGGCACTGACAAATTGATCAGGAAAATCCTACCTATTACACTGATCAATTTTGAGGTGCCATGCCTGGCGGAGGCTATTAATGCCTGGAAAGTCACATGCCCGAATACCGATCTACCCGCCAACCCATCCTCCCAGAGACAGTGGGATGAGCCGCTCTGCAGAGTAATACGGAAAAATCTCATTGATACGTCAATTACTTCTGCGGAGCGAGCACGCCTACTGGCTGTGGGTGAATGGGAGTCAGGTCTTTGGCTTCACGCATTTCCGTCGGCAAACATAGGCACCATGTTTGACGACACCACTTTCAGACTCGCTGTCTGCCTGCGTCTGGGTGCTTCATGCTGCACTCCTCACCGCTGCCACTGCGGGGAAGCTGTCAACAGCCTCGGTCACCACGGCCTGTCGTGCAGCCGGAGTGCGGGCCGCATACCACGACATGCGAATATCAACGACGTGATCCGTCGGGCTCTTGTTGCCGTCGGCGTGCCAGCCGTACTTGAACCAAATGGTTTGGCACGCGACGATGGCAAGAGACCAGACGGCATGTCGCTATTTCCGTGGAAGATGGGTAGGACTTTAGTGTGGGACGCGACCTGCGTCGACACTCTTGCGCCATCCCATCTTCCTAGAACTGCGTGTTGTGTCGGCTCCGCCGCTTCACAAGCAGAAGACCTCAAACGGCGCAAATATAGTAGCCTTATCGGGAATTACATGTTTGAGCCGTTTGGGGTTGAAACTCTCGGGCCGTGGGGTCCGAGTGCTCACGCGCTTGCAAAGGAAATTTCTAAGCGCCTTGTTGACACTTCTCGTGACCCAAGGGCTGGCTTTTATTTCGCACAGAGGTTGAGCATTGCCATCCAACGTGGCAATGCTGCCAGCCTTCTGGGTACATTACCCGGTGACAGCGATGAGGAGCAATTTTTTGATGCTATGTATTAGTTTTAAGTTGTATATATAAGTTTATTTTTAATTTTTAAAATTAATGTAAATATTATGTAAATATTTGAATAAAATTATCACCCTTATTCTAATATGATTCTCAGTAATATCGTTATTAAAATCATTGGCAACTAGTACTAAGACTTCAGTACCTTCACAAAGCATTAAGTACTTATTACAAGAAGTATTTCTACGAAACTGCTGAAGGTATATTAGTATTCTAAGACTATTTCATTAGTGTGTTTGTACCTATAGTGAAATATACTGGTTTTGTTAGTAGTCAAGGGAAATCTCACTACGTTCTACTTGAAGAAAATTCTCAGTAGCAATCTATAGCTAAGTTGTTTCAAAGCAAATTCAGTTATTATTTGTAAAACCTAGGTAAAAAAATGTAAATCTTGTAAATAAGTGTAGTGAGCTTTATTTTTATACGGTGGAACGTACAAATATGGTTTGGACCATGACAATAATTAGGAAACAATACAGAAATAAATATGTATATAAATAATACATGAAAAGTCATTCAGAAACGCATCAACCGTGATGATTAAAACAAAAGACGTCTTGCTCATATTATTATTAATTGTAAAGAGTGTGTTTTGCGGTAGGCGAAGGTGTGTGCAAAAAATGCTAATGTGTCCACAGTGTTCTTTTTCATGTCCGTCTTTTAGGAAAAAAGATGTGACATCATTTGCCATAATTGAGGACACACTTCCTTATTCTGCGGATTATGACCCACTGCTAGTCACAAAAACTACATAATATTATGTATGTACATAAAATCTTATGATCTATCTCAGGCCAAAAAACATTATACGAAGTAGGCATACCAAAAGATTTACTGATGCAAAACCAACGTTGAGTCTAAAGGTGGATTCAGACATTACGAGGCATGGAGCCACGAACGCCTCGGAAAAATTACACCACCATGAAATATTATATTGTGCTCGGCTCGAGCAGCATGCCTCACAAAGTCTGGATGCGGCTTAATGCGTGGGGCGTCCATAAATGCCTCAAGGAAATTGGGCAGTATAAAATTTGAACAATATAAGCTAATGGTTCGTAAAGTTGGCTTTGTTCAATGTATTACGTGAGCAACGGCTTACTTTGGGATAAATGAATCCCTGTTTGTTCTGCGTGAATTGTAATTTTTATACGCAAGGATTTTTTCAGGGTTATGTTTTTATCCACTCATGAAATTGGGTTAGTTCGCTTCTTTTGTGTTTGTTCAAAAAAATATGTAGGTAAAACATGTTTCAACGTATTACGTATTTTACGGTGAAATCGCCATTGAAAATTTTTGCAGCACTTTGGGTATGTTTTTTGAACTTTCCACAAAAAGCCTTTTACGGGTTTATCAGTAAAATAGACTTATTTTTGTAAAAAAAATAGACCTAATTTTTACATAAAATATCGTTTTATTTTTAAGGTTCATTAAAAAAAAAACTGGATTAAAATACCTTAACTCCGTAATAAGGCACAGGCGACCAGCTTGGATAATCGTTTGGTTCCACATTGAATACCACGCTAAGACCGGTACCTCTAGAATGAGAACAAATATATAAAACATGTATTTTATAAGCACTGGATTAATTCCCAAGGTTATCAAAAAATATTTCTTTATTATTTTTCAGTGACATAACAATACAGTTACGAGGAATGAAGAAATAAATTTCAATAGAAAAAAATCTAATAGAAAAGATCATTTCTATTACAATTGTAAGAACCTATTTAATATACAAAAATAAAGTATATTAGAATATAACGAGATGTCTGGAGTATCAATATCTTCTTTAAAAACCACATAAGAAAAGCTACTTAGGTATAATTGTAAGAAACTACATACTAGGTTCACAATAATCCTGCTACAATGGATTTTTTAAGTACCCAATTACGTAATATTTCACAGGTTATGTTTTATTCGGAGTTTGAAACAAATTGGAACCCCAGTTTCAGCATTTGAATTTTAAATTTCGAAAAAGTTTTCGTTCATGAATCAATGCAACAGAAAAGTTTATAATGAATTTTGATGGCCAGGTTGGCTTTGTATTAATGAATCAGTTACGCAGGTATATATGTATTAATTTATGAACTCACATAGACATACATAAGCAGTTTTGTCATACTTTAACCTCCTCAGGATAAAAAGTGGCCTATGTTGTTTCTCAAGCTCTGACTATTCGGGTACGTAACAATTTTAATCGTGTAGTTTTGGCGTAAATGCCTGACAGATAAGCAGAATTACTTTTGCATTAGTAAAGATTATAGCAATGAGTTTTACTTGTCTTTGGATATACATAGCATAATATGTATGATGAGAGTCAAAGCTAATCATAGGTATAGAATGACATACAATATAATCAAGCATATGGCCCATTTAATTACTACGCCCTCACTTTGTGTGGAGATTATCGTGAACCATTTAGATAGAATCAATACCCGTTGATAAGCTATTAACAATGTAACTTAGTTCCATTCATTAATAACTGTAATATGTGATCACAAAATTTTCCATCCATCGAAACTCTACGTATTGTTTGCAGATAAATAATAAACATCAATAGTAAACAATTCAAAAACTTTTGTAATAAATATAATGACGGAAAATATAATGACTTTAAACAACTAATCAGATAATAGTTGATATCTAGTTTCAATAATTTAATAAATAACAGATACCTTCCTATAGAAGTTTCCATCAAAACTGTTTAGCTATTCAATATTTATCGTTGGTGCTTTTCAATGTACTTTCAGGCACAACATTTAATTTTTTATTGAAGTAAAAGTTAAGTACTGAGACCTAAAGCGTCAGAGAACATAATACCATGCCGTTTTACATCTAGTGTTACCTAATTAAAAAAAATAGGATCTGTTCAAGAGAGCTTCTTCAACCTCACCTGCCAGACTCTGAAGTGCCTATTATAGTTGGGTTGGTTGATGTTCCACCGTCAGGGTTCTGGTCATCATAGTACTCTAGATCTTCATCAGGTGTTGAAGGCAGAAGAGGCCTGTGTACTTAAAACACTATTATAAACAACCTACTTACCTATTTAAAATATATTATCAAAGTAAAGTTCAGTATATTTACAGTACACGGTCAATGAGTTGTTAAGCTGAGGAAGATTTTGGATTTATTTCCCAACTAACTTCCCGTGGTTTTGCCCGAGTTCCCCGAGACACTTGAGGCACCCTGATAAACAGTACCTACCCTAAATCCGTAACGTATCAAATTTTAATCGGTTCAGCCAATTAAGCGGGAGAACGGAACAAACAAAGTCACTTTTATATTGTTTTATTAAAACAAGTGAAGATGAACTTACACTTCACTAGCATCATTCAGAGCAGCATAATTGAAACTGCAACAGTATCCTTCATATGTCTTGATCAGCGAGAACATATCCTCACATCTCTTTCCTTTCCTACTGAATGTACAATGCAGTATCAGATTCTCGCACTTTTGATGCACCTGCAAAAGACATATAGAATAAAGGAAATTCTCTTTAAATGTGGATTTCTTCGGAAGCATATTTATTTCCTTGTATTATACAGAAATAAAAAGGCTTCAGTGCAATGCAAGTAGTATCAATTGGTACGCTTACTCAATACAGATTGGAAATGGATTCTTGGTAACGGTGAATTTTACTCGTAGTTCCAGGATTTAAAAAAATATAAATGAAGAATAAATAATTTGAACTCGGGGCTATATCAGCGCCTAGAGTCAAGAATTTTGCAGCCAATTATTGTTGAGTTAATATAACTTATAATATTGAAGACAGTTCAGTAACAGTTTGCACAATTTTTGTGAGTCATCAAATTTTTATACCTCTTCCATGATTGTATCCACGGTGAAAAAATGATGTTTCAGAATATTCATGATCTCAGTAAAGTTTCCCAGCTGTCTGCTATTTTGATCAAAGTTCTTTAACAGCGGGAGAGCGTTGAAGAACTTTATGATTTCCTCATCACTTCTATTGTAATGTTTCCTAAAATATCAACATTTGAATACATTATTTTACACTGCAAACTGTGTTAAAGATTTTTTTTGTATCAAAAGGGCGAATTTTAAATAGAATCATGGTTTATTGTCTCCTACTAAAATATGAGAATTTTGACGCAATCATGAAATTAAGACTCTCACTCACTATTTTAAATCGTATCTCTATCTATTAAAGGCTGGAAACTGCTTAGCTAGAGTTTCGAAATTTCTATTACTCTGTACGTGAAATGCTAAACATTTAATTATTTGCTCTAAACTTCAGCTAAGACACAATTCCTAATCAATGTTAGTACTTTGACAAAGTAACTCTGAATATAGTACCATATGGAACAGTTGCTAAGTTAATTGTATAGCAACTAACATGCACCCTTGTAAAAGTTAACTACGACTTAATTGAGAACGAGAACTTCCCTTTACTCGTGTCACACGTAAATCATAGTTGTATATATGACAAGAGTTCATAATTAATTTGATTGTTTTCTATAGTAAATTTTATAAAGACTTCAAAAAGCTGGATATGTTTGAAAGATGAAACAAACACGCTTTTTTAAACTTACAATTATTTTTAAGACGAAGTTAGGTATGTTCCGCGTCGGTAAACATTCAAAGAATTTGATAAGGAAAGAATGTTAAGATGCTGAAGAAGAATGTTTTTGTTCTAGCAATATTTTTTTTATGAAGAATTAGACTATACACTCGCATAATTAGATTAGTGCAATTTATTTTACTTTTAATAATTAACCAAAATATAATGGCCTCAGTATCTTGTTAGCAATTCACTAACAAACAGCAATTAAATTAATTATATTGTCACGCACCATTTCCTTAGTTTGGGCTCCAAAACTATTGCTTTGATGAGTTGCGAAATTTGACTACAATTGAAAATGATTAACGATGCTCGGTTACCATGGTGACTTTTGTGCGGTTATGACGAAATTATAACGAGAAGAAATATCATTTTCACAAGTTTTCTTCAGTAATTATTAAGGGTGAAATTCCATCAAAATGTTTTGCACAAATGGCTAGCATTTGTGCAAAACATGTTGCGCCATTTGCATATTTTACGCCGCGCTTAAATTGTCATGCGTAAACTAAAGTCAAACAGTTACTCCTTATTTATAACTATCGAGTGTACCTACTGCGTTCTTGGCTTGCCAAACCAAACTTATACACAATGTTTAGTATCTTATTCGCCTGTATATAAGTTCCCCATTCGAGTCAATGTACCTATCCAATACCTACAGCAGCAGACAAATTAATATCAAACTCTCATAAAACAAAAATAGCTTATAACTCATTCCACAACATAAAGTTCTAATAAAAGATACTCATATCGGATTTCTACTTCAAACTTAATAGTTTTGACGCGTACTTACAGAACTCCAGCGATATTCCTTGATTCCCTCAGAGACACCATATTGAAATTGCAAATGCTAACAGCTGGGAATGGGACCTGGGTTATCTTGCAGTTAGCATTTATCTGTTGGATAAAATTCAGTTAGAAAAAACTACAGAACAAGCTAACGAGCCGATATGAATAATTTGTCAGGTTTCTTTGGAATCTTTTTATTGAAAAGAATTGTGAAAAGGTGGGGAGTTTTCCATTGAGCCATGGTGTCGATGAAATTTATCACACGTGTTGATAAATGGTGTTATCGACGCCTCTTCCTTATACGACTACTATTGTGAAATATACGAAAATAACTCTAGGTCCGTTTTCAGTTCATTCATAGAGGTTATAAGCGAGCGGTATTTTTGAAGGGATAATAGAATTATAATATTTCACCCATACGTAATAATAATAAATAATAATCCTCCACGCCGATTTCGGCAACGGCGACCACTTCGACACTAATGGCGTGCGTGTGCTCTCATGTGGCTGGAGTATCCAATTTTGTGCGTGAAAGTCCGCGCACACTGCGGACATGTCAGGGTACCAGCCACAAAGTTGTAGTTGATAGCTACAGGTGGTCGAGCTTTCAACTCATCTCGTTTGGCATCCAACTCAGAAAGCCGGCGTGCTTCAAAGTCAAAGACTTTGGCTTTAACGCGGCTTCTCCAGTCTCTGCGGTTGGATGCCAGATTCTCCCACTGAGACGGGTCAATGGAACAGCTTTTCATGTGGCGCTTCAGCACATCCTTGTATCGCAGCAGCTGTCCGCCACGTTTCCGCTTGCCCTCCTGCAACTCGGAGTAGAGGATGCGCTTGGCCACTCTAGTATCCGGCATGCGCAGTGCATGCCCGCACCAACGAAGCTGTCTCCTCATGAGGTATGCTTCAATGCCACCTACATTGGCTTTCCTCAACACTTTTGTGTTACGCACACGATCAAACCAACGGATATTTAATATTTTGCGCAGACATTTGAGGTGGAAGCGGTCTAGTTGCTTGATGTGGCGTCGGTACGGTGTCCATGTTTCCGCTGAGTAGAGTATACAAGGCACCACAACTGCCATATACACAGAGACCTTTGTGGATATCTTTAGGTCATGGGAGCTGAAGACCTTCTTGTCGAATTTGCCGAAAGCAGCGGCTGCAGCACCAATTCTGCTATTGATTTCGGCGTCAAGGTCTCACTTTGCTTTTATAGTGCTCCCCAAATATCGAAAATCGACCTGCTTCAGGACATCTTCACCAAGCATAATGGTCAGTTCTTGACGTCCGTGATTGTCCAAAGACATGACTTCTGTCTTTTTGATGCTGATTTTTAGACCAAATGTACAGCACTGCTTGTGAAGGTTCGTGACTAGTTGTTGCAGGACTTCAGGGGATTCAGCCACGAAACAGAGGTCATCTGCATACGTAAGTTATACGGCATCATTTTAACAAAAAAAAAATCTGCCTTTAAAATGTCGGCATGCTTCTGAAAAATTTCTGCACCGACAAATATTTTTGTTTTGCTCTAATTTTTCTCTCTTGCGAACGTTGCGTAAATATTTTCCTAATAAGAAAATGTAAGAAGGAAAACAAAAGTTTAATATCTCTGAGATATTTTTTTTCGTTCTACTGCAAACAATCTTACGAACAATACTCAATTCAAGCGAAGTGTTCTACTATATCTGGAGTGTTTGGCACCCCTTTGTGATATCAAATTGAGCATGCAGGAAAATATTTGATAAAATATAGGTACATTCTCCATTTTAACGGGTAATACTTAAATAAATATTGGATTATGAGGAATCATTTTAAGAATGGCCAAACTAGTCAAATCTTAATAAATAAACTAAAAAATAATATTTGTCTTGTGTCGAAATTCAAAGTAATAATAACGATATTTCGATGAGAATATTATACTAATATTCTGAGCTTTCTGAAGTGATGTCGAAGATTTATGCTACAAGTAATAACCGTGGAGAACAAAACGACTAACGGAGATGCCATAATGCCAATTGACTTTGACTTTGACTTCATGTTTTATATGGATCTCCCCTATTACTCTCAAAACAAAATCACCAATCAATAAATCAGTTTTGATTCGATAAGTAACCCGAACGCCTCGTTAGATCTAGTAACTGATCACTCTTACCGCACGTTACTTTGACCTACAAGATGTCTGGCCTACGTTACTTATGGCATCTCCGCTATCTTTCTTTCCTCCGTGGTAAGAACAGCCAGTTTCCAATTCTCTCAGATTTAGCTGGAATTCCCTCTTACTAATAATTGTGAGGTTACCTTACCAAGTAAGGGGTGCTTAGTAGGTAAAGGCTTATAATACGAGTGAGGGATTTATACATAGGTAATACAATAAATATTTCGATAAAATTGGGTAAAATATAAGATCCGAGTGTAGGTATATGTTATTATGAAAATAGAAAAAATCTGGGGAAAAAAGTATGATTGAAAAGGTGGCAAGTAGGCGCTGGATGCAAGCTGTTGCATGAGAATAGTTACTCGTACCATTGTTTTTTTTTTATTTATTCTTTAATTTGATCGTACCAGCTCAGAGATGTATAAGTCAAAACGTGAAACAAGAAAAAAAATTAAAATGGGAAGAAAAAAATTACAACACTACGATTGATTATACAGGATCAAATGACTGAATTTATTAGAAAA
Organism: Helicoverpa zea; assembly: GCF_022581195.2. Classification (NCBI taxonomy): domain Eukaryota; kingdom Metazoa; phylum Arthropoda; class Insecta; order Lepidoptera; family Noctuidae; genus Helicoverpa; species Helicoverpa zea. Next base: position 600,946 of record NC_061456.1, on the reverse strand, counting down.
TCAATTCACAAATTGAAAAAATAAGAAAACAAATTACGTAACAACATTCAAACTAGATAGACAGCAATAAAAATCTTAGAATAAAATATAACACAAAGAGCGCTACGAAGCTTTTCAAATGTCGGGGGAACCAGAATTTAATATGCTAACTCTGGAGAGATAAATCAATTGTATAGACTTTAAATGACGTACGCTGGAGCTAAACGATTTTAAAATTTTCAGACAAAGACTAGTCAACTATGAAAAACGTCAAACAGAGCAGACTTAAGGTGCGCTTTGAATGCTCGCACGTTCAGCAACTGCATTATGATATAAAAACGCACTTTTAATGAAATATTTTTATAAGCTTTCTTGTAATCATTGTGAATAAACCTATTTTAATATATCTTTAAAATTGAATTTTACTTAGAAGCTGCTTCTTCTTTACTACTTAATGGTTTTTACTAGAAAAGGTATTTCTTCTTCTAGAGTCTTAAAGCTCTTTACATGATCACCCTTAAAAACATTTTTTGATGTCCTAAACATTTTAGTTTGAACAACAGCTATAACATTAAAAAATTGTTACTGGTCACGATTACCGTCCATTAATCTTATCGCATTTCCCTTCGAACCGTTTCAAAAGTTTTTTTTTTTCTAAAAATAGGGTAACTTGTGTACCCTTTTACCAAAGATTAATTTGAAACCAGGAAAACGTATTGATGATACGAGAAATGAAAGAACTTACTTTCTATTGAATATGATAAATAGATTCCGTATCTATATTTAGATATCTCAATACTGTATCAAAATAAATCTCGAATATATTTTTGTGGTAACCCTAAAATAGACTTCTATTTTATCTACACCTACTCAAACGTCAAAATGTGGTATGAAGCAAAAAAAAAGGGTTTAGTTTTTAACACTCACTGCCAGCGTATGTTAGTTTTGTGCTTAACAAAAAAGATGTGAATTGAAATGGAGGTCACATAGGCAGTCCCTCCTTGTAAAATACTGGTAAAGTCCACCTTAATATAGTTGGGAAAAGGCTAGGCAGATGATTGATAACAAAATACTACAACCTACTTACAGAAGTCACAATCTGGTTTTCATTGAACTTCTGCTTGATGACCATAATAAAGGCGATGGTCAGGAGTATGTTGCTCAACACCACCACACTCCAGAGTACCAGCGACCTTCCAGTCTTGGAGGTGAAGTGGTTCGTGCCATGTAACGTCGTGATCCTTCTGATCAGAGATACATAGTATGCGCTGTTGATTTTCTGCTTCTTTTTTGACATATTGTTCTTTAATGGAAAAGTTAATTAGTACTGGATTTTATTTCTATATTAATCGGTCGGTTTGTTCGTTTGCTTGAAGGGAATCATTCGACAGACAATTGAGCGAGTTTTGGAAAATCGGTCAGAGGTAGCCGAGAATAGTGGTGAACTAACTTTATTCAAGGTAGGTAAATATAAATAATCTCTTGCTGATCATATTTTCAAGCTTATTAAAGTTAATTGAAAATTAATTATCGCGACAGATTGCCAGCAGTAAATTGACAAAAGCTTTCAAAAGCCTTTTAAGTTTACATTACGGACTAGATTACCCAATAAAAAAATATCCTGTTTACGTAAACCAAGGTACTTTGGAAACCCTTTAAAATGTTATTTATTTACGGGTAATAAATCTCACCTCGAAGTGGCTACGCCCGGCCAATCTCTTGATCCTCTGTACTTAATAAATATGACTGAGGATAAACAAGGACCTTTCCTAAAAGCCTTGATTACATTTTAATTACGGCTTAAATATTAGCCATTATTTATATTATGGTAGAATAGAAAATCGTTTGTTTGTGTGTGTATTCAATATGGCTTCTATCAGCCAGTTTAGATTTTCTAGAATATTATAATAATCTATAATCTTTACAATACTAAATCCATGAAGAAATATTAATTATATAAAAAAAAACAGACGTAGTGGGTGTTATTTTGTTTTTAAGCTAACGATAATTAAATAGAAATGATTAAGCATTTTTAAAATTAATTAATTAATTCTAAAGAAAACAAATTACAAAGAGTTAAAATTAGAGGTTACTGTAAATTGTTAATAACGGATTAATGTTTTTTATAGATTAGATTTTAGCTATTTTGTGTCGAAACTAACAGATTAGATTATGTTTTATTATATTTCTAGCTAGAAAGTACAACACAAATCCGATAGTCTAAACTAGTCTAGACAAATAAAACTTTTGCCATCAAAAACTTCTTAATCAATTAACACTTTCTACTTTATGTTTTACAGTATTTTCAATATTTAAAGTGACAGCTTGATTCGAAACTAATTGTACTTCTTCAACGAAATGTCTATTTATTCGAATTTCTTAAATATTAATGGCTCAAATATGGACGCTTTAATTTTTGACTATTAACTAAGGGTCCTTTCTACTAAACATTCAAAGCTTTCAACCCTTCTATTGAAGTTGTGCTCCATTCAAATAACTAAAATTATTTTTCTTTTAAGGAAAATAGGAGTCTATCAAAGTTACTGTAAAACAATAATTTTGAGACCAAATTCACAAAAACTCAAAATAAAATTTAATAAAAAGATATTGTCTAACTCTGTGCTCTGTTGTGGACAATAAAAATACTGATATTTGATTGAAAACGCCTTCTATTTAAATTCCCATAACTATATTTTGGGACAAAAATAAAAAATATAATAAAATGGCTATAAACAACGACCTAAAATCCACACTAGCATCGAAAACCAAGTTATTCTGTGAACACTGCACTCTCCATGGTGTGTACTACTTCTATAAAGCCTCAACCTGGGCTGTTCACCTTCTATGGGGTATGATCATAGCATCCAGCATGGCTTTGTGCTGTTTCCTCGGCCATATGATTTGGCAGAAGTTCGTCATTGATCCTACTTTGACTGTGGTAAGTGGAACAACTTTTTTTTATACACTCTTGAAGCTCATATTTAATAACTGTAGGTCCATTATTTAATAATCATCATCTTCCAAGCCTTTTCCACCACTTCAAAAATAAATCGCATTGTATTCGAGCTTATCAATTTGGGATCTGCTATACTATTGACTGATACTCTACACAAAAAAATAACACTCTCGTCAAGCCTCTTATTTCAGCTTTGAGTCGAAAACAATACAGCTTTCATTCAAAGTCTGCCTTATAATAAGTCCTTTCACAGCATCTAGGTGACCCAGTCACAAAAAACGGGTTATTCAGTTATATATAATACGCCTTTACTTCCTTAAGACCTTGACTTAGCTAATCCTGCTACTCAAAGGTTTAAAGCAAAAAGGTTTTACATCTACCTTCATAATCCTAAGTAGATCTAAAAATATCCTTGTCAAATTATTTAAATCAGCTACAGATGTTATCCTTTGCTATTTCAACCTTCTTCTAGCGTACACTTAGTTGCGCAATTTTAGACCCTTTTGGTTGCCTTTGTAAGTTTTAGTGAAAGATTATGTGATAGAAATATCATATGGCTGTTTGGAGATTCGTTCGTTTATTATTCATTATATTTTTTTAGAAGTTTGATACGGTAGTGTCTAGTATTAAGTTTAGTTTCTTAAAATAGGTCTTTTGAAATATATCAAAAGGATTTTTTTGGGTCTGCAGCATGTATGTAGGTATATTAGCGTATTTCATTTTACCAAAAACATTAATTGCTCTACGTAGGTAGATATAAAGAAAATGCTATAAAACTTGACAGGAGGTTGTTAAGGTAGAATTCCGTGGATAGCGGCTACGACAGCCGCGCGCGGCTTACGACAGTCGTCGGCCGCGCGCGACAATAGTCAACCTATGAAGATGTATGGCACCGTTGCCGAGGTCCGCGACAGTCGCGCGCGGCCTACGAAATTCGAAAGCCGCGCGCGGCCGTATGCATCTCAACATGGTCTAGCGCTTAGTAAAATCTATATAATTTTAGTAAAACCAGAATTGAATTGTTTTTATTTAGTCGGCAAAACTTCCTTTTGTTTTCATTACAATACAAATGCTTTTGAATCAGTATTGGGTAGTATCCTTCATCATTTCTACTTTTTAAAAATAGGGTCGATTGGTAATCTATTTTCATAATACAGCCACAGCAATACGTCATCCTCTTCTTCTTCAAGGATATCAATTAGCACTTCGACTAGAGGGAACGGACGAACAAAATCTACTAATTTCAACACAATGCCGCGCGCGGCTTACGAAATTCGTCGGCCGCGCGCGACTGTCGCGAGCCTCGGCAGCGGCGCCATACATTTTCATAGGTTGACTATTGTCGCGCGCGGCCGACGACTGTCGTAAGCCGCGCGCGGCTGCGTAAGCCGCGACCCACGGAATTCTACCTTTAAAATTGCTTGAAAGCAATTTTTTAACACATTCAAAAATGTGGATTTTGGATTGCATAATGATGTGTAATTTAGAAATAAGGCATGTTACTATTTTATTTTATTGAACATCTCAGCTTTTATTACAATTTATTTTTGCTATCCGATTTTATGAAATGAATATTAAAATTCAATCTATCAAAATTGGTGTAAATATTTAACATTCAGGGGAACTATATGATAGAATATGTAGATCCCAGCTATGTTATGTACCAACAAACGGCATATATTTTTGCTGTGAAAAATAAAGTCCAAAAACATAGGAGCGATGATTTTTGTGGGAATATTTACAAGTATAATAAATATTTTTTACTTAATATCTAGGACTATACAGACCGAAATCACCAACCCGCATTAAGCAAGCGTGGTGATTAATGCTCAATCCTTCTCCATGTGAGAGGAGGCCTGTGCCCAGCATCATCATCCTCCTGCCCTTATCCCAATTTCATTTGGGGTCGGTGCAGCATGTTTTCTTCTTCCATACTCCTCTATCTCCCGTCATCTCACAAGTAACATTCTTTCTTACCATATCTACTTTCACACAATCCATCCATCGTTTTTTTGGTCTTCCTCTTCCACGATATCCGTCCACGTTCATACTCATCACCTTCCTCACAACATGACTGCACATGACTGACATGCCCATACCACGACAGCCGGTTTCCACGCAGTTTTTCTGATACCGGCGCCACTTTCAAACTTCCTCTTATATACTCATTCCTCACTCTATCCATTCGCGTAACTCCACACATACCTCTTAACATTCTCATCTCTGCCGCATGCAATTGTCTTTCATTCGTCGCTTTTGTGGGCCAGCACTCTGATCCATACAAGACAGCAGGTCTGACCATACTCTTGTAAATTTTCCCCTTAAGTTTAAGGGGAATACGAGGGTCACAAGTTGTTCCCGTTACCTGCCGCCATTTCATCCATCCTGCGTTAATTCTGTGCGTAACTGTCCGATCTATTTCGCCATCGCCCTGAATAAGCGAACCGAGGTACCGGAAATCGGAGCAGACTGGAAGAAGTGCGTTATCAAGCGCTATGGCTTCAGGACTGGAGAGGCCGCCAAAATCGCAGAACATGTATTCGGTCTTGGTTCTGCTGATTTTTAAGCCAACATTCTCCAGTCTCTGTTGCCAACTCCCCAATCTGCTCTGGATCTCAGGTCCGTCTTCACTAACCAGGACGATGTCGTCGGCAAACAGCATGCACCAGGGTGCCTCCTCCTGTATGTCCGCCGTCAAGGCGTCCATAATAAGCAGGAAGAGGCCTGTGCCCAGCAGTGGGACGATAAAAAGGCTGTAACAGTAACAGTAATATCTTCCAAGTTTTATGCCTTACAGTGAATAGCACCATTTTTAGTTGCTAAATCGCTGATTTGACCAATGAGCGTCAAGCATACGACTGGTTACGGTATCGTTACAGTCATAGGTACCTAAATGGTGCAACACAAATTTGTGTGTTACGCTCACTCATACTGCTTAAAATTACAAAGTTAACCAGTTCCCAAAAGCAAACGCTCATGAAATTCAACTTGTTCAGTCAGACTGCGTCTTAATAAACCAAGTAGCTTCTCAAAGATAAACGTTAGGAATTGCAAATAGCGCTGAAGACGTGTTTAAACATACATTATGCAATATGAAACACTTTGCAATGTTAATGAGACTATGTTCATTTTGAGTTCCACTGCAACTGGCTTTTCTTATATGAGTGTACTCGAGTATAGGATTGCGAAACCTCTTACTCTAAGTGTGTAATATTTCGTGGGAGCAATGTGCATTCTACTCATTTAATACCATCGCATTTCAAGCCACTCATTGTTTTCAGCATAACCTGCAAGACATACCTCGTTCTCGAACACAAAACTCGACTAACATTCAAGGTGTTCTCAGACTTAGTTTAAACTAAATTGGTTACGCCTGTTAACTTTGTCAGACAGACACGACATATTTAATTAACTGTCACCGTAAAAAAGTTCTCTGAAACTTTAACAAATATAGTGCTAATATACCACTAAAAACCAATGAACGTCAACTGACAAACGAACATCGGTTAGAGGCCAAAACTTTCCACGAACACTACACAAAGGGGTCTCAAATTTGATGACCTCACTCTTTTACATAAAAGGGTTCTTTGTAACAAAAGTGATAGCGGACCGTCTGCTAAGAATACGTAATATGTAAGTACGAAACATCTTACATAATGTTCACAATGAAACGTTTTACGCGTGGGCTGTTTGAAAGACAGTTCATTCATAGGTTTTGCATTTTGTAGTTCAATGGTAATTTTCACAAAAGTAGCTTATCTTCAATTGTACTGTTTTTCGTTAAAGGCTATTTTGAGCTATTTTGAGATATCTGCAACACAGATGGTCTATTTTTAGTTCACACAAAGACCTTTTTCATTGTTAAGTAAAGAATCCTTGATCTATTGTTTTTTGTATGTTATTTCCAGATATTAAATAAATGTTGATAATTACCGACCAACCAACACTCGGCTCATATCGAGTAAAACAAAAACTTATAGGTATCAACAGCTCTATACTCAATCTTGCTAAATTATTTTCAATGTGGCAGTAGTAATAGTATCATATTGTCGTCATCAATAAAAGATTTATACTCCCAACTTCATGACACATTATTCTTAGTAAAACTATGTAGTTTCTCGTAACATTTTGATAGGTCTTGTGATTTGGACAAGCTACTTTGTAGATACTCACTCACGTGGGACGTTACCTACGAATAGTTTTACCTTTCGCTGAACATTGCGTAGGGTATTAGAGCGACATTTATTTATCTATGTGCTGAAAAACGCCTACTGTCCTGCGTGATACCGTGACGTCACATTTTGGTATAGGTAAGTCCATGATAATGCTAATATGGACTAGAGAGTCTTAGGGGAATCATATAGGGGCATAATCATAATAATCTTTTATTTTACTATCGTTATATTAAAGGTAAAGTCAGATTGGTAACGATTTAAAACTCACTATTTTCCTTATATAATGTTTCAAAACTTGTCAACTTGACAATGACTTGAGATGTAAAATCACTATAAGACCGCTTTTACATAAATATGCCAACCCATCAGTTGTTTTGCGGTCATTGCGGTCCGTGCAAACACAGCATTGCCGCTCGGAAAAACGGAATGGAAAATCTACTACATACCTACTTTGAGAGCTTTAACGAGGCTTATTATACAATACATAGACTGCACACTACAATAAAGCCACTATATAAACCCACTCCCACAGTGAATTCACGTCACATTAGACATTTAAAATGTCATCGCGGTTTGGAAATTCAGCAACTTTGTGTCTGACATAAATAGTATAAAGTTTAATTTTAAACTGCTATGTGGCGTATTTACAGTATATACATGGCTAGTACGCAAGCGTGTGAAACTAGTCGCGAATAGATTGGAATTCACTTTTTATACAAAGTCTTCCGATGTATACAGCAGCAGTACGCAAATACTCACATATATTTTGTAGTGGCCAAAGTATCTTGCTTTGTTCCATAATATACAGTGCTAGTCCGCATGCAAACTAATCGTGTATACATTGGAATAGGCGCGAAAAACTTTACGATTCCAATCTATTCGCGAGCAGTTGCATGCTCGCCATTTTGATTAAAACACGACCTAGCATTTAATGTTAATTTAAATATTAATAATGCTCGTTCAATTAAAAAACATTGTATTAAAAATTGAAGTTAGTGACGAAAACGAATCGCTGCAAAACCGACTCCACGTAGTCTTGTCTGCCCTACCCCTAGAGTGCAATTCAAAACCGCATAGGCGCGGAGGGGCGAGGCGGCCTGCGAGCTGAAGCGCAGGTAGTTTTAACGCCCGCCGACGCGGCTGAGGCTGGCCGGCGGAGCCGGCCAGCAAGCCGAAGCACCGGAGCCGTGACAGAAGCTATGCTTGCTGCATGTTGCTTGCTTACATTATAAACGTACTGAGTTAAAGAATTAGAAGCTAATTAAATATATTTTATGATGTCATTTAATAGTATTTTAGAAGTTTACTGTTAGAATGCCTGCTACAAAAGATGCTAAAAAATAACCATCATGCTGAGTTGTATTTAGAGTGGTTTACTTAGAAGATAACTATAGTGGCTAAGATAGTATTATTTAGATGCTCGTTAATTGTGGCTGACTTAATAATTTAGAAGGCAACATACATTTTTGTTTAATTAGCATTTTTAATAAACAAACTCAGATTCAAAGTCATTTTTATTTAATGCTTTACCTAATATAAATTTTGTATAGTTAAATTTGACCGTGTATAAATTGGAATGATGCATGTGCACGTCTAAGCTACGAATTATACGCGAGCAGTACGCAAAATTCGTGTATACTTTGAAATCACAAATTAAAAAACAGCATTATAAAATATCAGCGAGCAGTTTCCTATGGATGCGTTTTGGCTATGTACACTCTGTAAATACGCTGCTATGTGTAACTGATATGATATTATTTACTTCACAAAGATAAAAAAATGAGAAACTTCTTTTACTCCACTCCTTTACAGATTTAAGAGTAAAGGATGCAATTTTAAAATCTTTCTTAAGGATTTACCGCTCAGATTTATTTCCTTTCTTTTGTCTTAGCTTCAATGGAAAAGTACTCAAGGACTGAGCCTCAATAGCCTTCTTTGCAATAAAGAGATGTAATCTTTCACTTTTATACCTCACTTTTGTTAAAGACTTCATTAATACCATTCCGTTCCTTCATTTAATATTCTTACAGGTAGAAACTACTCACTACTCGATGGTAAATATACCTTTCCCTGCGGTGTCCATCTGTGACACCGAGAAGGTGTATTTGCCTAAGACTGGAGAGATCACTGAATTGCTGTGAGTATAATATTGGATTTTACTTTCATAGCACTACATCAGACATAGCGATACTTATGTCTGCTGTAGAACCTATTTACATTTCTCATTAGTTCGGTCACAATAGCAAAACAATCAAGCACAAAGTTCAAAAATTGAAACAGCTGGTGTGATAAAACTAATGAGAATAAAATAAAGTTTCTTTGGAAAAGTTGTTTGTAAACACGAATAGATACACTTTTTTGAGTATCGGTCACTAAGTACCAGTCACCCTATACACCTATGTATACCTACATCTGTGGTCTCGGCTAATGCTAGGTTCACATTACTGTGTCGGGGTGTGTTGGGGCGCGCCAGAACGCAATCGCTTACGTTCATTTACTATGATTAGATTCACATTAGTAGGTTGTATTGTGTTGTGGCGCGTTCTGTCGTGTCGCGATCGCTCGACTCCCGATCGCGCCAGAGAGGTGGTGGGGGATCTGTCGCGACACACAAATGTGAATCTATCATTTTCGACGCGTTATTGCGAGGGAACACAGTTCATGCAATTATTATTTTCTGTTACAATTCTGTTTTTCGTTCTTTAAAATGTCTGATGAACTTATTGAACTGGTTCGGCAATACAAAGTTCTTATGACAGAAAATGTAAGGAATATAAGGATATAAGGAAGGAGGAAGACAGTGAAATGCGCCTCTAGTCTCTCTTAATCTATTTACGGGATGAACCCAGAGTCATCAATAGAAAAAATTTAATATCTTCATCGAAGTCACGTCAGGCGATTCCATTTTAAAACACGTATACACTCTACAACTCTTAAAACGAGAATGATCTAAAAATGCGACACATTGCGCCACAACACAACACATTAGTATGAACATCCCGCGACACAACAGACGGCGACCCGACACACCCCGACACAGCAATATGAACCTAGCTTTATGCGTGAACATGGGTGGTGCATCTGGAATTGTAGATATACCTGGTATGATCAATTGGAGAACTGTCATTGGTGAGGTACGGAGACAAGACGTCATGTATGCATGCGAGCTGGATACATATCGGTTACTAATTACGGAGATATAGGTAGAACAAACACTACAAGTCGTTTGTGTAAATCTGTAACTTTAAATACATACATAAATATTTACAATACATTAAAATTTGAAAATTATTCTCATATTTGTATAACTTAACACTTTATTTGCCAATTTATTATTAACTCACAGGCAATTTGCTTGTTTGTGCAATTTCATCCGTGTCCCGCGGAAAACATTTCGCTTTGAAAAACTAGCTCAAATTAGTCTCTAGAGCATACTGAAATAGATTTCACTTGTTTCTACTGTTTTCTATGAAAGTGTAACAATTAAAGTATAAAGCTACCCTCATTTTGAAACTATTGAGAGGATAACAACAATGCCACAAGTATCTCTCGCGACCTATTTGCACTAGTTGTTCTTAGACAACTTCAAGTATTGCTTCATATAAATCCAGCGTTAGGGATTCTATCAGATAAACAAACAGTTTCCCGAACAATCGCTCCCCCAAGAATGCAGTCCATTTGTTATATTTGAACTATTCACTACAATATTCTTCTGTCAAAGACTGCAAACTTTTAGTCAGCCCATAGTTTGTTCGGGCTCATAAATCAGTATGGCAATGAATGGTAGTGACTATATAACAACGTTCAGGTATTTGGCCGGTATCAGACCGAATAAAAACTTTGATTAAATTCACTATTTTTTCCAACCATCGGGCCATGTTTTGCCAACTGTTTAGTCTGCCGTGTGCTGGTACTTTAAGAGTGCAGTCTATTTTGTTACATTCGAATCTTGTTCTGTTGTCAACATTAATGGAATTACTAAGTACCCCCCAACACGAACAGACTAACTTTCGATCAATTTTTATCAATCTCCGTGAAGTATTTTTACGCCCGCTTAAATTCATTGAACCTCGGAGTTCTATGATCCCGTTAGTAAACAACTTTGTTCATAAACATCGATTAACTGGCTTTAAAGACTACTGATTTGTGAGACTTCAAGTGGCAAACTTTGTTCGTAAAATGCGGTTTTAATGTGAAAATGTATTTTGGAATAAGCAATGGATTTTCATTTCATCCTCACACTGGCAAGCTCACATTGCAGAGTAGTTCTAATATTTTTTTCTAGCTCTCAGAAATAATTCACGCACCTAAGGTAGAGTATGTGCCACATAAGCCTGCATCGGACCAGTAGTAATTAAGATAAGCGTTTTGTTACAAACAAAAAACAAACTCTTCAGCTTTATGATATCGAGTATACATTTCCATATTTAATCATTTTCAAGAATGAATACCTACTCATACTTTCCAGGACACTTCGTGGCTTCAACAAAACTGAAATAAAGGATTTCTACGAGAGTTTCACGGGCGTCACACGGAAGGGCTACAACCCACAACCGTATGTTAGGAAGATGCACGCCTTACTTGAAGATCTTGGATATTCATTGAAGAACCTGCTGGATTTGGTACGGCCACTTTGGTTAATTTCACAAAAAAAAAACGGTTTTTATGAACATTTAAAAGTCAAGTGGTCAAGTAGGCTGACATTTATAACGCTAAATTAGTTTTCGTTCAGAAGTTTAAATACCTATAAAATGTCAGGATGCCTAAGCAATAGTCGTTAATTTGTGTCTAGGTCTAGAAACGTCTAGGAATGAAGAATTTTAATTTAAATAGCCTTTCTAACTAAAGGACCACTTGACAATTGAAAAACTGTTAACTCCTTAAGCTATTTAGTAAAACTTATTTGCAAGAACAGAACAAACAACTTTTAAATATCACCTGTCGCCCCTTAAAATATTCGAAACAATAAGTAATTCAATGAAAATAGAAGAAACAGTTTATTGTGTTCTATTTTGAACATTCATGCTTGTTTTTAGTTCGGAATACAGATAAAGCAATATTGTTCTACGACTATTTGATCAAAAATAGATTTTGGTCTCGAAATGGAAATTGAAACGCGTTTGTTTATACGGCAATAGTGAGAATACGTCGTGTTTATTAACGTTCAAACTACTACTGAATATTGTTTTTTTCTAGGAATATGTGAATAGGAGCTAAACTTGGTATCTACTTATCACAAAAAATTTTGTTTTTATAATTCCAATTCCGCAGCTAGGAGATCTAGCTATGATAAAAAAAAAACCTGAAATTACTGTTCTGTACTTCATAATATCTGCCTTTTACCATCCAGTGCTCAATGTAGGCTTCCTCCAATGAGTGCCAACCGTCCCGGTCTTGGGCCGCCTGCATCCATCCATTGCCCGCCACCTTCTTCAAATCATCAGTTTACCACACCCATATTTTTTTCTTTCCTTCAGTTCAAGAGACCGTGCAGTGACATAACGATAGACTGCAGTTGGAGGTCGAAGCCTCACAACTGTTCTGAGATGTTCCGCTCCGTCCTCACTTTAGCTGGACACTGCTGTCAGTTTGATATACCGTATTTCAAGTAAGTGCCTTATAAAAAGGGTAGACTACCTATTGGAACACTTGAAGGTGGGTTGCACGATAATACCAATTTGCACATAAAAATATAGTCAAACTATAATCAGCCGCTAATTCGTCGATTTGACCAATTAGTGGCAATCCGATTTCTGGTTAAGGTTTGGTTATCGTTATAGTTACCATAATAATATAGTTACCATAGTAATAAATTATGTAGGTTCAACCCAACTTTAATTTTCCGTATTGATACTTTTGCTCTCCAGGATAAATGTCATTGTCGTGTGGTGTGTGTTTTCCTGATCCTGGAACGTGAGTTTTAAAATTATGCAATTTTGTTCAGTGTCTAAAAATATTTTCATACTGATCCATACTCAAATAAATTCAATAACGAACTAATCAAAGTTTCACTGCCTATAAATAGATTTCTCTATATTTGACACAGTTAGCAAATAAAATTGGTAAAGCCGAAGTAATTATTTTCGCTATGTCAAGTTAAATACATCACACACGATGCCACGGGCTAATATTAAAAGTTACGGTAATAGAATATCATTTTCAGCATCTGTTACCACGTCCTTTAGCCATAAAAAATCAGGCTTATATTTTTCAAATAGGATGAAATAATTCACATCGAATTAAAGTACTTAAAAGACGAACAACGAATAATAGTTACTTTAAATATGTAATTTCAGAGAGCACACAGACAATCAGACAAACTTTATATCTGGACTGGACTCCACTGAAGCACTGGACATTATAGTAAAAGGACAGGGTCACAATGGTTATTCTGTGGTAAGTGGACCATCAACTTTTTTCATTGTCCTACTACGAGGTGACGGCTTGAGTATAGTATTGTAAGTATTGAGCGTTAATCACTACGCTGCTTGCTCAATGCGGGTTGGTGATTACACCATTTATGTAGTCATCGGTGTCCAATATACCTTTATAATTTAATTTAGCGAAGTTGGTAAAAACTTAGTGAAAATGAAGTCGCACACTCGTACTTGAAAATCAGAAGCTTAATTCAAGAACCTTAAAAGGCTACAGAAAAACACTGTTCATTTTTTTCAATAACATCGCAGTTCTTAAGAAGCTATTTCGCACTCCAATAATAATGCGGAACAACAATAAGCTCTCGGAGGTATTTTTCTCTGACAACTTTCTTCGTAAAAAAGTGCTGATTCAAAGCCTAATTTGAATCAATGACTTTCATTTTTTCCGACTTCGATAACAAGAAAAGGTTAGTATACTAAGAACATGCGTAGCGTTGTTTCTAAGGATTATACAAATATTAATTCACTTAATCTGTTTTTTAATTCGAGATAGATTACATTGACATTTGGAGTGTTGCTAAGTCAATGCGGTTTTTAATTTCGTTAAAGGTGATGTGCTCTTACCGATGATTTTTAATTACGTAATTTTTTATTATAAGCTTAAATAATTCATTTTCCTTTGAGGAAAACCGACTTTATGTGCAATTCTGTATCATCAATTTAAGTAAATATTCTGCCCACATTATTTTCTAGTTTGACATTAGCGACCCACATCTAAAAGAATTCTTGTGCAGTATTTAAGAGAAAGAACAACACTTTCATCAAATCTTTGTAAACAAGACGAAAACATATTTGTTAGAATATTTTTTTCAACGATGGCTCGGTTTCACATTCATATTTTGTCCCTATTACATATTGTCACCGGTACGTCAGCTGTGCCTATTGATAAAATATTCATGGAATGACACAGCATTGCGTTCCGCGCGGATAAATAACAGAATTCTTCACAAAACCTCGACATTATCTCAACATAGCCATATATATAAAGATGTGTATACAGGGGCATTTTTTCCTAAGCAATGTTCCTATTTGCCATTTAATTCTTACGTATTATGTTTGTATGAAAGCTGGTATTTTAATAATTAATATCAACATGTACACGGAATAATATTAATAATGATGCTGGATAGAAAATTGCTCCAGGGATTTATGAGGTTTAATTGAATGACGAGGAAAAAGTTTTTCTGTTTTTTGCAAAATGGTTTAGGATTTCAACAATTTTCCGTTGTACTGTGTATTACTGTACCAAATTATCTCTATTAATAACGAGTAGAAACAACTACAAATGAACACGTGCAGCGATTTGAAAATTATAATACGTACTTAGGTACTTGTTGTCTTTGCTTAATTAACTTGATTCTTTATACCTATAATTTTTGTTAATAACTTTTAAAAAACTGTGTAGATTTTGATGAAACATGTCTATGTACCAGTGCAAGAATATCAGTTGTCCTAAACTTCTTAACTAACCCGCACGCAAATCAATTCATCAGTTAAAGATCTACCGTGCCGCAGACAGACACTCATTATAGCACAAAACCTATAATAAATTAACACCTCACTTTTTTCATCGCAAATTAAAAACCCCTATTTTCAAGATATCTACAAACACAGGTACAAAATAAACATTTAATTCCAGCTGTACGTATACGACTATGAGAACCGAGTGACGCTGGTAGACAGCTACTTCAGTTTGACGCCCGAATCGTTTTTTGACGTCAACGTGTACGTCTGGGCAATTGACTCGTCGACCTATGTCAAGGCACTGCCACTGTCTGGCAGAAAGTGTACGCTGGATACGGTAAGTATTTGTCTGGTTGTAGTGTTTGGACTTTGGTTAGCTCTTGTTTGGTTGAGGAGGTCTGATAGGCAGTCGTTCTTTGTAAAACAATAGTACTCAGCTGTATTCCGTTGGACTGGAAGCCGACTCCAACATGGTTGGGAGAAGGCTATTAATAGTGATTATGACGTTAGTTAGATCATTCTAAAGAACAATGGATGAATATGCTTATAGGAAGAATGGATACGTCTGTTTTTAAAACTATTTAGAAAACAGAGAAAGATCAAATTCTGCGGAAAATGCTGTATTCTTTTTAGTCTAAACGCAACGGTTTGTAAAATTGTCTGTCGTCTTAAATATTTATGATGAAGTATATTCGTTTAGTGATATGTATCGAACTAAAATTATCAAAATATTATAATTTTGTTTACAAGCAATATTTTATGTGCAAATATTGTGTTTAAAAATAGTAATTTTAGAAAAAAACTCTCAAAACCATTTAGGTAATTTAAATAAGTTTAAAATAATGCAAATATTTAAAACAAATTTTGTACACCTGAGAAAAATGATATCGTTGTATGATACTTACTTTGAACTATCTTTTCGAAAATAAACTACTCAAAAAGCAATTAATTAGTATATTAATCATAGTCACATTAATAAAAGTTTTTCAAAAAGTGCTTGCTTCACGTATTTTTATCAAAAATTTAAGTATTTACATTTACAATTTTCGAAAAAATAGAAGATTTTTAATTAAAATCGTATTTTTAACCATCTAATTTTACCACGATACCAATTGACATTTGGAAAGTGTCAATCAATCCTTTGATGACCTCAATATATTGTTTAACGAGGAATTTATAAGGCTTAGCTTTTCAACCAATTTTGGAGCCAAAAATAAAACAATGAACAATATCGATTTAATTTGATTGAGGCCATTATATCATCAATCATGTCCTTTGTCAATCAACGTTATTTGAGCCTAAAGGATAACGCTGGGGGGGGAAATATAGGTCACTAAGTCAAGCATTTTATTAGCTTTTTTGTTAGTGTGGATGTTGAAGTGCTTTACATATACTGGCTATTGTTTAAAACATAATAATCTAAAAATTAACCTTCAACAATGTTAGATTATATAGTAATTTGATTCTAAATTCACTTATACATATTAGCATCAACCTGTTTACAAAATTCTAAGCCAGAAAATCATATTTCTTTAGGTTTTAGTTGTAAGTGGTAAACATAACTAGATTTGGGTTTACACGAGCGTGATTCGCAAAAAGGCCAAAATAGTATTTAAGTTACTTACAAAAGCTACTAAAATTGTGTGAGTACTTACATACTTTTTTACTTGCTGTTTTTTCAGAAAAAAAAAATAAAACTTGAACATTGTTTAACATTAGTAAAATTAATTACAAAGTGTAGACCAAAGCCATATTCATTACGAGTTCAATTTGTCTACGTCCGAAGTTAGCTGTCTCACCCATATCAGCATTATCTTTAATTGTGATTTAGCGGATAAAGGGTGTAATTAGAATTTTTGTAAAAAGGGTTATTTGCTGTAGAACTAATTCGAGGTTTTGTCTCTTTGATCTATGTTTATACCTACATGAGTGGTGTAACAGTCAATTCTAAACGTTCAAAAAACTATTCAGCTTCAATCCATAATGCTTTTTCCACTGTTACCACCTCCAAGGAAAAATATTTGATTGAGCAGAAAAGGTAAAAAGCAAACCTTACAATGCCTTCTGCAGTTACGATGTCAGCCTTTTGTTAACAAAATTAGTTAGTTAAAGACAATATTACAAAAGCAACACTGTAGCGCGGCAGATGAATTTGCATTGTCATTGACATCAGGTGCACTTTAATTAATAATTATAATAGAAGCTAAGTAATAACTTTGCTCCAAAGCTCTAAATTCAATATTTACAATGGAAATAATTTCTCTTAGTTTCGTAAATAGATATTTTCTAGTAAAACTTCGTTGTTTATAGATATCTTACTTCGTGTTTACATAAAAAAACGCGAGTATATTTTCAGTGAAACAAAGACATCAAACTGACACTTCATCATCCTCCGAGCCTTTTTCCCAATCATGTTGGGGT
This sequence comes from Helicoverpa zea, assembly GCF_022581195.2. Taxonomy (NCBI): domain Eukaryota; kingdom Metazoa; phylum Arthropoda; class Insecta; order Lepidoptera; family Noctuidae; genus Helicoverpa; species Helicoverpa zea. Next base: position 583,514 of record NC_061456.1, on the reverse strand, counting down.
CGGCTTCCAGTCTAACCGGATTCAGCTGAGTACCAGTGCTTTACAAGAAGCGACTGCCTATCTGACCTCCTCAACCCAGTTACCCGGGCAACCCGATACCCCTTGGTTAGACTGGTGTCAGACTTACTGGCTTCTGACTACCCGTAACAACTGCCAAGGATGTTCAATGACAGCCGGGACCTACAGTTTAACGTGCCATCCGAAACACAGTCAATGGTGTCTAAGATATACTTAGAAAGATATATCAAACTGACACTTGGAGTGGTAAAAAATGTATTAGGTATCTCAGCCATTGGTTTTTGTTATAATATTTGTTGGATAAAGAGGACAGTGATGCCTCTACCCTTGGGGCAAAAGTTATACAAAAACGATACTGACTGAATATGTATTTTAAACTAAAACAGAGTTCATTTTTTGTCAAAACGATTGTAAGTAAATATTTTTTGTTTGTGTAGTTTTGTAACTATCTTGTATATTAAATTTATATTTAGCTTATATTCAGAAATTCACAAAAATAAATTACAAAATATGAGACATCAGTTTAGTAGCCGGGTGCTTAAAATACGACAACTAATTAAAATATTGGACATCTTAATTCTGTTCGTGATCGCGGCCAGTAAGAAGCTTATTAATGTCACTGAGATGAACATAAATTAGTACTCAAAACATTAAGCCCTTGAAATATGAGATGGTCCTATAATAATTTTAAGGTGTAAAATTACTAAAGGGTTTGCACGTACATAGTTTTAGGGACAGGACATTCAGTAGATTTTATACCTCCTGAGTTGGCAGAGGCGAGAGTTTGATTCATTTGTTTTATAAAGTGGAAAAGTTTAAAAAACAATTATTTTGAATTCCGCCAGTGGAGTCCGGGCCTCAGCTACATACATAGTTGGGTTTACATTCTCGTTGACAAAATTGCATTCAATGAGAGGCGAATTCAATAGAAATTGTATTGTTTTAACGGGTCGCACCTAGAACTATTTCTGTGATTAATTAATTTGAAAAACCCAAAAATATTAAGTCCCGCTTAGCGTTCATAATAACGTAACATCGAAATTGATTAGCTTTCTAAGAAATTGATAATCGATTTGGAATTTGTTTACCTACAAGGCAAGGTTTAGCCTTAAACTCTGAAAATAATAAATAGCTCTGAATATAATGAGCGCGGCCGTATTCCCTTTCAGTATTTTTCCATGGAACATCACTGGTAAAATAAGTAAACTGAATAGCATAATTCGTTATATAAAGCAATATCATTTTACACATTCATTTTTTTTTTTAAATATATATTGAACTAGCTGCTATTCACGACAGTTTTATCCACGTGATTGAAATAAAGTAAATACCTCAATATTTTTACGCACAAATAAAAATAATTTTAGAACTAAGTAAGTCATTCCGTAGAAAAATATAAGGTTTATTATAATTATTATTTTAAGGTGATATAAATAATTATATTATTACGTAACAAGTTTACCTTGAGGCGGTCGATTATAATTATAACAGCAGTGTAGGCGATTGTACCCTTAGGGGTGATACAACTGACAACCATTATTATATTATTTTGATTTCGGTTAGAATATTATACTTACTAGTTTCCAAAATAACTTAAGTATAAAGTGATACAAATGTGAGTTTATTTCAAGTTTAAATGTATTTAATAATATATGTTTTGGGTTAGCTTTATGGGTTATGTTTTGGCTAGCTTGCCAAGCAAAAGTTGTGAACTTAGGTATACTAAGTTATATTTATTGTAGATGCTATTTATCAATATACGTTTTTGGAAATAATTGGAGTTCTCTTAACAAGAACATATTACGAATACAAAAGAAAATAACATAATATAATTCTCAATATTTAAACATATAAAAAAATCCAAACATTTCAGGCATCATTATCTACCTAGCCTTTTCTTTTATTTAGGGTTGACTCCCTGTGTAGCCGATGCAGCCGATTTTTACACAGACCTCCTCAATTAAGTCACCCGAGCAACCCGATACTCTCTGGTCTGGCTTCTGATAACCCGTGCAAAATTCGGGTGCAAAAAATTGTACGAATGTCAGCCAGGAACCACAAATTAACTTTAAACCTTTCGAAATACAGAACGCCACATGCTCGTAAATAGATATAGCATCAAATGGATATCAAGGATGTGTACCTAATTAAAAGCGAACAACCCTAGAATATTAACGCCTAATACCCGATTCAAATCACAGTCTCGTGTCTAACAATCCAGAAAAATGTTCCACGATTACTCAACAAACAATTATACTTGCTCCGTACTTCAATCTTATTGTTAGTACAAAAATATATGAATAATGTAAAGGAAATTTTATGAAGAACTAGATTCTGCTCGAGGCGTCTCCCACGCTGTGTACACAAGACATAGCCTACAGCAATCAAGGATAGGTTTTTATTGAAGAAAGAATTTTCGGAAATCGTATTACCGTATTATCATAGCAACTCGTTCATTTGTTTTTTTTGTTATGCGGATCACACGTGATTACGTGCCATCTTCGATACGCATGTGTTTTTCAAATAAACTTCTGTTGGTACAAGCAATCCGACGCTGTTTTCCACGGGTACAAAGAAGTTCTCAAGTAATCAGATAAGAAAATAGGGAAACATGGTGTTTAAAAACAGACAGAAATATAATTCTATGTATTTTGCTATGAAATAATATGTAGTAGACTCAAAATAATATACCAAAAGTCTCGTCATTCAACGTACCGAATCTCGGCTCGTCTCGGCAATCTATAATCCGTCTTACCTTACTTGGTACAACTACGTACTTCTAATTCAAAAGTTGCAAATCCCTTAAGCCTTCACGTAAAACAATGAAAGGTATTTGCTTTCAGGATCAAGGCACGGGAGGTGGCTTCCACCAGGGTTGTATGACTAGACTCATCTTGAAGAGAGTGGTGAACCGATGTAGATGCCTGCCTTTTGGGTACTCTTGTAAGTTTGATCTTTTTAAGGTTCGCCAGCGATTTCCCTAGTACAATTTTGAGTGAGGTTAAAAGGTAGCCTTTCTCGATAAATGGGTTATGTAAAACTGAAATATGTTTTGATATTGGACCTGTAGTTACAGAATGGTTTTTTTTTTGTGAATAAAAGAAAAAAATGTCTTTAATCGATATGAGTTGTAATCGTATTTTCACAAAAGCTTTCGCAACAGTATTAAAATATTATCGTCAAAATGCGAACTGATGGGGCGTGATAATATCCGTCTTTTTCCGAAGAAAAAAGCAAAATTCTTCATATTTCAGAACGAATCATTTTCGCACCAAATCACATGAAAGTCCGAGTCAGAAAACAGAAGAAAGTTTATATTTACATCTCATGAATGTAGTTAGTACAAATATATCAAAACCGTATTTTCATACTAAAATTATAAAAGGAACATTTATTTAAACACATTCTTTAAATGTGAAATATAAAATATTCTTCAGAAACTAAACGAAGAAGAAGAATAACAAATAATTTAAGAAAGTTGAGGCCCTTAAAAAGTTTCTGTTGCCAATCTGAGAAAAAACGTCCTCTAAACGATATATTTTATACATTTTATTTGATCAGTTTCTACAAGGTTATGTCCATTTTAAGGGTTCCGTACCCAAAGGGTACGCTCCTCTGTCCGTCCGTCCGTCCGTCTATCCGTCTGTCACCAGGCTGTATCTCATGAACCGTGATAGTTAGAGAGTTGAAATTTTCACAGATGATGTATTTCTGTTGCCGCTTTAACAACAAATACTGAAAACTAGAATAAAATAAATATTTCGGGGGGCTCCCATACAAAAAACTTGATCTTTTGCTCAATTTTGTTCGATATCCATAAATATGTATATATAGAATATTAGTTTGGATGGTACGGAACCCTACGTGCGCGAGTCCGACTCGCACTTGGCCGGTTTTTCATTATAAAAGATGTAACAAGAAGTGAAATTTTCGTTCTAATATTTGATATTTTCTTCATAATTTTATTTAAAAAGACACAAAATATGACATTATTACAAATGTTTATTTTTCTTTCAGCTAAAGAATTAGACTCTGAAGAATTTGCTAAATGCGCATGGGAACATTACATTTGCATATATCAAACCATAGGTTTGTACACAAATTTTTCAAGATAATAATAACACACAAATAGTCAGAGCAAAAAAAAAAAACTCATTTTTATGTCTTAAGAGGTAACAGGTATTTTCTAAGGATAAAGCTCGTGTTTTCCTCAAGTAACACTATCCCCACCTTAATGCATGAGGTTGCCACCTTAAAGCAAGATCATTCTTCATTTCCAAATAGAAGAAAAAATAAACAAAATAAAAAACAACACAAAAGAAACTCTTACTGTCTGTCATTCCCTGTGGATTTCACTCTCACTTCAAATACAAGGTTATTGTCACTTTAAGAGTACATTCTGTACTTTTGAAGCCTTTGAAACTTTATTGTATTTTTATTTGAAAACATATCTGCAGATATCAATGAACTGTATCATTTTTTCTTTAAAAAAATTCCATCTATACTAATATTATAAAGCTGAAGAGTTTGTTTATTTGTTTGTTTGAACGCGCTAATCTCAGGAACTACTAGTCCGATTTGAAAATTTCTTTCAGTGTTAGATAGCCCATTTATCGAGGAAAGCTATAGGCTACTTTTTATCCCGGTACGGGAAGTAGTTCCCACGGGATGCGGGTGAAACCGCTGGCAGAAGCTAGTGTGAAATAAAAAGTCTTGATATCTGCTATTCATTGTTATTTTGATAAATCAGTATTGATAATTCAGATAATTGAGTAAATCTACGAGTGTTAACTATCCCATTGCTGGGCACAATCCTCTTCCATTAGAAACGGAATGAGCATTAATCACCATCATCATCACCATCTCAGCCATAGGACGTCCACTGCTGAACATATGCGTCCCCCTTAGATCTCCACAGAAACCGGTTGGAAGCGACCTGCTTATCACCATGCTCAAGAGTCTGGGTTTCGTCAAATCAAGTGATATCACCCTTTTAACATTGACGAAATGCAGGCTGTAGTCTATTTAACGAAGTTATTTTTACCGGTTGTAAAGTCTTTCATTCACAAAAGATCATGACTCACAGTTACAATTTTACATGGCTCAAAAACTAATATTAGTTGAAGTTTTGTTCTGATTAGTTCTGAAGCTTTCAATCTGGTTTGTTTTCTTTTAGAAATGATTGAAGTTGACATAAAGGATATAATATCTGATAGTGAATGCTATCAGAGATGTGACTACGTTGAGTACTCTACTGAAGTGGAGTTTGTTAGAAACCAGAGAAATTTCAAGTAAGTAAATAATATTTTATCTTTGGAAATCTATGACGCAGAGAGTATTCGTACTTTTAAAATATCAATAACCTTTAAGTGACAGTAAACGTGTTAAACATAGACTTTAAAATGTTTTGACTACAAAATCCGCGACGTAAACAATACCGACTTATTTATTGACTACCTAGACAATACAACGAAATAGCAAAACAGTAAATTATCCGTCTCTAAGGATCGTATTGCTGTCTTATCAGTTTACTTACAGTCCTAAGGGAGCAACAATTTCACTTCGATCTACCTTCACGAAATAACACATTGGTGTTCTTGACGCACATTTTTCTTTGAACCGCAATTCTTAGGCAGAATTCTATTAAACTTACTTTGGCAAGGTAACACAATATTTGCCGCAGCTGTTCAACGTGCGAACGTTTCAGACTTTTTAAAATGGTTTCCTTTTCAGAAAACTAAATGAAAATAACAGCAGGGTTTTGGTACATTTTGGACAAAATACTTGTATGAAATATAGAAGGGAAGTTCTTTATACTTGGGACCAGATGTTGGGTAAGTTTTGAGTTAAGATAAAATATCCTTTCTTACTATATAATAAATCTGAAAGGAAATCTCTGAAAGATTGTTTACCAGATTACTTTAAACCTGAAGTCAGAAAAGATTAAAAGGTACCTACTTTTTGTCCGGTTTTGTCGTCGTGCCTATTTGAAACCGATTTAGATTTATTTTAATTGGGAGTTTATGTTGTACTTTGGCCAGCGGTTTCATTCGCAATTGATATTGAAAGAATTTTTCAAACCAACTTTATAATTTTACAATAGATTTGAGGATTCTTGACTCATGACATAATTTTATTACTTTCTACGAATAAAATACACTAACAAATCTTGAGTTGATACTTAAATAAAATTGTGAATATAAGAGCCCATTAATACAATATTAATAAAATACAATAGAATAGCAGTTCAAAATATAAAGAAATACACAAAGAAGATCTTTTTCAAAGTCACAATAAATTAACTGTTTGTAGGCGTTTATACCTAAAATAGGTATTTACAACAATTTATATGTTTTGTAAAATGAAAGTCAAACGGTATCTCGCTTTGTAGTCCGTACCATTATTTTTTGAATACGAAAATGATAAAGTTCTTTGTAATAATTTGAAAGAGATTTTTGCTCATTAAATGTAGGCATAAAAGTACAAATGTTTTGTGGTAATAAGCCGTTGTAAGTATAAGAATTTTGGTAATGATTTTTTATGGTAACAGTTACATTAAAAACAATGTTAGGTACTGAATGTAAACATTTTTATAAAAGTAGTAAACAAGCTACAAGAAGTTTTAAATTAATAAGGAGATGACTGTCGCAGTTTTGTTGAAGGTATGGTAATGACACCTTAGAATATTATTTTACACTAGCTGTTGCCCGCAACTTCGTCTGCGTGGGCAATATAGAATAGTCAAAATACTACTTATCCCGTAGGTGCATTCTTTCACGTGACAGTATAATTAGGATTACCACTTAGCAGTCGCATAGATTCATTGATCAAGGTTGTATTGTGGATGTGACCATTTATCTAAACAAAAGAAGTAAAGTTTATGACGATATGAATATCTCTGGATCTAGTCAGCCAATTTGGGAAATTATTACGTATGGTGCGTAAGTAATTTTCACAGGAAACAGCTATAATCTATGTCTATATGCTTTGAGTCTGACAAAGCTGTCATTTGTACATTTTCTGCAGCTGCTGCGACTAATCAGAAGCCAGAAAGTCTGTCAGTCTTACCATGGATATCGTCTTGTGTAGTTGACTGGATTGAAGATAGGTAGATAGGTAGTCGCTCCAAGCAAAATATTGGTACTCAAACAGATTCGGTGACTGGAAGCCAACACCAACATAGTTGGGGAATAGCTGGATGGATGATAAAATGAGTCATCATCATCAGCAGGCGCATAGGGTAGGATAGTTTCACTACTGGGGAGAAACACTTGTATGACGGGGATTTTCTGTGCACTTACTCACTATGGTAAGGCTGACCCCACATTAGGCGTGCGTGATCCTCGGGCGTGTGAGTAGCGCGGGCGTCGCGAGCGCGCTGCGTGAACGTCACGTTTTGCTGCCCTGCGGCATGTGTGAAGAGTGCAAGCGACGCGCTCGCGGCGAGCACGCGGCGCTCGAGTTGCGTTCTTACCCCTTCGCCCGCTATCCCCGCCGCCCGCTAAACGCCTTAGCAGTTAAACGTCAAGGAGAGCGGCGCGTGCGCGCCGCGAGCGCGCTGCAAATGCCGCAGGGCAGCAAAACGCGACGCTCACGCAGCGCGCTCGCGACGCACGCGCGGCGCCCGCGCTACTCACACGCCCGAGGATCGCGCACGCCTAATGTGGTGGCCTAAGCCGGGACTCCACCGAAATGTTTGCATTAGTTCACGAATAGGCAAAATGTACGTATCTGTGCGAGTCCACTTCATGTGTTCGTACTTGAAACCTGCAGTTTTGCCAAGATTTTCAAAATGTACGCTCGCAATTTGCCATTTCTTGGTGGAGCCAGCAAATCAAAAGAAACATAAGTGTTATATACTGTGCATCACTACCGCACACCGGGAAAATTTCGCTATTGCGGAGGACGTTTATATACCATATTTTGTGTCACACGTAAACAGGACGACAGTAAGTATCCACCGAAACACTTTCAAAGATCTGATGAACAAACAAATCAGACATCAGACCTGACTTGGTCACCTGGGGCCAATCAGAGCTCTATGAAGCGATCATACGCTTTGGCTCCTACTGTTATTGTGGTTTCTGAAAATTTAATCACCTCATTCAACGATGAATGTAATTCTGATGGTACTATTAAGAACACTTGCTTAGCGCAGAAGCTGACGTTAGCAGGTCAACTCTTTTGACTTCTCGAATAGGATACCATTGGTTTTTGTGCAATGCACACCTGCAATGCATTCTGGATTAGGATAGGATATAGGTGGATAGGATTTGCAACAGAGAACAATTCTGTCTTTGTGATTAAATGACATCAAACGTAGTTTTATATAAAAGGTGTTTTTTAGGGTTTTTAGACTTGGCTCGGGTCTTACTGTGACTGTTCGTAATCGTGAACAGTGTATTTGCGATCAGAAGTTGAAAGTAAGCATGTCTCTGGTATGCGGCGCGTAATTTGTACGTTTTCAGACGCATAAAGCATTTTACGTGTGTATGGTATTAAATAGAGAGAGCTCCCATTTCTTATCTGCACTTTGTATCTGGGCTTGTTTTTAAAGCTACAGAATCCTACATTACCTACCTCACGCTTAGCAGCGCTTGCGAGAGATAGATCTTCATTTCTTCTAGGATTAAGTTTACATATTTTGCATCAGAAAAAATAATTAAGGTCTACTTAATACTACTCACTCCACTCAAAGTAATTTGTTTTGAGGCCACCACATTAGTGGAAGATAAGCTAAACTATGTTTATGAAAAAATCCTGATATGAACTCCATCTGTAACTTTAAATGATAATTAATTGTTCCACTAAAGTCATCATTTTTGACATAATGTTCAAAAAATAATTTAGATGGCACCGTTTTAAATTTGGCTGAGAACTATTAATTTTCTTTTCATCAAGGTAATAATTATAGTTGGATTTTGATGTGGCACGGCAAACTGACAAACACTATTGAAATGTCTATCGAAAAATTACACTTCGTGTTAAAATATGGTGAATTACGGAAAATACACAACTCCATTTGTTGAAATAATAATCCTCTATAAAGAATGTATGGTAATATTGTCATTCCACCTCGCTCCTTTGACAAATTGATGATGTATTTTATTTACCACAGATGGAGCTACTTTAACCTTGGCTAAACAAAATTTTCATATTTTTTTTTTCTTCCGAAGTTACTTATAAAGGTGTGATTTTCTGTGTAAAGATTAATAATAGGCCGATCAACTAATATAAGTACAACATTCAAAGTCAAAGTTTTGACAAATAGATTGCGTGTCGTAATATTTTACATCTTGAATTCACAAAATTAATCATATCTTTTGATAGAGTGAATCGATTTCGATGAAACAAAAACTAAGTAATACCCCAAGTTACGTAGAGTTTTTGTATATAAGCATTGTCTGCATTTAATTCGTAGATTTTACGTGAATCGCGAACAAACAAACAGATAAACAGACAAACAGACAAACAGACAAAAATGACAAAAATGATGGAAATGGGTTCTGTTAGTTATCCTTTAACATGCTGGCTATTTTTTTTGTCAATATCTTCAATGTACAAAAATTACTTTTCTACAGATTTATTATATGTATAGATATAGATTTCAAAGTCAACGTAGGAAAGCTATGAAAACGTAACAAGCGACGCAAAACTATCAGTGCTTATTAATCCAGTCTGGTAACAGCTTCATAAAGCAAGCGAATTGAAGCTAAGTAAAGCAAATGTAGATCGGCGTCAGCTGCGAGCTTCCTTCCTTCCTTAAGATGACCATATAATTACTGTGATGTACGGAAACCACGTCGTTAACGTGGATCAAAAGTAGCCCAAAGCCTCACTAATTACCTTATTTTTTCAGCAAACCTGGGCGGTATCTTCGGCCTCTGTCTTGGCGGTTCCATCATAAGTGTCATTGAAATCATATGGTTTCTAACAGAAATTCTATGTTCTATAATCGCTTCATCTTGCCGAACCGCTGTGGTACCAAAAGATGATGACAAAAATAAAGTATTCGTAGTTTCTCAAAAGGATATGTTGTCTAAGCAGAAATCTGGGAAAAGGATTGTGGGGAAATATAAGTTTGTTCATTGATTTTGTCGTAAGTAGATTATTCTATTACAAGCTTTTGCCAGTTTTATCTGCACAACGCAAGAACTACATCTCGTTCTTGAATGAAAAGTAGCATATAGCCTTTTTTTTGTAACTGGGTTATCGACCAGAGATACTTAGATTTTTTCAAATCGCTACCGTAGTTTCTGAGATAAGCGAGTATAAAGTTGATCAGTTTGTTTGGTTGAAAACTCTTTACCTTTATAATAGGTATTAGCATAGATTACTATTTGACCTTTTGATTTAACGTGTACGTGATTGTTCAAAGTTACTATTATCTTATAACATTATGTCACAGACATGTCTTCTGCCCACATGCTTGTGTGTGTTGTAATAAATAATTAGGTTTCTAGAGGATAACATTGTGTGAAGATTCTTATTGTTATTGGGTAAATGGATTTCTCGGATCAGTCCTAATATAGTTCCTTACATGACATATAAACTTCACATGTATTCAAGTTTTGAATTGATACCTAGTATCGTTTGTAGATATACTATTGTGACGTTTCAGATCCTTCTCATATGTATAAAATAAACGATATTGAATACTATATGTTTTTATTTACCCCGTTTAGGAAGTAACTTCAATAATGTCGCTCCTTGAAAAGTACTGGTACTTACTTTCATCTGGTTAGACTGGAAACCGACCCCAACATAGATGCAAAAAGGCTAGGCAATTGATGATGATGATAGGGAGGAGCATCATTTACATTCTTCCGTACCCTATGTACCTTTTTAATACAGTTTTTTTTTGGTAAAGGTGTACTAACTTGAATCAATATCTCACTATCACACTTTATCCCGAAACCGCGCACTAAGCCACTGAACGTGACGCGACTGTCAATCTATCGGAAACCCTGGTCTTTGAGTATTATCTGTGTTACATTATCAAGCGATAACCAATCTTGTATCTATCGTCTCAAGGTATATAGTAGCGCATCACGAATATATCAAGGAAACGTATCTATCTGCATGAAAGAACACACACACAGGTTTGAATCGAATGCATGAGGCGATTATTATTATTCTTTTATTGTACACAAAAACATATAAAATACACACAACACAGAGAAGACATTAAACAAAACAAAGATAAAACTACATAACATAAAATATATACCTATAAATAAAACATAAAATATAATAAATAAATAAATACATACATACAAATAAGGTCATGTTGACAGGAAACGTTCTTTAATTCGTCTCTTGAAGACATCTAACGATGTGCTGTCACGTATACTGTGAGGCAGAGCGTTCCAAAGCCTCACAGCGCGAACAGTGAAGGATCCATCATAACGGCTCGAAGTATGTTCAACGCATGATGTCTTCAATCCATAAAAGCCTAAAGGCTGATTGCTTAAGGTGCATTTTGGCTTGCTTGATCCTTTCAGTATATGTCCCGAATACCATTTTATGAACGCTAGAAATTTTTATGAGGCAAGTACTACTGAACTGAAATTTTTTTGAAGGCAATGAAAAAACAATGATTCACGTGTTTAAAAATGCGTGCTTCATCCTAACATAATCCAAAATATTGCAACACCAATCTCAGATTAATTCAGTGGCAATCAAAAGCCAGTAGTCAAGATATTATTACAGAAAACCATATAAATTCCAACAGCAACGAAACCAATAACTTTGAAAGTCAAAGATTTTATTTCAGTGTGAAAATTGTTTTTAATATTTTTCAAAAACCGTATACAACCCCTAAAAGTTGCATTCCTACGTCGAGAAAACTTAATTTTCTGCTTTTCCAGTACCTGGTACTAAGATTAAATGTTTACCTCAATGTGAATTAAATAAAATATTTAAATCTAATGTTACAATAAATGATACAATAACTATGAAACATGAGTTTATTTAATAAAACATGAATAATATATGAAATTAACAAAACACTCCAAACGAACATTCAACAATTGAATAATATACTAATTCAATTCATCTCAATATTGTCTCTTACGTTGTAGAGGTACATCCCTGAAGGTCGGGGTCATTGTACTTAAGGCTCCCACACACTGTAACTTTTAGTTGGCCGACAGTTTTAATCCCTACTAATATTACAAATGCGAAAGTAACTCTGTCTGTTTGTCTGTCTGTCTGTTACGCTTTCACGTCTAAACCACTGAACTGATTTTTTTTGGTACAGAGATAGAATTGACCTTGAGAAAGAACATAGGATAGTTTTTATTCCGGACTTTTGAAGAGTTCTCTTGGAAATGCGATATAACCGAACGTGACACTTGCGAAGCCGCGGGCGGAAGCTAGTGGGTTCATAAATAAGTACGGAAATGAATAGTAGTTTGCACATTACAACGAGCGGTTGATCTGGCCGGTATTTTCAGACTGACTAAAGTTTGGATTAAAAAATAAAATAAATGTGGCAGCCACCTAAGGATTACCGACTATGCGCCGACAGCTTAGTCTGTGTACAGGGGCTTTTATCCTTTCGTTATATTAAACTACGTCAAACCCTCGTGGCTTCTCATATTGTCGCGTTTTCTTTTCTTGTCTTATTTCGTTTTTAAACTTTAAAATGAACATTTATTTTTTAATTCAAAGTCAATGTTATTGTTGTATGAGGGTCTGTTTATAAGTTTGAAAAGACAACATTAAAAAGGGTACTGAAATGCAATTGTATGTTTCGTGAATTTGTGACTTCATCTACGTTAACTTTTGTAATATTGATATAAATAAAAACACTTTAAAAGTGAGCAAACAAACTCTGGTCTTTATTGACGAAATTAATGGAGTGTCATATGTGTGCTCAATTAATTAGCAGCTAGTCTGAATATAAACAAGCTATGTATGTGCTCACGACTAAAATCTAGACACACGGCAGTATGTCCGCCAAGTTCGAGCAAAAAAAGCGACACACCGGCCGTGCAAAATTCGGCAAGTTTTAATAGAAAATTATATACTTGATTCATTGCGTTTAGTAGGTGTGTGAAAACTTGCCAAGTAACATCATTAAAAAGTAACTATTTTTAACTGAGGTATGTGTATGGAACTTGGTACTTATTCAGATCTCACTTCTTTTATAGGCGAAGCATTCCCATATTATCGAACTTGGCAGCCTTTCACATTTTTGTTTTGGGTGGGATAAACACTTACGTTGACAAAGGTTTTAATAAGGACTTTTTTACAAAAAAAGCAACAATGTATCCTATATCAAGGGTTTCTTTATTAACATAACTCTTATATGAACAAACAATGACCCACTTTACCTATTTGTGGTACGCCATTTTTTTTCTACTTTATTACAATGGGCATATTGTAGCGTCCCAGCGGCAGCATTATAAAAGACGTAAGCTACTTACTCGTATTTTTGAATAACGGGATTTTTTACAAATGAAACTGTATGGACTTTTTATCAGTCACTTTGAGACTTATGTATTTCCTTAATTAAAATACTATTATAATATCAAAAATATTAATGACTAGCTTTTGCCCGCGACTTCGCCCGCGAGGAGTTCGGTTATATCGCGTTTCCAAGAGAACTCTTAAAAAGTCCGGGATAAAAACTATCCTATGTTCTTTCTCAAGGTCACACTATCTCAGTACCAAATTTTATTAAAATCAGTTCAGTGGTTTAGACGTGAAAGGGTAACAGACAGACAGACAGAGTTACTTTCGCATTTATAATATTAGTAGGGATTTTACTATGCTGCAACACTCGTTCTGCACTAAGCATCCGAATTTCAGTCGCAGCTAAATTCTCCCTATAAGTAAGTCTTTTACAGATCACTATTCAAACTGGCCTTAAAGTTTCCTTTAAAGAAGTAAGAAAAATCTTCGTAAGTTTTCAATTGAACGAGATAATATTTATTTAATCAAACAATTTTCTCGATAGCAAAGTTTTCGCTTGGATGAAGTCTAGAAATATTATTCATTCAAGTCTGCGAAGGTTGCAACTTTATTATTTCAGGATATGAAATGTCTTGCAGCGTAAAATCTTGTTCATTTTGTTACCTATATCCCTGAGGTAATGAAACCACTTGTGTCAAAACTGACAAAATGTACATTTCTCATATGCTTTATTCTGCCTACATTTAGAATCTTTATTTAAATAAATGTCTTACAATTATTGTTACGTCTATGAATGAAAATAGAATGAGGTAATGAAACCACTTGTGTCAAAACTGACAAAATGTACATTTCTCATATGCTTTATTCTGCCTACATTTAGAATCTTTATTTAAATAAATGTCTTACAATTATTGTTACGTCTATGAATGAAAATAGAATGAGGTAATTTTTAAATAATTATCAACTTATTTAAGTCACTGAAAATGTTTTGGAGTAAGTAAGCAAACTAAAACTGGCGTGGCGTGCACTTGGAGAGGCCTATGTCCAGCAGTGGACTGCGATAGGCTGATGATGATGATGATGATGCTGATGAAGCAAACTAAAAATATATAAAACTATTAGTGAGCATACAACGTAGATAAATATTAAGATTTTTGATGCTGACAACATATTTACACTGTAAAGATCAAAGACAATAGGAGAGTTGCCTATATTGTACCAGTTAACAAACTTCATAAGCTATCACAAAAACTACTTAATTTTAAAGGAATATATTACTACAAATAAAAAGGTTGTTCTATTAGCAATAATTTTGTATTGAAAGAAAATGAGGAATTTAAAAAATAAATATGAAAATTAACGTTTTTAAAAAAGTCTCAAATAGTACAATTTAGGAAACCGGTTTCCTTAATTGTACCATAGGTTTCCTAAATTGTACTTCATATTATAAATGAGATTAAAGTGATTCTTATTAACTAAAAGCACAAACATGTTTATGGCACAAATATTATTCAAATAGATTTGAATATTTATTATGTAGTTAATAAAATATGGAATGGTATTTGGAATGATTTTTTTAATTTTTCGGTTTATTTTATAAACAATCTAAGGCCTTTTAAAGTCATCTCGCGTCTTTTTATAATATTTTTTATCTTCTCCAGACATCTGAAAACATTTTAATCTAGTACACGTAAATTTTACCGGTACATTTTATTGGTAGGTGCTAGGTATGGTAACACCTGGTACAAATTAGGCAACCCTAACTTTTTTTATGTGAGCCGGCATTATAACCTCGAAATGTTAAACATAAAACAATAGTCTCAAAAAAGGTCACTAATATGTCTACTTTCCAAAAACACATAAAAGTTGCAGTGTACCTACCGTTACTACAAGAAATCCTTAGGTAAGCACCCATAAAATAATACTAGAACGCCGCAAAACATATTTTTGTTTACTACAATTTACTCTGTTGTGTTATCGAATCCAAAATGGCAGCGTTTGCATCATTGTTGTAGTACTGCTTTTTAGTGTTACCAATTTAAAACTAAACATTACAGTTCAGTAGATTTTGAGGTGGTACAATTTACGAGCCGGTCCAATTTATGCAACTCGACCCTATTAATTATGATTTCTTTTGTTTTGAAACATTGTTTCACAAACCTCAGTTCCTTTTATAGGGTGGCCAGTAATTGCTGCTTTTTCATTTGCATTTTTTATTTTCAATCTGTGTTTCCATTGTATACTTCGGCCGTTCAGAGAATGCGTTCCTGACACCTATCAGTTAGTCACGACTAGTGATGGGCACAACATAACACTGAGTTCGTTACCGTTCCTTCAAAATGAACCGCCGCATTATTTTAAGATTATTTTCGTTTTAAATTGGCGGAATCATTTGTTTTATATTTTAGTTATTTAAGTGGAAACCAAAAAAAGGTAATATTCATATAATAAAATTGTTTTATTTATTCTTTGTTACAAGTACATTGAATTGAATGTGCGAACAGAATATTAATCAGACTCCGATTTGCTTGAGGAGGTGGTGTCTTCATCATCATCTTCGCCTACATGTATAATTATATTATTATCAATAACAGAATCAATCCTGATATCTCGGTCTAACAAAAGCCGGGTAATCAAATAAAAACAGATCGAAAACACTTGAAAAACGTGGTCTATGCGCACGAAACGACAACGGACGACTGTTTTAGCGTCACAAAATGGCGGCCCATAACGCCATTTGGGGTTACCATTTTTAATCTAAGTATAAAAATGCGGTTTGGTCATAGTTTTATTTTTATATTTCATAAACGTTATAATTAAGTCTTATAGTCCATTATTTTCCAATTCTTAAAAAGAAAATCAAAACGTATTATTTTATATTATAACTGTATAAGAACAGATTACGATACTTGCCTGTTATTTTTAGCACAGCACTACAAAATATAAACCGCTGACATAACCTTGTAATAGCGCAGTATAGATTTAGAAAAATATTGTTTACCAAGTTATTTGACACTCAGTTTGGCACAAAATTATAACATTCATTGATTATTGATATAATAATGTTGTTTTAATGCTCCTCAATTGTTAAAACGGTAAACAACCAGCAAAAATATTTTTATCGTAACTGCAACGCCATTGCAAAGTTACGTCGTCAGTTCAATCGCGACGTGTCAGGAACGCATTCTCTGAATGGCCGAACTATAGTTACATTTTTGTTCATTTATACCAATGACACTGAAAATGTCAGTACAACCAAATGCTGAGTGTAAAGTGAGATGGCATGATTCACACAAAGAAAAGTTATGGTGACTCAAAAAAAAACTAAATACAATAAAGTAAGTCCTACTAACCTATAAAGTATCGAATTCTGTTGACTTCAAAACATTTGAAATAGTAACGTAAAATATTAGCAAACTTTTCTTATGCGATATAAAAGTAAAGAGAATTGTATATGTAAACCAATAAAAACTTCAAGCAATATGTTATAGCATAACAATCTGGATCTTAATGTAATTTCAGTTGTGAAATAAGAAAGTTATTCGTTTTTGTGAACGTGAAATTACTTTCTGAAAAAGTCCAAAAATGACTAAAGACTTATCAGCTTGCCCGCCTTTATTTTAAATAGATACTGATATATATAGATACTGTATATAGTGAAGAAGAACGTGTCTATTTCACAATCTCATAACCATTGGCGTTATGTTCTCTCCGTACCAAGTTCTTATCTATCCATCGTAATTTTCCAGACATTGAGTAGAACTGAGTTTGAGTTCTCTAAACTATATAGTACTTTATTAAATTGGTCATGTATATAAGAAGTATCTACAACCTTTTTCTGAATGACAAATGACGCCCTATTTTTTTCCACATTTACGAAAATAAACTGTTTTGTCTGTATGCTTACAAACCGAAATACAAGTCAACATCGACTTAAAATGTATACAAGCAACGTACAAAATGACATATACATTATTTCCTTTATACCCTTAAAGACCCTTAGTTACATGTATAAAAAAGGTAAGGTATTTTAATATGGTTGTCTTCCGTGATCCATTTATAGAAGAAAAGAAGGATTTAAACTTGGCTTTAGATAAAAGGAACGATTTTGGCAGAGTAAAACACTTTGTAGAAAGAAGAGGTACAGACATGGTAACACAAAGATGTCCATATTTTATCCTCGATGTCAGTTAGAACTAAGTTCAGATTTTGAAACTAACTTGATGTTTCGAAAAAGCTTTTGAGTTTTAGATAGAATATAACTGTTTTACCAAATTTCTAAAAGCATAGCAAATAATACCTAAAACTTAATAAAAAAAAATGACCCTGAGAAAGATTTTGCATAAAAGATGAGCTATGTTATGTTATTTGCATGCATCTATGCTTTATAAATAAATAGACAAACAAATACTAATCCCAATACAAGCATGTTGTTATATTACGAGAATAATGAGAAGGTACGTATTCGGGCCATTTCTCTTCGTGTCGCGGTTAATCCCACGCCAAAAGCTTGCAAGTAATTGTGGCTCAGGAATCAATTTGAGAAACATTTCCTTTTATTATGTCTTTGGTTTTTCAATTTGATGTAACAAGAAACTTTTTTTTCGAAATTATGCGGTTAGTTTAAATACATTTAGGCACAAAGCTGTAGCTTTGAAAAATCTATCCTTAGATTAGCAAAAGATGTCAAAGATATTGAATCTATGGTGCCACTTTTGTAACCATAAACTTGCATTTTAACATATTATATACCATCATAAAATACTGCTACACCTCCAGTTATTCTTTTTAACCTGCATAATCAAATAAACGATCATAGAACTCAAGACTGACCTACAGTAGCCTACTTATTAGGGCAAATTCTCTCCAATCATACCCCCGAAAAAAAACAAAGGAAAAAGGTTAAAAACTCGCTTGAAAATTACTGCTGAAGAGTAGATAAACATCGTGAATGAAGTGTCCGTAGCAACGGCTCATTGAAGGCTTATTTGCATGCCCTGGTGAGCCGACTCGGCTGAAAATGATTAAACTTAATGACTCCCTTGTATGCAAATTTATTCCTCTCGGCTACGGCCCTCTTCGAGATAACGTCGATGGGGAAATTTTTCGTTAATATTTTTTGGTGTGAAAGATATTGATGAATAATGATAATGGATAAGCTTATAAACAAAGAAAATAATAATTTATTGGTTCTGGTTCTTCGATGCTTTATTTCCTGTCTGCGCCAGAGGGAACGTTATGTTATTTAATTACATGTATTTCTTGGTACTTTCTGAAACCTGACAGGCTTTTCTTTTAATTTTCTTTTTTTTTAAGAAAAAAAAAATCATTTGAACCTTGTGAGGTTTATGTTCTGAAGGTACCTATTTCATATTACAGCGCTCATACCCATACGTGGCGACTCATTTAGAGAGAGCACGTGTCTACGTGCCGTACGTAGACATGGAGTCATCGTTTGAACCGGTTGTTGAGAATACCGAGCAGAAAATTCGCTTGTGTAGAAGTGCTATTAGGCATTTTTGGTTTATCCACCCACCAAAAAACTATCCTTTCCATTTCAATAATTCATGAAAACATTTATCCTTTCCTTCAGCTTCAGGGACCTTAAGACATAACGTTGAAATGTGGGTTAGCCGTTAAAAAAATAGTTGGTAGCAAAAAGACCCGTTTTATTTGCGTAGATGTCCCACAGGGTTAGATAATGACGCTGTTACAAATTGCAGCCTGCGTCCAGAGGGATGGACATTCAATTTATTTGGTTGGGTTCCGTCGAAAGTTACGAATTGGACCTGGTATGCTTTTGTCGATGTTATATTGATAGTATGGTTTGGATTTAACTGTAGGAATACCGTAAACAGCCAAAGCAAACGTGAATTCTGCTTTTGGCTTGGAAAATATGGTATTTACGTTGCATTTTCGTTACAAACTTTGTATTTTTAAATCACTTCAAAAATGGAAGTGAATTCCAGTTATACTTCAGAATATTTTTATTTTGCATGCAATATTTTTGTCATGTCTATCCGGTTGTCTCTAGGTATTATTTGTGCACAACTTATTTTTAGTTACTTACTTAGAACGCTATATTTAAATACTGTTTGTAGCTGAGTTTTAATCAACATAACTTTAATCAATTTCAAACAAAGGGATATTTGATCAATAAGATCATTCCTAGCTAGAAGCAATAATGCAGTTCTCGTAGAGAGGTACCTATTTCAGTTCCCAAGAGCAATTAATTAGAAGTCCTTATTTCCGCTTTAGAAATCTAATCTTATATAAGAGTAAATTGAAGTAAATTATATGAGTTATAATAATCCGTATAAAACTCAGAGGAACATATAGGAATAGTAGGGCTGCGGGATTGTCCGAAAGAGTTACCGCGACCCTGGTACGTAAAAGGCCTACGACGGAACACGACGATTTTTCCTCGCTGCTGAAATTAATCACTATTCCTATAAAAATCTGTTGTTATAGTCACTTGCGTTTAAAGTCCGGTTAAGCAGTACACGGCCTCCTAGGCTGAACTGCGAGATGCCATACCAAAAAAAAAAAAAAAAACACTTGCGTTATTAATAATATTTTTTAATTGAAATCCAATTTCGAACCAGGGTTTTAGTATTTGCCCAAAGGACTCTCATACAGACGAGTGACCCCGCTGTCACGGACAGATATTACCTGACCCTTGTATAAAGACAAGAGAGGACTAAATGAAGGGCCCATGAAGGTAAGTCCGGCTTTCAGAAATGGTCTTAACATAATTAGATTGGCTTGAATGTTTAGTTGATTGTAGTAAAATGTTTGGGCTGAATTAATAAATAATTAAATATCGTAACACCTTCACACACGGTCGATTAGCCCCGTGGTAAGCTACTCTTTAGCTGGTGCTATGGATGCTAACACGACTGATAAACTACATACATATACTTAAAAATACATATTATAACACATGGACCAAAGCCAACAAGCATGCTGATCACACATAGACCATACATTGAGTCGAACCCCAGACCATTGATATTGACCATTGCGCCAACAAGGTTTTCGTTGAAAAACATGTGACGAGGTCATTACTATCCCGAAGGTTCAATCCTCCTTTATCAAGATATCGGAATCCATCATAATCATCATTATGGTATTGCGTGGGGGTCAATTCCGTATTACTGTCCTCTTGTTGGACATCTGTTATTTGATCTAACAATTCAATGCCCAATCAGATAAATTAGCCATTAATTTAATAGCTACGGAAAGGTGCAAACAAATACATTAAGCAGTTATTGTAACTTGCCAAATAACAACTGCTATGGATCTACTAACTAACAGTTGGGAATAGCTTAAAGTGCTTTTCAAGTGACAAAGGAGTTTTAGAATGACATAGGTGGTCATTAATTCAAGGCCTTACCGCGACAAGCGCAGTTTAGCCTTGATTGATCGAACCGTGTGGCAGCTGCTTAGTAGGGAAAATGCAAGGCAAATGCACTTGTATATTGTAAAGTATGACTGGTGAAATGATAACTATGTTACATTTTTTACTGTTAAATTTCCTAAAATAAGACTAGAGTACATTCAAATCGTTTCAACCGCATCCCGTAAGAACTATTAAGCGAACAAAAATATAAACTTAAAATCTTATAACCTTTCTCGATGAATGGGCTATTCATAACGCGAAGATTTTTTCAAATCGGTCCGGTACCTAGTTACTGAATTCTCTAAATTTGTAATATGAACTATTTAATATCTACATAAGTGACAAAAACATTGATGTAAAAAAAAAACATTAATTACATTTGTACCTTTTTTCATCTATACTAATATTATAAAGAGGAAAACTTTGTTTGTTTGTTTGGTTGTAATGAATAGGCTCAAAAAATTTTTTTTTTAAACTGGACAGTTTTTAAAAATTCTTTCACCATTCGAAAGCTACATTATCCACGAGTAACATAGGCTATATTTTATACCGGTACGGGCAGTAGTTACCACGGGACGCGGGTGAAACCGCGGGAAAACGGCTAGTTTGGTATATAAAGACAAGTATCTCACAGACTATCTACCAAAAGTTTCACGAAGATTTTTGAGATTTTTTCGTCCAACTCAAACGCCTTCATCATTAGTATTGTACTTTATACGTTTTTACGAGCGTAATGAAGTTATATTGCGCCGTTTGAAGGTGTTGATAAGAGATTTTCCTCACATTTTTTGTATCGTGATTTTCAGACTTCACTCTTTGAAGTATAACATTTGGCCTTTAGATAAATGGGTTTATTTTCGTGACAGCACGTTGACGCTGTGACTGAACAATTGTCTAGATTGTGATTCGTGTCATTCCTGGAACACCTACATGGTTCAATTCACGTTTTATTTTTATTACTGACCAGTTTTTTGGAATGTTTTTTTCTATCTGGAATCCTATTTCACATGTGAAAAAATATACCTAAAATTATCGCTTTTTTATCTGTCCGTGTGAACCGATTCTTATAATATTTTTACCTAAAAACCGTTAATTTAACTATTTTATTTGATGCCCTCTTTGCAGCTGGATTGTTTTTTAAGTGAACCGTGTGGATAATATGCAAACATACAGTTGCCATGGAAATTAACCTTATTGTAGGTACTTTTGATAGTCCCGCTCCGCTGTTTCGCAATGAACTCAAAAAGTAACACACTTTCATCATGTTTTTCATAATTTACAGATACATATATTGACTCTCGAGAAAGGGTTAGGCTAGATATTTTACCCATTAGGTATATTTAAACTCATCCGAAGTCGAGGCATGTTGCTAGGATTCCATTTAATTATCACATTACGACTTTGATTTAAACTTCATAATGTTTCTCTAGATGTTTGTGAACTACCTAACACTTGTGCCTATTGAAGCTTGTAATATGATAATGTGATGTATAAAGTAAGGCTTAGCAAACAAACAAACTTACCTAGTCTAGCGTGAGTAACTTAGAAACTTTATATAACTGCTTTGTTTTGAAACATACTGCCAAATGTGGAAATGTTTACTTACACGCTCTGATAATTGAGTAATATGTTATGAAACTTTTGATAAGCTTTTTTATGTATATTTCCCCTTTTACATACATAATGTAAAAGGGGAAATATACATGTCATTTGATTAACAACAATATTTATAAGTCCTCAAAAGTCTTCAGAAGTAATGAACTTATTTAAGGAAGAGCAACTCACTTTGACACTAGGCACTAGCGACATCTGTGCTCAGTCACCAGCTACACGCGTACCATTTGAAAGGTTAACTTAGCTTTATACTTACCTAGATGGCGCTGTCATTGCTGAAAGCCGAACGAGCAGTGTGAAGCTTCAGCAAAACTACGTAGACCGAAGACCGGCTAATTGGTTGAGTCGTCCCTAGATGGCGTTAGATTTTTCGCTGTATGCTATGTTCTGGTAACTGAATGCAGATGGCATTACGGGTAACGATTTATGAAAAAGTCACTTGTGAACTTAACTTACTTGAACATAACAGCTATAAAGGTAACAACTATAAAGGACGTAAAATAAAAATAAGTATGACTTACGGTGGCAACATGAAGATAATACCTATTTTTTTACATAGCAAAATAGTTTTTCAAACGACTCAAATAATGACAGGTAGAAATATCGACTTACGATCAAATCTTTTTAATTTCGTTTTATAGTTATTTGAAATGAATGATCGTGTCGTCGGTCATTTACCAATATATGTAGTTTATAGACCCTTTGAATCTCAAGTAACCTAATTCTACTGATATGGTTAACATTCACACCAAACAACATCTACTCCTAAACTGAACCTGCTAAACGTGAGCTTAACTGAACTAAACTGTTCAAGTAACTAGATACAACCTGATGACCTAAACATGCACAATATAACTGGAGTTTAAGAAAGAACCCGCACAATTTACCACCTGCATACGGTGCACGTTACGCCACGTTAAATTCGACCTATCGAGAAAACTTGACAGACAAAGATGTAGAGAATATGCTAGATAGGACATAATATACCTTTCTAATTATTTTGTACTACATTTTCGGTGCTCGAGTCATGAGAAAAATATTGAAATGACTTGTATTTCCGTGTTTTTATTATACTACCAATCGGAGCTTTCAGTTTTTCAGGCTTCTTATAAAAGATAGGTTGTATTAACAACAGAAGCTTTTTATAATGTTTTCTAATGATGAGTCATTTTTATTTGATTGAGATGTAGAAGAAACTGTTCGTCAAGAAATAAAAGTAACTTGGTCATGACTACCGAATAAGCTCAGCTAGACAAACAAGGCTGTAATTTTATTTCTTTCAGTATTTAGGCCAACTGAGGCCCATAATAATTCTCGACCATTTAAACTAAAACTAATCAAGTCCCTTCTAGTAACTTTTAACCATTGTACATTTACACCTACGTACATATAGTTTGTTTATTATTAGTGAGCAAGTGGGAGGCGTAAGCAGAGCCTTCGGATACTGTTCAAAGTTAAAACATAATATTTTGTGATATTAGTTTCTTGTGACCTAGTTAATGTTAAACCTATTAATTAACGTATGATTTACCTAACATAGCAATATTACTGAATTTGGTATTGTAATTACGTCTGCATATTATAGTGACTGATTATCTTAGTTTAGAACAAAAGACAAGCAAATTGAATGTAAAATTCAGCTGAAGACAGTCTTTAAACACAGCTATGTGTAAAAGTTATCCTGATCTGCCTAGCCTTATCCCAAGTATGTTGGAGTCGACTTCCAGTCTAATCGGATGCAGCTGAGTATGAGTACATATTAGGATTTTCCCATACCCAGAGGGTGAAAATTTCGATAATAGAGCGATTTTTTGTACGGAACCATTCATGCGCGAGTCCGAATTGCACTTGGGTGGTTTTTTGTTTGTATGTGTAAAGACAACTACCTATTTATTTATTTATGGTATTCCTATACCCATCACGCATATACCATATATCATATATTCAAAAATATCTAACGGTACAGTCAGGGAACAAATCACGTAGCTACGGCTCACGTCCCGCGGACCGGCGTGACGCGTGTTTGCGGCCATTCGAATTAAATTTTCACGCGCCGTGTTATAGATGCGTGCGTGACACACGTCGCGTGACGACTGTAGCTATACGTCTTAATTCTTACGGTCACTTTCTACTACAAGTTGATATTTATAGACGCCATCTTGAAAGCACGCTTGCCGTAAATGCCTAATGTGAGATAAAGTCAGGTAATGTATTTTTTTATAATTTTATTTAGAGAATAAAGTATTTGTTAATTTATGTGTGGCGCTTTTGCTATGGAATCTGCGGTAATAAATAATGAGATTAGGTTTTGCAAAGTTAGAAATACCTCCATAGTTTTATTAATGGTTGAAAAATATGTTATCAAGTGCTACAATATTATAATAGTTTACTGTACCTTCAAGTTTAAGTGCTGTTTACATGATTAAATAAACTGAAAGAGTAATCAATTGACACTTTAACAGTGACGATGATGGACATTCGATAACACAATTAGCACGTAAATGCTTTCAATCTGCTGTCAATCAGTAACCCGAACTTGACATTCAATATTAACATGTTCTGACGATCAAAGGTCTTGCGAAATAGTTGGTAATGGAAGTAAAATATAAGTGATTGATAATTTAAGTTGTCTTATAGTCGTAAAAAGTTAAGAATATTTCTTAGGAATGTTTCTGTATTGGAAAATCGTGGTGGAAAATAGTCGTGGTGGCCTAGTGGGTAAAGGACCAACCTCAAGTACGAGGGCGCGGGTTCGATCCCAGGTCAGGCAAGTACCAATGCCACTTTTCTAAGTTTGTATGTACTTTCTAAGTATATCTTAGACACCATTGGCTGTGTTTCGGATGGCACGTTAAACTGTAGGTCCCGGCTGTCATTGAACATCCTTGGCAGTCGTTACGGGTAGTCAGAAGCCAGTAAGTCTGACACCAGTCTAACCAAGGGGTATCGGGTTGCCCGGGATACTGGGTTGAGGAGGTCAGATAGGCAGTCGCTTCTTGTAAAGCACTGGTACTCAGCTGAATCCGGTTAGACTGGAAGCCGACCCCAACATGATTGGGAAAAGGCTCGGAGGATGAGGATGATGTTTCTGTATTGGAAAAAATACCTTATTTATTTTTGATACACAAATTCTCAGATAAGATATACAATCATATTTTTGATAGCTACACCACATAAAATATTGATACCATTTTGACAGCCAATAAACCTTACGACAACACACATCTCTCTTATTCAGTATTTATATCTAAATTTAAAGTAGCGCACGTCCTCGCCATCAGGCCAACAGGCATTGAATAATTAAATCTGGTCTGTTCTCAAGAAAAATTGATAGCGATTCGGAGCCAATCGGAATATTAGACGCGTGACTCGCCTTCCGAAGGCGATTGGTTTTATTGCCGCTTGTCGGCGATCTCGACTGTACTTATTTGCATGCGTCAATATTGTTTTAACAGAATGCTTGTTTGTGTGACTTGTTTAATAGATTGTGGATTTGTGATTAGTTTCCGTATAGTATTGGATATTAATGTTTATTTTCTGCGGTTGTAATTAAGTATCTTTAGTAAGCCAAATGAAAAAAATAGTCTCAAACCATTTAAAAGATTATATTTCTTTTCACAAAATTATTAGACGATTCACCCTTTTTACTGCATTTGATGTAATAAATAAATAGGTACCTAAATAAACAAACCAACACATCAAACACGCACAAACAAACATTTGCACATTCATATTTATAATGTTAGAAAAGATAGAATTACGTGTGCCACTTTCAATCCATAAACTAGCCTAGACGTACTTTTTATTGCGAACGCATTTCAGTATTCCTTTTGAATTTTATTTACTGCCTCAGGAAAGTAGCTTCGTAAGTGACTCTTTACATGACCCATATAGCTTGCTATCACAAAACATGCAAACGCAAACCGTCGAGCCACAAAAACATTTAAACGTCTATTGAACACTTTGTCAAAAAATGACAGATTATGATTTTGAAATAAGGTTCGTTTTGCAGCCACACTCTTTTTAGACAAGTTTTCAACAGATGTTTAAGTTTTTGTAGTAAAGCTGAAAAAGTATATGCAGTGTACGTCACGTGTTACCAATAAATTCGTTGTTTTGGTACTAAACAAAACAAAACACGGCGCCTTAATTCCCGCCGCATCAAACCACGGGTACCACAAGGCGTTATTCACCGAAAAAAAAAACGTTTCCGGAGGAGGGCACTCAAAAACAGATAAAATAACAGTCGCTATCAGTAAACATGGAATATTATTAGGCACATAAACGCTCCGTAATAAACGTGCACTAGATTTTTATGTGTTTGTAATAAAAGTTCTGGTTCACTCTGAGAGACTGGTAGACGAAAGAGCTATTCTATTTTTTACGTGACGTTTCTTCTTAAGTGATCGGTTTTCTTAGTCTCTTTCTTTCTTCTTCTCTTATGGTAAATCGTCGAAAATCGCAGACATTTATTCTCTTCTCTTTTTTCATATTTACATCTAATTTCTAAGTATTTAAAAATAACTCATTGTCATCATGCCATTTAGATTTAGAATACACAGGCAATAATTTCAAAGTGCGCATTCAAAAGTATTTATCAAAAACTCCCACTGCTCAAAAAGACCAAACCACCATTAAAGCCACAAACCACTAAAATAAATTAAAACAAAACAACTTGGAAGATCGGTATCACTTCGCAATAGTGACATTCGCGTTCCCAGAATACCGGTAAGGTATCGCGAAGAACGGAAGAGATGGCTGTATTCATTCGGAATTTCAATGTCCTTTATCTAAGGGGAAGAAAGCTATAAACATGGTCGTAAATTTGGTGTTATTTGTGAAAAATTTTGTGCGCCACGGTTTATTTATACGCGCTTATTGTGTTTAGTGGCGGTGAATTGTCGGGCGGTTCACACTTGTATTTTTGGGAAGGTGTTTGATTTTTATCGTGGATTTTTTTCGTACATGTGGGTCGGTTTTTTTGGCAATAGAATTGCTTTTTACTTATTATGATGTTGCACTTTTAAAATCTTATCTTTTTAAATATGGTCTGCTGTCTTTGATTATATTATAACTATCTAGTTCGCTGCTACTGTTTAATAAGTGCAATTAAAAATACTAAATTGCTATTTATACCAAAACTTTATTCATTCCCAGAACATAGTTACCGTTTTGCTGTTCTCGAAGGTTCTTAGCAAGTTAACAAGTTGGCGTTATTTTCAGCAGTTTTAACCACGTCAGCCTCCCGCCATCAAAGTTGAGCTGTAACAAGTTCAATCTATTCATCGCCGTTTTAATATTCACCGGGAAACTGATACTAGCCTAACTTTTGGGTAGTTTTTAACTATTTTTACGTGGGTTGACTTGAGTTTCCGAAACTTTATAGTTTGATACAGAGTTCGTTCCTTTACAATACGTAGAGAAATTATTTTTTGAACGTTTTGTTGCTTTGGTGATTTTGATGTATTGTATTGCAAGTATGTATTACCTAGGAATATGGTAAAATATTTATTTTACTAAATAAACTAACTAGAAACTACTGTACCATCAGTAGGTAAACAACTTTGATTTATTAATCTCATCAAAAGTAATAAAATAAAAGCAAACTCGATATTAATATCAACATAATAAACGGTATCCAATTAAAAGTAAATAAAATATTTTCAATTTAACAGTACGTAATATAATACGTACATTGGTAGCTGGTCATTTTAATCAAGCGTGTAAAACGCAGTTGTACCGTGACACGTGAGTACGGCCGTTTCAGACGAATTAAAATTATGTTTCCATCTGTTAATTTATTCAAATATTAATTTCCTGGGTTTTTGTGTAGGTCTGGTGTATTGTGGGGTTTATTTTACGATTCTTTCTGGAGTGGTTTGAGGCTTCTCAAATAATGCTTGATGTAATCTGATGGATATACCTAATACTTTTAATATTTATTTTCAATACTAAGGTAAAACTAAGGTTGTTCATACGCTTGTCTATAAAAGTTTGATGGAAAATCGGCTAAGCCGATTTTGATAATTAAAGAAAGATAGAAAAGTTTTAACAGATAGTTTGAATTAGTTAATGTATAAGCCTTTAGAGCTAATGACTCACCTATATTTACTAAAAAAATACGCACATTTTGAGACTACCTAATCAACTAACGACTAAAAAAAATCAGGAATAGAACGTTCCAACTTTCCATCACAAAACCAGACAGATCAAATTGAAACGAGAAAAAAAATCCTAATTAAAACCGCCATTGCCACTCAAACTAACTCATTACTCAAAAAAAGAACACGATATATATTTTTGTAAAGGGGACGCAAGCCAGTAGCGCTTCGCTCGCTCAGTTGCTCTCTGTGACCCCGTTCCGCTCGAGTCGAGCTCGAGAGCGCTTCAGCCGCTTCACGGCTCCGCGGCAACGCTTAGCATGCATGTCGCTCAAATATTCCCGCCGTAATTATTTTTTTGTAATTCAATTGTATGTATGTGGATTTTTTAACTTTTGTGCTGTTTTCTTTTCAATGCTTTTTTTGTTTTACGAGAAAATGTGTACGCTTTTTATGGTCGGAGCAATATTTGAATGACGTCAATTAGTTATCCGAGGTACTTTCTTGAGAAAATATATTTCAGTTACTGTTAGGATTACCGTTTCAATAACTTTAACGATCGTTACCAATATTACATCTATCTTTGAATAGGGTAAAATCCGTCAGATAAGATATATATATATTTTATCCAGCAACAAAAAAACTAAAATATAGGAAATTAAAACCGCGAGAACCATACTCAAAAATATACACAACCCCGAAAAATAAAAGAGCACAATACACAAAACAGGCTACCTTTGTAATGAAAAGTAAAATTTTAACCATCTGCGCAACGATGGCCCCGGGATAAATTCCTCGGGTCATAACAATAAAAACTTTTGGACTTCTCACCTCCTTAATTTAGCCGCCTCAACTTTGCAGGCAACTTGGCCCACTGTTTCACGCAGTATTATTTAGTTAAATATTTGAAAGGGAGCCGGTATTGTGCAATTAAAATTCAATAATAACACCTTGAGTTTTGTATACTGAGTTTGAGAATTTCTTGTTCACTTCAAACGTCTGTAGGATGCTTTAAATTACGTTTTGAATTACAAGTGGATAGTTATCGTATTCTGAAGGTCCCACAGCAACCGGTTTACCATAGTCGGTATCGATGTGGCTGCTACACCACATAATATACGTATCAATGGCAAAAGTAAGCCTATTGGGGACACCTAGACAAATAAATTTGATGTACCTCTTTTAAAAGGGACATAGCTTTTTAAGTTCAGCAACAACGAATATACGCACAGTAAACTTACAAAAAGTCGTTCTTACCATAATAATTTTTGTAAAAAATTATGTATCATAATAATCCACAATTATTACCTCAGATACAAAAATAATACATGTCTTACTACATTGTGTCACCAATTAGCCCTCCACAGTCTGCCTACGATACAAATGCTAGGTACTACGCAACACAGCTTCCTAAATTCAACACAAAAAGCATTTACAAACCAATATCATACAAAGTTGGTATAACAATCAAGCCAAAGGTCACATGAAGTGCTATACTTCTCATTTAAGCTAAGCCCTAAAACGGGCGAATTACCGGAGGTCCAAAAAACCGTGCGTCGCGGACGCACGAGGCCCCCAAGATAACTTTTGCCCTGTTAAATAAAGACGACACTTTTATTGAAAGTAGGGCCGTTTGCCTTCTGTAATTTTCTCGGGATACCCTTGTTTTGTGGTGCAAGTGATAAGTTTGGAGCGGGTTGGAATCCTTTATTTGTTTTTGATTGTGTTATGTCTCTAAATTGGCGAGTTTCCATGAACCTCATTTTGAATACTGGATGAATAAAATACATATTTAGGCATTTATGTAGGTTTTTCTTTATTTAGGTTATCAGTGATTACCTTTATGGCTGTCACTATAACTAAGTTTAACATTAAACCTATGTTATTATCTACACTCAAACTCTCCAAGGTGACACTTTAAGCTTAACCTACTTAACTGTGCCTTTTTTCCAAATTCATCGTATCATAGAATGTAGGAACTACATCAGAATTGTAAAATATTAGTCTCTTATCCACTATTTACACAAATAATCACACGCAACATCTCCCAACTTGAACCAACACCAAAAGGAGATAGAGACATTTTTCGCTTTTCCACAAAGTTAAAAACTCGTTATTCGCGGGCGAAAAGTTAAGGGGAGAGAGCATTGTGTCTGGCGTCGAATTTATCGCTCCAGTCGTGATGACGGCCCGATTATGACAACAACTGCCAAATGTTAATTGGACCATTTGCTGTTTGCTCGAATGTTCCAGACGGAGAAAGTAATGTGTCCGCACTGAGATTTAAAATTGAAGCTTAATAGGCTTGCTCTTTATAAGGAGATATTTTTGAAAGTACTTAAAATATGCTACACCGTCCTTTTTTGCTGTGACTTAACTGTAACTCAGGATAAAAACTCCCGATCAAAAGTAATGTTGACACAAAAATTGAGTAGAAATTGAAGCAGTTATTTCACTATTCGGCCTTATGTTGTTCTTGTTTACGATTCAAAAAGGTGCGTAGGATCACAATGTTTTACAATAAAAAGGCAAAATCGTAACTTGTGCGACGCACATAATGTTATATTTTTCTCAAAGCTCAATAAATAAAACAGCAATATGTCTCCGTAGCAACAGTTGAACAAAAGCGTTATTTACCTCATAAATACCTGCACGTACGAACGTTTTGCCGAATTATGTATCAGATAATAATAACACGAGAAAAAAACGAAGAAAAAATAACGAAAAAAAACCTTTCGTTGGAGACGCACTTTATTCTCACGAATAAAACACCCAGAAACATATGCCAGCAACTGGCTACAATATATATAAATATGTAACGCTATACTCGTGTACTGTCATTCAAGGCTCGACTACAAAATGGGTCTCACTACACCTGACTCTTTCGTAACTTGGTGTGAAGAAAGGGATGAAAAGATACAGTCGAGTCGAAATTTTGGGAGATGTGAAAATAGCCGTTCCCTCGCTCCCCCCACAATATATTTTATGGAGAGCGCAACGTTCTTTTTGCAATAGCTACCAGAAGGTGCTCTCGAACCCTTCATATTTACGATTAAGTCGTGATCAGAAATATAAAATACTAGTGTTTTTTGTCGATAGGCTCCTCGATACACGGCGCTAGTCAAAATGCGATATTTTGTACATTTTGCTTGTACTCACGGTTATACATTATGGACGAGGTGTCGCTTCTTCGAGTTAAGATTTGAAGAATATTCGCTCATGTGTCTCAGGGCTTGTATTTCAAATATTATGACGAGGAACGACGGATCCATATTATTACTTCCTTTTATTTATTGCTGTGAGACAAGATAGCTGCGAAACAGTCCCGAAAAAATAACATTTTATTTCCAGTTTCTTGGTTCCAAAAAATATTGCCGCAGACGAAAAATTCCGCTGCTATCTTAGTTCACTTTGGTACATAGTTTTTACCTAGTCAACTTGTAATAAGCTAACACCCAATTTACTAAGCATACAATACAAACTCACGAAATAGAATCAGCCATGTCCTATTACAGTACAAGTTACACCGCGTTACGTTTTCTTTATCTTCTCAATACGTTACACCTATTCGCCGAATGGTCAGTACATGGCGTAGGATTGCTCTTATATTTGAAGGGAAGAAGGAAGGAAGGAAAGAAAGCAAATAGTTTATCGGTTACTTTTTGTCTATAAACAACCAAGATTTTTTTTTTTGGATTTGATTGGGTAGTATATTGTTAGATAAGAATGAATCTGAATTTGGGTCGTTGCTCGCAATAGGTGCCCTAACTATAATCTGAACATAGACCATATTACTTAATGCATTTACTCCGAATACAGCCACAGAAAAAACTAACCATTTTGTCTATTAAAAATGTAGAGAACTCGATGAGTTTTCGGATCACGATCTGATCATAAAATGTGGATCGGGCAGCGCGATATTTGATTTGAACTCCACTATATAATATGTATGTAGGGAGCAAGCGTACTATATGTGGAGTTCATATGCAAAGGGGATTTTGCATTATTATATACCTATATTTCATTGCTGATTTGATAAAAAAAACATCGCCTGTCAATACTATTGAGCAAAAATAATTAAGTAAATAAGCTTAAAGGTATTAGGTGAAATTATTTTACCTAAGAGCAGATCGCTTGGTAATTACAAGATTACGATATACATACCAGCACATAGCTCAATTACAAATCCGTGCTTTAAGGAGGCGCTAAATGGATTAACACCCTTACACATTCCTTTATATGTCTGTATGCTGATATCATCATGTCTTTATTGAAATTCATGGCAAAGGAAAATGGACCGGGGTTGTCATATATTGAAAAAATAATTGCACATGATTCAAAAAAAGCAAAAACAGAAATGCCAAAATTCCCAAAAAGCTCACATCTCAAAACAAGGTATCGTCTATAATGAAAGGGAACAAACAGACGAGCAATTAGGCGCTTTATTTCGCTCAATTAAGTAGCTGTAACAAATTAAGAAACGCGAACGAAAAGCTCGCTCGCTGTTAACAGATTATGTAAACACGGTAACGAAGTAAATGGTGGGGATGTGTGTGCCTTGGAGGTGGTATTTTATGGGATTGAACATCTATGCTAGGTATGTCTTAAGAATTAGAAACTGCATGACGTACATGTCGTATTAGGATAATATTCATAAATACAACCTACCTTTCTTGACTGCATACTGGGCTTACTCTCCTGAAAACTGATACCCATAGATACAACATAAAACTACAGCTTGTTCTTGATCAGGAATTTGCCGAGCATTTTGGGGAGGCTAGCATACCTCAATCTTTAATTATTGTCCTATGCGCTACAGGTAATCAAAATAACCTACTATTTTTAAAGAAGATCAATAAAAAGGTTTTATTTTGTTTAGAAATTATTGGAATTATTTTAGTGAAACTAAGAAAAAAACAACATTATATTCCTCAATTTGCCGTCTCCATTCCGCTGTATCTCCGTGTCAGGTTGTCGCGCCGCGTCCCTGATTACGGCGACACCTGACGAACTGCATCCGCTCGGCGCCTAATTGTTTGAAAAATTGCATTCAATTCAAGTAAGAGACGGTGCATTCAATTTATGGATGTGTGTTCAGCGTTCGTGTACTTTTTGTAAAGGGAGAAATATGACAGGTTGTTTTGAAAACTATCACGTGTTTTAGAAAAAAATTACGCGTGGCTGTATTTTCTATCTTAGAGGTAAGCTGAGCTGTACTGGGATTCTATAAAACTCGATCAACAACTCGCATTTCACTTCGATTCGTAATGTCATTTCATACTTTAGGGGAGGTAGGGGAGGGATGGGCACTTTTTCACAATTTATTGCATAAAAAATCAGATTTTACAGATCATTATCAACTTTTATTGCCATTTCTTATATTCGGCTAGATATAATGAAAGAGCTTTCCTAAAAATTACAATCAGTTTCAACATTACGAGATATTTAAACGGTTTTATTTAGCTCACCCCGTTTGTTTTATTATTTATTCTTATCAGCTGGCGGGGAAACCACATAAAGGGAATACTCCTTATTAAGAACTAAGTGTTTTTCTTATTATTGTGTGCTTGATTACAATTTTTCAACTATAAACTGTGTCAATACTTACTTTTACACGAGTTGTAAGTCCTTTGCCTCGACGTTTTGTGGGCTTTATCAGGGGCAGTAAATCAGACTCCAGTTGGTCAATTAGCTCCTTTGACAATCTATATATGCTCACATAGTCATCATCGCGAGTTAATAAAGGTAAACTACGAATTCTAGCAGATTGTTGACGCTTTTCTAAATTATCTAAAGCATGAGCTTCTTCTAATAAAGATTTAAGCAAAAACATTCTAGCCATCGTTAAATGTAGGCACTTAATCACTTTAAAACACTTAGAACTTTATTTAAACACTATTTTAAATATAATAGTCTCTAGATCAAGTTGGCAACGGTACCTGAAACAAGATTCTATAAAGGATTTTTCGCGCAGATTTATAACCTCACAAATTTTCACTGACGAAGAAAAGCCTCCCTACCATAGAGAGCATTGGACACTTTTGACTTAGTTTATGAAAAAAAAATCGGTAAAAAAACTTTTAAGTTAAACGGTTTTATCTTATGTGCACTGAAAACTAGAAAATAAAAAATAGTTACTTACCTGTCAACCTACGTAGGTGGTCCCGGTCATATTAGACTAAAATAAAAACGTGGGGCCCATTAACTATTGCTGTAGTACTCTCTTCTAAAGGTATAATAGGTGTGGATTGCATCGACTTACTATAATTGTAACTGGAGATTTTAACAATCAATAATTAATAATAGAAAATACACATACCTTTCATTAGTTTTCTCTTTATAACGATCCGAAACCGCAACAAAATATTTAAGTACTTTTACGAGTGTTTGTTCTTGACAACTCACAGAAATGACAGATAGTCTATGGATGAACACCGTTACCAGTCGGTAACGTAAACTACCCAATTAAAAAAAAACAAAACTATGATCAGAAATCAGAATAAAAGGACCCCCCTTTTATTCTGATTTGATCATGTCTCCCAACTGCCCATCTCTCCCCTACCTCCCCTATAGATAGACAGATTTTGACAAATCTGTCAAAATCTCGACTTTGATTTAGTTCAACTTGTCAACACGCTCGATAGTGAAGCGCTAGTGTAGTTTGACAATGTCAATCACGAAACTTTAAGGTAGAATTCCGTGGGTCGCGATTGTCGCAGCCGCGCGCGACAAAAGTCAACCTATGAAAATGTATGGCACCGCTGCCGAGGGCTGCGACAGTCGCGCGCGGACGACGAATTTCGTGAGCCGCTCGCGGCCGTACGCTTCTCAACATGGTCTAGCGCTTAATAACATCTATAGAATTTTAGTAAAACCAGAATTAAATTTTTGACAATGCCGCGAGCAGCTTACGAAATTCGTCGGCCGCGCGCGACTGTCACGGGCCTCGACAACGGTGCCATACATTTTCAAAGGTTGACTATTGTCGCGTCCACGGAATTCTACCTTTAGATCGAAGTCGAAGTGAGAGTGATGTCGAAGTGAGTTGTGATATTTTATAGAATCGACATGCTGTAATAAGTGATAGTGACTATATAGAATTGCCATTTCAAGGTCATAACTATTAGAAAGCTCTTCATTGTCTTTCTTTCAAACTAAGTATTAGGTCATCCAAGGTCATCCAAGGTCATCGACATAGCCCACCGAATCAGCAAGCTGAAGTGGCAGTGGGCTGGCCATATTAGCCGAAGAACCGATAACCGTTGGGGTAAACGAGTTCTAGAGTGGAGACCACGCCTCGGCAAACGTAGTGTAGGACGTCCTCAGGCACGGTGGAGTGATGACTTGCGCAAGACGGCCGGCAGGAGCTGGATGCGAGAAGCCGAAAATCGATCTCAGTGGCGTGCACTTGGAGAGGCCTATGTCCAGCAGTGGACTGCGATAGGCTGATGATGAAGTATCAGGTAGTACCTTTCTACACAATCATAAGTGACTATGAATATTAATGTACTAAATACAAACAGATAATACAGATTGAACAAGCATACAGGAACACCTCTACCGATAGGCTCGTGATTAACAGCCTTCGTAACAGACGTCGACAGAACACCGCTGTCTGGCCCGGTGACCCCATAACACTAACTGCGATTAATTCCAAACAATCCAAGTAAGCGGGCCCCGGCAATAACTAAGCCGGGTCAAGTGTACCGCCATAACTTGCGGAGAACGACCGCACATACAATATTTACACGAACTCACTCAAACACCACACTTTGATCAAAAGTTACCTTTACCATCTAACCCGGGGAGATTAAGAAACGCCTTGCAATGATATTACGAGTATTTGTTTGTTAACTCTAGTTACAGTTCGGTGGAGTCAGCCAGCTAAATTAGTTAGGTTGTTTATGCTCACAGTTGGTCTGTTTGTGTGCTTTTAGCATTTCTGAAATTGAGCTGAATACGTTATTGTTGTAGTTGTGATATTATTGTGGGAGTTCGAACGTGTAAATAGTTGGAGTTTGACATACTTGATAAATTTATATCCCTATCTCTTAACCCGTATGTTATCTGTTTCATTATTTTGTTACAGAGTTTTATGCATTACTAGTAGTCTCATATTAATACGATATTTATTGAAACCCAACTTCAGCTCTTCCAAAAGCACTTAGGCACACGAAATTAAAAATTCCCACATAGCCAAACATGCCTTATCAGATATTCACATAAAACCATTTCTATTCGGCAGTGGGTTGTAAATATGTGGAGTCGCCAGACGCAGTGGGTGCACGTAGCGTCTTGTAAAATATTCACAGCTAGGGGGAGAAATAAAACCCAGTGCTGTCTACCAGACGGAATGCTGGCAACGGTATTAACTTTTCCCGTGGAAGTGACCAGGAAATGTGAAACGAAACTTGAAGATGTTTGTGTTGTTAAACAAAAACTTAGTGAAATAGTTTTTGGTGAAGCTATCTGCGTACGTGATATCGGACTTCATGCTTATGTATTTATTTTGGCAAAAGAATTGATAGAACATTTTATTGATGGGTATTTTGTGTTCCAATAAATTTTAAAACATTTCATATGCAAGTTAATCTTTCTATCTTAACTGATCCTATCCTTTAAGCCTGTTCAAGTATTTTATAACGAAATATAGCTCTATTGGGTACTGATTCAACAAAATTGATCGCGTCGATTACTTAGATTGAACCTGCTGCATGAATGTTTAAGAGCCGAGCGGTCATCACCATCCATCGTGAGAGTGAAGGTCGGGATCTTCATATATGTACGAATTACTCTTGTATTGAACTGAAAAATATCAAGAATGATCTTAAATGCATTGAAAGATTCGTTGCAAGATCCTTTGATCATATTGAATAAGTTTACTCTGTTGCAGTTATCCTACAGGTGGTTTTGATTATATGTCGTAGGTTGAAAAGTTAACTTACCTATGAACCTAAGACTAAGTATAACTAAGGATTCAATTACCAATCACAACTAATACCAATTAACACGATTAAGTCCTCCCGAAACAATGAAAATGTTACCATCTCAACACCCACTTAGCTTCAGCTACCAGGAAAAACAAATTTAATTCAAACAAATTTATTTATACCTCAGAAAAAAATGCAAGAATACCCCCAACCAATTACTTCGTTATCTTGGGCTCTAACTGAATAAAACTCTGGAGCGTTTCATCATTTTCGCGTGGCGAAACTTTTAGTTAGTTTTTGTGCTAACTTCTGATTTATGACCCCGCCGACCATCCCTCACGGCATACTCTCTAATAAAGGAATTTACTCGAAAAAAGGTCAAGGAATTATTATTTTTTTCGCTCCCACTTGATGAAATTTAAGCTGGTTTTGACGGGAGACTGTGTGTAATATTTTATAAGGACGAGGGTTTTCCTCAAGATTGTTCTTTAAGTATACAGTCTAGAACAAGGGGATAAGTGGTGACTGTTGGGTAAGAGAATACTAAACTGAGAAGCCGGTTTTTAGACCTTACCATAAATAGATAATCTAGATGCTGAGGATCCTATAAATGAGTATAATCTCAGATAGGTACGCCAAACCAGTATCAATATCAAACTCTGCATTTTCATATCATTAAATTAAACAGCAATGAGAACTATAATAGCAAAACCGCAGCTACCATCTACTGAAATTACGAAATACGCCAGTTGATGAAAAACCCCGATTTCACATGTTACGACCTGCACGTTTTGTTAGCCACGCGAAATCCCCAAAATTGGCTTCTTTAATGTATGGCACGCGCAAATGTATGAAAAAATCGTGTGCAGATGTACTACTTATACAGCGAAAGTTTGGCATCAGCCAAACGTGGGTGTATTATTTGCGAGAGAATATTTTCAATTTTACAAAAAGAAGTGATTTCGAATCATTTTCTAGGATCACCTACGTTGCCTTTCTGTAACCTTTTTTACGTAGTCTGGATATTTTGCTCTTTGTTTGCTCATTAGCAAATATCTCGCCCATTTTCAATAGCTACGATTTTATATTTACCACGTAAGATACTTCTAATTTAACTCTGATTTGCAATAGTCATAATTTTATGAACCTTTTCCGCTGTGAGTACTGGGCATAGGCAGTAGCATATTCTGAATCTGAACTATCCCCACTCCACTTAAAGCTTTTATATAAACCAGTTCAGTCATTTTCTACAATAGGCCTAGGTGAATTAAAAAATCCTCCCCATCTGAGTCTTTTTGGTCATGAAAAACCACAATAGGTATGAATTTCTACGAAAAAAATAAACACAAACTTCGCAGTTATTATATAGATACGTATACTATTATTTTTCATGTCGTGTTCACCCGAAAATTAACCACCGCCTCACGAAATGCCGATAGCAAAATAATGTATCATAAAGGCGGGTGCATAATGTCGGCGTTGCACGCGCCACCTGCGACGCTAGCGACACATTTTATGACCCGCCCGTGGCGCGAATTGCAACTAACTGCCGATACGTTCGGGATTATACGGGGCTATAGTTTGTCAGGTAACGTGGCTCGAATTTGGAATTTGTATTTTAAAAGTTGGCTGTTGTGGTTGAGTTTTTATTCGTATGAATTGGAATGAGAATAATTTTGTTTGGAAAGTTTTTTTTGTAAATTTTGAATGCTTTAACTTTTGGGGTCAAATGAATAGTTCTTTATGTATGGTTTACACTACTTAGAGTAAGTATGATGATTACAATTTACTGTGAATTTATACTTGAATGAAATTAAATATACCTACAGAAGAATAAATTTAAAAAACTTCATTTGCAGCACACATAATTTGCGTTTTGAAATTTCTGATTGTTATTATTTCTGACGCAGCATAAACGGTCTAAACAACTCCCCGCGTATTTTCCCAATCGGCTGCCAATAACCAGTGTGTTGCTGAGCAAAACTCGTGTTGTAAGCTATTTATTGCCTATTTACAATCATTCCGAGTCGCGCGACTGTGCGATTTACAACATAGTCCGCTATTGTGCCCCCCGCTTTGTTACAACAGTGAAAAACTTGGCGAGAAAAGAATGAGAAATACCTTTCTCGTGTGTATACGACTTCGTTTTGTGATACAAGCTTGTTCTGTTCTGTAACTGTTTTCAAATAGATCGTGTATTATCTTTATGTTCGGGTAAGTTTTCGACAAATATAGATGTCCATTATTGTCCATTTTATTTGATGTCTGTCTCGTGGGGTTTGATAGCCAGTAGGTACGGCTTTATTAATCATAGTTCTCAGAATCGTATGGATGATTAAAATTACCGATTTCGTTTTAATTTTAAAAGTTTATTAACACTGTTTATCATTGTAAGAAATATATACACGGAAATTAATAAGTTCTATTTTTGTTTTCTGAAAAAGCGATTCAAAAATAACCTGATATCAATTGACGAATCTTCCACGTTAAATCATAAACATCAATTCTCATCTTTACCCATGAGGTTTCTTCTAATTCACTAGATCCCAAAAGGCTGGTTTCACAATGGTTCCATTCTTCACAGTTTTAGTATTCGAGGCTCTAAACCCCGATGAGCGAAGCCTTACGTCGGACTAATTAATGCACTGGTCACACAGCCCGGCCTTGTGAGACTAGCTTTATTTCAATGATAGAACTGTGGAAAGGGAATAGAAGATTTTACTGAAAAAAGGGATAGGTTTTTCATTTAGTCGTGAAGTATTGGAAAATAATTTAAAATAATTTTGAGCTCCTTTCTTGCATTAGTAACAAGCTAAATCGGATAAAACAATGGGACGAGACGAAAACTGCAATGGCAAAAAAATTCTTCCACATCGACCGACATAATGTATGCTCATCATATTTAGGATAAGACACTTAGGTACATCATTTTAATATACAAAATATATAATTTACCTGTATGCAGCAAAACTACAAATCCAATGGAATCCTCCATTAGAGGATTAAGCCAGATATCTGGCGCTGACCATCTGATTAGTATTCGCGGGGCGCACTATCGAGAGTTATGACGACCGCCTTACGGAAGGAGATGCAATAAAGTGAATTATGCACACAACTGCGATACTTTGTTCTGCACCCTCGAGGATTGGCCGGGGTTTTGCTGACGAGCTGAGCGGTAGCGGGGATGGCTTATTGGCTAAAGGTATGTTGAGGGGCTCAAATTATTATCGGTATGAATTTGTTGAATTTAGTGCAAAAATCTAAAAAGATATGATGTCAGGTATATAGTAAAGTGACCAGAAAAAAAAACGCAAAAAAATACTGCAGCTATCCGTAAGAAAACGGCCGCACCTATCTCAAAATATTACATTTGACCCAATTTCCACTACACACTCAATATAACCTAAAATATAAGAGGCCTTACCCACGGTACAGAGGCAGCACTAAGCTATCATCCCAACACTCGTATACCCGCGGGACTCCTAATGCAGACTTACACAGAGCCGCAGTGTTCGTTCAATTTAAACTTTAATATGCAACCGACTACCGCGCCAAATTGGAAATAATGATCTGTGAGAGCACTATTTTATTTTTCCCGGCAGTATTGTGTTCGTGGTGCGGTGCATTAATGCAATACCAATATAAAGATTTAAGAATACACTTCGGGGTTAGATCGTAAATAAAATTGTACCTACTAAAAATAAAAATTTACAGGAAATGTTCGTGACTTTTTTATATATTTTTTTAATATATGGGATAGGTTAGGATTGGTATTTTATTAAATATTTTCATGGATAGCAAATAACCGGTGCTGCGGAGTTATGGGTTTCAAAAACTAGTATGACTGTAACGTGTGAAATCTTTATTGGACGATAAAATTCTGCGAATTAAATTGCTAGTAAAATGGCAAATATACCTCTA
The DNA here is from genome assembly GCF_022581195.2 of Helicoverpa zea. Taxonomy (NCBI): domain Eukaryota; kingdom Metazoa; phylum Arthropoda; class Insecta; order Lepidoptera; family Noctuidae; genus Helicoverpa; species Helicoverpa zea. The sequence goes on along the minus strand of NC_061456.1, from coordinate 542,106 downwards.
TGCTGCAGCTCTTCAAAGAGACGTTTGAAATATCATATTACTTACTTACCTAATTTCAGAAGGGAATATACTCCTTTGCTAACATTACAGGTTGTTTACTTCTTACTTAACAAAAGGAACAGTCCCTGAATAATAAATGATACCAATACCAGGAAGTTATCATGAATTTACATGTAAACTAAAAATAATGGTTTGCTGCTCAATTAAAAACAGTACAATTTGACCTAAATATAGCAGTGAGGTAGATACTTGATGGCGTCAACCATTAAATATTAACAGTTGTTTCAACAACAGACTTCACTCACCAATTTTATAGGTACACTGATAATTTCAATCGCACATCAACGCTTTATCGCTCGCACTTCGGAACTATAAAAAATATATTACAGCCATAACACCATAGAATCAGCGGGTTTTTGCTACGAGATACAAATAAAACATGGCGATAACGCAGCATGACAGGCGATAAAAGTGATATACGTTGTAAAAATCACGCTGGAAGCACCAACTTTGCATAATGTAACTTTTATTTTGTGGCTTATTGAATATGTTTATGAGGTGTGGTCGCAAATGTTAAGTTATGACTCCTGGAAGTGGTAGCTTTGGCTTTGGCGCGTGATAAAGAGGTGTTAATATTGAACATTATGGGCTTAATAGATATAAGAAGCTATAACAGCCTTGTATAATCCCTTTACATACAACACGTTTTCCTAGGCGTACGCACTGGAAACCACACTCGATTTAAATTACATTTTGTTGCTGTTTTTTGCAAGAATATTCACAGCTTTTAATGCAGTTTGCACGTAATAATAAAACTGCATTAGAACTTATTAGCGTTACTTTAATAATATTTATCAGATTCTAGAAAAAACTACACAAATATTATAAACCTCATAACTTTCCTTTTCAATTTAATTCCGAGAAACAAGTTGCAGCGCTAAAGAAATATTTTCTGCGAGGGATGCTCCGATACGGTGATGCTGCCTCTTGTGATTTGCCAAGCGAATATAAATCTTAATTACCACATTTTAAGGGCCCTAGTCGCAGTGGTTTTTTGCTGAGGCCCTCCATGTGGTGCAAGAGGTGCGCCGTGCTTGAGGTCGGGCGGTGGTACAACTGAGTGCGGCAACAGTTTTTTGGTAGACCATTTTACTGTATTAAAAGCGTTGATTGTAAATAGCATTTATTTGCAGTATCAAATAAAAAAAGTTAATATGAGTTAACTTTTGTAAGTTTAAATCAGAAGTTGATTAGAGTATTCAATAAACTACCTATCTATAAAAGTAGGTACATTAGACAAAGCAGTGAAATGTTAATTAAGTAAATCCAATTTTCATGTCTCCTTATTAACTTACAAACATAGTTTTAACCAAATACGTATTCGATATTTTAGATTGTGTATAATAACCATTTGCAATGCACAACAACGCAAATATAGTTGTATAACAGGAACTTTTGTAAGATTATCTCAACAGCTTATAACTTGTACCACAACATAAGGTGAAAAAGTAAGGTTTCCTTGAGACGCTGTGCGGAAAATTTAAGCCTGCATTTATGTTAGTTTATTTTTCAAGTGTTAGGTAATTTGTGCTATGCTTTATACGCAGTTTTCATACCAATGGATTTTCTTTGTAAACGTCTCGAGTGAGTGACGGCGACTGTAACATATTATAAATATTTAATCTATCCTGTGTCTTGTTAGTGGATGAAGTTGATATGAAACTGAAATAGATTTAAATATATGAAAGCATTAGTATTTTTTATGGCAAAATTTATCGCCATTTCAGTTTATTGCCTACATCTCATCTATTGAGCTGTCAGTTCAAAAGTTTTACGTGAATACTTAGCAAACAATTACACTTTCGCATTTATAATATTTCTGAGTATTGAAATAGATTAAAGAACTTATGTCTAAATTAAGATTACTCATATCTCCCAATTCAAGAATTAAATGCTTTTCGCAGTCATTGTGATGCTTGTTAGAAACATCGTAAATTTTAAATCATGACTTATCCATATTTCCGATCTTTACTCCTCCTCATCCGTGGAGGAATTTAGAATTTAGGTGCACACTTCCAATTAGTCGATTCGAGAAAAATCTGTTCAAAAATGTGTAAAATTCCTGGGAGCAGATAAATCCATCGAAATGGGTAACGTGACATTTTCCGTTGTCTACAAAAATATGGCAGGACAAATTTTGCCGGGATGACATTCCAATTTGGGTATGAATACTTGAATTAAAAACATTGTTTATAAAATTATCTAATGTAGGTATGTAAAATAGAGAATGGAAAAGAGTCCTAGGTGGTGGGAAAGAATAGTAATATGCGGCTGTAAACAAAGTTATTTTCACGATGTCTGCTTCCTTTTATATTTAAGAACTGATCCTGGTACACTGGTAACGTATCGCAAAACTATGTCCAAAAGCTATATCATATCAACGGATTACGAACGAAGTTCAACGGTTAGACTTAGAAAGCGTAAGAAACAAAAACACATACTCCCACTAAATAATAGTTCTATCATCTGTTGGTAGACTATCAATATAGTTATGAATATTATAGAGCATAACCGTGTAGCCTCCACAATCTACAGCATCAAGTAAGGTGCACAATTCACACGTTTCCCTAATACCTGGAAGCTTTGTGTTACACAAAGGAGGGTTAACGTGATCCCGTTTGTCTATGGTTGTGACGTCATTTCGTATTGGCTGATGGCGCAAAAACAGGCTTTAAAGGGTCGCGGGTTTTGTGGCCTGCCATGCCATGGGTGGGCAATGGGAATTATGACGTTAAATCCTACTAATATGAATGTGAAAGTTCGTGAGGATTTGTGATCGTTTTCTAACTTTTTCCGACAAAAACTCGGGATTGAACCCATAGAGCAATTTAAGTCAACATTTGTTTAGGCTATAAAATAAATAGCGTAGCGATAAATATGATGATCTGATAACTATTTATTAGTAAGTTTCAAAGGGTAGCTAACAGTATTTTTTAGAATCTAGTACAATGTTCTATTCATACCAATAATGCTCAGCCTTATTGACACTTACCACAAAAGCATTAAAAAATCAAATAATTATAATATTATGATTCACAACAAAATCCATAATTAACAAAATATAAGCCAATATTTGAGCAAGTCAAAGCGTCCATTCAATTCCATATTTTCACGAAATCACCGAGTAATGGAACGTCGTAGACTCGACACTTCGCTTGAACTAACAACGTTTTGTCGCGTCACAAATTGCTCGCCTGCAACACAATACCTTTGCGTCCTTCATAATAAAACAGCCTTCGAAATTAATATTCAGCAACAGTAGCCTTTCTTGAATAATTAAACTTTTTTATGGAGAATAAGAGCGTCTCGTACTTATTAGTTGTAAATGAAGTTAGCATAAAGTAAGGTTAATTAAGAATTTGTCTGTTTTATGTCTTTAAACGGGTTAGAATGTTCACCGAATTTATTTTTTTAAGTTTTGAGAAAAAAAGGTTAAGCTCTATTGAATCATTTATTTTTAACTTTTGTTTTTGCTCATATAACATGTTTCTTTTGCTAAATAGCGCATTTGTTAACCGTCTAAATTGCCTTTATCGCAATTTTTAATGGTTGTTTTAAGTTTTTAAATACAGTAGCAGTATTTAGAAGTTACTTTCTTGTACCATTTAAAAATAAAAGTCCAACAATTTACTACGCAAGAGAAAAAGTCTAACACAATTTGATTGTATTGGACTTTAAAAAGCAACATCCAGTTTTCAGTGACAAGTCGCTGGCTGAGCGCCAAGGAAGCCAAATCTTAAATCCTTAAACAAGTCTGGTTCACTCGAGGAACCTCTTGGTTGCTGGTCTTGGAGAATTTTCAATATTCTATCACCGTGATGTGGGGACTTTTATATTATACTGTCTGGCGCAGGTTATTGAAGGATTAACGATCATCGGTTAATGTTCGAAAATATTATAGTGATGTAGGTATGTATTAATTTACTCATAATCGGGTCAATTTATTTAAAAAATCAATAGAAAGTATCACTATTTTGCTCAGTTTGCTTTTGCTTGGTCAACACGTTTAATAGGTGCCCTCTAATTGACATGAACAAATAAATTAAGGACACCCATGGCACCTCTACGTTAAAAATAACATCATTTTCAGAAACCCATTAAAATTTTAATAATCAAAACACATTTTGCAGAAAGCAGAAGTCCCCGTATTCATTATTTTTACGCCAAATAAGAGAGCTTTATTCAACGCTTTTCGCTCGACATAAAAGGATGTGACTTGTTAACAAAAATAAAGAAAAAAACTTTTTTCCTTGCCATTTCACGGCGGCAACTAGTAGTTTGTTTATTTATGTGCACTGGGACGTACCTTTACTGTTTTAGTTTGTACCAAGTTATGATAGGCAATATGAGGTCGCCTGAAAATAAATAAAAACTTGTTTAGATAAACATGTGGACGGTTTAACTAATGCATGATGTATTTTGTTTTTTTTTTTTCAAACAAAAATATGGTAGAACAGCAAAAGTTACTATCTATTTTGGAACCCTTCATCAAGGAATGTAAGCTAAGTATTCTACAAGTATTGATTATATTAATGTCCACTGTTCCGTGCTAGTTTTAAATTGATTTATTCTGTCGTCTATATATTATTGTTTTGTTTTGATATATTTTTCTGTGTAAATAATTATAATTAGTGTAGCACCATTTTAATTAACTATGAATAAATTAACGTATTTATCTGGGTACCAGAAGTAGTCTCTCAAGAAGTATGTGAAACCGCTGGCACAAGCTAACAAGAATAAGTATTTAATCGCTACACACATAAGATTCTCCCCCACGAAAGGGCTTAACCATACCATTTCTTATGTCATTGTACTTGAGACAGCTGACGCTCATTAACATTAATCATGGCGCGCGTGACGTCACTCACGTAATGATGACGTTGCAGCCTAGCAGTTTGTATGGTACCGTACTGTTGTTCTAGAAGTTTTACTTTTCTTCTATAACAGTGTTAGTATACAATATTGTGTAAAAACTAAGAGGATTGTCTTGTGAAACTAAAATGACAGCACTACTTATTTTTTAGTTTAGATTAGTAAAGTTTGAACGTCAATCTGCATTTTTATAGCCATTTTTATCTAGCTCGGCTGTGACCATATTAGTAGATCATCAATTTTTTATATTTTTTTATATTTATTTATTTATCAAGGTAAACTAAGTTTCGATGCAATGTTTCTATGAATCAGTGACTTTTTATTTTTGATGTTACTTTTAAGAAATGAAGACATACCTATATGAAGTAATTCGTCGAAAAATAGACTACCAGTCTTACTTGAAAGTCATTGCTGATGAAATACTCAGTAACAGAGTTCTGAAGATAAGAAATGCAGTCACCTCTCGGAAAAACCGATATCAATTAGAGTCTTTCCAAACTATAAATTAATGTAGATAGGAAACGGCTAGATACATCTGATTCTTCCTCCTTCTTAACTAAACATATTTTGGTTTAAATTCTTAAAGTTAGTTCTAATGTGTAAAACCGCACCATGTCATATACAGTGTAATGTGTTTAACCGCAGATTTTAAGAGTAAGTAGGTTAAACAAGTTAGTTTACAACGAGAAGGTAAACAGGTTACTTGACGGTTAACGGTCGCGGTTAAATCGCTACGCTATTAAAGGTTAGAAGGTCCTTTTTGTAATGAACTAAACCTAAGCTCGTTTATGGACATCTATTACTACTACGTACGGTTTTAGAAAAACGACTATATATGAACATGTTAAGATTATCGGTTACTCATCTTGTTAAACCTATTTAATAAAATCTTGTTAACATATGTATTAAAACATGACCCTTCTTGGCAGTTGGATACATCTGAAATCCTGGAAGAAAATTAAGAAAGATACATAACTATAACATTATTTATTTTTGTGAGTTACGAGGATCGTTGTTAGTGAACATGTCTCGTATGTATTATCTAAGTACTCACCCCGGCAAACTTGTACTCTAATTAAAACACTTTTGAAGCCCTAGGTCATCAATTCTATAATTAATAAATTAATCATTTAAACAAACAACTTTACATCACAACAATAACACGTTACCAGCTTTTCCTAACATTTCCAAAAACACATCTTTCCTTCACGTCAACGTAAGTCAACGTCACGATATTATGATAAATACCGTTTTGTACGATCCAGTTCAAATTGATCGCGCTAAGGTATTGCCACACACTTAACTCGATTATTTAAAGCCCCGCCAGCTTTATTTAATGGCTTTATCTTACGGTGTTCGTTTATTTTGTCGCTGGGAGAACCAAATTGTTTATCGGTTGTAGGATGAAATTTTAGGGTGTTTTGGAAGGTGTTTGGCAATTGCTGTACTTAGATATTTTAATTACGTTGTTATAAATAATTGTAAAATGAAGAAATTGGGAAAGAATTGAAGTGCCTGAAAACTTACTCAAGAAGGGCAATAGTAAATTCCAACATTCAAGCAAAACCATTAATTCAAGATATCAACTTCACTGTTCATTTTAAACAGTTAGTTCTAATTTTTAACCACCCTTAATATGATGCTCATTTTCCACGGTAAATAAGACAAACTCCGATTTTGCACATCACGACCTGATTCAACCTAAACACACAGTATCACACTCCTGCAAACATTCACCCTTAACAATCCGCTTAATACCCACAATACTTCATTATTAATGAACTACAAAAACAGTCGAGTTTTAACGCCCCTTTATAAATGAATGTTATGTGAAAGTCTTCGGATGATCTATCAACGTCTTCTCAAGATAAAATTATGTCACCCAAATTAGATTTATTATTGTCTTAGGTTAACTGAAGTGTGTCATGCGTTCTTAAAGGTTCACGACGGTTGATTTATTGTGGTTATTATGAACGAGATGTCATATACGTATTTACATAGTGTTATTGTTTGAGGAAGGCATCGCTCTCTGTGTTACATTATGTTACACTTCGGCATCCCCGTATTTAGGTCACCAACAGCAATTTAAACAGACTATAAAGTGATGTAGAAGTTTTATATCATGAAAGCAGATGAATAATACCTGTGTGTGTGAATTAGATGCACACTGTCTTTGAATGACTCGGCAACTCGGCTTATACTGAGCGCTCCTGAACTTACCCATATAAAAGCAATGCGTAGGTATGTCCATATTTACAGCTCAAAATATAGCTCACCCGCTTTCGAGACATATATAAAAGGATCATGCCCATATTAGTATGGAGTCAAAAGTCAGCAATGCCATGCAATGCCCAAATTCCAGTTCTATGTCATACGATAGCTTTACAGCCATATTTGTAAGATATCTAGATCTAATATTATATAAAGCACTGATTCAAAAGATATTGGACATTAAACATGATAACTTCCTACTGGTTTTTATACATTTTATCGTTTATAGACAGTATTGCTATTAGTTTTTCACGAGGAACTTCATGATCATCATGAATTCATGACTTAATTGTATGTTATCAGATAAACATGTCAGTTATTTGAATATATATATAATATATATACATTAAATGAATATATACATGGGCCAAAGGACGAGATTCCAGACCGTAATAAATAAAGCATGATTGAAACGATGTCATGTACTGCAATGTCAACAAGAATGTCTTATTTTTTTATTTTTTAACCGGTGCTTTTTAAGACTTCAAATTATCATCATAATTCTAGTTTTTATTTATTAGGGCTATCTTGTAATATACTTTCTCTGGGCGTTACTGGGGCACAGATGGGCATGGTCCTTTCTGACTGAGGTCGCAAAAATCATAAAATTATTAGTGTAATTTTATTAAATAAAGCAACAAGTCCAAAATCATGCTTTTTTAATATTTTGTTGTCCTTTGTATTTGTATTGTCCTTTTAATATTCCCACAATTCGTGCACCGTACAGTGGGCGAAACAATCCGGAGTCGACTGGTGTGCGCTTTAATTGTGCGAATATTACTACTTGGCGGGCCGCCGGCAGGGCTTCTGATGAAGGCTGGGACTTCACTATGGGATGCAAGGAATTGGTAGAAAAAGTTGTGAAATTGTATCGTCTCGTGAGGAGGTAGAAGCGAGACTATGCAGTTTGGGTGTCGATCCTGCTTGGTTAAGAAGTTTATACTGCTCAGGTTGTAAAAAATAATAGAGCAGCTTTGCTGTATAATTAGGAACCTTTCGTACAGACACCTTTTCGATAAAAATTTCAAAAACCTTAATAAGAACTATTTTCCCAATTCCAGCAAGCTGCAAAAATTCAATTCCAAAAGACTTTACGTCATCATTCTCAGTACATTTTTGGTGTTAAAAATTTCTTGGAAATTCTGTCAATTTACTAGTTTACGATATAAAAGCCACGTTGAACGCTCAGCTTTAAATCAGAACGTTGAAATGAAACGAAATTTGGGCGGTAGTAAAAACTGCAAAAAGTCCCGCGCGTGTTGAAGTGGTCGACTGTGCCACTGTATTGTTTCTGCGTAATAATGCCGAGCTCCTGATTTAAGCGACCACGGATTGCATGTGTGCCGGTTTTGTTCATCGTTTTTGTCAGTCAACGTTCTTTAGCGGTTTGTATATACGACAAGTGATGGATGTAGCGCCGACAGTTCTTTAACCACGCTTACCTGACAATCGACAAATGTATATCTACACAAGGTCGCGCTTTGTACTTTTTACCGCACTCATGAGAAAATAGCGTGACTCCTCGTATGAACAGCTAGCGTTTTACGTTTATTTCTGCAATTCTTTGCATTAGTCGTACATTCTGCGGAAACATTCTAGCTTACAGAATTCCACAGGATAACTGTGAAATATTTCGCTTTCCATCTCTCATGCTTCAGATGCACAAACTGTATAGTGCACTCGCATGCAGACTACTAGGTACTTGTATTCCCAAAAAATGTCAGACCGCCAAAAAGCGCATACCGTTTGAGATGATAATGAAGTATCATTAAAATATATTCAAGCAGCACCTTCACGAAGTCTTTGAAGATTAGTTTCGGAGTCATCAGTAATAGCCGAGTCGCTCCCCGTCTTCGATGCAAATCGCAAATCGATTTTGCTCCCGCCAATCGGTACTCGAAGAATTTAACACTTTTGAATTCATAAGCGCGAGATGGAAAAGTTTTTGCGGGTCTTCTGGTTTGTCAAATAACTTGTTATTACTTGGAAGCCGGCGAATAACTTCTTTTAAAAGGGTATTTCCCTTTAGGTGGCTTGAATTGCAAACGGTATCAACGTTAGGTGCAGTTTGATCAAAGCTTTTGGTAACGTTACGGTAGATCTTACTGTGCGGATCTTAATTCCTCGAAGCAGGATCTGCCAATACTCCGATTTTAAGATTAGGGTGATAGAAGATCCTTATGTACCAACGATTTTCATAAGTTAATCTGCAATTTCCTCAGAGACCATTTGATGATATAAATCATGAAACATGGCAAATTGTAAAAAATAAGAAACCAGCTTAGCTAACCCAATTTTGGTGGATTTTGGACGAAGAGGCTCAATATTTTTTTTTGTACTTATTTAAGAGTTACTAGTATATACGTAAATAATGATATACGAGATTGAAGTACTTAACTTTTATTTTTATAAAAATAAGCACAATGTTTGTAGATATATAGAGCTTTTTTGAGAGGGCAACACCGGTGATAAGTCGTGAAAAAACGGCTCGCCGTAATATTATTTCTAAAAATATATATTAGTGTGTAAATCTAGCCTAAAATTCATTTATTATTGTGAAATAACATAAACAAGTGTTGCTTATAGTGTAGTTCATGTGTTTTTTGTCGTAAATTTTGAAAATACGAAGAAAACATTACTCGGTGAACCAGCTGTCAAACGGACGGATTTGAAATCTTCAAATAAACTGGGGAGTATTGTGTTTTACCTGTATTATATTACTGTGTCTCTATGTTTGTACACTAAACAATACATAATACACTGCTCATTGTTATGAGCAACGTCCATACACACACATCGGCTAAGTTACTGTCTCCTTCTGCTTGACAATATTGTGGAAGCAGAATCGACGACGTTAACGTTCGCCCCAGACACACATTCACTACAAAATCTACTACACAAAAGTTACTTTATAACATCCTTTTCATATTAACCTAATTTCAAACTCAAATCAAATACATATTATGTAATCTATTGTTTACATTTCTGTCCCTGCAATTTTATTCTTACAACTAAATTTCCTAGTCAGTTTTTCTATATTGTTTTGTAAGCAACTTATTATCTTTAATCATAGTAGTATAGTGATACATATTTATATTTCTCAATAATCTGTTAAACTTTTTATTTGTTTTTAAATCACCCTACCCTGTTTACTTAATATTTTTCCTTCTGTTTGTTTTAATTATTAATCTTTTTCGTTTTACTCATTTCTAATCTTCATTGCAGTTATAGGTACTTATGATCACCCCCTGATTTTGTCCTAAAAGACATAGTTTTCAGCCACTTAGCTGTATACTTTCACATTTCAGATTAAATTGAGAAAGTATCAACAAAATGACGACACGCAGAGCCACAGCTATCAAAGACTTAGAAGACAAGCTGAGAGCCACCCTGAAGGATCTGGAGTCCTCCAAAAAACTTTGCAACCAGCTGCTGCAGGAGAGGGAAGACAGCGAGGTGGAAGTTAAGAACGTTGTTGACAAAAACACTGTTTTGAAGAATGACCTGGCTGAGCTGCATATCCAGCACATGGACCTCCTCGACCAACACAACCACCTTCAGCAAACGGTGTCATCATTACATGAATGCAGTGAAACGCACCATCTTACATTGAAGCGTATAACTGATTTAGAGCTGGAGTTATGTGAGGCCTACAAGACAATATCTTTGTACGAGTCTGCCAAAGCTAGGGATCAGACATCCGAGACCCTCAACCTGTTCACTGAGTTGGTAGGAAGCTCCACAGCAGCGTGCAGCTCGGCTGAAATTATAGATTTGACTGGGGATGTTACCATAATGCAATGTCCATTAGTTTTAAGTAAAAATAAACTCAAGAAATACATTAAATGTAAAAAAATTATCAGAAAGTACCGTACTGTAAGGAAACAGAATAAGGTGAACAACTGTATGCACCTTAGGAGAGAACGTGTGAATCTAGTACAGCAGTTAAATACTTGTTCCCTTGAACTTGAACAGTGCAGAGCTACCTATGACCTGGACATACAGCAGTTACACGACCAGCTAACCGTCAAAGAAAAATTGCTTTCATACATCTTCAGTAAATATGAGGATTGTCAAAAGGAACTAAGTGCCCGCTTGCAGCAGGCCGGTGAGCTAGTGGACCTGGTGAAATATAGTGCAGAGAAGTATGAGGCATTGGTAAACAATCTCTCCTCCAACTGTACACAACCTGACACACTGCCTGAACCCCGGCTTGCAGCTAATCTGCCAGAACCCCCTCAGTCCGTTGAGGGCTCCTCTAACATCAAGCAATTTAATTCAATTTTATTCACAGACAGGTTTGGTAAAGGTATAGGCTCCTACATTCAACACTCACTCTCTAAATCACACATTGTAACTAGTCACTGCTACCCTGATTTACATTTCAATTATATAATAAAAAACATAATTAATACTCAGTTCGATGCTAACTCCACATTAATTCTTTTAATAGGTGATAGTCTTGATTTAACTAAAAGTGACATTGCAAATGGTATCAATGCCCTAATAAAACTCGATCTGAAAAATATTATACTTTGTGCATTACCATATTCAGATTGCTCTTCAGACAAACAAAATAAGTATGTTCATAGTTTGAACAATTTCTTGTACACTCTGACATGTTGTCATAGCGACAAATTATTGTTTTTTGACACTAACAAGTTTGTTAGTGATTTTTATTTAACAAGGGAATGTATGTATTTTCCTAATAAATATAAAGATGTGATTGCTTCTTTGTTAGCATATAATATTAACAGTGTCATAGATAACAATATGACAAAACCTAGGATAAGCGACGAATCAGTATTGTCTAGTTTACCTAACAATACGGTGATTGAATATTTAAACTAGCTCCTGAGACAATAGAAAAGCATTGTAGTAACCTTATTCTCTTTCATCAGAATATAAACCGCTTTTCTGGCAAAATTTTAGATATTGAATTATTAATTGATAAATATTCTATTGATATAATATGTCTTTGCGAGACATGGTTAAAGCCTGATAAAATGTCATTTAATGTAAATAATTTTGTGGTTGCCAGTGTGTTTAACAGAGTTTCAGCTGAGGGTGGAGGTACAATAATCTTATCTAAAAGTAATTTAAAATTTAAAAACAGATTAGACATTAGCTCTGGCTCTGTTGATCGCGTCTGCGAGGTAGCATGTGCAGAGATAGAAAGCCATATAATATTATGCGTATATAGACCACCAGCATCAAATTTTTCTTTATTCCTCATTCATATGGAAGATATTCTCTCAAAAGTTTTTAAAAGTAATAAATTAGTCTATATTTGTGGTGATTTTAACATAGATCTTTTGTCTGAATCATCTGATAAATGTAACCTTTTAGCGTTATTTAATTCATTTAATCTAAATTATTTGTTTAATGATCCTACTAGAATTACGGCTACTTCCAGTACCTGTATTGATAATATATTTACTAATAACAGTAATATTGAACATTCTTCCTTAATATCTGGTGTACGGTCGGACCACAAAGGTCAGCTTGTTAGTTTTAAAGCGAATAAAATAAATTCATTAAATAAGAAAATTACCTTTAGACCATTGAACAAAAAAACTTTGCAAAAATTTAAAGATAATACTTCGGATAAATTAAATTGTATTAACATAGACTGTAAAAAGCCAAATAAACTATTTAAACATTTATTTAATACACTCTGTCTGGAACTTAATAAGTCATGTCCGAAAAAAACTATTGAAATCACTCACAAATTTAAATTCAGTGAATGGTCTACTAAAGGGATTAGGATAAGTAGGGATGTCTTATATAACTTGTACCACGAAAGGTCATTGACTTCTGATCCATCTTTTCACGATTATGTAAGAAACTACTCGAAGATATTTAAAAAGGTATGTATTCTTGCTAAATCGAAATCAATTAGTAATAAAATAGCCAAATCAGACAATAAAATAAAAACGGTCTGGAATATTATAAACGTTGAAACTGGCCAAACCAAAATGCGGGATGCTGACCCGCGGTTAGTTATTGATAATGCTGTTATCTCAGATAAGGTAGAGGTTGCCAATGCTTTTGACACCTTTTTTTCAAACATTCCCGTAGAGGTTACCAAGTCCCTTAATTCATCTTCGATATTAGCTGAGTCGTTACTTCGACAAAACTTCAGTAGAAATGTACCTAGTTTTAAATTTCAATGTGTTTCTGATTACACGATTAAAAGAGCATTCAAGTCTTTAAATCTAAAAAAGACTGAGGACTTATGGGGCTTTTCTGTCACAGTCATTAATTCCATTATTGAGAGTGTTGCCCCAATACTTAGTGAAATTTTTAACCTTTGCATTGACAACGGTATCTTCCCTGACTTGATGAAACTCAGCAAAATTATTCCTATCTTTAAATCAGGCTGTAAGAAAAACCCTTCCAACTACAGACCTATTTCAATCCTTCCAGCCTTTAGTAAAATCTTCGAAAGGATCATGTTAGATCAGATGTTAAGACATTTTAATTTAAACACCATATTTCATGACCGCCAGTACGGCTTCACAAAGGGTAGGTCCACCACTGACGCAAGTGCAAGATTGATCACCCAAATCTTAAACGCCTGGGAAGATTCGCGGGATGCTGTGGGCATCTTCTGCGACCTTTCTAAGGCGTTCGATTGCGTTGACCACGACACTCTCATTTGTAAGCTGAACCACTACGGAATTCGTGGTAAAGCTCTCGCGCTCGTCCTTTCCTATCTATCAAATAGACAGCAAGTAGTGGACATAAGTGGCTCAACTTCATCTGGGTCATTAGTAAAAATGGGCGTGCCGCAGGGCTCAATTTTAGGTCCTTTTTTATTCTTAGCTTATATAAATGATCTCCCGTATATGATGTCTGAGATCTCTGACATTATTTTATTTGCTGATGACACTTCCCTTGTCTTCAAAATTAACAGAAAGGAATCTAGTCCCATAAACGTAAACGATAGCTTGGTTATTCTGAGCAAGTGGTTTGCCGCGAATAACTTGCTTCTTAATTCTTCTAAAACGAAATGTATTAAATTCTCTTTACCTAATGTAACACCAGTAGGGCTCAATATCGTTCTGGACGATAATAAGTTAGATGTTATTAAGCAAACCGTCTTCCTGGGCATTACCATAGACTCTAAATTGCAATGGGGTGCTCACATCTCAGCAATGTCAAAAAGGCTGAGTTCCGCAGCTTATGCAGTCAGAAAAATAAGACAGATTACTGACGTTGCTACTGCTAGGCTCGTGTATTTTGCTTACTTCCATAGTATTATGTCCTACGGTATTTTATTGTGGGGGCAGCGGCGGACGTAAATTCAATATTTGTACTCCAGAAAAGGGCAGTTCGTGCAATTTATGGCCTCGGCCCTCGCGAGTCATTGAGAGAATTATTTAAAGAAATTGAAATACTTACACTTCCTTCTCTTTACATTCTTGAAAATATAATGTTCGTACGCAAAAACTTAAATCAATTTATTGTTAAAAGTGATATACATTCGATTAATACAAGAAACAAGCACAAACTAGTAGTTCCGAGATTCAGATTAACGAAATCGAATAAATCGTTTTTAGGGAACTGTGTCCGTTTTTACAACAAGCTGCCTAAGTGTGTAACCGATCTCACGGATATAAAATTTAAGAACACTGTAAAATCCACCCTCATTAAAAAAGCTTATTATAAAATTCAAGACTTCGTTGACGATAAAGATATTATATGGCGATAACTCATCTCTCCATGTGTGGCTTCCCTGGCAATTAAACGTCTTTTTCTTTTCTCTTTGGATTGTATAGATTTACTGTTTACCTTTCAGTTGCATTGTATAATTTTATCAGCTTACTATTGTTATGTAATAGAATGTTTGTGACAATATTACTTTTTAAAAGAGTGTCTATGGAGTTTCTTGCCGGCTCTTCTCCATGAGACCAACTTTTTGGAACCGTGCAACTAATTTGACGTTTCATAAGAGCCTGCAAAGGCCTATTTGAAATAAAAACAATTTGATTTTGATTTTGATACTAACAACTTCAAATATTTGTCAAACACATTTGTCTGTAACCTTTTCAAAGGGCCTTTGAGTCATTATATCCTAATGGCATTATAATAATTTAAGTGTAGGAAAATATTTAAAATTCAACGAGACGCCGTCCGTCGGTCACGTGCGGGATCGGGTTAAAATTCAACAGTTTTCGCCTTTTCCCTAATTTATTCAAATAAATTTTGGACATGCGACGCGACGAGAAAATGGCCTGTTTAGGCACGTCAGGAGCCGTTTTGTATTTAAATTGTACGGTCATTATAAGCGTACTAATGGAAGATCAACACATCTTTATTTATAAACAGTAATTTGGTCGGCTATGGAGGAACTGAACGAACCTAATTTGAATTTATTTGTGATGTTTCAAGTATTTCTGGTGATTATTTTGTATAATTGCCTTAACTCGTCATTTAATTTGTAACTAGTATTCTATTGCTATGTATAGAATAGTAGTTTTACAAACAAATAAATAATCAACCGTTTAGCCGTTTAAGATTCAGCTTTTAAATTATAATCAAAATCGTAAGATACATTTTTGTTCCCTCTAGAAACTTCTATATAATTAAATAATCAACCAACAAATTCCAAAAGTGTAGGTATTTAACAAGTCTGAAGAAGAGGATGACGCATGTATTAAATAGTTCGAGAAACTAGGCGGAACAAGATAATCTTTGCGTAATTTGCTCTGCCTGTGTCACGTCGTCAATTATCTAATCTTTCAATGATAGTATACTGAGTGAGCACGTAAACTGCAAAATTACATCAGACTATCCTATCCACCTTAATCTATAAAAGAAAAAGCACAGTTCTCAGTTCTTAGTGGTCTTCGGTATATAAATGAACTTATATTCCATTTTTAGGGTTCCGTACCCAAAAGGTAAAACGGGATCCTATTGTTTTCGCTCCTCTGTCCATCCGTCCGTCCGTCCGTCTGTCACCAGGCTGTATCTCTTGAACCGTGATAGTTAGAGAGTAGAAAATTTTCACAGATGATGTATTTCTGTTACCGCTATAACAAAAAATACTGAAAACTAGAATAAAATAAATATTTTGGGGGGCTAACGTAATTTTTTTGCTCATATTCTAAATAATGGTACGGAAACCTTCGTGCGCTATTCCGACTCGCACTTGGCCGGTACGCCGCTGCAGCGGCGTTCCCTTCCTAGAACACATGTACTAGTACATACATAGTAATAATAAAGAATATTCACTATCTCTTTTTAACGCGTTCACGGTATCAGCGCGCGTGCGCAGTGTGCGTCACGCGAGGCCAACCGGTGAACTGTCAAATATTATAAACACTCGTAAGGTGAACACATTAAGGTGCTACTGTGTTTTGTTTCGTAAACTTAAAAATACAAGTAAAACTTTATCAAAATGAGTGCTGTGTAACTAAAATATTTTGTCGTTTAAAAGCTCTAATTCCCTCAGTGTAACTAATCAAGCTATGACATAACCTCAATCGGATGGTTCAAGCAAATGGACAAGCAAAATTGAACTTTAACACCCAGTGATAAGGTCGAACACATCAAAATGAAGTGCGGCAAAAGAATAGTTTTATTTACGTTATTCGCGATGAATTTAGTGGATCAGCCGGCACCCGAAGTGACGATTGAGCAAGGGACTTTGAGCGGTAAAATAAGTACCGATGGGTCGTTTTTCGAATACGTCGGTATCCCCTACGCTACTACTAACAGCAGCACAAGGTTCAAGGTAAGCGTGATCGATATTATCATTATTTACTTAACAAGTCTTCTATTAATATTAGAATAGTTTTAAGTAATGCACGTAGTGTGAGTAAAGTTTGTTTGTATAAATAGATTCGGTTTCGTAGTACAAGAAATCCTGGCTTATCAATGCATGCAGTAACAGGCGGCAAGATAAGACAAAAATATAGGTCGTCGATACTTTGTATTATCTGAGGTCAGGTGAGGAGGTCGCTATATTTATGTAGTTACCTCGTATTACAACATTCAATTTTATAAATGATGCTAATCATTAAACAATTAAGCAATGACATTATTCTTTATTTTGTTTTGTATATTTTATTTTGATTTCTGACAAAGTAAGAAAGAATCCGGAGATTTATTATCTAACCCAAAATTGAAGTTTCTATTTGTACCAAATTCTGGTAAAAATCATTGAATTTCATCGCAACTGTTCAAAAAAAATACAAATTATCCAGTGGTGTTTTCTTTCCTAGGCCCCATTCCCACCGCCATCTTGGAGCGGAGTATACAAAGCAGTTGATGAGATACACCAGTGTCCACAATCTTCGTTAATAGGGATTGTAGGAACTGAAGACTGTCTTAAAATCAACGTCTATAATGTCGCGACATAATGTCGCGACACCTTTTCACACACGGCCGGTTAGCCCCATGGTAAGTTATTTATTAACTTGTGTTATGGGTGCTAACACAACTGATAAACTGCATATAGCTACATATATACATATTTATAAATACATATAGTAACACCCAGACCACGGCCAACAAGCATGCTCATCACACAAATATCGACCGAACCGGGAATCGAACCCGGGACCTCAGGTTCGGCAGTCCGGCTTGGTGACCTTTGCGCCACAGAGGTCGTCTATGTACCTTCAATGGCTAAAACACCATTACCAGTCATGGTTTATATCCATGGAGGAGCATTCTTGCTAGGAAGCGGTGGTAAATTTATATATGCACCTGATTTTCTAGTCAATCAAGATGTGATAGTAGTGACATTTAACTATAGGCTTGGAGCGTTGGGATTCCTTTGTTTGGGTATCAAAGAAGCTCCTGGAAATGCTGGTATTAAAGACCAAATTGCTGCTTTGAGATGGGTGAAGAAAAATATAGCAGCGTTTGGTGGAGATCTTGATAATGTGACACTTTTTGGACAAAGTGCTGGAGCAACATCCGCGTCTTTACTTCTAGCTAGTAAAGCAACTGAAGGACTATTTCACAAAGTAATCATACAGAGTGGCTCGTCTATATCAAGTTGGGCAATTAACCGACAACCATTATGGGTTGCCAGTCTAATAGCTAAAGAACTAGGCTATAATACTAAGGACCCAAAAGAAATATATGAAATATTTTCCAAATTACCGTATGAAAAATTAATAAAAGCTAAGCCTAAAAAGCCACTTGGTATGTATTTTGATACTCAATTGCTGAACTATCCATGTGTCGAACAAGAAATTGAAGGGGAAGAAGCTGTTATAACAGATTATCCTTTCAATATTTTTGAAAGTAATCCTAAAAATATACCTGTTATTTATGGAACAACCAGTAGAGAAGGAATATTCTTATTACCTGATGATACTGAAGAATCATTGGCGGCAAGAAATGCACGATACATATTTGCATCAGATCTCGAATTCCCTTCAGAAGAAGAGGCATCTAAAGTTTCAAAAATGGCGAGAGAATTCTACTTCAAAGAAAAGAATATCAGCTTTGAAGTACACAGTATTATAATAGATCTCAACACACAATTATATTTTGAAGTACCTGCTATCTTAGAGTCGGAAACTTTAATTAAGAATAACAAAGCAAACATGTATAATTACTATTTTAATTACGCTGGTGGAAGAAACTTTTTGAAGTTTATAGCTGGATTTAGAAATGAACCAGGAGCTTGTCATAGCGACGAAATATTGTATGTCTTCAAGGGAAATATTTGGCCTTTCCCCATAAACAATAATGATAAGAAAGTTATAGAAAAGATGACTAAAATGTGGAGTAATTTTGCGAAATATGGGTGTGTATACTAGTTTGACGTAATTATTTTTGCCTTGTTGTGTATCATTTGAAATATCATTTCAATTATTTTATCTTTGCAGTGATCCAACGCCTACAAACGACTTGCTAGTCAAATGGGAACCCAGCACCAAAGATCAAATGAAATTCCTTTACATTGATGAAGATTTAAAAATGGGTCCTATTCCTAATCAAGAAGCTTATCAATTATGGAAAAATATATACGAAAAATATCGTAAAAAACATACACCGAATGACTTTCAAAAATAAAATCTGGATTCTTGTAACTCAACCTGAAGTTTTCTTTTCAATGTCTCGACTTAAAACTAAGATAGATAATTATACATAGATAGATACTCTCCCTTTATCGTCTAGCATAAAAGTATTTTTCCATAATATTCAATATGACCTCTGAAAGTACTGTTATCAATAGCTTTTGTAATAAAATATTGATAATTGCTCATAATTATTAGTAGGCCCACGGATACTGTACATAATACTCGCTTTGAAAACTTTGAACTTATAATCACTCCATTCCATTATGATAATACTTCATTTATTGATTGAAACAGGAAACTCATAAACAACGGTGTTTCATCTTTATCAGAAACATTCACATGCTTTATAAGTAAACACGTACAGCTTGTAATATCTTCTTTTCTACTTTTATTTTGTTTTAAAAGTTTAAAAATATTAAGTGTAAAAACCTTAGCGACAAACTTAACGTGCTTTGTAAGAGTGAAAGTTAAACTATCAAATATGAAAAGTGGGAAAAGACTAGTTTTATTTACATTATTCGCAATGAACTTGGTGGAGCAGCCAGCGCCCGAAGTGAGGATAGAGCAAGGAATATTGAGCGGTAAAGTCAGCACAGATGGGTCCTTTTTCGAATACCTCGGCATACCTTATGCTTCTACTAATAGCAGTACGAGGTTCCAGGTAAGCGTTCATATTTGTATTTGTACAATATTTTACGGTCAATTTTCTAAAAATAACTTCGGGTAACCTAGTTCAGTAAATTAAAGTTAAAAATTAGATCGAACAAATAGTTTTCTAAATATTAACTGCTTTATTCCTTTCTGTCAGGCTCCTTTACCACCATCATCTTGGGAAGGAATATACAGAGCAGTAGATGAAAATTATCAATGCCCACAACCTTCTTTTGCTGGAGTTATTGGCACCGAAGATTGCTTGAAGATCAATGTTTATGTCCCAATCAAAAACCAAAAACAATATCCTATAATGGTATATATTCACGGAGGTACTTATATAATTGGAAATGGAGGCAAACTTTTGTATGGGCCTGATTTTCTGGTCAAACAAAATGTTATATTGGTCACATTTAACTATAGACTGGGAGCTTTAGGATTTCTTTGCCTCGGTATTAAAGAAGCTCCGGGGAATGCTGGTCTTAAAGATCAAATAGCTGCTTTGAGATGGGTGAAGAGAAATATAGCAGCGTTTGGTGGAGATCCTGACAATGTGACACTTTTTGGACTCAGTGCTGGAGCAACGTCTGTGTCAATGTTGATAGCCAGTGATGTAACGAAAGGATTATTTCAAAGAGCTATCTTACAAAGCGGTGTATCTACCTCCAGTTGGGCACTAAACCGACAACCTCTATTTACTGCTAGTCTAGTAGCAAAAGAACTTGGTTATGAAACTAGTGATCCAAAAGAAATGTATAATATATTCTCTAAGATATCATACAGAGATTTGGTTGCAGCTAAACCTAAGAAACCGATTGGAAAATACTTTGATTTTCAGTTAATACACTATCCTTGCATAGAAAATGTTATTGAGGGCGAGGAGGCGGTTCTAACAGATTTACCTTATAATTTGTTTAAGAAAAACTCCAAGAATATATCAGTGATATACGGCACAACTAGTAAAGAAGGTGTGATATTGTTACCCGATGAGACAGAAGATACACTAAAAGAAAGAGATTCAAAATATATATTTGCTCCTGACTTGAAATTCCCTACTGAAGACGAAGCTGCCAATCTATCAAGTACAGTTAAACAATATTACTTTGGTCCGAAAAATATTAGTTTTGAAGACTACAATGCGTTGCTAGATCTCAATACACATTTATATTTTGAAGTACCTAGTTTACTGGAATCTGAAATGGTTATCAATAAGACAAGTGCTCCTATATACCACTATTATTTTAACTATTCTGGAGGAAGGAATTTTCTAAAATATGTAGCTGGGTATGGTAATGAGCCGGGAGCATGTCACGGTGATGAAATCATGTACCTATTTAATGGGCAAGTATGGCCTTTTATAGTTAGCAAGAATGATCGAAAGTTGATTGATTGGATGACTAGAATGTGGACCAACTTTGCTAAATATGGGTACGTATTCAATACTTTACATACCAATAGTATTGGCGGTATTTTTACTAATACAGATTAATTTGCCTTCATGTGATGATATGGTTCAAGCTCATCTTTTCCTGTATTTATTTCAGAGACCCCACTCCGACTGCGAATGATTTACCTGTAAGATGGAATCCAAGCTCCAAAGACAACATGACTTTCTTGTACATAGACGATGAACTGAAAATGGGTCCTATTCCTAACCCGGACCCCTATCGACTGTGGAAGGGTATTTATAATAAATACCGGAAAACTAATAAAGTAAACGATTTTGGAAGATAAAATATACTAGTTTTCATTTATTGGATTGATAATCTTGGAAACATGTACCTCAAGGTCAGTTCAGGGGTTTTGAATGAGTCAAACTTATCATTTATTTATTTTTGTACTAACCCAGAATGTAGTGATATTTTGTATTTCATGAAGTTGTCATAAAGCTTTGCATGAACTCTGACTAACTCTGTTTCATTTACCTTAATTCGTAAATAACATTATAGAAAACCAAGTAGTTATTTATTTCGTACATGTTTCTAAATTACACCAAATCATCAGCCTTTTTATTTTCCCACTGCAAGGCATAGGCCTCTTCTCATACAGCGTAGGAGCGTACTATTATAGCCTTATTGGCTGTTCCAGGATTTTGAAAGTAAGAGTTTCCTCAACGATATTTTTTTTCAACAGTAGTCAATTGTGACTAAGTTACGCTTAAAAAGTAGCTTAGAAAGCACAAAATAACTATGAAAAAAAATACGATGCTTGATCTGAAATCGTATCCGCATACGTACAATGCAAGTAGCTACTTATGAAGCAGATGCTTTAACCAATAGGTGATCATGACTATTACATAATACAAAATAATAAAGAGCCACTATCTCGTATAATTAAGAAACTGTTATCACTATTGATAACGAGGTTAAACCGCATTACACTAAAATAATTATAGTCGAGGTCAGCTTTCTTATCTGGTAGATAAGAATATGATAAGAAGCTAAAAAACATTCTAATTGGAGTGTTTATGAATGAAACTAACAAATACCTCTTGTATGTGTAAATACTAAAAAAAGTCTGAGTTTCGAGACCATTTGACTGATAAGATTGCAAATATAAATAAACATACATAATATTTATTTATTTTGGTCTTCTGAATTTCTAAATAAACTTGCGTTATCGGCACAACCGCGAGGTCGGATGATGTTCATTTGGAAGGTTTGAATGGATTTCAGGGGAGCTAGAGCAACATACGGCCTGCTTTACCGCGTATCTACATCACCTTATATTTCTGCTATGACTAGATCCTTGGTACCATCTAATATTACATATAGGCACATGTAGGTAGTACAAGTACTAGTACAACTCTACTCTACATTAAATTATTTATTTCCAGGCACCACTACCCCCACCAAAATGGAGTGGAGTCTTTAAAGCAGTTGATGAGAACTCGCGATGCACACAAAGTATGAGCGAAGTGGTGGTTGGAACCCAAGACTGCTTGAAGATCAATGTGTATGTTCCAGCCAAAGCTAAAATACCACTACCCGTTATGGTATATATTCATGGAGGTGCCTTTATTGGCGGAGATGGAGGAAAAATGATATTAGGACCTGATTTCTTAGTTAAACATGATGTTATCATGGTATCATTCAACTATCGACTAGGAGCACTAGGCTTTCTATGTCTAGGAATTAAAGAAGCACCTGGCAATGCTGGCCTTAAAGATCAACTAGCTGCCTTACGATGGGTGAAGAAAAACATTGCAGCATTTGGAGGGGATCCAGATAACGTTACTATTTTTGGTACAAGTGCCGGTTCAGCTTCAGTATCTTTGCTAATTGCCAGTGAAGCTACAAAAGGCTTGTTTAAACGAGCCATATCTCACAGTGGCTCATCTTTAGCTGCTTGGGCTATAAATCATGATCCAATAGGAGTAGCCAGTGATATTGTGAAGGAGCTAGGGTACGACGCAAAAGAACCAGAAGAACTTTACAAAATATATTCCAAATTGTCTGATGAGGACCTGGTATCAGCGACAGCTCATATACCTATCCCACATCTTCTAAATAAAAATCTTTTGCTAGTACCCTGCGTGGAAAAAAAGTTTGATGGAGTAGAACAGGTCATTAGTGATATGCCATTTAACTTAATAACCAAAAAGCCCAAAAATATTCCTCTGATGTACTCTTTTACTGACAAAGAGGGATTGTTCATGTCAAATTCTGACACAGAAGAAACTCTTGAAGCATGTAATAAACGCAACCTTTTTGCCAATGATTTGGAATTCAAGTCTAAACAAGAGGAGAAGAAGGTAGCCCTCAAATTAAAGAAACATTATTTTGGGGACAAGAATATTAGTGAAGAAACTATTGCGAATGTCACAGACTTACTGGGTCATTTGTACTTTGAAATGCCTTCTGCACTGGAAGCTGAATTGATGACGCAAACGTCTAATGCTCCCGTGTACAGTTTCTATTTCGCTTATTCTGGTAATAGAAATTTTGTGAAATACATGACCAGATATGCCAATGAAGTAGGTGCGTGCCACGGAGATGATCTTCTGTACATATTTAAAGGCTTTATAATCCCGTACAGAATTTCTAAAGAGGATCAAACAATAATTGACTGGATGACAACAATGTTGACTAATTTTGCTAAATATGGGTGAGTTGAAACAGTAAATAATACGCTACCTAAAATGTAAAAGATATTTATCGTCCTATTTAGAGGTACATTGTAGTAAAATTAAATGATGTAATTACAATCAATGTTAGTGATTTTTTAACCATAACGAAGCTAGAAGCTATGAAGTTATATAAGGTATCTGTCTAATTTTATTTTTTAGATATTTAAGTAGATTTCAATATTTTTTTTCATAAACTTCCGTAAATAAGACAGCTATGTTCACAAGCTTTGTCATTAACATCGTGTTTTTCTTTCAGAAATCCCACTTCAAATGATTTACCAGTAAAATGAGTTCCACATAGCAAGGACCAGCTGAACTTCTTGAAGATAGACAACGAGCTGAAGATGATACCAGTGCCAAACCCTGAGGATTATCGGCTTTGGAAAGAAATTTATAAATATCGAAGAACCAAAGTTAATTACTAAGATATCAGTATTATTATAATTATTATGAAACATTATAGAAAATATTTTTGATGGTGGAGGGACCAAATTGAGATTTTTTTATGCGTGAAATTATTTTTTTTCAAATGTGATATAAAAAGTAAACGTTATTTTTCAAAATTAGAGCTTGTTTTATTTTATAGTAATAGTAAAAGCAGGTATTTCACAACGAAACATATTTTCAAGCTAATAAATATGTTTCTAATACTGAGTTAATAGAATAACATTCAATAATATTCATCATCATCCTTTATAATATTTTCTCAATTTTTGTGGTGCTCTTAACTATAATTCTTATACGATAATATTTCAATACAGTGCATTATATTAAATGCAAATAAGAAAGCAATCTTGGTGAATTAACGAGTACTTAGAAGCTTAAAAATTGATTGCAATACGTGACTTTAAACTACTACGACCATTTTACTTCTATTTAGTTTTTGTTGAAGAAGTTTGACTTATTGTTTCTTTATTAGTTCTTAACATTTTATTAATATAAGAGTCCGTCTATCTGTATTCCGTGTCAGATCAGTGAGATAATTTTGACTAATAGGAAATAAAGTGCGACGTAATTTAGCCCAACACTTCCATTTGTATTCTTATTCAGATGCTATTCAGAATTGGTAAAAAGAATAACACAAAATACGGCTATCCCTAGGTGGTTACTTATAAGGATTTCTTATACTACGAAAACCAAGTCCTATTCATTCGTGCTGCCCATAGTCCTATGTAAGTGGCTTCTCTTTTTTAATTATATTTATAGGGATTATCCGGGTGCATTACATGTTTATTTACGCAGTTATATAACTTTGCAGGCACCTCTGCCCCCTCCGAAATGGAAAGGTGTATATAAAGCAGTGGATGAGATGTACCAGTGCCCACAGCATACCCCTTTTGGAGTTGTGGGCACAGAAGATTGTTTGAAAATCAATGTATACGTTCCATCTGAGACCAAAGGACCACTTCCCGTAATGGTTTATATTCACGGAGGTGGCTTCATATTAGGGAATGGAGGAAAGATGATTGTAGGACCAGATTTCTTAGTGAAGCAAGATGTCATATTGGTCTCATTTAATTATAGATTGGGAGCACTAGGCTTTCTATGTCTAGGGATAGAAGAAGCACCTGGTAATGCTGGACTAAAAGACCAGATAGCTGCTTTGCGATGGGTTAATAAAAATATTGCAGCTTTCGGAGGAGATCCAGATAATGTTACTATTTTTGGGACAAGTGCTGGTGGAACATCGGTTTCTTTACTCGTTGCTAGTCCAGCCACTAACGGTTTATTTAAACGTGCTATTGTGCACAGTGGTTCATCTTTAGCAAGCTGGGCAATTAACATGGATCCAATAGGCGTAGCAAGTACAGTTGTTAGTAGGCTAGGTTATGATACAAAAGATCCACAAAAACTTTATGAAATATATTCAAAATTATCATACGAAGATTTGGTATTAGCAACAGCAAACATTCCAATTACACACCTTGTGCACAAACAACTTTTACTTTTACCCTGTGTTGAAAAGCATTTCGTAGGTGTAGAATCTGTTCTTAACGATTTACCATATAACTTGATTACTAAAAAGCCTAATAAAAACATTTCTCTAATGTACTCCTCTACGGATAAAGAAGGGTGGTTTTTTGCCGATGAAGAGACCAAAGATACACTTGAAATTAAAGACCAAAGCAGTCCATTTGAAGAAGATCTAGTTTTTAAATCGAAAAAAGAGGAAAAGGCACTAGCCCTTAAAGTAAAGCAACATTATTTTGGGAAGGAAGCAGTAAGTGAGAAAACAATACTTCAACTGTCAGACTTATACACGCATTTGTACTTTGAAATGCCTGTAATCCTTGAAGCTGAATTGATGGCGAAAACCTCTGATGCTCCTGTTTACAGCTTTTACTTTACCCATTCTGGTAAAAGAAATTTCGTGAAATCTAGGACTAGATTTGTGAATGAAATCGGCGCAAGTCATGGAGATGATCTTATGTACATATTCAAAGGTTCTATATGTCCATACAGAATTGACGACAAAGACCAGAGAGTTATAGAGTGGATGACAACATTGTTGACTATATAATTTTGCGAAGTATGGGTAAGTGACGCTGTCAGTTTTGATTATTTTGTTTATAATACCAAATATTTGCATTACCAATAAATGTAATTTAATCTTGTAAACTTATTGTTTCAGAGATCCCACGCCAAACGATTCACCAGTCAGATGGATACCGCACAGCAAAGATAAGCTAAACTTTTTGAAAATAGGTGAAGAACTGAAGATGATAGGAACACCAAATCCTGAAGCGTATCATCTTTGGAAAGATATTATTGAGAAACATCGAAGGACTAAAGTGGATTGAGGTTGACTTATTAGATACTGGTAAAGGATTAAAATTATTAAAGGGGTATTTTTTTTTATTTGTGTCTTTGATGCTGAGAATGGACAATATAATATGTCTGTTACTTTATAAAAAATAAGGCACAAGTTCAAGATATTATATTCTGCCTACGCTTTCGCATAACTGCTGCGGCTCTGCACTACAATGGAAGTTATGCATATTATATGAGGACACTGCGTTTGCGACACTTTTGGTATCTTGTCTCGCTTTAATGTTGTTCAAGGTTGAGATTCAACCAGCTGCCAAAATTCTGAGTCTACAAAATATAGAAGTAAGCTCCAGCAAGTCACAGTAAAACCACACACTACTCTAGTAATTCATTGTTGACCTTTAACTGATAGAATGCTCATTGTAACCTATTTTTCTAGTATTGTTCGCGTATTTCTAACACCGACAACTGCAACGGGTTGAATACAAAACACAATTCTACGTAGAATACTTAAGTCTTGTTTGTCTTACAATTTGTATTATTATTATTAGAACTATCTCATAAATTGGACAAAAACCTTCCGTAGGATATAATTAAAGTCCAATTAGCATGAACCCTGTCATATTTACATTTGTGTCCCAAAAAGTAGGTCCCACAGCACACGGCACGAATTTTAACCAGACATTACCCAGCCTTTATCTAGCTATGTTTTCATTACGCCCCTCTGTAGGTACAATTGCAAAATTTTATAAGTATTTAAGCAATAAAATTAAATTTACGACGCTCCTTAACAACGCCTGTGCGCTTAAAAAGATAACCCCGGGACGAGTAAAGGCGTTATTTATCGCAACTTCGGACTTTCTATTCATAATGTTGCGGTTTAATATTTATATTTTTGGCGTTTATTAAAATTTTATTTGTATCAAGTTTTAATTAGTTTTTGGTTAAACTTGGTTGTGCTTTGAACACATTATACTTTCTTGAGCTTAGAGTTTTGCTTTTATATAGCGTTGTCCTAATACATTGCTAAAATAATTTCATCTTCCGTATTTTATTTCATGTTTTTGCAATTTTCATTTAAATACCTACATACCTTATTTAATAAAAACAACTATAATTATTTAATATCGATTTCACGTAAAATGTAGCATCAAACCCATACAAAACATTCCGTGTCGAAAATTACAAGAAAATAAAGGGAAAAACTTTTCGCTTCCAATTATTCGTGATATCACTGTTACAGCCTTGTTTATGTAAAAATGACTCCATTATTAAAGGAATCCAAACACAGATTTTCCGAAATCGAATCGAAATAATAGTAGCGGGCGCACCGCAGCTATCTTGTATGTAAAATAATCCGGCGCTGCATTTGCCATTCATTGCGCTTTAGATAAAACACGCAGACATTTTTATTTTTCCATGTAAAATGTCCGTTTCAACACGTTACTTTGCCAACAGAAAATGAACCTTCAATTTAGGTAACAGAGCTTGAAATTCGACGGAGGTTTGATTTGAAAAAGATTGTAAGACAATTTCTCGATTTTGAAAAGGGGTGTGCAGACGGAACGCTTTTTACAGGTTTGTAGTTTTGCAATATAAAGAAAAGTAAAGTATGGAATATTTATGAACGCGTACGCATACTTCCTATGCGTCTTAAAATCAACTGATAAAAGAAGAGAAATTTAATAATAGGTACGGTCTTGAGTTTCTTATAATCAGAAGATTTTTTACTTAGAAGAAGACACTAGTATAAGTCGGCGACGGTAAGAATTATTTCTTTTGTCAAAATAAAAATTTCATGGGCATAGAGTCATACACGCTTTTGTACTTTCTGATAAATAGAAAAAAAACACGTCTTCATCCCACCAAAAACCAAATATTTTGTCTAACTTCTACAGCACCTAGACAGAAAATCGCAGGCTTACCAAAAAGTCGGAATGAATAACAAAAAGGCCGAAGCCCGCAGCGGCCGTGGAAGCGCGAACCGTTAACGATAAACAACAAACAATCGCTTATCAGTCGCTTGCCATATCTCTGTCGCAGTTATAAGGGAAATATCAGTAAAAGTAGGCACTGCTATTTGAACTTGGATAATATGGTATCAAGTTCTGGTGATTGTGAAAAGCATCATAGAATGAATACGGAGGCCATTTTGTAAAAATAATATAAACCACGCAACAATTACAGGAACTCGTTCTTGAATATAATATTCCCTTTAGTAGAATTCCTTGCCAAAATCCATTTTCTAATAATTACAATCTATGATTCTTAATTTTGTTAGAGTTAGTTCTAGGCAAACGTTCCCCATCTTTAACCACATGATTATAAAGTTATGAATAGGTCATACGCGTGCTTATCATATAATGGAGTTTCTTGATCGTTCTTCTCCATAGGAAGCTACTTTTGGAATGGGCAAACTAGAATCAAACTTAAGTGCTTGTAAAGGGCTAAATGAAATAAATGATTTGACTTTGACTTTGACGAATTAAAAAAAAATACGTAAGTAAGTGCTTTTCCTATAAACGTAGCTGCGTCATCTTAAATCATCATTACCATCATCATCCTATTAATCTAATGCCACTGATAGTAATTTCGCAATTTCCCAATACTCCACTTGATGCATCAAACGTCTATGATTGAATTATTGTTTACGTTTATGCAATTGACATAATTATACAAGCTAAATTAATATATTCGAACATGTGTTTGTTGTAATGTTCATGTCTATTAATTTTTATCATGTTGAGTGTAATTTCACATTGTTTGTAGGTAATTAGCACGCTCAATTTGCATAATAGCTTCATAAAACTGGACTTTAAAATCTCACACCCAAACTAATTATTACGAATTAAAAAGGCATAAAAGTTTTTCTGAGGTTTGCACAAAATAGGTAACTCAAAATTTAAAAAAAGTTAAGATTATAAAATTCTTGTCCCGAATAACATGAGTTGGCCTGATTGTATGGTAAAACTCAGCTATACATTAATGTACTTATTTACTACTTCTTTACTACACATGCTTGAGATAAAATATTTTCCGAAAGCGCGAAAAACATCCAATATCGCACGATGAAAATAGCAATACCCCAGCAACTTTAAACAGCTTACACAACTTAACAGGAAATGATGGCCAATTAAACCACTAAAAACTTGTTAATAGGAAACGAAACTACTAAAACATAAATAAGCACCGAACATCTGTATTCATTAACGAATTATTATTGTCTATACACTTGGTGATTACGTGGGCCGTTTGCCTCCGGGCTTCGTCCTCAGCTTTACAATTTTGTAGCTCTAAACAACAGCATATTGCCAACCCTCATTTAAATTATTGGTTCGTATTTTGTCCTCAATTTGGATCTTGACTTGATTTGAGCTGTTAAATATGGAGGGGAAGATGCTAATTTTCGAATAGGATGTTTTGTTAATTTTGTTTCGGTTTTGCATTTTAATTTTCGTATAAAACAGATAATGGATACAAATACAAACAATACAGATGTTGTTAAAGAAACAAATAAACTGGCAGATCGGTTAACAGTTGTAAAGGAATTGCTTACTGATTTAAGGTATAATTTTACTACAGTTAATTGTAAATTAACCATAAAGGAATCAGCACGATAACGAGGTCAAATATAAGTATTAATAGTATAAGTTTAAATATAGATCCAATACTAAAACTAAATGTAACAACAAAAATAATCGTAGATGTTGCTAAAGAAACAAATAGAGTAGTACATACGAAAACAGTTGCAAACGAATAGCTGAGGATCTAAGCCTTGAGCCTGGGGACTCGGTTAATAGAAACAGGTGTCTGTTTAATTGTACTACACGTAGACAGGCTCGCCACCTTTTGTACGAATTAATAGATTATTTCACACACAAGCAAACTACTTTGCGTACTATTCAACGTGTTAATTATCTCGACAACTAAAGCTATGTTAATTGAAAACGACATCTATTTTAAGATGCGTGTTACTCCAAATACTAGTTAAGAGTAAGTAAGTTAAAGAATAATAATGTTAAAATATTTATAGAAGAAAAATGAGAATTGCAACAAAACAATTTTTAAGTCTTCACTTATTTTTCCTAAGCAATATGAATATTTGAATCCGCTTCTCATGATTTCGATTGACCTTTATTTTTCCTCGCACCAACATTTTCGATGCCCCAAATATAATTCGGAAAGTCTCCGATGTAAAAACCGTTATTCATCTGTAAATTCATTTGTCGAACTTCTTCAAACTCATTACAGGGGCGTCTTTACTTCGAAAATTTATTCAGCATCAATCAAAATTGCGACAGATGCAAACCAACTAAGCGTTTCATTAGCAAATCCATATTTTTCCATCGTGGCATTGCCCAGGTGTTCAGCGATCTACGTAATCAGTACGGCTGATGAGAAATGGCCACGTCTCGAACGCTGCTGGATTCTATCGGAAATTGCTATCGGATGTTTAAGTAGCTGCAATTTGTCATGTGATCTGACCGTCTTAATTTCCTTTGTGGAGTATGCTTGTTAGTGTATTGACGTTAGAAGTAGCATCTGACTTCCAAATGTCAGTGATATTGAAGCTACTGTTGAGATCAATATAGCAAAAGCTTGACTGGCGAGCTTTCATTGGCAATTGACTATTATAAAGTTACTACCACTGGACCTTGCAACAAAAAAGATTTGCTAAATTCTATAAGATCGTAGCAGGAATTCTTTTGTTTTTTTGACAGTGCTCCATCGCTCCACAAACACAAATTGTAGACAATAATGCAAATAATTTGTAGTATAATTAGGCAGGTCGCTACTAGCCTAATGACGTGTTCCTCGAGTGCTCGTCTCAGAAGCCCTGGCTTATGTAAATTATATTGTCATCTTCAAGAATAGGCTTTAAACCGCGACGTCTACCTGGTGTGCTACAAGTTGAAAGAGGTTGACGAGTTTAGTATTACAGTAGGTGCAGCAGCTTTTTCATTAGAATTTATTTTTAGTCTCTGTTACGTTTTCTATAGGGATTGAGTTATAACTGGCATCATAAGCTGATATTGCCTCGAATTAACTTGTAATTGCAATACTTGAATAACTACGAAGTACGCTTTCAAGTTTCACCATGTTAGCCATGTATAACACTCAAGAGATGTTGATTGAAGCAAAAATAGAAAAATACCTGAAGTGCCGAAAAAGCACATGTCCAATCGCTGATATCTTATAAGTTGCAGACTCGTTGTATTTATATGAAAATGCGGTCTCATTCTGGAACATAGAATTATTCGTATTTAACCTACATACCTTACTTTGCCATCCGTCTTTGGAGATAGTATTTAGCACATATACAAGTGCCTATCTCAATGCATTTATATGAGGATTAAAATTTTATGGAAAATTAAAATTTTGAATCCTGATAGTGAGGTATTAAAAGCAGCTGGTGTTAAAACAATCCCAAAAATAAAGGAGGAAATATCAAAACTTTACTTCCTTAAAAAAGGCAAAGAGTTAAAAAGTTATTTTTTGTCTGCAATCCAAAGATAATAACTGAAGTTATTTAGCTTCACGTATATAAACTTGGACGTTGTTTTTTAGTTCGCTAAACGTTGTTCTATTGTTTAGTTTACTTTTAATTTATTCTTTGGAACTCGTTGTTTTGTCATCCCTTGGAAGTTGGACGAATAGGTAAATTAAAAAGGATAAGTTTGTTCCATGTTTTGGTGGTAGACCGGTTTTAGACTAATTTGTTGTTGTTTTTTGTTCATCAAGTTATATGATAGTGTTTTCGTTGTTATTTAGAGTTTTTATGAATAAAGACATAATTACATTTCTGAGTATTTTTATAAGAAAAAGTTTTAAAATCCCCGAGGTTCTTAAAGAAAAAAATCTTGAGGACAATCACAAAATTATTTAAAGTAACTTATATGACTTTTTATAAAAAAAATAATGTAATCTAATGGAATATATTATGCCACAGCTCCGTCATTCTGATGACGAATACAAATCAATATGTATGCTGTGTCATGAAAGAACACAAAATATTCTTCATGACTTGAAGGTAGTTTATGTATAAAAACAGTTCATTTGTTTAACAAAAGGGGTAACATGAAGTTAGCCGCACGTTTCACATAACTCATAATCACATGAACGTTAGCGAACACTTAAGCGAGGTACATTAACAGGGCGATATTCTAAGCGGACCCTAATAATCTTTATAAGCTAGGGTCTACGACTCGCGAGCGATTATAATGTTTTGTGGCCTAGATAGATGGGTAGATGTGTTTATTTGTTTGTTGTTGGTGCTTTCTGGTTATTTATTTTGGCTGGTATAATTGTGTGAATTTTTAGCACAAAAATAAGTTTGAAAGGTAAACGAAAAAGACAATTGGTAATAAGATCTTGGAGAGTTGAATGCATCGCTCGATGCGTAAAGAGGATTTGAAGTTGTGTAGTATACCTCTGTGAATAGTCATGTGGGGAGTCAAGTTTTATTGTTCTAGACTCGTGTCAGGATACTTTCTACAGTAACTACCTATATCGTTTTTGGAAAACGAGAATAAACAGAATCGCCCTAAAAACCTACATACAACGAAACTAGCAATGTTCTCTAAACGATTCCAAACTTAACACATTAAACGCGTCCATCATTACGCAATAATAAAACGACAACAGTTGCAATTACCGCGCGACCCTCGTCAGCAACCCTTTGCAGTTCCACTAAAAGTGTGGCTATAGGTACCACTCCTCGTTTGGTAGTAACGCGGTAATTATTCTCTCCCTAAGTGGCGCGTGTAAGCTTCTCTAAGCCGGGTGCGATGTGACTTCAAACGGGAATTAGCTGTAATTGTTTAAGCGGTTGCAGTTGTTCTTGTATTGTAATGCCGTCAGCTATTGTGTGAAGGTTTTATTTTTGTTATGGTAATTCCTTGTGTGTGTTTTGTTTCTTGGTTGTGTGATTGCTTTTGTCTTGATTGTTTTTGCTGCGTAGCTTCATAAGATGAAATTAAGCGTTCTACCTCAATCTGCTTGACACCTTTTTACGCGAAAGGACGCACAGCTAAGAAGGTCTTTTTACCAGGAGCAAGCGAATAATCAGGTACTGATGAATGGCCCAATGATCCTACCTTCAACCTATGAAAAGAGGATATTACCACTCCCTGGCACTTTATAAACAAATGACTATACTTTCAACAAGGCCTTTACATAACAGTAGTGTTGTACTAAATATTGGTATAATCTGGGTAAGCCGGGCACAGCCGCGACATGTGATCCGGCAATTAAATGAAATTGCTCGTGGTTGCGATAATAATACGTGTTTTATCACTACAGGCTTATCATGTTCTATTGTGTAATAGAGCTTTATAGTAATCACGTTTGTTTCAATTGTGATGTCAGCGGGAAGGTTTTTTGGGGATTTATTTGGTTTTGAGTAGTTAATGTAGTGGTTAATATTTTTAGGTGCATTTCAATTCTATGGTTAGTAGTTGGTTAGTATTTCCAAAAAGGTAAATTTTGAGAATTTGACGTTATAGAAAGCAGTCCATCTACTGAACCGATTAAAAAAAAACTCAATAGAAAGCTATATCTTATCAGAGTACCGGAAATAATTTATTCCGGTTGCAGGTGAAACTGCGAGATTTAGCTAGTGTCTGAATAATTTCATAATAAAACTCCCATAACATAAATAATACGTGTACTCAAAAAGCACTTCACCTTCTGCCTACACGCAGAAAGCACTCATCCCCACAATATTCGCTAGGATCCTGGAATTCCAACAAACGCTCACAAAAGCTAGTGGAACATAAAATTACAACTAGCCTACTAATTAGCAAGCTGACTTATAACGAGAATCTACTGAATAATTATGAAAGGGGAAAATTCAACGGTGTAAAACTGAAGCCTGGCCTCACATCAAAAGAGCAATATAGCGGCCACAGACACGTGGTCGGCCTTACGAGGCCTTTTTTGAGTGATGGTACATGCGATAAATTATAGCAAAGGCCCACTATTTGATAATGATGCGAAAGTATGCTTTTTAATCAAGTATATATCGTAATTTTCAGCATACATTTTCTCATTATCTGGAAGCTCTTAATATTTATTTACATAGGTACATATTTATATGTTAAGCTATCGAGATGTAGTAGTCTTCAAAACAATCCCTTGCTATTGGCTCTTTAAAAAACTGGAGCATAATATTATTTAAAGTCATTATAAAGAAGCAAGGAAGTCTTATATTTACGGCATCCAAAATTCAATTTTTCCCTGCCCCTGTTAAATTTTGAGTCCTACAAACAAAACTCAGACAAATGCACCGATCGCATGTCTGCAGTAATTCGACGTTTTTCGACATCGTTCTGAAATGAACCTTCTTAGTTTTCTTTTTATTGTATTTTGTTAGGATCGGTACTAGATAGCGGTTTGTTTGTGCAGATTTTGGGTTTGTGGATTTAAAAAGGGAAGTTCTTTTATTGTTTTGGTTGCTTGCGGTTTCGTGAAATAAAGTTTATTTTAGAAGTTTTGATTCAAGAATATTAGGAGAGAATACATTTTGTCTTCTTTAGTTAAAGTTAAATTCTCTTCATCGTATAGAGTTTTTGAGAAAACTCATTTCTTGAATAACATTATCTTTGCAAGAAATTGACTTGAACGTATCTTTTCTACGTTAACTTGAAGCAAACAAAAGATTCTAAATATGAAGCAAAATCCTGCGTATAAACTGAAAAACTTTCCCAAAGATTTTTCATAACAAACATTCTGTCGAAGAGAAAATATTACACCAACTAAGTATGCAACGTTACTTACCTATTAAATGCATTAAGCTTTTAACACATGTCTAATTCAGGGAAACGTGTACACGAGCCTTTACACAAACAGTAATTAAAATTAAGCTTTACGCTGTCAAATTTAAAGTTGTTTTTAGTTTGGCCGAAGTTTTCAGATGGGATCATTTCGAAGTTTTTCATGGGATAGCTAGAGTGTTGGCACAGGCGTGAAGTTTGCTCGTCTCATTTATTATTGAGCGGATACTCTCAGGGAGTCGGTGGAGTTAAAGTTTGTCGCACACCGCACTCTATAGCGTAGCGCTGACTCCGCACTTTGCACACAACGAGTTCCTTGTTCGACCTGCTTATTAGCGTAAAACAAACTTTTAATTGAAATACGTCATTCCATTTTCGTAAACACAAATTAAACTACATTTTCACTGTAACAACTTTCACCAAAATGATCTGAAAATAGCAACAAATTGGTAAACATTTTGACATATAGCTGTCACAAATGTCGCGCGGTGCGAGCGAGCACTCAAGTCGATTAAATGCCACGAACTCGAATATAAGCATCGATGGATGTTGCCAAATATGACACGTGAGATTAAGATATGTTATGAAATAATACGTTATTGTTTGGAAAACGATATTGATCCATTGACAAAGTAATAGTTTTTTAAACGACACACTGTAAAAACTAGACAGAATTTCCAATACTGAAAGTGAAAAGAAAATTCAACATTTAATTTTCATCTTTGAAATCTGACCAGCACTAATGTGATGCATGACCATGGACATGAGAAATAAATGTTTATAAACCCGAGGCTATATTTACTCGCTGAAAGTATACAACAGCCCCAATATTTACAACATCGACTGTATTGGTATTTGTCGGTCTTTCGGTCATTTACATCTGTTTATGTTTCTCTGTTGCTAAATAACTTGTCGATTGTCGTAACCGACGTCTGCCCATCGGGAACCCTTTGCCTTTATTCCAATTCAAGACTTTGTTAATTTCGCTTTTGATAATGATGTAAAACTTTATGCAGGTTTTAAGTGCTGGGAAGGGCTTCGAAGTAAGTGCCTATTTTAATATATAATCTGGAAATTATCTTTGGGTACTAAGATGGTCATTTTAGATTGTGGTCGGAACTCTTTTAGATCCGTAGCTGGTAGTGCTAATGTAGGTACTAAAAACTTTGTCCACTCTAAAGTTATGTGGCATTAAACAAAGCTCATTGAATATTGATCAAAAGTTCTGTCAGTAAATGCATTTATTCTAAAACAAATTGTCTTCTTTTGTCCACCACATCATCATTGGCCGTCCCAGTTTGTAGCTGTAGCATAAACTATACAAGTCTCGAGCAGATATATGTGTATACCTATTTACTAGCGTTATAATAATAACCGAGATAGAGTACAAAACTAGAACACTTAAAAGCGAGTTACCTCAGACAACACGGGAGGTAGCCACATGTAACCGAGTCACGAATTCACGATCAACAGAACTACGAGTATCGTCCGCCAATACATTGGTCAGATGCCGCTGTAAATATCTCAACGTACCTACCAATGAATTGCGCTGCCTCACGCTCGTAAAAGATGCTGGAATGCGCCAGAGAAAGACCTTCACTTAACAGAATAAATAACGAACCTGTAAAACAAATTCCACCAATATTTCCAAACATATCAATGCCACCTTTGAGTTATAAATGTTATACAAAATACACAATTAAACCAACAAAACTTTCTGGCCAGACGAAGCTATAAAAAGCCTATAATAAGTTGAACGACAGAGCAATCCCAACTCGTCGGGCTCGTCAATCAGCAGATTCAACAAAAACAACCGAACGGCGAACAATGCCAAAGCGAAAATACAAATTGTGGGATTTGTTTCGTCATCCCTACTGATTTGTTAAACAACTAAACGCAAAAGTTACTACCAATGTAATGGTACAGAGCAGAATGTTTCAAGCGGCAACATTTTCACATTTGTCAACGATAAAAAAGTTGTTTGGGGGTTTTCTAGGCTGTGGTTGTAATGAGTGGCTTCGATTCAGCTCGGTAGGGTCGGGAATAATTTCCATTCCATGATTGGAGCACACGAGCGACACCTGAGACGGCGTTTGTCAAACTGACAGACGCTCCCCCTCTTTTTGTACAAACATCAAATATGTAAGGAATTATTCATTGCGGTTCGCTCCGTTGAGCGAGTTTTATTACAGTTTGCATTGCGAACGGTCTGGACTCGACTAGTGTTTTCTCGTTAAGTTAGACAGCCAGCCAGTTTGAACACCGTCTGTCCAGTTTAAGCGATGTTTAGTAATTGTCTATGTTCAAGCTAAGAAATTGCCTGAAAACATTAAATGAAGCTAAGTTTGTTTATACGATGAAACATTTTAACAACTCTTTGAAAGTGACCAGTTTGAATGAGTAAGCCATATTCTCTGGACAATTATTGAGACTTTGCTTTGATTACGTTTATCACTACACTATCATGAATAACATCTAAAATAATCTTAATTTTACACTGAAACTGTCTTAAAATACAAAACTAAAATTCCAAACAAACAAACAAACTAAAAGATCCAACAATATAATTTAGCTAAAACGTCTACAGTAGACAATCAGTTGTGCAAAGGTATTATTGTTTTAAGACGCGCCTGGAGCCGACAACCGTATTGTAGGCCCGCCGCACACTCGGTGACATTGTCAGTACACTGGTATTTTATACTCTGTGGCTTTTTTGTTGTAAGTATGTATTGTTTTTGTAGTTTTGCAGTTTATGCTACTGGCATTATTGTTGAGGTTGAAAGTCAGGAAGATCAGTGAATTAATATCATTCATGCCATGTGCATCATTTTGGCAGTTGGTTTATATACATTTCTAGGTTTAAAGTTTCAGTAAAATCTACGTAAAAACGTAGGTAGCGCTACATGTGTCAAAATAGGTGATAACTCTTTACTGGCGACTACAAGCGGAAGTGGAAAAAAACTAAATTGTATTTTTAATACTAATATAGAAGTAACTATTTAGCCTAATCAATAGTATTTTCATTAGCCTTAATCCAACTAAGTATTGTCTCACCTCAGAAGTCCAAGCCTCGTGCCTTTCACGCTCTGAGGGATTCAAAAACAACGACACGCCTCTTTTGTTGTCTCCTTGTCCTGCCTCTTTTGTTTCAAACAAGATACTTATCAACCATTAGACTACACTGCTTTGCAACTTTTAGTCGGCCGATAGTCTGTTTGGGCCCATAAATCAGTATGAAAATGAATGGTAGTACGCACGTTACAAAGAACAGGTATTTTTTGTCCGGTATTCGACTGACTGGAAACTTTGAGAGAATTCAAATTACCAATTGACCAACATTTGGATCAACTGTCGCCGACTGTTTAGTCTGCGGTATGTTACTTTTACTCGCTTACCTGCCTGTCCACTTTTTTTAATAAGCCATCTTATTTAGTCTTCTATCTCGAAGGATCTTGGTGATTTTATTTTGTGCCATTCCACCTCTGTATTAAGTTACTCGGCAACTGTTCTCTTAATTTAACTGGAGCAGTTTTTTGCCCGTTTTGTGTGATTGGCAGATTGTTTAGTTTAAGTTTTTTTCTTGTTTGTTTAAATTACGAATGTTTTGTTTTGTTTTCTTTTTCTTGAGTAAAGGGTTTCAAATATCGTCGTTATTTAGGACAGGTTTTAGAGACATTGTAATGGCCTCTTTTGATATTTCAGTTCAATAAGGAATTCCAGGAAATAGTTCAATGTTACTTTAAGAACAGTTTTGCTCAAATTCTATTTCTCTCTATTTTGATTTTGATTTTAACAGCATTTTCCACATTCAAAGACCACCTTCCACCTTAAATTCAAAACCAGCCACGTATCGCAGTGGCACCAAATAAAAATGGGAGTCATTCGAGCAGGTTTAAGGAACTGGTGCATAACTAACGTTAGGTCGCCGCCTTATCGGACCTGAACCCTATTAAATAACCCATTTCGTTCACTAACTCGCACGATAAGCTGATACTAGAGGATATTTTTCTTTCATTCCGCATCAAGGAAGGAATTACAAGGTACAGTTTATTTTATTTGAAGGCTGGCTGCCGTCCTAGTTTAGTTAAATGATAAAGTTTGTCGGATTGTTTTTGTAACTGTCGCATTGTATTACGGTATTGATTCCTTGTTGCTGTTTTGTTTGATGCCATGTTTTAGAGAAGTAATAGTTGAGTTTTAGAAAAGAATAAATATAAAGCCTTATTAATTACTAGCTTCTGCCAGCGGTTTCACCCGCATCCCGTGGGAACTACTTCCCATACTAGGATAAAAAGTAGCCTATAGCCTTCCTCGATAAATGGGCTATCTAACACTGAAAGAAATTTTCAAATCGGACCAGTAGTTCCTGAGATTAGCGCGTTCAAACAAACAAACTCTTCAGCTTTATAATATTAGTATAGATTACCGTTACGTACAAAATATCAGTGAGCCAACTTACTGCGGAGGTTGAAGTTATAAAATAGCCATGAAGTGATATTTAAAGGATATATTGGAAAGGATAAAATATAATTAGAAAGATGAATGCGAGTTTTATTTTTTATGGAATTATTAACTTTGTTAAAAAGTAACTCACTTTAAAAATATAGCGGTAATAGACATAGATTAGTTCATGCACTTTTCTCTACCTAAAAAACAACATCTATCTATGGATTAAAATAATAAACGCCAAACTTTTCTTCTACCACAACCATGCAAAGTTAACTCAACTACAAAATCTCAAGTCATTTCCCTACCAGGCAGTGTATCGATGAAGCAACAATGAAGAGGCTCGGTAAAGTCCTCGCGTTGAGGGCTCTCCACTGGAGTTGAGGAGTTTCGCCTAAACAGACGTACTCCTTTTGATGTAGCTGTTGTTTGAAACCGAGGAAAAGACGTTTAGAGGAACCATGGGTTTGAGTCTAAGTTTAAGATTTCAGTCTTTTGGAAATTTGACCTTCCAAAAGTGCTGATTTTCAGGCTACTTTGAATAAATGTTTTTTTTTTATCTTTATCTTTAGCAGGCAGTGTATCGATGAAGCAACAATGAAGAGGCTCGGTGAAGTCCTCGCGTTGAGGGCTCTCTGCTGGAGTTGAGGAGTTTCGCCTAAACAGATGTACAGCTTTTGACAACGAGGAAAAACGTTTAGGGGTGCTTTGAGATTCTGTTGTGATCATTGCTTCATTCAGTAGAAGGGAAAGCCCGTTTTAAAAAACTCGCTTTTTAACGAGACTAAAACTAAAGTAAGGTTCGGTTTCTCTAGTTACGATTAAGTGCCAGTTAGTTATCTGATAGTTAATGCTATCTGCCAGATAAATGCTGCTTATCATTTCTGCCAGATATTGCTATCCGAGACCTGTGAAACCAAGACTTATACTTTACCCGTCATATAAGTAAGTTCCTGATACCTTTATCGGTAACCGGTGTAATTGGCCATAATATTACGCTGATCTCCAAAAACACAATAACTTGCTACGAATATTAGTAGTAGTCGTTACGGACAGCGGAACAATGGCGTCTTGAACGCCCTCCAGTCGAGAGTACTCACTCTAGTTGAGGGCGCTCGGCTAATAGATGGGGTTTACATGTTGTTGTGGTGTTTTTTCATGTAAATAGCCTTTGTTAGTGGAGTAACTGTTTGAGAGACCGTGGGAAAAGCTAATAATGGTTTTGTGGTAGTTTAGAACTTACTAATTTTTGCTTGGCGTAGTGTAAAGTACAAAATAATTATGCAATCACGTATTTTTAAAGTTTCAGTGTATCATGAGTCCATATATTTGTGTTTATCATCATTCCAATATCAGACGGATACACAAAAAATATACAAATCCTGAATCAAAAAGAATGTCAAGGTTTGAAACTAGAAAATTTGAAGGATCTTCAAGTGACCTAAATAAATCAAACACAATACGTCTCCAAAAATAAACAAAAATAACAGAAAGTCATTAAGTGAATCAACGAGTCGACCTTATCAAAGGTAACGTTACGGTGTCAAATCGGCCGTGTTGTCGGAAGGTGTAATTAATTAATAAGGTTAACGAACATCGGCTGTGCGTGAGGCGGGGGCGAATCATTCACCGAGTTACCTGGTAAAGAGAATTATGAGCTCGGATTGTGATACCCTGAAGATTATGTTAGGAGTTTGTAGGTAACACTGGTGACGGAAAGAATAAAATTTTTGGCGTGAAAGGGGTGACGACGATCGAGAAATTCAAAGTATAAAAACTAACTAACAACCAACTCTTCTGGACAGATTTTCGCAATTACGACATTCTAATGATATTCTTGTTATTTTAGGGGTAACTTACTTCATCAGTGCTTTGTCATTGGTATATTGGCCCTTCAAATGTCTTCTGTATGTCTTGGCATTTAGATCTATTTCATTTTATACCAAGGTTAACTTGACATGATTAATGTATTCACACCATGCATTTAGTTCTTCACTTAAGAAGGCAACTTCACTTTTCCCTTCACGAATGCCTTCGCACCCAATCCACCAGTCTGAACACAAAACGGGTGCCTTAATCACTATTTAATTATGCGGAAGTCAGGCGTCGCGCGAAAGAGCCCAACTTAGCGATTACTTCATGTTTTTGTTTTGTCGACACGCCCCTTCTTCCCCCGCAATGAATTGTCATTACACTCCCAAGTACCCTCAAAGTGTGAAAACATCGGTAAGTAAGGTAATTTGAAGTTATTAATATTAGGGTGGTTTTCTTTTATGAAATTATTGAAGGACTAGGTATGTTGAGGTTTTGTTGGGGTGTGTATATTTTAAGCTGTGAATAAATTGTGTTATTATCATTTTAAGTTGGCTTACATGCGAGCATGAAAGTGTTCACTTTATCATGAGTTGACCAGTTGACAAGCCACTCTTGGTCGAGCCAATTCTAAGAAAATATTACGGTTCTATACTAATAAATGATTGCTTTTGTACTTGTTATCCTGTAATCCATCATATATTTTTTCAAAACAATAAATTCGACTGCGCAGCTTAAACTGCTGTTATAAAAGGATTTTCAGAGGTTTTCAGAGGTAATAAAAACAAAACAAATTGCAGGTAAATAATGCGGTGAGCTGTGTCCACTCCACTCCTGAAGAAGGCTTTAGATCCTTATTTATATGATAACGGCATAATTCTTCGGCGGCCCATTTCAGTTTCCTTATGTACGTACTTTGTAACAACTGTTTTGAGGTAATGTTCGGATCACGCTTTTAGGTAAGATAAAGGGAAAAATAAAATTCTATTTGAATATTGTATGAGAACTTTTACTGGCTGTGCTGAAAGGATGTTTTTATATAGAACTGGAAAAAATATACTATGTGAAACCATAAGTATGTAGGATATTTTTCTAACATATCCACCGAGTTTGTAGCTTACTTCACAAAATATTTAATTTATTTACATATACCTAAAAAAACTACACAAACAAAGATACTTACAATTTATATATACACATATATCATTGTCTATTTACATAAACCAAATCACTACACTAACATGCATACTATCTATCATTTTATCGACCTTGACCTCAGCACTAGATGCGCGAGCGCATGTAGTTGCCGTACAAAGGACACCAGTCAGCTATGCCAGTCAGGATCCGACCTCGACGCAGAGCGCACGCCTGTCGCCCAAATCTCGAAAACGCTTAATCAACCGTTTAATTGATTAGCAAATAAATGATTTATATTTTTAACACGCATTCCTTGTACTTTTATGACGATTGTGTTTGTGCTAATCTAACTTCCTTACTGTGCCTTCTACTTGGTGTATTGGATATTATATGCTGTCTCACGTGAGTTGGCTACTTTTTTCTATCACTGGTAACAACCACACCCAAACTACTAAAAGTTGCTAATAAAATAATTGTTATTCATGTTTTAGAAATTATACATATTTTACCTAACCATTTAATATTTACAATAAACACTCCTGTAAAACAGGCGAACCTACAAATAAACCATGAAACTTAATTTCCCCACAGTACGGCTTAAAGCGTACACCCGTCCCCAAAAGTTGTGTAACAAACAAGTGTGCGGTGTTATCACGTCGTAAAATAAAAGTAATGACCAAGCTGCGTTGCCCGCTGTACGTAACTACGCGTTACTATTTGAATATGCCTGTGGTATTGAAATGTTACATTTGAGATTATTTGGCTAAGTA
Organism: Helicoverpa zea; assembly: GCF_022581195.2. NCBI lineage: Eukaryota > Metazoa > Arthropoda > Insecta > Lepidoptera > Noctuidae > Helicoverpa > Helicoverpa zea. The sequence continues at coordinate 498,365 of NC_061456.1, read as the reverse complement.
CTTTATGGAAATTAGCTATTTATAAGTATGTCTGGAAACTTTTCCACAATTAATTCTAGGTTGTTTTCAAATATTGGCTATTAATAGCATATTGAATCACTGTTATCGAATTCAAGACTATGTCAAATGAGAAAACAATGGCGTCCAAAAAGCATTTTTTACATATATTCTCAACTTGATTCTAATTAAGCTCATAAAGGCTACATAACAATCACAATATTCAATATTCCACAATGACATGTCACCATGAACTTCACAATAGCTTATCAGGCATACATCGGAACGGTTCACAACGCCATAAATAAACGGTAATAACACAAAGTTCTATTTGTCATTGTTTTGTCGAACCAATAGCGCGATACGGAACCAATCGCGCGACTCGGAACAATGGCGAACTATCGCGTGACTGCTACCTACAACTTTGATAGAAATCTTTTTTTATTTACTTATATTGACTTTGTACAAATACTGTTAGTTGGCTCTGTGACATTTTGAAATGGTATCATTTAAACTTCAAATGTTAATTGTTTTGCTAGTTGTGCTGCCTACACATAAAAGATAAGCGTGGGTTTGTATGTCTATCCTAATGGAAAACTGTAATGTAAATCTTTTTTTAAAGTTTAGTGGAAAAAATATATTCCTAATGAAAATAATTCTAGTACACGCGTACGCAAAAGAAGAGGAAATACTTGTGGAGATAAATAATACATGATAATAAAATACCCAAATACACATTTATCTCGAGGCTTTTTAAGTGGTAGTGACGCATTTTTTCTAGAATTATTATCTCTCCTATTACTAAGTCTGGTCAATAAGGAAAATATGGAAGAAGAAAACATGCTGCCGACCGCAAATACATAAAACTACATAAGGGCAGAGGGATGATCTTCGTACAGTAAGTACAAGCTGTTGATTTGCATCCGTGCCATATTCAAGGACGTAATTATGCTAATGATTCTCGACCCAAATCAATAAAAAAATTGGTACGTAATTTTTTTTCTTTAATTTTTTTTCGGAATTCCGTAAATGTCATCTAGCCTTATTTAAACTTGTCGCGTATGTTACTGGCGTTAAAACCGTGCTGCACCCTCACACAAACGCAAACACAAAGCATACGCAACGATCACTCATAAATTTGATTCATAAAATTGGATTACTTCGAAAATACCACGACATTACAATGACAAAAAAAGCAGTGCATATTAGTTATTTCCCATCTACTGTAATTCCAATCGATTATTTACGTATTGTATGTCCTCCTCCTGAACTATGGCACAAATGCAAATCAACACCTTGTATATTCGACACCAACAAATTACAGTCCTGATGAATTTACCTAATTTTTATTTTAGAGTTTTTCAAAATTACCTACTCTTTTTTAAATGCTTCAAAAATCTGTAGATTCAACATTTTTTAGCACTTACTTTAAACTAGAACCTACGACAACCCTTCAATCAATTAGCACAAAAAAAGAAAACCTTTCGAAAGTCAGCTGACGAATAAGGGGCGACCAGTAATAGATGGCATCATAACCCTCAAATGCGAACGGGATAAAAAATAAGTTGAAGTCGTTCCACATCGCCGCATCTGGTACTAATGTGTCCAAGTTTTGATAAAGCCGTAGAAGCCGACGGATTGGGTACGTTGAATCACTTTCACATGTTCCAACTGCTAAGTGATATTTTACGCTCCAAAACTAGCTTTAGAGGTTATTTAGTACGTCATAAATTGAGCTTTTAAATATACTTGTTATTTTTGGTTTTTAGTGTGCTTTGAAACTAAACGACAATTAATAGTTTGCTGTCTGAATTAAATAAGCGATGTTGTTTTTTTCATTACACAATTGCTATAAAAAGTCACTGAACTCATGGGACATTTTAATGTCAATAATACAATGTCGGGTAATCCCACTGGAATAACACTGATGATGAATACAAACAACGACTGACAAGTCTGTAAGATAAAGCTTGTGGCACATTGTAGCAGCACGGCAACAGCACGGCAGCAGCACGGCGTCGCCTCGAATTAAGACTACGGCTAGCTGTCAGCGCGCTAACCACGCGCTGTCCGCTCGCCGTCGGCGCGCCGTTGGCGCTCCGTTGGCGCGCCGGCCGCGCGCCGGCCGCGCGCCGGCCGCGAGGTGTAAGCTTGCTGTCACCGCAAACTCAATATTATTTTAAGACGATTATGATTGATATTATGATTGAACACGACGCAATGACGTTGTTTCGCTGCCGGCTCGGAGTCGGCGCGCAATTAGCACGCCGTCGGCGCGCTGTACGCATGAGGACCGCTCGCTTGCAGCGCGCGGGCGGCGAGTCGAGTTGTGTGGAGGCGGCAAGCACGCTGACTGCTCGCCGTTGGCTTTTTTATATTGACATTACGAAATATCTTATAATATACACGATTTAATGCTCTAAATTGAATGACACCTTAAATGCTGGTGTGGAGCCATGCTGTTGCGGTGCCGCTATAATGTGCCATAACCTTAACACCGCAGAGATAAGGAAATCCTGTTTTTGAAATACTCAGACTTCAGCGGACTAAATCAAAGATTTTCATCATAATAATAGCAAATACAAGTACTGCATAATTTACATATTTAATCATATTTTTTATATAGCTGTTACTTATTTTTATAAAGAAGAATATGTTACGCCAATTAAATAGTGCAATACGAACTCCAGGATAAATTCACAAGTATAAACCGCGCTTTAAAAACCTCTATTTCGGTTTAAAATTCAGTCAAAAGAAACAACTCATAACTTCATATAATAACAAAGAGATTAAAGTACATACATTCCATGCCACAATGTCAACTCTTCCTTAATCTAACTGAGATCGATAAGATGCAACCTATCTGTCTGATAAAATGATTCACAAGCTTATCTCCGGTATCATTTTATCTCAATTGTGCAATAGAACAAGAAATATAAATTCTTCAGAAAAAATCTTGATCAACATAGTCGGATTAAACCTTTGTTTAAACAAGTTGTTTTTGAAAATTTCCAAAATGTCGGTAATTTCACATGTTTTGGTACTTTTGGTGTTGTGTGTCGCGCTTTATAAGACTGATGACCTTCTATTGGGGTCTAGTGCCAATGCTCAGTTGGGTTACCAGGAGACTGTCAAGCTAGGATCTGTTCCTCTCAAGACAAGGACTAAGAACGTGTTCTATAATTCGAATAACACTAAGATTATTAAGGTGAGTATTTTTTTTAAATCTTATGTATTTTGTTTCTGATTTTATTGTCCAGTTAAATCAGGTCTTATTTATTGCTTCGAATAATATAATCAACACAAAAAATATATAGTGAAAATAATGTAGTAAATAAGCCCGTTATCTACCTACACTTAAAAATAAATAGATATCATAGCCTCTCTCTCTTTAAAACTTTTTCCCATTGATTATGTCATCAATGCATTATCTATTTTTAGGAAGATATTTTCGTGACAAATGGAACATTACATTATTGAACAAAGAACGCTCAACAATCTTATGCTTTATCTGTTGAGAGAAGAAAAAACTATTATAATCACACCTCATTAATCGTAATTCCAGGCCATCTCAGCGATCGACATCGACAAGTCGAACACCAAGCCCGCGGTGACCGCGGGAGGCGTCGGTTCTTCCTTCGTCAACGTGCGCTTTAAGAGCGAGAAAGGAGTCGGACTCAACTACCTCGTGCAGATCTTTGTATGATATTGTACAGCTTGAGGGCGATGGCATCGGCAAGATGGATACTGAATGTGGAAATATTTTTATATCCTTTATGAACAGTAATGCGTAATAAGGTGTAAAATTGTTTGCTTCAACATAAAGTTAATTAAACAGTACTATTAAAAGAATTCATAAAATTAAAAAGTTTTTTTTTTAATTAGGTACGCATTGCACGTGATTCATCAATAATGCAGGATATTTCCCAGATAAAACGTTATTAATGAGTTGGCTGATTAAAATTCCAATAAATAACAATATGGCAGCGTTTAATGAGTGCGTGTAAAGTATGCAAATGCAAGGTATATGGGACTACGCTCACATATTGGTCACGGAGCAGCGATGCGTGTGTGTAGGCCGGGAGCTGGGGAATAAACTTTATGTTTTCAACGTATAAAAATCGGAAAAAGAGAATTTTGCAAAGGGAAATCTCCAGTATTTTCAGCTATAGTATAAAATTAAAAGAAAAAGGAAGAGGAACAAAAAATGTTTCGAAAGGAATCATGTGAACGTTATCAATTAATCATGACGGCTCTTTTATATGCCAATAAATCCTTGTATCAATTAATAAATTAATACAGACATAATATTTTAACTAGTCCTTTGAGTCATAAAGAAGTACATTAAAATAAGTTGAACCTATATTTCAAAATTCAAAAACATAAATACTAAAATTCAACAGTAAATAACGTTTATAGCCAGTTCCAGTTAGACAGAAAAGTTAAGTTAAGCAAGCCAGCTGTTCGACCGCAGAACTAAGTATCAGTCTGTTACGACTCCGCTATTTACAAAGATCATTAATTTCACTTACTCCGCCAACTTACGGATAAGAAGCCGCCGACATAGTTCGTTCTTCTATTCTAAGTTTGTGCATAATGTAGCTTTGTAACTTATGTGGTGACAGATAAATACTTCGTGAATATAATTTAAGTCACACACACACGAATAATATGTGAAAAAAATTGTTATTACAGAAAAGAACTAAGAACTTTTGGTCCTTATTCTTACAAATATTATTTAAGCAAAAGTGAGTTTGTTTGTTACGCTTTCACGCTAAAACGGCTTAACCATGGTGGTTCCCCCGAGTCAGAGATAAGTTATTTCTTTTCCGGGTGTGGGACCTGAGATGGAATCGCGGGTGTAATCTATTTTGGAGTACGTGTAAGTAATGTGTACATTTATTTAATTTATTGATACATACATCTCATATTTTATCACCATCATATTTCTCGGAAATGACAAAAAAAAAAACAGTTTCGCCATGTAAAAATACCCTTTTTTAATGAATTATTATAAACATTATGTAGTAATCTTAGGCTTAAAACATACTTACCTATACCTAAAAACTATCAAAGGCAAAATGCCATCCACTGACCATCAGTCGAGCTCCCGCGCTAACGTGTTGACTCTGGCCCCGTTGAATATGCAGTGCACTGGGCGTACCCTAAACTCTTGTAAGCCTTTGTTTGGGCCCGATATTGGATCCCGACGTTTATCGGCCACTTTGATACACTCCCTAAAATATTCATGTTGTTTATACGCGGGGCCATGCGTTCGTTACCTATACGTGATGAGTTTCGCACGGTACTCCGTAGTTGGGAGGTGATTAACATACTTTTTGATGGTAGTTTGTTTTGATTAAGAAACGATGTTGAGTTTCGTCATTTAAATATTGAGGGTGTGGTTAACAGTAGCTTGGTAGGCCAATGATGAAGTTTAAATATGGGTAACATCATGTTTTCACTCGGTCTCATGAAGCACTCGTTATGACATAGATAGCCATCCATTTACAGACCAACCACGCGAACCATTGCTCGCTCGACTCGTTCTTAACTTAACCTCCACAGCAAACTATAATAATTATCAACAATTAACAAGAAAATGTAGTAACTTAGCAAGTTCTAAATTCGCGTCTTGGTGACACGAACAAAGTAGGGTTGTAGTCGGATGCGGCGACATTAGGACGCAATCAAACGCTCGTTAACGCCCAGTAATTGCTCGCTGGACTGCTGACTAATATTCTCAAGTCAGACAGGTACTGGCTGTACCAAATGTTGATAGTGTAGGAACGTGATGTCGAGTTATGGGAGATGCTTGGACTGCGTACAATGATATGCTGTGAACTTAAGGCCCAGAATTCATCAAAGTGGAGCGAAGTGCAGAAGTTTTTTTACACAACCAATTGAATTTCGTTTTTCATACATCTCTTCTCCGCTCACAGTCATATCCTTGAGTAAAGCAGTGTCATTGGTCAGATCAATACACATCAACAGTTATAATACTCCTTCACTTCTTTTGCTACCAAAAAATATACTTAGGTAGGTAGATACGTAGTTAGGTACTCCTTTAAAAAAGTAAATTATTAAATTTATCTTAAAAAGAATACTCGTCAGTTGACTTTGACTACATTCGTTGTTAGGTAAATAATTTCCGATTTTCATTTGTTTACTAGCACAGACTTCAAAGTTTCACCTATTAGCATTAGCTAACACATAACCTGTTACGTAACACCATGATGTGAGACGCATCCTTAGGTATAAAGCCTTGCATATTACATCTAAATACCTATTAGTCAGAAGGGTTGGCGCTAGAGGAACTTAGCAACTACTTTAGAACTTAGGCCTTGCAAACCGACACTTTGCCGCGACGCTCTGTGCGGCTTTGAATAACTTATGTTGCTTCTAAAGTTTATCTCGTATTTGGCTTATTTTTAATTCACAATAGAAAATGTGTGCCTAAAACAGCTGAAGTTTTAGCTAAGCTGTGATATTTTAGTTGATGTTGCTAAAGATTACGTAAATTAGTTTCGCAAAAGTTTTATGAGTGACAGCCATCCTGATGCACACTAGAAGTATAGGGACAGAAAATTCTTATATTTTATAGTATTAATTTTCTTAAATCCCGAATAAACAATTAAATAATAATTTGAGTCAAGATGAAAGTATTTTCTACTTTTTAACGACCTGCAAATAGCTAAATTAAATTAAATTGGGAAAAGGGCTCGGAATATGATGAAATAGCTGAATACGAAACACCTTATTAGAAAACAAACACTGAAATTACCTAACAAAACAAGCTAAGCTTTTCACACAAAAACAGACTGTTTCAAAAATCCTAAACAGCACGTAACAGCAAGTTCCGTGTTACACAATCAAGCTAGCTTCCTAATACCATAAGACTGGAGCAGTTCTCTACCAGTCACGTATTCGTTTTACTGCCGCCTCAGCTGGTCTCGCGGCCAATTGCAAAAAAAACCAAGTCATTTAATATTTCATCGGAGCTCCAAGCATTTCATGAGGGAATCAATATATTTTAAATTCTAATTCTGTTCAATACTCAAAGAGTCTTTTACAGCAGCAATCGATTCTGTTGAATATAAAGTGGGCCGGTTACCGCTGGGCCGCGCTCATTTTCTTGTTGAGAATTTTAATGTTTCATTGTGTTTACGTGTTCGCATATGTGCTGTTTTGTTTGATTTGATCCCGATTTTTTGGGATTTTAATCGATTTTGATACCTTAATTTCGTTCTTTACTAAGAATACGTACCTACTTTATGGGCACGTAGTTAGCAAAGAAGCCTACCAAAAGCAAGTGAAATACAATCAATTTAAACTAGAAACCCACGCACCAAAACAAAGCCAAAACAAATAGTATCAATAACAAGTTGAACCAATTGTTTAAATAGGAATATAGTGTTGAACATTACAGTAATCGCCTGGGGACAAATTGTTCATATTTTCACGGGAACACATTGCCCGGCAATATAACCGGATTGCCGGTAATGAGGATTGTGGCGCGCGTGCATTAAGGACCAGTGAAACTCCGGCATTAACAATTATAATCCCTGTTCAGTATGCTTATAGTGTGATTAAGCATGCTTATGTTATTGCAGATGATAATAAACCAAGCTTTGTGCTACATCTCGTTATGTTGTATGCAGATAATCATTTGGTGGATAGCGATCATAATTCAAATTCACATTGCTGCAATCAACAACAATAAAATTATTACACTATCTATAAATTCCTATTTTTAATATACAGAAAAGCTTAGAACAATTTATTAAAAATGTTTGCTATGTTTGCCCCAGATAACAGAAAAGAATATATAATTATGTAGTCGTCAAAAGTTACCTGTAATCCTCACTAAAAAAACAATTGAAAAGTATGCATATAATGTAAATAGCAACTAAATAAAATCACTCAAACATATAACAAAAAAAGCTTAATTTACTTGATCAAATAAAATATGAACGTTATAATCGATGTTACAATCAACAGCGCAGTGAAACGAGTCGCCGCCAATTCGCCAACAGCGCTCACTTTATTCCATTCGAGTCGAGCTCGTCACTTTTATTCCGCACTTTGGCTTCCACCTCAATTCAGCCACTCTCGTCTTTCCCTGCATCTGAATTTACTGAATTACCACCACGAGCCAAATTCAATTCTAACACACCACCATAAGGCACAAATTACAACTACACAAATTCTATCTGCAATGTTTTTACTTTTCATTGCGACGGAATATGATGCAGAAATGTAAGATGTAAGGACAATTGAGTGGGGGGAGGGGTGCGCGAATGTGTAGTGCGTCTTTGTCTCGACCGGGGATTTTTTCAAATACCTACGTAGCTGCGTAGTGCTCTTTTTGACGTTTGCTGCGAGGTTTCAAAGCTGATCCCGTGAGTTGCAATCCCGTGGAATTTCAGCTGCCTTAAGGCGGATCTAGTGGTATTGGAACATTCTAGAATAATGAAGCGTTAAACATAACACATTGAAGGCATTTTTAAAGCCGTCGACATAGACCTCGCAACGCTACTTTTTTAACATCTCCAGGGAGACTCATATTTCTCGTTCTTATGTGAACTGTAAGTGTAATGTGATATTTGTTTCAATTTACGTTCGAACGAATGTATTTTGCAATGAAATAATGTCCCTCTGAGTTCAGTAAAATAATATGGCTTTTAAAGAAGAAACTTTAGGGGTGGCGTTATTGATTTAATTGCAAGAAAACAAATAGATACATTATATCTTCTGCTTACTACCTAAAATGTCAACAAACTCGATTTTTCTCGGTTGTTAATTCAACATTAAAATACACACAGATACAAGTTTGCTTAGCTTGCGTATCAGACTTTGCACGGTATAAAATAAAACAAGCAACCGCCCAAGCAAAAAATGAGCCCAAACTAAAAAAACCCGAACCTACCTCAAAAAGAAGCAACCCGCCGGAGCTTATTTCATGTTTCCTGACAAGACAATGGAAAATTTGACACCTGAATCTGAAACAATGTTTCGACGGCACTCGCAGCCCCCAGGGATTTCAATATCGCTTTTCAGTAACAGCCGGGAGGGTCTTGTGATATGAAACGAGACGAAGCCTCCTTGTGTGGCAACCCATATTTACCCGTATATGTAATTATGGGAAAATGTATTTTTTGGTCCCTTTTGTACGGGAAATTTGAATTGTTTTGTCATTTATTTTGTCAATAGCGGTTTCTTTTCTTGTCTTGTTTATTTTGTACGTTTTGGTTTAGGTTAAGTAATGAGAATAACTGCGGAACTGTCCTATTTATAAATAATTCTGGCAGACAAAATCAAACACTCCAATCTGTGTTAAGTGTAAACTCAGAAAGCAAAAAAATACTGAAACAAAATCTTAAAAATCTTAGCCAATGATTATTTTTTAATAAACATTGGCCATAATGCTAACAAGTTCTGAACACAACTTCAATCACTTAAAAACACTCAAACTGTTAATAAAATTAAAAATCACGATCACATCTAATTCAAAACAAGCAATCTAAACATAAAAAAAGTTAAACATATTTCTAGAAACAATAAAGATTTTGCTTATAATATTCGTCGTAGGTACAAGACATCAGTTTATAGTATCATAAGTCGTGTGTAAACATATCGCGAAGTCGTTCGGGGATTAGTATTATATTGTGTTCGGAGCGAGGGCGCCGTAAACACGGGATTTGTCATCAAAACTTTATTTATTGCTTGTCTATTATTATTGCTTATGACTTGAGATTATGTTATTTCTTGAAACTGGTCCTTTGGGTGTCAGCTTATTGAGTTTGCTTGTTTTAGTTGATCGTGCGGTTTGACCTTGAGTTCTTGAACTTCTTAGTTTGTTTATGTCTGGATCTTTGATTTTATTTCTGTACTATATGATTCTTTAAAACTGTGAACTACAGCAGTACCCTTTGATTTTGTTTTATAATCTACACCATCATTAAAATGCACTTGAAAAAATACTTGTTCAAAACCACTTTCAAAATATCATTTCCCAGTCTGCTGTTTCAACAAAATTGTAACGTAAATTCTCTATTCGTGATAATGCTCGAACTTACAAAAAGGTAAGGTAAAAGTGAGCAAAGTCTGCGCCAGTTCAAACGGGCCCTTCATTCCGTATTCGCGCACGCACCGGGCGTAACGTCTGCTCTGCTAATATTTAAACTGCACCTCCCACTTCTAAGTATTTATGTGTATGTGCCTTACGTATGTGCCTCCTACCTACACGAGCTGATTTCTTTATTACCTTCTTGGCTTTATGTACGAGTATTTTTATATCCTTCAAGCTACTTCCATCATATTTGAAGTGCTTTGCTAGGAAAGTATATTCCAGATTCTTCTACATGTAATTTTTTGCAGCATTTATTTCTACTATCATTGATTTCAAATTAAATTGAGCATTCGTGACGTCAGCAACAATGCACGTGAGTCTGCACTCAGTTCGACAGCATTACGACGGACAAGTGCTAAGAATCTTCTTTGTTACCGGCCACAATATACCAGTTCAAAGAAATTGTATGAAAGTATTTCCTTTGCGAGCCGGCCGCTTCTGAGCGCTCACGTGAAATTGTAAAATATTGCAAAACGCTATACCCGATGGTGGATTATTGCGGTAACGAGAAATTTCCAACTGACATCGTCGGCGGATGCACGTACACCGATCTCGATGCACTTAGTACTGGCAACTTTCCCCTCGGTATTAGAAGATCTTTTTAAAAAACCAACGCGCAAACAGAAAAGAATTTTATTACTGATATCTAAAGTCTATAATCGTATTGAAGATTTTGATCTCACTGTTTAAGTGACTTCTGGAGAAAAGGTCGTAAAATCTGATTTGTTGATAAACGAAAATGAAACTTATGTGTAAGATGATAAGTTTGTGGTTTTAAGTAAAATAGAAGAGTTTATATTCGGTCAGGATGAGGAAGAGACGATAGCATTTGTAGACTAAACTGCGGGATGGCAGGCAAGACTGAATGCGATGTAAGTAAAGGAATTCTTTTTATTTTTCAATTAAGTCTAATGAAATGTACGGGGCGGCACGTTGGTATAGCGGATGTTACAGCTCGATAGTTTGATTTAATAACTTTCCAATTTGTGAGATTCTTTAAAGACTTTTTATCGGAAGAATTTTTAATTATAGGTACTTTATAATTTTATATATTAATTATGATTCTTCGTCTATATTAAATTATTGTTCGTAGAGACCTGTCGTTGTGAGGACCTTTGTTCTTTTCAATCAATTTTATGTGGAGAAATAGTTCCTGGTCCAGTTTTATTGTTACAGTATTATTTGAGGGTTCTTTTGTACCGAACGAAGAGTGATAAAGTTTCTTAGAATTTATTTTTGAAGTGGATTTGTTCTATTCTGCGATCTTTATTGATTCTTGAGTACAACGAAAGAGTGATTTGAGTTTCATTTCAATCATCCTTCTATTTTATGCTTGGGAAATTATAATTATACCTGTCTTTGAAACTCTTTTCAGTTATATAAAAAATCAAAAATATTAAAGTAGAATGTCAAAATGAAACCCCAGATTAAAACCTGCAATGATGAAAGTTTTCTGGAGTACGAATGTTAGATATTCATGAAACTTATATACAACCGGGACTTAAGAGTACAAGTCTCCACTGTTGCTGGGCTGGAGACAATACACATCCCATATCTAGGTAGGTACAAAATAATAAAAAAAAAACAATAAAAACAGCATCTGATTCTTACATAATTACAAAACAAACAGTTTAGAAAACGTCCTGCACTAACCACTGCTATGACACAAAGCTTAACAAAAGGACACGAAACGGTTCACAGTTGAACGTCACCCGTTACTCAACGCGCATACACCTTTTCTTCCATAAATACCTATTTTATTTCGCTCACATTTTAAAGAACTGCAATTTATAGCAGTAACTGCTGCTGCTAATACTATTTCAAGTCAAAGTGAGCGTGTAAAAGCAGTAATTAGTTGCTAGTGTTTACATTAACTGTAAAAGCCGTGTACCTACAGTTTCCTACATTTTCTTCTGCGGAATAGTTGAAAGAATTAAAGGATGGATAAATACGCTATGTAGCGGAGTTTCGTATTCCATTTTTGTGTTATAAAATGTTCGTAGTATTTGTACATGATTTTGTTAAGTTTTATAGTGAAGTGGAGCTTTAGTTGTAATTTTGGTGTAAGTGTAATTTTAATGCTGAATATACGTAGAGGTACTTCGTATATCTAAAATTATTGTGTAAGCCCATTTTTTCCGTAAATCCGGCCAGTACTTACCTGACTATAAAATTCACAGCGTTAACAATTCCTGAAACGTTAAACCAACTTTTAAACTGCATATCAGAAAAGTATTACAACTATTTATCTTCAACTTCACAAATCTAAACTAACAAATAATCGATACCAATAAATCGATTTATCACACAAACTATAACAAATCTCTCCCATGAATCATTAACGTAATCTGGCATACAAAGAAACGTACAGTCAGTAAAATTGAAAGCAATACGTTACGAAGTTTTAGAGTGCAGACCGGGAGGTGATTTGTCCCGGCAAATGGCCGAGACGAGATTAACTGCCGCCGCGCGCCGATAGATGGCGCTGTCCACCGGCGCTAGTAAGACGTGCCTTTTGATGAATGTAATGACGGAATTAGATCGTGATACAATTATTTATTAGGGGATTTCGTTTGGTAGTTTGATATTTGATCAGAGAAATATAGTTACTAATAGGTATTTTGGTGACACATTGTGATGATCATCATCATTCATCAATGATTATAATTGCATTCCTGAGTCGGCAAAGCAAGCATGAAAACAAAAACTAGATAGAAGAGACAAAATCCTCATTAGGCACTTTAACGCCTGTTAATAAATCTATTAGATGATCTAGTCAAAAATCACAAAAACCATCTGCAACCGTTCACCTAACATTCCGCCCCCAAACACCCCATTTTCACTCCAAAAATTTCACAGTCCCATTTAAAATAAGTTGCTCAAGAAAGTCGTGAACTACTTTTCCTATTACCACTTTATCTCAGACACAGGTCATGCAGATAACCGAGACCCAAATCTCAGTGAGGTAATCGAGGAAATACGAACCGCTAAACTATCTCAAAGTTAACTTCATAAATCAATCGGCTGTTTCCTTAAACTCGTTTAACTTGCTCTCAACCTTGCAGCTGTTTTAATCGCTGCACGGATTAAGATATTTAAATATTTAGATGGACTTTACTTTTTTGGGGATCTGTGTTTATGGTAAGACAATTTTGTTCAGATGCCATTTTTTTTTAAATTTTGTTCTTATATAATCAACTCGGCTGTGATTTCCATAAGGCAAGGCATGAGGCGTACTACAAGAAAGTCCGTCATGCAAAAATTAATAGATTAAAGAAGAGAAGAAACTACAAGGGTGACAATAGCGTGAATGGTCCACTACCTTCTTTGTTTTTAACAAAAAATTGGTCCTTTGGTACGATAAGTACTCGAAGTCGCACGGATTTTGGTGCGAGCTTCTTTCAAGAGTCTCGTTATATGGTCTTTGAAAATACACCCATGATTTTAAATTTTATATTATTTTTTTGTTACTTAGAATAAAATCCACAATTCTCCTATAATCGGCTTATGAATACATATAGTTCCACATATGCATAAAAGTGCAATATTCAGAATATTCAGTATCCATTGCTGCTTAACCGTGGCAGGCATTTGCCATAAATCTAACTAAGCGCGCAACGAAAGATACCGCGCCAAGTGAGGCGATTAATTTGCAATTCGAAGTCGAAGGATTTTTGTACGAGAGCTACTTTGCTTGGTTAATTACATAGTTCTTTAGAATTACTTCCATTGGGGGCTGGGAAAAGGATTCATAATTTTATTTTTATTTCTTGTATAAGAGTGCTTTTTATTGGCTCTTATGTATTTTTTGTTCGTCAGAGTGGTTTTACAAATACTATTGCAGTTACCAAACCGAATATTCTGAAATGATATTTTTGATTTGGATGTCATATTTAGGGTGACACATTATCGGAGAATGAGAAGCGCAAAACAAGATAATCCAGAGTTTTCAGTTCCTTTTAAGGTAGTTACATAACAGAATGGAATGATTATTTTAAAGTATGTAATTAATATTTAAACATCCATCATCATCAACTCAGCATCAACGGGTAATAAGTAGCTGATTGCAATTTATTACAGTTTATTACACTCGAGTATCGTATCAAAATGTAAAATGAACAAAACGATTTCATATTCATTAGTCACGCAATGTACGATATTATTGTAAAGTATTGCATCGGTAATGAATATCAAATATTTTGCAAATTATTTGTGAATTATTGAAAAATTAAAATATCGTTACATGAATATCAGTTCAAATAAATTATATATAAAATATCGCTTATGACGTAATTTACCTGATTAACCCATTTTAATGTTCAAAATATCGATCGATGAAACCCAACGATCGCATTATTCATACTACGGTATGCACGAAATAGCTCGTAGGCCGTAGCGCTACGGCGTAGCCGCGTAGCATGTACGTAGCAATCAAAATTCTGTACGTAGCGGGGCGATTTCACATCGTTCAGTGGGCGCTCGCGGACGCAACTGAAATTAATTATTAGCTGGATTGCTTGTTCTCTAGAAGAGTTTTTTGGAAAAAGCAATTGCGCGTCCAATCTCTTTGAATAGCTATCAATAGACAGAATTTTACGCAGACCAAAGACTAATGCAATGTTCTGTTAGTTAAAACTATTTTTGAATTTTTACAAAAGTTTTATTTAAATCAATACACACGTCAACAGCACGTATATACATTAACAACCACGAAACTGATAACCCAAAATCCATAATGGCCAATAAATAATTAATTTCCAATTACAATTTCACATCCCTTATTAACCTCAAATATAAACACACTTAACGGTCCGGTTATTGCCATAAATTGTAATAAAACGTTTAATAATGTATGGAATTTGTAAGGTCGGCTGGCAATTACGTGATATAATTGGGTCAGGTCCGAGTGCCCCGAGCTAATAGCTTAGCCTAAATCAATTGAACTTGCCTGATAATTGTGACGAAGCAAGCCTTAATGGAATCTTTGCTAATCCAATTCTTCAATTTGCATTCGTCTTAAGTGTGAGAGTGGACTCATTTGCTAAGATCCACTTTGATCTTGGGATCTCGATTTTGGGATATCGAAAGAAATTGTTCGGAAATCATATGATGTTAATAAACTTAACTGTGTCAATTTCTTTGAATTAATGATTAATTAGATAATAAAAAGTACTGAAGTCTGTAGCAATACAAAATTAAAATAAAAACAGCAAATGTTAACGTTTGGTTTGTTTAAAAAACGCATCTTTGAACCCTTTCCAGGTAAACGGCTAAAATATATGCAACAATAATTTCTTATTTATGAAATTCTAAATCCACAAATTATGCCTACGGAACCAAAAACAAATTGCAACAAAAGCGCCACCATTCACAACTGAAACTCACAGCTCGCTCTTAACTGAAACACAAAAACGGTCTAATTTGACGCCGGCAGTAAACGCATAAATCCACAATGGCTGGATCCGATAGAAGAAACAGTAACGTAACGTCCCGACAACAAAGAGGCATTCAAACCGACCTCCGTCTTAGTTAAGAGGCCGACACTCGAAACGCGTTCGTCAATGCACACTCGAGTTATTGCTTTTGCAACGAGCGCTTCCCAAAACCTCTACTAGAATACACTATCATTTTTACCACCACAAACTTTTATCCCAATATTTTAACATACATTGCTGCCTAAATTCAAATGATCGAAACTTTGTATAGTATAAAGCCAACAATGGATGGTCATGCAAGTGAAATGGTCGTGTTAAATGAAGCGCACGGATCGCCTGACGGCGGGCCATCGTGAGAGGTGCACAGTGTAAGTGCAGAGATGCATTATGCAGTCGGCGAGTCGATGGAATTACTGCAGTTGGGGCAGCATCATCGTAAACTTAGTTCTGTTTCGCTAATGTTTAGAGATGGTTTAACCGACTGTTAGCAACTTTGACAGCGGGGTTAACTAGTATTGTGCTCGGCTTGGACGTATTGATTGTAGCGGCTAAATACGGCTTTGCTATCTGTAATCCTGTTGGTATTGTTTGTAAATACTAAAATTTATTTATGTCGTCATTGTAAAGACGAGAAAATGTACATATAAGATAGAAGTGAAATAATATCATGGAAATCGACAACAGATAATTTTATTTTATGTATGATACTCCGAGACTATACGAAAGAATTATTTCGCTATCCAATTAACGTCCACGGAAAATACTTCAAAAACCTTTTATAAAACGTCTAGTTATTGGAAATGTTTCCACATCTTTTTATAACTTTTTAAGTAAAAATGAGTGCGCTAATAAAAGTTCCTTTTTATAAAAATTTGCTGAATAAAAATGCATTGCTTACAGAGTCAGGGAATAGTTTGTTTTATTGCAAGAATACACAAAGCCTTGTTCAATTGATAGCCGTTATTTCTCAATGGCGTTTACAATCTGCGCGGGAAAATGAACAGCTGACACTATGAGTTCTTTTGTTTTTAAGAAAAATGCTAATGCCTCATTTGTTTTTTTTTTTTTTTTTTTTTGTTGCGGACGACTTTTCTGGAACATGGGACTAGGTGCTGGGATTAATACTTTTTAAATTGCATTTGTCAAAACTGTTTATGTCAAAAAAAATTTTTTAATATATTTCTAGTTATATCATTTTATTATTAATTTTTAACACCAACTTTGATAATAACCATTGAACTCAAAGTTAAAACCTCAGTTTAAAATCCGATAGTTATTGACTTACAGGCAAAAAAATCGAACTTCCAATAAGCAATTATTACTTTATTCGAACAAAACTGAGTGATAGCCCCAAAACGGTCGACCACAATCAAGCTACACCGTCTACTAAATCGGTTTGTTCTTGTTAATCCCGGAGCAGCATGTTTCGAGCTCATTAAGCATTAAATTTAAACGCTGCAGCGGCTGCATACATCACGCTGTTTCGCCTGATGCGTTGCACCAATACTGCTCGGTAAAGCGATAACAACTAGCGGTTGTATGGCGGTGGATGATGTACATTACGTGGTGGAATTTGGTCGTCATCTTATGGAAGGAGTTAGGATTTTTATGAGTCTCAGTCTAGATATTATGTTGGATTTGATAAGCTATTTCTTCATTAAAAAAATGCTACATCTAATAAATGAAAATTCCATCGGATTTGAAGAGCTGTGCTTTGGCAAATATTTACAAAAACGGTTTGGTTGCTAGGCCGTGAAGTGAGTAGTTTTATTAGCGTACATAGTTCAATTTTAATTATTGAATTTACCTTTTCTTTCTATTTATATTGACGACTAGAAATTACAACACTATACTAAAAATACACATTGATTAACCACATACCTCTTATACAAACCATTAATTGGCCCGTTGACCGCGCAATGTATTCCAACCATTCTATCTGTCGATTATCTCGTGCCTCCTGGTACCAGCATCAGGTAATGCCAGTGATTCATAGCGCGGTGGACGGCAGCTCTCGACTCATCAATATCGGAAAACGGCAGCGTTTGATACCTCTCGTTATTACACGATGGACCAGAGATGGGGGATAATCTTTTGTCAATGGCTTACTTTAAATTGTTCTCTGCTTATGTTCTGAAACAAGATTGTATAGCCTAACTATTCAATATATTTAAAGTTTCTTATGAGGTGAATACAAAAGGTATGTTTGTTTGAATAATGAATTGCTCAGGGAAGCAGTTCAGCAAATTCTGAGATTTTTATGTAATGCAAATTTTAATTTCGGATACTTTTGGTTAAACAATAAAATCGTTTGAAACGCTAAATATTTCTGGAAAGAAAAAGAGTTGATATTATTATTTTTTTGTGTAGATAGAGCAAACAAAATACTTACCTATAAGATGGTCCATTTCAAAGCCCCTACTTGGAAATATAAATAAAAGGACAGCCTTAACTTAAAATATATTGCCTGTATACCTTGAAGTATAATTTGAAAAGGCTCGGAAGATGATGATATAATTTAAAGTATTAGTACTAACAAACACATAAATACCGAAGTCATTAATCCAGGCTATAATAAATGTGGCAGTATCATGCGAATTCAGTGTGTCGTGATTATGGCTAGACTAATCTGTTTGGGTTTAGCGAAAATTTGATAATTACCGTCTGCTTCATATGATTTAGGTACGCAGCATAATTGGACTTCGCTTAATTATCTCGGCTACCTAGTTATCATAAGATTTGTGATTGCGAATGGACACTCAATGGTTTTGATAGCATTTATATTTGGCAATTATATACCATTTAATTATACACAAGGTCCCATATTTTCATATGCTCGACAATGCCATTGATATCATATTAAAAAATAGAAATGTATACCTTGGGTAGTGTACACGATAATCGTGCTAAATCTTTCTTGACCTGACCTTATATCTCTACCAAACTTCGTCATAATTGATTCAGTTCTTTTGTTTATAAACAAACTCAGATTCCGAACTCCTATTTGAGATAATATTGGATTTACGGGTACACAGTACCTATATAAGCGAAGTTTCCAGTCCTCTGCCTTTCAAATATAGGGAGGCTGTATTTGCTATGGCTGACAGGACGAAGGCTTTTGATACCGAGATCGTTACACTCGATATGTTAGGTTATCCTGGACTAGTTTGCTTTCAGGGTTTTGCTTGTATGACAGACTTGTAAATAATGAAATAGAGTTAATTGATCTCAAGGAATTATGTCCTTGACAATTATATACCATTTAACATCAACATCATTGTTACATCAACGCTTGTGTCAAACGTATCAGGATACTTAGTGTGAAAATATACAGCCAAATAATGTACAATACAAATATTTTAATATTTTTTTATCCACCAGACCCCGGGACTATAGAGTGTCTTTTTTTTGGGAGACGAACGTGGGGTCGAAGCCAACACGCTGGAGCCATTTTGAGACAACTTTAATGAAATGGTGTCACAAATTTTATATTATTTTTAGTAACAGCAGATTATTCTTACTTTCCTTTTGGTCTTGATATAATTTTATAAACACTTCTCACAAAATCACCTGTATATCACGAACTAATCACCGATAACTCAACGCCTAGGATTTTCACAGAATGCGATGACCACGCATGCGCCGTGCAGTTAACCTGAGCCAATGTTTGGCACCCCTGACCTACCTCATCGGCGCATTGTTACCCCCAGTTAGTGTGTCAGACATATGGCTGCATCATGAGGATAGTAATCGGAACTGTTTGACCACCTGATTACCTACTTGGGATCTATGATAATCTTTGTCACGCTCATTTTCTTCTCCAAATCTAATTTAACCACTTCACTGTCCACGATGCATAACACAACAGTCAATCGGTGTGTATCACATATGACTCATGGGACAGGAAAGTTAGTAATCGATCTGTATAATCTATCTTCGATATTCTCCTTCTTCAATCTATCTACTCCTTATCTATATCTGTATTTACTTATATAATAAACAGGAAACATTTTACTGTCTGTTTGTAAAAGGCTTCAAAACTACTGAACCAATTTGAAAAAAATCTTTCACTGTTAAGCTAAGCGTCCACTTGTCGGTATCGTACGCAACGGACGCAACGCACGCAACGGATCGTAGTATTATTTATATAGAAACTCAAACAAGATGTGCGATGCGTACGATGCGGACAGGTGGACGCACTTGTTTGAGTTTCTATATAAATAATACTACGATCCGTTGCGTGCGATACCTCCGTTGCGTACGATACCGACAAGTGGACGCTTAGCTTTAAGGATCAACACTACGTCTGATAAACATAGGTAAGTTCTCGCGGAACGGGGGTGAAACTGCTGGTACAAACTAGTATGTCATAATAAAGCTTTAAATAAAACAGCTATAAATACCTGGCTTTAATGGGTCACTCACTATTAGCTTCTATTATTTACTAATTAACCCATAAAAGAATAAACTAAACAGAGTAAATCAACGTTCACACACGATTTGGCCCACAAAATTACAAGTTAAGTCATAACATCGTTAGTGAAACAACGGTAATATGAAACATGATTGGTTTCTCTGCTCCAAATAGTGACGCCCACACTCAAGTTAAATTTAATTTTAACCTTGAAACACGTAATTATTATTAGTAATTGCTGGTGGGCAATTTTAACTAATGACGTAATCACTGCTTGATTGTGTTTGTTACTGGTAATTGAAATTAAACTTGTAATTATAAAAATGATCTTGACATAATGTGAAGGTCATGTTTTCAGTAGAGGTAAAGGGCACATTCGTTTAATGTATAAAAATAATTTAAACGGTATGACATGATACTGTCCTTGTATGCCTCGGCAACTTAGACACTACAATGTATCTCTTTTTTAGGGTTCCGTACCCAAAGGGTAAAACGGGACCCTATTGTTTTCGCTCCTCTGTCCGTCTGTCCGTCCGTCCGTCCGTCCGTCTGTCACCAGACTGTATCTCATGAACCGTGATAGTTAGAGAGTTGAAATTTTCCCACATGATGTATTTCTGTTGCCGCTATAACAACAAATACTGAAAACTAAAATAAAATAAATATTTTGGGGGGCTCCCATACAACAAACGTGATTATTTTGCTCATTTTATAAATAATGGTTCGGAACCCTTCGTGCGCGATTCCAACTCGCACTTGGCCGGTTTTTTTTTAAATAAGACAACCTATTTAGAGAAGTATAATTATTTGATTGCAAGCCTTTAGTTCTAAATCTTATTCCAGGAAATTCTTATTTAACCAATACCTATCTTGTATACTTACACAAGTAGATAAGTGTAAACAGTGAATCTGAAACACACCTGAAGCAACATACAAATAAGCAAATAGTATACATAGTTGTATAAGTTCAATATTAATCAAGTCGTCTCAATCATGCTAAGTGATTTACTATCTAAAATCGTTAGATTAATCTCGCGCGAACTAATCCAGTCGCTTAATTACGCTCCTGTGAAATGTAGACCACGTAACGTAGTAAACGTAGACAGGGCAGAATTTCAAGTTTTTGTGATGTTCGGGTTGGAGATAATTTAAGTTCAAGTGATAAGAGAGATTTGTTGGAGAATATTTAAGTGATAATGTGTCATCTTTTTATGAAATAAAGTTTAAATAAATTAAGTGTTTAATTATATTTTAAAAGAATTTCGATTTAATATAAAAACTGTTTCTTTTTATTGATGTTTATTTAAGCAATACCGTGTCTTTCTGAATGTCCTGTTCCTGATGTTCTCGTCTTTTAAGAGTTTTGATATAAGATAACACTAGCTAACGCTTGCAAAAAGAGCCTGGGCTCAATATGCCTTCTGAAAACTCAACAACTAAATTTTTTTTTCTAATGCATTTCAATAATTAGTAGCTACAATAAGTCAATAAATATAAAACCAATGACAAGTCTAAAAGTTGTAAAGTCTATGCGGCTATCAATCAAGTACAGTGTACGATAGAGTCGGTAAATACATAATTATAGTTTTCAAATAGCGAGCTATCACGTATAGAAAAGTAAACTGATTGGCTTACGAAATGAATAAGATTTATTTATAAACGTTAGAAATAGGACAGGTAGGCTACGTGAAGGGTAAATAGTAAAAGCTTTTAAAGATTTAAGAAAATAAATTTACCCTAAAATCTTATGAATTTTTGCATAAATTGATTATTCAATATTTGGTTTACTGTCATAAAAAATGGATATGATCCTATCAAATACCTTAGAAAACTTCACATCAAAATATTTTCACATTTTGTCAAAAACAAAAGGCTCAAAAATTCAGCCGAAAAATTTCGGACCGTCAAAAATTCGCACGCGACACGAAAGTGGTTCCGTAGTTTAGAGTCATCGGCGTTCCGTCGGCGCACAACAAAAACGTTTCGGAAACACAATGGGCTGTTGTAGCCGCCGATTGGCAATATTATTGAATTTTAGCGCGGAATTGAATTCTCTGGGCTCCAGCCTCGCTACTCGTTGTAGCTTATGTAAAGATACTTGTGTGCTCGAGTGTACTGGCTATTTGCGACATCATGCAGTACATTTAAAGGGGTACCATATTTCCAAAAAAGAGGTAAGTATTTGAAATGTAAGACCTTTTTTCACCTTGATAGGCGTTCAAACAGTTTTTATGTCTAGTCAAATAATTTTTGTGAGGTTTTCTGAGAGGCCTATGACAATTTTTTATACTAAATCTTCAAATGAGATAATTCGGCCTTGCAAAAGCGCTTTGAACCGAAATTTTCTTAAAGATTTATCTATCTTAGTATCATTTTCTTCTAAGAAATACTACTTAGTGGCTAAGCTCCCAGTGTTTTATGGCTAAGGTAGTTTATGCCTAAAACGCAAGACTTGAGAAATTAGTGCGGACTGTGCTTGTAGAAGTAACAAGTAATACTAGATTTAACTTTTCACTGAATTAACCTTACTGACCAAATTAGAACACCCTTTACTGATTTTGATCATAATAATTATGTGTAGGGTTTGCGAGAATTATGTAATTCGCAATTTATCAGTCAATTTTAAAAATTTGCAGCTACCCGAGAGATAACACCGTGCTTCCTGAGAAACAAACATATTACACTACTTTTATACATTTCTTATATGTGTATCCTAAAACAACAAGATAAAGCGGTATCTTTTAAAAACTATTCCAAATGAACTCACGCAACTTTCAACAAAAATCTCACATTTTCTCCCTTCATCCTCAGGCACACAATTTCATATTTAATTCAAAATGTAAAAGATCATGTTCATGGAATTTTTTGTATTATAAACAGGGCAGCAAGTGCAGACGAGTGCGCGTGACAACAATGTGCAAGTGTGTCCGCGCCTAAAAACTTGCATCATGGTGATTCTGTATACTCGTAGTTAAGACGTGTGTGTAGGCCGAAAGCCGAAACCGAATGGAAGCTGCTGTGCACAATTGTGTATCAAAAGAAACTGAGAAAAAAAACGGAGTCATAATAAACTCTTACTGAATCAGTACATTCTCATATTCAATAGGTATTGTTGAAGATTTGACATATTATTTAAGTATGGGTAACATATAATATGTAATAATATAAATTTGCTGCATGGTTAAAAACAAGTAAAATACAAGCGACGTGTAGCCTTAACATCATAAAGACAGACATCGATACATACCTATGTATATGTTATCATAACTTTGAACGAGCTTTAGGTACATATAAAATTATTAGTCAACACAAATTGACCTAAAATAGTGATGTTAGAATTTCAGCCGAAACCATATTTAGGCCGAAACCAGAACCCAGGTCGGCGTAATTCCAGCCTTATCCATCGGGGCACATTTAGCCCCAGGATAAATGGGTTTTATTCTATTTACAAGGGGCACACGTCGGCGGTCGGCTTCTTGCCATGGATTATGTAAATAACGTTGTACAGTTTTGCATATCTGTGTCTTCAGTTTGTAGTCAGGTTATTTTATGCACTTTTAGTTAAATTTTGTAAGCAATTTTGTTTGTGCGGCGTGGGTCGGTGTTTTGTATTTTTTTAGCTTTTGTGTAAACTGAATAAAATATAGGTGTTGTAAGTGTTATTTATATACTTATAAACAGTATAACTGTTCATTATCAGGTTGATGTAAAATATTTATGAATAAACATATGGACAAAGTGTATTTAAGGCTGCATACATTTTCATAGTTTTTTTCTCCACCGATGGACCAAAGAAAAAAACTTCTGACTTTATTCTACACCATTAAACCATTTCTTTATTTGACCTATCTAGTCCCAAAGAACACCTAGCTTAAAAACATGAACAGAACAACGAGCCACTTTGTCCCAACAACCTGAAGTCCCATTCATTCCTCAGGAGTGCGGAGGACGTAACTCTGCAGGTTTCGACAAGCGATCGGTATCGCGCACCTTCGCGACGCGCTTTAGAACTTGCCCCAGTGGGGACCTTTGCAACGGCTTTGTAAACCGGGGACTGCACTCACTGAGTTTTATACTTTTTACTTTCCAAATTGTGAAAGTTTAGGTGTTGTGTTGAAAGTTGTTATGGTATTGGTTATGGTGATTAAACCCGTTTTTTGCAAAAGTAACTTAAATGCTGCTGTGTAAAGTTATAATGTTGAAATGCAACTTTTGTTAGGGGTTGTTTTGATTAACTTATTTTATTTTTAAGTTAATTTTGTTTTCAGAATAATCTGTCTGAATGAATGTCATGTTTCTAGATTATATTTTTCAACCACGAGAACAAAAATTGAGTCCTGTGTAGTCGTAAAACCATAAACGATATTTTTTAAATCTTACTTAATACTTTTTCGTTATCCATTTATATTTTATAACCCTCAAATCTAAACCATAGTTACATTCAATGTATAGTCTTTTAACAAGATAGCCATAAAAAAGATAACCAACAGCGGTACATTCTTCTAAGACTTTTCTTTCGTTCGTATCTTTCGATCATCAAAGGAATCCAGCTTTTCAATAGACAAGAAGGTTTAAACTTCGAATATAATAAAAAAAAGAACTAAAATAGCAGTCCAAAAGATTTCCATTCAATGGTCTTATTATTCATCTATAATATCTCTTTATTTTTCATCTATAATACCGAGAAGAGCTTTTGTGTTGTTATTTTATTTCTATAAAATATAATCTGTTTCATTCCCACGGTTGTCTGGGAATTATCAATTCATAGGTATCTTCAATAGTAGCCATGATAACTCGGATTTATTTGTTTCAGATCTTCGTAAAAATACAACTTTGAATATCGTAAAACATTCGATAAATAAAATTGTACAAATCTCTTTGTTTGAGTGTCAGAAAAGTTTGTCATTTGTTTTGTACTAATAATTTCATATTTATTTATTGACAGATTCCTGCTATATTTGTCTCTGTACATAAACACTAAAGACATGAGATTACATAATTTCCAGGAAAATGTTACGGTATTTTGATACAGACATGTTTAGTTCTTATTCTCTTATTATTTTATGAAACACAAGGTATAAAGTGCAATATGAAAAAGTTACAACAAAGGATTCTCCAGGCACAACTAACAAATGCTCCAATATATTGTGTCCCGCTTACAACGCCGCATACACCAAAATTGGCATCTTTATAATCTCAGTTACGTATTAATAACAGTAAGTTATACCCACATCCCGCGTTACCGGGATCCCGGGGGACTGCATTGTTCCCGTCACCGGGATATTGTATGCAAGCCGGGAATAGAGCGTGCATTATAACAATATTTACTGCCGCAAACCCTGTTAGATAATCAGCTTTACGATTCAATTGTTATTGTGGCGGCCATTTTAGCAGTTTATTGCATATAGATTATAATTGTTTGGACGTAAACAATGCGGATTATGTAGTTTGTGTTGAGTGATATTAATTGCGGTGTTGTTCGCTGATAGGCTGAGGCGTTCATGTATTTTATTAGCTGGCTACTGTCACGAGTCAACGAACGATAAACCCGAATTAACATTAAAATCATAAATTGAACATTTCAGAATTTAACACGCATAATGTACCATTATGTTAACTTTGGAACTGGAAACAACAACTGCATGTTCATAAACCAAAATATTAATATAAAACTAATTTTATCCTGCAAGCGCGGAAATACAAATTTAAAAACATCCTGAATGACTTTTAATCAAAACCAACAGTTTGAAACTGGAATCAACTGGCCGAAACTAGTTCCGAATAATATTTATCCACTATCAGCGAAACAAAAGTGTGCTAAGCAAGAAGTTTGCAATCCCGGCGCCGAACAACACTACGAGCCACTTCAAGTAAAATGTAGCCTTATTCAAATGCAGTTAAAGTTTAAAACGTCTCGTGTTGTAAAGTTTTTTGTTTCACACCAGCATATGAATCGCTGAGCCAAAAATGTGCAAGGGAAATAAAGTTTTATGTAGTTTGCTATAAGATTGAAAGTTTGAATGCAGTTGTGCTGAATGTGGTGTATTTGAGGAATTTTCAGCGTCACGGGCAGAAGGGTTGAGTTCACTCATCAAAGTTTGTGGTGTTTTTTGTCTTGAGATATAAATTATGTTTGGTTACCGGTTACACGGGATTAATCCTTGGAACTGATGGGAAAGTTTATCTGTTTACTTGATCTGATCGGGTATTGTTTGTTTGTGTAATCAAATTATCTGCGTGGCCGCTCGACTTGATATTGTACGGGGACATACATTATACATGTCCTTACTTGATATACATGCTGTTCAAAGCTGAACAAGTGAACCTCCATCTCAAAATATGTCATTATGACTATCAAAAAATACTCTAAATAGCTATTGAAAACATGATTTTGAATGTAAAGTTACCCTTTTCACCTGTGTTCAATGAAGCCGGTCATTACTATTGACGGCAGGGCTGGTCGTCTTATCTCACGCTAACGACTAGTCAACGATATGTTGTGTCATTAGTTCGCTAATACGGTAAGTGTATGTGTTTGCTGTCTGTATGGTTGTTGCAAAAATAAAATTGTATTTTGTAGGTAATCAAATTATTTTTTGTACTTGGCCTTTTGAATGATGATGAATATGGCTCTAGATAAATAGTTAAGCGTCAATTAATAGACTGAATGCATAATTTAGTATGCTTTTATTCATCTATTTCAAGAGGTCATATAAGTAAAATTAATATATCGATGAATATTATTCTCATAAAAATACTGCTCTACAGTTCTAGACATGACCTGCAATATAAAAATATTTTCATTTCTTTTCGGGGTTTTTAAATATTAACCGGAGCTTAAAAAGTATCTGTTGTAACTTGATTCCATTTCACCTGAAAGAAAACAGGAAAGAAACAGCTTTATTTATTTAGTTTTAGTATTTTAAAGTGTTTAAGCTAAACCCGGGTGTTGGCAAAAAGGCGGAGAACTCACGCAGTTTGAAGTTCTGTTTGCTACTCGCAACAGCACTGAAGAAACGTTGTGAGAGTAAAACTTGTTCCAACGTGCAACGCGGCGAACTTTCTTACTATCTGGTTCGATAACAGCTGAGACAATAAGCTTTGAAATCTAAAATATTCTTTGTCTTTTACAATGGTGGTCGTGTTTTTCTTTGAACACAGGATGAAGTGTAGTAGCTATGTTTTTCGTTGAGATTTCTATATGATATTTTGTTAGCTGATGCTGTAGATATAGTTACTGTTTAGTTAAGCAGTTTTATAGTTCAAGTGTTAATTTCTCAAGGCCTGAAGTTAAAATAATGTATTCCGATTTACAAAATTTTATAGCTAAGGCGTACCATGCTATTTATCTGTTCAACGGTTTGCTTCTGAACTAACAATATCCTGGAAAACCGCTGCATTTTAATTGTGACCTCAAATAAACTGACCCCGCGATTAAACTACTTGCAATACCAGTATTTGTTGCAAACGCTAACTAATGACATCCACTAAGTCAACCGAACAGTCAATCATTAATTCAGTCACTTCAAAGTCGGTTAAACCTCTAAGGCTTTAACGTTTAGATCTGGGAGTCCATCTTTAAACCAATTTCCGTTGGCTTCTCACAAGTTGCTGACAAACTGAGTCCAAACATATAAGTAAGTCAAACTACTCGATGTGCAATCGGGAAACTTGACAAATTCACCCTCAACTCGCGACTTAAGAAAATGTTACACTTAGCTCGCCGACTTAACTGCGCCTTTTTACTTTAATTTTGAACTAAGTTTTAGCTGGTCACCAGATATAAATAGTCTAGTTTCTATAGGGTTCATGTTGAGTGCATTACACTTTTCTTTACAAGTTAAATAGATAAATTATAAGACCTTCAACATATAGTTAACTTTTACAACATAGAAGAGTTTTGATACCCTTAACATTTTTCATAAGTTAAAAATAAAATGACCATAGAAATACGAGTAGCACCAAAGGATAGAACATAACTATTTGACTAACACACATGTTAATCTGTTCGTGTATTCGGCCGCTTATCGGCGGTTACCTGTGGGTCATAGAATAAAGAGGTAAGTTTACTTGTGCACCGCGGCTTCGCTCGTACTCTATAAACTTAAACGGAGAAATTAAATAATTATCTATGTACATTGTAAACCAGATTGATATATTTTTTCACACAGTGCTTGTCTCCTAAATAATTGTGAAGCATATAAATAAGTACCCATAAATAAAAATAAGCTATTTCTTTTTTGTAACATTATAGTCAATCACAAAATAATTAAGTATTGAATCAATTGTGGGTTTCCAACCGACGGATCAACCATGAACCATTGACGTAACGTTTAAATCCGAACAGTAATTTATTTGTGGTCGCTACTGTTAGTTGTTGATTAGCCAGTTAAGCCTTTATTTTTTAATTCAATTAAGATCAAACTGATTTCAGAATTAAGTTATTTTATTAGTAAAATTACCACACCATTTTATTACAATTTATTATTTACCTTGGTATATCGGGTGTGTCGATCACAATCACATTAAATCATATCGCATATACTTTATGATATTCTATGACGAATTATAAAAAAAATAACCTAATCCATTCAGTGGTTTAACCACAGGAGTCATTTTTCGTTTTTATAATTTACAACATCATGTGTAAAGCAGAGATAAAGTTAGGAGTATCGTATGTTTCGATCAGTTGACAGCTGTCAGTTTTCAAGGGAGAATTTCAGTTGTTTGTAATGACTGACTTTTATATGGTGTTCTAATTTTTGCACATTTTTATTCCATTTACTTTGTTTGAAAAAAACATTTTTTTTATTTTTACGTATTTTTCTTTTATCTTTGTGTTAATTGACATATATTAACCAGTATATTAAAGCATTTCATTTAATGTGATTTTGAACGACACACCCGATATACCTATCTAGTGTAGATGTACCATCTTTTTTTGAATTCTGAGAAAAAAAATAAGTGTCATTTTTTACCGTTCAATATACATAAAACGGTACAAACAACCATTTTACTATTAGTTTCCAAACCATATTACTTTTTACTAGAAAACATCTCTATACGCCACGTGTTCGCGATGACTAGCCAATTCAGCCTTTTTAAAGGATCAATGAATGAGCCCAAAGGCCTGGAGGCTCTACGCATAATACCTGAGCTTTTAAAAAGGTTAAATATAGTTTATGTGATCCTTTGAATTAAATACATATTACCTTTATAAAGCTATAGAAAAGTAAAGAAACTTTTGCAAATCAGCTCTTTTAAGTCATCGTTCCATGTACCAATTTTAGTACGTGCTAGAATTTGTGACTCATAAATAGAAAAAAACAAAAGAGATTTAGTAACACAGCTCTTTGTGAGTCACGGAAATAGCTGTGTACACTGCATTTCAGAAGATTTTCAAAAGTGACTGATACACACTGACTTTGAAAAATATAATGTAAGTAAGTGCCTTTACTATTTTTTTTTATTGACTGTCGACGATTAAGGTACATTTCCGATACAGGTGTCAGTCGCGTGCGGCTGAGCGCCAACATCTCATGATAGACGCACATGACTAATGCGTCAATATTCACAATCAAGGAATGTACAGCATGACGTCTGACGGGTTGTCCAAAAGATACCTTTAAAAGATGCTGTCGAAACTTAAGTGCTTACTGAAACCACACCCATATTCTAGGAAGAATAAATCTAGTTTCATTGAATGGGTAGTCTCTCGCAAACGCTTATTATAATTACTTACATAATGTTGTGGAAGTTTCGCGAAGAAACGGTTTCCTCGAACTACTTGTAACCGATGCGATAGTTACATTTAACTTTTCAACATTATTGCAATCTTTCAGTTTACTATGATACTGAAAGTTCAGACTATTTTCCGCAGATTAAAAAAAAAAATTTGAACGTGTAGTTTAATAAGTATAATTTCATATTTTTACTAACATAAAAAGAAATACGCAGGTTTTAGTCTTTCAAACCTCCCAGGTATTTTTTTTACTTTGACAGCCAATAAACATTATTTGGTTCCTGTGACGTTAAATGCAGTAATCACTCTAACAACTAACAAACCCTGTATTAACGAGATAATGGTCAGTTCTAGCAGCAATTCAAGGAATATTCAAACCCGAACGAGACAAATAAACAAAACAATATCATTATTATCTACCAATTCCAGAAAATTCGATATTCAAATACATTGGAACAAACCGCGCTCAACGAATCTGACAGTAGCAACCTAAATACATAGCGCATTCTGTGGGCCAGTTCCAATCAAATTTCAATCATCCGTATCAAAATCATATATTAAATAACTGGTCGAGAATCGAACCGGTAACATTTGACGGTTCGGACGCGGTAATTTTAGTCGCTACATTAATACAGAATCAATCTAATTTGTCAATGAAAGTCAGTAGCAGACGCCGATTACTAGACGGAGGTAGCTAAAATGGCGCTCGTTGGCGAATAAATTGAAATAGATGGAATTGGTACTAGTGTAGCGAGTCTCAGGGACTTGGAGGTAGGTATTACTGGGCTTTGAGTGAGTATTACCTTGAGGAATGTATATAAAGCTTCGAAATAATTATTTCGTAAGATTATTGATAAAACGCTTCTAGATTTTGGTATGTTGTCTGAATAATGATTTAGTCATCGTTATATTAGAAGCACCTACCCATATACTTATCACTTAAACCGTTACAGAGGAAAAAGATACGCATTGTCTTGATGATTAGAAAATAAAATTCATTAACACATACAGAACCTCATTATAAATACTCGTAATGTATTTATATAATAATATATTAGGTACATTTCTCATCGAAATCCATCATGGAAGCAAACCAACCGAATCCCATACAATAACAGCAGTCAGTCCCGGGGGTACATTTTAGCGGCGCGGCGTCTAAATCAGAAGCAATTAATGTCAAAACGGTAATATCGCTGGATACACTTCGGGCTACTCACAGATTTATTCATCTCCAGGGCCTCACAATACACCTGATTCGATTTATACATCAATCGTCTTGCTTGTGGTTTATTTAGTAGTTTTTCATAGTTTCTTGGTAAGCGCTTTGAGATATTAATTGATTGAGTGACTTTCAAAATGTTTGGTTTGATATTGCTCTGGTTATATAAGAAAGGTCGTCAAGAAAATATTTGGTAGTAAATATATACTAGGTATTAACTTAACTAAGAAGCAGAAATCCGTCCTTCCATCAGTCACCAGACGTTATCTCAAGACTTTATACCAATAAATACGAGAAATATAGACTTTGAATGTGATTCCAATCGCTACCCATTGGACCTTCTTCCTTGACCTGAATTAACCCCTTGTTTGCCTAATAATTGTTTGATTAATTAATTTTCTATTATTCTTTAATTAGCGGCATTCAAGCAGTTTAAAGCCACCTTTCTCAGAATCTAGATTATCGGGTCTTTCGTCATCTTGACACACTTAACTCACCACGAATGTGTTCAGTTGGTGAAACTCGAAATTTTAACATTTATCATGTCGTCAACTCGATACGTCAAGATTTTGATGCGTGTCCAGTTGGTGAAACTTAAATTATTCACTTTTATGTTTTCACCAAGTCGACACGTTTTATAATTTAACCCGATTTCAAGCAAAAAGTACAGTCAACTACATTCATTTTCTGTGTCACAAACATCATCGGCCTCTGAACGTCCGCTTTTCATTATTCCTCACATACTATGTTCGTTTTCTTTCTCACTATATGGTCTACTTCTGCCATTCCGTTTGCTAGTCAGGTTCATAATCGCAATCGTAAAAATATCACAATTATTTTACTTTTAGACTAAGATAATAACTACAGAGATCAATAAAATCAACATTAGAAAGAAATAGCATATTTAAGTAATACCACTATCACGTAGTGATATCTTCTGTTCAGTTCTGTTACCCTAGTACTTGTGACATACAATGATTCGATTTCAATACCATTATTTTATTGTAGAACATTATTAAAAGTTGCTGATGCTTCTGGCTTCAATGCACTTATGATTTCCTAGTACTTGTAGTAAGTAGTTTGGGAATCCATGTTCTCGTTTCAAGCGTTTGCTAAGCGGACGTTTAGTGGCCAAATGATGTTTGTGATACAGAAAATGAATGCAGTTGCCTGTACTTTTGGCTTCAAATCGGGTTAAATTCTAAAACGTGTCGACTTGGTGAAAACATAAAAGTGAATAATTTAAGTTTCACCAACTGGACACGCATCAAAATCTTGACGTGTCGAGTTGACGACATGATAAATGTTAAAATTTTGAGTTTCACCAACTGAACACATTCGTGGTAAGTTAAGTGTGTCGAGATGACGAAAGACCCAGATTATCTGTGTGCAATTCATTAAAATCTGTTCAAGTTTGGCGTGAAAGTATTTATAATATTAGTAAGGATGAACTAAGTTTACGTAGCTTATTTAACAGGAAGCCGATAAACCTGTTTATCTTATATTTTATTTATGGCAGCGGATATTTCAAGCTAGGTTCAGTAAACGGGTCACTTAGTCCTTGCAGGCATCGCCGCCGGCCATACTGCTAAAGGCTATAGATATTTTTTATCCCTTATAATGTTTTACTTACTTTAATTACCACAATACACTGGGATAATTTAAGATCTTACTCTATGGTCATACAATTTAAATTAGGTAATATTAAAATAATTAAAGGCGATGTGATATGCGGTAGTTTGCATTTTTGGATATGTCTACATAGTGATCCTGCTATTCTTCACCGTTATCGAATTTTCTTACATAAATGTAAGGTAATAGGTACTAGCAAAAATAACAAAATATATAGCACAAACTTTTAACTAACTGCATCCTACACTTATGTATTTGCCCTGACGGGCCCTAGATGTCCAATGCAAATAAAATAAATATCAGAAGACTCCCTATTGACTCCCTATTGGCTCCATCCAAGATGACGTAGATATCAAAGGAGGAGTAAAAAAATAATATGAAAAACTCCTTTGTTTAATTAATTAACATAAGAAACAGAAGCCATTCAAGATGTCCTTGCTACACGAAACTTCATTAACATCTGCAAAGCCCTATCAACTAAACTGGACATAAATCCGGCTCTAAAAGGCGTTGCATTACTCTCTTCCAGTTACTTGCCTAGCTACTGGCCCGTGGCACTCGCCTCTAGCTACTAGCAGCTAGTACCTAGGCGATCTCTGCCGTGTTAATAAACTGTGAGTTGTTATGCAAAGAGTTAGTGTTTTGTTTTTGTTTACTAAATGAGTCTTGCATAGCTCGGAGGTAGACGGATAGATAATATTGTACTGTTTTAAGCTATTATAGTCTTCTTGAAAGAAAGTGTCTTGGAACGGAAGCTGGAGATGTTTTACGATCTGCGACAATATTTTCAAACAGTTATTTTACAAAATAGTTGAAATAATAGTAGGTACTTGAGATTGAAACGTAAACGAGTAAAATTGGTTCACATAAATAAAAACAATCCTTGCTGAAAGTGCAAGTTGCTGTATATATTTTTGTTTTCTGGTTTGAGACCAGTAAATCAAACACAATAATTATATAATTGTTTGTTTTAATTCCAATTCCTTATCAATGTAGAACAAATAATTTAAAAAAGTGAGACATAAAATATATGTATTGCTACTTTCGTTTATAGGTATGTTCTGAAAACTATGAATATTTTTTGTCTCTCAAACCACTAACACGGCACTTAACCCCCTGCAGCCGCCAGCCAGCTCGACACCGCAGCACAGGTAACCCGGCATTACAACTCGTGCCACGTAACCCAGCTTAATGTGGCTCATCAGGCCTGCAGCATCACTGCAAGGGTTGAACGACCGCGCGCATGCGTATAAAATACCTTTTTCGGTCTAAATAGCCAACGGGCCGTCTTAGTGCGCGTTCTAACTGCGATCAAATTTCGATCTTACTATGTAACTGAGTGGATCGTTTTGGTGGTGCGTTCGCTGCGGGAGGAGGCGAGCCCGCCAGCCTCAGTGTTCCGCCGACCGTCGTCGGCAGCGCGCGTGCTATCCCCGCGCCGGGATTTTTTCCGCCCGACAAAAGTTTTTCAAGTTTCCGTCGGACGTTGAAAGTGTTGAGTTGCAGTTGTACTAACCGTTGTTTTGTGCAAAAGGATTGTTGAACCGTGTTTCTGGAGATTTTTATTGTGTTTCACGGGAATTATGGGACGGTAAGTTTTGGGGAAAGCACTTTTAAAAAAATATTTCAGTGCAAAAATTCTGAATAATTCATGATGAATTAAAACGTCATCCATTTGAAATATTTAAACTGGAAGCGGCATTACTTTTAAAAGTTTTTTCAAAACAAATTAAAATATACATTTGAATATTTTAAATATTGATAAAAATTACATAAAGCTGAAACGTTAAATATCAATCAGTAACAATACATGACAGCATCTCAGTTGACAGGAACCGCGAGCCGAGAGGATTAACGAACTTAGGTTAAAATCCTTCGCCTGTCGGGACTGTATTTAACAATAGGATAATGAAAGTTTCGTGTCACGAGGCAAAGCCGCTTGAGCTTGAAAACTTCTGTAAACAATGCCGTTATAAAGCTGAATAATAGTTTTGCAAAGTTTTCAATCTTTATGTATGAAAAACTATAGTTTAGAGAGAACCTGGATTTAATGCAATAGAACATTGTTGAATGGCATAACTTCAGTTGTATTTTCAAAGTATAAGTTTACACAAAATTTCAAGTTATGTATGCTAATATTATATTCAAATGTTGGCAAAGTTGTCAGTATTTTAACATCTCACCTTTACATATATGTTATACATAGAACTTTTCTATTAACGAACCACAAAATTGCTGTTTAGCGAGCTAATTGCCTAACAGAGACATATTACGGCTGCCGACGGGGCTAGGCGATGTAGGTATCTACAGATCAGCTTCCAGTCAAATTGAATTCAGTCAATTATTGTCATCCAGACAGATTATCGGCCACGGCAGCTAAGGAGATAAGCCAGATGCGCAGGGCATAATAGTGCACAAGCATTCGCGCAGACATAGTTCATAGTCCAAAGGTACGCCAATCCGACGCGACAGTAGCCGATGAAATACCTGTGGTCTTTTCTGTAAGGTTGTTTGACATACCTGAATCTAGTAAACTTATATAAGTCTATATGAGAATAATATTTTTTCTATTCCCGTCGGGGATACAGTATAAAGGCAAGACAGTTTGTTTTTGAACTGTGTCTTAAATCATTATCTTTAATGATTATATCTGCATTTAATACATATACAAGATATATACCATTGCAACCGTACATTAATTGAAACCACTCATCATAAGAGACTATTCCACGCTATTTACTTGAGTCAACTGCAGCACATACATAGTGCATGAACCTATTTGTTCGGCAAAGCTTCAGCAATCCCCGAGGGCGAGATGTTGCAGGCATCCGCTGTGTTTCACCTGCCATATCGTACTTACATATCAACTAGGAATTCCTTACTTCTCTTTAAGAAGAAACTTGTATCGCAATTCAAGGATCAAAGTCAATACCAAATACAATATAATTTTTGTGCTTTATTAAAAAAAATCTTCAAGTTCGTGTTTTTATCCCATTTTATATTTTGGTTTCTGAGAAGCGTCGGTTCTTCCATAGTTCTTTACACAGGGAAAATTATTTCCAATCATATCTTATTTTATGTACATAGTCCATCTTTCATTAAATAATTTGGTAATACCTTCCTCTATTTCTTTATAATAAAAAGGTAGCAAATACTTTAAGATACGAACCTAAAATAACAGTAAAATAGAACCCTACATAGTACTTTCTGTAGCAACAGTAACTCTTATTAACCTTTCCTTTTCTTAACCTTTCCAAAACATTAAAAAACATAACAAAATAACAAGTTCCTATCACCAACAACCCCTATCTAATATCCCACGCACACTGTCTCACAAATAAGCCTAAACAACTATATTTCATTTCATACAGTATAAATAAGTTCTTCTTAAATTGAAGCAGGTTGTCAGACGCCGTGACGTCACCGCTCACCTGTCAGATGCACGCACACAATGGCGGTTGCAATATAGTTTATGAGTACTGACAGGATAGACTGTTTGTTGTGAGGAATATTACAAACAGGATAGTTGAATAGGTGATATTGTTTTTCTAAGATGTGAGGTTGAAGTGTCTTAAGTTTTTAGGGTAAAAAGCAAATTGAGAATTTGTTTAAATTCTAAATTATATATAATTTCCTTAAAATTGTTGTAATGTGCTAGAGACGTTTTCCGTTATGTAAAATATTGACAATAAATTAAGTTGGCAAAGTAATGAAGCTTAGCAGCTGAATTAAAATCATAGTCATGGTTTAGTACTGTGTTCGTATGATAAGAACATCTCCACAGACGCCTGATTGTAATGTTCATATTCCATATTTAAAACGAATCCATTCGTTATTTGGTCAATCAAGCAATTGCTACTAAGAGTCGGTAAAGAGTAGTTTCTTTTAAACAATCAAACAAGTTACAACCACAATTTACATAAACATAAACAAAATGTATCAATATCTAAACTGGTGGAATGATCCAAATCTTTATTCGGAGTTCTCCATCGAGCCACTAAGTCGTTTCCACGTGAATTCCTAACAAAGGACCAGGAACTTTGCTCTCCACAATATTGGCGTCATTCAATGGAGTTCTTACTTACAACAACTTTTGGCCCAACCACAATACAAATGTGGCTTACTTTATAAACATTGTACATATGTATATCTCGAAGTTGATTTATTTCTTATGATATTAAAATGAGATTCTTGAACTAACTTACACAGGATAATAAAATCTTCCAATGTAATAGTTATTTGCTCGGCTAACCCTATAATCGCCGTAGCACAGCATCGTAGATACTACGCCGGCTAGCTTCGCTACGGTCGCTACGCCGTAGCAGGCGTAGCAAACTTCGAAGCGCTATTGCACGTAATATTACCAGCTCAGAGTTCTATTAACTAACATAACAAGCTTAAGTTAATTAAGTGAGGGATCATGATTAACTCGGCAGCTCCTTATCCCTCTCAACAACGCTAACCGAAATGAATAATTATAATCTAAACAAAAAATCCTCCCCTTTTCTTATTATTATCCCAACACTTTCAATTTGATTTTGAACTCTATTGCATTGGGGTA
This sequence comes from Helicoverpa zea, assembly GCF_022581195.2. Lineage (NCBI taxonomy): Eukaryota > Metazoa > Arthropoda > Insecta > Lepidoptera > Noctuidae > Helicoverpa > Helicoverpa zea. Next base: position 461,233 of record NC_061456.1, on the reverse strand, counting down.
ATGGTTTAGATTGGCTTGTGGGAATTAAGAAGGGAGACTTGTATACATGTCAGTTGCAGGTCGCGGAACAAGCAAGACAATGGGACCTAATATGAGATGTTATTTGTGTTTGATGAATACTGTAGGCTCTATGGGTGAGTAATGGTGATTGAAACTTACAGTTTAAACTTAATTTATATAAGCAGCACAAATTTTCTCTTAAAAAAATACGTAGCCATATAAATAAAAATGTTCTTAAAACTGCATTTTTTCAAGTCTTGCCAATAATTCGAACCACAAAATAAAGTAGCATTATAAAAATAAGTCATGTTAATATGAAACAAAGTCCCAGCATGTCGAGTGTTCCGCGACGTTGCTCACGTAACTCATACACGTATTTATTTCACGGATGCTTTAACATTTTTAACTTGTTTACATACTGCAAATACTATACAAATGCCGAGGAAAGTGAGCACTTGTTATTATTTAGCTTCATTTTAATACCAACGATATTTCTATTAAATAAGAGAGAATTCATTAATTAAGTTTCTGTTTCTTTTATAAGAGTTGTTTGAATGTCACTTGTAAAATAAAATACATTACATAATTATTTTATACCAGGTAAGTGAATAAATAAGCTACGAATTTAGTTAAGTTTGTATGTGTTTTTAGTTTAGTCTAGAATTAATTAATAAGAACCCATCTGCCGCATTCGGCAAGTCCTGTAAGGGTAGATGTAAGGTTGTGTGTATAAATAAATAAAATAAATAATATAGCTTTCTTTGTTAAAAGTGGCAGAATTCAGTCGAAAAGCTCGAGTTATTATAACAACACGTATTATCTAAATTCCTGCAACTCCATGCATTCATTGCCAATAATCGAAAATCAAACATTATTTATATTGTGTACTTCTTGGTATACATAGACTGGAAACCTACTTTTTTCCTGATAAAACAAGAATTCAATAAAAAGATGACGTTATTTATTTGTATAAATATCAAGTATCATCTGCAATGAAAAATAAAATTGAACTATATTTTAAGATTTCATGTATCCATTTATAAAATGTTTTCTTAAAATACATTAAACAAATTATTCTTGGAAACCTTTAATACATTAAATACATTCATAAATAAAATCAAGTAGACTTGAGCCGTGGAGGAGTATATCAAAAGCCTATAAGCATCATTTCTGAGAATAAAACCTACATTCACAAAACCTCATGAATCAAGAACATAACCCTTCTTGCCGGTCGGATATATACTCTTACGGATATTATAAATACAGAAACAACCATTTATATGTCAAAATCTTAACGGTAGAATGACTGCTCAAGTAACTAAATAAAAGTAAGTAAAAACTTTAAAAAAATATCATAGATAACTTTACACTTTTGGTAAAATACCTTTGTATGTACTACTTATATAAAAAAAACACGTATTCAGAATTAGAACATAATTAGGTCAAAACTCAGTAGTGTACGATTGTACAAATAGGTAGATCCATAATTTGTTTATCAAAACGATACATTACAGAGGTACCCTTTATTATAAAACCTTCTAAAGAGCATAAACTAGTTTATACTAATACTCACATGTAGGAAGTACACCTTTTGTTACAAAACACTCACACAATATTCCCACTTGGGACGTTGGTATCTTTTCCGAGAAAGCGAGTGGGTTTCAACATCCCCAGCTTTGTAGGTCTGTGGGTGTCTTTATAATACGTCTTTGAGTAACATTTGGGAGTACCTACAGTAAGAACAGTAAAGGTCAGGTTTCCAAGATGGCGAACACCCGAGGCTGGGAGCTGAGATTGCCAGACTCCAGGCAGCTTCAGATGTATAATTGAAGTGAAATTGCTAGCTGACACTGCCGAGGTGCAATTATTTGGCAGATTTGTAATACGCTTGTACTAAAGTGAAATTGTTTATTTATGCTTTTGGAATATTTGTATTTGTTCAATGTGCCAGATATCTTTTCTTGAATAGTAATAAAATGAAAACGTTATATTTGTTTGAAAGAAGTTATCTCTAAAACTGCCAAACCAATATAAACATACATTGCTAAAGCACTAATTGTTTCTTAAGCAACAGAAAATGTAGCCAACCACAAAAATTCTGTTTTAAAACAAATTGCAACACCAATTTACTGAGTTAATTACTTCATCAATCAATTCTTATTTTGATACCATTAAAATTCGCACTTAATCTACAGTATTAATTACTCCGGCGCCGAATAAACAATATTGCTGCAAATATTTCCGGTAATATCAAGTTAAACAAAATTAATTAAGTTTAAATCTAAAGTGCTCAGCGCGGGTCAATATTTGACGCCGTCGAGGACAAACAAACATTGTTCGTGCAGCGCGTTATAAAATAAAATGCCGTTTATATCGTGATCAGCCAGGTAAGAGCTCATGAAGAATACTAAATAACTGCTTGAATACTGTCTGAAGAACAGTCAAAAGCACGCTATGCTATAACCATTATTTGTTTAACAAAGTGGAAGCCATCTTTAGCGTTCTTTCCCGGAAAAACTACTGAACCAATAGCGTTTAAACTTGTCACAAACACAGCCTAGAAGTTCAGGTAGAACTAGATATTTTTTTCACCCCAGTGCGTGAAGTAGTTTCCACAGTTTGCGGGCAAAACCGCGGTAAACAGATAATATGTAATGTCGTGGAAAATTTGCCTGGGAGCAGGTGGGCAGCGACGGTGTTGGCTAATTTGATCATTAATATTTTCTCACTGGAGGCGGTTTAATGCTTATATTCTCCCCTTTAATGTTTTAGTAGGTATACTATAAATAGTTTAAGTGTGATGACATTGTGATTTTGTGATGTAGAAGGAAAAACTTAATACGTAAAGTATGACGAAAATACGTAAAATGTGTTGGCAGTATCATGAAAACTGATAAAGTAAGTTAATTAAAAGTACAATAAATCCCATAACAAAATACTTTAACGGTACAATATTCAACTATTAACCTATTATTTAAAAGGTATATAAAATTTTAAAATGTTCATGACCGATAAACATTGCGTTGTTGTAGTTGTCACTGCAGCAAAAATTTATATTTTTTATAACAGACAGTTTAATTTATTGAGTCATGTATGAAAACGTTTAAAATTTTGAGTAAAAAATAATACATACAAGCAAATTACGACTTCATAATTATCATAATTGACAGTAAAACAACTTTTGTTTATCCTTTCTAGTACCTATAATAAATGCGAATAACTCTGTCTGTGAGTTGCTTAATCATGCTAAAACGACAATGCGAGAGTAAACTACTATACTTACCTGGAACGCAGGTAAAATCCTGGGCAGAATCTAGTTCTCAAGTTTTTTCAAAAACTACAAATCTTTCATTCCCTCTGCTATAAAATTCAACAGAATAAAAATAAACCGACATTTAATTTGATCAACTGTAGCGTCTAATAAGAAAAGTTAATTAAAAATAGTCTTCTACGTGCTCCGAACGATTATGAACACTGGCTAGATAAGGCCCCGCTTCCCTTTTAACTGTAGGATTCCAATTGGACTAATTCTTCAGAATCTGTTAATTAACCAGGTGTGCCCAACTATTTAAATAATTCATGTTTAATAACTTGTTTTAGTTTATTTTTAGTGCAAGATTCTGTTGTTACATATTGCTTTATATGCTTCCGACTGAACATGGTATCTCAGTGTGTTTGACTGACTAGTTTCAAAAGGTAAATTTAGCTTTATACTTATCTACAATTTACTTTATTTGACTCCAGCTATAAGAGAAATATTTCATCGTATTTCTATAATTCTTTACGCAATAATTAGCCCATAAATATGTCGTTCAAGACAAAAGGTTACTTACACCTACGGAAATTATCGGTTTTTGCTTCAGGCAAATAATTATGATAAAATTAGCACAATACATACGTACACACATATAGCGTTACTTATGTCATGGTATATTTCCAAATTATATAGGTATCTGGTGACTATTTTCGGGAACCGCACATGCACCACTACTAATAAACCACACGAGATTAATCATCATTTAACTTCAAAATTTATTTATATTGGTAACAGTACCGAAGCCTCTAGTAACACAGTTTTAGACGAAAATTCATCGCGCCGATGCAGTAACGTAACACGAGGCCTTTTCAATAAAATAAAACTACCCGGTTTGTTGGAGGGTTGACCCGACATTTTCAATACAGGAGAATGTCCCAGGGGTCCTGTGCCAGGGGACTGGCCCTATTTGGGCACAAAGCGGGGGAATTTGCGCGACACGGCCGCTCGGGACCCCGGCCTCACACTTGGCGCGAGTGCCGTGATTTTTCCACTGTTTAGATAAAAACAGGTTGTTAGTTGTTCGGTACCTGTCTGCCGCTGATTGGCTAGTTTGTTGTTGATTGTTTTTGTTTCAGTATTATCCGTATTGGTCCTTCTTCATTATTTATTCATTGATTTTTAAAAGGGTAAGTTCCTTGGTTACTTTTTCTTTTGTTTACCTTGAAAGTTTTCTGGGGTGACTCAAAGGAGTTGGGCGATTTGAAAATGGTTTGACACTACTGAGAATATGGTTTCTATGCTTAATGTAAAACACGTTCTGCTATTTCCTCGAATATGCTTCTTCTTACAAATAAAGTAGTTTCTTGATCTGAGCGTGAAAATTGCAGCCAGATTATTACATATTACTTATTCAATTTCCTCGCAACGTTTTCAGGTAAACCAATCTCGCACACGCTGCCATCAGTATTCAAGCCCTATTCATAAACACTTTGCAGGCCCGTTACCATGGCAACGGAGTAATATACGTCTACTTATTCACTTTCCAGTTTCGTTCCGCGAAGATATAAATAGCTCTTATCTTTGCGCTCGAGTGAATAGAACTCGAAGCAATATCACTTAATGCAACACTTCTACTTGAAACTCACATTTCAGCATCCGTCATGGATAACGAGTTAACTCGACTATTCAAATATTATCGATACGATATTTAAAGGGGTGGAAAATAATAGATTAATCTTCTTACTGCCTGCAATACGCCATCTTCTAATTATTTTCTCTGGTTCACTTCTAATTAATCTAGCTTGATTGCTTTTTATTCTTTGGGTTGTAGTGATTATCATGAGACAGTTAAGTAGTCTTATATAAATTGCAAGCCATTGCAGTATAAATTATTAAGAACTTTCAGATTACGGTCGTTTATAGCACAACAGGATAGCTTTTCCTTTAGCAAACTTATCAATTTTAATTAATATACATAAGCTCCAAGTCAAAATAAATAACAATACAAAAATAAATGTATTAATAACAAACAAAATCTCAGTGAAATTGGCACACGTATTGAAAACCGCAACATAACTGTAATTAATTAGCCGTGTCGGATCAGCGGAGCTAAAACAAAACAGATACAGAACACAAGTACGAAACATGTATAAACCAAACCCCAATGGCGTTAAGTATAGCAACAAAAGTGAGAGCAGCACAACTTAGCTAACTAGAAAACTTTGACTCGCGTAATCCGCAGACCTGTATTGAAACATTAAAATTTTCAGCGCGGCAAACATTTCTCAGTTGCTTAATTAACCAACGAAATTAGTTATTGTTATGAAAAAGTAACAAAAGGGGAGAAACTTCGCAACTCTCAAGCCAGTGGAGTGTGGACTGGATCGGATGTGGTGCTGGTGTAAGAGACACGCGGGTTGTCACTCATTGTGTTGGATGAATACATAAAAATGTAGTTTAAATATCAATTAATATTCAATTCTGAGTATCATAGACATTATTCAAAGCTAAAATTCTATTCTATTCTAAAACTGTTTTTTTATGATATTAAAAATGTTCCGTATTTTCTCTATTTATGTACAGGACTTGCTACAAAAAGCAAAAGCGTAGTATTTATGTATATTTATTTCAATCCCTGTGATCACAAGTTTGTACTTGTTGTAATTTTCCAGTGCAGTGTCATTTCGTTTGCTGACTCCTATGATCAGATAGCGTCCAATCTTCGTCTAAGTTTATTGTTACCCAGGTTACAGAGTTCCTGATGTTGCTGCGAGGTAGCTCCGTTTGAACCCCGGCCCGTGGGGAAATCAGCCATTCACTGTTTTCTTCATTTGATAAGGGTGTAGTTTTAATACTCCTTATTGTGAGGAATACCTTCAAATATTTTCTTTACCTCGGATTTACATTTTCTCTGAAATATTTTTTATTATATCTAGCCAGATTACTGCGTGGGATAGGTTCGTGTTTTTTGAGATACAAGAAAAACGACTGTTGTACGTTCGTAACTTTCATTTTCTTTAATAGACTTTATGTTGTATTTCTTGTTGAAATGATAGGACTTGTGTTTTCCGTTTATTGCCCTCCTCCAAGTCAAAGAAAATTAAACCACTAGAAAATTATCTTAATTTCCTTTCCACACTAACTCTTCGAAATAAGTCCTAAAGTTTCTCGGTGTCAAGTTTACAAACAACTCCACTAGCTCAAAGCATAAAATATTAATCGTGTTCTAAAAATTAGCGCCGCGACATCTCCTGCCTTACGCCATCTTGTAAGGAAATTACACTGGAACCGGGAGAACTTCTTTTAATTTATTCAACTCACACAATATCCGACTTTAATATCTTCGCATTATGGACGAGAGTCGCGCCAAAGTGGGTCGCCAAGTTGATTCTGATTTATAACCGGTTCAACTATCTCAGCGTTTGTCTTTAGCCAATTTGAATATAACACTGTGTTCGAGTTACGTGAGGTTTAAATATGATTGTATATTAATGAGATGTGGAATCCGCGATCATTAATGTATCTGAATAGATTAGCAAATGAATTAGATTCCGTACGCAGCGGTTTGGGAGCGCGCGCTCTGAGATCGGCTGATCTTGTTTTCTGTGTTCAATTGGTAAGGCAGACGAACTGATTCAGATTTAGTTCATTACAAACATAGTAGTTCTATTACCTAAGTTTATTAAGCCAGTGATTATTATGAAGCAATTACTTAGGCCTAACCCAAGAAGTTTCCTAAAAACTTTAAGACCAAAATATAATATGTTCTTTCTAAAAGAATAATAAAGCATTAAGAAGTTTTAATTTGTTGTAACTTTGTCATTTTTTTAAACCTAAACTTTTAGGCCTAGGTTCTACCAAAGGAGCGGAGCAGAGAAGTTTTTAAACAACCAATAGAATTTCATTATCCAAAAATTAAGTCTCCCACTCAGTAGACTATCTTAGCGGAGAAATTCTATTGGTTGTTATAAACTTCTTCGCTTCAGTTTGGCGTAGCCTGGCCCTTAGCTAAAAATATTTTAAGGATAAAAATAACCATCAGTTCACTTAAAAATATTGAAATGCGGTATAAATTTAGCTTCGGCTATTAAATCAACAGTCCTACTCAATCAGTTTTAAGATTAGATTCGTTTCTTTTTACGGACTTTTTCAAAGTTTTAAAGAATATCAATTATTTCGCCCACACAAGTTTGAAAGGTTGATAGGAAGTAATAACACTGGCTGACAATATTCTCATGTACTTTCTTATAACAGTTTGTTTTTACTCTACGTTTAGTTTCAAGGAAGAAAATGAAATTAATATTTTATTTAAAGCAGTTTTCCCTCTCCCTTGCTTCAGTTGCACGTGGATAAACATTCGCCTATCATCAATCTGCAAAACTTTACCTGAAGTTCTTTAACAGGTAAATAAACTCACGTTTCTATCAATAACGTTATTTGGATTTTTTAAATCTTTGCACAAGTTTTCCACGCGGCACAATTTCCCCAAACACTTTTAAAACTGTCCCACCTCCCTTTCCCTTCTTTTTAAATACCATATCAACAGGTTTAGCCATTTTTGCCAAACAGAAAGCAGACAACCAAATTCACTATTTCTATTTTACTAGGAAAAGAAAAGAAAATTGTACCATGTAACTAGTCATCGTCCAATGTTACCTAAATTCTTTACTATATTACTAAGTCTCCGAGCCTACCGTACTAATTTTTATTCCACAGCAACACATCTCGAGTAATTCAAATGTTCATACGTGGTACATACATAAACCCTTGTTAGCGTCGCCCCGGGTCGACTTATTAGCCACGAGCCACGAGCCTTGATTAAACTCCAGCACCCTTGAATTTTACCTCACCTTATCATATACAAGCATAAATTATATCTATGTAAATGTGTGCCATTTTAAGATGTTTTTTGTGAATGTATATCGAGTACTGTATTATGTTTTCCTAGAAGTGTTGTGATGTTGAGGGGTGCTTTTTTTGAATATGTTTTTGCTTTTGTGTTACCAGGCAATTAAGGGTCTATGAATATGGTGCTCGGTACTTAGATCTCGAAACATCTGTAGTCACAAGCTTTTTTATTGTTTTACTGAAACATCTACTAGTGTGCTCTCTATTAAATATTGACGGCAAAAAAACTCAATTTAAAGGCTTCCAAAGTTTCAAAATAAACAGCGCAACTGTTGCATAATTCATTTAATTTCTCATCACACTTCTACAAAGAACAACAAACACTGATATAAAAATACAATGATCATTTCAATTCACCTTTCAAGAGCAGAAATTCCGACATACCTTAAAAAGTTATATTAAGGTGGGGAACGGAGCCCGGCGCGGTTGTAAGCCCGCCATTATTTCGCTTTTCGACAATTACGCGCGGCTGCAAATAAAGACGTTTGGAGAGCAATATCCGAGGAGCGGCGGAAGAAAAAATTATCATCACCTCGTAGGGAGGAACCTACAGATGTGGACTCGGTGCACGAGAGTGCAGGGGAAGCGATATGCCTTGTTCGAGTTGTGGACGATTATTTTGGGGAGTTGTTTCGGCTTGAAAGAAAGATATAGGCAAGAGTTTGTGCATTAACTTTTTAGGGTTTTGGGTTTTCTCTATTAATTTAATATTCTATTAAATAGTTTTACGGTCATAAACTTTCAACAAAAAACTTTCGAAAGTCACACCTTTCTTCGCGTCTTTAAGAGCAAAAAAGTCAGTCGTCCGCGATCAATCATCGCCACGCAGGTGTTTATAACGAGAATACTTGTGCACTGAATCTTCGCCGGTAACCGAACTTCAGACGTCCCTGTGTCACCCGAATAAAAAACTCAGTTGAGAGTAATTTTTTTCTACAAGCTTTACACATAGCGGCAATAAAAACGCTCCACGGCGCTCGCGCCCGCCTATATTTCATCTGTCCTCGTCTCCCTGTGTTTGGGGAGCTGCGGCCTCTGCCTGTGACACTGGGAATGAAACTTTAAATGCTGCGCGGAAATAATGTGGATTACGTGCGCCCGTGTGTCCCATGTTTTTCATCCTGACAAAAGTTTTATTAAAATATGTATCAGTCTCTGTCTCTTGCTATGAAAGAATAATACACTTGGCAAAGTAATTGTCTTGGAAGTACTGGGATGAAGCTGGATGGATATGTTTCTAAGTCGTTTGCAGGTACACGCAAGAGACAATTTAGTCTGTACATATATTAAATTGTTTTGTGCTCACACATCGAATAAAAAAATACTCCAGCAATATATTTATATAAATCAATTCGTTAATTTACTAAAGTTCCCAATCTATCCATACCATACTTACAACAAGAATCATCTTAAAATACCCATTTTCTACTTATAAAATATCGTCAAGTGGCTCAGTGGTAGCTCTTCCTCGTTACTTTTCCCGGTAACTATGAAACCTATACACGCAGTTAATTAAGACACGGCTTTGTTCTGGAACCTGAGCTCCCTATTATAGTGATCACGAGAAAGAAATTCTTGTACGTATTTTGCGGCTGGATTTTAATTTAACGTACCTAGATTGAAGAAAGGCAACACATATTTTTTAGGTTAATTAACTAAGTTGAAACCGTATTTCATCAATACCGAAATTGTTTCCAATTCAATAACAAAGATGAAAATTGTAGCTGTGCCCGTAGATAATACCGTAACTTTTCTAACTGAAATTTCTTCGCCCTAAGTGGGTATTAAAAAGCAAAAATGCAGTCCAAGCAGAAATTCAATTTATGAAGGCAAACATTTCAATCCCTTATTATACTTTTATTTCCCTCCAATCGTGACATCGGCCATAATAAAACTCTCAAACTCATTTGCGGGCCTCTTAATACCGTTCAATATAAGACGGTGGAAAAATGTTGATAGTCACGCTCCTTATTACCGGGGCCAAAGGTTTAACATTTTCAATTTAATCGCATTATACATACTGTAACCCTTGGAAATATTGGAGCAAAAAATTATCGGCGCATCGTCGGATATTCCGATTTAGAATTTTTCAATAGATGCCTGTGAAAGAATTTGGGATGATGAAAAATGATCGGCTAATGTGGTCGGTTTGATATTTAATTAAATTTTTATTTGAATGTACTTGGTGTCCTCTAAATATAAGCTTATTAGAACCTTTAACTTTATTTTACTCACTTGTAGGTTTTAAAATAAATGACACATTGAAAATGCTTATCAGGGTACTTTTCCAGCCTTTCTATAGGATCTTAGATATAATCATTAGCAAGAACTCGATGGTTGTATTTATTTGCGTGAACGTCTTTACTCATTTATTAATGAGTTTGTGGTATTGTGACTACACCGTTCCCTGTTTAATTTACGTCTGAATAACTCTGTGTTTTTCTATCCTTTCAGAAAGCTTCTACTTGTAACTTCCTTTAATGTTATTTTATCATTAATAGCCAATATGCCAAGGCTTGTTGAAACTTAAAAAAAATATTTTTCAAGCTAAATAACGATTATTAAACAAAATGTGTGTCAATATTTGTAGTCATTTATCTGCTATTTATAGTTAATTAGTTTACGTAATGAGTAGAAAATGTACGCTTTTTCTTCTCAAATTATTTTATACCTTCTTCCTTCATTAAAGAAGGCGATAACAATCATTGAACACATTACCATAAGACCGACACCCAACTAAAACTATTGGAGTTAAAGCTAATAAACGTAGGAGCAACAATCTAAATCCCATTTCGGGCACAGGCTAAGGTTCACACGTTCTAGAAGATTAATCGCTACGGAACCCTCTCGGCTAAACCGACTATCGCCTGGCCGCACTGAGGACCTACTGGGAAATTTTATCATAATACATCAGTCGGTCATGTAATGGTAGTGTGCTAGTGGACAGCGTTATATCAAGTTAGAAATGTGGATATTGTAGATGAAAAATTGTTATGTAGTTGGTATTTTTGAGAAAATCTATAGTAGGTATCTAATATTGAAAAGTTGAAGAGATGGTTTAAACTCGCTAACTACTGAACTGATTTGTAAAATACTTTCAGTGCTAGATAGTCCATGTATCGAGAATAGCTGATTTATTGTTTATTCGGAGACACAAATAAGTTTTCACAGTATGTGGAGGGAACCGCGGGTGGAAGATAAATATGCTGAATAAAGGCATTTTACTATTGACACTATGTGGGGCTATTTAACTTACTTTATTTTCAAAAGATCAACTACTAAAACTCTTGCATTAACAAAAGTGACACTATCCACTAAGGTGAAATTCCTTAACACAACACTGACGGACTCAAACTCAAATAAATAGTTGGGAAAATGGCTAAATCACAAAATACAGTAACAACAGCGACTTTCGGTTCCAAGCTTTTAGCCAGTGAATTTCTACTTTGTTCCCGGTAATAGCGTTGTAGCAGCGCCAACAAATTATTAAACCTATGTTAGATGGCCCGCTTGCCTTTAAAGAATCGTTACGGAACAAAATGTGAAACTATGCGTCATATTCTCTAGGCGGTCTGGTTTTAGTCTGTTGGTGTCAAGTTTTGAATTATGAATCCTACTGTATTTGAGATGTCTGGTGACTAAAGTCTATATGCAAGTAACTGGTTGCTTTTTATGTGAGAAAACAACAGGCTAGAAGTTTTGCCATGGAGTAATGCCTGAGGATCAAACCCAGTATTACACAGAAGATTGAATAATGATCTTAACATTATGTAGATAAGTTGTATATCTGTAGATTATATGTATAGAGTTAAAAGTCGTAAAATATTCAAAGAAAGTCTAAAACAATAAAACAAAAACAAAGCTAATAGAAGGTATTAAAGTAAGTTCAACTCAGTCTTGCGCGCGGCCTTATGTGTGGGTAACCCTTGTACATACACAGTGACTTTGTGTGCGTGACAAGAGGTACAGTCGGGTACAAATACAGTTATTTAGGGGTTACGGCTGTTTAAAGAAAAACAGTTATTACGTAATTTAATGTTTATTTATTTATAATGATTCTGAATCGCTACTTGAAAAATCAAATGATGAATTTTCGGATTCGCTACTCTCACCGAGGTAAATTATAAATTTTGACTCCATGTCAAAATGTCTATAGTATTTTTCTTTTTTCTTTTGTACATGTCGACAAGTATTACCCAACATCCCTTCATCAATATGACTTAAACGTTCATTTATGAGTTTCATTATTTCCGTCTTATTTTGGTCGACATTATGCTAAGGAATTTTATTTTTTAAAATTCCTCACACATCTTGTTTACATTATTATACTAGATTATACGTCTTTTTACATTCTTAGTCCACACTTTTATTTATTGTCCGCGTACCCCGAGATCTAGAAAATATGTAAGGAGTATTTAATTCATCTTAGATATTTCACCTCATTTATTTCTTAGATACTGTCAACGTCAATTTGAAAAAACTTATGAGAAAATAATGAAAAACTGTAAAATGTAATAATAAAAAGCTTTGAATGTTGTTTCATTTTTTGAAACGCTACCTGACTCCTTAAACATTTCCTCCGTGAAGAACTAGACATTTTCGTAAACGACTGTACCCATAACAAAAAGCGATAAGAACACGTCATGCTCGGACGACGTCACTGTCACACGAATGAAAGTTGTATATTTACAAGCCGACGCACACATAGGGCCGTGCGCAAATCTGAGTTGAACTATCTATACCTGTAATGTCAGAGTTGACCTGATGAAGTTGAACACAAACAAGGGTGTCGTCAACAAAACATTGCGAGGCTTAACGAAATGAGCGCGAGTACTTCAGCCGAGGGGCTGGATAGCTCCCGGCGGTAGTAGGGCTTGCACTGTATGGGGATTAACGTTAATTTGTGTTAAACAGGATTAATTATTCTTTAGAAAAGTAAAACTTACATAAATTAAATTAGGAGTGATTTGTCTTTTTGCAATGTTAAAATATTTATTCTTCTTCTAATGCAAAATAAAAGAATTTGCCAAGTGCAAGTCCGGGTTCAGTACCATTATCGACAAAAAATATTTTTTTATATGGTAGCCACCATATAAAAAAAAATATTGTATTCTAGTTTTCAGTATTTTTTTCTTGTAGGTAGTGATAATAGAAATACATTATATATAAAAAAATCTGCAGCCTAACAAAAACAGTTCATAAGAAACAGTCAGTTGACAGATGGACGGACAGTGAAGTCTTAGTAATAAGTACCTGTTTTACAATCGTGGAAAGAAACTCTGAAAACACTTCATATCAAAGGCAGTCCACGTGTAGCAAATGTTTGTAAATTATTTCACTCATAAGTGTCAACGTAACGTCTCACATATTAAATATTCATTTGTAAGCGAATAAAATACAGCAAATAACTGCTGAATAGATTCCAAGTCATGTGTGATCGTTCTGACACTTACAGCCATTACGAGTAAGTATTATAATGAGCTTAGTTTCAAATTAATGAGTTTGAGTACCAGTTATGCTAGATTTATTGTTTTCCGATCCACGCGAGGGAAACTCGAATTAAAACGAACTTGGTCCATTCGGACTTTTACAGTAGGTAAATACTCGTATAGTTTTTACCACTTCAAAGTAACTACCTACTACTTGTTTTTTACATCTTCTCTTCGATGTTTTGCAATTAACTATAAAATACCTAATTAAAGGCACTTGTACAAGCTTTTTATAGAATAAGTATAGATTTCCTCAAAAAATAGCATATAATTGGCCAGCTAAACAGAGGAAGCCCATAAAATTGAGAAGAAAAGATTGTCCTACTTAATATTGGTAATAATTTAACCTCAACAGGAGGTAATAGCTAATGGAATAATAATTCGATGCTTTTACTCGGAAGCAATTAACTAAAGCCCAATTTTGTTCTTGTCTTGTTGGAGATTTTTCTATAACATCAAAATTGCAAAAAAATATAGTCATAAACGTTATATGTATGTTGTTTTATTATTTCGACCTCAAAAAAACTAAAAATACTGCACGAAATCAAATAAGCCCTTCCACATAAGACCTTCAGAATTTCAACCACCCTTTAGGGTAGGTACCTACTTTACTCAGATGGCTTCATCTATAAAATGTTTGCTGCATAAAATACTTTTATATAGGTACTTCCCAGTGCAAAACTTACTCATAAACCTGGCATTTTTTAAGGAGAACAGATGCCTGTAATAAATTCTTAAAATCGTAACTCGCTTATCTAACTAATAAAAAGACGAAATAAAAGTGTGGAGCGACAACCCTGCATAAACCTTCGGCGCGACGCCGACGTAAAGATGAATCACAACCAGACGATGTCCGCCCGCAGCGATTCCACGACGACCCTACCATCGATCCAGTTTCAATTCACAATTCTATTACAAAAGCGCCACCGATTGATTTCCGACGAACAAAACAGGTATTGGATGCGAAAATTTGCGATAATGTTGACGGCTCAACACTTTTATCGGTGATTATGGTACGGTAGTGGGATATTTATACGGGTATTAGCCGATGAGGGCAGCATTAAACGTTGTTATTTTTTCATTACACGGCCTTTTGGGGCTTTTTATCAGTAATATTTGGTTGTAATGGAGAGATGATGATGTCGGCCAGTGAGCAACGGATTCACAACAAATAACACCGAAGTTAATGATGTATTGTTGGCGTTTTGCCGCGTATTCGTTCGCCTAACTTTTGGGATCGCCCGGAATTTTTGTCCACATTAATATTTATGTTATTTTTGGATGGCTACATTTTGTATTTTTGTAAACTTTCTATGATTTACGGATGTTTTAAGGTAGTTTTAATCTATTTCGAATGCGTGATAAATCATTCATTTTTTAGTCCCTCGTCCACCCCTAGATAACATTTGTTTCCAGTTGTGATGTTTACTCTCTACGCAGGGTATCTAATAAAAACAAAAACTTAAGCTATGTAGGAAGGCATTAGGTATACTATACATAAACACGTAGCACACTGTTGATAAATATCCTTGCAGCATTATGTGCAACAAATAAAGCGGTGCATAGACTTCATATTGATACAGCACAACATGACTTAGTGCTGGCAGTCACGTATAATATTAGCAGAAGAAGAACGCACTGGGGCTCATAAACAAGGGACTGGCAACTCGCCAACGATATGCTTTTTACTAGAAACAATGCGAATATGTAAATTAGATTTGTATAAAGCTATATTGAGTGAGGTTAAACCATAAGGCTCAATTTTGAAGCGCATCAAAGGAGGCACTATACTAAGCATAGAAGCAAAAGTTATAAGGGGTAACGCTTGTTAGTAGCAATCGTAATTAATGCTCTCTCATAAAGAGAACCTCTTTCAACAATAAAAAAAAAAACTATCATCCGATACGATAATATTCTCAATGTTTTTTTTTTCACAAAAAATGCCAAAGAATCCATCGCACAGAATTAAAATCAAAATATTAAATGTTTTAAAAATGTAACGTGACTACGGAACGTAGTCGGTGCGACAGTAGAATTTTTAGTCAATTTCTCGTTTGACACAATTGAATTTGATCGCGGGATAAATCAAGTTTCTGAGCACGAGCGCCGGTGACTTCCGCTGAAGCCGTCGGCTGTGGTCGAAGCAATGACAGTGTATAATGGAGCCGAATGTTACCAGTAGAAGGACTATTTCTATTTCAGCGAAGCCGCAGCTACGTTAAAATAGGAGTGAGTTGCAATGGTGGCTGTATTTCAGGATTACTGTGGTTTGCCGAATTGTTTAAATCAATATTCATTGTGAGAGCAAATTGAAACACTTGAGGAAATTCGAACAATGATTTATTGGATTGTCAATTTTTTCGGAGGTTTTTTGTTTTTGATCATAAAGTGAAGGCTGCAGTCAATTGTAGTAATACTATATTGAGTACCAACTGTACTCAAGTTGCTTTTCCTATTATTACAGCAACTACTATTCAACCAACTGCTAAACAGAACGTTATCTTCAAATCATATCATAAATCTTTCCTCTCCCGCTCCTCGTCACTAACTTAAGTCATTCTTTCAAAACCTTTGTCTCGAGCGCTGAGTCGACCTCAGATCACTCGTTTGAGGCTACTTAACGAGACGCCTTCTCAATTCTTACTTCATTTGTGCTCTAATGCAAATCGACTGACGGCTTAACAGAATATTTTGTTGCTACTGTCTTTTGTTTGGTTTGTTTATCTTCGTTAATGGCGTTATAAGTAATGAAATGGTGTTGAGTTACGTCCGAGAGTTGGTGGGCGAGTGATTTGTCGGTTTTGGTAAGATCATTTTACATCCTTAATATAGATATAATTAATATAGATAGACAGTTTTCTTACAAATTTCGGTATAGCAGATCGATGAAATACCTAATCTCGTTTTAAACACGATCGTTTAAAGCCACAAATATCACAAATTCGTGTCAATTTGACCCTTTTCATTGAGCAATATCAGTTATTCTAAATTCTGATGAGGCAGCCGTTTGTTCCAGTATATCGATTGAGCTCAGTCGGCCGACAGATTTAGATCTCTGTGCCGGCTTAGCTCGCTACACTGACATGTCGATTTTCACCATTTCATCTAATTTGCATTACTTTTTCAATGTATCGTTTTCAAAGTCAAAGTCAGTACCTATGGAAAATGGTCTCACTTCTGATGTTTGCATTTTATGTATTTATTTGAGTAAAAATATTGTAAAAATATTTTCCGCAATAATTTATTAAATTAATTCTCTGGAAAAAGTAACGTAATAACATTTTCATACGCTTTTTATGCGGTATTGAAACGCTTTTTATATTCATCTGATGCGTAGGTAAGACTATTTTGTTCTGCTATTATATTCATCTACGTAATAACTTGGAAATAAACAAAGTATTAATCATCAGCGTATATCACCAAATCCCACAAAGCATTAAAACGATAATAATTCTCAATCGTTATCATTTCATTGACAATTTATTCACAATACGTGATAAACATTAAAATACGGTGGGTGTGTGATTAATTACCGGCAAACCCACTCATTAATCAATTTGTATCGCCACTGACAATACAAAACTTATCGCTCGGTTTGATAACATGGTGTTTTGACATAGGGGAATAATAGGTTGGCAATACACACTAGCGATCACATTTGTAAAATTAGCCAGCAACAAGAAAGAGTTTTATATCAAATTGCTGTCAGTTTAATTTGAATGAATAAATATGAAGCAATAACTATGGTAAAACGAATTTTCAACCAAATGAGCTTAAACTTGTTCCGTTATGTTCTCAGTTACAATTTATATTACCCCATCATTTCCCATGGGTATCGTGAGAGGGGGCAGAGGTATTATATGAAGGGTATGGCCGTATTTACCTTCTATCCTTATAGGGTGAATATAATAATATGGGACCCCCTTCATAAATTATTATCATGGATTGAAGCCTTTTTGTGGGGTAGCATTTCGACATGTTTCCACCGCGAAATCTTATCCTCAAAATATGGTAATCCAAAAATAGTTGTTGTCTTGCTCTATCTGAGGGTTATCAGCAAATCTACATTAAGATAAGTAGAATAATAATTGTAAGTTCATGACTTTAACCATGAATTATCAAGATGATATATTTTGTCGAAATTAAAACAAAATTTATTTACTTTCCATTTTACTAGTTAACTAAACGAATATTCATGTTTGAATAAGTGATTGGTTTACCTGGACGACTTACTTATATCTAACACATTCTTTGTCGCAGATGGTGACGCGAAACTCCCGTGGACTGGCCACAAGAGGTTGAACAGTGACGAGATGCGAACCTGACGCACCATGACCCGAAGAGAGCCATGCCGGAGCTTCGCCATCAGCGTCATACAGATCATCACTATCATATGTCAAGGTAAGCGTAGTTTACTAACAGTATAAATGCGAAAGTTTATATGTCTCATCATCAACATTATCTTTCCCAATTTTAGTTGGGATCAGCGTAGAATGTTTTTTTATACGAAATTTTGTCAACGAATTTTCATGAAATTTTGCAGTAGCATTGCTTTCACATAAGAATAATATATCCATAGGCTTCTTTCTAAGAAGTAGATCACTCAGGAACCCGGCGGAAGTAAACAGAGTACTGACATAAATGCCTAATAACCTGAGAAAATACTGCTGTGTTATCTAATTATCAGTAACGAAAATATAGTGAAAATTGGAGAAAGTTATGAAGTAGACTGAACAACTAAGTAAATTAAAGTGATTAAAATTAGTGCTAAAATTATAGACACGTGACAATTTAAACGTAACGACTCGACGATACGATCAATTCATAAATTGTCAGATCAATATTACTATACCTTGCTTTCATATCAGGTATACTGAATTTACACCCCGCAACAGAAAGCTATCGGAATGAATAACAACATGTCGAAGAATCATTCATGTATAAATACGTTTCAGATCACAAGAAATCAAGATCACTGAATCTTTTCACCTCAGCTTTATTCTATTAAGAAATACATCTTTTTCAAAAAAAGATAAATACATACTTATATTTCTTACTTTTCCTTCAGAAAGGAATTTAGATGAGGATGTATATTTTACCTCATAGAACTCGCAAATTCTATAAATACGGTCCACTGCGTTTCAGATCAAGTCGTAAAATAATGAACGATACATATAAAAATATATTGGTTTCCACAGAAGACATTCTTTACGTTCATCTTCCGTAAGACTTCATAAAATAAGAACAAGTCTCGGTTTAACCATTTTTCTAAGTCACAGTCATTAGTTTTAGTTCTAGAAACTTAAGTACGAATAAAAAAATGCTTAGCTAATTCTGAACTTACTCTAAACTCATGATCTGAATAATGATTTACGAAACAAAACATTTACGAATTGCATTTTGTTTTGTTACATACCATTAAACGTAAACTTATCATAAGACATAATTCAAAAAACAAAAGAAAGCCTTATCGCCGCTACCTAATAACCCAAAAACAATTCAAAAAAACATCAACACATTTAAATATGATGAGAATCAGGAACGTGAACGTTAACAGGCCACTTAACTAAGTTTTCCGAAATTACACGCGAACTTTTCGAATAAAACGCGACACAAAGGGAGCATCCCTTAATGAAGACAATATTTTGAGGGGCTCTCAACTCCAGTAATTAAATCTCGCGGCTCATATCTACCAGCAGTACGAATAGGGTATAGACAGAGTAATTGCTTATCAAATTAGTCGTGATGTCGATCAATTTGTTACCGCGGTTTCACTGTAGTTTTAGGTTCAAATGTGGTTGATTTAGAGTAGTTAGTGTACGACAGCATACTAAAGAGAATAAAACTACCAGAGAACTACTTCAGTTTTCTTCCAAAACTATGAGAAATAACGTACAGCGCGAACACATGAATGCTGTGTGATGTTGTAAAAGACCGATTGTGTTGAATGTAGAATAAAGAAGTCAAAACAAAAGCGTGAGGAAGGCAGCACAAAGCGTACTATAAACCCCGATAAACCAGTGCCTCTAAAACAAACGTGTTCGTATAAAAACCAAACCCTGAAGCGACTAAACTACCTAATTTGCCAGAAGATATACACACCAAATTCGAAAGGCTTTCACGAAATACGTTTATAGAACGCGTGAAGCGCACACTCAATTTAACGGTGTTTTATAAATGCCAAGATACGCAGATGTTGGTTTCGCTACGGTAAACAAGTTGAAAAATGTCACAGTCAAGAAACAATATTACTTTTTCTTTGAAACGAACTCCGTCTAAAATATAAAATTTATTGCCATTTCGACTTGCAAATTATTCAAAGAGAAAGCTATCGGGGTGTCGGACAGCGGTGAATTTTGGTAAAGCGATAGACTCGGTAAATATTGCGGCGAGTTAGTCTAGCATTCCAATGTTTGATATGTTCAGCTATCGTTATGATAACTTATTGTATGAAATATGTTGGTATTTCACAATATCGTGCAATCATTTAATGAGTTCATAACACCAGCGTTTGAAAATTAATATTTTATCCATGTTTAAAGTAACGCGAAATGTAAGAGTAATTTTAAAGTAAGACTTGTGCGTCGAAGAATGTGCCTCGTGAACAAGTAAGTTAATTAACGGCTGACGAGGAGAGAGCAAAACTGTGTTTTATATCCTTTGTGATGGATCCTACATAATGTTACGATAGTACGTTTACACCGGAATATTATGGCGATGTGCTGAAATTCATAATACCCGCACACTCGTAAAGGCATAAGTTATTATAATGATGTTGCTCAGGTATACGAAATTATAATCAGTATCTTCAAAATAATCTGTCTCGAATATTTATATTGAAAAGCTATACTTCTTCTTAAAAATACCGATTGAAAAATTATAAAGAAGATTTTAAAATAGAACATAAACGCTGACAAGGAAATCATGTTTTTCATCGAGATGTCTTTGTAATATTAATACGCAAATAAGAATTTGAATTCTGAGAAAGTAATCATTGCGACCGAGAGCAAAATAATATCGTGCCATTGATACACAAAAATATCTATTGATAAAAAATTATCGTCGTTCTCTAAAAGGAAAATGGTAGAACATTTACTAGCGATGTACTTGTATATAAAGTCGCTTTTTTGCTTGGAAATGTATACATCTGGAGTTTACAAGCTACTTTTAATTACCATACTCGGCGAAGTATGAATCATTAGGCTGTGTGCACAACGTCGCGATTTCCAGCGATGAGTGGCGAACAAATTCCGCTTAGTTTTGCTTTCCCTTTTATAAAGACGTGCAGTAATTCCTCGTTTGCTCTATTTTGTCTTCCGTATAATGACGGTACAGAGTAAATGTTAACGGTTTCAAAGTAAATATTAGATCAGAGTTTACAGGGCCGTTAAGGTATTGAATGTTGTAATAAAGTTAACGTTAATCCTTATCGAACAGGCAGTTATCCGGTATTATCCGGTTATAAACGTTAGATGAGATTTAGGCCTTTCATGCATGGTTAATGTTTCAATCTACAATAGATAACAATCTCGTATTACGTTAACATTTATGTAATTTCTTCATTTACATCATCTTAATTTAAAAAGCAGTATAACTTTGTAAAATCTTCTTTCTATTAATTTAACTAACTTTAAAGTTTTGATTTACAACACACAATAGCAATTATTAAAAAATATTTTGTACAACACATAATTGGTCACAAAACTTTATAGAGAGCTTATTAAAACTTACATAAGTTAAAAGGTGCACTGACTGAAATTTGAAAAAGACCACGAATACCTATGAAACTGCCAGACAAGTAATTGATGGCCTAAAGTCATATAAATGGCTTCAGCAGTGAATTAAAATAAAATATATGAAGGCAAAAGTAAAAATATGAACATCTGCAGTTTAATAGAATGCCTGAAAGGCAAAAAATCTAAAATTGGTCGTGGTCCGTGAGTGTGTTCACAGGCGAAGTTGTTCGTACCCTTTACAAGCTCATCGTTATCACCGCCGCGATCCGGAGTGGGGAGAAATTTGCCAAAGTTCCGTAATAAACAATATTTTGCTTGTCATAACGAGCCGACAACTCCCGCCTTCCTAACTTCGCGGTTGATTAAAAATATCAATCTAAGCGCTTTTACATTCTACTCCAGGCAAATGCCTGTTCGTTATTTTATCAAAGTTACACTTTCGTGCCACATTAAAAAGGTCGTAAGTCTGAAGGTTAGTGGATATTCATAGCTCGTTACTATGAACTTTGCGAATCGCTCTAAAATATTACTTGTCCCTCAAGTGCTTGTTCGTAATTTTAATCTCAAATATTACTCGTTCGGTTGTAAAAATATGTCGTTTCTCGTGATTTATGCGAGAGTTGATATCTTTGGTTTTACAAACTGCTTTAAAAGATAATTTTGTTGGATTTATGATGTTGCGAACGTCTGATATTTTGAGGATGTTTGCTGTAATTAAACCTCCAGTTATTAACGGGAGACTGTCCCGAGACGCGAACCGAATACAAATTTCATAGAGGATAATGAGCTACTTTATACTGCGCGATATACTCCAGAGGTGGCTTCAAACCTTCGCTTTTAAAAACTAATTACGAACGAGACACTGTCTACTCAATTAACCAAAAGGACATTAAGAGCGAATACATTTCGGAATCACATGAAATTGTGCAAAATGGAAAATGTTCATTTGCGTAGTTTATGGAAAGGATATTATGAAGTAAATGTACCGTGCGATGTTGTAAACGTCAGCCGATGCATCCATTTATTGGATTTGATCGCAACATTATTTGAATAGCCATTGTTAAACAAATGAATAGTGCTTAAATTCTATTTTGTTCAATATGAATTCGTATTTTGTTGTAACGTTTCATTTTTCAGATGAAGTTTTGCTACAAACTACATTGCAATAAACGAAAGAAAAGGCTTTGAGCCGATGATAGTTTTGTAAAAAAATCTTTATTATTTTCCAGTTAATATCCTGCGCTATCCGGACCTCGCGAGCGTGTTATAAATTATGATTCAACTAAATATTTTTGTATTACCGATTATGGCCTAATTATCTTGTTAATATCTTCATATCATATGTTTGTTTCTGAATAACATACACTTGTCGTAACCAGTGCTTTCGTTCTTGATTGTTATAAATATATCTTCTTAATTCTCAGCAACTAATAACTATGTGCATAAACAGATAAATAAATAAAAGTCACATTTTCCATTGTTCAGTTCTGACGGAGGAGCCACGGTTCGCGGAGCCGATACCCAACGTGACGGTGGCGCTCGGCAGGGACGCCAGCCTGCCCTGCGTCGTCGAACACCTTGGCACTTATAAGGTAAGACTTTATTACAACATTGCTGTAGGTGCGGAATAGATTGGTAAAGGAAGCTGTGGGAAAAGTCAGTTTTTGAAAGAATTTTAGCAGTCAACTAAACATTTTTGACGTTAGAGAAAGGGATGTTAACTGAACAAAACGATGACGGTTACAAGGAAAATATACTATACAATTTTAGTAAAAGAACCAGTATCCATTTCACCATAATCAAATGGAAACTATTGAAAATAATACACGTTATACAAAAATAGCATTATTTAAATTGTGTAAAAAAAAAAAACTGACAAAGTTAAGCCACACTCGAGACAGACACCGTCCAAAAATACAAATTTTAATAAAATATAATCACATCATTACGTAACTAGCTACACCCGAGCTTCAAATTCCTTCCCAAATTGGGCACAAAAAATGTTGAACATAATTTTCAATAACCCTTCGTAAAACGGAACAATAAGAGCTTTGTAACCCTATCTGCTAGTGAACTTATAATATTTTAAAATGTTAATGGGCTCAGTACAGATCCGCCGGCATTCGGCCTTCGACTCAATGAAATATAACGTAATTATCTCGTCAGGACTCGTTCCAGCTATATTATACGCGGCTGTACCAACCATTATTAAGCCAATTTCGTAATTCCTAGAATTAATTCTGCCAAGTTTTATGCTTAAGTATTTATAATGTAGTTTAATACTGTCTTTAAATTATAAGCGTTTGGGGTGAATTATAATTTGTAAGTAGTTGAATTAAAGCGATTTTTGTAGCAGGTATTGGGTGAAGAGCACGAATTTTTTTGTGTCATTTAACCTAAAAGCAAATTATTTCGGCAGATATTAAAAGCAATGACTGTTTTTCAATCTTTTCATTTAATTTTAAATGATGTTACAGTATCAATATTTCACTTTTCTTACGTAAGCTTTACAAGGTCTAGTTTGCAAAATCAAGCGCCGTGAGAATAATAACTTAATTAAAACAAGAGTATCTTATCCACCTTTTCTTACACTGTTTTTCTCATCTTCCCTCCTTAGAAGCATTAATCATCCTAATTAATTGTATAATTTAACGTCTTTACACATTTTAATAAAAAGATAGGTCTAGGGTTCCGCGACACGCCCCTTTGTTCCGGAGCCCCTGTCTCCTCCACTAATTATTACGCTATAATAAATATCGCTGAAGGAATTAATGCAGTAATTTCAGGCTGTATTTCAGTCGCGCCACGGTTATTCATTAAGTTCAACGTCATAGCGGGTACAAAGGTAGCTAAGTGTACCGCCGTACAATGCCGTTAGGCTCGCTGCAGATCTAAGACAAATACTGGAGTTAGCTTTCAAATCCGATTCTATATTCATCTCTATTTTTCGAATCAAATATTTTATGAGGCACGCATTAAAGATTTATCAAATATTGATACAATAAATTTTGTTTCATAATCTGCAAAAAGGGTTTTGTATTTTTTATTGGGTTTGGCGAGCTTATTTTATATTCATATTATTGAAAGTACAAACAGAATAAAGTCCATTGTTAGTGGGGTAGGGATAGACAGTTACCGAGTAAGACTAAACGTTATGTTGCGGTTATGCCGCGGTTAACGGCGTGCGGTATGTGTAACTAACACGGCCAAACGCGCGGTTAGATCCACGTTAACCTTTGTGTATATCGCACTACGTAATCCTTTTTTAGATGAGTCGCAGTTATACTGTGAAACTATACAATGTATGTACTTACATAAAGTGCGATTACCAACTGCCGGGTTAATGCTACGTTTAATGATTAAAGAGAATATTGTAAACTAGGTGTTCCGCTACTTTACGCAGCCACATAAAAGTAGGTAGGTAGTCTATTTCAGGCTTTAGACGTTTGTTGTGAAAGCCGAACAGATAGACAGACGAATATGATTATAATTACAATAATCGTAAGAATTTCTCTTTTTGATTGATTGGATTGTACTACCAACTTGCAATTGAATGGGATGTGAAGTCAGTCTTCCATGGAGATCTATAGTCACGACATGAGAAAACTATTTTTTTAATAAGTAGTCAGCAAACAACTGTCCACAAATTCTAGCGTAAAATTGACAAACATAAAATTTCACAACATCTCACTTCATTTTATGCAAACCGCTTGACATATTTACTCTAAAAAAAGGCAGATGCTAAACGATTTTTATGACGTCACTTCGTGTGCACCCCGCCTAACGCTAACAGTTGCAGTGAACCAATTAACTTATTCATGAACGGCGCAGATGAGCGCAACATTTAGATATAATGTACGCCCAGACCATTTCACTAATTATCGCGCTAGCTGTGCCGTGTACACTCGCCTTTACAACTCCGTTTGAACAAAGAACTTGGTGCTGTAAGTTCGTCAACAGTTTTACGTGGATTCTGTTTGATAACTTGCGACGTTACTTACGAAGTTTAATTATACGTACATTATGATGATGACTGTCAGCGGGTTATACCTATACATTGCCATTTGATACATAGCTTTATGGATCTTGTAATGCAACATAAACATAATATTCGGATACAAATTCAGCATTTATACTGAAAATGAAATCAGATAAGCACATGCAAAATTCTTCACAATTATTTTACCTTTTAGTACACACAGACGTAGTTTGACTCAAGTGCAGTGCTATTTTTGACATAAAACACATAAACAACCAGCTAGTCGTCATTCAAAAACAAATGACTACATAACCCACACAAGCACAAGTCTTAAGCTCCTCCCCTCCCGTCATCCGCAGTAGGAAATATTCCTGAGGGGTTAACCACTTACCCTCGTCACAAGTAATGCATTTCTGCCACATTGCAACCGAACTGCACGTTGCGACGCGTCTACTCAAGGGGCTTATGGCTCACGACTTAGGGAATATTTTCTCACGTGTCTGTAACGGTAAATCTTTATACGTATGTCGATGGGATTTAAGGAATGTTACAGAAAAATAATAGAATGTATTGATGTGCTCTTATCCGTGGATTGTTTAATGAATAATACACTTAATAACCTTCCTTTCATCGCTACCTAGTAAAAGGCAGTTAAAAATGATATATACCCGCGTCCCGAAGGAACTACTTCTTGCAATCCGGATCAAAAAAGGGTCTATATCTTTTTTTTCAAACTCTATTTGTGTACCAAATTTCATTTAAATCGGGCCAGTAGTTTTGGTATGAAAGCGCGACGGACATACGGAGTTACTTACGTATCCTAAGAAAACTCTAACACACATGTAGATAACAGAAAGTTGCGTAGTTTTACTGAAGTTTAGTTTTCAACATCAGAATCAGTTTAGCTGAAACTGAAAGCATAGCCGCCAGCCAGTAAACTTGCACCTTAGTGATTACTTAGGTTAATGACTCCTAAAATATAGAGAATAGGAGAGGAAAAATGATGGGACACCTTATACGCCACGAAGGTCGAAGGAAAGAGAGGAAGGGGTCGTCCAAGGTACAGCTACATCAAGCAAATTAAAGAAAAGGTGAAGGTTGTGACGTATAAGGAAGTTCAAGAGTTGGCGCTAGATAGGTGTAAATGGAAGGAGCTGCACCGACAAGAGCTGGGCTCTTAAATTAATGATGATGATGAAGTCCTTAATATTTTACTAATTAAGGAGCACAGCATTCAGTCTAAAACACAATAATGTGCACATTATCACGTCAGTATATCAATTTAATTTGGTTTGGCGTCTCTCATTAAGTACATTGTCTTGTTCGCCACAATGGATGTGCAAGCTAACTGCTCGGCGACAATTATGTGCTCGGGACACCTGGCTGTACGTATATGTAGGTATACATTGTAGGTCAGTTGGTTCGTATATAGATGGCGTATATAGAGGTAGGTATGGTGATAATTGTAATTATAATTTGTGTTAGTATCTGCTTGTATTAAATTATGCAGGGAAGTAGGTATACATACATAGCCCCCGATATATTTTAAAGTTATTTATTATAGACCAGCTTTTTCCACGCTGATACAACGGATAAAAAATAGCTTATATAGTACCCGAAGATAGTCACGTCTCCCAACAATACCTCTTAGAATTTTTTTGGAATCATTTCAATTTAATCCTTTAGAGGTCCAACAAAAAGAAACATCGCTCAATTCGTTCATCTTTAAATTACGTACTTGAAAAGTTCCGAGTTATTAATAAAAAATCACCTTAATCGTTTAGGTAAAGGTGTCACCTCTCATTAATTCCACGACACCAGAACCCTGTACGTTTAGCGTCCTGTACAAACAAGTTTAGCTCACAATCCTTCAGCCAATAACTTGCCACTGTCATATTTCCCCAACAGTAATTAAGTGAAGGAGCCCTTGCAACAATTAACTTATTCATGAATGTGCTTCAGTCCTAATTATTTATTTTATTTTACGATCCCTATTATCCTGTAACGTTCTCCTCGTAAATACTTGGTAGAAGGCAATTTTGAATTTTGAGGCAATTTCAAAGAAGGTTTATTTCGAGTATCAGTAGATGTAGATGACTTGATGTATGTCGGCTTTCGAGTCGTTAGCTCAAGTTTATTTGTTTAATCTTCTGCTGTTTTGTTTAATGGTTCATCTTTTGTGGATTTATGCTGAAATTGTTTTTAAATGCGCTATTAATATAGTCTTTTATACGATGTAAGGTAGGCAATACCTTTAGTTATAGTTACTGTGCCGAAAATCTATTTCAACTAAAATACGACTAACAATAAATATATTATGGGCTTACCAAATGAAATATAATTAATAATAATCTTCCACGCCGATTTCGGCAACGGCGACCACTTCGACCCTAATGGCGTGCGTGTGCTCTCATGTGGCTGGAGTATCCAATTTTGTGCGTGAAAGTCCGCGCACACTGCGGACATGTCAGGGTACCAGCCACAAAGTTGTAGTTGATAGCTACAGGTGGTCGAGCTTTCAACTCATCTCGTTTGGCATCCAACTCAGAAAGTCGGCGTGCTTCAAAGTCAAAGACTTTGGCTTTAACGCGGCTTCTCCAGTCTCTGCGGTTGGATGCCAGATTCTCCCACTGAGACGGGTCAATGGAACAGCTTTTCATGTGACGCTTCAGCACATCCTTGTATCGCAGCAGCTGTCCGCCACGTTTCCGCTTGCCCTCCTGCAACTCGGAGTAGAGGATGCGCTTGGCCACTCTAGTATCCGGCATGCGCAGTACATGCCCGCACCAACGAAGCTGTCTCCTCATGAGGTATGCTTCAATGCCACCTACATTGGCTTTCCTCAACACTTCTGTGTTACGCACACGATCAAACCAACGGATATTTAATATTTTGCGCAGACATTTGAGGTGGAAGCGGTCTAGTTGCTTGATGTGGCGTCGGTACGGTGTCCATGTTTCCGCTGAGTAGAGTATACAAGGCAACACAACTGCCATATACACAGAAACCTTTGTGGATATCTTTAGGTCATGGGAGCTGAAGACCTTCTTGTCGAATTTGCCGAAAGCAGCGGCTGCAGCACCAATTCTGCTATTGATTTCGGCGTCAAGGTCGCACTTTGCTGTTATAGTGCTCCCCAAATATCGAAATTTATCGACCTGCTTCAGGACATCTTCACCAAGCATAATGGTCAGTTCTTGACGTCCGTGATTGTCTGAAGACATTACTTCTGTCTTTTTGATGCTGATTTTTAGACCAAATGTACAGCACTGCTTGTGAAGGTTCGTGACGAGCTGTTGCAGGACTTCAGGGGATTCAGCCACGAAACAGAGGTCATCTGCATACATAATGTCCTGTATATGTGCATAGGACACCTTTGTGGTCGCCTTGAGTCTATTCAGGTTGAAAAGTTTGCCGTCAGTCCGATAACGAATACGAACTCCTTCAGGAGAAGAATTCAATACTTCCCGGACTACAACTGCGAAATATAATGCAAACAATGTGGGAGCCAGGACACAACCTTGCTTCACTCCACAGGTGACGGAGAAGAAGCTCGATTGGTCATCTTCAACCGCTACACAACATTGCATGTCATCGTGCAGGAGTCGCAGGAGTCTTATGAACTTCTCTGTACACCCCAACTTTCTCAGTACCTTCCAGAGGGCCTCGCGAGGGACGCAGTCAAAGGCTTTTTCCAGATCAATAAAGCAGAGATACAAGTGCTGTCCCTGCTCTCTACTTTTTTCCTGGAGTTGACGGACTGCGAATATTGCCTCACAAGTTCCTCTGTCTGGTCTGAAACCAAATTGGGTTTCCGGCAGAATCTTTTCAGAGAGGTTCCTGAGGCGGTTTAGAAGTACTCTGGCGAAGACTTTTCCAGAGACAGAGAGCAGTGAAATACCGCGGTAAGAACCACATTCCGACCGGTCGCCTTTGTTCTTATAGAGAGCCCTGACGCGTGATAACTTAAAAGTTTCAGGAACTTGTTCTTTCTCCCACATAAGCACAAACATTTCCCAGACGCGCGAATGCAGTTCCTCGCCGCCGTACTTCAGAAGCTCACCTGGTATAAGGTCTAGACCAACCGCACGCTGATTTTGCTGTAGTTTGATGGCACAAAGCACCTCATGTTTAGACAAGGCATCATCCAATTCTTCTGCTATTTGAAGTTGAGGCAAACTGTCTATGTAGTGTAGATCGGCTGTTCGATCTACATTAAGTAGATTATTGAAGTGTTCTGCCCAACGATCTAACACTTCATTTTTGCTTTTCAGCAGACTTTTACCATCCAGCGACTTCAGTGGTACCTTTATGAAGTTGGTGGTACCCAGGAGATTGCGAATTTCGCTATAGAAATCACCGAGCTGATTACTATCAGCAAGCCACTGGATGTATTGAGCCTTGTCTTGCCACCATTTATCTTTAGTGTGTCTCGTGAGTTTACGCAACTCACGGTCACTCTCTCTTATAAGTGCGCTGTTATTACTGCGCCTGAGAAGGTCTCGGTGTTTGGCAATAGCTTCAGAAAGAACTTCGTCGTTCTCATCAAACCAGTCTTGCTTGCGTTTATTTTTTAGCCCTATGGTGTTAATGGCTACGTCAAGAATGGACGACGATAAAGCGTTCCAGTCTGCATCAATATCACCGGTATTTTGATGAGAGTGTATATCACATGCCAGCGTTTCAGCGTATTTGCTTCGGGGTCCCGGATGTTTGAGTTTCTCAATGTTTATGTTCTGAGGCTTTTTCCTGCTAGCCCTGAATGGTCGCCGAAGGCAAAGACGCAGTTTGGTGACAATTAGTCTATGGTCCGTCCAGCAATGAGCACCGCGCATAACACGAGTGACTAGAACCTGAGAGATGTCTCGCTGCCTCGTGATGGCATAGTCAATGAGGTGCCAGTGCTTAGAACGTGGGTGCATCCACGTAGTTTTGTGCTTAGCAGCAAGGCGAAACATGGTGTTTGTGATTGCAAGTTGGAATTGAGCACATAAACTATGAGGGGTTCGTTACGGTGCAAAGGAGGAAGCGCCGTCAGCGAACCAACAAGAATCGTTGCGGCACGGCTCCTGTTGAGCCAAACATCAAAATTCGTGCCGCCAAGCCGAACACCCCGGTGTACATCTCCCGCCTACACTACACCACTAAGGCGGAGGACATCGTGGAGTACGTGCGTCAGAAGCTGAAGTACGCCCCGAGAGTGCAGCTGCTGGAGTCGCGCCATAACGCCAACTTCAAGGCGTTCGTGGTGCGAGTGCCAACGTGTTTCCTGCATCTCGTGTTGGACGAAAACTTCTGGCCACAGGACGTGGTGTTCCGTCGCTTCCGCGGACAAGTGCCACAGGACCGCACAGTGCCATAGTGCATAAGGAAGTGCTATTAACATAGTTTTAAGTTTTTATTTACTAACAATTTTGTATAACATATGTATGCTAGTTTTAAGGTATTTATCTATGGGCCTTTAATGCCTGAAAATAAAGGTGATTTGATTTGATTTGATTTGATAAACTAAGCAGCAACTGGCCATTAGAGTTGATGTTGCCTACCCCATGTCTACCCAAAACTTTAGGCCACGCTTCATAATGTTGACCAACTCTAGCATTGAAGTCTCCTAACAAGAGAATCTTTTCTCTGTTCGGTATTTTATGGAGACATTGTGTAAGTTCTTCATAAAATTTATCCTTGATGTCGTCAGAACTACCTAGCGTCGGTGCATATACACTGATAACATTAAGGGAATTGTCACCGTCTAAGTGAAGGCGCAATGTGGTTATACGGTCCGAGATGTGGATTGGACATTCTTGAAGTGTCTTCACAAGATTATTCTTGATCACAAAACCAACTCCCGACCTTCTTGGTTCTGTTGCAGCAGTGCCCTTCCAGTAGAAAGTGTAGCCACCGCCATGCTCGACTAGCTCGCCCTCATCGGCAAGGTGGGTTTCGCTTACAGCAGCTATATCAATGTTGTAGCGGCGGAGTTCTCGAGCAACTATGGCTGTTTTCCGTTCTGGGCAGGCGTTTGTCTCGCGGTCGAGAAGGGTGCGAACATTCCATGCACCAAAAGTCAGTAAAGGTGTTTTACGTTTATTACTGTTGTTGTGTCGACCACGAATAAAAAGATGCGGAAGCAGCCGTGGTTACTGCTATCCAAAGAGTGTTTGGGGTGAGCATTTTTTTAGGGCACCTTTTCTAGCCCCCTCCCAGGCTGAGCAAGGAAAGCAGTGCTCCCCTAAAAAGGGCTGCTTTGTCGCTCTGGGTGCTGCCGGATTCCCTCTGTCCCCCCAGATCAAAGAGAAAACGACCACGGCATGTACTCACACCCCCAGAGCCGCTAGTGTGCAGGTCTCAGACAAAGCTCAGGTTGCATCAGCCCGAACCTCTCTACCTCAACCTATCGCCACTAGTCTTCGCCAAATCGGTGTCCATTATACGGAAGCAGTCAGATGCGCAGGATATATTACAGTGCTCAAACATACGCGCAAACGCAAGAGCACTCTCTCGTCTAACATCCCTTTATCCGATGGAACGGTGAACCGCTACGATCGGAGAGATGTTAGATGCAGCAGTTTGACATACGATAACACGATCCCTATCGCTGCCTCTAAGCCTTCCTGCGATGCCTCGGTGTCTTGCCACCAGTGGTGGTCTGCTATTTAGCCAAGACACAATTTCGGGGGATTTCCGATCAGGCTTGGGAGATGTTGTTACCAAGCGCCGGCGCCGACGGTAGCCGCCGCGCTACTGACGGCGCTCGCCGCCGTGCGACACTGTGCACGACACTGTGGCGCCCTCCAGCGGACACGCCAGGTACTGTGGAGAGCCTGCTGGCGCACACGTCCGGCGCTGGCGGTGACCGCCGCGCTACTGACGGCGTTCGCCGCCGTGCTCGACACTGTGCACGACACTGTGGCGCCCTCCAGCGGACACGCCAGGTACTGTGGAGAGCCTGCTGGTGCACACGTCCGGCGCTGGCGGTGACCGCCGCCATAAATATAATTAGTAGAAAAATATATCCAACGTCAGTCTAACAATGATGCAATATCAATTAATTCATAATTCGTTAATAGTTCCATGAATATCAATGACTGGCGGCTCAGAGCAAACATCAATTTCGTTAATTTGATTGTCGGTGTGTTTATAAAACAGCGAGGTGTGCTAACACTGAATACTATCCAATTAGCCGGACATTCGCCACGATTATTGGTTTTCATATACAAATTAAACAAACACTTCATTTCATAACAGACGTGCAAATGTACTCAGTGTAGTATTTGATAGATGGATATTTTTAGAAATTAGTGAGGTCGATTCAAGGTCAGAAAAATAAAAATGATATTTAACTTTATGTCTTACTTGAAAGTATTTCTGTCGAAGTAATTTACGTACATGGGAAAGTAAAAGAATGGTTTGAGCTGTCTTTGAAATTGAATGGCGTTTCAGTATGAGTGTGTGATTTTTCATGTTTATTTTGAGCCAAACCAAGACCATTAAATGCGCAAACCCACAAAATTGAAACCAAAATATTATGACTACGACATACAAATTAAACCCAAATAAGCTCTCATAATATTATTATTTAGGATTCGAATAAATTGAACAAAAGGTATCGTTTGAAAACAATTTAATACGAGCCAAATAAAAATAGCAGTATGAGCAGAGAGCCCAAGGGACCCTAATCAAATATACCTTAGGCGGGGCCGCGTGCGAACCCAAGTTTATAACCTGCACGGATTATGTTGGGACCTTAAGTGATTTTTGGAAATACTTTTATTCTTCTCCTTGATCGCACCTGTGACCAATTTCATGTTCCAAACTCCAGAACTATATCGGTGTAATGATAGCTTCCATGGAAAAATATATATAGTTTTATATTTATAGAGAGACCTTTTTTGCCAGGTCGCTACTACGAAAATATCAAAATAAAGTCTGCGTTGGTGTTCGGTAATAAAAATAGTCATTTTTATAACGTTTTCTCTCCGTACACTTGTTCAAGGTGTAATAAACGATTTTATGTGCAAAGCGAGTACCTATCTACTGGAAAATATTATTATTTTGCTT
Source organism: Helicoverpa zea (assembly GCF_022581195.2). Lineage (NCBI taxonomy): Eukaryota > Metazoa > Arthropoda > Insecta > Lepidoptera > Noctuidae > Helicoverpa > Helicoverpa zea. Next base: position 427,807 of record NC_061456.1, on the reverse strand, counting down.
ATTAAAGTAGTTGTAGGTAGTGTGGTCTTATAATAACGGAGATTCTATTCTGAGTTGTTCACATTTAAAGTGTCTTGAATTTTTTCTGTATTTAATAGGGCCCACTTAGCAACTCTACTTCGTCATTACAATTTTAGAACTACCTCCCATTTCATATTTACACTAAAAAATACACCAAAATTCTACCAAAATCTTAACCTTACAACGCAGCTGATCCCAGTCTTGACTTAAAATAATCTGGAGACTAAGTTCAGTTAATCCCGTACATAAGTCTGGAACAAGGATGGCAGTTGCGGCGTCACAGATAACACAACACAAACACGGGGCCGAACAAATACTTGTCGAGCAAACATGTTTACTTACTCGTGTGGACTGCACCTAATAAATGGACCGAGGCTATGTGGGTGTAGGGAAAATACGATAATTTGGATTATATTAGGCGTTTTGTGAGGGTTTTTTTTGTTGGGTTATATTTAAAGTGTTAATTTTTATTATATCTTAAAAATATATTTAATATTTATACTGCGCTAAGCTTAAACTAACGCTGTGGATAGATAAATCAATCTTAATAATAACCTGTACCCAATGTCTTGTTGTTGCTATAAAACTACTTTTAATCGAAAGTTAACAAAAACTTAAAAAAAAAACATTCCGCAATTTCAAAAACGCTCAAAATATTGTATCGAAAACTTCTGCCACAAAAAGTATTGATAAAGAAAACAATATACAATACATTGACACCGGATCGAAAACTTTTAGCGCCGTCACCGAACAAAACAAAACTAATATTTCAAAAGTCAATAGTTTCGAATTCGGAATTCAAAACATTGGAGCGCGGAGCTCAAACGGGCCAAAGTACCGTTGGATGAAGGCACGCTTGAATTTGCCGTTAAGTATGTGGTGGGGATATAAAAAGGGGGCAAAGAGGCTTAAAGGGCTTTGCGCGGCTCGCGAGTGCCAAGTTTTCACGGAGTTATGCCCTTACAGCTTGTTTGTTCACGTGCCATTTCCTATGTGATTAAGTGGTGGATTTTGTGTGATAAAGTTTCAGAAGAAACGACGTGGTCTCTTTAATATGACAGCTTAATTGTGCTCCTGAATACTTTCTTGTTTTTCGTTGTTTAGGTTTTTACGTTATTGTTCTTGTAATAACTTAGCAGTTTGTGTTTGAACTGAAAAGGTATATAGAAATGTAGGTAGTAAATTGTATGATTGTATGTTTTAATAGTCGTGGTGGCCTAGTGGGCAAAGAACCGACCTCTCGAGTAGGAGGGCGCGGGTTCGATTCCAGGTCAGGCAAGTACCAATGCAACTTTTCAAGTTTGTATGTACTTTCTAAGTATATCTTAGACACCAATGACTGTGTTTCGGATGGCACGTTAAACTGTAGGTCCCGGCTGGCATTGAACATCCTTGGCAGTCGTTACGGGTAGTCAGAAGCCAGTAAGTCTGACACCAGTCTAACCAAGGGGTGTCGGGTTGCCCGGGTATCTGGGTTGAGGAGGTCAGATAGGCAGTCGCTTCTTGTAAAGCAATGGTACTCAGCTGAATCCGGTTAGACTGGAAGCCGACCCCAACATAGTTTGGGAAAAGGCTCGGAGGATGATGATGTAGTAAATTGTATGATTTATTGAAGTCCCAAATAAAATATCGCATATTCATATCCTACCGATATTTGTATTTCATTACGTTTTTTGATTATGATTGAGGTTTATTGTTTTATTTGTGGTATAAACAAAACAAGTAAATAAAATTACTCCGCCAAAATAAATGTAAATGTATTTTTAACATAGGTAATCTACAAAAGGTTATTTTAACGCAATTTGTTCAGCGCCGGTACAAGTTTCTCACCTAAACTTAAAATGCTAAGAGTTTATTTAACAAGAAACTCATTAAAATATCTTTCAGCACTTTATGTTCAAAGGAATATTAGCCGACAATTTCAATATTTTGCATGCAGCGCGAACTCTGGCGTAATGCAATTACATCGGCACACGTTACGGTGACAATATAGCACGTTACACTCTTCAAGATGCATACCGTCGCTAGTCCCACGGTGGGCGCCAATATTAAGAAACCTGAACTGGTGTGAATTTGAAATTATAAATTCTGACTAATTCCAAGTTTTCTATATTTAAACTAACATAACAGATTAATACGTCAAAAGCTGTTAATTTCTAAGCAAACTTTATGAACCATCCCAACCTTTTCTTAGAACAAGTTTAATTTATACCCTAGTGAAGTCGGAGCACCTACTTACGAACAAACTTTGAACTAGCGCACAAAACCAGAACATTGTAACTGATATTCAATAGACTATAACTCATCTCGTTGAAAGCTAATAGAGTGAAGGTGAGTAGGACTCGCAGCCGGCGCCACTTTATTAATACCAGGAACTGTGCCAGATAAATTATGACGTCACTTAATCACAAATCCGCTATTGCTCTTAATAGCAGCAGAGGTCGAAAAGCATTGATTTATAATAACGACTAATTCGACCGAAAATTATCCCAGTGTGGCGCTTTGTGATCGAAATTCAACCGTTAAGTTTCCAAATTGAGTCTTCTGTATTATCAATGAGCAAAGAGTGGGTTCGTTAAATTGTTCATGAGCTTAGAATCGGGGCCGCAGATCGGGACCACGAAAAATAAAATATTGAAATTGTGTCTGTTATTAAACGGGCTTTTCGTCTGGAAAATTAAAAGAGTTTTAAACTTATTTTGGTTTGTGGTGAACATACAGTAGGCACTTTTGCATATGTATAATCTTACTACCATGCCTGTATGTATATGTATGGCTGAAGTAATACTACAGTATTTTTTATTCTTACAGACATTGAAGTCTTTCTGGAGTCAGATAAACAAAACAAGATGGGTTTTATCGAAAGTCTCGCTGTTGAATAAATAATGTATCATCACTCTTTGTCTGAAGGGGAACTGAAAAAGTACATTTTTTTGTCTGCCCTCAAATGCTCCGCGCTCTCGGGGAGTAATCAACCATTATTTATAATGCATGATTTGTTTATCATACCGTAAAAATCACAAATAATTCAAACCATTAAATTCAGAATTTAAACTTCTTGCTACGGGATCAGGAACAAAAGGGTAGAAAATCTCCGATCTCATGAATAGAGAGATATATAATTCAGCTCGCTATTGCAGCAGTGTTCTCCGCAATCGTCGCCTCACAAACGTTCCCGGTCTGATAATTAGGATAAATAAGTAAGTGAAGGAACTAAAATTCCGATTGTATCGCGAGTCTGGGGTATCCGAGTCAGGTCTCGTGAAATATGCACTGTATCGAGTGTTGCGCAGTGCGGCAGCTGTGAGTCCCGCCGGCCGCCACACTTCGGGAAAGTAAACAACGCCGCGTGGGTAAGCCAGTTTCGCAGTTTGTCGTTTGGTTTTAGGATTGTTGGTGGTCTTATCTGTTTGTCTATCTCGCCGAAGATAGAATTATAGAAACAGATTTGGAGCTTTAGGAGTTCCGATCTGAGGCGGCTTTTATTTATCTTTTGTTTGGGTGTTTTGGATATTTGCTTTATGGATTATATTTCTCAATAGTCTATAGTTCAATACAAAGGGTGTTTACAGAATCTTGTAGTACGATAAGCTTATAAAAATAGCATTTTCTTAGTGGCCTTCGTTGTATTTTTAAATAGCAATAAGTTTTGTTCATCTTTTGACATATTATATCGAAGTAGAAACTTTAGCAATAATTTTGCACTATCCCGGATATTTGGCTTGTTGTCATTCCGTATGTCAGTAGTTCGTCAGTGTCACTCCAGTCACGTGTGGCCATAAACTGGGAAGTTTAAAACGGCTATAAAACATAAGGAGTGCCTTCTTCCTCACCACTCAACTACTAGTGGAAGGTGTATGTTTTACACCACTTCCTAAAATTACTTGGGGTGTTTTTGGGGTTAGATATACATATATAAATAGATTTTTATATACATATGAACAATATTTTCGCGTAAGTATGCTTTCAGATTTAAAAAGTATACAAATTGTTAATGTTAAAATAGAATTAGGTACGTGAGAGTAATAAGTGCCTAGTTTGCAACTAACTTTGAAAATTAAATAACGAAAACGCATTAACTAAAACAAATGTACCCACTAAAATGAAAATATAATGCACAAAGAGAACAATCAGTTTAGATACTAAATAATAGGACGGCGGTATGTTTGAATTCAATTTCCGATCGAGTTAGAAGTGAATTTATACTACAGTTCAATCCATTCCCGACCAATAACGTGACTTCAGAGCGGCATAAATTTCACGAGGATATAGTAAAAGCAGCCGCAATAAACTTTCTATTTTAGTTTTATTACTCAGGTAGCGAATTTGTAGTACGAGTGGCTTGCCTCGATATATCAACTGGTCCGACGGACAAATGATAACTCGTTCCTTTGATGGCACAACTTTTGTGGGATATTTAGTGTTCTCGGTTCATGGATTAGAGCGTTTTGGACTCCTTTTTACTTTTTGGGTGCATTCAGAATTTAGAATATGGACATTTTGGATTAAAACACAATTACAGAATCTGCTGAAGAGTGGTTGGATTTTGAATCCTACTCAAATTTAATGAAATAATGTGTCGGGTCTCCCTTTATGAATGTGCTGGACTTGTTTTCTATATACTTGTGTAGTGACACTGATAATATGACTCTTGCTGTTTTTCCCTTTTTAGCCATCTAGAACAAAATTCATTCCAATTCTAAGAATTCTTTATCGTGTAACCTCATGATCATAGCATGACGTTATCAAGACTCCACCTATCTCTTTCCTTTAATATACTCTAAATACCTTTATAGACAAACCATTATCTTCATCCCCAGGTGGCGTGGATCCACATCGACCGTCAGATGATCCTAACGATCCACCGGCACGTGATCACCCGGCTGGCGCGGTTCAGCGTGTCGCACGACAACGCCATGACCTGGCTGCTGCACGTCAGCCAAGTTCAGCAGGAGGACCGCGGCTACTACATGTGCCAGGTCAACACTAATCCCATGATCAGCCAAGTGGGGTATCTGCAGGTTGTTGGTGAGTGTGCTTTGTATTGTATCACTGATGGTGTCTTCAATGATTAACAAGGTCTTTGTATTCTTCAGAAAAGTAGTTCCAGTCTTTGAGTTATTATTTACACCCAAAAAATTTGGAACAGTTTAAAAGTATCATAGATAACTCTTGTATGCCGGTGGAACGGATCCACACCCATACAATAAATTTTCTGTTGCTCTCTAATTAGCGGCATTCAAGAGGTAAAAGAATAAGACTACCATACCCAAAAGACGGGTATATCCTCAGTATGGTCCAAAAATACCACCTTTCTGAAGACTATGTGTCCTCCTAACATTAGTCAGTGTACCCAACTGTCCGTGATAGCACGGAGCGTTGAACTTTTGGCCTGTCGTGATCAAACGCTGAGTCCTGGGGGACGCGCCTGCTAGAGTTTAGAGTTCGTCGATATACGGCAGCGCGCACGATTAACTGCGATGGATGCTCCGCTCTATAACTGGTTACGATCTACTACAAATGTGTGCTGTGACCTGAGACCGGTCATTTGGTTATTTGATAGATCAAAAATAGATTGTGAGGTATTTTTGATGAAAATTATTATATGCATGGGTGTAAAAGTAGCATTTAATTTAAGCAATGAATTTGTTCTCAAAAATCAAGCCCCAAATAATGATTTGTAAAAAAAATATTTTTTGAATTCCGATACTTATAGAACATTTTCGCAGAATCCATTAGCACGTAATTATATGTTCTCATTCACAACTGAAGCTATTTTGGAAATATAATAGAAACTTATTAATCAGGAATGGGAAAATATCGACGGGCCCTGTTTACCGCTGATCCTGCTCAGCGAAGAAACTTTTAATTACTTTCCTTTAGCATTTTCAAAGGGGTAATAGCTTCTTCTTTTGGTTCTTATCGCTTTGTGAAATAAACTCTTTGGTGAAATTTAATTGTTGTTTCATACTGTCTATGTAAATTATCAAGTGATGTAGCGAAAATGATTACGCTCACCTTTTGTTTGGTGTGGAAGCACGCGTAACAAGACATCGACATCATTATTGCGTACTCAATTACAATTTTGGGAGAGGAGCGGACGTGTGGATGATAGAACATAATTGTACGTCGGCGATACCATATCATCTAAACATAAATTGTTGTTTACGAGAGCAATATAACTGTCATCTTACTAATCTGCACTATCAATAATTTACCTGTTCTTGGCATTCCCTGCTTATACAGCTGCCATTGTTTACGTCCCAGCATGTATTTACTCCAGTGCTGCACAACTAAATTTGTCGTTATTAACAAATAATTTTAGCGCTCCCAGCCGAAAATCAGGAAATATGGAACGTAGCCAAAGTCTCAGTTACAATTCAGTGGAGATAACATTCCTATCTGGTGCCCAGTGGAAATGTTAGATATATAAAATGGCGTAGGCGTGGTTCGCTCCCAAATCACCGATACGGGTAACACTTAGTCTTTTATATGGCCGTTTCCTACAAACTTTTAAGTGGAAATAAAGCGGTGGTTTTTTCTCGTGTTTGCATTTTAAACGTGCCACGTAGTTTTTATCTTGTTTTTATTGCTTTAGGGCACAACTTGTGGCCGCTTACGTGTTCTAAATCTACATCTTTTGTTTTTAGGGATGGTTTATCAAACGAAAGAACGGAAAATGTTTCACATTGTTGTGAGCTTTTCAGCAATAAAGATTTTATTTACAGTTGGTACCAGAGAATATTGTTATTTATTTACTTAGCCATTATTTTTGTGTTATTGTCGCCATTCTCTCTGTGTGTTGATGTAATAGATGAACCCTTAAATTTACTTCAAAACTCTGTCTTTCCCACAGTGCCCCCCAACATCCTGGATGAGGAGAGCACGCAGTCAGCAGTGGCCGTGCGTGAGAACCAGAACATTAGCCTGGTGTGCAAAGCTGATGGTTTCCCTACGCCTAAGATCATGTGGCGACGGGAAGACGGACAACCCATATCTGTGGATAGGAGGAAGAAAGGTAAGCAATGGGGAATGTGGAGGAAGATGATTTTATTGACGTTGACGTTTAATATGAAATATTTGAATAATAACTCTGAGATACTTTTACCAAGAAGCCTTTAAATTCATTAAATCGACAGCTCATTGCTAATCTACAAAAGTTTTTAAGCGCGGAAAGCATTCGCATCAGAGAAATGATTTTCAATACCAACTCAACTAATAATGAAGTGTGACAAATTAGTTGACGATTGCTCCAGTTACATAAAAAACTAAGGTCATAATTGCGAAAACTTACAAAACTCAGCTCCCACAACACACAAAGTAAAAGCGCATTTGAAGGCAAGCAACCAAAGTTCAGTAGCGTCAGCAAAGTTGTTTAATTGCGTGTCAATTAGTAGCGAATGCGCCACTCGATTTATCTACACTGCATACCGTACTGATAGCCCACTGCCAATTGCTGTTAAAATGCAATTCATCTTCTCGTTATTTTCAAGAGAATTTTTAGGGTTGTGAATATTTATTTTTTGTTGAATGTTGTAATGAGCCAAACTTTGTTTTGGGGTATTTTGTTGTAAAATGTTAGGTATTTATAATTATTTTACATTTTTTTAACGTCATAACTTTGATATAATTTAGCTATGTATATGACGTCATATAATTTATGTTATTTGGAACAAATTCATCATATTTTATTATACATAGTTGATCCTCCTCAAGAACACTAACAATTACAATTTTGAAACAACAAAGTTTAATCCCAAAACAAATAGCTGTAGGTTTCCTCATGTAGTAGGTACTTCTAGAATATGCCTTTGTTTGATCGTAAAGTTTCTAAGAACCTTCACTTGCATACCTACTACTGTACCTGCAAATGGTATTAAATGAGCATTGTCAGTAATTGGAGCATCCTTAGAGATGGCATTAACAAAGATGAAGTAAAGTAATTACTAGGACAGGTAAATATCATTTTGTATAAGTATAGATATCAATAAAACTATGAAAACGGTACATTTAGTTTTTATTGGGCACATTTCTTCTGATTGTGCCGTCGCGACTTCTGCACGGCACTCGCAATAAACGTGAAATAATACCCAGTTAGTTTTAATTTTGTCATAAAAACGAACTGTCTCTACAATATCTTTATCCTCATTTTTCGATACAAAGTCTTCGGGAGTTAAGTTGGTACAATTTTGTACAGTTCTCTAGCTAGTTTATAAGTTTTAGTTTTAATAAGTGACACAATGTTACATTGGATGTAGGTAACTAGAGGTAAAATGGATTGTTTGAGCTTGTGAGGTCTATATTCTTTGCCATTATAGTAAGCACTTTTCCATAAGAACAATACCCACATATATGTATTAAGATTTTTTTCTTGCTTTCAAATACTCTTCCTCAACTTAACCTTCTCCTTACCAACATTGTCTGTAGTAAACATCCACGAGTCGCAGTGAACATTGCTCGGTGCACTACGTGGGAGCATGTTTGCTGCGCGATATAATATATTTCTACAACCCGCAGAGTGCAGCTGTTGCTGCCAACTACAGATCTTCAGGGCTGTTACTGCTGAAATACTAAATTAAACTTAATTAAAGTCCGAATAAAAATTTTGCCAGCTTTAATAGAAATTGGAGTTGGTTTGCTATTGGCTGATTTGGGTCTTGACACGGATTAATTTACAAAAGTGTTGCTTTTTGTCTAAACTATGTATTACTAAAAGGCTTAAGACTCTCTCCGGAACAACTAAACAGTTGCATAGATTTATCGAAGAAGGCTATGCTAGAGGCTCCTTTTTAACAGGGTGCGAAGAGCAGTTCTTACGGGATACATGTGAAACCGCTAGTTAAAGCTAGTAGGATATTTCCTATGGGAAATAACTTCAGCAAGATTTTTGAGTGCAGCTTTAACCCCTTATTGTATAGGAGCATTATGTATGCTAATGCCGCCTATTAGTACCCCAAGCCATGTTAGTTTCCCTTCGCGGAATTCGATCAGAATTCTGATTCCACTAAGGAAATCATTACGGCCATACCGCACCAACATTTGGCGTTTTATCGCTACTTATGCAATTGTTTCCTCCCCTTTTCCCATAAAGTTGGTTTTGTTTGCATTTCCTAATGCGGCTGTAATGGCCGGCGATGGCCGTGTAGCTAATACTATTGCAACGTTCCCGAACCATTAACTAATAGAGAATAAAGTGGAGCCAGCATCCGTGGACCTTGCTAGCTTTTATTACTATCTACAGATGGTCTTTTATTTTATATTTTGGAACTTTATCGTGTAGTGGCAGTTATGAAATGGGTTATGACGTAATATATTAGTCAAAAATGCTTTGTAAAAAGATGATTTTGTTATAATGGTGATCGGCAAAACCACACTGCTAAATATAGTTTACTAAATCTAGGTATCTTCCTTGGAGTTGATCACGAAGATTACTCGTTCTTTCTCCCGCCCAGTTCCCAGATGACTAAAAAACTAAAACTATATCGTAATCTGGCACAAACAGGTACTTACTCGAAAGCTCATTGCACTACGAGTTTAATTAAAAAAAAAAAAACAGAACACGAGCTCTTCTCTTTCTGTGCCATAAACACAACACCCAATTACGTACACTCGAGTACACCCGTGCTACCACGCTGCAGTTATGATAACAAAACCACTTCGCGCCATCTTTACCCCGCGTCTAACATGGCCCCACTTCAGGATTAAGCCTAATTTCAAGAAAGAAAAAACCTCTTTATATATAATTAAGGCACGGAAAAGCTGAGTTGTGCCACCAAATTAAACCGGTTGAGAGTACCCGACGCGCGCCGACAAAGGCGTCCAAAAATTGAGTTTAATTTCAAGAGCGATTTCCTTGTACAGAGTAAAATTAACGTGTGGTGTGGAGAGGTCCTCGTCGCTAATTGTGTGTGACCCTCTCCCCTGCTGTCATTCCCATGTATGTTTGTCCCGACGGATGTTTTAATTACTGCCACCATCGAAAAACTCCTGTATTCGATTCTATACGTGTTAATCTTTTGTTTGAATTAATGCGGTCGCGGTGTACCCTTTCTACTCGCGCTGAATGCGAGGACTCGAGTACCCCGCGCTGATGAATAAAACTTGTTATGCCAAGTTTTTTCTGAAAACATTTAGATTTGACGCTGAAGAGTGAAGCGCGGAACTCGGCGGCGGCTGTACTTTACTCCTTGCCTCAATAATGTAGCAAATGGGAAAGAAGAAACAACATTTTTAGCTCCAGAATCTTTTTAAAATTCTAAAATGCATTGCAATTTAAGAAAATGTAAGTTCATTTTTGCCTCCTAGATTGGAATATAAAAGTAAAAGGAGGGAACAGCTGTCATCTGGCTGAGCAAGCTGTAATCGTCTCACTTAGTTAACTACTCTAGCTCGTTGTATAATGAAAGGGTGACTAGACGAGCTCAATTTTAATTTTGTGGAGCTGTGACATTGTTTCTCAATTATTTATGTGCTAAACGCTCCGCTTTAGAAGCGCTTTGTGTTAGGGACTTGTACATTTTGAATGGCACTTTAGCATAATTAGTATTTCAAATTGATTATGTACGGCCTGATTTATATACAAATTGAACAATAATAATATGATTCAATTGGATATTCCAATCACTTTCCAGCAACAATATAATCGACAAATAAACTAATCACAAACAGAGCAGATTATTCAATATCGCATTTTTATTGTGACCATTAACACGAGCCTGAACAGTTGGAACTAAATAGCGCGCCAGCTGATTGCCAAACCTAACCGGCTGTATAATAAACAATGTAAACAATAAAATAAACATTAAAAACAAGTAGAGGGTGCAGGGTGAAGCACTAATTGCTTAATGTATTCAAGTAGCGAGCGGAGAGCGTTCTCTCATTACATTCATTGCGAGGTGCACGGGTACGTAATTGTAAATAGAGGCAAACTCATTTGGCCACTTGATGGCCGCCGACCCGGCCGCTACGAGCCACGAATTTTTAATTTTTATACCTCCACCTCTAGATTGTTTTAAATGACCTCAATTTTGCTAGTTTGGGAGGGCTGATGAGGAAGGTCGCTTTAGTCATGACCTGGAAAATGATCGGTCCGTTAGTCATCAGTGTATAATAAAGCTATTTCTTAATTTTCAATTCTTGTGTGTGTGTATATTGATTGTAAGGTAACTTCAATGAGACTTAATTATAGAAATCGCTGAACTTTTCACTTTAGGACACAACGTTTGCAGCAAATTGGTTTGGAATTATATGTGCAACTTGAAAAAGTGGCATAACGGATAGACTACCTTTTTATGCTTTTAAGGTATAATGAAGCTCCCATTTTGTTTAAGTAGTAGTAGTAATGTTCTTATTTTGATCCAATCGATAGGCTAATAGTAAAGATAACAAATAACTCAACTTTCTATTTCAAAACTAGCTCACCTTTGTCAGACTAAATTATAAAAGGTTCACAAAAATCATCCAAGGAATCCGACATGTTTTCCAACTATACTCAGTGTCTCTTACAACCTCATCTAACAGTACTCTTTGTTCTAGTGACGGTGTATGAAGGCGACACGCTGAGCCTACAACGCATCAGCCGCACGGAGATGGGGGCGTACCTGTGCATCGCCACCAACGCGGTGCCGCCTTCCGTCTCCAAGAGAATCATTGTTGATGTTGAATGTGAGTTTTACTTAATTAAATATTAATATCGTTTTCATACTGGTGAATTTTTAGCTCGAACAAACAATTATTGAAAATTGAAACTGGATCAAATGATGACACGTGAAACCGTGAGATCGGTTTTTTGTCGCTTGATATACCTACAACGTACGTAAAAAATCCGAGTAGAAAAGTCGCTGACATGAAAGCGCTTGTAATATTGTTATGTACATATATTTTTACCTATAAAAGAAATTTTACTTAACTCATGTGAGCGAGTGTGTTGCATAAGTACCTAATCTTCAGCTATGGTAGTATGGATAACTATGACTAAAGTGTTTTCTCCGAGTGATGTTATGTTGACTCGACTACTCGGTAACAGCTGCAAGGCAGAGTATGTAAATCATGACAAAGTTAAGCTTTCTGCGGTCCGTGAACCACGTCGTTGTCAGATATAAACCACGTGAACCGAGTATTATTCTCAAAACAGTTTAAGCCGTTATTCTCACATCTGTTTAATTTCGAAAATCAGCTACGGTAATCAGTATAGACCCACCGAGTAATTTATTTAGAACAGCAACGTTACTAGCTTTTATTTGATGTTGGCATTTTAAGAAATTACCCAAGAAAAATGGGAGTCAAAATTTTAAATAATTTCACTTTTAGTTTTATCCAGATACATACTTTTGGAAAAATAACTACCCAGTGGTCGAGTAGGTTACAGCGGATTAGCAATAGCAATCAATATCGAGTAACTGGAAGAATTAGACCATAACATGGCCAGTTCTGGTTGATTGTCCAGCACAAGATATTGTTCAGTCGGATTCAATCGGAGCAATTGCGTGTAAAATCACTGGGGATTCGCCGTAATCCACAATTGTCTCACGTACACTGGCGTATTACTAGATTACAGCTTCTTGCTCGTTTTCCATTATGGACTGAGCGAATTTGCAGCGGTGACAATGTGGACTGGATTGCTGGTTATGACGTCACTGTTGTTACGCTTAGGTAGAATAAAGTATATCCTCCCGGATCGGGGTATAGACCTTCTACAAAAAAAAAAACGAATGAACGTTGATCACCATGCCTTGCTCAAGGCGGATTTGCGACTTCAAAGTCAAGTTTTTCTCAAGGTGAGGAAAACCTCCCCTTTAATCAGTCAGTATTCAAGATGCACTTAGAAAATGCAATCATGTTGATGACTAACAAAAGTAACATTGGCACTTATTTGTCCGGGAATCGAACTTGAGGTAACCACTTATTCCAAGAGGAATAAAACAGCCCACAGAAATACAGTTACAAAAACAAATGCCTAAGTATATGTAAGAAATGTTTGTCTAATCCTTCATAAGCTCACGTACTATAGACGCATTACATACTCACTGTATTGTTATGTCGTTATTGATTTCGGCCAGCCGGCAGCAGGGCTGAGATGGCTCCCAATTGCGAAGATTTCAATGCATTATCGTTACGAGACCTGACTGGATTGTTTGAGCGAACGCAAACTGCCTTGATTTGGACGATATTGATGCAGATATGTGGGAGCTTGTGATTTATGCGCTTGCTATGATGAAATCTGTCTAGTGTCTATGTTAAGGGTCACCAGTTCCTGCAAGCCGTTTCATCCGCATTTCAGAAGGTATATCACGCATCCAGATATAAAGTATTCAACGATAAATGAGCTATCTAACACTGAAAAAGGTCGATATGTTTCTGAAATAAGCACTTTCAAACAAAAAAAAAAACTTCAGCTTTATAATATTAGTATGGAAGTTCCATAAGTAATTCTCTTGTTTCTGTTCCTATCAATCAGGCCGTAAAGTCATGTTTTCTATATTGATTCATTTTCCTTAATCTACATAAACATAAACCTGTGTAAACTCTTGGCTGCAGTTCAGGTTCTGTCAGGCGACATCACTGCCTTGCACTCTTCACGACAACCTAGACTAGCTTGATCTACTTGGTTGTACCTAGTCTTTGAATTGTTGGAAAATAAAATAGGTAGTAGCTATAGTTTTAGTTCACTGACTTTTGGGCAATTCTTTTTTAATTAAATGAATAACTTGTTACGTTAATAAACAAGACACAAAGTAAAAGTATTTCAATTAAGTTTTTTTCCAAGGATTAAATCTTATTCTTTTATATCCAATGCTTCTCCCAGAATCCATTTAAGTATCTTCTTCCCATAAAATAAATATTATGTAAAAGTTGATTATTGTTATTTTGAAGTTAGTTACAAAGAAGTGTATGAACGTTTCTTACGACTACACAACAAAGTTTTACCATCAATCTTCGCGGAACTCCGGTATTCATTGTTTTAATATCCCCTGAGACAGATACCCAGTAATGCACTTTTGTATCAAAAGTCAATATTCGAATATGAGAGTCAGATAAAAACTATGGCAGGATTTTTGAACACGTAAACTTCTTCTAAGCCTGATATTCCAGGAAAACATCTGTCTGAATTTATTCATCCACAGACAGACAAACTGACAAAAACTATATTCGTTTGAGTTGTTGAATACCGATTTTATGGTATCATCATTCCTTTGTGGTTATAGTACTAATAAAATCCCAAATGCACAGTTGCGTGTAATTAATCAATCACACAATCATTATGGATCGTAATCGTATGGATAAGTATATCTTAGATACCAATGACTGTGTTTCGGATGGCACGTTAAACTGTAGGTCCCGGCTGTCATTGAACATCCTTGGCAGTCGTTACGGGTAGTCAGAAGCCAGTAAGTCTGACACCAGTCTAACCAAGGGGTATCGGGTTGCCCGGGTAACTGGGTTGAGGAGGTCAGATAGGCAGTCGCTTCTTGTAAAGCACTGGTACTCAGCTGAATCCGGTTAGACTGGAAGCCGACCCCAACATAGTTAGGGAAAAAGGCTCGGAGGATGATGACAATCATTATGGATCGAAGTCCTACTATCCTATTTTAGTATAATTCACGTTGTTCAATTTAAGCAAAATATTATTATAGGTATAACAATGTGCAGTAGTTTCGCTCAGTAATAATGCATGAGCTTCCAAGATGAGCCTACGCTCAAAAGGGACGTCTTCCGGGCGACCGGGTAAGAATGGCCGCACGCCTCCTGATACACTGCACACATGACCTATTTCTTTATATCACTGCATATTTTATCACTAGTTTTATGTCTCGCATTCACTATGTTATTCCACGTTTTTCATCGTCTACGACATTTTCTTTAAGCTGAAAAAGATTTTAAGAATAAAAAATCCTTCATTCGATGTTTAAAATGAATAAAAGAGAGAAATCTTAAGATTCAATGGGAATTCGGAGCGTGGTTCCCCTTTATTTTCAATTCTTATAACAAATTGCGGCTGACTAAATAGACGACGATGTTCCGCAATAATTGAAAGATAATATTTTTTCGCGGTGCACGCTCTGACATGATTGTGCCTGCAGATCCATCTGCTCAAGAAAAGCCTTTGAAATGTTTGCGAAATGAAATGTAGTTTGCGATTAATCGCTTTTGAAACGCGAAAAGAAAAAAGAGTTATTTTTCGATGATTGTAAAAGCGGCTTAATAAATTTTTGTTTAAATATTTAGTCCGATGTACGTGTAATGGGGCGAGTTTTTTCACGTATCTGGTTATGAAAGGACGGTAACGTGTGACAGTTAATTTCTGTGAAAAATTTTAACGGTCAGAGGAATAAGTGAATCGTCAATATGCATGAAACAGCAAAATAAAATATGCTGTAAAATAAATTGAATTTCGAAAAATACAATATTTCTCTTGAAGAAATTTTGTTACAGTATGACAATTTCCAGACAGAATATCTAACGCTCTTCACAACTTGGAAATACCTTCTCAAGTTGATATCGTTTAAAATTCCGCTCACTTCGCATAAAACATGAGCGATACATACATAGCATGAATGAATATCTATATTTTCATAAAACGTTCTAGTTCTAGAAATAAATAAAGTTTAACATTATAGGAAACTCTTTAGTCGTAATTTTATGAGATACATTTACTTGATGTAAAATGTATGAAAAGTAACATCTACATAAATCCAGTGTTAATTTATTGTCGCAGCCAGTCAACACAGAACGTGGTAATGAAGTCGTTGGAACATAAAAAATCGCAAACTTTATAAATATTTTAAAACGTCGTAGAATATTAAAGTGTATTACTGAAGCGAGTATTATACTTCGCGAAAATTGCCACCATAAACTCGAGCGTAGTGAATTACGTTTTCAAAGTGTGGATTTTATTATCTGGGCGTTATGTGAAAAATCGTCGGGCGGTGTTCGGGCGCGCTCGGCAAACTTCGGGCCGATCCATCATTATTGAAAGTTTATAAATTGCTTCCTTCAAGTTTGTATGTACTTGCAGCGCGAGTAGTGCTGCTTCAATTGATAACTTATAGGGTACATTACAGGCTTGTTTGTTTTGAGGAAACAACTTGTGTAACTGGGAATCTGTTTCGCATTAGCATTTCATTCTGTGCCATTTTCATTAATTATTATTTCAAAAGTGCATTGCACTACAGTACATAGCTTCCAGGACAGTAGCTTATTTTATCACACACCAACACCTCCTCCCAATCTCAATTGAAAACTTTAAGAACCGTCACTCACTTCAAATGAACATCTTCCAGTAGTGAGTCTCCTAAGCTACAGGCATACGAGTAATTACACCATGTCCCGGGTACGCATTAGTCCGTTTCTCGCAATTGAGTTCATCTGCCAGCAGCTACTAATCACTGGAGCCTGTTTACACGAGCCGAACATCATAGGCAGGTAATATCTTCATGCTGCCTACGTTGCAGGCCTTTTGTTGCTGACGGCCTATCAATGCGGCCCTGCAGGCAATCTTACTGCATTGTTGTCTGATAATCTATGATGTTATCAGTGTTTGTATACGCTTCAATGCTAGTGGAATTTATACGCTAAAATGGTTTGGAAATTATCTGAAATTATGTGGCTAGTACTGACATATGTGTTTAGTTTACTATCTGATGAATTTGAGTCGAAAATAAAATAAGAAGTCTTACCACTTAGTCTACTTTCTTAAAAAATATATTCTTCTAGACAACTAATCTTCGAAGACGTAATTTAATTCTAACACTGTTCTCATTTTCAACATTGCTCCCAATAACTTTATCATAGTTCGCGCTCGATACAACTTAGTAACATTTTAGCTGGATTAAAACTTACAACTAGGTGGAAGATTTTGATACGAAATTTATATTTGTGTAATCTGCTTCACGGATGCCATTTGTCCGTTCCGAAAGCGTTTAAGTCAAATTATCTTAGCACAGCCTTCGGCTAGCAGCGTCTCTGTGAAATACACTTTGTGAAATACTAGTAGATAGCTTTATTTTTGTCGGAATTATTTTTTTCTGTTAGCCTTTGGATTTATTAATATTTTAAGTAGGCTTGAGAGTTGTAATCATGATTTACTATGTCATGAAGAATTTGTTTTTCATGATGCAATTTAAACTGGTCTGGTGTTGAGATTACCCTGTAATTATACAATAGATTTATCCAAATATGTCATTTGGCTGATCCACTACTACAAAAGTAGGTAATAAAACCTAGAAGAATTAGAAGTTTCTCTAACATATTAATTCATCAATTTACACATGTATATAAGCAGTATACTAACGTACCTCCCTGGTTCGTACACCGGTATCTCCTAACCTGCAGTCTGCAGCGTCTGTCGTGTATCTATCCATCAGAATCAAAGCATGCACGTTCACACTGTGTTGGAGACACGACGGACCTTATCGCCGATAGATTATGTTCAAAATGTCACGTTATAATATTACAGTTATGGGGGTTTATGTAGGTAAAGCTATCTAAATCCAATTTGTTGCATTTGGTGTACCATGGTAAATATCCTGTTCAAAAGGTTAGCGTCAGGACCGCCGTCACAACTCTCCGATCCTCTCGAAATACATATAGAGAGTTGCTACCTAATTGCTACCAGCTATCATTAGTTGCTACCAATTGCTACCCTCGTGGTTTTGAAGATATTTAGCATCCAAAGGTGACAGCCATTCTGATATCAGGATGGCTGTCACTTTTCCCAGTGTTAAGAAACGGCGCAAAAGTATTGAGTTTTTTTTTCACCCAGAGTTGCTACCTAATTGCTACCATTCAGAATTAAATTTTGGGCCACAACGATTCCCTGGATAAAAAGATATTAAAAAAATGAGTTTTTGCGCCTTGCCAAATTAAATTAGCAAGCTGTCAGTTAATACAAATGAGTACTTTTGACGTAGGCGCTATCTATTATAATCCGACAGCTGATATAAATGCGGCCAAAAAGTGATCTAAAGCAAGCCGCCTTCTTTGAACATCATTTTTGATTAGGTATGTTTATAAATGTTACCTATTAAATGAAATTTTCCGAATGGCTGTCACCTTTTTATGCTAAATATCTTCAAAACCACGAGGGTAGCAATTGGTAGCAACTAATGGTAGCTGGTAGCAATTAGGTAGCAACTCCCTATATGTATTTCGAGAAGATCGGAGAGTTGTGACGGCGGTCCTGACGCTAACTTCAAAAGTACATCAACTACGAGATTTAATTGTGAAAAGTTGGCATTAAAATTTTTAGAAGTCTTGCTCACAATCTTGAACAAATGTAAAAATTCATTGTTTGTTTAAGATTCAAAGATAAATTGTTTTAATAACTGATTACCAAAAGTTCATCCTATAAAAAATTTGATAAACCATCACAAAACGCATAGAGCAGACAAGCATAAGTTAAAACAACACTTAGATTAGATCTGTTTGCACAAAACACTAGAACTGTGACGGCAAGAGTGATCTCGCGGCGAGAGTGAGGGGCGAGGGGTGCCACAATAAAACTTTATACTAGGAATTTTAATGTTCACCGTATTATTCTTGTCATTTTAACTCTTTACTTTGATATTCTTTTAAATAAATCACTTTTAGAGTGCTCGGATGATACAATATTTAAAAGAAAGTTTAGGAATATCTTGCAGAAATAACGACGGATTGTGAAGATGATATTTTGAATAAACTTGATAGAAAACTTTGTGGACTTTGACTGTCAAATTTAGTTTACATAACGATAATATTCAAAACACTACACCAAATATATTAATGCAATTTTTTTTCACTTATAGCTTTAAAATATAACGAAGATTATCGAAAACTTGAACTGCAGTTAAAACCCAAAGTAATATCCAACTTTAGATTTATTAAAAGGACGAAGTTTCAAATAAAGCACATACCAAGCACTCGTACAAATAACCTATTGGGATTTGAGATAGAACGGAACTTGGTTAATTCTTTTTCTAATTGTTAAACCAATTGTTATTGGTTAAGTTATCTAAGTATTCTCTACGGATTTACTCGTAAGTTTGGGATTATGCCTATTAATAAGATTCTCAATAATTCTTGCGGAAACGCTGCAAGTAAGGTTTTGGTGCAGATACTCTGATGTATTCTAAGTCGCTGGCAGCTGATGATATAAATTGTTCCATTACAAGCTCAATGTGTTTGATGAGTAGGATTAATAAATATAGTTTAATTGAATGGGACTATATTTTTGCTCTATCTACTATGCAAACTGATTTATTATTATTGAATAGTATCATTTACGAAAATAGTGCAAGTCGAACACTAAAAATCCTTGTTATATCAAAAATGGCACCAATCTACTGCCGGACCCCAACAAACCTCCCCTATGTTACATTAAAACCACCAGCTCCAGAGTAGATTTCAAGCAACTTCTTTGTTCCAGTCTCGCCGATGATCTGGGTACCGAACCAGCTGGTGGGTGCACCAGCCGGCACCGACGTGACAGTGGACTGCCACACGGAGGCGCATCCCCGCGCCATCTCCTACTGGGTGTATGACAACGTCATGGTGCTGCCCACCAAGAAGTATGCCATCAATACTGAGGAGAACTCTTATAGGTGAGGGATTTTTTTAACATATTTGAAAAAATAAATAACTTCTAAAAACATTGAAAGAGAATCAAATCGTTAAGACACATCTTTAGGAGTCGGTATTTAGAGGTTGCAGGTGTGTTTTTTTATTCACTTCTACTTAGGTAAATACAAAGTATTTATGTTTATCTGTATGTGCACATCAATCTCGAAATCACTGAACGAATTTTCTTGCGATTCATTAATAGAGGGATATAATGTGTGTCAAGGTTTAATAGGTATTAGTTTATACCCTTCTATGGCAGAGATGTTATCTAGTAGGTACTTAAAAATAGAAATTGTTTATGTGCCATATCCTTGTAGCTAACTATATATTGAAAGTTCATATTGAAGAAGAACTGTTTCAGCAGTGACATTATTTGTGTACTTTATATTGCGCAAAGCCGCAAGCAATCGCTCCCAATTAATAATACGGAATTGCATCCTATACTGCATAATATCATCGATTTCACTTGCATCTTAGAGGAAATACTTCAAATATCCCGATGAAAGGAATCCAATATCTTTCGTAGAATTATTTTCATCGGAAATCTCATTAATATCGCTTCCCTGGTTTAATTTGTCACACAAGCATTCACATTTATAATTATTCTAGTCAAGATTGTCGAACAAATATGCATCGCTGAACTTGAGCCTCCGGTGATAACATAAGAATTAGTGAAATTGAGAAACAGATTGACATATTTTATCATTATCTGTCGAAATATGTAGGTATGTACCTGTATATGTACTATATGTTAACTGCAGACTTAAGTATATTCAATGTTTTTTCAAGTCTCTAGTAATATTTTAAAAAGGTTAAAAAATAGCTATGGCTACTTTAAAATGTTGATTATGCCACTTCTTATTAGTATATCTTCTCGTTTGCATTATAATAAATCCAGCATTTCCCTTTTTCCTAAAAAAAAATTGAACCACTTCACATTTGCGGCCGGTTTAAAAAAATATCGTTGTTTTTCAATCAAACATTCCAGCACGCATAAATATATTTAATAAATATCAATTAACGTAGGTGTAAATGATTTTTCATTGAGACCTTTTTTGAATTTTAAAATTTAAATTAAATTGCCGAGAGATATGCGCGAAAATGTATTTATCGACGGCGCGGGATTTACTGAGCCCGTCACGTCATATTAATATCCAGTCAGCTCTTCTTGTGAATAATTCACTTGGCGATGTGCCCGAAAAACTGCGAAACTGTGTGCTTACTCTGTTATAATAATCTTTATCGTAGCGATTAATAAATAGTTACTGGCAATTGCTTCATCATCCATGTCTATATTATGACCAAATCAATCTTGTGTGAGTTGAGTATGTTAGTAAGACCTTACAGATTTTCGTGTTCAAACATAAACTGTAACCCTAACAACAAATAAAGACGTAACATCTACCATAGCTCTTAACAAATCTCACAACGGAATGAAGCCGTATTAAATATTAAAGTAACAAGTTGATCCGGGCGAACTAGCCGGAGCCGCGGGCTAGCATAGTATAGCACAAACAAGGAAATTACCCGGCCCATTTGCAGAGGTCCCTTGTTCTCGAAGCCCGACGGTAATAAATTTGAATATTACAAATCCATTATTGCTTGTTATTATAATCTTGTTTAAGCTTACGGCATTGGGGAGAATGAGCTGGATTTTTGATAAACAGCGTAGGTATTTATGTTTTTGTTGTATTTAGGATTTTTTCGGAGCTATAATTAAGTGTAGGTTACAGGAAAATTCAATCACACATATTATTCTAGATAGATATTTGATGTTGTGATAGAATTGTCAACCCCTACTAGCAAAACGTGTTCAACACAACTAATAGCAGAATTATATTCGTCATATTTACCTATCTACCATCACACACACAAGTTTACCTAACAAGATTATTTGTTTGCCAGAGCGCACATGAAGCTAACAGTTCGGAACCTACAGACGGGAGATTTCGGCAACTACAGGTGCATCTCGAAAAATTCCCTCGGGGAGACGGAGGGCTCCATCCGACTGTACGGTAAGTGAAACTCAAGGTATTACGTATTCTCATTGTAATTACGCTTTGGCCGTCACAAGATACCTTACATGTGTACTTTTGCTGCCAATTTGAGACACTTTGTGACTTTCAAATGTCAGACGAAGTTTATTTTGATGTGACTGAGAATTATAATTAGGGTTCTTATAATTTACTTTTATGTAATTGGTAACAAAGCTTTATGTTGTACGATGTAATTCAGTGCATCAGTAACGAAACACATATTCTGTTTTACATTCAACTTAATCTAACGAAATGACGGTTATTTAATTCAGAACCATTTATTTCGTAGAAATCCCGATGCCGTCGACGTCGCCAAAGGCCACGGAAATGAAAAGCAATGCCAACAAAGAGAGTAAGTTCATACTATTAACTGAATAAGTTACAACACATACTGTCAAATGCAAAATTACAAAACTAGACTTTAAACAGTATCTCAGTGAGTTACCGATTTGTTTGTGATTAATAAAATGTCATTAAATATGTACACTTTAACATTACCTGGTTACACGAAAATAATCAAAAACAAAAGAATAAACATATAAAATACTGCAACTTTGCTCTTCGCTCATAAAACTTCATAACAATATATAAATAAATGTAAATACATAAGCCGGTATAATTTGTTGGTTACCACCACTGCATACAACAGTCTGATTTACAAAGTTTCCGAGCCGCGACTTCGCCACTGTAAACATGTACTAATGACTCATTTAAGTTCTGTGTTGACTCCTGTCTTGTATACTTGCATTCATACGCCACGGCAAATGTGTTGGCTTTGAATATATCTATGTAGTATCTTATTCTTGTGTTTATAGTGTAAGATAATGTTGGTTCTACAGGGTAGACCTATAGTACAATTGTCACCTAAATGTTGCCTTGTAAGATTGCTAGCATAATAATAAGCTGGAGAAACTTTAGCCATCAAATCTGAATAAATGCAGGCTATAGTGAGTTAATATCAGTCTCATACACAAGCTAGAAGCTTTAAAACATTTTCAAGCATGCTGTCATCGAACTTAAGAATTTATGTTAAAAAGCCATCGTTACTGAGTCTTATGCAAAAAAGATGCATATAAATTATTAAACATAGTAAAAGCTATTTATGTGTATTCAACTTGTTATTTACGTTTAGGTGGCAGGTGACAAGTCGCTTCTAGAATCTTCTGAAAACGATTAAGTTTAAAACTAACGGTGCGAACCTAAACACGTGTGTATACTTAAATTAATATTATTGTCACACTAAGCTAGAGCGTTCACTTTTGTTTATTTATTAATAGAAATAAAATTCAAGCAGAAATTCTCGCAGCAAAGCCGTGTCATAAAAAACACGATCCTCATAAAGTATGAAGTTCAAGTGAAAGTACTTATCATTGAATAATATCGACATTACTTTAATGTGAATCGTGAATTTCTTTACTCGCACAATCTCCGAAATAAAACATATTACAGTCTGAAGAAAAATATTACGTCTCAAATATTTTTATTCCTCAGAATATTGAAATTTATATTGCGTTGTCTGTTCAGCAGTATCAGCGGCTGCAGTATAATAATAATCTAAATATTCGTTGCTCGTGGCTATGATGCGTTATTTAATAAGCTAATAATTTAGCTTACGTCACCAAGCTAATTACAAAAATGAATGTGTAACAACGTGCGCCACGTTCGCAGTCGGTATTATCGCCAAATTGCAAAGGTTTAATCATTGTGGGTCATTTTAATACGTTCATCGGCGCTCGGTAAACTATCGCTCTAATTAACATTTTAATGACTTGTTTTACGATAGGTCCCGTAATTACGTACATCAATGTGGAATACTATCTTCACTAAATAAAATCTACAGATTTTTGCCAAAAAATAATATTGAAATTTTATTTATATTTACTGAGAACTTTATTTAGAAGTTGTCTATATAATCAAACTGTTCAAAGAAGTACCTCTGAAATGCTATTAAATTAGCTTAATATAAATGGTTCAATTATTATTTTTTCTCAGAAATAATTCGTGCTTAAGATCAAAATACTATTTCGTGATCATTTGATTGCAACTGCTTGTACAAGGTAAATATTTACATGCAACATGTATGTACTTTTATTCCAGATGAAAACCAAGTTATTTATTATTAGACATTCACTTCATGTAAAATTCTCGTAAACTTTTTCATTTTATTTTTTTTCACGTTCATTTTTCAATACGACCTCACTAAAAATACAGCTTAAAGTTTTTCAAGATTAATATACACACGCGAACTGAAAAAAGAAGAAGCATGAAAACATTAAACTTGGATTCCCAACGGGGAGCAGCTCAACGCAGCTTAATGCTCGGCGCACACATACCGACTATGATAGGGCTGGGACATGTTGCGGAAAAATGCACGCGACAGTATTGGACAGAACTGTGACGTTTAAAAGCCGATAAAAATTTGTGGAAGATTGATTTAGCAACAGGCAGATTTTTCTTTTGAGATTCATTTTTGTTAATCTGTGCTCACATTTTTGATTCCAATGATTAACTAAGTTAGATTTACCTTCATTTTCTCACGAGTTGTTACCATAATTGATACGTGTAATGAATCATGCATTAAGAGTCTCAGACCATTTCATGCTACTTTCATTGCATGCAGGGGTTGTAAAAAAGGGAGTTTATTGCTTAAAAATTTGAAGGGGCCTTATACAAGTTTTCTTAATGTGATGCATTTATTTTTAGTTTTTAATTCTCTTCAAAAGGTCTTAAAATTGAGACTATTATGAATCTTGACGAGATTTTTATATTTTCATGACTTTCAAAACGATTTCAATGAAATAAGTTATTTAGTATATTTGTTGATCATTTCATCGTAGCTGCATGTTAATCCGAGGCGTATTGCAGGCGTGAGGCGCGTGAACGTGAGTCGGTCGGTGTCCCGCGCCGAGGCGGGCACGGAGCGGCCCAGCGTGGTGCGCGCCCAACTCGACCGCGCGCCCGACCGCGACGCCGCGCACCACGTCTATCGCCCGCCTCACACGCAGCACGTCTCAGGTAATGCTATGTCAACTCGCAGTGGATGCTGTTCATGTGATGCTGTCGCTTTTGTTGCGTTCATTGTTTCTTTACTTTGATTGGTTACTGACAAATGGCACCGCATGATCAAGCAGTTTGCTTTAGTTTGGCACCAGAGTATTCCGCGGTGGTGTACGGTGCCGTATGATAATCGCTTGACTAAGATTAATATGCTGTAAATTGGCTATCGACGTTTTCATATTTTTGTTTGACTCTCTGCCTTTTTGCTTTGATTGCTTCAGATATACCTAAGATTATATTATTATTAGAATTTTAATAAATACTATCAGATCATAGACAAGGGTAGCTTCAAATCACTCCCATCTCATTGAGAGATAACGAAATCACACATATCACCACAGTCAAGTCACAGGGAAAACTCAGCGATTTTACGCAACGTTAAGATATTGAAAGCGAGACCCCCATACGAGGCCCCGTGACTCACGAGGCCTGTTTATTAACCTCTCGGCCCGCTAACGATCAAACCCCAACTTTACGCATTGTTGAGTCCGCAACTTATGTCGCACCGTACGCACCATTTTACGCATCATCGTACATTGTTATGTTTATTTTATCGCAAACTCCGAACAGGAAAATCATATTACTTACACGGATTTCGGATACATGTCGCATGGTGTTCGTGCACAGATTTGTTATGGCGGTGATCAGATTGACTTTGGACTGGATCGAATTCTTGTAATAATTTTTATTTTATGTCTCCCAGCTTATGTAGTATGCTACTACTTACAGTTTTCTATGTGTATCGATAAACTCCTATATAAACATTTTCTTTTTGATACGTTTCTACTATTCCGCTTACTAATACTACCATCAAACAACCAAAACTTAATACGTAAAGCCTTTAATATAATAGCGTGTTCAAAGCGAGTCGAGCCACAGGAGGCTTTACTTACCTCTTTGTATTCTTTGTTACAATATACTGCATTATTAAAAACGTCTCTTTTCCGTCTCATGGTAAAAAATAAATGTGGCCGGAGACGTCGCGGCGGGTTGAGGAATATGTAGGAATAAGCGAGACGTGCTTATCCCTAATTTTTACGGGAATCGAACCCGCGCCTAGCGTACGGTGAAGCTACAAGCTATGCGATCTAGCAGCGAAGCGGCAGCAAGAAATGAAATCGATGAAGGCGAAATGAATAATATTATTAACAGAACAAACTAATGATTTAATGGAATTATACATAAGCACTAAGTATTAAATATAACATTGATTAAGCACAACAAAAGCGATTGCGAGAGGTACAGCGCGTAAGCTAGCTCGATGCGGACTGCTCGGTGGTCGCTCCGTCGTCGTTGCTCGCGCCGGTCTCCCAAGGCCATTCTCGGCTGCCTCCATACAAATGTCACGCGCTCGCTGCGTGCGCGCGGCACGTGTAAGCTAGCGGCCGTCGACCTCGCTCCGAACAAAGGATCTCCTGAGGTGGCGTGACTTTGAGGTGCGGTCACACTGTCATCAAGCGGAGCGATTCCGCTCGTGTTTTGAGGTGGGGTCCGAGCGTTCTGGACCGCCACATATTCCCCCCGGCCAGACCGTGACTACGGTCGATAGAAGTCAGGGAATTTCACTCGACGTCCACTTCTTGTCGTCTTCTCCGCGTCGCCAGCAGCCGGAGTGTTCGAGTTGGTAGTAGTGGTAGTGGTCGCTGGCCCAACGTCCCTAGTGTCTTCATGCATCACGTAGGCCGGTTTGAGACGATCAATGGAGACGTTGTTTGGTCTACCTTGTACATCAATGGTGAAGTACTTTGGGTGTCTTTGTATCACCCTGTAGGGTCCAGCGTAGGGTGGTTCCAGCGAACTCCTGACGTGGTCTCGTCGCAGGAACACATGAGAAGAGCTGTGCAGGTCTCGGGGCACATAGAATGGCGTAGCCGTCGTATGCCACGCAGTTGGTCGGGGAGCGAGTTTGACCATATGCTGGCGCAGCCGGTTGGCAAACTCGGTGACGTCAGCGGCAGCGTAGTCCTCTCTCGGTGACAGGAACTGGCCAGGAAGATGGAGTGTCTCCCCGTAGACGAGCTCGGCCGGCGTAGCTTGGATGTCGTCTTTCCAAGCGCTACGCATTCCGAGCAGTACCAGTGGCAGGGCCTCGGTCCACTGGGAAGTATCGTGGCACATGATAGCAGCCTTCAGCTGCCGATGAAGTCGCTCCACGATGCCGTTCGCCGCCGGATGATAGGCAGTGGTGCGAAGATGGTGCGCGCCAACCAAGACTGTGAGCGCCTTGAAGAGGTGGCTCTCGAACTGGCGACCACGGTCAGTGGTCACCCGTGCAGGACAACCGAACCTGGCTATCCAGCCAGACACCAGCGCGGCGGCGCAGCTCTCCGCCGTGATGTCCTTAAGCGGGTACGCCTCAGGCCATCGGGTGAATCTGTCGATGACGGTAAGGCAGTACCTGTAATCATTAGAAGATTTTAGGGGGCCGACGATGTCGATATGGACGTGGGAAAAACGAGAGGAGGGGGTAAGGAAGGATGTAGGTGGGGATTTGGTGTGGCGTGCCACTTTGCACGCCTGGCATTTTACGCATTGCCTTGCCCATTCTCTACAATCTCTACGAATCCCTGGCCACACAAAGTGTTGCGTGACCAGTCGCACTGTAGCTGCTTTTCCCGGGTGATGAAGGTTGTGCAGTGAGGTGAAAGCCTGTTTACGTAGAGTCGGAGTAACATACGGGCGAGGGATCTGCATCGACACGTCGCAATACACTGGCAAGTAGTTGCTGCAGGTAGTGGCTAACTTCTCTAGCCTCAGTGACGAGCCGTGACGTAGTAGATTTTGCAGTTCTGGATCCTCGTCCTGAAGTTTTGCAAGATCCTCGAAATTAATGCCAGCTGCAGATATCCCTTCCACACGCGACAGCGCGTCTGCAACAACGTTCTCTGGCCCGGGTAAGTACCTTATGTCCGTCGTGAACTGTCCGATGAAGTCAAGGTACCGGAACTGTCTCGGTGAGCAGCTCTCCTTATTTGACTTGAAGGCAAAGGTGAGGGGCTTGTGATCCGTGAAGACAGCGAACGCTCTAGCCTCCACCATGTGCCGGAAGTATTTGATGGCCTCGTATACTGCTAGCAGCTCTCGGTCATACGGGCTGTACTTCCTCTGAGCACTGCTGAGCTTGTGAGAGTAGAAGGCTAGAGGTTCCCAGTTCTCACCTTTGCGTTGTTGAAGAACAGCTCCTATGGCAGTGTCGGATGCGTCGGTCACGATGGCTAGTTCCGCTGTAGCGTCAGGATGAGCCAGGAGAGTCGCTTGGGATAGCGAAGACTTGCAGTCGTCAACGGCCCTCAGCAGTTCCGGAGTCATATCTACCGGATGTGACCCTTTTACCTTGGGGCCAGCAAGGACAGCGTTCAAAGGTGCTTGAAGCTTAGCTGCGTTTGGGACGAATCGGCGATAAAAGTTTATCATACCCAAGAATCTGCGCAGCTCCTTAACCGTCTTGGGTATTGGGAATTCCTGGATTGCCTGCACCTTTGTCTCCAGGGGCCTAGTCCCTTCGGCTGACACTCGGTATCCTAAAAATGCAACCTCTGTTTGACCGACATTGCACTTAGCTGTGTTAATTACTATGCCGTACTGTCTTAACCGGTCAAATACTAGGCGTAAGTGCGTCTTGTGCTCTTCAGGAGACGCGGAAAATACTACAATGTCGTCGATGTAGCCATAGCAGAAGTCCAAGCCAAGTAACACCTCGTCTATGAACCTTTGGAAAGTCTGAGCCGCATTCCTCAAACCAAAGGTCATGAAGGGGAACTCAAACAAACCAAAGGGTGTCGTGATGGCGGTCTTCGGTATGTCGTCCGGGTTTATCGCCAGCTGGTTATAGGCCTTTACGAGGTCTATCGTAGAGAATACGGTACAGCCTGCGAGCTGGTGAGAGAAGTCGTGAATGTGGCGGACGGGGTACCTGTCAGGTATTGTTCGCGCGTTAAGTGCCCTGTAGTCGCCACATGGTCTCCAACCGTCGTCTTTCTTCTTCACCAAGTGCAGCGGTGCGGACCACGCACTCTCCGAAGGTCGTGCTACTCCACTGGCGAGCATTTCCTCGAATTCCTTCTTCGCTGCCTGCAGCCGAGCAGGGTCTAGACGTCGAGGCTTGCATGCTACCGGGGGTCCTGGCGTCGTCCTGATGTAGTGCACCGTGTTGTGCTTGCCGGGTAGCTGTCTGCCTGGTGGGCGGGTAATCTCTGGGTACTCACGTAAAATTTGGTGATACTCGCTGTCACCAACCACAGCCTTCACAGACGCGATGTCCCCGGAGTTGCCATTCGTAGCAGGAACAGATAAAGTCGTGGTATTGTCAATCAGACGTTGGTTCCTACAATCCACCAGCAGGTCATAGAAGTTGAGGAAGTCCACACCGATAATGGCTCTCGATACATCTGCGATGGTGAAGGTCCAGCGGTAGCTCCTTCTGAGGCCTAGATTCAGCGTGAGGTGTAAGGCACCGTACGTGTGGATCACGGTGTTATTGGCAGCTACCAGATCATACCTCGATCGAATGCAGGGCGTCTTCACAGCAGACCGGGGGAAAACGCATAAGTCTGACCCAGTGTCTACGAGGAACTGCGTTTTCGATATCCGGTCGGTGACGAACAGACGGCCTGAAGAGATGGGACAGTCGTTGGCCGCTACTTGCGACTGCCCTTGCAGTTTCCCGCCGAAAAGTCACAAGGGTTCCTGCATTTCCGAGCCTTCACTCCGTAATTAAAATGGTAGAAGCAGTGCGGATGATTATCGGGTGGCTGCTTCAGTCTAGAGCTAGATCGGTCATACCTTCGACGGCTCCCGCCGGATCGTGGGCGCGAGCGATGCCTCCCTCTGCTGCTCAGTTGCGACTTGAGCGCGGCAACCTGCCTTGTCAGCTCGCTTACTTGAGCCGCCAGGTCCGTAGAAGCAGCACTTGCGGAAGAGGAGGTGCTCGCGACTTGCGGTGTCATCGGTGCTATCTCGTGCACACGGTCTGCGATTTCCGCTAACTTCTCCACCTGTAATTCAGAAATTTGCGACGCGATGACAGTCTGAATATTCTGGGGTAACCGACTAGTCCAGACACTTTTCACAAAATCGGAGCCACCTGAAGGGCCTGCGAGACCCTGCAGGTGTCGCAAGAACTGAGAAGGTCTGCGATCACCTAGCTCCTCGTGAAGTAGGAGTTGCTGGATCCGCTTTTCCTGAGACGCAGACAGCCTACTGATAAGTGCGGATTTAAGCTTCTCAAATTTATTCGTCTCCGGAGGGTTGGTGATTATATCTTTAACTTGCTTGGCGTATTGAGTCTCAAGCTGAGTGGCCACATAATAAAATTTGGTCGAGTCGCTAGTTATTCTAGACAGAATAAATTGGCCTTCAAGCTGCGCGAACCATAATGCTGGTTCCTCCGGAGTAAATGCCGGACAGCGCAATGGCATTCCAACCTTCGCTACCTCTCCAGAGATAACGGGATCGTCCTTACTATCGGCAAAACCGTCTGACTCTGCCATGTTAAA
Organism: Helicoverpa zea; assembly: GCF_022581195.2. Taxonomy (NCBI): domain Eukaryota; kingdom Metazoa; phylum Arthropoda; class Insecta; order Lepidoptera; family Noctuidae; genus Helicoverpa; species Helicoverpa zea. The sequence continues at coordinate 397,602 of NC_061456.1, read as the reverse complement.
AAAAAAATAAATCGCTCACCGCTTATGAGTTGTGGGACCACACCCCTATATTATCCGCTTGATTGTTTACTAGGTTAGCGTTAGGTCCGCTCGTTGTCCTCAGGATACTCCGCCGCTCTGGATGCACCGACGTTCTGGAACCGGGATGTTCCGATGTTCGGGAACCTGGATGCACCTCGGGATATCCTGGATCTTCCGGGAGTCTTCCGTAACACGACGTCGCGACGCGGGTGACGATCACGTCGGGGTCACCAATGTAGGAATAAGCGAGACGTGCTTATCCCTAATTTTTACGGGAATCGAACCCGCGCCTAGCGTACGGTGAAGCTACAAGCTATGCGATCTAGCAGCGAAGCGGCAGCAAGAAATGAAATCGATGAAGGCGAAATGAATAATATTATTAACAGAACAAACTAATGATTTAATGGAATTATACATAAGCACTAAGTATTAAATATAACATTGATTAAGCACAACAAAAGCGATTGCGAGAGGTACAGCGCGTAAGCTAGCTCGATGCGGACTGCTCGGTGGTCGCTCCGTCGTCGTTGCTCGCGCCGGTCTCCCAAGGCCATTCTCGGCTGCCTCCATACAAATGTCACGCGCTCGCTGCGTGCGCGCGGCACGTGTAAGCTAGCGGCCGTCGACCTCGCTCCGAACAAAGGATCTCCTGAGGTGGCGTGACTTTGAGGTGCGGTCACACTGTCATCAAGCGGAGCGATTCCGCTCGTGTTTTGAGGTGGGGTCCGAGCGTTCTGGACCGCCACAAATACGTTACGAGGCCTGAACGTCGCAATTGTTTGAATGACTCCAAATGCTAAGAGCATTTCGGGCTTTTATCTTTGCTGAATATTCTGGATTCAGAGGTATTACCCGACTGGCGTACATCTTTATTTGTTTACTGCTACAGCTATATTGGAAACTTATGTTCTGGTTACGAAGTGTCATCTTACCTGTATGTTTCTGTAAATAGTTTCAATTAAATTTACGGCTAAGCGTAAAAATATGTTTCTTAAGTTCCGTGAAAAAGAAACATTTTCAAATACTTATTTCCAAAAAATGTAAAGAAAGGTTCTCTAAAAACTACAACATCCAAGTTCTGTAATAGCACAAACAAATGTATGTGACAGCTCGTCGATTTTCTCAGTAGACGACAAAGTTTTGGGTCGATCACAAAGAAATAGTTTTAAATTCCGCGTGGAGTTTACATAGGGATAGTGTGCCAGCAACATTTCAGAGCACATTATTATTGTAACAATCGCAGTCCGAGCCGGGCGCTGCGGTTAACACACACAGCTGCAATAAATAAGTGCGCATCGTATATAACGCGCGCGTGTGTGTGCACGCCGCAGCGCTGTCGGTGTGTCGCCGCCCTAACGCGCAGTCTTGACTATTGCGGTTGAGATCCACCCGGGTCGCTTTCCCGTACACCCAAATAGAGATTAAACATTCAACGAGTTCGCATACACACTTAACCCTCATAAATATTCAGTGCAGACCGCGTACAATCAATTCCTGCAGCTCTCGCCCTCTACGAAAAAGTGTTTGAACAGCCGAATAATATGATATCAAATAGAGACGCCTAACGTTTGAATAAATATTGGGAATATGAAACTTGAATATCTTTATCTTGAATTGGGTTTATTTAATGTTACCTCTTGTACGCTTTGTTGTGTGAGAATATTGCCGATACATATGCCGATATATACGGACGAAGCCTTGCGATCTTTGAACGAGGACTTAATATTGCATCAGGTTTTAGGATATCCACTGCTAACGATACAATTCTAATTTTACTTCAATTAACTAACGTTTTAATCGGAACGCTTATTTTAGCGCATAATTGCGTGTGACAAACATTATACCATTTACATATGTGATATCAATGTAAAATTGCGACAACCAGTGAATATACCAGAGAAATATACAGGGTTACTGGTAAGTAGACCGCATCCTTTCAGGAGCTGATAGTATAGGTCAATACGGACAAATTTGACCCTGGGATACACTGGGCAAAAGTTAACCCATTTCAAGATAATCGAATTTCAAGATCAGTCGTCTAGGTACATGTATAAATTTTCATTATTAGTCAAAAGTCTCGTTTTTGTGGATTTTTGTGTGTTTTTGGATAGAAGATGAATCACTTCATAATAACAAACCATAAAACTGTACAAATCACAGAGGAAATTATAGCGAACAGCAATTACTTTTTTAGTAGTTATTTTCTCAAAAATGTTACTCTTCATTTTTTTGTGCAGAATACTTAAAAAACATCTACATCTATCTGGCTATCCAAAAAGGCACAAAACACACAAAAATCCGCAGAAACGAGACTTTTAACTAATAATAAAAATGTATTCGTGTACCTAGACGACTTGTAAAGAAAAGATCTTGAAATTCGATTATCTCGAAACGGGTCAACTTTTGCCCAGTGTATCCCAGGGTCAAATTTGTCCGTATTGACCTATACTATCACCTCCTGAAAGGATGCGGTCTACTTACCAGTAACCCTGTATAAAGCGCCAAGCTACCTGTGAATACTCGGATTTTTGTAGCTAATGGTTCGAATAATAAAGTACGCCTATATACATAGATTGGTTTTAAATGCTTGACATCTTTATTGTTCTCTTTATAAGAAAGTACCTCAAGGCACTGGATGTGTTTTTCTTAGAATCTAAATAACTTGCTACATAAATTAACCTAAGTAGGCATCATTTAAATTGTTTAATAACTAGATACGTGCAAGCAAATGATTCTAAACCTCATAGATAACCATATCAACCTACATTGCAGCTAAATTACTCACTAGGCTAAATCCAGTTTAGTTTTATAACCAAAATATTCTTCAGTAGAACAATACGTTAAAGTGATTAATTTCATTTGTTTCAGGAACAAAACGGATCCATTGTTGGCGGCAATCGTTCCTGGCTATCATTGTTCTAGTACAAGTGGACCTCATTGTATAACTAGCTTTATTTACAGACCTACATTTATCAGTTCACCTGTTTTACTCCTCAACACACAGAAATTATTGTGACCAAAATATTTATTTAGATTCGTCTTCCTATAAATGTGATTTTTACTTTTAAATTAAATTATATATAACGTTGAAACATATCATCACTGAATTGTGATCTCATATCCCGAGCGACGAATGCGTGTGAATGAATTTAATAATTATTGTACGAGTGATATTCAGTTCAAGTCCCAATTTTAAGGTGTAGCTTTAAGAATCCTGATGATTTTTAAATGGGCAGCATTTAATATGCAACGTCAATCATTAAAAATGTGCAAATTATTATTAAAATTTGATACTCAAAATATTTGTAACAACAAGCTTTCTTTCAATCTTTCCGAATTTGCGGAACATTCAGAATGAAAGTTCTCCTCAGAAACGTTTCTCATCAAATAATAGAGTATTTGAGATTCGTCATCAGGTGGCACGTGGATGTTCACAATAGTTCCAAGTAATTATTCATGAACCTCGTTAACCTACTCGGTATTTCCTACTCCCATTTCCATTTTAAATTATACATTACGTATTATACGTGCATTGTCCTTCCGCAGGCGACTACTCTAGCGTCATACGAATATTTGTGATTCAGTGCTTCGCCTAGAATAATCCTAATGAATTGTGCCAAAGATAAGCATCTCGACAGTTATTTATATCACTATATTATTCATTTTACATAAAACGTAGACTTTACCTGTTCATTTTGTTGTGTCATTAACAATTTTATGGTCAACGTTATAGATATTGTTTGTCTAAGTAATAGTATAACCAAGCTTGCTACTCACGCTTGTCAAAATGTAAATATAAAAATTAATGCACAGTAAATAATAAAAGAAAATTTTAAACGTAATATTATCTTCGTATCTGAATATTATTTGTTAATTCGACCTAATATAGATATATGTTAATGTATAAATTATATATCTTTTATTGAAAATAAGAGATAATATATCACTAGGTTAAATGCATACTTTTATTGTACAGATTGTGTGATTTTGAAAATGTAAATAAATACATTATAATAAATTAGTATAAAATTATGTCGATATGTAGTTATTATTCAACAATTTCTGTCCATTCACACAGCTTTAGTGTAGGAAGCCGCAAAGACTACTCGCAGAGAGAGCAGCTTCATTGCGATCGTATCAATTTCTATTTAAAAAGTGAAGCAAAAAGCGGCGACGGCTGCAGCGGCCATTACATGGCGACACGTGATAGCGATAAACGTTTGAAATAATTAAAAGTGCTGGGGCGGGTCGCGCGCAGACAATCTTATCGGCGCCCTCACTCACTGACAGACGTTATCGCCGGCCAGATCTATGGCTCGCTTTAATTGATTCCCCACGCCCAATAGCTCTACAATCGGCTCTTTGTCTTTTTCTAATCGAAATTCAGCCGAAGTAGGAGGGAGCTAACGAATTTTTCTTGAAAAATCGCGCCGAGATGGGAAGCAGAAAATAAATACTGTTTGTTAAAGTGGCTCGTGGCAGTTGGAAAAACAAGTGGCGTTAAAATAGACGCCTTAATGGCTCGAGGATTCGGAGTTGGCGGAGCTAACGATACAAATATATCGCTAATGTTGATAGAAGTACGGCGTGTATCGGCAAGCGGTTCTTATGTGTTGTTTTGTTTAGCCCTTTGTGATACTATGGGGATACAATTTAAATGTTTAATATAATATAATCATAATGGTCGTTGTGCACAGAATTAGGGTCCATCAGATCTTGGTATCATTATTTTTGCTAAATTCTGGACTATGAACTGTGGTTTTAATTACGGAGTTTCTTGCCCGTTCTTCTCCATAGGAAGCTACTTTTGGAATGGGCAACTAGAATCAACTTTATTTATATTTTTTGACGTTCATAAGTGCCTGAGAAGGCCTAAATGAAATAAATGATTTGACTTTACCTACCTCAAAAATATTCTTCTACATAAAATCTCCATCATCAAAACAAAGCAGACACAGAGCTTTACTCCAATCTCAATAAACAAGAGTCTGGTCATCAAAATTAGCTCACAAACTAAAACAATAGTCGATATTCAAAGTATAGGCGAAGCGAGGCTGCGGTTCCTTGTGTCAATTAAAGTTGTGCCTTGCCGCGCGGTTTTGCCGGCGGCCGGAGCAACGCCAAATTTACTGCGGAACCCAAGTTATCAGCTGACGTTGTAACTGGAATTTATCACTTAGTTACATCACATACTAAGTTGAGTCGCTCTTCGTGTTTCACGTGCGGCTTAATTGTTACATTGAAAAGGTTTACTGAACATCTTATTAAATTGGATGAAGGATAACTTATCGCAAAACAGAAGATTGAAACAAATATCCAATCCAGAGACAAGGCAAGCTTGAAACTAAAATTATGTAAGTGTGTCCCATCCCGTATAATGCACGGGCGGTAAGGTTTGGCTCGGCTGGGTCCGTCGACACTTGTAAAATTTCGCGCTTCGTTGGCCGCCTTATCTCGCCTTGGGATAAACGGGGTATAAGTTACAATTCTAGTAAAATACATATTTTTATGAAATATTATTTTTCGTGCGAATGAACTTAAATGTAATGTAAGTGGTGTGGTTCTGGCATCACGAATGAAATTAATGTTTAGAGTTTTAATATTACCCAATACCTACGTGTCTTGTCTGATTTCTTGATTGTAAGATTAAACACATTTTTGTGGTCCGTACTTTGTACTGTACTTTTATTATACACTACAACAAAGCAATAATATATTTGGAAAATAAATCATTATTAGGTATTATTGAACTACGTCAAGACGGAATAGTGTTGAATAGTATTGTGACTGCTTGCTCAGATTGATTTACTCAGAAGTACTCGCAGATTCAAAACCGCAGGCTGGGATATCCTTGCCATATTTATCCTTATTATTTATTTATTTATTTATTTAAACTTTATGCAACAAAAATATTACATAGGCGGACTTAATGCCATAGGCATTCTTTCCAGTCAACCTTAGGGTGATGCAGAGAAAAACATGGTAGGTGCATTAGAAAATAAAACGAAAACATAATGATGAATAAAACACTAAATACTAATTAAATACAACAATATTAATACAAATAACAATAAATACATACATACATACATATATACATATAATATACCAATAAATTATTGTGATGATGATTCTGCCAACGATTTCTTAAGCAAGTACTTCCGCACAGCACTCTTGAAAGATTGTTTGCTGGGTGACTTCCTGGTTTCTAAGGGCAGCGCATTCCACAGAAGAATAGCTTGAATGTGAAAAGAAGAGTGGATAGTGTCAGAGGTATGAGAAGGACAGTGAAGAAGAAGATTGTGAGAAGAGCGAAGATTTTTGGAATGACCGGAGCAACGGTATTGAAAATGAGGAATTAGATACGAGGGGGGAGTAGGAGAGTTAAGTAAAGAGTAAAGGGTCGTCAAGGCACGCATCGATCTTCTCTGACGAATGGACATCCATTTCAATTGCGTCCTATACTCAGAAACATGATCGTACTTCCGCAGGTTGAAGACGAATCTTATGCAGTTGTTGATGAGCCGATCAAGTTTGTTGAGCAAGTCCGCATTGAGGTCGAAGTAACACACGTCACCATAGTCGATAATAGGAAATATTAGGGACTGCACAAGCATTGCTTTGGTTTTCGGCGGCAAAAAGTTTCTTAACCGATTTAGATGACGTAAGGTTCCAATTACACGCTTACTCACACTAGCGACCTGAGTTTGCCAACTAAGCGTACTGTCCATATAAAGACCCAGGTTCTTCACATTGAGGCTAAGCGGAACAACAACATCGTTTAGGATAATCGGACGACAGTTCGTAATATCCACCTTACTTACCATACGAGGACTACCCACGACTATGGCCTGACACTTAGAAGGATTTACTGACACCCCGAATTGGTTAGACCATCGATTAATAACCGACAAATCTACATTCAGTTTGTCAATGGCTATATGCAGATCCTCAGGCCGAGCCTGAGTGTAAAGCTGAAGATCGTCGGCATACAAATGATACGCACACTGAAGGTTAGGAGTAATGAAGTTAATAAAGATAGAAAATAATAGTGGAGAAAGAATACCGCCTTGTGGGACACCAGCCACTAGATCACGCCAATTAGACAATGTCTCATCAACTCGAACAGCTTGCTGGCGCCCACGAAGATAAGATGAGAACCATTCCAGAGCTTTGGGTGAAATCATAAGATGGGAAAGGATAGATTCTAGGATATCATGACTGACGGCATTAAAGGCATTAGAGAAATCAATAAGGACCAAAGCTGTAACTTTGGTGTCCTGAATCCCCTCCCTAATGTCACCAGTCACTTTGAGAAGTGCCGAAGCAGTGCTGTGTCCTGGCCTGAACCCAGATTGCAACGGGCTAATAAGGTTGTGTAAGTGGATGAAGCTCGACAGTTGCTTATGGACGCAGGCCTCCAACACTTTTAAAAGGAAAGGAAGGATTGAAATTGGTCTAAAATGGGTGGGGAGGGATGGATTTGCAATTTTGGGAAGGGGACGGACGTAAGCATAACGCCACAAGGAAGGGAATTGACCCGAGTATAAGGAGTAGTTAATTATATCAGTGATGGATCCTTCAAGTCTAGAAGATTTCCTTTTCTTCTAAGTAATATATTTCGAACAATACAGTGCCCTGCCATAATTTTTGGCCTTTTAGGCGTGATCAAAAACGAGTACATTAGAAATGATTTTGTATTTGCCATGCGCAAATACAAAATCATTTCTAATGTACTCGTTTTTCCAAGTCGGCAATTTTTTACTTGTTTTGAAAATACAGACACATGTTTCTATTAAACAAAAGTATCATAACGTACATTTTAAACAAAAGTACATATTAGGAATTTATTTTGAACATAAATGAGTTTTATTCCTATATTATATGTTGTTAGCCATTTCATAGAAGTTTTTGTAGATTGGCATGGTATCGGTGTCGTATCGTAATCGCATCGAGTAAATACAGCGACGATTTGAGATGTAACTAGTTGTAGATGTCGCCCGGCCGCGGTTACCCGTTACTGTTCATTTGTCATTGATTTGTAGATCTTTGTGATCTAGTTTACTTAAGACCGTCCTATTATTTATTGTGGGTCTATTAAATCAATAAAAATAAATAGAAAATTCTTCAGCTTAGTTGGACCAGTCAAAAAGTACCAACAGCGCAAGTAAAAAGAATTTATGTTTCTTTTTTTCAAAATCATAATTAAGGTATTCCTGTTCCAGTTTATAAAAAGTTAATTTCTGGTAAATAGACCCGTCTTTTATAGATATAACATGGGCTGTACCGAAAATTAGGTACCAAAAAATGGCTAGTGAATCCATTTATTTTCATACATACTGCCATAAAAGATAAGAGTGGCAAGTAGGCACAATAAAATAACGATGCGGGCTATATCAATTCATTGTTTGTACAATAGAGGCATAGCGGCAGCCCTCCGCGGCCTAGCCGTCACGTTCCCAACCCTTTTTCTTCATAATACAAGAACACTTTGGGCGTAATATTTCATATTTAAAAGCAATATCATATTTTTCCCTTCGGGCGGCTTGTTACTTTTACGAGTATGTCTTTTTGTTTAGTCTTGTAGCGTGAGTTTTACATGTATCTGTATTGAAGTCCAGTACTAGTAGACGAATATTGCCCGCTCCTGTAGCGGGTTGGTACACATAATTTGTTTCAGTGATAAATTAAGTAACTGCTAAAGGTATATTATATTTCAGCACTTATGCTTCTACACTACAGCTGATGGTATAGTGAATCTCATGTTGTATTGGCGTCTGTGTAATGTGCTGATACATTATACGAAGTCCGCCGGACCGCGCGGTCGAGTAGTGCTCCGTCACTTGACCACCATCGCTGTCCGCCGTGGTACGCGGTGGTGTGTATGAATCAACTGCAAACTAGAGACCACGGAAAAACATTTGTAGAAGGTAGGGATAGAGTTAGGAACATGTTTGTAATAATACAAGTAAACTATTTAGTTTTGGTAACGCTCAATGTACCAAGCTTTATAAGGCTTATATCTAAGTAGGTACCTATATATTTCAACATAAACATAAAGTTTAAATATTAAGGTATTTCAACAATATATCGTTTTCAAAGTCCACATTGCCTCAGTAATAGAAAAAAAAATCGTCAACATGACACATGATGATCCCGTAACAGTTGATCTTCAAGTTTACCACAACACTAATTCTTCTTCCTTTTTTTTCTTGGTAGGACTTTTCTTTTTGGTGGTCCAGACGTATTTGTTGCATTTAGCTTTGTTGCCGCACAGCAGGAACGAGCCGGAGTTCTCATCGGAGTCGGGCTTCACGCCGCCCGGGTACGGCGGCATGGTGCTGGTCGTGGTCTCGGGTGGAGGCGTGGACGGCGGCGCCGTGCTCGTCGACTCCCCCGCCGGCCCTCCTGCTCCTCCCTGGAACTGAATAAACTGCTGGTTCTGGAAATATGGGTAATCAACTCTAGGGTAGTAATATGATGATTGTGCACCATTGTATCCGGTCACGAGCTGATCTACTCTTAGCGGTGGCTGTTGGTTCATTATCAGGTGTGCCTTCATGGTCGCATTCTGAGGAGGCTGATTGCGATACTGTTTCTGTACCATCCTTTGTGGTGTCCATCCTTGCGGAGTCCTCATCAGTGGCCCCCTAGGGGGTAGCGGAGTCCCTGTTCGAATCGTCACCATAGCAGCGGCTGCTCTGCCAGGTGACACCATACCACCTGGCATCATTTGTCGCAGTTTCGGATTAGCTATCGTTTGGGGGTATCGTTGCATTTGCGAGGCTTGGGTAATCTGGTATTTTGGATCCGGCCACCTTGGAATTGTGTAACATACTCTTTGTTGATTCCCATGCAATGCGCCTTGTCCATTATTGTTAACGCAAGTGGTTGGTTGTTCGCAGCTGACTCCGGGGACGGGCACAGGACCACACAGGGGTTTGCGATTCTGCTGACGAGGCACCAGTCCTGGCTGAGAAGGGTATCGCATGGCCACAGGTCGCATCATGTTTGTTCTATAAATATTTGACATATCTACCAGTGAACGGTAAGAAATTTTATTTGCAGACACTGGGAGCTTCAAAATGGCTATATAGTAGAGTATAATGTACCACATCACTTATCAGTAACTCTCAATTACCATAATTATTTTAAAACCTGCGGTACACGACCACCTAGCGGTTACTATGTAAACATTTCAGATTATAATCAGATTAGTGCATGTTGTGTTTTGCTATGGAAATAATCATAGTGTTTTTGTTTTAACCAAATTCTGGTACAATTTTATTGTTTCTTTTGAAGTAGAACAAAATACGAGAGATTCCATTGGCCAAATATGCATTAATCAAAGAGTTAATATTTTACAGAGATGCTGTCTTCATATTCTACTTTTTTTATATAAGCCTATATAATAACATATTCGCCAGATATCCGCCATTTGTCAGGAAAACGTAATCTCGTTTATACAAACCGCAGATAGATGCAGTTAGTGTAATTTACTTCTTGAACTTATATCTCTATAAAAACTCGCAATTTTAGATATAGTCTAATATGTTAGAAATCAAATAGTTTGTAAATATACCACTTTTTTCTGTTTCTTTATTCTTGTTAGAAATGACCACTAAACATAATGTTTTCATTAAGATGATTGCATCTTGAAGGCAAGAAGGCTAGAAGAGGCTCCCACAGCATCAGCATTGTATCAAGACGTTGTTATTGAGTTCCTTTTATCTGGGTTGCTCACGGTTATTACGGATCCCGTCTCACGGTTGACAAGGGTAAATCCCCTTTCTTCATATTCCCGCGCACGTTTCGTACGCCTGACGGTTTTTATGTCTGTCCGTTACAATAAATATAATATAACACTGTGCATGTCGAATTTGGACAATGTTTACAAGTTTTAAATAGAAACAACAACTCAAGCGTCTTGAATAGGGTGCGGCTAATTTGGCCATGACTCAACTGCCTGCTTTTTATTTCATCTTATGTCCCGTAAAATATTTGATACTTGAGCCAAGAAGGAGAGTTCTTCCCATTTCGAAGGCTTGCGTAGCTTAGCTGATAATTTAACAAATATTCAAATAGTTTCATTTTAATTAATACTTACATTTTAAAGACTTTGCATAACGGTTATAATTACTACCCTAATAAGCACATTGATTTGAACATGTTTGACTGTATAGTAACCTTGAGGTGGTCAGAGAGGCACTTGCTACGTGTACATCTGGACTGCATCCTGTTGGACTAAGGACAGTCGGTTTTAACATTGAGAGGATTTATGATAGTAAACCTTCTCTATATTATATTAGTTAGAACTTGTATAAAAGCAGTAAAGATAAAACGTTTATGTATTGATAACTGAACTAAAGAATATAAAGGGTACTTTTAATGCATTTAATTTATTCAGATAATATTGAAATAATCGAAATACAACTTAAATTACAAGATCATTACAGCTAGGCTTAAGAATCTATCATTCATTCAAATAATCAAATATTCTCGTAGTGCTGCCACCCATCAGTATCAGGAAAACTAGATAAAATGCTTTGCATCCTGCACAGCAGCTCTTGCACTCGGCGTACGCGTAGGGTGTACATTGTACACCCTCTGGACTCCAGAGCTAACACGAGTTGGTAACGTCATAGTGTTGCACAACACCTCAGGAATCTGACTTTTATGCAATATCTGTAGGTATGGAGGATAAAACTTCGTTGAACAACTAGTCGGCATCTCGCAACTCAAATCCGCAAATGGCACTGGACCACATATAGGTTTTTCTTTCTGAAACTCTGTTTGAATGGGTTCGCTGGCTGCCTTGGCTTCGGCACTCTGTTGGTAGATTGCGAGAGGTATCTGAGGCCGGCGTCGCAGCGATGCCGGTGTCACCGATGGCAGGCAGTTGACGATTACCGCAGACAACAGGATCACGCTCAGCATCACGTATTCAACGCCCAACCATATTGGATAAGGATTGGTGAGCATGTGTATAATCTTGAAATCATTTGTTATGATTCGGTGTGGAACCAATTGCTGTAAGAATATTTTGAACTAAATTAGTTCAAAATGTTTTCAAAACTTTCGACAATTTTCGTCAGAAAAGTGTTTTGCATGTAAAAAATTGTAAAGAACGAGTTACGTGGGTTCAAAAAATATGAAATGGGCATGTATTTGTTACCATCTGTCTATATTTCATTATACCTAGTTGATTGATTATTAAAACTCCCCCAACGTTTTCCGCCAAGTGCAAAATATCCTAGACTAAATATTATTTCATTCGCGGATTTCCAATTCTTTGCAGAAAGAGTCAGAATGATATTATTCTGTGGCCGTTGTGGCGGGTTATAATTCAACAAGAGCGACCAGATGGTGTCCCGCCGGCGTGACGGGACAAAGAAGATTATACAAGACATCATCACACTTCCTTACGACGTTGTGGCGAAGGACCTAACTAAGCTCGAAACCTGACGGTGTTCGTCGAGAATATGCAAGCGTCGCATCAAGGAGACTATACAATTGGTGTAAAAATGAAGCCCATGCCTTTTAAGGGCTGATGATGATGGGTTCGTGGTGCAAAGGAGGAAGCGCCGTCAGCGAACCAACAAACCTCCTCGATCCTCCTCGGACGACCTCGATGGCGCAATGGTCATCATGCCGGACCGCCGAACCTGAGGTCCCGGGTTCGATTCCCGGTTCGGTCGACATTTGTGTGATGAGCATGCTTGTTGGCCGTGGTCTGGGTGTTATGATATGTATTTATAAATATGTATATATGTAGCTATATGTAGTTTATCAATTGTGTTAGCACCCATAACACAAGTTAATAAATAACTTACCATGGGGCTAACCGACCGTGTGTGAAAAAGGTGTCCCGACATTATAAAAAAAAAAAAAAAAAAAAAAAAAAAAAAAAAACCGCTATGGAGTCAAACACAAAAATCCGTACCGCTAAGCCGAACACCCCGGTGTACATCTCCCGCCTGCACTACACCACTAAGGTGGAGGACATCGTGAACTACGTGCGTCAGAAGCTGAAGTACGCCCCGAGAGTGCAGCTGCTGTAGTCGCGCCATAACGCCAACGTTAAGGCGTTCGTGGTGCGCGTGCCGACGTGTTTCCTGCACTTCGTGTTGGATGAGAACTTCTGGCCACAGGACGTGGTGTTTCGGCGGTTCCGCGGACAAGTGCCACAGGACCGCACAGTGACATAGTGCATAGTGAAGTGTTACTAACATAGATTTAAGTTTTTTATATACCAACAATGTTTGTATAGAATAATTTATTTATTTATTTATTTAATTTACATGGGAAACCTACAGCTATATAAAGAAAATTAACTTAGAACAGTATGGTAAACGGACAGCCAATTACAGGTCTCCACGTATAGATACAGATATATACAAACAGATCTGTGAACAACATTATATAAGAAGAGTACTGCCAACAAGAAAGGAAATATAATAATAACAAAATCAAAATATTACAGTTTGCATTAATGAAAAAAGTTAAGGCTTAGACACTTTCTGGCCGAGGACACGCTTGTCGTAAATGGATCAAAATCATGCTGTTTACATATGTTATTATAGGGAAACTAAGTATCAAAATATTCATCCGCATCGCTGTCAGCTGGGATCGTGCCCAAAAGGCTGGCTGCATTGCCACGCTGGATGGCAATGCATATCCTTTGACCGAAGTATAGGCCAGCCCTTTGGTCACGAGTGGACTCCACTAATCGCTTACTAATTTCTCGAAAGAGTCTGTGGGCACTTGGGCCCCATGGTCCCAGAGTTTCAACCCCAAACGGCTCAAAAATGCAATTGCCGGTGAGGTTTACATATTTATGCCGCTTGAGGTTTTCCGCGGCTGCAGCAGCTGCACCGACACAGCTCGCCGTACTGGGAAGGTGGGAAGGTGCAAGGGTGTCGACGCAGGTTACGTCCCACACGAAAGACCTTCCCATCTTCCAAGGCATTATAGACATCCCGTCTGGTCTCTTGCCATCGTCGCGCGCCAAGCCTCTGGGTTCTAAAATGGCTGGCACTCCGGCGGTGACAAGAGCACGACGGATAATGTCATTTATGCTGGCGTGTCGTGCCATGCGACCAGCACTTTTGCTACAGGAAAGACCATGGTGCCCAAGGCGGTCCACAGATTCACCGCACTGGCAGCGATGCGGAGCCGCAGTGGGGGCGCCGAGGCGTAGGCATGTAGCGAGCCGGAATGTAGTGTCACCCAGCATGGTCCCAACGCTGGGTGACGGCAGTGCGTGAAGCCATAGCCCTGACTCCCACTCTCCCACAGCCAGTAGGCGGGCACGCTCAGCAGTATTGACAGATGTTTCAATTAGTTTATTTCTCGTCAATCTGCAGAGCGGCTCGTCCCACTGTCTCTGGGAAGCCGGGTTGTCAGGGAAGGCTGTGTTTGGGCAAGCCACTTTCCAGGCGTTCATGCCATCAGTCAGACACGGCACCTCAGAATCGACCAGTGAAGGGGCTAAAATTTTTCTGGTCAACTCCTTAGTGCCGCAGACCGAGGATAGGAACGCCGGTAGACTTAAACTGGAAATTTTGCGGACACCGAGGCCACCGAATCTGATCGGAAGGGTGGCTTGAAGCCACGCTCGGTCGTCCAAGGCCAAATTAACCACCATTATCATCATCATTAATTATTATTATTATGTTATTGAAGCTTCTACTTGCACGCACAATGAATGAATTCTGCCTATAATTCGACGAAGTAAGTGGTACACACAACGGTGGATTAAATCGTTTCAATTTACTTGGGACATTAAAATAGAATTTAGATAGAATATCGGGGCAGTTAATGTTGTTATTAAAAGTCTTCAGTAGAAATACGCAGTCAGAAATCTCCCGACGAATGCTTAGAGGCAGTATATGATATTTTTTACATAGTTTAAGGTAATTTTCTGACTTGTAGGGTATTTTTTGGTGAAAACATAGGTATTTTATAAATCTCTTTTGAATGCTTTCAATTCGATCAATATATTTATAATACCGTGGGTTCCAAACCTCGGATGCGTACTCCAAGTGACTTCTTACAAAAGTGCAGTATAGGATTTTTAATGTTTTGGCTTGTGTGAAGCACTTGGACAGACGCATTATGAAACCTAGAGATTTGGATGCTTTAGCGACTATTTTGCCAACATGTTCTTCAAAGCTAAGTTTGGAGTCATGGTGAACCCCAAGATCACGGATGCAATGGGATCTAGGTAGTGGTTGATCATCAAGAGTGTACGCTGAAGCAATGGTTGAGTGCTTACGCGAATATGTAATGACCGAGCATTTCGCAGGGTTGAGATCAAGCTTGCTTCTCCAACAATATTCTTCTAGGCATCTTAGATCATTCTGAAGTGCTATCACGTCCATAGGAGATGATATTGTGGCATAGATCTTCATGTCATCGGCGAAACACAGTAACTTGGATGAACTCAGGCAAGCATCGATGTCGTTTATATAGATTATAAATAGTAAAGGCCCGAGCAAGGACCCTTGGGGGACGCCACTAGGTATAGGAACCCAGCTAGACATATAATTATTCAACACAACAGCTTGAGATCTTTCCTCGACATAAGAAGAAAACCATCTAAGTAAGTCTCCGCGTATTCCCATACCCTGAAGCTTCGATAAAAGTATATTGTGATCGATTCGGTCAAAAGCCTTACTATAATCAGTATAGACGACATCGACCTGCTTACCCTTATCCATAGCATCAGTGATATAATCATTAAGTAGGATTAAGTTAGTAACGGTGGATAATATGTATTTTAGTCCTTAAGGTACATATCTATGGGCCTGTGTCTATCGGATCTCTTTGTTGCTGGGGAATTTGTTGCGCCACTTCTTCTTCCCAGCAGAAACATATAGGAAGTGGTGAAGGGTGGTCGTTTTGGGGGCTGTCTTTTGTTTTTGACGTTCGAAAAGTGCTGTTTTGCAGCATAAAATAATTTTTTGATTTTGCCTGAAAATGAAGATATTTGATTTGATATAATGTGTTGTCATAGGATTCTGATAATCTTTCTGTCAATTTCTGAATCACCAACGGGTACTTTTTATACAAAAGGTTAGATAAATGTTTTAAAGCTTGAACAAAGTATTATACAAGCTGGAACAATAGTGTGCATCTTTTGGTTGCATTTGAAATGTTTTTGTCCCATGAAATTGGATAAGTAACAGGATTACTATTTAAATGAGCTCAATAATGTTTATTTCTAATCTTTCTGCTTATCAGAGAGTTTCAACAAGTACACAGAAATAAAAGTTTACTGCTTTTGTGATGGTGTAAGCGCTCCAGCTGCTGTGCCACTTAGTACATACTACGAGTGCTGTGACACTTCATGCTCCTCGGTTACTGTGCTGCTGCACAAGCTTTGCATGCTGTACGGAGTGCTGACGGCCAGTATCTCGTTTGGCGTACTCTGGTAATGAACTCTGACTCTGGTAATGAGCCAGTAGGCGGGCACGCTCAGCAGTATTGACAGATGTTTCAATTAGTTTATTTCTCGTCAATCTGCAGAGCGGCTCGTCCCACTGTCTCTGGGAAGCCGGGTTGTCAGGGAAGGCTGTGTTTGGGCAAGCCACTTTCCAGGCGTTCATGCCATCAGTCAGACACGGCACCTCAGAATCGACCAGTGAAGGGGCTAAAATTTTTCTGGTCAACTCCTTAGTGCCGCAGACCGAGGATAGGAACGCCGGTAGACTTAAACTGGAAATTTTGCGGACACCGAGGCCACCGAATCTGATCGGAAGGGTGGCTTGAAGCCACGCTCGGTCGTCCAAGGCCAAATTAACCACCATTATCATCATCATTAATTATTATTATTATGTTATTGAAGCTTCTACTTGCACGCACAATGAATGAATTCTGCCTATAATTCGACGAAGTAAGTGGTACACACAACGGTGGATTAAATCGTTTCAATTTACTTGGGACATTAAAATAGAATTTAGATAGAATATCGGGGCAGTTAATGTTGTTATTAAAAGTCTTCAGTAGAAATACGCAGTCAGAAATCTCCCGACGAATGCTTAGAGGCAGTATATGATATTTTTTACATAGTTTAAGGTAATTTTCTGACTTGTAGGGTATTTTTTGGTGAAAACATAGGTATTTTATAAATCTCTTTTGAATGCTTTCAATTCGATCAATATATTTATAATACCGTGGGTTCCAAACCTCGGATGCGTACTCCAAGTGACTTCTTACAAAAGTGCAGTATAGGATTTTTAATGTTTTGGCTTGTGTGAAGCACTTGGACAGACGCATTATGAAACCTAGAGATTTGGATGCTTTAGCGACTATTTTGCCAACATGTTCTTCAAAGCTAAGTTTGGAGTCATGGTGAACCCCAAGATCACGGATGCAATGGGATCTAGGTAGTGGTTGATCATCAAGAGTGTACGCTGAAGCAATGGTTGAGTGCTTACGCGAATATGTAATGACCGAGCATTTCGCAGGGTTGAGATCAAGCTTGCTTCTCCAACAATATTCTTCTAGGCATCTTAGATCATTCTGAAGTGCTATCACGTCCATAGGAGATGATATTGTGGCATAGATCTTCATGTCATCGGCGAAACACAGTAACTTGGATGAACTCAGGCAAGCATCGATGTCGTTTATATAGATTATAAATAGTAAAGGCCCGAGCAAGGACCCTTGGGGGACGCCACTAGGTATAGGAACCCAGCTAGACATATAATTATTCAACACAACAGCTTGAGATCTTTCCTCGACATAAGAAGAAAACCATCTAAGTAAGTCTCCGCGTATTCCCATACCCTGAAGCTTCGATAAAAGTATATTGTGATCGATTCGGTCAAAAGCCTTACTATAATCAGTATAGACGACATCGACCTGCTTACCCTTATCCATAGCATCAGTGATATAATCATTAAGTAGGATTAAGTTAGTAACGGTGGATAATATGTATTTTAGTCCTTAAGGTACATATCTATGGGCCTGTGTCTATCGGATCTCTTTGTTGCTGGGGAATTTGTTGCGCCACTTCTTCTTCCCAGCAGAAACATATAGGAAGTGGTGAAGGGTGGTCGTTTTGGGGGCTGTCTTTTGTTTTTGACGTTCGAAAAGTGCTGTTTTGCAGCATAAAATAATTTTTTGATTTTGCCTGAAAATGAAGATATTTGATTTGATATAATGTGTTGTCATAGGATTCTGATAATCTTTCTGTCAATTTCTGAATCACCAACGGGTACTTTTTATACAAAAGGTTAGATAAATGTTTTAAAGCTTGAACAAAGTATTATACAAGCTGGAACAATAGTGTGCATCTTTTGGTTGCATTTGAAATGTTTTTGTCCCATGAAATTGGATAAGTAACAGGATTACTATTTAAATGAGCTCAATAATGTTTATTTCTAATCTTTCTGCTTATCAGAGAGTTTCAACAAGTACACAGAAATAAAAGTTTACTGCTTTTGTGATGGTGTAAGCGCTCCAGCTGCTGTGCCACTTAGTACATACTACGAGTGCTGTGACACTTCATGCTCCTCGGTTACTGTGCTGCTGCACAAGCTTTGCATGCTGTACGGAGTGCTGACGGCCAGTATCTCGTTTGGCGTACTCTGGTAATGAAAGCCAATGGATACTAGACCTAGTATATCATCCATTGAGGTTAGGAGATCTGTTCTATTTTTTTTTATTACACATCAGAAGTTATTATGCTCTTAGCTATATTTAGTGGAAAAATGTGTAATAATATAATATAATAATAAATCTTTATTTCAGACCAAGTTCGTCCATAGAATTCTTTACATAACACAAACACAATTACAAATCACAAATCATGTTAGTAAAACCAGTTAGTAAACAATGTACCAATAATGTACCAACCATTGGTATTGTCACCTATGGGTATTCTGTGTAGCAAAAGCTGAAGTGAAGTTAACTACACGTAACTTATCAAACCGTAAAGGTATGATTCCGATCGACGCTGCACGCAGCAGTGTTGCCGCAGCAGTGTTGCCGCAGCAGTGCTGCGCAGCAGTGCTGCCTGCCGCGCTGATTCCGAGCAACTCGGCAGTGTCGCTCTGTTCGTGGTGATGCGTTGTTGAGTTGACAAGATGTCGATTGATGACCAACTTTTATTGTATACTGTATACGTATTGTATATTGTATACTGTTGCAAGAGGAAGAAGTCTGAGTCAGAGAAATTCATCCTTTTGTTGTCAATTTACGTGTCAACATTCAAGTAGGTACTCTTGCTGCGGCGGCAGACGCGTCACTACTGGTCTGTCGCGGCGGCAGGGCGACACTGACGCGCAGCAGTGCTGCCGCTACATTGCTGCCGCGACATTGCTGCCTAGCTCGGAATGTAATCTCATATAAGCCAATAGAAATTGTACGGGGACCAGTAGTGTCGCGGCAGCACTGCTGCGGCAACACTGCTGCTTACTGCGTCGTTCGGAATCATGCCTTAATGGTAGTTGTGTTTTGAGCATTGCTGACACATGATTAGTAATAATGATATTTCTGAGACATAGTTTCAAAGTTGAATTTATTTGTCAAAGTTATGCCTTGAATTTATTTCTTTGAGAGTGTAAAGCTGTCCACATTTTGATGGTCAGAAGTGGCCGAACGAAATGTATGTCGTCAGTGCTTGTTCGCAGAGTTGTACACGAGAATGTGTAACGGCCGTGTCGTGGCACAAGCGCTGCTGTGCCGGTGCTCCTGCTGGTTCTGTTGGCTTATGCCTTCCGTATAGTCTGAGCCTCTGGCTTATGGCTTCCCTATAGTCTAAGCCTCTGGCTTATGGCTTCCGTATAGTCTGAGCCTCTGTCTTATGGCTTCCGTATAGTCTGAGCCCCTGGCTTATGACTTCCGTATAGTTCGAGTATTTGTTCTTGACAACATCTTTCTTGATTGATAACACATTTCTTGCGCTTGAGTGCACGCTTGCGCCCACAGTATAACTAATAAGTAAAAGTAATTGTATTTTTTTCTTACATGATATATGTTTCAGCCTTACACTCGAAACCAGGTTCATAATTTACACGATTTCTTTGTATGTTGTATGTGTGTATGTGTACAACTAAACACTGGGAGTTATGCAAACTTATGCCTACAGTGTTGAAATCTTGTGCAATATGCAAACTTTTGATTCTATGCCTGCTATGCGAGACGCTGGGTGGCTGTTGTACCACCGTGGGTGTGTGTTTTGTTATTTATTTTGTTCCTGTTATTTTTTTTTTTTGACTTTTCACTATATGCAAAGGATTTTTTATTTACATAGATATTTACAATACATATTTACAATAAATATCAAAAACTATCCTAGTAAAACAAACAACTAAAAAGCGTCAAAAAATTCGTCCCCATCGCTGTCAACTGGGAGCGTGCCCAAGAGGCTGGCAGCATTACCTCGTTGGATCGCCATGCTGATTCTTTGTCCGAGGTAATAGCCAGCCTTCCGGTCACGAGAAGCGTCAACCAGCAGCCTAGAGAGATCTTTAAATAGAATTCCTGTTATTTGATTTAAAGTTGATGTTTTTAATTTTTCTTTGTTTAAATGGATTAGTAAGTACGTTGTGTGAGGTTTGTAAAACCTCGAATAATGTTTTTTTCTGAAAGAACCATATGTCCAGAAAAAACGATGACGTCCACAATACCCAATTGAGATTTAAATACGACGAAATTGAGCCAGATCCAACTCGCCTATTGAATGTGCAGGTGTTCCGAGACTCAACCAGGCTCATCCTGATCCTGCCGAGGACATCAGGGTGTCAGGAGAGGCCGTGTTAGCTGCCAGTGGTTACATAGAGGGCAGCAGATACGAGCGACCATAGACACCTCGCCATTCAGTCGTGTATCTCTGCTTGGAGGAATCTTTTTTCGAACGTCGTTGTGACAAGACATTTATAGTTTGACAGGAATACGATTTTGCCGCGTTTTTGATGAATCGTCTTTGATTTTCAAACTACTTCTTGTTATTTCCTCGTTAAACAAACCTGCTTCTGGTTTTAAGGATAGTCTAAATATCTACAACGGCGATCTCTTAGACCGTTCTCCTTAAATTGGCCTATACTCTGCACTATATCGGTTCGGAGACCGCTATCATAAATCAAAAATAAGAATCAATCTTTTCATTATCTAATATCAGTCTGTGAAATCACAAACAGCCAGTGCAAACAGCACTGTTATCTTACATGTCAAGTACTAAACTTTTAGATTCTAGCACATCATCTGTCAAGAGTTCATTTGGACTGATTGTATACTCCGCTGCGTGCGATACCCTAAACTGCGCCTTGTCATTTGGGTCTATCTTTTTTTTAACATTTTTATCCTCCTTTGGCTTGACTATAGTTTCTTCATGATCCGACCACTCTAATTCTAAGCACCTTGCTTTACCGCACTTGAGGATTACTACGGGTGCTTTAGGACCCTTTGGTGTGATTCCTCCTGGATAGAATGGATGAGTGCTTATCGTGTGAATTATTCTCTGCAGTACATGAATATTGGCACGACGAGCGGCCTGGCCGTGTGCCGCCTTTCGCGAACTCTGTACTGGATCGGTCCGACGCACATTCTTACTCACAATTTTCACATTCTCCTGTTGTTTTGACATCGTTGTTTTATAAGTAGGCGATATCATTGAACTTGACGATTGGTTATTTTTAACCGTAGGTTCTTTGGTTGAAGACGACAAAACCACAAATGAGGCATTTTCTTGTTTCATTACATTTTGAGTAGTGAGCTTATGAGACAAATGATTTACAAAACTCAAATTACTCAATTGTACACTTTCCATTATTACATTAGATCGCGTAGAAGAATCAGTACTGTGAATTGGAGCACTGATTTGAGATTCATTTGTCTCGTATCCTGTCGTTTGCATTAAAACTAATGCGTGCACAGCATCAATGATTATTTCTTTGGTTTTATCTTTTACGGAACCCCGTATGGTTTTAGATTTTAAATTAGACGGAGGCCCTGTTAGGTCTTCGTCAAAATTTTTCAAAGTTGCTTCTTTGGATAAATTCTTTTCATAGTTGTGTTCCTCACAACTACTGTTTGTGGAAGATCCTTTAGAATTGATTTGTTTTATCTTGTTTGTACTGTTTGTACTGTCTGTATGTGTCGACTCAGACAGTTGCAACCACGATGGTTTTAAGTCGCCAATATTCGACACGGAATTATTTGATTGATTATGAAAAGGAGCTGAGTTCACTAACTGTAGTTCTACGAATATTATGACAATGTAAAAGTAAAATATTATGCACATCACGTATCAGTTTATAGTCGTTGACCATGTTTATAACAATAAGAACGTTTAACTAACAAGGATTGAGCATGTAATAGAATTTTAATTTGTACTATTTTGATTTGGTCCGGTTTTTATTTCAGAGCTATTGATAGCATAAACTTTATCAGCATTTTTATGTGTCTTCAATCTAACTGTAGTGAAAATGGAATAATGCGTTGGCTTTCACAGGTCAAAGGTAAAAATACATGGTTTAAAAGTGTTATTTATTGAACTCAATGAGATAGCAGGAGACGAGTAGAAAGTATTAATTGGTCAGTAAGAGTCTGACACTTTTTTCCATCCCACCCATAAAGACTGATCATTTGATGGCATCAAATTACTCGAAAAAAATAAGTAGTAAACGGAGAACATAATTCAGAAGGTTTACCTTAATAATTTGAAATTTGATATTTTCCAAACAGATCAAACAAAAGATATTCTTCTGTATTTCTATGCGTGAGAACTATGTCATAAACGCCCATATAATTTGACGGTGTAGCCGAATAAAGGTTTAATCTTTGTATGTGTACAATGTACATGGAGAACAAAATGTGACCTATCTTATAACTTATCTTATACCCCTAAGGAACTAAAACGAACTTTATCTATATTTATATAATATATCTTCGAATGGTCGTACCGATCTGAAATTCGTTACAAAGGTTTGTATTTAGTCAAAGCAAAGTAAAAATCTGAAAACGGCCAAGTGTGAGTCACTTTCGAAAATAACGAATGTGTAACTTTGATCCACGAACATAATACATGATAACATGTCATGTCAGTCAGTTGGTAAATCTAGTCCATTTAGTTAATCTAGTTCATTTCTTTGTAAGAAGCATAGTGCATATTAAAAAATCTGAAAGATAGTATAAATGAGACATTTCCTTAACTAACTTAATCAAAAGAAAAAAATAAAATAAACAACCTTACAAAAAGTAAATTTGTTCAAATTTGTTGAAATCCCACCCAAAACAAAAATGTGAAAGACTGCCAAGTTCGATAATATGGGAATGCTTCGCCTATAAGAAGTGAGATCTGAATAAGTACCAAGTTCCATACACATACCTCAGTTAAAAGTAGTTACTTTTTAACACTAGAAAGACCAGAGTGGTCAAATGACCCCAATGAAGTTTTTGATCAATCATATTTTCAAAACCAAAGAATTGAAATCACTGTGGTTTTATGACTTTTAATATTTCGTCATTCTTTACATTATTCTGATGTGTCGATACCGATATCAAGATAAATACGAATTAAAAATGATCATCTACCTAGAAAGACCGCAGTGGTCATTTGACACCACTACGTGCGTGCTTTGTAAATTCGTTGAATATACTCGTATTGTGGGTAGTTAAATTAAAATATTTGGATTGATGTTGATTCAAAGTGCTTGTGTAATGGTTTCCCATATTAGGAAACATATTAGTGGTGGTTAGGAAGAGATGAAGGTCATCCACAAAATCAAAGTTTAGGCGAGTGCGTTGTATTGCGACTAATGGACTCATACTTGAATAGTGGTCGAAATATAACAACTGATATTTTGAAAAACATACATCAATATTTGGTACGGTAAACAAAACACGAAGAGATATTCTAGCTACTATAAAAAAATGCAACCCTCATTTTATATGAAATACATATTCACAACTCTGAAACCTGCGCACTTACAGTTTATCAAGGAAAAGCTATAAAATCAGTTAAGATTCTTAGTTCACTTCACTCTTATGTATTTGTTGATCCAGAAGAAGCAAAAAAGAAGCCGAACGCGGTGAAGTTTTACAATGCTACGAAATTTGGAGTACCTGGACGTTATTGATCAAATGACCAAGAAATATAGTGTCAAAGCACCTTCTGCTCGTTGGCCCTTACAAGTGTTTCATGATATTATGAATTTGGCAGCAATCAATTCTTGGATTTTATACAAAAATCAGAGAAAAAAGGCCATTCTTGACTTGGCAAGGGAGTTTATCGCCCGAGATACCCACTTCCTGATGACGCCGTCCAGGTACTTCACAGCCCGATAATAGCATACCCCAGACCCTGAAGAAAAACGTAGCGAAAAGAGAAAACGGTTTCACGTCATTGTTACGTGCAAAAATGCATGCAAAACCAACAAATCTTGTATTAGTTGTAAAAAGCCTTTGTGTGGTTCTTGTAATGTAAACAAGGAGCTAAAACATCAAAAATGTGCCTAATTTTTTTATTTTTATATCACGTAATGGATGTTTAATTACTATTAAGTTCTTATTAGACGTTAATCAATAAAAAATAAAACCATAATACACGAATAAAACATTACAAGCCATGAATGAGTCATTTGACCCCACTTGGTCTTTGTAGGTAGTTCAAAATTTCGGTCTTTCTAGTGTTAATGATGTTACTTGGTAAGTTTTAATAGAAAATTATATACTTGATTCATTGCATTTAGTAGGTTTATAACAAGGTGTGTGAAAACTCTCATTTTCGAGAGGTTAGTTCTTTACCCGCTAGGCCACCACAACTTAGGACATGTGCACTGAAAACTAGAAAAATAAAATAGTTACTTAACCCATCAACCTACGTAAGTGGTCCCGGTCATAATAGACTGAAATCAAAAACGTGGGGCCCATTAACTATGTATTGCTGTAATACTATCTTCTATACTAAGTGTGAATTGCAACGAGTTACTATAATCGTAACTGGAGATTTTGACAATCAATAACCAGCCGTGGCGGATTCACCAGCTAACGAAAAGCTCATGATCTACCAAAGAATAAAAATTAAATTATAAATTTAAAAAAACCCCCGACCCAAAAAAAGTACGCAATTAGTATGACAAAAGGTTAAAAACGCTAACCCCTATAAAAAGCAAAAAATAACTTTTAACACTACGTAAGTACCAACTAAAGCATGTCAGACTAAACTAAATTTTGTCGTGTCGGGGGACCGCTCTAATTTATTAGCCTAACGTTAGAAGTAATTAAGTATATACTACTTATAACTGTGTACATAATTTTGTTTTATACGAATGTTGTAATTAGGTAGGTATCAGTTGATTTATGTAAGTGTTTTTGAAGGTAAAAAGCGGTCCCCCAACACGTCAAAATTTAGTTTAGTCTGACATGCTTTAGTTGGTACTTACGTAGTGTTAAAAGTTATTTTTTGCTTTTTATAGGGTTTAGCGTTTTTAACCTTTTGTCATACTAATTGCGTACTTTTTTTGGGTCGGGGGTTTTTTTAAATTTATAATTTAATTTTATTTCATGCTTTTTGAAGGAGCCCCTTAATTTTTTCTTCTTTCAGTTAATTTCTTTTATTTTAAGATGGGGTCGCTCTATGCGATCTCGGATAAAGGATGCTGTTTAACAATCCTCATAACATACTGGCTCTGGGAGAATTGCACAGATTGAGGAAACATAAACCTTTGGTCATTCTAGATTTTCAGCGAAGATATAAATCGGTTTTTCCGTTTCATTCCGGCATTCCAGGGTTTCATCCGCCACATCCCATTTCCAGTATCAGGTTCTCGTCAATTGAAGAGAACTAGTCAAGACAAATTCAACGAGCCCAAACTCGATGGGTTTACTAAAAGGCAGTTCAGGGTTACGTCTCCTACCTTCGTGCCCTAACAGCAGACCAGCTCGGTGGTTCCAGAAGACATTAGTGTTTCAAATTTCAGATCCCACACATGCTTGCAAGTAAACTGAGCGTGTAACATTCTTCTCACACCTAACAAACGAGCTGATGACCTTGAAGACCTGAACCGATTTCCACCAAACATAGCTAAGAACACTTCCGAATGACACTCCTTTTAAACAAAAAAAACCGCATTACAATCGGATCATCCGTTTGGGAGCTACGATGCCACATACACACACACACACACAGACACGTCAAACTTATAACACCCCGTCGTTTTTGCGTCGGGGGTTAAAAAATATGCTTTGCCATATGCTGGATTTCAGAGAGGCCCCACGTTTTTATTTTAGTCTAATATAGCCCGGTCAAAATAGACATTTGAAATAACATTGATTCCCGGAAAGCTGAATTTTGGTTAAGAGCTTGGGTTTATCATTATAAATAAAATATTAAAAGTCCCCATCGATCCCATGTGTGCGTCAAAAGTTATTCGAGGTTAAATGTCAAAATTTTAGGTTTTTTGATTTTTTTTCGAAAACGGTGAGTTTTGTCAAAAAAGAACATCAGACCAAAGTTGTAGATCTTAAAATTTTCTACAAAAATGCCATCAACAGTTTTCTCCTAAATGATACCATTCCTGAGATATATCGATTGAAAGAGTCACACTACACATGATATGCACATATAAGCCACGTATATACGAGGGTTGCCTTTTAAGTTTTGTCGTTTGAAATAAGTAAAGACAATCTAATAGGTTAATACCACTTGTCGTTTTTCAAAGAATTCTCCGCGATATTTAATGCACTTTTGCACGCATTAAAACCAGTTCTTGAAACATTGAATGTACAAAAATCGTGACCTATGATCCGTGATCTATGATCTATGATCCGTGGGCATCACGGTATGTTACATGTTGGTCTGCGAGAATTAATTGCCGCATAGCCTCGATATTATCTTGGGTCATGTGGGTCGTGGCTTGTCACTGAGGCTAGAGTGCCCACTTTGAAATTCTAAATCAAAATCTTTTTATTTCAAAAAGGCCTTTGCAGGCTCCTATAAAACGTCACACTATTTGCACGGTTCCAAAAAGTTGGTCTCATGAAGAAGAGCTGGCAAGAAACTCCATAGACACTCTTTTAAATAAACCGGCCAAGTGCGAGTCAGACTCGCGCACCGAGGGTTCCGTACAAATGCTGTATAGATAAAAAGTGAGTTTCGCGCCAACCGTTCAGTTTAGAACAATCATAGTTATGGTAATTTCGTGAGAGTCAAAATAGTTAATATTTTTTATTTTATAATATAACTAAAATAGTAGGCCAGTACCTTGTAAAAGTTATTTTATTCAAGTTACTTATATACAACATTTTATAGTCATCATTCAGAAATCTGATTAAAAATAACTAATTATGTCTTAAAGGTCATGGGGCATATCTGACCCGCTTTGTAAAAAGTGGCGGACATGAATCAAAGTAGTTTTAAATCGTGGAGAATGGTATGACGTTTCTTTGAATATAAATATTTTATTAAAATTCCATGGAGACGAATGTCCAGGATCGTTTGAAAAATATAAAAGACAAGCAGTTTCAGAGGATTGTACAGGTTGCAATGCTAGTTTTTATTGTTAAAGACATTTCATAAAGAAGGAAGGTGCCAATCCGGATGACCAGGATCTGATGAGGATCTGGAAACCCTGAGAAATCGAGGGCAACTCTTGAATATTGTAGGCACGCATCGAGTCATAACCAGACATGTGAGTGTATTTTTGAGGGTACTTGTAAACAGTGAAGGTTTGGAGCTGATTTGATTATGGAGACTACAGAGAGTCAAGGGAACTCCCGAACGGTATGTTGCAACTACCACGTGTTTGGGCTTATTTTATTCGTATTGGCGAAGACTTTCCACAAAGATAGGTATGACTGCCATTGTGGGATCGACAGCTAAGATCAGATATAGTTATGGGAACTCCTTTACAATTTATAACGTAACCTTGTGTTGGAGCTTATTTTGTTTTAGGTGATGAGAATTCACTACTAACTTGGGTTAAAGCAGCCATTGCAGGAATGGGATCTTTTATTTTTGAGGGATTAATCACCTAACGAGCCCCAGTTTCAGGTTTTTTTCGAAACCGCCTTGAAGTGTCGGTCTAAAATGGTACATTAATAAAGTACATTACTAAGCTTAAACATACATGCACAGGAATATAATGAAGTACTTACTTACTAGGGTTTACACACACTACAGCCTGACGACTTGTAGCTGTCGAATTGTAACAACGACTTCTAGAGAGTAGGATTCGGGGCTGCTGGCTTTACGTTTCTAGAGCCTTGACAAAAGTGTAATTCTGTCCCTTTCTTTGTTTTATAAAGTCGGCATTATTTTATTTTGTAGCATTTTACAAACAAATCCAACTTCAAACATATAAAAAAGCAACAAGAAAACAAAAGCAAGAAAGAAATTAAAAAGATGTTAGGTGCATCGGTCTAGAAGTCGGTGTCTAGAGGATGCATCTATATTTATTTAACCACCGAGATCTAGACCGATGCATATAAACAGTTTTCTTGTTGTTTTAGAAGTTGTTTTTTTTTTTTGTAAAAAGTTTTTATTTTTAACTTTTGTGAAAAGTTCTCGTCAATACGAATAATGTAAGCCCAAACACGACGTAACTAAAACATACCGAGTTCTCTCGACTTTCTCACGTCTCCATCATCAGATAAGCTCTAAACCTTCACTGTTTGATAGTATCACCAGACATACATCTGAGAATCAAGGTTTAATGCCTACAATTTCTGATAGTTGCCCTCGATTTCTCATGATTTCCATCATCAGATCCTGACCTGATGACAATGGAAATAAACGGCGAGTATACTCTTTCACTACAAAGAAATGATTTCTCAAATCCGTCAAACTTGGTCGTTTAAATTCCCCATTGAAATGAGGAAAATATTTGATGTTTACACCTGATTTTCTCTAGATTCCCATGGTTCACATTGATGCGACTAATGCCATAATAAATCAGAGCCTTTATCATTATACTGTGCTATATTTCGTTCGTATCCGCCGTGGGTATGGTTTTCATACTAAGGTGCCCTTGAATGACCTTTGAATGATTTAAAATTTTTCACAGTTTAGAGGCCATTATATTTAAGAAGTGTTTGATATGAATTTCACTTTTTATTCAAAACTTTAATATCTCTACGCGTTCATGTGAAAAAAGGGTAGGCAGTAAGTTTATAATTATTAAAAAAATATTTTATGTCATGTAAGCAAAAATAATATTTTAATATTTTATGTAACTTCAAAGAAGACGGATCACAATCCATACAAAATTGCCCCACGTCCTATAACAATGTGACATATCTCAAAAAAAAAATAAAAATGTAAAAAAAAATATGGCATACTCTCTAATTTATTTTTTTCACACCTTCATACGAAAATACTGCTTTAAAAATTGTTCAGGCGCTGTTATGAAAACATCGTTCGTAGGACTATTTATGGACCATCTTATTAAATTTTTTTTTTGTTTGATAGGGTATACCACACAGGTGGTCCCATAATCATTAGGTCAGGATCTGATGATGGAAACCCTGAGAAACCCAGGGCAACTTTTAAAAGTTGTAGGCATGCGCAGGATAAAAACTTGACTATGAGGTGTATGTCTGGTAACACTATGCAACAGTGAAGGTTTGGAACTGACCTGATGATGGAGACGAAAAAAGATCGAGGGAACTCAACAACTGAATATGTAGGTAAACTACCTCGTGTTTGGGCTTATATTATTCGAATTGATGAGAACCTTCTACTAAAACGAAAAAAATACTATTCTTAGGTGCATCGGCCTAGAAGTCAGTGTCTAAGTCCCCAGCGACTTCTAGGCCGATGCACCTAAGAATAGTTTTATCTTGATTTAAAGTGTTTTTGGGAGTCGGTTTTATTTTATTGTAAAAAGTTTTTTTTTTGGCTTTTCTGTGACAAGCATAGTTGTCACTGTCCGGATTTGTAGAAAGTTCTCATCAATACGAATAATAAAAGACCAAATACGAAGTAGTTTACATATTCAGTTGTCGAGTTCCCTCGACCTTCTCTGGTCTCCATCATTAGGTCAGCTCCAAACCTTCACTGTTGCAAAGGTCTATTCAGTACAAATAATATAAGCCCTAACACAAGGTAGTTTACATATTCAGTTGTTGAGTTCCCTCGACCTTTTTTCGTCTCCATCATTAGGTCAGCTCCAAACCTTCATTGTTGCATAGTTTTACCAGACATACACCTCATAGTCAAGTTTTTATCCTGTGCATGCCTACAAATTTTAAAAGTTGCCCTGGGTTTCTCAGGGTTTCCATCATCAGATCCTGACCTGATGATTATGGGACCACCTGTGTGGTATACCCTATCAAACAAAAAACATATTTAATAAAATGGTCCATTAATAGTCCTACGAACGACGTTTTTATAACAGCGCCTGAACAATTTTTAAAGCAGTTTTTTCGTATGAAGGTGTGAAAAAAATAAATTAGAGAGTATGCCATAATTTTTTTAACATTTTTATCTTTTTTTTGAGATACGTCACATTGTTATAGGACGTGGGGCAATTTTGATCCATCTTCTTTATCATTTTCGCAATTTTTCCTTAATCTGTACTATATAACGTTGCTTCGTGCCGAATTTTAAGATTCTGAGTTCACGGGAAGTACCTTGTAGGTTTTGATTCCCTAGCGTGTGACGGAAATTCGTCTAAGGTGTCGGTAAATCTGCTGTATCTTTTGATCGCGTTAACTTAGAAGTTTGATTTTTTCATTGCTTAAAGGGACAATAGACCTAGGTATTTGGTATAAATTTCAATTTGGTACCTTTATTCGTTCGTGAGAAATAAGGTAGTAAGTTTCATTTTATTAAAATATTTTTATTATATTATATAACCAAAAAAATGAGATTTTCGCAATTTTTCCTATATCTGCATTATATAACAATGCTTCATGCCAAATTTCAAGATTCTGTTTTTACGGGAAGTACCCTGTAGGTTTTGATTCCTTTGCGAGTGTCGAGAATTTGTTGAAAATATCGACATAATCGGTTGTATCTTTTGATTGGCTTGGCTTAGAAGCTTGATATTTTCACAGCCTAAAGGGACAATAGACCCGAGTATTTCATGTGAATTTCAGCTTGATACGTCCACGCGTTCTTAAGATAAAGGGTCTTGACAGACAGACAGACGGACAACAAAGTGATCCTATAAGGGTTCCGTTTTTTCTTTTCGAGGTACGGAACCCTAAAAGTAATATTTCCACAAGCAGTCTATTACATAACAATAGTCATCATCATCCGAGCCTTTTTCCCAACCATGTTGGGGTCAGCTTCCAGTCTAACAGGATTCAGCTGAGTAGAGTAGCTTTACAAGAAGCGACTGCCTATCTGACCTCCTCAACCCAGTTACCCGGGCAACCCGATACCCCTTGGTTAGACTGGCGTCAGATTTACTGGCTTCTGACTACCCGTAACGACTGCCAAGGATGTTCAATGACAGCCGGGACCTACAGTTTAACGTGCCATCCGAAACACAGTCATTGGTGTCTAAGATATACTTACAAAAGTACATACATAGTAAGCTGACAAAATTATACAATGCAACTGAAAGTTAAACTGTAAACTCCTAACTCCTAACTTTATCTCTGTTTTAGACATGATGTTGTAAATTAGGACACGCCACCATAGTGGCGGTAAGTCCCCTCTTTGAGGAATGGCTCGAGACAGCCCCAAGAGCACGGTGGACCACACAGTCCAGGTGTGCCCTGCGTGGGAAGAGCACCGTCGGGTCCTAGTCGAGGCTTTAGGCGGTGGCGACCTCTCACGTCCGGCCCTTGAAGTATCTGTTTGAAAACTTGATTACCCAGTATACATATCTTTTCTTTGAATTGTATAAATTATTTTTCTAGTAAAAATTGCACTAAAATTATTTTGTATAATTTATTAATACATTTTTAGCTCAATTTGTATTGTATAACATTCTCAGGACTAGATAGAAAACTGTATGAAATATGTAATTAATTTTATTTTCTTTTAAAAAGAGTGTCCATGGAGTTTCTTGCCGGTTTTTCTCCATGAAACCAACTCTTTGGAACCGTGCACCTAACTTTGACGTTTCGAAAGAGCTTTTATAGGCCTATTTGAAATAAAAAATTTTGAGTTTGAAATTGAGTTTGGGCTAATATGACCGTGACCACTTACGTAGATTGATAGGTAAGTAACTATTTTTTTTTCTGTTTTTTAAGCTATTGCATAGCTTCTATCGCAGGCCTTGAGCGCGGGGACCAAATCCAGAAATTCCGTAACGAAAAAAACCTCACGCTCCCCACTCCGACGGGCACGGAGGTGTGGCTTGAAGGCCGTGCATCGTCTAACGTCGTGTCAGTTCGGCAGTCTTCGACACGGCGCTGTGTGTCGTGCGATTAGACGTATTGTACGACTTTACGGAACTCGCCCGAATCGAGACGAGCTGCTCCGAAATCGGACGAATACATAATCAGCTGTTTGTGAGAAAGTATATAGGTGTATAAGTATATGTATTTAAGAAAAATTGGTTTTCCTATCGGTCACCACGCTCAAAAAGTGTAACTTGAATTAATATCAAAGAAAAAGAAATACTGTATTAATAAAATGTCATAGCACCTCAAATTAAAATTCTGGACGAAACATCATTGCACCTCCTAGGTTCACCTATTTTGGAAGAAAGTTTCACAACATTCATAGATAACAAAATTTCAAATTTTAATGACATTTCGGATAGACTTTTTAAAATTAATCTTCATTCGGCTTTTACCTTAGTAAAATACTGTTGTTTTGGCCCAAAATTTATATACAACCTTCGCTCCTCTCCTTTATGGAAGCAGCCACATCTTTTAGACAGAATTGACCAAATTATCCGTTCTACTTTTACATCTGTTTTTAATTTGGCCTTGGACGACCAAGCGTGGCTTCAAGCCACCCTTCCGATCAGATTCGGTGGCCTCGGTGTCCGCAAAATTTCCAGTTTAAGTCTACCGGCGTTCCTATCCTCGGTCTGCGGCACTAAGGAGTTGACC
This sequence comes from Helicoverpa zea, assembly GCF_022581195.2. Lineage (NCBI taxonomy): Eukaryota > Metazoa > Arthropoda > Insecta > Lepidoptera > Noctuidae > Helicoverpa > Helicoverpa zea. The sequence continues at coordinate 364,614 of NC_061456.1, read as the reverse complement.
AGAAAAATTTTAGCCCCTTCACTGGTCGATTCTGAGGTGCCGTGTCTGACTCTTGGCATGAACGCCTGGAAAGTGGCTTGCCCATACACAGCCTTCCCTGACAACCCGGCTTCCCAGAGACAGTGGGACGAGCCGCTCTGCAGATTGACGAGAAATAAACTAATTGAAACATCTGTCAATACTGCTGAGCGTGCCCGCCTACTGGCTGTGGGAGAGTGGGAGTCAGGGTTATGGCTTCACGCACTGCCGTCACCCAGCGTTGGGACCATGCTGGGTGACACTACATTCTGGCTCGCTACATGCCTACGCCTCGGCGCTCCCACTGCGGCTCCGCATCGCTGCCAGTGCGGTGAATCTGTGGACCGCCTTGGGCACCATGGTCTTTCCTGTAGCAAAAGTGCTGGTCGCATGGCACGACACGCCAGCATAAATGACATTATCCGTCGTGCTCTTGTCACCGCCGGAGTGCCAGCCATTTTAGAACCCAGAGGCTTGGCACGCGACGATGGCAAGAGACCAGACGGGATGTCTATAATGCCTTGGAAGATGGGAAGGTCTTTGGTGTGGGACGCAACCTGCGTCGACACCCTTGCACCTTCCCACCTTCCCAGTACGGCGAGCTGTGTCGGTGCAGCTGCTGCAGCCGCGGAAAACCTCAAGCGGCACAAATATGTAAACCTCACCGGCAATTGCATTTTTGAGCCGTTTGAAGTTGAAACCCTGGGACCATGGGGCCCAAGTGCCCACAGACTCTTTCGAGAAATTAGTAAGCGATTAGTGGAGTCCACTCGTGACCAAAGGGCTGGCCTATACTTCGGTCAAAGGATATGCATTGCCATCCAGCGTGGCAATGCAGCCAGCCTTTTGGGCACGATCCCTGCTGACAGCGATGCGGATGAATATTTTGATACTTAGTTTTAATATTTCCCTATAATAAAATCATTTTGTAAATCTATGGAATACATATTAATAAAATAAAAAATAAAAATAAATAATAATTATAATTGCATAAGTTGATACAGAATACTATGCAATAGCTTTACCGCGGCAGTCCCCGAGTGCCACACGTATTTTTTTTTTATACACCTGTCAAACTTTTTGTAATAACACGAATAATATTATATTATAATCTATATTTTTTTTCTTATATTTGACACCTAAGTATAAAATCTTATTCGAGTGTAGTTGTGAGCCTTATCCTCACTACTCTTTGCAGCTCTACCTAGGCTATTCTTTATCTTACACGCTAGTGTCTTGCATTACATTTGGCGGGTTAATTAATCAATTAATATACAGCTGCAATAACATTGATTTTCTTCTAAATACGCTGTAACACATTTTACAACAGAGCGTCCTCGTTGAAGTAATATGCATCATCTGCGTATTGTAATGGAGGACTTTCCACTCCTGTCTCTGTCTTCTTTGTCGTGCCTGTTGAAACTCCTCGAAACTGGATCAGTTGAAGTTTCTCTTTACTAGGGCGCCCCGGTCTAAAAGGCTTTGGATCAGGTTTTTTTTCTGTAGGATCCTTCCAGTCCATTTTTATGCATTTGGCTAAATGACAAATGTCAACTTTTACACCCTCAGGGACTTTTTCTGGAGTTGTGCCATCTGGATAGAATGGGTAGGTGCTCTTGGTTACTATCACTTTTTGAAGAATAAGAACTTTGTTTTCTCTTAATGCACTTCGACCATAAACAGGGTTCCATGTCGAACTATGATATGAAGGATCTTTTGTTTCATTCACTATATTTTGAGTTGTAACACGTCCTAGGGCTTGAGTTTTTGATCCAGTATTTTGAACCGATGCAACTTTCGATATTTTATCAAATGAACCTGGCAAACTTTCTGTTACGAATGTTTCAAAAGACCAAGATGATTCATGTGGAACTGCCGCCGAAACAGTTTTTTCCCCATATGCTGGAGGAACATCAGCAACGTCCTGAAGTACATGTGGAGGACCATCCGAAGATAATAGCGAGCTTTGAGATACACGTTCAGATAGCCCATATATTGGGCGCAAGGTGGATTCTGCAAGTTCCAGCAAAGAAGTGTCTTCGAATGACGTCTGCTTTGTTTGTAATGCATGTAATTCTTGGCAGCTATAATCAGGAAATTTTACGGAACCGCACACAGGCTTCATTTTTCTATACACTTTCGCCTGTGTAGAAGCAATTGGTGAGTTTCTAGGCGTCAGATTTGAAACAGATTGCGTCTTCAGCGTGGCTAAATACACCAAATGCAATGGACTCAAAAATATGATGCCAAAGAGAATCAAATTAAAATCAAAGCTCATTACGTACTGGATAAAACTCATTGATCACACGTGCAAGAAGAGACGATGAGATATTTTTTAAATTAAATTATTTCTAGTTAAAACCTACACACTGCTATGTTTTGGTTCTGATAACATCTCAAGCGTATTATTAAATACGACTCCAAATTATTTTAATTCTTAGTAGAGAAAAAGCCGACGACCGTGCCTCGTAGCTATAGACCGTCCGTGGATGAGTGCAGATCTTGTCTAATGATTTCCTCCGTTTTACGAAAGCAATCCGGTTGTGTTTTACGAAGAAGTTACATTCCGGGTTGTAAAATATGTAAACAGGGTTTTAAAAAATGACTTCAACTATGGTTATGTTTGAAACTTGGTTCCGAATACGTTTTGTTCAATTTTTTTTAAACTGTTCAGCCAATCAAGTTCAAAAGAAAGTTCTTTGTAAAGTTTTTTTTTCCTGGAAAGTCTTTGCAATGTTCTAAATTTGATCTTTTTAGGGTTTCGTACCCAAAGGGTAAAACGGGATCCTATTGTTTTCGCTCCTCTGTCCGTCCGTCTGTCACCAGGCTGTATCTCATGAATCGTGATAGCTAGAGAGTTGAAATTTTCACAGATGATGTATTTCTGTTGCCGCTATAACAACAAATACTGAAAACTAGAAAAAAAAAAATAGTTGGGGGCTCCCATACAACAAACGTGATTTTTTGCTCATTTTTGCTCGATATCCATAAATATATATAGAATACTAGCTTCTGCGACTTCGTCCGCGTTAGATTCGGACTTTGTGCAAAGAGAGGAAAAAATAATAAACACCAGCTTATCCAATTATCTAAATCTATGCTTTCCTACTACTACTTTACGTAAATAGAAATAAAATGTAAACTATTAATAATTTGTAATTTGAACGAATATTTAAACCATACCAAAAAAACTAATACTTACCTATGTATTTTATAAAATAACAACAAAAGAAAATTAAAAATAAATTATTTAAAGTCGTCAATAAAATTATTGTCGGTCAATAAGGTTGAACACTCCGAACGTCTATTCACATCAATCGCATCAACAGCCAAATATTGTATGTAAGCTCGTGCAGCAACCGAGCCGCGAGCTTGTTACCGTATTTCATGTATAACTTTGGTGTTTATTTACCGATTTATATTATTCTTTCTTTATTGAATACGTAATAATGTAAACTTTTTTTAAATTAGTGTGAGTGAGAGTATTATAAACGTAATATTAGACAAATATAATCAAAAATCTCCGAACTGCTAAGCTATCGAGAGTTAAACGTGTTATTGTGAGCCAACCATAAAAGATAGACATATACTCTAATAGTATATTTTTTACATCATTTTAAGGAGAACATTTCCGTCATACCTGGTTTCTGTGTAGCTTTAACCATTAAGGCTGCACCCGCGACAGAAGCGTAAAAAATGGAGTAACTTCTCCCGCTTTCCCAACATTTACCTTCACTGCTCTTCTCCTATTGATCGTAGCGTGATGAAAAGTATCCTATAACCTGCCCAGGAGTATGAAAAATCATGTTTCGTTGAAATCCGTCAAGTACTTTTTGTTTCCATAACGAACATACAGACAGACAGACAGACAAAAATTTTTCTAATTGCATTTTTGTCATCAGTATCGATCACTAATCACCCCCTAATTATTTCGTTATTTTTAAAATATATTCAATGTACAGAATTGATCTCTCTACAGATTTATTATAAGTATAGATTACTTTGGATGGTACGGAACCCTTCGTGCGCGAGTCCGACTCGCACTTGGCCGGTTTTTTTTCATATTCTTTTAAGTTATAGGTAATTAAAGGCCACATTTCCGAGATTATCAACGATATTTTACAAGGTCAGACAGACATGGTCCTAGTTTACTATGGAAACCTAAGAAAGGAAGGCTGATGACAAGAGACTGACTCTGCCTCCAATCGTAATGTGAAAATACATATACATACATTGTACCTACGCCAACATTAAATAAAATGAAAGTCTTTTTGATTAACCGACTTCCCAAAAAGGAGGAGGTTCTCAATTTGTCGGGATTTTTTTTTTAAGACGCCTGGACCGATTTGCAAAATTATTTTTCTGTTTGATAGGGAAATCTGATGATGGTAACCTTGAGAAATCGAAGGCAACTTTGGAAAGTTGTAGGCATGCATAGGTTCAAAACTTGACAATGAGGTGTACGTCTGATAACAATATATAACAGTGAAGGTTTGGAACTGACCTGATGATGGAGACGAGAGAAGATCGAGGGAACTCGACAACTGAATTTGTATTGATGAAAACTTTCCACTAATGCGGATAGTGACAACTATGTTTGTCACTGAAAAGCCAAAAAAGAAAACAATTCACAAAAAAGTAAAACCCACTCCCAAAAACAGTTTGCAAAATTAAACTAAGTATTAGATACAAAAAAATAGATACAGGCAAATTATATCATAATTTATCTTCTAAAAATTTTGTAACGCTATAAGTATTACGCCTTTGACAATAACAATGTTTTAACTTTCCTCTTAAACATGTTAATCTGTGAGGTTTCGAGAACAGATTTTGGCAGATGGTTATATGTAGATCCGAGGTGCCATGCAAAAAATACTTTTATTGAGTAGCGCTGTTTTATTTTGTGATGGCAATGATTTTATTAGATTTAATACTATTTTAATTTAATAAAATAGTGCATTTTTTCCTTACAAATCATGGTATATATCATCCTCCGAGCCTTTTTCCCAATCATGTTTGGGGTCGGCTTCCAATCTAACCGGATTCAGCTGAGTACCAGTGCTTTACAAGAAGCGACTGCCTATCTGACCTCCTCAACCCAGCTACCCGAGCAACCCGATACCCCCTGGTTAGACTGGTGTCAGACTTACTGGCTTCTGACTACCCGTAACGACTGTCAAGGATGTTCAATGACAGCCGGGACCTACAGTTTAACGTGCCATACGAAACACAGTCATAGGTGTCTAAGATATACTTACATAGATAGATATACAAATCATGGTATATAATGGTATACATAGTAGCGTAAGGATACTTTATTTTATAAAAAAAAATTATTTGCTGCTGTAAGTCTGCGTTACTTTCGCTATGGCTCGAACACAATTTTTCTGAGCTCTGAATACTTTTTCGTTATCAGTAGAATTGCCAAAATTTTGGCATTCAGCCCCAAAAAATAACACAATACTTTAAGGGGCTGAATGCCAAAATTGGCTTGTCTCAAACCGCACGCTTAATCATATACTGACCGATTAGTGTTTCGGTCAAAGTTTAAATAAGTGTACCAAGAAGTTTATTTTAACGCCTTCTTTCGGCCGATCTCGGAATTTTTTCGATATCTTTTTTCTAGGCGGAGTTAGACCCATATCTGTCCCTTTCGAACTCAATCGTTTTTTCAAACTTTTTTACGAGACAGAGACAGATATCAGTTTATGACTCATTATCATAATAATAAGAACATACATTGAACAAAACACGGACTCATTTCAAAATATGTCACCAGTATCAAAATCATACTTCATAGTATAAGGACCCATACCTTAATAATGAATAATCTTTAGTTATGTATTAAATAAAACACGGACTCATTTCAAAATGTGTCACCAGTATTAAATCAATGTAACTATATATTTTATATTAAACTGACGCATCTTGAGGAACATTTTTTTTAACCGATTAATTTATAGTAAAAAAATCTATATTTCTTTAAAATTATATTCAAATACAATAACTCACTTTATCAACTATCCCTACAATACATTATTTCATTATATAAGGTTATTTTCTTTGAGTAATAAGCCATTTTGTAAGGTAAGTCAGGTTTGCTAAATCGTTTTTAGCGATTTCTTGAAAAACATCTTTTTTTAGTTATGTCAGTATATGATTAAGCGTGCGAAACGATTTTTGGCCAAATCTATACAGTTTTTGACGGCGAAGAAAATGTACCTATATTAATCTTGAACATATTTCTGAGAACCCTGTTAATTTCAAAACACGTTCTCGAAAAGTTTTCTCGATACAAAAAAAATTATAGCTCTAAAATGATCTTCCAACAAAAAAATCTGTATTACAACGTATATTGATAACATTTGTAACATTAACGAGTCTATATGTAAATACAGAACTTGGTTATTTTTTATTACTCAACTCATTTTAATTCCTTCCAGTGAATCAGGCGGTGTAATTTTTCTATTATTATAATTTTATAGATTGTAATTATCTAACATAGGTTAAGTTGTTTTTCGTTACTAACATTTTATGGGCCTTGGCGTCTGAATATAAAAGTTTTTTTTATTTTTATAAAGCTATTAATTTAAATGTATGTTACGAACGTTACGAACGTCGCGTCAACAGGCTTCTCTCTCATACGCATTTAGAAAGAGAGTGTTTTGGGTGCATTCAGCCTCTTAAAATAGATGCAATATAGATATATATGTCGGAGACTGTCATTAGTACGGACACTAAACGTCACGCAAGCGCGCCCTCTGGTGGCGTTTCCGGTGAAACAACATTTTGGCGCGCTTGGCAGAGTCGTGGTGGTCGGCGTGGCGTCCGCGGATCTCAGTCTTGGTTGAGTCGTCGTGCGGCACACATCTCGAAACTGCCTTACGTTACGTGTAGTGTACCTAGTGTTATTGCCTAGTGTTGTAGTACCGTGGTAGATCCATATTGTAAAGTGTGTAAAGTGTCTTTTGAAATTAAAGTGTAAAGGTTCTTCTAACCTAACAGACAGACATGTGTTGCTGGGGAGTTTGTTCCGCCACTTCTTCTCCCCAGCTAAAACACATAGGAAGTGGCGAAGGGCGGGCGTTTTGGGGGCTGTCTTTTGTTCCGACTAATTTGAATAAACGTTTGAGTTTTGAGTTTGTTTGACTTTTGAGTTTCTTTGAGTTATCTCTTTGCTTGATTACCCTAACTGATGTCGGACGATAGTGCCATTCTGATGTGTTTCGCCGCCTATCCGACATATAATATATTGTTATTAATGTTTTCAAAATACCTTCCCTAATGAAACAAACGATTTATTTTGGAATTATATTCAAAATTATTTTATTCTACGACTACAAACAAATTATTCACAAAAGTATATTTCAATGGTCCAATGCATAAATTAAATCACAATATTATACAATCACTTCAAATTTAAATACATCCGTCGTGATGTCATACTTCCGGGCTCAGGTGGAGAAGTCGAGCCTTGAAAAGATGGCATTTCATATCCAGACGCCACATTGTGGGGAATAACATATCTCGCAAGTCCAGACATAAGATTCTGAAATTCTAAGCCCTGCGGCATAAAACCGTGTGATTGAACCTCTGTCACCGTTCGTAATTTACCATCGTAATACCCTGGTTTTCGAGTTAAAATTATTTTAGGCATTACTGCTGGAGTCACTATTTTTTGTTTCATACCTTCTGTTAAACCACGAAAAAAAATTCTTTGCTGCATAGTACTGCGTGTCGATATAGTTTCAGTAACTTTATCATTGGATAAGAATTTATTTTGAGCTATTTCCACTGGACTACTGTAAGCCATATCTCTTTGAGAATTATCAGTTACATATTTGGTAGGGGGCCTGTTAGTGTGATCAATTTTGCCACCCGACGCCATTGTTGGTCTAATTTTCAAATTAACGTTTTTGTACACCTCAATACGCGATGTTGCCGTTTCTCCAGTTTGAATTTGCGGTATACTATTATTATTCAATAGTTTTTCTTTTATCTCACTATGAAAATAAGCTTGTGTCGGAATTTCTTCTGTTACGATGTGTTGAGTTTTCTCACTTCTTGTATCATTTAGTATATGTAGAGCCTTTAGTTGATTATTAATATTCTCTGCTAAAAATTGATCAATAGTTTCGTAACGAGGTACGTCCATTGTTTTATTCATTGTCTCACCAACAAAGATTATTTTTTTAAGCATTCCTATTTGTTCCGGCAGACGTTCAGTTGATCTATTGACAGATATCTCCTGATGGTCCACCTTACCTGTTCGAAAATTTGCTTTGTATTTTGTGTTATCTTGTGATGGCAATCTGTCTACAGCCGCACCTGGAGACACGTCGATGTTCGGATCTTCAACTAGTTTACTGCGAAAAATCAGTTGTTTCAAAGTCTCACCTTGGGGTGATGTAGTCTCCGTTGCTGTAAAATGAGAAGAGGAACTAACGTCATGAGCAGTCAAATCTGACATTGACTTTTCAACCATTTTATCTAGGTTAACATTGTGAAGTGAACTTTGTGTCGACATTAACGTTTTGTTTGTTCCTTGATTGCGTAAGTTAACAATTGTTTTTTCTGTTGTAATAATTTGAAAGTTTTGCTCTTTTTTGATCAATTCATCTTGCAATGTGTTAAATCCAGTAGTTTCACTCTGACTCTTCACACCACTTTTTGGAAATGCCGCCGATAGATCCTGGGTCAAAAAATCGTGTGAACGCGGTAATGTAATAGACTCAGCTTGCGTAAAATTATAGTCAAGTATCTTACTTAGAGAAACAACATCTTGGGATGCCTGAGACTCTTTCATCATTTGCAATGGCTCAACTTGTGGGTGCAAATTCTGTGACAGCATACGTCCAAATGCCACATTACCAGGAGTATTTCCTGCCAGTCTGGAATTTGAAATCACATTTTGAACACTAACACTTTGAGACTTTATTTTTTGTGGAGCCATTCTTCCCCTCGTTCTATATTGTGATATTCCAAAAACGGGTTTTCTTTGGGTCTTATTGTGAAGCATCATGTTCAGAGATATTTCAGCTCTTGGTTGCGTTAGTTGTGAAATCCGTTTATTCTTAAAAGTATTTTGTTGTATTTGAGTTTTTTTTCTAACAGAGTACATGGGTTGATGTGTTGTTTGTTGATTATTTTGAGATTCCACTTCAAATGCTGTATCTTCACTGTTTGATTTTAAGTCAAATAAAGACCCTATAAGTTTTCCTCTAGCGGGGTGACCAAATAATTTAGACTTCCAGGTTGTCGTGTCTCTTTCAAATGTCTTCATAAGCTTTCGAGCTGTAGGATGCATAAATATGCCCTCTTCGGGTTTCCATGTTGTAGATTCAATATTAAGTGATGTCATATCTTGTTTAACAACAGAATTTGAAAATAAATTAAAAGGAGTTGACTTTTTAACGAATTTCTGATTGGGGATAGTGGGCTCTTCGCAACTATATTCCGGAAATAAAACTGGACCACAAGTAGGTTTCGTTCGTGTAATTGGTGAAGCTCTTCTTTCATTTACATGACTTCCCACGCTGCCCTTGAGCGACAATGGTCCAAAATCTGACTCAAAGCCAAACGGTGCCGAATCCGCTAAGTACAACATGCTAAGAACCACGATATAAAAATTCATTACGTAATATTAGGATCGGATTACCATATTAACTAAAATCAGAAGACAGAACTAGCGAGTGTTTAGCAATCGAGTAATAAAAATTTTAATTAAGATGTTGTGATTTCGATTGCATTTTATTATTATTTCAATTTTATCCAGGCAACTTTTTACATAGTTTTGCGGTATTGGTACTGGTTCATCTTCAATAAAATAACAGCCAGCACAAATGAAGCAAAATATGTAGAGCTGACGGCATTTTGTCCGTTCAGTAGGTATGATGCCACACGCGTCAATTACTACATCCCGAATAATAGCTTCAAAGGTTAACTAATTGAGAAATCTTTCAGTTCAAAGGAATTTCTTCAAACTAGTAAATAGTTTCTATAAGCTGATAATGTAACGATATCAATAAATACTTGATAATATGATGATCATTATGTCCTCCCAGCTGATTATCGGCTACGGTGGCTGTTCTCGGTTCGATTTACGGTATCTACTGAGAAGTTAGTAATATTCTTGCTCCTACACTGGCTAGGCAGGAGGTACCGTATATAGCCGAGGCTATAGATGCTTGGAAGATTACTTGTCCGAATTTAGATTTACCCGGCAACCCATCTTCCCAGAGTATGTGGGATGAGCCACTTTACAACGTAACGCGGAATAACTTACTTGAAACTGCAAGTACTGCTGCGGAACAAGCTCACCTACTGGCTGTGGATCGATGGGACTCCGGACTTTGGCTTCAAGCACTGACGTCGTCAAACATTGGCACCATGTTTGACGACACAACTTTCTGCCTCGCTAACTGCTTACGTTTAGGAGCACCGTGGTGTTCTCCGCATCGCTGCCACCGTGGAGAGGCTGTCACCAGCCTCGGACACCACGGCCTGTCGTGCAGCCGTAGTGCGGGGCATATAGCGCGACACGCAAACATCAACGACATTATACGACGAGCTCTTGTTGCCGTCGGTGTGTACTAGAACCAAATGACTTGGCATGCGACGACGGTAAGAGACCAGATGGCATGTCGTTATTCCCTTGAAAGATGGGTATGCCTTTAGTATGGGACGCAACCTGTGTCGATACTCTTGCGCCATCACACCTTGCAAGTTCTGCGTGCTGTGCTGCTGCTGCCGCTGCGGCTGCGGAGAACCTCAAGCGGCGAAAGTATAGTGACCTTGTCGGAAACTATATTTTCGAACCGTTTGGGTTTGAAACTCTCGGGTCGTGGGGTCCGAATGCCCACACCCTATTTAAAGATCTTTCTAGGCGGCTGGTTGACGCTTCTCGTGACCAAAGGGCTGGCTATTACCTCGGACAAAGGATCAGCATAGCTATCCAACGAGATAATGCTGCCAGCCTCTTGGGTACGCTCCCAGTCGACAGCGATGGGGATGAGTATTTTGACGCTTTTTAGTTTCTTTTTTAGTGGGTTTGTTTTTATATGTAAATATGTTACAGTGTATGTAAGTAGTAAATCTGGATATTATATGTATTATCTAGCCATTATTTATAATTTCTACTCAATTTAGATAAAGTGATAATTGATACAGAATTTATTAATCACATTAACTAGCAATTTTATATAATATCTTCAAAGACTAATGATATATGTAATATAATAAATAAGATAAGGACAATGTAATAAATAAAACAAATATAAACTAAAGTGTCTGGTAGCCGACCTTAACATAATTCGAATAGGGCTAGTTACACACAATAATGGCGAAAAGTTCCCTCGTTGAAGAGTGGCTCGGGCCACTGTCTCCTTTTGCGAAGCAAACATGCTAGAGAAGTTCACACCTTTCATCCCAGCAGCTGCCATAGACGTGGAAGACACCACACATGGGTGTCGAGAGAAGACTCCCAGCCACCGTAGGCGTGAGTCTGTGAGCGGTTAGTTTCTGGCCCGTCTCGGCAGCGCGCGTTGTTCCACGCGCTAATCGAAGATATTCAGCAAACCCCAGTGGGTTTAAGCCGTTTAAGCCGCTAACAGTCTGATACTTCCTCGTGCTGCTAACCCACAGCGGGAGGAGTCATTCGTGATTTATCATAAAAAAGTCGGTAATAACTTGAGTCGTTTTTAAGAATTAGTCAGTAGGAAGTTGGTTAAACCATGTTTATTACTTTGGCTAACTTTGACTAGCTATTATGAATAATTTCAAGTATAAAGTGATTAATTTATCACATTGTCTATTCAATTGGGGTATTATTATAATGACCAGTCATTATATATCTATTTAATCACTATAACTGTAACATATATTATAATAATTGATAGATACGAGATCAGCAACCTTACCTGTTAGACATGAGCACCACCGTGATGGCAATTCAGCCAATCCAACCTTTTATTCACAATCACCGCTGACAGCGATCTTTAATATGTTTTTCACTGCATATTTATTCTTATTATTCCTTTTCTAGTGCATTTATTTTATTTGTACACATTTTTTCTATTATATATTTATGTCTGTGTTTTTAAGAACGGTTAAATAAATAAATAACTGTTAAAACTGTTAAAACTGTTAAATAAATGAATAAATTGATTGATAAATTGCAAATACATCTAATAAAATTAAAATATGAAATTGATTATTTAATTGTGAGAAATTACATAATCGGTACTTTATAGCCCTCGAAGTTTACTTATTGGATCTAAGATGGACTCTGTTTTAACAATGTACAACGTGTAACGTAATCAACCCGCAAACACCCCAATTAGAATATTATGTAATATCATATCATAATATAATGACTGTTTTACTAAACATGTTTATGCATTATTTATTAAATTAGTTATACTAATTCCTGGAGAACTTCGAGGCCATGCAACTAGGCACGCGACCCACGCAGTCGCACAAGCAGTTATCTTGCCTTTATGGAACTTACGGTCCATTTTTTCATTTGTTTTGACTGTATTGGGTTAATAATTGAGACAATAATTTCACTAGTTTTAATTATTTTGGGATAAAAAATTACCTATATTAAAAATTATATAAATCAATTCAGTAAACCATTCAAAACAAACTACACATTTTCAGGATTTGTGTAAATTAAGTTGCATGCTTTATGTAGCGAGTCTTTGCTACCCTCTTAGCAGTTGTAGCAGCCGATATGTGTCATCACACGATCAAAGATTTCCTAGTTATTAGACTCCTCCTTAAAGATTTTTTGGTTTGCCACACATACTTGTGACAAATAGCATTTCCATCACACATTCTGTAATCTCCCGAAATTTCTTCAGTTTCAGGTCTTATGCCGCCGGGGTAAGGTGGTCGGGTACTCGAAGATATTCTGATCATGACAATTTTATTTTTTCCTCCGAGAATAGCAGACGTAGTACGAGGCGGCTTTGATCTCCGTTTTCTTTTAGTGCTATGTGCCGGAGACACCGAGTCGCCTTGCAGCGGCATCGGGGTTTGCACCGGTGGTCGCGCGTAGCGGCCTGGCATCGGCATCTGCATCGGAGGTCCGTTGTTCATTGAAGGAAACGGAGGCCGGTTTAACGGTTGCATATATGGCGACCGTGGTATAAAGGCTTTCGCCTGAAAAGGTGGATATGCTGGTGCGGCAGGTTGTTGAATTGGACTGTTTATAACTTTGGGTTTCTGAAGCTCTGACATTCGTATTACTGGCCGGAACTGAGGCGCACCAGAAATAACCAGGTGCTTGATAATAATAAAATAATAAAAAATTGCGTACCACATCACTAATAAACTAAATGTCCATATCTGCAAATAACCGTTACAACTGACGATAACTACAAAAGAAACGAGTCTTTCGTCAGAATGTTTTGTTTTGGCTCTGAAATTAATAATTGTGTTATTTATTAAAACTCCTTACTTTTGGTGCCGATGCAAGACGAATCCAGATATAATTAATGCACGTTGTGAACGTTCGTTCTCATCGACATAAAAACTTTTAATCAAGTCATTGCAAATAATTTCATTTTAATTACATAAAATACATATAATATACTTAAGTTCATTTTATACATTTTAGAAAATTTTGGCGACAGCAATCAATGCCTGGACGTTTTTTTATGTGAGAAGGTATGCTACTGAGGTGGTATATATATCATTTACAATTAATCAGGAACTGATGATGAAATGAAATTGCGGACAACTCTCGAAAATTGCAGGCGCGCTTTGAATAAAACTGTGTAAAATTGAGGGTTTGATTTATTTATTTCATTATACACAGATAGAGATATAGCTGGCTAACTGACTACGAGGGAGCGGGATCGTTTGGCTGTAAAATTATGTTACGACTGCAACTTTAGGCATAGCAATTAAATATTGATAGCAGCTACCTCATGTTGGAACATATTTTATTCATATTGTGTCACTATTTTATTAAATTAGACCTTAACAATGACTTAACCCTATATAAACCGGCTCAACTTATACAATTAAACATAGTTACATCACACTATAAAAGATTTCACCGTTTTGAAATGTCGTCTCAAAGTCTTGGGCTGCTTGGATGTCCAAACATACTTGTGACAGATTGCGCGTTCATCGCACATTGGGTAGTCACCAGAATATTCTATAGAGTCAGGTTTTATGCCGTCAGGGTACGGCGGATGGGTACTCGAAGTAACATCAACAGTCATTGCCATCTTTTTCGTTGGTTTTGTCTCCCCTGGGCTAGTCGAGTTTTCTTGTGGTTGTGTGGTGGGGTCGGTGGGTTCATTGACAATGCCTTGTGGTTGCGTGGTGGGGTCGGTGGGTTCAGTGACAATATCTTGTGGTTGCTCGTTGGGGTTGTTGGGTTCATTGACAATATCTTTTGGTTGCTCGTTGGGGTTGCTGGGTTCATTGACAATATCTTTTGGTTGCTCGTTGGGGTTGTTGGGTTCATTGACAATATCTTTTGGTTGCTCGTTGGGGTTGTTGGGTTCATTGACAATGCCTTGTGGTTGCCCGTTGGGGTTGTTGGGTTCATTGACAATGTCTTGTGGTAGCCCGCTGGGGTTGTTGTTGTTGGTTTTGAGAATGTCAGGTAGCTCTTTTATTGGTCTTCGATTGTTTATCGAATACATCTGTTGATACACTTCCATGTCTTCGGCCTGACGTAAAATTGGTTTTGGCTGAAAGGTTGAAACTATTGGAAGGGAACGCTGAAGTTCTATCTCACTGTCCACAATTTTACTCTGATATGATTGTCCTGGACTGAAAAAATGTTCTTTAGCTGAATGAGTGGTTGATTGATCATAGCTGAATACTGGAGGCAGGGGGGTACCAAAACCATGAATAGGCTTTGACCTCGTTGAAAGGTTACTCAATTGTTTTCTTTCAGACATTTGTGATTTAAACTGATTTCTCATCATCATTATCCTATTCAAGTCCGAAATTTGTATCACGGGGCGTAATTGAGGTCTGTTTAAAATCACGAAATGCCTGATGATTATACAGTAGTAGAGTGTCGCGTACCGCATCACTTACAAATAAATAATTAGCTTCCAGAGCTCATATCCAACAATCAAACGGACGATGGCACCTCCGTTGTAACTATAGAACTGAGGCTTGCTTTACGAACAGTTGTGATTTGGTATGAAATTAATTTCAAAACATCGTTAAGTACATCATCACATGAATTTAAAACTGAGCCACGTGACATTGGAAAGGTTCAAAATTTTTCAGTAACTTAGAGTAATCAATAATATCAATCTCATCATCGTTCCAACTAAGCTTTTCGTATATAAACTCTTGTGCAAAAAAAGCGGGCACCTATGCGAAATCTCAGTTTTAAGGACTTTACGTGTATTTTAAAGGGTCGGCAAAACACCGACGAACTTTCTGCCAGCAATTAGTCCAAAACTAGGTTTACCCAATTTCTTGGCAATTGTACAAAATTAAAATTTAGAATACACTCTCACGCATGCTTGGCTAGCCCTTTTGATGCTAGAAATATACTACAATCATTAAAACCCTTTGAAATACACGTTAACTCCTTAAAACTAAGATTTCGCATAGGTGCCCGCTTTTTTGCAAAAGAGTGTATTATACCTAAATGTGTGTAAAAAACATAAATGTATTTATTTTTCTTATAAAAATATAGATAGGTATCCTACCACAGCTTTGGTAACGTCGACTAACAGCACTATGAGTTGTATTCAGAGCTACAGCCACAGAGCGTTGCCGGGAACCAGCTTCTATCATTCCCACGTTCTGATCATGTCTTCAACGTTCACTTGAATTGGTTTTAATCAGAAGTAGGAAAATAGTAGCGCTAATAAATAATCTTTAATGTTTTTTTTTCTGATTGATTTACTTTTATTGATTTCTTCCTGTTTTCAATTATAAGTTAATTTAATTTTCAAAAGGGATAAGTATATAAATTAGATTTATTACAAACCCAAATCCCAATCTCTAGAACACTCAAAAAAGTGCTTGCCCCTAAACACTCTTGATGTATGTACGTACATACTGTAGATGTACTCTGCTTTTCAAGTATATAAGTTTATAAAGCGTGTGAATGCTTTTAAATCTAAACAAAAAAATACTGGCCATTGGAGGTATGTGTTGATTAATGTTCATATCCAAATAATTTACATTATTCATTACTAATACAGGTATGGCATTAAAAAGTCCACAAAAAACTGAAGCGAACATTTCAAAAGTACAAAATAATTAGGATGTATAGATAAGAACACACTTGACTGTGAATTCGTGAGTCATCTATAATGCTGCATACAGATTTATAGACACGTATGGAAACACATAGAGTACCCGCACACTGCAGATTGTTTAGTTGGCCGACAGATTGGTCGGTATGAACCACTATCCGGCATTACGCCGGTATCAGAACAACTAAAAAAATAACGATTTTCTTATAAAAAAAGAACTACCTGGTAGTACCTAGACAATAGTAGTAGTTTTTTTTCTGTCTGCAATGTACAGGTACACTACGCTCGATGGCGGCATCGCGCGTAACGTCGGTCAACTGCCGATAAAAAACGCACAACCAAGTGGAAAATCCGCCAATGTGAAAAGGCTCTTGAATACATACAATAGCAAGCTGTTCAGGCGTCAATGGTTAAAAAGAAAACTGTTGTTAATTTTTAAAAGCAGTAGGTAGTAATGATTTGATGTCCTCCTAGCCGATTATCGGCTACGGCGGCTGTTCTCTTGCAAGGAGATTAGCCAACTACGTAGGAGATATTATAGTGCACAAGCATTTACGCAGTCACAGGTGCACTCACTATTCCTTCACTCTCATAGCCCGATGGGACCGCAATCCGACACATATCGAGAGAGATATCAGGCGCAGGACTAACATTTACGTGCTCCACGATGAACGGGTGTATCAATCACCAATTTCAGGCTCCGGGCTGCTTTGTGAAAGTCTTCTGAAACCCACAAAGCGATTTCGGCCCGACTCGGAATTCGAACCCGAGACCGCGTGCTCAATAGGCACACTTGCGACAGCTAGACCATCGATGCAGTTATAACGTGGTAGTACAAATTATCACAAAAATGAATCATAAAGTACAATTTAATATTAGACGTTACATTTATACATCCTTACATATACATATTAGGGTGCGTCCACATCTGGCGAATGCGCAGTACGCGAGCCGATCGCGAGCTGTCCGCGAGCTGCGCGCGTGCAGTCACTGCAATAGTTCGGTGCGCCTCTTTAGCGCAACTCACGCAAGGCTCGTATAGAGCGCGCGAGCGGCGCGCGATCTGCGCGCAATCAGTTCTCGCCCTTACAGTTCCGTATATTGGCTCAGTACTATCGAAGATGGCAGACGTCGCGCGCCGCCTGCGCGCCGCTCGCGTGCGGCGCTTAGGTCGCGCGCGAGCTGCGCGCGGGCGGCGCAGAAGCGGCGCACGAACAAAAATGCACGCGCGCAGCTCGCGGACAGCTCGCGATCGGCTCGCGTGCTGCGCATTCGCGGCGCATTCGCCAGATGTGGACGCACCCTTATAATACTTCTGTCCCTCATCCACGCTTTCACTTCAAAGATTCTGAACCGATTTAAACGGATACGCAGATAGTCTACATCCTGAGAAAGGATAGGTTACTTTTATCCGGCTGCGAGGAACAGCTGGTTAACAGCAGTACGAGAATTCATATTAGAATAGATTTTAAAATTACGATATGTCTTCTCTTGGGTTTCCGTGTAGTCCTAGGAGTCCAAACGTACTTATGGCACATAGCAAGTCCATCACACATCTCATAGTCACCAGAAACCGATTCAGTTTCTGGAATGATGCCGTCAGGGTAGGGTGGTCGGGTGCTGGAAGATACTCTCTGCATAACAACCTTAGTAGGTCTTCCTTTAGTTGTCCCTGTCAAAAATTTCGAATCCTGTTCATATTTCGAATGCTCTTGATAATTTGCATCCTGTTGATATTTAGCATCCTGTTGATATTTTGGATCCTGTCGATATTTTGCATCCTGTTGATATTTTGCATCCTGTTGATATTTTGCATCCTGTTGATATTTTTCATCCTGTCGATATTTTGCATCCTGTTGATATTTTGCATCCTGTTGATATTTTTCGTCCTGTCGATATTTTGCATCCTGTTGATATTTTGCATCTTGTTCATAATTTGAATACTGTTGATATTTCGAATCCTGTCGATATTTCAAATCCTGTTCATATTTCGGCCACGATGGCAGTGTCCATAACGATTGGTAGGACTTTAGCAACGGTTTTACTGGTGTGTTTCTGTTATTCGAAATAATCGGCATCGGCGGCAGATTCTGCTGTTGATTAAGTCTGGGATATCGTTCCCTTGTTGTTGTCTGGGTTGTTGGATGTAAGTCGCGGTACTTGACGTGTGTGGTTGATGTCAGATGTTGTGGTTCCTCAAGTCCACACACAATTCGATTTTCTCTCAATTTTCCGGATATGAAATATTGGCCTTTTTGGATCGAACAAGTGGTTTGCTTTTCACAGTTGAAGTCTGAAGGCGCTCCAAAACCACATGTGGGCTTCGTTTCAGGTGGGTACGGAACAAAAGGCTCTTGATTTTCAACCTGTGATTGAAATAAATTACTTTTAAACATCATTGCTTTATACAGGTCTGAAATTTTAATCCTAGCAGGGAACTGAGGCCCATTTGATGTCACTAAGTGCCTAACGATTAAACAATAGTAGAATGTTGCGTACAACATCACTTCAGAATTCACTTCCAGAGCACATGTTGAAGAATATCTAACAAATTAAATTTTATATTGAACTTTATGTAAAATTGTTGTGTTTTGGTATGAAATTGATTTCAAAACTATAGCACAACCTTTTCAATCTCCAGTTGTATTCATAACGATAAATATTGATGATATGGAAAATACATTTGAAGACGGCGATACTGAAATGACATGGCATAGATACCATAATTGCTGAATTATGTCCAAGTAGCTGCAGTAAATAGTAATTTATTGAGCCTAGGATATCTTGTAAAGACGTACTGGATTTTTAATATTAAGCCATTATATAGCTACTGAGTTAACTGTTATGCCGATTTATCATCTGTTTTTACTTTTTTAAGTTTTCCAGTTTTGGTTCAATTTTACTGATGTTTTATAACTGAGACAGAGAAATAGTGCTCGAAGAAAGAATTCGAGCAAAGAAGCAATGGATGGCTTGAGTGGAACACGATATTATTGCAAAAAGTGTTACTTGTGAGATGGTTGTCTTTGCTTCAAGACGATGGTCATCATCTCAGACGTGTCCTATACTTGTTCAAAACAGAGTCTCGTCAGCATGAGCTTTATCGTCCCACTGCTGGGCACAGGCCTTCTCTAACACTGAGAAGAAGAGACCGCCAAGCTGGCTAACTGCGGGTTGATGATTACAGACTTTATGTTCGAGGTTTCCTTCATCTATAAGACGCTGACAACAGCCAAATTGGCTTGTCTCAAAAATATTTATATGTATTAAAAATATTTCCAAAAACCTTGTAAAATCCAAAACACGTTTTTGAACAGTTTTCTCGTTACAAAATGTGTAATTATAAACTAACTTCTTAAAATGATCTTCCAACAAAAATATATTTATTACTTATCTAGGTACATTGACAAAATTTATAACTAACTTATCCATATGTAAATACAGAACTTAGTTGAATTCAACTTATTTTCATGTTATTAGGTAATAATATTGTTAGCTGCCAGTGGTTACATAGAAGGCAGCAGAAACGAGCGACCATAGACACCTCGCCATTCAGCCGTGTATCTCTGCTTGGAGGATTCTTTTTTCGAACGTCATTGTGACAAGACATGATATAGTTTGACAGGAATACGATTTTGCCGCGCTTTTGATTAATCTTAGTTGATTTTCATGTTAAAACTGTTTCTAATTACTTCCTCGTTAAACAAACCTGCTTCTGGTTTTTAAGATCAGAATTGGGATCCTGCTTCCGGTTTTTAAGAATATATTATTTTACGAACGTTAGGAACGTCCCGTTATCAGGCTTCTCTTTCTTACATAATTTGTTTTGGCTGTTGTCAGCGCCTTAATCAGTCATTGTTGTTCAATATATACTAAGAAACTACGCACAACATAAAAAAATTGTATTGTTAATTTGGCCGACGTCGCGACGTGACTGTGTCAGGGTTTCAAGTTATTTAAAAACGCAGTATTCCTTTCATTGCAATTCTTTTGTTTCTACTTAGAATGTTATTTTACAAACTTCCCGTACCCGGACAAAATATAGCCTATGACAGAAAAAAGCAGCGCCATTTATCAGGATATGACAAGACTAGGGACAAACACACGTACAGAAGAATTAAACTACCCATATTTTACGTTAATTATAAACAAACATTAATTATTATCAGTTGCTGTTAATCACGTTGATTATTTAGTTCATCGTTTCAAACTAGCGAGCGAGTCCTTATGTTAAGACTGCCCTTGAAACAATATCTTTCAAAAGAAGTTTATTCTACTGATTCTACATGATCCTAATTTTATAATATACATATATGCGCTCCCATGATACAATTTTATCTTCGTTTAAATAGATGGTGGTTTGTATAGCCTTGCCTCAAGCCACCCCTCCATACTTTCTTCTTGCAGTTTGCCCATTGGACACAATTCATTTGCTCTTCCACTGTCGTAACATGCATCGGCACCATCGTACTTGATGTTTCCTGCCCTTGCAAGTCATTTTGATGTTCTAGAGCTTCCAACCACACCAAGTCCTGTGAGTCGACTGCTGTTTGAACTGGTCGATACTTGGGTGTCGACACTGAGGAGTAAGCTGGCTTCGAGAGGCCGACTATCCGTGCGATGTCATCCAGCTCGTTGTTACTGAAGGCGTATGAGTCGAGCCCCGCCCGCGCCGGCGCGCGCGTTGTCACGTGGCCCCGCGTTATCTTCTTCCTGTGTAGATCTTCCATCATTAGGACAGGTCGGAAGTGTAAATCTTGTGACGTCACACAGTACAATATGTCCAGCAGAACTGCAGACTGCACTAGAATGTACCGCATTCCGTATCAAGTAACTAGCACTCAACATATTTTCACATTACAGGAAAACTAATAAAACGGATAATACGGACGAACGAAAATTGATTAAATGTTGTGTTTTGGTGTAATTTTTTTTAGTATATTTGATAAGAACCACAGTAGTACACGCGCATATTACAGGAGTTTGTTACCATACTATGTTCCATGTTGCTGACAGATGTGGGGTTAGAGAAGATTCTTCTAAATTATTTTATTTCAGGGTGCTGTGGGTTACTATTTTGACACAAACCGTTATAATGTTCGAAAATATAACAACGACGTAATCTAAACACCAAAATTTACAATCGAGGATTATAAAAATACATAGGCTTTATAAATACCATAGAAGGTACAGTTCAATGTTTTAACAAGGCATTTTCTATTATCCAGCCAACTTTATGTCACATAAAACACTCGTATTTCGTCATTCTAACTATAGAATATAAAGTGCACCTATGCAGAATACTAATTCTGCAAAGGTGCACTTTATATTTGTCAATTTTCTTTTATAATCAAATCGCGGTCTTGTATGGTGGAGGTAATAAACTAACTCCTAATAAAGGTACTACAATTAAATACAACAGGAAATATTATTTTTGTATCTTGCATAATAACACTGATAAAATACTTTTTTGCTTTGAACTTTGAAAACCACTGAAAATATAATATTACATATTTATTGAAGGCTGGCAATTTATATTTATAATTTATAATTATTTTAAGGAGGTTGTTAATCCAGAACAAGAAATGTTTTTGATGTCAAATCCTTTTTCTTATGTTTAAACTTGATGTTTACCTTGACATGGAGACTAATAAATTCATCTAGTCACCACTAACAGAACCTTTACACGAGCAACAATTATCTCGATTTAAATTACTAATAAACGCTATATTTTCTTCAATTGACGATAAATCATCAGTTACGTTATGTTTTTGGTATCAAAACAGTACGTTACTGGGTATTTTATTCCTTATTTAAAATGCAATGTGAAGCTTTAGCTGTATTCGGTTTGTGATTAGTAACACAATTTCGAACCAGCTTCTAGAACTCGGGCGTAAGATGACCTCCTTCGTACCACAGAGTAACAAATGACGATGGATGTAGCCTGATACTTTGATACTGTCTCAACTCAACCTTCTTTGATGAGCCTCTTAGAATTGTAGCTGTTCTAGGTACTCTGTGAGTTGTATTCAGCAGTAGGCATATAACAACGTTTGTGGGTCGTATGTAAAGACTTGAATAGTATTCATTGATACCCGTTGTCGTGAGTTTATATGTAGGTACAGTTCAGCTCTTTAATACGTCTTCTTTATTTACTTGTTTACAATTCTATTACTGGTATGATTTTCCCCTGCATATTTATAATCACTTCAGGCTATTTATGATATTAAAAAAGATTACTATAGTACATAGCATGTGAGGCACTATCAAAACATCATATTTTATGAAAGTAATTCACACATGAACTATGCCAGCAATCTAACTTGCAATCAAGTTTGTTTTGATTTAGTAATGAATATTGTTTCGTAGCGCACTGTTATTGCAAACACATTCGAATCAAATACACTGGTCATTTATGCTAAAGGATGATCAACATAAGGCAACTTTAGTTTAAAAGCCCCTAAACCATTTATGATTACGTCTTGAATAAGATCAAAGATCTGCACAACTGCAATCATGATATTCTTAAAATCTAACTCTAAAACTAAACCCTTTAACGAAAAACGAAAGCCAAACAATAAAATTAACATTACACACTTTATAACATGTATGACAAATTAGTTCGATCTTGCCTTTACGACAAAGAATTACATGTCGGTAAATATCAACAGAAAAGATATAAGTATAAAGAGTTTTATACATTTTGGAATAGCCCGCATGCAAAACTACATTTGTAATTGAAACAGGCGCTTTATAGTAGGCCGAGTGTTATCCACCCATATGATATTTGTGCTCGCGGTTTGATTTCCATCCGATGGGGTTTCTTTTTCGAAATAGCTAGGAGTGGTAGTGCTTTTTGTTTTGGGCGTCGTCGTTGTCGTTGTTGTCGTCTTTGTCGTCTTTGTCGTTGTCGTCTTTGTTGTCGTCGTCGTCCTTGTCGTCGTCGTGGTTGTGCGTGGTAAAGGTTTGCTAGTTGTATTGCTTGTACAGGTGCTAGGTCTGCGTGTTGTCGTCGTGAGGGACCTGGCTTGACTGCTGATTTTTGTCGAAGTGCTCCATATCGGTGACGTGCTCGGTTTGATCGTCTTATTTATTTTTATGGTTGCACTATTGTCAAGACGGACCGCGTTAGAGGATTTTCTTTGAATGACCACTGTGTTCGATTTCGTTATAGATGTCGGCTTCTCAGCTGTCGTTGCCTCACTCACTGTTAACCCACTACTGTCTAGTTTAGGTTCTAGATTCCGTAAAGCCAAAATTTCCCTGATAACTGGATTGCCACCACTAATTTTTATTTCAGGGACTTCTTGGCAACCGTAGTAGTCGTCTTCGAGTGAGTCTATTCCACATATTAGTTTAACGCTGTATGAAAACTTTCTGTTTTTTACACTGTCTTGTTGATCACCGTTTGTTTTCTTGGGTGTTGGTGAGTGGCCCGGGGCGAAATAAGCTCTTGTGCTAATGTGTGCAGGGACAACACCATGCGTGTATAATATAATAACTAACACTAGATTTGTCTGCATTATCGTGATTGTTTATATAGTTTGGTGAGTGTGTGCGTGAGCGGCCACATTATTTACTGGAGTGAACTGAGCAGTGACGTCATCAACTCGAGCTTCTTATCAGAGTGTTGCTTGTAACGCTCTAGTGGTGTGTGTCGATACCTTCATATCGATTCACTTATACCGAGTCGCCTGATTCTGTACCTAGATAAACACAACGTGATATTACAACAATAACAACAAAGAATGTTAACAAATAGTTTGACTATAAAAAATATTTAAATAATAATACTTAAGGAGGTCGTAATAAAAAAAACTACATTGTAGCGAAGAAAATAAAAATAAATGATAGTAAAGAAACTCTAGGGTGTACACATCAGCTGTTCAGAGCTTAACCCATGTCACGGACGACAGACGGACGGACGGATTATAATAACACCCGCCTCAGCTGCCCCTGGATCTCTGTTTATACTGGGAATCGTAAAAACCGTCGCTTACTTTGAGTCTGGACCCAAGATATTTTTACAAGACCTACCTTGATGCAGACAGTCAGTCTTCCTTAAAATAAATTATGAAAATATGCCGTTCCTTTGAACTAGTTATTTATGTAACATGTTCTTTATGTAGCGAATATATAAAGTAAATCTTAGCTACCAATTAATAAACGTCAAGATAAATAGGCAAGCAGTATTAGTGTCATGGAGACAGCTTTCATCGCGACAAGCTTCTAAAGCACCCTTTAAATGAACAGTACAACTCGACAGCTAACAACTCATTTGCATAAGATTCGCACTTGACTAATTGCCGGAATTAAGAAAAATGTCAAGAGTTTCGTAAAAAAAGATCCCATTATAAATTGGTAGTAGATTTTGAATGTTTTCTCAGAATGACTTCGTTACTGGATTTAAGTATCAAGTCTACACTCAAAAAATTGTTTACCTTAAGCGTTTGATCAAAAATAAAAATATAATATATTATTCAGTCTACGGGAACTAGGAATTTCCCACATTTTCACAAAACTGTAGACGAGACAACTAGGAGACATTTTAAAATCTGGCTAAGGTTTAAATATGTATGGAAATAAAAGTAAATTGAAAGTTTATCCGCAACTACAATAAATGAAATATACCTGTTTTCATTTAAACAGCATTCGCTTACAACATATCTATATATTTCTAGAAGATTCGTTCTCTCATAACACGGTATCCATCTTGTTTTTTGAGCAAGATAAGTAAACGGTTGCTTTCACCGTTATACTAAATCTTTATGGCGGGCGGAGTAATTCGCTCTAACTAAAGACAATTCCAGGCGGATAATTGTATCGTCTCGGTCCATATTACTCGTCGCCGCGAGACGAGATAACGCGCCCTGTTTGTATGATGATTACTTTCCAAGTTTTTGTGGAATCGCCGATTGAGTGGCGCGACCTCGTCCTGTGTGCGCTTCGGCTTCATCTACATAATTGGAGCCGCGCGAGGTAAAGTGACGTTTGTGTTCTATAACAAAGCTTATCTCGTCTGCACGTTTGTTTTCATGATATTGGTTTTTTGTTATTTTAAGTGGCTGGTTTATATTCAGATGTTCGCATTCGACAGTCTCTGGACTATTCGCTACGTGATACCTGGCTGTGGGAGCATTACCTTAGATCTGCAATTCCTGTTAGTTATGAGTGGTGAGCAAGTTTATTTAAGTACGTAGGCACTTTATCTACGTCTATTATGTCAAAGCAATACTTACGGGCTCCGGTCACGCAGCCGCCGCGCGCTCCCGCCCGCCTCGCCGTGCTGCCTTCACACGTACTTACTTGGAATACTAGAGTGATACACTCGCATCATATGCAGCAAAAACGACACTGAAAAATAAAACCATTGACTAACATCATTTTAAAAACCACATCTTTCTCCGAAGGCATCGTTAGGAACTGCATCGATTATCTAATACTTTATCTTAAATCAATTTAGTCAAACAATAACAAGGGAACAAAGTAATGATAAAATTTTGCAAGAAACAATTATGGTGGCAATCATTTGTCAGTTATAATGAATGATGATGATCCTCACGAATGAGGAAAAAGTAATTCATTACTTTTAATTTCCTCAAATTATAAAGCGATTAATAATGTATTAAATTACGGAGAGTCACTCACTGTTATTACTCCAAGAAGAAAGTAGAATTATCTATTTTTGCATTAATATACGGCATCAAGGCAGGTTTCTGATGTCAAGAGTTAAGAGTGAAGGTAAACTGGAAAAATAAAACTGATAAGATACGTAACAAATATTTGGTAGCAGGCTCTGTCTGACGACTCACTACAGCTACTCAAAAGCTTTATTAAAATAAATTTTACTGTCACATTCGTAATGCTAGTGAGTGTAAACGCAGCACGGTGCAGTAGGCACGTGCATTGCAAACGCGGAACTTACTTCTTTACCGACTGCAATGTGTCTTACACAGAATGAAATTTTATTTTCATTGTGTAAAATCTTCCGTGTATGTATTGGCGAATGAAAAAATCGTTAGGCGAAATATTTTGGAAGTATTGTTATTGAAAGAAAAGATTTCTTTTTATAATTATTGAAAATATATTTTTGCTCTTTTAATTCTCTTCTTCGGATTAATCAACATATTATTACAGTTAATAAAGGGAAAACGAGAGTTAACTTTTGTTCTGAATCGTATACTTTTTTATAATTTATTTTTTTATAATATTATAAGACAGTGTTAGTCTAGTAGAAAACTCGTAAACTATACAACGAGTACAAAAAGACAAGTACGGAGGTGCAGCACTAACAGGCTCTAACATGCAAATAAGTTTACGTCGCGAACACCCATTACTTGAGCGAGCGAACACTTTGCCTCGCGACTCATTTGTTTACACGTTTTGATTAGACACTTCATTAAATAACACAAAATTACTTTATTATATTGCTCCAAAATTAGAAAGTAAAAATATCGCTTGTAGAACAAATTAGTCATACATAACAACACAGCTACAATTTTATTAAAATCACGGTAGTTGCTACGTATCGTAGCGCTTGCTACGCCACACGTAGCGGAAAGCTACACACAGATGTGCTACGGCGCGAGCGGCGCACTCCAACAGCGTTGCAACTTTTATTGGAAAACTTCAGCCGAATTTACATGTCCCGCACATTATTAAAAACGCTTGTAAAACTTTAAAATGCCCACTTTACTACCGCAGCCAACTCTAACACTTTAGCATTAAGAACTAGTTTCGAATGCAATTTAAGCAAGTTAACGTTGTCAAAGGATTTGTTTCGGAGCCAAGAGTTTGAATTTTAAGTGTGGGTCCAACTCCGGCGTTTACCTGTGACGCTGAAATACTTGTTTAATATACAATAGGCTTTTGCGGTGTGGAATTTATTGGTAATCTTTACAAATAAACATATGTATATTATATATATTATATATGTTAGTATATATATATGTTCGGATTTCTATTTAGATTTGTGTAGATAAAATATTTCATTGACAACCCAATTTTCATGTGTTCCAAGATTTTCATGGACTCGATGTTTAAAATAAATAAAGCACCTCTTATTATTTGCTAGTGAACCTTCACAACGGGTTTGAAATGAATATTATATGTATTTTTTTATCTGTACAGGATATTGTTTACGGCAATATGACGAGGTGCATGATCAGGCGGCAAGTTGTCTATGAATTGGGCACTTTGCTCGGCTGCTATATTTACCCAATTAGGGAGGTGTGCCTTGCGACTGCGAAGTTTCCCGCACAAAGTTAGGCGTGCAACACACAGCGCTTTTGAGTTCATGTGTCCTGTGAGCGCTGAGTCAGCGGCGCACGCGACTGTACTTGCGTAGATAGGCCTAAGGACTCTTTGATCATTTGAAATATGGAATGTCGGAGACATATTATTACTCCCACCTGAAGGAATTCCACTGCCACAGATAATGTCAAAACTTGAGCTTAAATAAATAGATTAGATCGGGTATATTTAAAATCTCTTTACATTAGACGATGTAAAGAGTCATTAGGATTTATCCAAAAATACGATTATCGTTGTCATAATTTTTACCAAATAAATTTTCCTCTAAGTCCGTATTGCAAAGAACGCATAGAATACAAGTCCCCGCTTCCAGGCGTGACTTGCACCACAGACTCTCAGAGCTCCTTCCCCAGAGGCAAGTTTTATTGCAAGTTGCGAGCAAGTCAACTGCGCTCTGCACATAGTGTAACGCATACGTCGCGAGCCCGCGGTGCTACTCATTAATACTACCACATTACATAAATAAACTCGATACACTGCCGTTGCTGTGTTGTTTTGTTGAAATCTTGTACTTTGGTAACCATATGATGTGTACTTGTTTTAAGGTTTCTTATGTTCACCTTGCTCCTTGCTACGAATGGCACAGTTTTACCTCTAAGGTAAGACACGTAACATTTTTAAATGACTATTTACTCAGTTTATATAATTTCATTATAAAAAATAAAAAAACAAAATCATGTTTATTAGTATCTTATTTTAATAAAAATATCGTAATACGTATAATAGTACACCACGTGAACCAAACATAACTAAAAAATATTTTCATAGACGAAACTGAGAGCAAACAATGTCAGTGAGGTCACCTCTTCTAGAATAAACTTCCGAAGAAGTTATTATTTTAATTTGGAATACTTGATGAATTTATAAGGTTGCTCTCGAGTATCGCGGCGTCGCCCGCGCTCCCTCGGGGACGGAGTGGCGACGCACTCACACAACCACAACTGTTGTGATTCCATGCTACATTTTATTGTGACAACTAGCCGTTTTCCCGCAGTTTCATCCGCGTCCCGAAGGAACTACCCCCCGTACCGGGATAAAATATAACTTTTGTTACTCGCAGAATGTATCTTTCTAATGGTGAATGAATTTTTAAAATCGGTCCTGTAGTTTTTGAGTTTATCCATTACAAATAAAGTTTTAACTCTTTATAACATTAGTATAATGGACCTCACTAGATCAAAGTAGGAATCAAAATTATAAAAATGTTAAAGTTATAAAAAGGCAAGCTACAGGTACTTTCGTCACAAATTACTTCTTTCGTGTTAAACTATTAGAAAAGTAAATACAATTGAACAAGTTGTCGGCGTTAAATAAAAACTTTAGCGAACCGTTGTGTAATAATATGGTCTTTATTAATGAAAGGTTTTAAAAAGAACATTATTTATCTTCTTTCACATTCAACCATGTACTTTTCCCTTCTTCATTGGTATTATATTTAATATTAAAAATAAAATCGTGACAAATATACAATTAAAAAGAATATTTCTTTTTTACGTTGCCCGAATATTTTTAATTTAGTTACACTACATCATAATTTTATTCACGTTGTAAATAGTTCAAAGAAACCACACACATGAAGTCACCTGTCTGTACTAAGTATAATGGTCAAAGAGTTGGCTCGGCAAACATCCGCGAGTCTCATTGTCGGCGACTGTACGTTAATCTGTCCGTCTGTCCGTCTCAGTAACATGGGTACGATCCCTAGGATACACTATGATATGTATTTTTTGCGGCGACAGTATTTCTTGGTCGTCTCTATTTAGTTAAGCTGGTGTTATTATTTACATTACATTTGGAAGCTAGTGAGGGAGTTTGTGGGTTCAATTGTCAGCCATTGTGTGAAGGTTTGATGTTTAACTGCATGCACTTGCTTACCTTTATTTGTATGTAGTAGTAGTATTTTATATTTGAAACTGAATTTTTTGACTGGGGTTTTCCCGCGGTCCCACCCTCGTCCCGTGGGAATTTCAGCCCGTACCCGGATAAAATACAGCCTATGTTACTCAGGAGTACTGTGTCTTCCCAACAGTGAAATAATTTTTCATATCGGTTCTGTAGTTTCGGAGTCTTTAGAGTACAAACAAACAAACAAACAAATGATTCATTTTTATTATTCTGTGTATCTGCAAATAAATACGCTTATATGCCAGCAAAATATGCACAGAAATCTTACTAAGCAAATAAGCATACAGAATCACGCTCTACTCCGCTGTAAATAAAATGAAAACGAACACGCGCTGAAAAAGATCTATTCATATTTTATTTTTAGTACACCATATTAATACGGTATCAAATAATACAATATTGCTAGACGATATATCTCGTATAAAATATAGCTGGGCCACAATATGCGAACATTCCAAAGCCTTATTTTCGCGTGTCTGATATTGCGTTATCTCCAAAACGATGAGAACGACTAGTATATAAGTATTTATGTAAAAGCGGCCATTCTGACCGTCCTTTCGCCCGACAACTCTGATTACGCAATTTCAGAAATTGTCTCACTATTTTCTTGGGTTACAAGCAGAACGAATTGTATAAAAGGAAATTGCATTTTAAGTTTTTGCTTTATAAGTTTGGAAGTTATTACGGTGAGGGATGCGTTCACATTTGCATGATGTTTCTGCGAAAAGCTTGCGTTTACTTCGCGGTGCAATGTGCTGCTATGCATAATGATCAGCATAACATCATCATCATCGGTTAACATTTACATTTATGCCTAATAATAGTGTTTAACTTGTAGATGTGGCACCTACTTGGATTTCAAGAAATATGAAAATACGGTACACTTTCTGCCGAATCATAATTATTACTACTACTCACTATGTTTAAAAAAAGAATTTCAAAAATCACATCTGTTTTATTGTCCTGTACTGTCTTACCTAAACAATTCCTATGAGTTAATACATACATAACATCAAGAAATACTCCTACAAAACATCATCAGAATTCGATAAGCAACGCCACATTTCCCATGGCCCATCTGTACAAGGTACTCTCTCTCGTCACTAATCCGACCGTCCGACCGATGCGACCGAGTACGGGAGCGATCCGTCGCGTCGGCTGCGGCCCGCACAACTTCGGCCCTTCTCAATTGCTATAATCTCTTCGCGATTGCCATTCATTTATTGTCTAGGGTTAGGGCGGGAGTTGAGTGATGAGATGTGGCGGGGCAGGTAAGGTATTGATATTTTTTGTGGGGCATGGTTTATTTAAAGTAACGTTAAGTTTTTAATTTTTTTTCCAGACAGGCAAAAATAGTTGAATTTTCTTCTTCTTAGTACCTATATAAAAATTAATGTCACTTTTCGTTGTAATTTTATAACTCAAGAACAGGATGACCCATCCAAACCTGATGTTTCGGCTTTGATCGGTCTATTAAGTAGATTGTTTTACGTGAAGTTTGCACAAAATCGATCTAGCGGTTTTTCATTTTACATACGTAGTGAAGCACATCTTGGGCCGCTAGTCAATTGTAAATTGATGAAGTTCTAACGAGCAGGAAATAATATAACTCGGAGTAGTTTTATTAATGTCTAACTCGTTCTTCACCGCTAATTTAAAGCAAAAGGATATTCAAAGTTGCACCGCTACCGCTTGTGGTATCCCCGCTACCGCTTGTCAGTGTCCCCGCTGCCACGTGCCACTGTGACCGCCAACCAAGCGGGTCTCACATGGGAATAGTTGCGTTTCGCAGTTTGGATGTGCGAAGTATCCGGCGGCAGACATTAGCCCCCTCCACTTATATGCGGCCATTGAGAGCCGCGCTTGATGTATCGACGATACTTGTTCTTTGATTGTGCCCGCAACTTACTGACGACTCGCCTTTTAAGGGTCCAGTTTAAGATTGCTTTGGGAAGTATAGTATATCTAGAGTTTAGAGATATTTTATAGCAGGTAAAAATATAGCATTGGTAAACCAAGTAATCTAAGTTACAAACCTCACAAAACTCGCTCCAATTACATAATACCAACCCATTCGCACAAGACCCTAATCCAAACAGACGCTAATATAATAACGTAACTCACATGACACACAATCTTCAAATGAACTAATATAGAATAATTACCTGAGCGGAACACCTCAGGAGGTCCTTTGTGCCTCACACGTTGATTAATCATCTCGTGACGAACTCGCAACTTCCTCGTTACGAACACAAATAAAATAACTAACTAGACTCGTGCGCAAATGAAAATGAAGTTTGACAAATTGTACTACTTAGATTATGTCGAAGTTTGATGAGTGGCTTACGTGTCAAGGTTTGGCTTTTATACAACTAATTAATTATTATGATGGTTATCTCGTTTGATTAACGGCGACTATATTTTATCACTGTTTTAAGGTAGGTGAACTACAGAAGTCGTTGATGGTACTTACCTTGATTTAAAGCTTTCTTTTCGTCAGATCTAGCGTATAGTGTAATTTTAAGAGATTATAAAAATCTCAATATATGAAATCCCATCTTCATTCCCTACTATCTACAGAGTCACAAGTGAACAAAGCACTGGGTAACTTCTTCACAAGTTACTCGCCAACTAATGAAGTATACAGTCGCGCTACATATACCGCGTGCATTAAAGGGCGCGACCCGCCGGCGGGAGCACGGCGCCGCATTGAGCGCGCAATGTATGCAAAGCGAGCGATTTATGCCGCAGCACATGTATATGTAATGCGCTCGTTGAATACGAACACTAGTAAACGGGGCTCGTTCACACCGAGTAGTTATGTGAATGAAAATTATTCATACGTAATTTTTCAGAAATCATGTACAAAAGTTCACATTTTATTTAAAAGATATTCGTAATCAAAGTTGCTTAAATGACGCTATAGTTTTTTGGTTTCCTATTATTGCGTAATTAACTTCAGACATACAAGAATACCCAATAGGTATAGCAATGAAGTAATGGGAGCAGAAAGTACGAAACGCCTTTTTTAGAACTAAAAACAACTAACAAATAAAAATATTGTTTAAAAATAATTTTGATATCATAATATGGAGACAATTTGCAATTTTGTAACCTCCAACTCAAACTTGAAAATTGGTTATTTGTTACGCGTCGGTGTGAGTTATTCCCGCGCATCAAGTGTATTCATTGAACTAATTACGTCGGCTGCTCGCTTTGTCAATCATGCAGCTGCCTTGCGCCGACTAATTATTTAACTTGGTTGCCTCCTCGCCACTTATTATCTCCTGGTATTAGCTGATTGCGAAGTTTCCAGGTTAAGCTGCTTCTGCTGATTTACTGCACTGATAGTTTGTCTTTTGTTTGTTACCTTCATTGTTTGCCTTTTATAGATTTTCAGGCTGTGAGTCCGTCTTTCGTTTATGGTGAATTTAATAAATGGAAGAATAAAATTATAAACCAGGACTCTCTTAACTAAGATATGTTTTTAAATTAAGGCCTATTCATTTTTTAAGCCAAAAATAACTGAAGAAAATTCTAGACACTAAAACATTTTAATACCATCTGACGAACTTTTAATAGGAGTTGAAATTACCTGATAAACTAACTGAAAGCATTTAACCTACATCGTAGATGATACGTTTAGCAAAGACGCGTTTAAACTTTGTAATGATGTACAAAGTAGCGATAGGTTGCTAACTACAGTTGCGCTACTCTTCCCACCAGCCGAGAAAACACACACTAAATACACTTTGCATTCCTCTTACACTTAGCTCAGCGAAATAGGTGTTATCTTTATAAACTAGCGTCAAGCTTATAACAAAGAACATATCAGTTTCACCGAAAAATAAACCAATAATTTCAAGGCATAAATTAACATCAATACAGGTGAATATCACCGCACAGTGTATAATTCACACCAACCCCCTGTGTTGGTGTGAATTATACACTGTGCGGTGTATAATTCACACCAACACAGTAACAGAAAAATTGAATTTGTATGAAAACAACATTTTTGCCGCTTTATCTGAAGCTGTACCCTCTCGTGGGATGAGGCGTGAAGATTTGTTTGCTTACGAATTTCAAAACTGAATTACAGATCATTTGCGGGAATAAAGGCGCAGCTGTCACTTTGTTTCGGTGTAGGCGCGTAATCCCGCCGGGCGGCGCGCGTCGCGTCGGGCCCGCCTCAGCCCAACCAACACAAATATAATTTGTCGCTCACATTGTCATGCTACGATAATTGTAATGCAATCTGGCGGTTATGTGGGGAAACCTTATTACTGCGTGCCTTTAAAAAGTATAACCAAAAAAGAATATATTTTCTAAATTAAATTGGAATACTCGAAAACAAAATAATAGTTCTACTCAATTTATACACAACTTCATAAAATACCCACTTAGTTAATTTAAACATCGTAAATTCGAGTAAACCCCGATAAATAATTCAAAGTTTAAATATTTATAACAGCGTGTTCATTGTACCCGGAGATTGCTGGAAAACATTTTATATCGTTAACGGAATTTCGAAAGCTTAATCCACTTTGTTATCACGCAAACATTGCCGCGTAACTCGAATTACAATTAAGTATTCATACCGCGTGTGCCAAATGTTACTTACACCTGCTTTTATAAGCTTTCGCCTCAATTTCACGTGCGCCGCTCACAGGGCAATCCTACGCCTTGTAACTACAAGTACGTAGACACGGCTTAACAAAACCTTCGGCTGAATTTTAATTTTCTCAGCCACTTTAAAATTTATATTTCAAGCTATATTTTTGTTGCAAAACATCTCGCGAGGGAAATTATAAATAGAGATTGTAAAATAAAATTAGAAATATACATTGAAATGACTGAAGAATAACGTTTAATTTTCAATTATTAAAAGTCTGCGATTGCATTGAATGGAAAGAAGAAAACAAATAGATCTTTTAAATGGAGGTAATTTGTCAGCATAAAGTTAATTCCA
This sequence comes from Helicoverpa zea, assembly GCF_022581195.2. Classification (NCBI taxonomy): domain Eukaryota; kingdom Metazoa; phylum Arthropoda; class Insecta; order Lepidoptera; family Noctuidae; genus Helicoverpa; species Helicoverpa zea. Next base: position 330,159 of record NC_061456.1, on the reverse strand, counting down.
ACATCTAACATTTTATATTAGTTAAACAAAATACTCTCTGGTATATGTATAAGTTTAAAGCGGCACTTATCTAATTACATATAGGAGTTGAGCGATAGTCAAGGCGATACCAGAGCCGTTACACAGAACACCGGTCGCTCAGCTACTAACACCTGATATTAATTTCCCAGCGGACGTATAATTTTGTCCTGAGATCGAGACGCGCGACACACTGTGCGGTCACCGACAACTTCCTTCGCAGCTAGAGGTATACTACGTGAAGCTTGTGATTACTTTAATGAGTTACAGTTTTTATGATGTCAGAGTAATTTGTATATAACGTGGTGTTAAACTTACTGAAAACTTATAAAGTCTATTTATTTCAGTGGTACAATAAGTTATACAATGGTATTATTTCATAAAGGCAGCTTAGTTTGTGCTTCTAGGCGGTTAATCGAAACTATTGTAACAACAAGGCCTGTTGTACAAACAATGATAATACAATCATATTGGGATCTCGAAGCCTATTTCTCAACAGAATTCCGTATCGAGTGGTAACAAAGCTGGTGGGAGCGGCTCGAGCATACAATATTCCTAGATCAATGTGTCACGCACGTGACCGGCGGAACAAATTCCTCCATTATTTCCAGCTATTTTTCCTCAGTTACGTGTGTAATCTCCCAGTGATGATTGTCTTCACTCTTCTGACAACTCTACTCCACGCAATATTGAGTAATAGCCGCTCTTTACATGAACTTATAATTTTATTACTCCCGAATGTGTCATACTAACTCACTTTCATACTTTTTCCACACTTTCCGCATACAGCCAGTTTAAAAGAGGGATCCGTCTCGGTTGTAAAATTATTTTTCTTAAAGTTCGCTTAAATACCGACAAGAATATTGTGAAATTCTGGAAGCGTGAAAAATGTTTCATGTTTCTGAACGATGGAAGTTTTAACTTTATTTCTCGTTTCATAGCGCAGGGCTATTGAAACACTGAAAGGTTAATTATTAATTATTTTGAAACGCTCATTATTTTGCACTGGGCTTAACGAATTCGTAGTAATAAGTTCACGCGCGGCCGGTAGACCCTATTTTCCCGGTACATTTTGACACAAAGACGAAATTTCATAAAGCGTCACCTATCCTACGGCGCTCGAGCCAACCCTTTCGGGACTCGCTTCTCGTAAATATTCAAGGTTAGAGTCGTGCTCACAATTTTTTCTGAATTTACTTGTCCCTAAAACACTGGGGCCGCGTTACGCAGGGCTCGCTTCCACGTAAGCGATCCGACTTAAATATATACGTGTGTATGTGGAGGGAATACCGCGGAAAACATGTTTATTTTGCGTTTTCTTTACGCTTGCTTGGAACTCAAACAAAAGAAGGTCTACGTTTTTTTTTCTTTTTATCCAGCAATTGAGCAAAATAATAAGTTATTTATCATTCGTTTATAATATTCTCACAAATATGTGTATTGATATTCCATGCTTTGACATTCAGTAACTGAGGTAAATATTCAGTAGTTACTATACAGTTTTTCACTTTGGTTGCAACTGCAGTTTGGAGTTCAACCAATCCGCTGTCAGTCACACCTCGTGGCCCCAATCTAAATAAGTTTGTAATATTATCACTGTTTCCCCTCCCCCGGCAGGCACACCCCGCGCCCGCCCCGCGGCTCCTCATTTGAATACAGGCTGTTTATTGTAGCACACTTTTTCTTCCATTCGCGGCGAATTATCGAATAATATTTTCTCAGAGGTTGAGCGTATTATCGTGGGATTCCGTGTGAGCACTCCCTGTCAGCTGAACATTATTTGATTTAGTGCCGTCTCTTACATTGATGGCGCGAAAATTCGTTTTTATTCAGTGTGTTAAGCAATTATGTTATCCGCTGTTTTTCGTAAGCACATTACTTTGTGTGGGGTGCACGTATTGCCTCTCAATTTGTTTATTTTGTGCTCATTTTTCGTCACATTCATTTCCCGTGTTCTTTCCCTATTCGTTTACAATTCCAGTCGAATTTTGGCTACAAACATTTTCTTTTAGGTTAATGCGATTAAAGATAACTACATAATCCGATGACCTTCATTCGTATTCTGGTTGTTTGCAAGTTTAACAGATAATCCAGGTGAATCCCCTCAGTAATACGCTCGTAAATCCCCATAAAGGTAATTGTAAGATCATCGGCGAGTTGGGGTCGACTACTATTGTGCCTACAAAATTTATGATCATCTGAATAGCTCTTGTTTCATGAGTTCGCTTTAAAATATAGGCACTAAATTAAGTCGCACTACGGACTACTAATTGCAAATTAATGAATTTTAAAACTGATTTTTACGAGAAATTATGAAAGGCATTTTTTACAAATCATATTTTCTCTCAAACCTAACTATGGCAGAAATTTGATTTAAAATGCGAATAAAATAAAAACATGAAAGAGTTGCCTGTAACCCGGAACCAAACCGCGTGTACTGGCTTTGGAACATGATTTTTTATTAAAATCTGAGGACCGAGTTCACAATTTAATTTTCGTACAGATGAACGTAAACTATGTTTTTATATGAACTGGTTTTGTGAAGTTTGGCGGGCAGTTCCGAGTTCATAACATAGTTCTCTTGTTTTTGTTCCACAAAATAATGTATGTGCACTCAAATATTCCGGGAATCCTGCATAGCTCTCTATTGATTCGCGCATGTAAGGATAATACAATTAATACTGGCTTCCGGTAACTCTTTGTAGGAATTATTTAGACTCACTTCTAGGTATATTTGTTCTTGCTGTCAAAATAACAGACAGAGAACCGAAACATTACACTGTAGGAATATAATGGTCAAGACCGGGCTGGCGTTCATTTAGGGAGGCCTACATTCAGAACTAATCGACGATGATGGGATAGAAGTCAATTGTTTCAATCTTTTTTGATCGATTTGAATGACATTTGTTCTCTTAGTCCTAGCATCATAAATGTAAACTACTCAACACAAATTCCAGCTGAACCGTCACTGCATTGTACATGCGGTAACGCAACGCCGGCATCCAGCGGACCAACACTTAGTTGGTCAATTTATTGCGTGCGGCGTGCGTCAAACGAACGTAAGTGCGGCAAATCACTACTAACTGCTTTGTAGTCCACTGAAGTACGCAACTGTTTATACATACCTACTCTAATTGTACACCATTTCCAGGGACAAATATAATCAACAATGCCAGCTGTGTAGTATTCTAGTGATTAGAAACAAAGCCTCTTGTAATAGCTATTGAGAAGACACATTTGGTCGATCATATAATATAAATTATTTTAAATATTTATAATCCAGATAAAATCCAAATAATAATACTCTACAGAAAAATAAAGTTTATATGATGTGTAGGTATGTTATGTTAAAAATATAATGTGTAGGTATGTATCTTAAAATAAATAGCAGATATTCCATGTATCAGCATGGTCTTCTATTGTTATGGACTATAATCCCCGTGCTGCTCAAACGTGCTGACACTGTCAACAATACGACTGCTCCCACGCAGCGGTCTATTCATATTCATAGCTCCCATCATGAAGATAATAATAGTAGTCTCTAGACTATGTAAAGGTCACAGAATAATTAGAAAACATAGGAGCTCAGTGTGTGCAAAAAAAATATGTTACGCATAATTTTGTCTTTTAAAATAAACCCACATTGCGTCAGATATGTTTCTCCATGTAAACATATGTAATTTAGTAAACTGCGGCTATTAAGATCTAGGAAAACCCAGTAATGCTGTATAAAAAAAAAAACACTAAAATACAGCGGTGCAAAAATATCGTACGCGATGATACCTCTCAGCTTGAACCAAAAAGACTGTGCGCCATTCAAAGTGCCATCTTGTATGCATTTGAGATGAAGCGCCTGCAAAAGGCAGAGTCCATTCGGTACATTTTTATCAAAGGGGGTCTATTTACGGACATAACCTTAATACTGCACCCCCTATTTACTTGCGCTGCGGGGCTCCTGCACAATGCGTGCGGAGACGTACGGACGTCCGCGAATGCAATTTGCCATGCTTTGACGACGCGAGTATAATGTTGTACAACCTGTTTGCAGCACTGTATGGACGATTCTCGTTTGATTTATCGTGACGTCGATGATTTGGTCGTTGAGTTATTATTGGTAGTATATCAACAGTGCTAGTTATTGGGCATTGATAATAATCTGATGTATATGTTTATATAATGCTGTATTAATTTTTTGAATTTCATATGAAAATTTAGAAAATGGTTAACATTCACAGTAAAAACGTGAACTTAAAAAGTCATCGTAAATTGAAATCCTTTACAAGTAAACCTGTAGAAGATCTTTCTCAATTTGTGTAAAAGTATGAAGTACTTTGCTATTCTTTTGACTTCATATGCAGCAGGAAAATTGTGTTTCTCATCAAGTTAGAGCAGACAGCCGCAACTCCGATAATAATGAATAATAAAGCGGGTCTTTATAACCGACCTACAAATTACTACTAACTAGAATAAATGAAGCACTTGTCAGAACTTCAAGCCTCTACTTAGAACACTTTAAGCAACTCTTATTTTACTCCGACTTTAATGGAAACGAGAGGAAGTTATAAAAGTAAACTAAATAAAATTATAACACTCTTTAGACTTACTACTTAAAGTACTATCTTCGAACTGTTTTTTGTGGAATATCATGAAAGTTCTTCACTTCATTCATAATTTGCATAAAATCTGTGTAAAAAATCCTCTGGAGTAGGTAATAAAGTATTGTTTATTTTCGCCACCGATGTGGTTAGCAAAGCTAATTTCTAACTCACACTTGGCTGTTAATTTTAGAACGCAAACCGCCGTCTAACTTTACACTGCAAATAACTGGAGCTCGGTGGAAATACAGTCGAGCGAGCGCTAGACTAATCCTAAGAAACCGCCGGTAACACGCCCTCGGTTCAACTGACACACTTTACTGATCAACCTGACGAATTCAACGAACGTGGCATTTAGTACAAGACCATCTAAGGACGCAATCTACGCAAACTCGCATACTGACAATTTGTTTAGATGTAATGCTTATTAATGCACAAACAAATTCATTAAAAAACCTCGTTAGTCAACTAGGCCCTGTATTCCCCTCCCCTAACCTTCCCTCCCCGCCCTCCCCCTCGCTGGCCCCGGCCGCGGTCTCTCGCGCCTCGAATTAGCATTTATATTGTCTTCTTGCAAAGCGCGCGCGCAACAAGCCTTTTGCTTTCACCTGTTATGTAGGCCGCCTGTCACACCGAATGACGAACTTGTATATTATTTCTGTCATTGACATCAAAGGTCAGAGTGAGACTGAAATTCTTAGAAATGAAATCCTGCAAATTCAAAGAAAGGTATTAAGTAAATCAAAAGACAAATTACTTAGAAAAAGGTGCGGGATGCATGAACTCCTGCGAGTTAACAAAATGACAAATTATTCACAAAGTAATAATATCTACGTTTGCCAAAGCGCGAGTAATAAAAATAAATCCTTAAACAAACCATATTCATTAAAAACCAGCAATTATCCGTTATTGCGTTCATACAACATCTTACTGTGTTTCTACTGTTTTAATATCTAAGTGTTATAAATTGTTCTATGAATTTTAATATTCCCAATTGTAAACGTTCGCTCCGCAGCCCTTTGTCTGAATTTAATTAACTCGATATTTTCTTAATCTACCAGCGTCTAAGTAATTAATAGTCAACTATTAGTTTCGTTTTTGTAATTACAAGCTATGAATAAATAAATGGTTCTTTTTTAGATTCACGTAATATTCCTTTGCATTTGGATAAATCTGAAAAGAAGGTCGTCTATATTATTCTTCATACATACCGATAACACGACATTTAAGATGTCACTCCTTTAACAATTTGCTTTTTAATGTCAAGAAAACACTTACGGCTATATAACTACAGATAAAGCCGCTTAAAAAATACGAAGCCAGTAAAGTTTTAATTTACCTTTTGCATATTAAGTAGCTACCTCAAAAAGCATAAATTATTTTGACAATTACTTTTTTATTTTTGAATACGAGTTATACCTCACAGTTATAGCTGACTATTATTACCTACATAGTTAATAGTCAGTGTTGTAATATCGTGCGCACATAGGTTACGCGTCGGTGTGAGTGCGGCCGACAGTTTCAGCAATAGGGTTACGGCTACCGGCGGCGGTGTTAGCAGCGTAAACACCGAGTGTAGACTTTATTGGTCTTTTTGTACGCTGGACAACTGACACTACTTCGTTTGTACATCATAGAAGGGAAATACATGCAATTTGTTTTGAGAATTGAGTGTTTGATCATGACCATGCCTTCATAATAACGTTATGGAATTAATTGTAATTAGCTCTCATCATATCCATATAAAAATATCACACATAATTCAATGTGACCGTCACTCAAAGCTACAAGTCAAGCTGTTAACCAAAAAGACACAATTTGCACGCAAGTCTTCATCACTTGTTAACAAGCGTTCATCTTACTTCTTATAAATCTGAATTAAGTATAAAATATTTAAACCGAATATGAATTTCCGAGCGGCAACTCAAAAGATACGTTCGCTCCTAATTAGTAGCTAATGGAGCAACACGAGGTACATTATAAGGGCTGAAACCATAAAAAAGTCAGATCATTTTTCTCCAAAGTCACAGTGTGCCGTCAAGGGAAAAGCACCATTATTTGTATTAAGTTTGTGAACGTTCGGAGCGGTTTTTCAATGCGAGAGCGTCGTGTCCCGGGGGGAACAATTTCTTTCAATAATTCCCTGGTAATGGCCTAACCAAGCCAGTTAACAAGACACTCTTAGAGGCTCACTCCAACAAAAATGGATACAATTTGAACTTTTATTGAATAATTCGCAAAAGACCAGCACTTCCTAAAGTTTGTGGCCATTGTCTGAGGTGCCGCATCATAGTTACTGCTAAGTACCATTAAAATTTTATTTTGATGCTTCTAATAAGCAACGGTTGCTGTACATAATTTTAATATCAATTTAATAATACCGGCCAGTGTAAATATTTTACATTTTCCATAAAAGGCGTTACTGCATTACTTTTATTACTGAAACATGTAAAAAGCAGACTGAGTTCTTGAATAACATTATTACTCGATACGAATCAAATTGTGAGTGAAACCATCCGCTACTCCATTACAGGAAAGTGCTACATAAAGAATTATTTTATTTGGCTATCAATAAACATATAAAAAGATTAAAGCACCAAACATACCATTACCTGGGGAGGGTTAAAAGTTCAAAGGGTTAAATATTCATACGATGCTGTAATTGAGGCAATTTGTATAATCGCAACTGTTCCGCAAACTGAATTCTATAATAACATCAGGGGTACGGCCGTTTGCACAATGTACGCCATACTGAGCGGCTCCAGGTTTCCCAACAGATATTTATTTTAAGGTTCATTTTGGCCGGATTATAGGACCTAAATTAAGGAGAATTATTTAGCTCTGAGAGTGACTAGATGAGAAAATCTATAAATAGATTATCTACAGTTTTTTTTTTTTTAATCTCGGCCATTAAGAGACCCTTAAACTATAATTGGTAACGTGTATAAGCGTAATGACAGAATATTTACGAGGAAATCATCAACATAAATGACTGTAGGTAATATAAAGTGTGGTCCATATCTCCGCAGATCCAGGATTTAGTAGATTTCTCGCAACACTTACGCTACGCAACTATGAAGGTCAGATGTTAGTAATAATTGTGAGATAAGCACTGACAATACATGCCCTCATAATAAGCAACAGACTCCAACGTAAATGCCTCCCGAGTTAATGAGAGTCTTTTCATGAACGTGTCACGAGTAGAGCTTATAAAAGTTACTCTAGCTTAATTGTATCGTATTGAAGTTATAATTCATTTCTATTACTATGTACATATACTAGGAAAGACTAGACCGATTTGAAAAACTCTTTAAGACTTACATAGCCCATTGTCAGTGTGTGCTCCTGTCAGAGCGAGTGAATCTACTGGTGGGGGTAGTTTTGAAATAAAATGCAGTTAAAATCTTTGGTAGACAAATTGGCCTTTTGTTCCGCGATGATTTTAACCGTCGATCTGGTAACGTCAGCAGAATACAAGAGTGCTCTGTTGACTGTACATTAATATTACATCGGTTGTTGTGAAGCTTGCGGTTTTGTTGTTTCACGTGGTTTTCTTTGTGCTGGATTTAAAATTATATATTATCTGCAATTTAATTCTGTCTGCAAATGGGGCTCATAAAATACTTGTACCTCAAGCTTGTTATATTGAAACAAGATCTGAAGGTTTTGCTGAGAGCAAATAAAATACGATATTACGTATTAATATCGTTTCTAAAGTCTATGTAAATAACTTTAATATAAATATAAATATTTTGTTCAAATAAACAGAGTTATATTGAATAGAGAGAAATCTTTTCAATAATATTATACGAGTACAGAGCAATAATTATTTTATAACATGTTAACCATATTATAGGACTACTAATCAAAAAATCTTATCGATCATAAATCCATTTGCAAAACACTCCCATATGCAAAGCCCTATCACATCAGTTGTGAGTGACGTTGATTTTGACGGACAGCTAAACGCCGCGCCGGCCATTATAGTAACGCGATACCCTTCAAACGGCAATTATTCACATCGCATTCACCGATGCATCAGGCAAGACTGCGCAAAATGATATTAATAGGCGTACTGTTCGGCTTGATGCAAGCTGTAAGGGGCTTCAACCTGGATGTTGTCAACTTGGCTGCTGATTATGTGAAGCACAAAGATTTGCGACACGTCTGCTATTTTACGTGTCAGAGTCGATATTGTAAGTATATTGCTTAATACATAGTATACTCTGTTTAGATTACAGAACATTACTCTATTTCATGAAAAAAAATCAAATGTATTTTTGTATTCAAAATTAGTTGCGATGTATTATAGTACCTTCAATATTTAAGGAAAGGACTGTATTTTGTTGTATGTATCATACCTTGGGGACATCATTTATTCCCTAGCACTGAATTCACATGCGATCCGAATCAATATTCAAGCCTAACATTTGGGACGTTACCCCTAACCTATTGGAATGCCCCCAGACAACACTATACTGGTACACAAATTAACAAAGCAGAGCGTCCGTGTGTCCGTCTGGCGCATTGATGAGAGAGTGAACAGAGACGTGGTGCGAGCCGCGTACCGGAGTACCGGGGCTGTGGGCTTGCTGCTCGACGCGCACTGCCGCGGGACACCACTAGTGCTGCTCGAGGTAACATTGTTCCAAGCTTATGGCGTCCTATACATACAGATACGAAATACGATGTGTTGCACAAAGGCTCCATTCGGCTGTGATACCCATAGCGTGGAGATACATGTGCCGGCTGTCTTCAATGAATCTGTTGGAGTTGTAAAAGCTTTTGTTAATTATGTAATATACCTAATATTGAGCTAAGCATAATAAGTATAATATCATTTAAGGATAATGAGGCTTTTTATTGTAAGAGCCTTTAAGAAAACTTGCAGCCCACAGTTACCTAGAATTATTAATGTCTGGAATTACTGTCTTCCAAGAATTACTCATTGAGTAATATTGATAAGTAACCCTTCGAGATTAATTGTATGTTTTGCAGGCTTCAGAAAACAAGCTGTTTGACGCAATGCACCCCTGGCTCATCCTGACTAATATTGAAGATGCTGACAATTGCACTGATTACATTCAACAATCATTTCAACAGTTAAACCTAAGTGTTGACGCTGATATTGCTGTGGCCTCTTACAATGACGGTAAATCTTTGAGCATACATATTAATTTATTGTAAGGAGTCACTTTAATTTACTTATGCTTCCTTGTGACTTTATAGGTGATAATTACACATTGACAGACGTGTACAATTTTGGTAAAATACAAGGAAATAATTTAGAGGTCAATCATCTTGGTATCTGGCGACCTGAAACAGGTGAAGTATTATTTTTTCGCTATGAAAACTCGTAATTTGAATTTATTCTTGAATGGAGAATTTTTAAGCAAACAAAATATTATTTTTGGAAGAAACCTTTGCCTGTTTATTCACAGTACCATAGCGTAACTAATGCCATCAGCTTATCTGACTACATATTTCCTTTCCTTCCCGATAAAATAGAACACAGCAGCTTTTTTTCTAAAATTACATAATCATGGTGTTCATAAAATTCTAAGAGGAAGATCTTTTGGATTCACGGTGAATTATGTTCTCACAGCATTGGTGTTTGATTCTTGCAGGCTTGGAGATAAAATTGAAAGGTTACAAATATTATAACCGATGGAATTTCCAGAATTTAACTCTGCGGGCTATATCTGTGGTTTGTAAATCGATATAATATTTCTGTGAGTATATTCCTGGTAATGATGTTACTAAGAAAACTATGTTATGTTCAGATAGTGGATCAGCCAGAGATGTTCTACCCGGAGATGTTGTCAGAGATGACGTACACGGCGGGAGTGGCCGCCATGACGAAGATCACATCCCAGATGCTCAACACCCTCAAAGAACAACACAACTTCAGGTAACAACACGTCTTAGCATATCAGGCACACAATGGGACATCCGATATAAAGCCTCCTTGGTCCTAAAAAGTTACTTTTTTCCAGATTCAACTATAGCATTGCAGGTCGTTGGATTGGTTCTCCAAAGAGGAATTCTACACTGGTAATTTATTAACGACTTAATTAAATATTTTTGCATATTTTTGCTAAATGATTAACAATTTATTTGATTTCTTGCAGGCCGTCACCAACGCATTGTTTTGGGAAGAGCAGGATTTATCCAGCACTTGTGCTAGAATATTCCCAAAATGGCTGGACTGGGTTGACATAATCCACCCTCCTACCACCAACCTTCAGTAAGTATCCATACAAAACATCATGCAAGCAAAGAACAGAGAATAAAATTGCCGTTTTGAAATAACCAAAGCAGGGTTTTGATATGTAGGTACATTATTTGTTATATTATCCACCAGGACCAAGTTCTACTACCTGATACCGGAGACAGGTGTGGGTCAGTACGAGAACCGGTTCCTCACGCCCATGTCCCACGGCGTGTGGGGCTGCGCATTCATCGCTGGCATCGCCTGTACCTTGGTCCTCACTGGAGCGGCGCGAATGGAGAGTAGACCCAAACCCGGGTTATACGCCTTCTTCAGCGTATTTGCTGCTGTTTGTCAACAAGGTTTGATAATAGAGATGATTAGCAGACTAATAAAGAAAAACTACAAGGCTTAGATAAGTTCAAAGAAGTCTTGAAAATAAAACACTTTCATCTATGTATGTCCTGATCTACATGGCGACGACCTTTAGTTCATAAACAACATGTTGTTGTGATTCTAATAAAGCCTACCTTTGGAAACATGTAACACAATTTATAATTTTGGTTGAGCTTTGAAGTAGGATTTGGCAATTTATTCTAACGACGTATTTTAATGATAATTTATTATGTACTCAGGTTATGAAGACGGAGTACAATTGTTGGAAACGTGTTCGAGTCAAGGTGCGTTCCATAATAGCGTTATTACTTATGTAACTTCTTCCCGTCAACAACATCCGAAATATGATTATTCAATCTGGTATCGAGACAGTTTGAATTTCGACAAAGGACCAAAGGGTATTTTTCTGAAAGAGCATGCTAAAATCACATAAGACATACTACTACAAACGATTATGTTTAGGTCGAAGATTGACCCTACTGGTGATCGGGTTGACGAGTATGTTGCTGTACAACTACTACACCAGTAGCGTGGTCTCCTGGCTCCTGAACGCTGCGGCGCCGTCCATCGGCAACCTCGACGGACTCATCAATAGCGACTTCGAATTGATATTTGAGGATATTGGGTACACGAGGGGTTGGCTTGACGTATGTATTCATATGAAGTATGTAGTTGCTTTTTGCTTGAACAGATCTCAAACTATTTATTGATTGTACTTTTGCAGAATCCCGGATTCTTTTACTACAGTGGATTCAAGAACGTGAAAGAAGATGAACTGAGGGACAAAAAGGTGACAAAAGCTAAAAGAACTGTCCCAGTACTACAAACTGTGAACACGGGTGTCGAACTACTGCGAACTGGCAGTACGTACCACTATCTCAGTTACTTAAAGAAGTAAAATTTAATTCATATATGTATCTATCGGAATATTCTAGAATACGCATTCCACACGGAGCCGTACACTGCAGCTCAGGTGATCTCCAAGACGTACGAGGATGAGGAGCTGTGCAACCTTGGAGCACTGCAGATGATGCTGCCAGCTCACGTCTACATCATGGCACAGAAGCGGAGCCCTTACAAGGAGTTCTTTGATTGGAGGTCAGGGAGTTTTGACCATGTAAAAGAAAACATCACCATTTCTCCCTGATTTCTATGCCGGTTTCTTGGGTCTAGAGGAGAACATTACACTTAATTAGGAACAAAAAAACTGATCTCACTGTAACTAAAATTGTTTCTGATCAATGGTTACGAGGTCGATCCCTCTCATGCCACAATACCTTCGCAAAATGAGGGGTAAATAACAATATATTCGGGCAAACCTCTCGGGAAGCACCCGCTAAGATAACGGGAATATGTTCTTACCTGTATGTTTGAATGAAACACGATTTGTCCTTTCATTTTAAATCTTTGGATTATTTAAAAATATAAGTAGACGTAAGTAGTAGTCGACAGTCTGCAGTACGCTGATATTATTATCTGTAGACTATGCCGATAAGAAAATCGAAATTTCGCACTTAAATACAATTTTTGTTTTATGTTGCAGTCTTCTACGTCTCTTAGAACGTGGTCATGTGAAGGCCATACGTGCTCGCTTTGCTGGCACCATGCCTGCCTGTTCAGGAGCCAGACCTCGAGCGCTCGCTCTCGGCCAGGCAGCTCCGGCCTTCCTGATGCTGCTCCTCTGTGTCCTGCTGTCCTGGATCATACTGGCATTCGAAGTGCTCTGGTCAAAGTACGGCTTGAATCAGTTTCGTTAAAAGCGCAGTTTGCTTTGCTATAATGGGAGTATCCCAAAATAGTTCCGAATCAGGGGTTTGATATTTCAGATCGCTCCACCCGTCAGCTATTGTGGATAAGTAACTGTTTCCATTAAAGTATAAATATCGAACTTAGAATGCAGCAGTCGAGTGACCACATTTTAGATGTTCACTTTAAATTAGAAGAAGTAACTTTAGCCTGATATTTATTTGGAATACTTAGCTTCCTTGTGTATTCTTGGCAATTAGCCAGTCCTTATTAAAGTAGGAAATTGCAGTCTTAAAACACTCACCTATAATTATGTAATTCAAAATGTAGGTACTAAACCCAGTTCTACTGAACATTGTTCCATTTATCGTGACGCCGCAAAACTTGAAATCACATCATTTATTTCAGAGTCCAGCTGAAAAAGCGTGGTCCGTGAACGTCAAACAAAAAGTGACGTCACTAGTGATTGGGCTATGATCACAGCACATCAAGACACCTACTAACATAGGACGATGAAAAAAAAACAATTGAGGGAAGACGTTTGACGGGGGGAAAGCCACAAGGAAGGATTTTGCACAGTAGTCTAAGTACACTAATACAAGGCAGCTTTGGTAGAATGTACAAATAAATAGAAGTTTAAATTCACGATGTGTGTTTAGTCTATATCTAAGCCCAATAAATAAATAAATAATTCTTGATGGTGTTGTATTTATTACCTGCTCTAATCCATATCATTCAAAAATACGGCAGTAAATACTGCACCCGTAGGATCAAAATTTCAACAAAAGGACCAACATAACCTTCGTACAGAAATGTTACTGATATTGTTTTTGCTTTGTTGTCCTACTGTTGTGAGTGTGCACAGCGCATTGAGTAATGGTGGCGCGTCTCCCGGCTATCTAAATCGCGCGTTATAAATGATGCGATCAATTCTTGTTTACTCCCGGGGCGCGGGATTCAATTCACGCTGCACCGGTATCTACTATCATATTTGTGTACTTTATGTTGTGTACTTACGTTAATATTTAGTCATAAAGATAAATCATTGATATTTGAAATAAGTTTGGAATATCCATCAACATTTTATCAACAAACAATAAGTGGACGCCTTAAAATCCGAAACGTACCTACTCGTAAAATAAAACAGCATACAACCGAAACTATCCAAGCGAAAGGTGAAGTTGAAACTAATAACAATATTATAATAGTGTGTAAGTTAAGCCTCGGATGCACAAAACAAACAAACATGAATAAGAACAATTTTAATAAAGCCATTACTTAAGACGTATCCATTTCGCGGCGATGTCGCGGCGACGTCGCGCGCTCGTCGCCTCCTCGCTCGCTGCATTTGCATACAAATGGAAAACGTCACTCGGATATTATATTACTTAACTGGCGAGACGGTTACAAAAAATAATCTAATACACCCAGTAACACCGTTATTACAAAGCAACAGAGTTCAATTCAAGTTGTGCCGCTTACAAATGAAATTACAGTCATTCATGCGCCGCACAAACGTAGAACGGCGTTTTTTATTGTTCCTTCATACGTTGTTAGTATTCAGACAGTGCGATTTAGTACTAAGTCAAAAATGTATTACTCGTGGAACACGTTCTGCTTTATAGCGACACAGTTTAATTAAATACACCTACCTAGTTAGATAATACTTGATAAACAGAATCTGATTGAATGTGTCCACTTTTTATACTCATTCATCATTATGAATGAGTCGTCGAAAGTCGACGGCCAAAATGCAATTAACTAAATATGCATCTTATTTCAATACTGTGAAGGATGCCAAATATGCCAGTTTTATTTCTTTGCCAGTTGCATGACGTAATGTATAAGATTTGATACAGATTCCTAACTCAAGTTAATCCTTGATCATTTTCTAAACCTAAGTTAAGAAGACCTTTCAACAAATTGTGTCAAAAGTTTCCAATCCACGATCTGTGAACATTTCACATGGTTTTCTAACGAAACGATGTTCGTAATTAGAAAGATTCGCGGTTGGAGGTACCAGGCGCTCAGTTGTGATAGGTAATTGAAACGCTTTCTCCGCCAGATATTTGTGCACATATTGAAATGTGCCCGCTGTTGATCCAGCCGTAATTGGAAATGGATCGGCAGCTCATTATTACGAGCGTGTTTTTGCTTCATTTGGAACAATTTTCATTGTTATATTTTATTGGAATTGATTTTTTTGTTTTAATTAGCTGCGGCAAAGGTTTATTGCCTATTTGGTTTGAATTGATATTGAATCAGCAATAAAAGTAGGCAGTATTTGATTAATGAAACAAAACAGCGTGGGTTATTGAGAAGGTAATCATCAGCAAGCTTGTGTGCAGGTCAGTTCACTTGAGTACATTTCACGATGAATGTCCGACTGACTTCCAGGTAATTACAAACTGAGGCTGATAGCCGACAGCTCTCTCCGCCTAGATACTGAATTGAAGGCAATCATATATACAAAGGGCAAGTCGGCATGGTTTGTGCGTTGATTAATTTTCATCTATATTTAGATCTTCTATTAATTTAACAACGAGGTTTAACTACCTACATTTAGTATGAATTCCTTTGTCTGTACTCATTCACGAATCATTTAACTTTGGAAGTGACAACAGGATTGCAGCTCAACCGGTGGATTCATAACCAATTGCGACAACAATAGTGCATTAAATATAACACTTCTACGTTACGTTACCGCCCATTTAGAGTGCTTGTCGTTTTCTACGAAGCCTCGATGTTTTTATAGTTCTAAGCACAGAAGGGCGGGTATACGAGCGAATAGCGTTTTTTTTTTTTAATATTTGAGTAAAATATGGCCTGTACATATTAAGTACTTGGGTTTGGAGTAAAGGTTTAGTGATTTAGTGCTACACAAAAACAATTTGTAAACACACTAAATTCTTAGCTTTTATGTGGAAAGTACTCAAATGGCGAGTCTATTAGTGTCCCGTAGCTAAAGAACTATACGTAACATCACTCCGCTCCGCTCCCGGCGCTCGCTCCCGGCGCTCCACTGCGAGCTGTGCTCCAGTACTTCAGATTATCTACTACATTATGCTAACTACGGCACACACTCCTCGCTTTATGCCTCCGACGAAATAAACTCAATTTGTGCTCAAATAACGCCACTTAGGATAAAACGTTCGGTCCTTGTTTATTAAAATTTGGCTAGATGCATTCACGAACAACTTTTTGCCTTTATATTTGCATGAAAACAGTATGAGAGTGTGTCAACAGTACACGGCGTTGCACTGCGCCTACTCAACTAACAGCAGTGGACTGCAAAGCCATAAAAGAAAAGCTCGATTTTATACCAAATAAAGTTGAACACGGATTGACGAGAGGCACCGATAAATCGTCACATCGGGGGCCGGCCGCCCCACACTGGACTCAATATTGACTATCGCTTTATGACGTCAATAACATTTTTTATGCCGTGCCGTTATAAAATGCATGTCCGTGAGTAATGGATATTTAAAGCGATTTACCGGCCGGCTCGGGACGATGAGTTTCACGGATATTTACCCGCGCGCGCCGCTGGAATGTGATGACGGCCCGTACCTCTCTCTCGCAGATCATATGGAAACTACGATCATGTCGTAAATTTTTG
This sequence comes from Helicoverpa zea, assembly GCF_022581195.2. Classification (NCBI taxonomy): domain Eukaryota; kingdom Metazoa; phylum Arthropoda; class Insecta; order Lepidoptera; family Noctuidae; genus Helicoverpa; species Helicoverpa zea. The sequence goes on along the minus strand of NC_061456.1, from coordinate 313,574 downwards.
TTTGTTACACTGAACTCTGGATGAAGGGTAAGGGTCAGCGCTACTTACGAAATTTTTTTGGGAGTGCCCTAAAAATATTGTGACATACTTTCTTATTTGGATCCAAAAATAGGATTACAAGCCTTGGTGAGACAAAAAATGCACCATAAATATGATAAATATTACACGTCATATTCGATAGTAAACCATGCCATTAACCATTGTTACAACAAGCAAAACACACGGCCAGACAACATCAGTTTTTATATAAATAAAGGAAACTCAGAAATATATTCATTCGGAGGAACAGTTGGGAACAAAGTTTGCGAACAAATTAGTTGCGCTTACAATTCCGAGCGTAACGTTTTTAGTTGCCACTGTTCGTTCATATTTTTGATTATTCACTTTCGAGTGTTGTATCGTTATTTTACTTGCTAAAAAAACTTCCGCTGTGTAGTTTTATTTGTGGTAGCGTTTCTGTTTGTTGACGTACCGACGTTTTTGTTCGAACAGAACACGGTGGAACAACCAACTGGGATAGATTTTATTTAGTGTTGCGATTTATACCGGATGTTCGCGTTTATTGTAGTTAATATACTCGTTTGCAAAGTGAACAAAAGAGTAAACAAATCAAACGCCGCGAGGATATAAATCATTCTGAAGATAAATAACCGGTTATGATAAAATGAAAACCTCTCCGTTTTCAGGATTTTGATTAACAACCGACGTATGAATTACTTCGCAGTAGACCTGTATGTCAGTAACGGGTTGATGTTATGTGTCACTGCCATTCACAGAATTGGCTACTTTTAGGAATGACTGAAGACCAGCCTTTATAACTTACACATACTCAACCAAGCTGTACATAGGACTTAACAAGCCCTCACACCAGGGTTATTTGATGTACGATGCACATCAACACTTGTGACAATACGAACAAAGTGAGTTGACACACTTGTCACAAATGAAACGAGTGTGGTTGGAGCATGACATTAAAAGTTGGCGCTCGCCGCGGATTTTCACTTTGTCAGACTTTTATTTGAGACTGCCGTATCTGATGCTTGTCGCGTGCCTCACTTGAGAGAACATAGCGAACATGAAGGGTTCAACAGTTGACAGTTTTCTATTGCTATTTGTTTTAGATAATGGGAATTAAATATACAGGCACTGGATTATTACACAACTCATTTGTAGAAATAAACAAATTTATTTGCCAAAGGCTCATGTGGATTTCTAATCCACCAAATTAAACCGAATGGTATAGACCTTCAGACTAGGTCTACATAATTACGTCTAAGAATAAACGTGCACTTCATTTTCAGTGAAATAATGGAGACACGAATTAGATGAAGTGCAATATTACTAAAGATTAAAACATCCGGAAATCCTAGTTAGCATTACAAACCGCGGATCTCTTGTCCCTCGCGCCGCCGCCGTGTGCGCATTGATCTCTGCTCTGAAAGGGTTCGTCTAAGCCGTCCATAGGAGCCAAAAAGGGCTTTGTCAGATAAGACTTGTTTGGGCCAATCTCTTCACAAAAAACACCACGTTATCAATTTAATCATCGGATACTTTTATAAAGATTTCTCTTCAATATGTTTTGGTCAGACATTCATCTCAAAGATACTATTCTGAAAGGGACTGTTATGCTTGATAGGATAAAGAATTAATAATGTTAAGTACTATAAAGCTATAGAGAGTGACTCGGCTGAAACATGCCGGACTCGGTAGGCTTCCATTAAAGTATTATTGACTTCTGGGGAAAATATATCTGAGTGTAGTGTATTACTCCAGTAAAGATTAAAGTTAGAAATTACTGAAAGGTTCATATTCCGTGTTCGGATAATTTAATATTGATGTAATAAAGTCGTGTTTCAAACCTTGTGCATTTCTAATAGAACTCGAAAAGGAATTCAATCCCAGCAATATTTTTTTTTTTTGAGTTTTAAGTATATACTTTCAAAGTGTGCCTAAATAATCGGATATAGGACGTAACCTAAAATATCTAAAATTGTTGCATTACCTAAACCAAGCATGGTGATTAAAGCTAAGCGTCCACTTGTCGGTATCGTACGCAACGGACGCAACGCACGCAACGGATCGTAGTATTATTTATATAGAAACTCAAACAAGATGTGCGATACGTACGATGCGGACAGGTGGACGCACTTGTTTGAATTTCTATATAAATAATACTACGATCCGTTGCGTGCGATACGTCCGTTGCGTACGATACCGACAAGTGGACGCTTAGCTTTATGGTAATGAATAACAACAAAAAGACCGACAATTGTATGAATTATACAGGTTTCTAAATTGGAGATTAAACTTGTGACAATGTACTCGTATGTTAACTACCCTCATTACTAATGATCGGCTGTTCAAGTTTATTAATTTAACTTAATGCACATTTTTCGAAAATCTAATTACGTCCAGTATATAAGCACAGGTTGTCGAGGGAAATGGCATCAGTTTGCAACTTGAGCAATACACACCGTGTCTCCTCATCGCTTACTTCAATATCACTTATTCAACATGAAATTCGTAAGTTTTTATACAATCGTTATTTGGGTATATTTGTCTATATTGTATCTAATGTGTACTATAAAAATATTCAAACTTATGTTAATCTATACAGCTATTCCAGCATTTTTATAAATGCCTAAAAACAACTTACTTTTTGTTACAGTTTGTGGTAGCCGTGTCCCTGTTCGCCGTGGCACTGTCCGCACCGTCCAGTCCTGACGCAGCCCTGGAGGCGCGTCGGAGACTACCAGCTCTGGAACACGAGGAGGTTCACGACGAGTTCGGTCAGTTCGCGCTGCGGTACGTCACGGCCGAGGGTACAGTCGTGTCCGAGAGGGGCCGGCTCGTGCCTGACCACGAGGGCACCGGCTACGTCATGATCATTGAGGGCGAGACCACGTACATCGGCGATGATGGCAAGACCTACGTCACTAAGTACACCGCTGGCCTCGACGGTACCCACGTCGAAGGCAACCACCTCCCAGTGCCCGTCACCCCTGAGCCTGTTCCTGCTGTGGAGCCCATCGTGGCTCCTGAAGCCCAAGTCGTTGCCAAACCAGTAGAGTATGTAATTGAGCCTTTCAACAACATTGTTACCAAGTTGCATTAAAATAATAAATTTTGTCATAAACTTTACATTTATTTTTTATTATTTTCCCGTGATATTATAAATAGGGCTTGTAGTCGATGTGATGTAATGCGATCTGAATAACTCAAGTCACCTCGAATGGTCTACTTCTATAAATGTTCACAAAGGTACTGGAATTGTAATCCGACCGTGTTGGCGTCTGGATTCACCGCCCACTTGCTGTTTCTAAGGTTTAACACTCATTCAGTCGGGATCACCTTAAGCTGTAATATTATTAGTGTCCAGCTAGAACGACGTGGCATATACCTGCTAAATATTGTTCTCATCATTAAAATTCCACTTCCAAAAACACTAAAAAGCCAAAAAAATACTTTAATTTTAGGTGGCATCGGCAGTCGTTGTGTAGAAATCGGTGTCTAATAGATGTACCTAAGTTAATTTTGTAACCGACTTCTAGGCCAATGCACCTCAGAGTTGTATTTTTTTGCTTTTTATTTATTTACGAATTTTCACACACACATATTTATAATATAAATAAATAATTTACATAGGTAAATGCTTATTTCTAAAGAAATCTCTTCCAGCTTACCAAAGAAAGGAAAATGAGAATAAAAGAGATGTAGACAGTGTGTAAAAAAAATAAAAAATAAATGTAAAGTTTATGACAAAATTTATTATTTTAATGCAACTTGGTAACAATGTTGTTGAAAGGCTCAATTACATACTCTACTGGTTTGGCAACGACTTGGGCTTCAGGAGCCACGATGGGCTCCACAGCAGGAACAGGCTCAGGGGTGACGGGCACTGGGAGGTGGTTGCCTTCGACGTGGGTACCGTCGAGGCCAGCGGTGTACTTAGTGACGTAGGTCTTGCCATCATCGCCGATGTACGTGGTCTCGCCCTCAATGATCATGACGTAGCCGGTGCCCTCGTGGTCAGGCACGAGCCGGCCCCTCTCGGACACGACTGTACCCTCGGCCGTGACGTACCGCAGCGCGAACTGACCGAACTCGTCGTAAAAAGAATAAACTGAAAAAAAAAAACAGCTATGTACTGTATGTTGATTATACGTCCATAAATTAATACTATATACCTGATAAAAATAAATATATACCTAGATACATATATAAATAAATTAAACAGCTATGATGCAATGGACAGATAGTGTTCTTTTGCTTTTCTAATCTCATGGGGAAGAGAATTCCATAATCGAACAGCATGACCGTTTAAGAAGTAGGTAATAGTAGTAGAGTAGGTAGTAGGTAATATCATTTTAGTGTTTTTGGAAGTCTTTTTTCTTGTAGAAACGATTTATATTTTTAGCTTTTCATTGATACACATAGAATAATAAAAGCCCAAACACGAGGGAATTAACATATTCAGTTGTCGAGTTCAGTCGACCTTCTCTGGTCTTCATCATCAGGTCAGCTCCAAACCATCACTGTTGCAAAGGTCTCGTCAATACAAATAGTATAAGCCCAAACACGAGGTAGTTTACATATTCAGTTGTCGAGTTCCCTCGACTGTCTCTGGTCTCCATCATCAGGTCAGCTTCAAACCTTCACTGTTGTATAGTGCTTTCAGGCGTACATCTGAGTGTCAAGTTTTTACTCTATGTATGCCTACAACTTTCGAAGGTTGCCCTCGATTTCTCAGGGTTTCCGTCATCAGATCCTGACTTGATGACTATGGGACCAACTGGCAGCTATTCCGCGTCGAACAAAAAAAGAATCACGTAAATCGATCTATAAACCTCGGAGTAATCGATGTACATACATAGAAAAAAAAAACATACCGGTCGAATTGAGAACCTCCTCCTTTTTGGGAAGTCGGTTAAAAAAAGGATTTTTTTCTCACTTTAATCATGGATATTTTACATACTGAAGAAGACAGTGCTAATAATTTTGATCAATCTGCCTATTTTTAATGATGAGAACAATATTTAGCAGGTATGTATATGCCACGTCGTTCTAGCTGGACACTAATAATATTACAGCTTAAGGTGATCCCGACTGAATGAGTGTTAAACCTTAGAAACAGCAAGTGGGCGGTGAATCCAGACGCCAACACGGTCGGATTACAATTCCAGTACCTTTGTGAACATTTATAGAAGTAGACCATTCGAGGTGACTTGAGTTATTCAGATCGCATTACATCACATCGACTACAAGCCCTATTTATAATATCACGGGAAAATAATAAAAAATAAATGTAAAGTTTATGACAAAATTTATTATTTTAATGCAACTTGGTAACAATGTTGTTGAAAGGCTCAATTACATACTCTACTGGTTTGGCAACGACTTGGGCTTCAGGAGCCACGATGGGCTCCACAGCAGGAACAGGCTCAGGGGTGACGGGCACTGGGAGGTGGTTGCCTTCGACGTGGGTACCGTCGAGGCCAGCGGTGTACTTAGTGACGTAGGTCTTGCCATCATCGCCGATGTACGTGGTCTCGCCCTCAATGATCATGACGTAGCCGGTGCCCTCGTGGTCAGGCACGAGCCGGCCCCTCTCGGACACGACTGTACCCTCGGCCGTGACGTACCGCAGCGCGAACTGACCGAACTCGTCGTGAACCTCCTCGTGTTCCAGAGCTGGTAGTCTCCGACGCGCCTCCAGGGCTGCGTCAGGACTGGACGGTGCGGACAGTGCCACGGCGAACAGGGACACGGCTACCACAAACTGTAACAAAAAGTAAGTTGTTTTTAGGCATTTATAAAAATGCTGGAATAGCTGTATAGATTAACATAAATTTGAATATTTTTATAGTACACATTAGATACAATATAGGCAAATATACCCAAATAACGGTTGTATAAAAACTTACGAATTTCATGTTGAATAAGTGATATTGAAGTAAGCGATGAGGAGACACGGTGTGTATTGCTCAAGTTGCAAACTGATGCCATTTCCCTCGACAACCTGTGCTTATATACTGGACGTAATTAGATTTTCGAAAAATGTGCATTAAGTTAAATTAATAAACTTGAACAGCGGATCATTAGTAATGAGGGTAGTTAACATACGAGTACATTGTCACAAGTTTAATCTCCAATTTAGAAACTTGTATAATTAATACAATTGTCGGTATTTTTGTTGTTATTCATTACCGTTAATCACCATGTGATTCAATGATTTAGATATTTTAAGTTACGTCGAATTTCCGATGATTCAGACACACTTAGAAAGGATGTACAATTGTACATACTTTATTTATTTACAGCTATAAAAAAAAAGAATAGACCAGGGATAAAAAGACAAAAAGCCAATTACAGGTTTTCACGGTTTAAACTCATTGTTAAGTGTTAGGATTGAATACCTTTCACGTTCTATTAGAGATGCACGAGGCTTGAAATACTACTATATTAAATACGGAAAAGTCAAATTAATCAATGTTAAATTATTCGACCACGAAAGTTTTTTATGATCATATAATTTCAGCCTTACCTGGTAGGCTAGCAATAACGTTCATGTAACACAAACGAAGCTCCAAACATGAGCGATGGCGTCGCTATGGGAATTTAATCAACCAGTAATGCGCTGCGTTGACATGCACTTGATAATGGAGCCAACGTAGCCGCTTCAGCGTTGCATGGTCAATACACCAGGTTAAATATGTACTTTGATTTTTGTGATTGAAATTAATCACTAGCTTTGTCTTTAGTATATGAAGGGCTCCAGAAGGAACATTGTGGTTTTTAGTCAGTAGGAATCTGACACTCCCTAATGACACCCACAAAATGGTGGTTAAACGTCAAAATGCATGCAATTTTTGCGAAACAAAAAGTAGTACTCTAGAATCTTATTCAAGTGTTCGTATGTTAGAACATTACTGACTAACACGTTTTAGCTTTCTAAAAGCATCACACTGTATATTCATAATACTTAAATCTGTGTGTTTCGCACCTTTTATTACGTCTATCTCGATATTTGCTATTTTTATCTTGGTACGAGAAAATAATGTATGTAAACATAAAAATAAAAATATTAGTGAATGTCTATTTTCTTATGAGGTTGCGAAGCACCCTAACACTCGTTGTAGGTTTTAGAACATTCATATAAACTTCCTTCATTTACATTTAAATACATATTCTCGTTTAAAATTAATTCGATTTTTTTAAATGTTTATAACGAAAAGTTCAACGAGTACCTCTACAATGGTAAAACGCCAAACATGCATCCACTGAATAAATCCTAAATGAAAGTTTCTATAGTTCGGCCATTCAGAGAATGCGTTCCTGACACGTCGCGATTGAACTGACGACGTAACTACATTCATTGATTATTGATATAATAATGTTGTTTTAATGCTCCTCAATTGTTAAAACGGTAAACAACCAGCAAAAATATTTTTATCGTAACTGCAACGCCATTGCAAAGTTACGTCGTCAGTTCAATCGCGACGTGTCAGGAACGCATTCTCTGAATGGCCGAACTATAGTGTCACTTTCCTATATGAAAAACATTTATTAAATGTTACACCTAACGTATTTCACATAAGGTTGCGTGTACAACGTACACCATATCTCCCTACACAGTTGAGCACATTATGATATTTCCCCTGAACGATGTACAATCGTTATCAGTAGTCAGCGGTAAAGACAGAGGCGTTATCAGCGCCTTACATTCGTGCGCTTGATCACAAAGAAAGCCGTTTGTTGGGACATAATAAAGTGCGGGTATAATTTCGCGATAACGTTTATATATAAATTCCAGATGGAATGAAAAACGCGGAGATTGAGCGGTCGCGTGCAGGGTTGCCGCGCTTCTTCTCGTAATAATTAGAAGTATTTGTTCAATTTAGGGCTACTTTGAAATGTACTTTAAAAATAGAAGACCGGTCTACTGTGATTCTCTAATATCATGTCCATGTAAAAACATATAAATCCCTTTCAGAGTGAGGTGACAGTTGCGATCGAACAACAAGTATGCAAGTTAAATGAAATCCTCATTAATACAGGTATAACTCATTAGTAATAACGCATTTATTAAATTATATGTCACAAACACATGGCTAGTTTAGACTAATTACATAAAAATGCAATAAATATTTTTTTGTTTTAGATACACACTTTAGCTATTTTGAAATCTACTTAAAAAGGACGGAAGGTGATTACTCAAAGATGAAGTGTGAGTGAGTTATATCAATGATGAAGGCTTGTAAATACGTGTAGGTAGCCCTCAGAGTAACTTCTCACTGCTGACTGACACCGACACGCCCGAATTTAATTTAGACACCTGAGCCTGTTGCATAAAACATGACACACTTTTTGTGTCATTCATTGAGTCGCAGACGCGCGCCTTTTGTATTTTAATGAACTGAGAAATCATATATTTTTGCAATTTTTCAACGTCCTTCATATTCGGACTTAAACTTTTTACTACGGAATATAACGCCTGCAATGAATTGTCATATAGTTTTTTTTGTGTCACAAACAGTAAAATTGTTTCTGAAATAATTCCACATCAAAACTGTATATCTATGCTGGGTCTTTGTTTTGTTATTCAAGTGTGTTCTACAATAATGTGGTTTATATTGTATAAGTTTAGTGCTCAAACCGAAACACGTAAAGAAAATAGCAGAACATTAAACCTAGGAGCCAAGTTGTTCTGCGAGATAACGCGTAAGTACACAAACACACCTACGAGATAATCTGGCGCCCACAACCACGCTCGGATCACAACAACCACACAAATTGCCAACAATTATGATTTAGAAAAAACACATTGTAAGCGCGCTTTACCCGTAAGCAGGACAATGTCGTATTTTCAATTTTGTGGGATTACACAAAACGGAATTCACGCAGCTTTGCCCCCGTCATGGTGTGACATGTCTGTAATCCACCGGAGCTCGCTACGTTATAATATTGTGAGGGATACACCAACAAATAAACATTTCGAGGATATTTTTTGAGTATTAGGAACGTCTATAGACGTGTTATCTAACGTCAGACATGTGTCGCTCCGAAGAGTTTTATCGAAGCAGCTAATCTTGAACCATTATACATTCTTCTAAGTAGTAGAAGAACAATTGAGAGTTTTAATTATATTTGTGAACTTATTCCAAGGGTTATTACACGTTTAGATATGAAGCTAAGGAGCTTAATAGGTACAAGTACACTTATTACGAGCAGTTGAACTAATAATTATAACTATAATGATGATCTTAGACACTCTTGTTGAATGGATCAAGGGTTGAATGTTAAATAAATATTATAGTTCTTAAACAAAATAAATCGTGAAAAAAGAATATAAATGAATAATTACATAAATGGTTGAATGTCATTTTGTACTCTAAGTACCTATTCCTTTGGATACCACGTATATCTAAGCAGCTGTTTGTGAAGATTACACTGGGTATTGCAAAGAACCCGTGTAGGTAGACTGGCATCTTGTTTGTTGTGTATGACAGTACTATTATAAAACAATACTTAACGATAACCACAAGTATTGTAACAGAAAGTTATTACTCATGAAACGTTGCAGGTTTCGCTCGAAGGAGTTACAATTGTCTATCGGCAACTTTGAACAAACAGAGCGGTGCAACGAAGTAACATGTGACCTAGTGTGACAAAAACTTTTTGGACCTAAGACGTACCCTTTTATCGCTAACATGTTTACCTAAATGTACCTTAATAAAGAATCAGCAATAGCAACAATATTAACAATCTCTTAGAAGTTTTCCTGCAGTTTTCTTCGTCATCATCATTACATCAGTAAATTGCCCTCATTGATGCCAACGGGACGCCTCCAACCATACCAGTCTTGAACTGCTCACAGTCTTCTTCAACTTATCAGAATAGTATACTATACTTAATGCTTATCAGAATAAAATGTACACGGTTTTCGTTAATCGTTAGGCATAAATTATAATTTCAACGGTCCTAGAAAAATGAAAATTAAGCCCTAAAATGGCCTTATAGTTATCATATTAATGCGCTAATCGCCAACAAACGAGTGTGTCTGATTGCACGTGCGGTGTCGGTCGATGGCATCGGTGTCGTTACCATCTGACACCGGTGTCGACACCGCGCTGCGGTCGCGGTCAGCGCGCGACACTTTTTGTTTACACATTCCACAATGATGTTCAATAAGATTTACGCATTAAGTTCGTAAGCCCTGGATGTCTGTGCCACTTGTGTCTGACATTTCGGTTAGCGGTCGAAGCCTTTTTGTTAGACGTACCCCACTGAGCGTATTAAAGTTATTGAGTTGCTATTTATTATTTAGAATACATTATCCCATTTCTATTCTCGTTGTTCTTTCTTGAAATAATTTTCAGACATTGATTTCGTCAAAAAACACAAACATCTAGACACACGGCAGTGTGTCCGCCAAGTTCGAGCAAAAAAGGCGACACACCGGCCGTGGGTTATATTACACGAACCATTTCGGGCCAAATTCGACCCCCCTGTAACTCAAAATCTATTTTATTTACGCATATCAAATTTCTAGTATCTGTTGAGACCCCCTCACTTATCTAAAATACAAAATTTCATTAATATACCTATTGTAGGTCTTGAGATATTGACGTCAGAAAATCGCTATTTTTACTATACACTGATTCACTTATTCACTGACTCACTCATCAAAAACCTAGACCACTTCCAATGGTCGTATTGACTTGAAATTTGGCATGGAGGTAGGTCTTTATGTCAAGGTAAAGGGAAAAATCTGAAAATGGCCAAGTGTGAGTCGGTTTCAAAATAATGAAGGTGTTTTATACCCGGTGTAAATTTATACCCCTAAGGAACTAAAACGAACTAAATTTATCTATATTTATATAATATATCTTCGAATGGTACAAAGGTTTGTATTTAGTCAAAGTAAAGTAAAAATCTGAAAACGGCCAAGTGTGAATCACTTTCGAAAATAACGAATGTGTAACTTTGATCCACGAACATAATATATGATAACATGTCTTGTCAGTCAGTTGGTAAATCTAGACATAGTTAATCTAGTTCATTTCTTTGTAAGAAACATAGTGCATATTAAAAAATCTAAAAGATAGTATAAATGAGACATTTCTTTAACTAACTTCATCATAAGAAAAAAATAAAATAAACAACCTTACAAAAATAAATGAAATCCCACCCAAAACAAAAATGTGAAAGACTGCCAAGTTCGATAATATGGGAATGCTTCGCCTATAAAAGAAGTGAGATCTGAATAAGTACCAAGTTCCATACACATACCTCAGTTAAAAATAGTTACTTTTTAATGATGATTACTTGGCAAGTTTTAATAGAAAATTAAATACTTGATTCATTGCGTTTAGTAGGTTTATAACAAGGTGTATGAAAACTTGCCAAGTAACATCATTAAAAAGTAACTATTTTTAACTGAGGTATGTGTATGGAACTTGGTACTTATTCAGATCTCACTTCTTTTATAGGCGAAGCATTCCCATATTATCCTACTTGGCAGTCTTTCACATTTTTGTTTTGGGTGGGTATTATTTTATAAACATATCTTTTAGGTATAACTACAAATACAATAACGACTTTCCACGAGTTATCTAGTTACTTATAGCTATTACTATTTAGGTTAAGACAACAACCATTAGAGTGAAACATTTGGTTTGGCACTCAAGCTCAAATTCATACGGAAAAAATATTCCAATACTAAACTAGCTAGAAAACCTCCAGCTCGTATCTTATCCGTGACAATAACCTATGAACCTGAAGCTTCCTACCATTTTATCATAATATTTGGCCCGGCACGACCACTCGACCACTTGGCCACAATTCACGGATCAAAATCAAAACAAATTAAGTATTCAATCGATTCATCATGGTGGCTTATATTTAATTTGATGGTCCTCCGGCACAATGGGTTTAGATGTAAAATAAACGTTCGGTAGCGGCTGTCACAACAGTCCGATACAGGGCCGGCACAAACACGGGGCCCGGGCGGGGCCGCGGGCCGACACAGGTTCACAATCATTTTTGGACCAATTTTGTAATGTAAAGTGTGAATGGAATTAATTTGGTGTTTGATTATCACAACTGTCGTGTATTTTGGCTGTTTCACTAATGTTTATTTGAAAATTTAAATGGTATAGATATTTTTGATGACAATACTTTTTGTTATAACCACGTTGATGTAGAAGCGAGCTTTCAGTGTGTACGTCGACTAATGTAGTCAAAACGTTCCCCTGGACGTTGTGTGCACATAGCAAACAAACACGCTCGGTAAGGAAGTCTACCGACATGGAAACTCATCATACATTACTAATAGTATTTGTTTACTTACATACCGACAAGCTAGTGACATCAATAAAACGCAGGATAAGTACAAATCCTTGGTCCCGAGGCGCGCGGGGTCAAAACTGCACATCAGGGTATTTTTCAAATCCCTGAGCCAACATCCTTCCAGCGACCCCCGATAAGGGATATCTACCTGTTCCAACTGAAACAATACCTTTTATCTACTGAAGTATTGAATAATGTAGGTCTAAGGTAAGCCCAACTGAAATTAAGTTATAAAAATCCTTGCTTCAGATATTTCTAATACCCAACAGCGTTGTAACATAACGTGTTCTTGGAAAAATGCGTATTCTTGGGATAAACTTTCCTTTTGAGTATATTGTAAGATCAGGTATTGTGAAGTATTCGCTGAGACCTGAAAATGTTCGCTGGTGGGTGTATCCTTTACGTAAGGAATGTATCAGTTTGACCTTACGCCGGGACAAGAAGGATTGCGGACTTTAAATATTATAAAGATATTGTGTGAAAGTATTGGATAAGTTTGACATAAATAAAAGCCGAATAAAGAGATCGTTATATGTATTTATGAGCAGCTTTTTTACCGTAATAAGACATATATTACTCCGAGCGTACGAGGTACGGATATATGAAATAAGTACCCTTAATTCATAAAAGCGCTACATCACCTGCCTTCATTTAGAAGACATGACAACTTCCACATTTGTCTGTATTTAAAATAAACCTTTTTTTCGCAAGAGAGGTATGTGTGCTGTGCAAAAAAGCATATTTTATTTGTAGGAAGCTACATACAGGCACAAGTATTGAGAATGACTGTACCAGTGCGGTGATGTCGGGAGCAAGTGTGGGCCCGCGGCGAGCCGCCGACACGCGCCGCGCCGTGTCCCGCTAGCTGCCATATATAACTAGTATTGTACTGCTCTAAAGTTATATCTGCTGATTGACAGAATATTTATAAGAACAGTTGTGTTCTTCTTCATCATATTCATGTTATCATTCATCATATCAGTTAATTATCTATCTAATCACACGTTATCCTGTAAGGAGATACATAATAAGTAGACATATAACTGCAACACACTATTACGGCCGGTTCACACATGTCTCCGTTTTACTGTTCCGTTTTATCGTGTACGTTTTTTTTTCGTCGATGGTGTATGTAGTTGTATGAGTGACTTCACACATGGCACAGTATTCTGTATACAACTACATACGCCATCGACGAAAAAAAAAACGTACACGATAAAACGGGACAGTAAAACGGAGACATGTGTGAACCGGCCGTTACTTAGCAACAGAGTAGTACGATAATCTTCAAGCGAACTGTTTCACACAACTACCTACAATGTCCATGTACCTACTACATAAACTGCTTAATAACAGTCTAGCGCTGGAAGCGGCCACTGGCGCATAAAGCTGAGGACGAAGTTGTCCGTCCAACAGCGCTAAGTCCTGGAATATAGAATGAACGGACATCTGTGCCTGTCGCGCGTCTATCGAGACTTAGCCGCGACTAATTGCTGTGTTTCCATCAACTGCGCTCGATGCACCATCTAGTAATAAAGTATATCTTCGAAGTTGGGAAGCTTTTGATAAGAACGTCATTTCGAATGTGCGGATTTGCGAAATTGGATGAAATTATACTATGTATATGAGCAACAATAGTCAGCCATTGATTGATAAAACAACCATTTCCAAGAAATTTTCTCAGGCTGACAAAATGTTCACCGGCCTCTCATGTACCAAGCATCCACTGCTTGTGACTCACAAACTGTTGGTTTATTGCATTTCCAGCAACTGCCAGGTTTATCAATTACAAATTGACGATCAAAAAAACCTTACACGAATTTCTGGAATCATTTGGTCATGGTATTCAATGGTTGTATTGAAACGAGCAGCATTACGAGGTAACAATCCCGTGCATCCGCCACACGTCACGGGCGCTCCTGTAGCTCTGCGAACAAACTGACCAGAGCATTCCGATACCTGAGTATTTTACTGCACACTGCACTCATACTGACACTAGTGTAGTCATACAGATACACTAGTGCACTTTGTAGGAAATTTCATTTAAGATTGTGAAAAATATCTGATCTATGAGAAACGTGTTTTGGTAAATATCTTGTTGACTGAGATAAGGGGATGTTTGAAATTCATGGTACAAAAGATTCAAAAAAATGTTCTATTTAAGTATATTTTTACCCAGAATTTGAGTATTATATTCTTTTCTTGGTTAACATGAACGGAAAAAAACATAACTTGTATGAGATAGTACATTTGATACATTATAACGTTTATAAAACAATGATTCCGCGAAGGCTTCTCCGGTTCTCGCAACTTCGATAAAAATAATGTGCGAGAAATCCGACCAGTGTTTAATTAACCCTATAATAATTGAGTGTTGTTTAATCAAGTGTCTGACGACTGTTGTTTTAAACCCGTTCGAACAAGCTCGCGCTCCTTTGTGATCGGCTGTTGTTTCAACGTTCCGCCTCCTATACACACGAGGTTTTATTCTGACACACGAATATTTAAGGGTTAACATGGGCACAGTATAATTTGTAAGCAGTAAGACGTCTGTGAGTTTCGTTTTAACACGTTAGGGCCTTGTTAATTAAGTTATTATTTTTGTTTCAATAATTGGGTTTGCAGCAAGGTAATCAACGATGTTGATTTGTGGAATGTTTCGGCATTAGTGTGGATTCTGTTTTGAGTAAATGCGGCTCAAATATTTAGGATTGGGTCTTAAATTGTCACTGCACCACCAGTTTTCAAGAAACTTTAAAAGAAATAGCTTCGCTTTAAAAATACCTCTGCATTTTTCTTTTAGCTGCTTCGAACAACACAAATCTCGCGAAAGACAATTCAATTCTATTTAAGTCAGCGGAACAGTTTGACAGTAGGTATCTATTTAATCAATTGAGAGTAGTTCTAAATCGATTTGGCTGAAGGAAAAACTGCAAAAAGCCGTCGACAGCCGTCAGCGCAAGCTTTTAACGACGTTACAAAAATACATATACTCTCGTGTAGCATGCGCATCGCTGACACAGGGACTATCGCGATAACACTCGATATTACTTATAATGCAAAATTATATACTCAAATTATTGAATTTGGAATAGTGTAAATACAAAAAAATAAACCTCATACTTCGGTTTTGTACAAATCAATGATTGATTGATTTTTCGATTTTCATTATTTCAGGCAAGGCCAAAAACACCTACATCTACTATCCAAGAATACTTCACAATATCATCCAAATATAATAGTGACGTGAATGTACATTGTGGAGTACAGAGCATTCCACCGGGAGCCGCAGTAATGTCGCGCACTGACAGAATGCTTCAGATACACTGCATGTGACGCGCGCCTTAAGGAGTCGCGCTATCGTTCCGCCCTAAGCACCCCGACAGATGGACTTATTTATTGCAACTGTAGTGGCAGCCGCAGGGTTACACACACCCACTGCATTCACAACCTTAACCCCTTCACTTAGAGTACATTATCGTTTGTAGGACAGCGGGCGATTGACTTATACAGGTAAACAACAGGTGAGTATAAAATAACGCGTATTGTTGGAACATGGATGACTGTTTGTTTGCTTGCAGTATTGGCATTTACGTCAGCTGGTAGACTAGGCGAATTGCTTTGTAGGAATTCCAGCTAAAGGAGAACAAATCTTGTAACGAGTACCTATTGATGTAGTCAGCTGCAGCTGCGGAAACATGGGATATAGACAACAGAATTATATTAGTGCACATAGCCTGATTACATCATTTTCATTTTATATACGACAGTGTTAATTATTTGAGCAAGCGGTGAAAATAATAATGAACAAGCAGTTTAAAATTTCGATGAGTGTATCTTCTGCGAAATCCCGGAGTATCGGTAGATATATTTATCGTTCCATCACTCATTAAAAATGCCTGCAATTTAATTAAATACATTTCACGCATATCGACATAAATTTCAATTCATTTTGATGCAGCAAGTAGCATTGTATTACAGCAAGAAACGCGTTCTGTGGTATGAACACCCGCCTTATTAAGAAAGCTTAATAACTACTAATATTAATAATGATTTCATTTTGTTGGCCTACTTAATTTTGGAGTATCTATGTGAAATCATTGTAACTTATTTATTGTTAAATCCCTAATATAAATAAAACCAATAGGCCAAAAAAATACACGGTAAAGAACTAGTAAACAAACGACAGATGACACACGTTCGGTCGCATCGCTCGCGTCGATCGCCGTCACCTCGCGTGATCTACTGCACACTGTCGCGTCGGTCTGAATGCTCTTCTGACCCGAATTAATTCGCCTTAATATTTGTCATAGAACAAATCGCGAAAGAGATCAGTGCCCGCTAATATCCATATCGTAACTCATCCGGTTAGTATTTGCTTTGAGTCCGCTGATAATTGAAACTCAAATAACTGGATCCGCGGCTGTCTTCGTAGGCACGTTCCAATTCAAAAGTAATCCCACTCCAAACATTTGTACGTCTCAATCGGTACTCCAGTAATAGGGAACTGCTAACAGCGTCGCCACGCCGATGGAAATCATCTAGCTTAATACATTGCGC
The DNA here is from genome assembly GCF_022581195.2 of Helicoverpa zea. Classification (NCBI taxonomy): domain Eukaryota; kingdom Metazoa; phylum Arthropoda; class Insecta; order Lepidoptera; family Noctuidae; genus Helicoverpa; species Helicoverpa zea. The sequence continues at coordinate 296,663 of NC_061456.1, read as the reverse complement.
GCTAAATGTTCTGCAGTAATATTCACGCTTGAATAATCACAGCAATGTATAGAGATACGATCGAAGCTGTGCGATGATTATGTTACGCTCAGGTTGGCATAGTATTTCAGTGGTTATGAAAGGAAACAACGGGTCGTCTGTTCTATATAATTATAGGGCGCCGTCAATATTTGTTAGGCACTGTAAAATGCGAATGAATTTCTATTGTAATAGTGCTTCGAGGGTTATTTTATATTCGATGTGGATATTGGTTATATGGAATCTATTTATTGAGGACTGACAGTAATGTTGTTTGCGTTGGCAGTTAACAGTAGCTTTGTATTGTTTTATGGAACTGCGCTTTCATATTTATAGTTTCTTCGTAGTTGTGAGTTCCAAGACAATTGTTTTCTACATTGATTCAGGTCTTCTGGTGATTGACACTATTGTTTTTATTTGTAGTAAATTGTCTGACTTTAAAAATATGTAGGTAGTTTTTACTGAAATAATTATTGTTAATTAGTATATTTGAACCTAATTTTACTAAGTTGTTTATCTCACATTATTAAAAAAATATAACACTCACTTTATTTGTAATTCAACGCAAGTTACTAAAATATCCGTTCATAAAAAGTTACAACCTCTATAACAAACACACTTCAGGCCGAATAACTAAACAGTAAACTCCCAAAGATGGAATAAAAACAAAGTGCAGGCTAGTGGCGGGTGTAAATATTAGCACGCGAGTAATATAAAGGGGCGTTTGTGAAATATTAAAAGCGAGGCTTCGCGTTTAATAGAGAGATGGACGTCAATTTGAGACCCACTTCAGCCGCTCGCCGCGAGACATTCGCCCTCCACAGCGTGGCGGGACTGAGTCACGAACGGCAGCGGGAGCGGGAGCGAGTTGCTTTTATGTGATGATTTTTTACTGATACGCAATCGTGTCTATGTGTAAAAGATAATGTACAATTAAGACACTTTCGTACACTACTATTTTAAGAGTATCCTTTCAAATGTAGCGTCATTCCTGCTAGGCACACGCATAGTAGCTGTAAAACTGCTTATTTTAACATGTGCTAAACTTTTAGGGACAATATTAAGAGAACTTTCGTCTTTTATTTCTCATTTCCTCTGATTAATCCAACACAATTTTGATAATAGGTACTCACAATCTCAGTGATGCTCTATTGACGTAGGTATATGTAATGGACGGAGGATCATTTTGTACCGCAAGCATTTATGCAAAGATCGCTAGATTATCAGCTTATAACTTGTACCGAATAAAAAAATAAAAAACAAAATAAAAGCTAATCGGCGCTGATCAGAAGTGACGCGGGTGAAGTGCACGCCAACACACATACGTACTGTGTACGTATACGCGTACCGCCGTTGTGTGCGTGCCATCGACTTATACAGTACTACTTCATATACACCAAACCATACTGAAACCGTCACGTGCCAATTTTAGGGTGTTTACATAAAAAAATACATGCTTATTACCTTACTGCTTAAAAGGCTATGTTTTAAAGCACTGGCCTAACTTAATAAAAAATATAATTAAATGTTGTCTTGTTGAAAGATGTTCTTTTACTTAGTTTTTTTATGACCCTAAATTCAATAGCATCATCCATATTCGTAACACCTAGTCTTGTTTATGTCGTCAATACTTCAAGACATTTGATCTTTCTTTACATTTGCATCGACTTGCATCTCCCGAGCTCTCCTCATATCTTATGCACTGCGCTGCATAATACAGAGCTCTCGCAACACATCGCTGGTCATATATTGTACGTCTTCTATGTAAAGCGTTAGGGGTATTTTAATGAACGTTTATCTTAGGCGGGACGTTTACCTTTGGTTGGCTTTTAGCATATGCATTGCATATGATCACACATCATAATACTCTTTACTTCAATGTAACAGCACCACAATTTCACAAATACAGGAATGGTTTTTGCATTACTATTTTTCACTCCGTTTGGCTCTATCAATTTCTTACTCACTAAAGAAACAGTTGTGTTTTTGTATTTGTGCTATCCCATGACTGTTTAGCACTTGTAATCTGCATTGTTTTTCACCTAAAAATTTAAAAGAAATGCTATTACAATATTAAAGAGTGCTCAGAAAATGGCGAACTTAATAATTTTAATTGAAGAAGTCGTTATATGAGCATAACCCCGCTTCGAGACGATGCAGTCAGCGCGGCCGGAGCCCACTGGGCGCAATAAAACATTTTGGAGCCACTTCTAAATGTACACTGTGGGACTCCCAACATGTGTGCGGACACAGAACTCGTGTTTTTGCTTAAACATATTATAAACAACAACCATGCATTCATTTGCATGCAAGTTTAAGTGCTGCGTAAAATACAGGTTTTTTTTTTGGAAATTAAACTCATTGCGATGACTTTATTAGTTCTCTTATTGCATTTATCAGATTAATTTGGACTGAAACAATTAACATTGTAAGTGCATAGAAAAAAATACACATAAAACATTTACGAGAATTAATCTTTGTTCGAAGTTTTTTGTTCGGTATATTTCTGCATGTTGCATCCGAAAAGATGGAATATCCTATCTATCATCTAAAGTGAGGCAACCTTATAATACTCTACAATATCCTTATTCAAATGTCTGTAGTGTTTAAGGTCCTTTCCTTACACATTGCATTTTACCAGTCCATTACCGTAGCAGTGTAAAACCCTTAACAGTGACGTCACAAGCTCCCTACTGCTAGTAATGTATGCTAAGCCGACTTGCAGCGCAGTCCGTGCAATTACTATTAACGACATCGCCAACTGCACTTGTTCTTAGCAACTTGTTGTCGGGGAGACGCACGGTGATTACAATACACACATACTATGGCCCGCTCTTCAATGTATATATTGCTGTACTCTTAGTTTGACGTTTTTCTGCTGAGACATTCATCGAAGCAATATCTATAATAAAAAAGTATAATTCAAGAGCTGCCCTAGTCACACTATAATTAACAACTGATATAAGTAAACAATATTATTAGCAATAATGAGTTAAGCGCGTGCACGCACATCAACAGCAATCAGGCGCAATCAATTGTCGGGTCCCCTGTGACGTCACCGGTTATTTTGTAAAGCACCATTAAAATGTCCGCCGCCGGTAATTGACCAAAACGTACGCTTCGTATTGCGCCGCACTATTTAAATCCGAATGTCATTTTTACTGTTCACTAAATATAGGGATTTTCTTCATAAAATTGGGTGAATGCATAACTCATTTTTTCATGAGTATTTGTTTCAACTTGTAACTACTCAAGTAACTATTAACAAACTCTTAAGTACTAAACTATTACTAAAGCATGAAACTTGCCCTGAAGAGCTCATCAACAGTTTTTTGCTGCTCTATCTCAAGTTCCTTAACGTGCTCCAATATACGCTTTCAAAGCCGCTTATTACTTGCAGTAACTAATACATATTTGAATTTTCATTAAAAAAACTGCATCTTTGTCTAAATACAAATGTATATCACAACAGTGTATATGTACCATTCCAATTTAATAAGCAAATAATATTTCCAGAAGTGCTACAATGACTTATACTGGTATTGTCAAGGGTTTCGTGGTCATAACGTCAACAAGTCGTCACCTGGTCCTTGTCCCCGCATCACGCATTACTCACGCCCCTCGCGTTGCCTTGCGGGCCGGGGTTCGAACCCGCGTCCGCCGGGAAATTAATACCTGTGCCCCGCAAACTTTGCCTAACAGATCATGTGTGGGTAGTACGCAAGACTTTGCCTTTTGAACTTCCGATTATAAAGTTTTGAAGATCAAGTCTATGGGATCAAGTGGCTAGATTCAGTTTCGATATAGTCTCTAAGGCAAGTAAGTGGATTGTCTTTTTTCAGCACTTAGGTTACCCACACAAGGCAGAGCTCTTTCCCGTGATTGTTGGTGAAATAGATCTCATTGTTGAATTTCACAACAACACATTCAAGCAGTCTCAAAAGTCATCAACTGAAGACAACTTGCCCAGAAAAACTTATCCTTACTTTACTAAAATATGCCGCACAAATACCAATACTCCTAACCTATAAAAATAGCTGACCAATAACACGCAGCAGAACACCGGCCCTTATTGTGTTTATATTTATGAAGGTTGACATCTCGGCAGGATGTGCGGGCGCGGGCGCGGGCAGGCCTGCGCCCCGCGCTCTGTGGCGCAAACGACTCGTCGTAAATCACCCGCGCCGATCCCGCAGCGGCTGAGTGCACGTGTTTTAGTGAATTGCTGTAAACACGCGCCTCTACATCAATACCTTACTCCCACATTATGCAGTCAATTTTCCTCAGTAAAAGGGTTATTTGTCAGTTCACCCGCATGGTTGGCTTGCTGAAATATTTAGTTACTGTTTTCTAGACTGGTCTTGTTATTCCGTTTGATCCGTCGAGAAGCAATTCATAGTAGTAGTAAAGTATCCACGTCTACATGTTTACGGCTGCAGTTGTAAGCCAATATGCTAAACATTGACAGTAGCGTATGGTTACGATCAGTTACGATATAAAATATGTGGCGGTATCTCATAAAATAGTGCATCCCTCGGAGTGGAGTGCAATGACCTCAGGTATGTAAACACTGCCGGACAATGCACAACGTCTAGAATATTCTAAGAAACTGTGCATCTGCCGTCATGATAAAAGATGTAGTTTTATACTATATTTATTTTTATTTAAGAAAATTATCTGAGAACACTTTTTTTTGTAGGTAAAACTTTAACAATTAATTAAGACAACAGCTGATACTTCGTGTGTCATCTGAAAGTATTGGCATAATACCATGCTAGTAAGCCTAGTCCTCTCTCGCTCCTCGCCTGCGTGCCTCGCGCACATCTCCCCGCGGATCAAAATTATCAAAACAACTTGTTTAAGCTCGTTAAGCACACACGTAACTTCCTGCTGTAGTGTTGTACCCGTCGGATATATCCGAGTATTTACCGCTGCGGATGTTTGTTTGCGGATATTGTTTGGAAATGCTTTTTGGGTACTTATTTGTTTGCTACTACTGTAATACATCACCATTTCCTAAAACACAAAAAGAGAGCACAAAATTTGCCTTACCTGTGTGTATATTCATTATTTTTCATTCAGCAATATAAAATACTGAGTAACTGGCATGAAATACTACAATAAAAATATTATTAAATTAATTGATAAGGACTCTCTTTGTCTCCTTGGTTCCCCAATATATGAAAATTCATTTTCGAATTTTATTCAGGACAAAATACAAAATTTCAATCATATTTCGGAAAGGCTGCTCCAAATTAACATGCACTCAGCCATTACAATCATTAGATATTGTTGTTTTGGCCCAAAATTAACATACTATTTGCGCGCTTCCACTCTATGGAAGCACACAAACCTTTTGGAACAACTTGACAAAATTATCAGACACACATCCTCCGAGCCTTTTTCCCAATCATGTTGGGGTCGGCTTCCAGTCTAACCGGATTCGGCTGAGTACCAGTGCTTTACAAGAAGCGACTGCCTATCTGACCTCCTCAACCCAGTTACCCGGGCAACCCGATACCCCTTGGTTAGACTGGTGTCAGACTTACTGGCTTCTGACTACCCGTAACGACTGCCAAGGATGTTCAATGACAGCCGGGACCTACAGTTTAACGTGCCATCCGAAACACAGCCAATGGTGTCTAAGATATACTTAGAAAGTACATACAGACTTAGAAAAGTTGCATTGGTACTTGCCTGACCTGGGATCGAACCCGCGCCCTCATACTTGAGAGATTGGTCCTTTACCCACTAGGCCACCACGACTTCATCAGACACACATTATCATCAATTTTAAATGTGGCCCTAGACGACCGAGCCTGGGTTCAGGCTACTCTTCCCATTCGCATGGGAGGGCTTGGCGTCCGCAAAATTTCTAGTATAAGTTTACCGGCCTTTATATCCTCCGTCCGTGGTACTGAGAAATTGACCAGGAAAATTCTCCCTTCCACACTGGTCAATTGCGAGGTACCATGCCTGGCTGAGGCTGTAGAGGCTTGGAAAATCACCTGCCCGAATATTGATCTACCCGTCAACCCATCCTCTCAGAGACAGTGGGATGAGCCGCTCTGCAGAGCTACACGGAATAATCTGATTAATACGTCAATTTCTTCTGCAGAGCGAGCGCGCCTTCTGGCTGTGGGCAAATGGGAGTCGGGTTTATGGCTTCTGGCACTTCTGTCGTCAAACATAGGCACCTTGTTTGACGACACCACTTTCCGGCTAGCTATTTGCTTGCGATTGGGTGCTCCGTGTTGCTCTCCTCACCGCTGCCCATGTGGTGAAGCTGTCAGCAGCCTTGGACACCACGGCTTGTCATGTAGCCGCAGCGCCGGCCGTTTTGCACGGCATGCGAATATCAATGACATAATCCGTCGCGCTCTTGTTGCCGTCGGCGTTCCAGCCATATTAGAACCCAATGGTCTGGCACGCGACGATGGCAAGAGACCAGACGGTATGTCGTTGTTCCCGTGGAAGATGGGTAGGTCTTTAGTATGGGACGCGACCTGTGTCGATACTCTTGCACCATCTCACCTTCCTAGCTCGGCGCGATGTGCTGGTTCCGCTGCTGCGGCTGCAGAGGACCTCAAACGGCGCAAATATAGTACCCTGGTGGGTAACTATACCTTTGAGCCGTTTGGGGTTGAAACCCTCGGGCCGTGGGGTCCAAGTGCTCATCTCCTATATAAGGATATCGCTAAGCGACTTGCTGACACTTCAGGTGACCCAAGGGCTGGTTTTTATTTTGGCCAAAAAGTAAGCATTGCCATCCAACGTGGCAATGCTGCCAGCCTCTTGGGTACACTCCCGGTGGGCAGCGATGAGGAGGAGTTTTTTGATGCAATTTTTTAAATATTTTTATTTATAGTAAGTGTTTATATTAGGTAATAAGTTAGTTGTATGTTATATATATATTTATTATTAAGTTATTGTAAAAAGTTATTTGTAAATAAAAACTATCTTATTTTAAAAAAAAAAAAAAAAAAAAAAAAAAAAAAAAAAAAAAAAAAACTAATACCTTGTAAAAAATTCAGTCTAGCCAAAATTGAATAGAATGACACGAAAATCATATTGAAAATGTTCCCCAAATAAAGCTAGACAATATCCGCGTGAGCCAGACCCCGTCCTTACAAAAGTATCAGCTATACTTAACGTTATTATCTGAGTTCATAGCACTTTAAATTAGGCATTGTCTGTTGAAAAGTTTGCTCAGAGCGTCGAGAGCGCGGCGTTACAACTTGCAGCTAATTAGTTACGATATTATGCATTGTGTCGGCCGCGTATTGTTCAGATGCTCAATGCTCCTTATTTAAGTTGTTTTCTTCAATTTTATTGTAGTGCGCAAGTCTTGCAACAGGAATTAACTTTGTTGGTGTTTTTCTCATTTGTCTTTCTCATAACCAGGTTTGTAAAGTCGTTTTAAGTTATTATTAATAGTTTCTATAGAAAACGACTGGTACGTTTTCAAGAAATTATCATTGATCTATTTTTTAACCTACTGCTTACTAACTTAGTTAAAGGCGTGTGTCAAAAATGAGCTGTTTCAACTCTAGGCAAACTGTAGGTCTACATTATTCGAGTAACAACGCCGGGCGATATAATAAACAACAGTAAGTTCCCCAGTTAACTCTTACTTCGGGGAATGATGAGCAACGTCTCCGTTTAGTTCCATCCCCAGCTGAGCTATTCTAAAATAAATTCATGCGCTATTTCAGTACAGAAAGTAATTCGCACAAACTTCACGCCGGTAATAAACGTGAATGAAGTAAGCGACGCTTATTGACTACAATTATAAGACTTCGTTTAGTTAAGTAGAAGTTTTTTAATATACGTCGAGTGAGTCCTTAGAGTGGGCGCCTCGGTAATGATGAGCCGAATCGCGAAAGGTTTATTTTTGTAATTTAATTACGTGAAAATGTCTCGACAAAAACTTCTCATATACGAGAATCATAATGAACACGATATGTAATATAATAAGCTTGTTATTATTTTCGATGTTAGGCTTATAATTAAATGTTGGATACTGAAAATTGAACTGAAAAGTATCAGTCCTTAATATAGTGGGTCTTTAGAGATTCATGTAGTGAAGGTATTATTATAATTCTATCTACAGGTCTTCAATGAACCTAATCAATTAATATAAAATATGTAACCATGTGTTTACAAAATGACGAAATAAACCCATCAAAAGGGACGATTTCCAATGCTCAATTGGTGCTGGTTTACAATATATATTGATAAGTAAATACATGAGCGGCTCGCGTTGTTGTTTGTTCGTCATTATCATATTCACACACAGACAGAATGTGTTTACTCGCCCTCCTAAAAATATATGTCTAACCAAAACAATTGTTTGCTCTGCGGTATATTGGCTGCTGATTATAGTGATGACATAATAAATAAATATGTTTGGAGTTTCTTTAAGGTCATAAGTTTTGTTCGTTGCGTAAGATTTTTTGTCATCCTTTGAAATAAATTACATAGCTGGATAGCAATTCTAAAGAAAGTATTTTGTATATTCCTAAACGAATAAATCGCATACAATTAATAAAAAAATTTGACGAAATAATGAGAAGACTGCGGTGTCGAATGTACGAATTTATATGTAAGTAGTTATTAAGCCGTATTTGGTGATAAAACCCGCAAACATTATGAATACATAAACTGTGACCTACTGTACATAATAATCAACAAAATATAACAATAATTTTCATACGAAAAACGTATTTATTAACACCAACCGGCGCTATTTGTACGAAATAAACGTGCGCACACATAAATATAATAATAAATAAAATCATTAATAAAGTTGTTAAAATTTATAGACACATCAATAAAAGTGTGTGTATAAATAAATCAGGGCTGCGACAAAGCCAGCTTCAATACGTCAAAGATAACCGAACGTGAATAATCGCGGGTAGTTGGGAACAATGGGCATTTGCATTTATAAATGATTCATGTGCGACGCGCCCTGTTGTAAGAGAAAACGTTTCGCCTGATCGTTGTTGCCCGAATTTTGACGATTGCCAACCCTATGCTGGCGGGCTGCGGGCTTGCTGCTGAGCGGAGCGGGTGAATTTTTATAATATAAAAAATGTTTATGTAGATTTATCCTTTGTATGAGTCGTATTTTTGAGTGGTCAAAGGTTTCTGCCCTCTTTATGTTTAAGATGTAGAGCGTCGTTGAATGTTTCTGAACCTAAGTTAGAAGAATGTTTAATGGTACCTATATCACGAAATAAATTTAGTCTTACTATAATAACAAGAACTAAGTTGACCTGCGTGTCTTCAGTCTTATAAATGAATAAGCCTAAACATATTGTAAAGGTTAACTCTATAAACTGACGCTACTTACCTACATATTAAAATACTTATAGAAATACACTCGTCTCAGCTTGCACACTCAACTCGCATCCCAACTCTAACGCAAACACGAAATCCGACTCTATAAATAGATATTGTGTGTGGAAAACCAAATATTTTCGGAGCGATATCGTTTTGATGAAGTGCGCTCCATGTTTTATACGACACGAGTTTGTTTTTGTCACAAAACACACGCACACTACTTCACTGATGTCTCGTCACTGCACACATATACACAGTTTTATGAGCGACTATATAATATACATTTGTTGACACGTGCATCAGTTTCTACGTCATAAAACATCGGCGACAGCGGGGGCAAATACGTGAGTCAAGTGATGTATAGAGTACGCGAGTGATGAACAGCGGGACGGTACGAATTTTACATATTTTTGTTTCCAACGATGCCGATGCACATACACTTTTTGTTCAAAAATATCGGAATCTAAAGCATCGGCTGAAAACAAAAAAGATAGCATTATTGTTTATGAAAAATATATCCAGATGTCTTTGTACAGTCGAAGCAAGTGGTGCACTACCTGTAAAATTGTAGATTTAACAGGATGGACGTAAATTGAAGAAAATATTCCTTCAGCAGAATTAAACGTTCTTAAGGCATTGTGTGCAGCTTGCATCTTAAATCGGTGCTCCAACCGAAATGACGGCTGACTCACAACACGCTCCGAGAACTGAAATTTACCACTAACAACATCAGGATATGTGTACTTATTGCATTTGTTCTGAATTCTGATGTCGGTATTTAATTAAAAACGTTTTCTTCCCTGAGAGATATAAAATTCACTAACTGTCCAATTAATGACGACGAATTAGTTATCAAAAATAGCAGGCTTCATCTTCACCTTCTAATGAATTTCCTTGAGCTATAAATAATACTGTATTAATAATGATTAGATATTTTTAGCAAATGCCAGACCTCGATCTACATTAAGTATAGTCTATAAGCTTCTACAATAGTTCATTGAACTATCACAGTGTGATAGCTAATCCGGATCGCGATCACACGCGGCAGGTGAGCGGCCGACAGTTTGTTTGCAAGCCAAATTTAATTTGAAATATTTTGGCCGCTGTTTAGACGCCGACTGTACTCGTAATGAATAAAACATTTCTTACTCATACGTCGCTCTAGCCTTTTTGATGGAGCCACGAGTGCAGCGGGGATAGGTGAGGCGGGAACTACTGGAATATGACGTTTGGTAATATTCGCATAGTGTGTGACACAACAACATTTCTCGATACTACGAGATTATAGTTCGGCCATTCAGAGAATGCGTTCCTGACACGTCGCGATTGAACTGACGACGTAATAACATTCATTGATTATTGATATAATAATGTTGTTTTAATGCTCCTCAATTGTTAAAACGGTAAACAACCAGCAAAAATATTTTTATCGTAACTGCAACGCCATTGCAAAGTTACGTCGTCAGTTCAATCGCGACGTGTCAGGAACGCATTCTCTGAATGGCCGAACTATAGGATCTGGTTATAACTATGTAAATTCTTCTAAAAATTTTTGAAGGTATACTTACAATGTTAACAATTTTAAACAAAATTGATTAAAGTATGTGTTGATACTCAAATGGCCACCACGAGGTGCCAGAGTCACTTAGTAGATCCATAAACGTTGAAATGATGAGGAAGTACGATTCCGAAATAAGTAAAGCTACGCCCAAAACAAAAGCGCTCTACCCGTTACTATAAATCTTAAGAAAGATAGTATTTTAGCAAAACTATTGTACCTACGCGGATTTATTTAAGCCACAATAGAGCTATTTCTTAGTTATTTCCCTCCGCAGTCGGAGCCACAAATCGAGCGAGGCAATATAAAGCTTTGACGATTTTCTTTTCAGAATTTCAAGTGATTCTAAAGTCCTTCGGAGTTATACGACAGGTTTGCATACCGCAGCCGCACACACACACACACGTGTCGCTACACACACATGCACAGATATCTGTCTGATTTACATGAGGAGTACTCGGCGTCAGGAAATGGAGCTTGTTACCGAGGTGAGCTAAACACTCAATTATGTGCGGTCGAATGTATGCGGATCAATCAAAACAATTATTATAATCCTACAATCACTCTGCACAGTATTGAAGAGCCATGTCTTCTACGGGCAAGTAGCCTTTGTAATTGTGATCTTTTAAAAAAACTTCCGTGCTAAGTAATTGTAGTACTTAGAGAACTATTATTACCATTCGGATTCATATCTTAGTATCAAGTCTAATCAACATTTTTAATTACAGCAGTAAATTGCACAGCTAAATCCCATTTGCTCGTTACAAATGGTACAAGTTTGAGGCAAAATGCGTCTCCTCAAAGAGGCGCAGAAGGAGCTCGCACGCGGATAACTCAATCGCAATCCCTTCGAGATGAGACAACGCATCTGCATGTGGGATGCTGCTAAACAGAGTACTTTTATATGCAGTAGCGAGACGAACTTGGATGTTTTGTTATGTAAGTTTAAATGAATATTAGTTTGACAGTCTTTTGGATGAAATGATGATGAGTAAGTGTAATTTTGGGTTGGTTCAAGGTCAAATAACTTTTGTTTATGTAAGAATCCTATCCTAATCCTATAATAGACTGTGTTTGAATAATATATACACTTCAACAAATTCCCCGAACAAGCCTTTTTATCCACAATTCGAAATAACATAAAAAGATAACCACCAATACATCAATTGGAACCAAAAGGTCACTACAACCATTAAAGTAACTTCTTAAGTCAGAAGGAATAAGGTCGCGATATACAGTGACACAGCGCCCGGCGAGATAGTTTATATAATTTATACAAATTTCACGGCAGTTAGCCCGTGTTATGGAGGATCTGGACCGGACGAGACCTAATGAGACTTGTGTTACATTTCTGTTTGCTTTTCAAAGTAAAAGTGGTACTAAAGTGGTGTTGAGTAAGAAAATAGGTAGATTCGAACTGCTCTTTTTTGGTACTACGCCATCTGCTACGGCGTAGGCCTGAGCTATGCCGTAGTAGATCATTGGTCGACGTCGAGTTTTCATTACAGCGATTATTTTTAGCATGATAATTTTAACTTTCTAAAGAACCGTCGTAATTGCACGAATGAGTTAGCATAAAACTCATAAAAAGCGTTGCAGCTGCAACAAAAGCGATGTTTAAGTTTAACCGCTGTTCCAACTATCTGTGTCCAAGTTTTCCCTTATTGTGCATTGTTCTTAAAAACTTAAAGTGAAAGTGAGTCGCGTGTTACGTCGCGAGATAAAAACGTCGATGTGACCTCATTGTACACGAGTAAGCCACTCTGTGTTGAAGCAGTTTTCCACTTAGCAGCTGTTGGCGTCGATTGGAGGACAAGTCGGCTACAAGTGGGCGGCGCCGGCTAAAAGCATTGTCTTGTCGCGGCGGGAGAAGCCGCGGTATAACTTACTGCCTACTCGTGTTGCGATGTGCGGTCTACTCCGCAAGTGCCGGTTATGAGGGGTACAAGACCTTTTGTTTAATGGGTACAGATTTTATTTTAATGATTATAAAAAAACTTGTACATGAATCCATTAAAAAACTTTTTTTTAATGTTCTTAAATAACACACGATATAACCCTTCACATGTCGTCACTCCGCACACGATGGTCACCTAATAACCTGCTATTCATTAAATATTCGCATAAATCCGAGCGCTCGGTACATTCGGCCGGGGATCAGCCACCTAGCAATTACATGTCGGACTTTGGGCGCCGGAAAAAACTTGAATGTCGAAACAAACAAGTTATTTTGGGGAACACAAAGAGTCCATGAATTTATAATGCGAAGGGAAATTAGCTTTTTCCTCCCACTTGCCGCTCGGCAGCGGCGGCAGTGGCGCGCGCCGCGGACTCGCCTGCGGGAGTGCGGCCCAAGCGGACACAACAATACGGAATTGCTTTATAGCGCGACCGTAATAGACGTGTCTGTCGAAGTGGAGTATTTTATATAGATTGGCCGATACTTCATATATGATTACCCATTACTACTAGATAGATTTAATGTTTTATTAATATTGATTTATATTACTATTCACAGCATTTATAATTTTCATGAAAAGGTTATATATTTTTTAAAGATAAAACATATTTCTATATTAGTGGAGTGAAAAAACATAAAACAAAAATGAAGCTTTGAACCTAAATAAATTAGAGTAAACAAAACGACGGCATCCTACACAATTTCAAAGAAACTTCAATTGTCTTCTCAGTCGGCTGAAAAGTCACTGAATGTTTTCCCGGCGTGCGAGAGCGTTCATATTTAACCGGTTTTTTAAGGTGCACCCCCCTCACCCCTCCCTCCTCACCTCATCCCGCTTCACACCCGCAGCCCCAAGACAAGGAATTTTTAACGTGGCTACATTTTTAATACATCTCTAGAGATTTTATTTCCGAGAAGACAACAATCATATTAGGCGGTGCGAGGTCGCGACACGCTCAAACATTCAGTACTCGCATGCTCCATCAACATTACTAACTAATGGAGGTTTTACGACCGACGACTGATTCGACAACTATTCCATCCAGTTCATACTCATTCTACTAGTTTATAGCTCTCGATAAAGTACCTATCAATAAATTACGACCTATCTGTGATGTCTTGCAAAATGATATTTTAAATATTTATGAATAGCTATAATATCTTCTGCTGAAATCTCTGCAAACATAAATCAGAATATTAAAATTATTATTCGACTATTCTCATAAACCTTTAAATTCATAACTTGAAAAAGAACTCAAATATGAACCTTTTCAACCTTTCATACACTTCTTAATATGGAGAATTGTGAAACAATATTTCAAGGTATTATATTCCTGTTCTCAATGAGACGCGTGCAGTTCACAAGGTTTCTCTCGAGCGGAACCCTAAACGCGTCGTATCATTTACCTCGAGTTTCGTATAACAGACCTATTTAAACGTAACAAATAAATAAAATGAGTAAAATAAAAAGTTCCGTTTCATTGGGCCGTTCCGTTTCATTTCCGGTGTCTCAGTCTTATAGACACCTTATTTTCACAGAGAAATTATAAAGCAAAGCAAAGGCAGGGCATTTATTAAACCCCGGTAAGCTCCCGTGTAGTGGCAGGCCACGAGACCGGCGGGCGCCAGAACATCGCTAAAGTTTAACATACAAAAGTGGCATTAGAAAAATGTTCATCATGTTTATAGCTTGTATTCGGTAGCCAATTAGAGGTTATTTTGTATAACTAGAAGTGTTCACCTGGTAATCCGCAAGCAGCACTTGCAATCAAGAAGCAAATGTAATGCAAGTAATGCAAGTGTATCCCGCGTGTTTCCTTGCCGCTCGGTTCAGGCGGGCCGCTAGTGATAGATCACCCGCCAGCGGCAGCCGGTGTAAAATCTGCATCTACTTACACCGGAGCCTGGATTTGCACTACACTTTATTTACGCCGTTTATAAATCGCCGCCATCATACCCTCACGCCACCCAATTATGTGGAGCGCGGGATTATTAGCTACTTTTTGTACTCCTTAGCATGGCCGAGTATTACTCGCGCTCAAGTGGAAGGCTTTCACGCCGGTTTGAGTTTTGCTTCGAGGTGGTGAGGAGGAATTTTTTTTTGTATTTACATTGTGGGTAACGACTTCAGGTGAGTTGGTTTATTTTTTATACAAACATTTTCGATATTCCAAAATAGAAATATGTATTTTGGAACTGTTATCTGTATATATTCAATATATATGTATGTAGGTCATAAACGTAAATTAAAAGCACTAAAATTCACCTGTACTTGTGTATGTGAGAACCGCTTGGTTTGCAGTGGGCCTCTCGGCGGCTATTGTGCTTCTCCGTCATATTGCGCTCGGAGCCGCCGCTAAGCTGGTAATGCCTCGATACCGCTCCCGATGCATTCCGTAAGCATTCGCCAACGTTTCTATAAATCAATATTATTTGTTCCCCTACCAAGTATTGCTGCCATTGTTGAATACGTCTTAAGTTTTGCTTCCTATGCGCTTTATTAAAATCTAGACTAAAAGGTCAGTAGTAGGGTTGGAGAGGGTCAAACAGAGCGAGTACCAGGCTCTCAATGAGTGAACGTTTATTAACGTCTTTATTTTTTTTACCAAATTAAGTCAGGAGGAGGATTTTGTTTTTTATTTTGAAGATAATTTAATGGTTAGCTATTTTATAAATCTGTAACACATTATCATTAATCAATGTAATTTAAATACTTTTCCTATAATAACAGTTTAAGAGATAAGTACTAGCAACTAGCCAGCAGCTCTAGTAAATAAAAACAAAACGCTAACTACATTATAGTGCAGCGGATTACCGACCGCCGCCATTAGTTATGTCAGAAGTGCTCTTTCTTTTACCTGACGCAGATAAGTGGCCAGCATTATACCACTACATCATAGCGTTTATCTTTCTAACCTGAATAGCAATTGAATGGTTTCTTTACTGATTGAGCAACTGATGTATTCTTCCAGTCATAAAGAGTACTCGCAACTCAAAATGTGCCAAAATCGTTCTATTTCAGCCCTTTAATTAGAGAAGCGGCTCCACAATGCATCGCTCGTGGCCACGTAATTACCTTCCACGTAAAACAGTATAACTTGCTCAATACTCTAATCAATCATTCATAGCACCTCGTTACTCCACCGCACCTCATTAAATCCTATCAATCACTGTGTCCCTCTCTGTCGTAGGGAATTAGAGGGAGAGGGCTAACCGAAGCGTGTATCGGGTTTAAACATGGTTAGCGGTCCAGTAGTGAATTAAACGGTGCATTTGTGAGATAAATGCCCGGCCGCAGTCGTGCGCCAGTGCGCCGCGAGTTGCGCCGAGCCGCGCAGAGATGGCGCTGATGCCACCCATTAATCATTACGCGAACGTGTGACGTCACCGGGTAATGCACAGACCATCGGCCCACATCATCAGTAGCATCAGTAAAACTATTTTGGATGAAACTGATATAGACCGATCATCTATGAGCCTTTGATACCAGCTGAATTAATACACTGCATACTCCGAAGTCAGACACTGACCAAGAGCAAAGTTATGTCATCATATTTTATTCTAAGCCTGTAGTCGTTTTGTGCAAGCGTATCGGTAGCCACTTCTACATGTTCAATATTTTACTTGCTATAACTCAGACCTACCTCGGATGCTGAATGAAGTTGGTTCCTGTAGCCATTGTCTTAACAAAATGTATCTGTTGTTGATATCAGTGGTCCTTCTTCGTTGCAACATGGACACGAGCGATGTGCACTTTAATGCAATATACGTACATCATATCCGATGTGAAATGAGATTCGATTCCAGGTCAGTAAAAATTAACGAGAGGAAATTAATGATCCAAGTAAATGAAGGACAAAGAATGAATGCAATAACTGTTGCCGATATTTTGTTTAACTCCATTAATTATATTCTGCATCGCGGCGGTCGCGTTATTTCGCAAGTTATTTAATTTTGTTTTTGTGATTTATTGTGGCCTGTCTACATATGCCTACAACTGCAACAGAATTGTTCTTACTTCTTTAATGAAACCAGTCTATATAATTCATTCATCTTGGTACCCATTAATGACAATAAACCAATTTGAACTAAGTACCTACCCGCACTTGCAGATCTGTTGTCAGTTTATTTGTATAATCAGGAGCGTCCATCATTTAGAGCCTCGAGATATCTGCGAGTACAAACTAATCGAGTTTGATTCGAGCTCGACTCAATTAGATCGTAATTAGAACCCAATTAGATTCGACTCCAAGATGATGAGACCAAGTACCGACATTACGATTCACTTCATCAAATAAACTTCACAACTGTATCTGTGTACTTGAATATATAAGTCTTGAAAAGTTGTACATAGTATTATATTTTAAGAATACATTGTCACACTTAGTATATGTAAATACAAAAGCCACAATTTAATCACAATTATTAGACTTTAACTATCCATTAATAGTAAAGCGTATGTGTTGTTGAGAATGAATGGTCAGCAGCCATTTTATTTATCAGCGCGAAGCCGTCACAGATTAAGTCCAGTCTTAGCTATCTCGCACATTATGGGTGAGTTGTTGCGTCGAGGAGGCGAGACCTATCCTCTGTGAGGCGTCGCCGCTTTAGGCACTAACCGATGAATGGACACAATTAATGTTCTGTTGCGTACAATACACTGCTCTCTGTCCGACTATATCGAGTGTAACGTTTTAATTATCCTTGAATCGGTACACACTGGGAATGTGAACTCTCTAAAATAAAACTGCACAAAATATTACCACTTCTACAGTAGCTTCTTAGAAAAAGGCATACATTACATATATTATAGAGACACGGGGTGCATCTTATTACTTTTTCACGAGTTTAGCTGGCAAAAGCAGGCGGTGCAAAGTAGTACAAATATGTTTTGGAACGTCATTCTAATATGTTTTAATTTATGAACATACAAACATTCTACGTAGAGGTACATCTGCATATTATTTAATCGTTTCCAATAACACAAATGCGCACGCAAGTCTAAACTACAACCAAATAAAAGCTTTAAAATTTTCCACAACATTGTGTAGCGACTAGCGTGCGTAATTCCCGTAAGAACAACACAAAAGCCAATTTGAAGGCAGTTTATAAAGTAGTATATGTACAGTAACACGGACAGAAAGAGCGTTATTTTATTAGCTCGTTGTCCGGCTAATCATGTGCCGGAGTCAAATGCGCCGCCATTTGTCCGCGGATGAGGCGGCTGTCCGGAGCCGGCTGTCCGGTGCCCCACCCGGACTCCGGTACATACGTTACACGGAATTGTTGCCACACTGCGCTATGTCTTGCCAGCTTTGTGTTAACAATAATATTGTTGGGTTTGTTTTCTTTTTCTTTTACAGTAGATCATAATTCATGCAATTTTATGATAATATGACGTAGAATATAATACTTAAAAACAGAATAAATGCTCAGATGTTATTTATCGACATCTAATTAACTCGCCGACAATTCTCGGATCTAGCTTGTTAGGTGATTAACCTGCAACTCACTCGATAAGAAGAAGACGCTAATTAACGATTTTTTTTTTTACAAAATAACTACATAGCTCCTTCAGGTTTCCCCTTTTATCTATTGTTTTAAAAACATTGCTCAACCCATTAGTTTATTGTCTGAAAGTATTCGAGGAATAAGAAAACATGCCTAATAAGTGTAAGTAAACATCGCGAGATATTTCCCTCGCCGCGACACAGACAAATGTCATAATATTTAGCGACGACGCTGCGCACTATATACTAACAAACAATACAACCGGCAACGCTTGAACTAATTTAAGGCTCAGTTAAAAAAAACTACACGTCTTCTTAACTGGCTAAAAAAAGATAACTTCTTTATTAATTGCTATTCAAACTTCTTGCTTCAGCCCTTAAGTGGCTAGAACAGACTAACAGTTGATGTCATGAAGCGTAGCGTTTCTATTTGTGATATGTCCCCGTGTGTGGTGCTGCTAGCAGAGGGTGCGAGATATGTTAAGCAATGAAGCGTCGCGGGCCGCGCGGCGCGACAGCGGAGCGACTGCGGCACGGCGCCGACACATTTGTAACCACACGCTGCTCTATTAACTTTCCGCTATTTCTACGTATTTTTGTGTTCATTACTCTGTTTTATCTCGCGACTCGAACGGGGACAGGAAACTGCTCTTAAAATGATTGGTCGCTACCCTTCACTGTTATTTATATAGGGGAGGCCGAAGTTTGGCGACCGAGTACTCACTTTGAGGAAAAATCCTTTAATTAAATCACGTTGTACAAAAGATGTTCCAAATGGTTGAGATGTTGTTAAAACATTATTCTTTTTATTATATAACGTCCTGTAGCGAAAGTTTTGTCGTAACAATTGTAAGTAGTCATCAACGACAAACGTTGTATTCACAAATAATGCTACAATTCATTTTGGGTTCAGCAACATTATTCCAAAATGATTCAAACGCTGGTGGAGTGCGCGTACTCAGCTAAGTACAGTTGCGTACATGTATTTCACGTCGCGGCATAGACAACAATATAAAACTACCACCTAAACGCCTGAAACATTCACGTACATACGCTCACTGAGAAAAACTGGCATTCACCTTACGAATGCCATCTGCTAAACTATCAATACTGCTGCCACAGTCCTTAATGCGTTGCAATAAGGATTTAAATCGAGTGTAGGAGGTGTATTCCAAATGTTGTGCAGTATTTAGAGTGCATTACACATTCGCGGAGTTAAGTTGGAGTTGTGTGACGGGATCGGAATGTTAAAACATCGTGGAGCAGTAAGGAGTCAAATGTATGCACTTTTGTACCTGACACGGTGGCTGCACATATTGCGTCTGCACGCGACTGCCGGGGGTTCAGCCGATATATTGTGCGCAGTGAGCACTTGCGCTAACCTATGATACATGCTTGTTGTAAACTGTATCCAACTCATTACGTGGCTTAACTAAAGTTGAGGATTATTTGTTTGTTTGCATTACATGATTTTCACAATATTCTGTAAACCCTATCGATATCTGTGCGGCTCTTGTGAATATATCGGTGATAATATTGCATATAATAAAATATATTTATTATATGCAATATAATATAATAAGTGATAAGTATTGCATATAATAAATGCAATAGATAAAAACTCAGGCCATAAAAAATTGTGTATTTATACATGTGTAGAATTGTTTTCACATATTGTAGGTACCAAAGAACCACCACTTTTCGTGTTATGAGTAGCAACATCCTCCGCTACTAGCAAGTGACAACCATAGTCATTTACGTATTTAATAAATAGGACGCTATGTTTTGCCAGGAGGCTCACAAGTGTGAGTCAATTAAAAATTTATAAAAAATCAAGCATGACTATGACGTTCATTTAAAAAAATAAAGTTAAAACATCACAAATGGCATGCAACACCGCCCAAATATGTTATTCGAATACAATAAAGTCGGTGAGAAGTTTACATAACAACACCTGCGGTAAACAATACAGGTTAGTGCTGCGACAGACCGCGTCAGCGCGCCGGGACTCGGGACGCGGGATCGCCGCCATATTAAATATTGAAAACTAATATGTTTCTCGGCGCCCCTGTCCGACCTGCTTGCCTTAACAAACGCAGCGTAATATATCGCCGGCCGGCCACATACACATTACAAAAAATGAACGAAATAAAACGATCAGGACCCGTATCGAATCGCGTGGTTTTGGATTGCTGAATAAATTGCTCAATTTATTTTTAACGCTTCTTTTTTTGTTTTATTATCGAATATAAATTTACTCGAACCACATTATGAATATCTTGTTACTGTAGTTCCTTCGTAAATTGTTACGAAGCGTAAGCGCATTGCCGCTTAACGTTAGTTTTAAATTAAAAGCAACCCGTATTTTAAAAATCCCCTTTTTTGTTTTGTAATTCTATATGCATAAATAACATTGTTCTTATTTAACATTGACAGTTTTGCAACAACTAGCCGGTCACAAGTTCCCGACGCCTGACGAAGGCGCGGAGAGCAGTATTGACAGTTACTGCTTAATAAACCACTAAATACAGTAAGAGCACAATCAGCTATTCATTGGGTGTATTGCAACGTCGGGTGAAGCTCGCCCGGAATCCCGGGCTGGCCGGGATTGCGCCGGGATCCCGATGTATTTTCCCGGCGCGTTTGCTATTGTGGAATCCGAAGCGCGCGGCCGCGGGTTTTGACTTGCGGCGTACACTACGTACAATTGTTTCCCTGAAAGATGTTTACTTTTTAAAATTTAGGAGCGCTTTGTTCAAAGAGCTTCAGTCGGCAATCTCCCGCAGAACTAATCCTGCACTCTCTGCTACAGTTTAAAGTCACATTTAAGTGCTAGTACTATACTTTTTTACTTCTTTACTTGTCAAAATATTTTTTTTAGTTCTAATTTAACTTTTAAGAATATCGCAATAAATAGCTTAGTATATAATAGTTAATAGTAGTTTTATTAAAGTTGTAAAACAGAAAATATAAAACTGAATAAACTACGGTAACGTTTTGTAGATAAAGAAGGAGTTTACTGGGTAACAGTGACCTGTTTTATGATGTCGCCTGTTCAGTAATGGAACTCCACTATACATCATTTTAAACTGAACTTAAACAACGTTCCTTCTAGATGCGAACTTTATTTATAATAATATAAATTAACAATAAATTAGTGTTAAAATTAATTCGATTCTGTGTAGGTCGCGTGCCGGACCTCAGACCGGGCACACGCGAGCCATTCATTAGCTAAGGAGAGCAATCATAAATTCCTCGGTGAGCATAACTGTAACGTTGTTAACCCATTAACGTCACCTCTCGCTGTAATCAGTTTTGTAACGAAACCGGCACAGCAGCAAGCTCTGCTGTGTGCGCTCACACAAGGAAGCATGAGGCATTAGAACAGCGACTCATCCAGACGTTCCTCGCCGGAAGAATTTAATAACCCTCAACGTCGATCGTCACTAATTGTGGCCCGGCGCGCTCCGTGCGACCGCGGCGCGGCGCGGCACGGGCGGGGCGGGATGGGGGGCGGACGGGGCGGGACGGGGCGCGCGCGCCGCTAATTTCCCGCGTGGCCCATAAATTACGTGCACTTTGTCCTCACTACTCCGCGCTTCTGTGACTACAACCAGAGGGTCAATTTGGGCATTGTAAAATACTATTACTAAAGTAAGTATAAAAATGTCATGGAAAAATAAACTTTAGTTTACGCTAGTGCAAGCCAGATCTCTGTTATATTTTCACATTGATGTAAAAAATCACAAAACGTGTATAAATATTTGATTAGCACATAAAATTGTAGTTAGAAACTCAAAGGCTGGCAAAATGTAGCAGTTTCAAACTGGCGCTAACTTTAAACATACAAAGCCAATTATAACAATGCAGGCATCAAGCCGTTTTATTTGTAGTGTTAGTAATTAGAGTATTCGTTTGTTTGTCGTGTCGTGTTCGGCGCTCGACTAGATGCGGAAACATTAGCCGGGAGTGTTGCGCGACCGGCGGCGGCGGGACGGCGGTGGGACGGCGGCGGGACGGCGGCGACCCGGAGGCACGCCGGCACACGTAGGGTTAAGTGTTTCACTCTCCACGTTGTCACAGAAAATCCACTACGTGTGATGACACTGCGAATTTAAACAGTACTAAGATAAAGACGTTGCTCTGCTGTCACTAGTTAGAAATTGTACACACATTCTATACGAGTACCAGTAGGCAGGAATTAAAGTAACTTGCTAAAAGATTCCTATATGAGCTAGAGCTAATCTGAAAGCTTTAAAAACACTACTAAAATAATTCAGAACTTTAAAGCTTTGTCATAATTGACCTTCTGGTAAAATTTTTCAGCAACACTTTGAACAAATGTTTTTACAAAAACTCAGTTTCGGAGCTAGTTTATTTCGTTTAGCATTTAAAAGCGCACCTCGAGCGCAAATATATGCTAGCGCAATGAATGTACATTAACAGGTTGGATGTAAAGCAGTTATTTATTGCTCGGCTAATTAAACATTTTGTGCGAGAACTAGTTGCAAGCGACGCACTAGTTATTTTGTTTTTTTTTTTCATGAAACAACTGCAATATTGGCGTTGCTGATAGTTATTTATGAGTACGGCAGGACTCCACTCACTTCACATCAGATCTTTGTGATAGCACAGGACAAACAAATAGTTACATATAGGCAGTGTAACGCCTCAATGGTGTTTATTTTGAATTCTTGTTGCCCTCAGCGGAATCTCCTGACCACAGTATTACCCAAAGTACAACCTTTAAATAATGTAGCGAGTGCGTTGGTATACAAGTGTACTCAGGTCCGCGTGATGTAGTATCTAACACTAAGGACTAAGGATCCCAGTCCAAGACGTAATGAAGTGCAGGTGGTGTGTGTCGGTGCAGCGCTGCAGCGCGGCGTCCGTCTCCGTCGGGCGGCGGCCGGCAGCGCTGCAGCGGCTTAGCGGTGTAATTGATGTCGGCGGGTAGTGCTGATCAGTGTAGCTGGTCAAGGACATAAAAAGATGTGCTACAGATTCTATGGTCAAACTATTGTAAGATGTTCAAATGTGAAATGTGTATACAAACCGAAGCTATTAAAACGAAGGATATTATTTTTGTTTCGATTTACACAAAAAGAATCGTACTTTTACTAGTTTTAAATTAAGGAAAAGTAATATTTATAACAACAATTTACATAAAAAAATTGACCGACAAAAACCAGTATAATAGCGATGTTCTTTCTTTTATGTAAATACTGGTATCATCAGTAGACGATGCCAGCGACGCGCGGGATATAAGTGAAAATATACTGACACTAATTGTTGCCACAACGAGAGGCTACATATAACACACGCAAAAAAAGATCATAAGGCAAGCCGAATTTTATTCTTACAAACAATAACAAGATTTTCTACGAAACCAACATGAATTAGTATAATTGTAAAGAATATTATTTTACAATTGAGCGATGATGGAGCGTATTTCACGTTTGTTATAAATAAATAACTTTAAACGTAGGTTTTAAATATCTGAAACGCCTCACTGTACAAAAATGTTATGTAGAACTATTTTCGAAGATGTCTCACCATCAGTTATTTCTATTCCCCTCGGCACTATAACACTCTGTAAGAACATACAAACATATATCATTGAAGCGTATTTTTAAATATGCACACAATAGCAACAAATGGCCCGGCTCCGGTCGGATCGCGACCTCTAGCTCGTAGCGGCGTAGCTGTGTAGCGGCGTAGCACCGTAGCAGCGTAGCGCCGTAGCAACAAAACGTCGCCTCTCGCGAGACGCGCTACACACACCTGGCTTGCTTAACGGGCTAACATGGATGGCAGAGGTTTTACTAAAGGAACAGGAAATATTTCAAAAATGAATAAGTTATGGTTAATCATAAAAAATGGCTTTAAAAGCCTTCATCTTTATAAATTCTACTGGGTATTATTGTTTTGTCCAAAAAAAATATAAATTGAATATACGATATAATGAACGTAAATAATATCCCTAACGGTAAATAATATTTTGAATGCGATACAAATTGCTACTAATTAACTAAAACACTGTGTTGATATCCAATTTTAATTTTTAATTACATCGTGTAGTGAAGATAACAGCGATAAAACAAATCGTTTTAATTTGCGTAATTACAAATGTGATTTTAAATAAACCAGTTCCCTGTTTATTGTTAATTAATATGCGGTTTAAAATGTCTGCGTATTAACATAAATAAAACTGATATGTTTGTTCATTTGTTAGACAATATGCATCAGCGGCCACGTATATTATTTCATGATAATTTCATACAAATAACGGTAAATATTTTATTAATATGTTATTATTTTACTGTATCAATAATTGAAAACTAACAAGCCATCTCCGCATTAGTTTAGCAGCGGGCACCTTGCATAACTGAGGCATATTCAAGCGGCTCATCTCGTGAGATGCACATTTGCACAGCATCCCCCCCTCCCCGCACCGCGCGTCGCAGCGCCCTCTGCCGAGCTCTTTGTGAAACCTTTTAGGATATGATCCCGCCGTGAGACGCGTCACCATGAAATATTATTCAATTTTACAGTCGCCCTGAGATATCGAGTGTTGTGAATACCTGGGCTTTGTACTGTATTCATTGGATTAATAGTGGCACTGTTGTGTGCGCTTTTGTTTACATTATTTCTGCAAATGAAATGTAATTGTATGCGACGTGTCTTTCCTAACCTAAGCAAGACGTAACAATGATTTGTGTGTTGAACGAGGTCACTGAAAAATTAACTTGAATTATGACATCAATGACACATTTTCATCGGCCAAAACCGCGACCTATAGTGTCACTTATGACCTTTAGTGTCACATATACAGACAAAACATTGTTCCAACAAAATATCAAAAATCACAAGTAAAAACCTCCTCTCTTCATTTTGATCCGAGTGGTCGGTCGCACTTAACAAACAGTAATATGAGGAGTGCGTGTCGCGACGTCACTCGCGCGTCCAGTTAGCGACGACGCTATCACTTAGTCTGACCGATTGTCCCGTACACTCTGACCACTATGTCATACAGAGAATATTGAGACTTGTTGCTAACCGCGTCAGGTCATAACTGTTTAACCGTTTGAAAAAAGGGGTCTGTCTGAAACAGAAGGTTTAGTCTCAGAAGTGTAGAATGTTACTTGTGAGATGACGGCAGATAGAAGAGTATGGAAGGAGAAAACATGCTGCGCCGACCCCAAATGAAATTGGGATAAGGGCAGGAGGATGATGATGATGAGTCTCAGAAGTGTAGGTTAATTTTCTAAGCACGATGATGATAAATAACAATAACAGTAATTGTCAGTATGACAGGTGGCAGAGAGAAATGGAATCAAAAAACAAATAATATTTGGAAGTTTTACAGTTCACGAAGATGAAGACGTTATTAAGCAGGAATCAGCAGATTTATGAAACAATAGGTCGTAAATGCAATCGTTTTAAAATATTATCAAGATTAAAACATACAATGTGTTTTCTTACCGTGCCCCGGTGGCACCTCAAGCCGTGGCCCGCGGCGCCGCTCGGCCGGTGAGAGCTTAACAAATGAGCGTCGCGGTGCCTCCCTCGCCATTAGCCGAATTAAACGTCACCGTGTGGCCAATATACTCCCCTGTCATAACGCAGGGCTGACAAACTGAGGAGTTTCCTAATGCACGATATCAAGCTTTCTCTTCAACCACAAAAAGGGCCGTGTTCTGTCCGTAACTATTATCGATTCCGTCTTGTTAAATACTATGCTTTGTAGTAACTCGAAATATACGAATTACTAAAAACTAGCTCAAGTCCCAGAGCTGCGTGTGTTGAAAATGTCGTTATGTTGACAATCATTGGAATTTCGACACCGTTTTGACTGGAAGCCAGCCTCAAGGAACAGCTAAAGCGTATACTCCTAAGCATCTCTTTAACAAGCCCAAGAAGCACGTGTACCTGTACATTATAAGAGTCCTCGCAGCCCTGGTCTGAAGTGAGCAATACCCCGGTGTGACAGCTCCGGGAGCACATCACCGCGTCACACCGACGCCATTTACCTTTTAATCTCGCGAGACGAGTCATTAGTCAAAACAAATAGACAGACGTAACGTATCACCGCTAATATAATGGACTCACTTGTTCTGGGAATAAACTCAAGTGTAAGCTTAATGTTATGAATTATATGTGAAGAAAACTTGTTACCTTTATGTGTAGGGGATACTTATTTTAGCTCAATGGGCACGGCTGTTACATTTGTCAACTGTCCTGAATGTTTTTCTTGTATGTTTAAATATTCGCTTTTCCCGTGACTTCTCTTCAGCCTAGTTAAACGTTATTTATTAGGTTCCTTGTAACATAAACCCATACATCCTGGTTGATCTTTTGTACATATCTTTCTACATGAATAAACTTAAAGATATCCGGTGAAACTTCCACGAAAAAAGACGACACAAGAATTTGATTTCGCCTTCGTGTTTCGTTTCAAGTTTGCTCAGTTATTCTAACAGATGGCGTGCAATTAAACAGTAAATTACCTCGCCCCCCTCGCTCCTCGCCCCCCTCCTCCCGCGCGGACGGTATTTACGTCGTCGTTACGTCACCGCGCCGGATTTACAGCTGCGAGGAACACTGCAGCGCTGCTCACGCTGAAATATGTCGCTCCTTATCGCTTTGACCGACTCACTTTCAAAATGTATCACATACTTTCGTGTGTTACAGTCGAAAAGATGAATCCTATGGCAGTTTATACTGGGTAAACACTTTAGTGTCACCCCTAATGCCAATGAAAGGTATGAAAAGCAAGTTAGAGATATTCCAATTCAGAAAATTCTCTCCATCTGAAAGTAAAACCCAAAATCTCCCTTCAATCGTTTTTAAACTCCAAAAGCAATAAATTACAAAAAAAAAATAAGCCAAATATTTAATAAATTAAATAGTGGACATTTGATAATTCAAATGTCCACTATTTAATTTGCACAGCATCTCCTTCCAAGTGCTCGCAGTAAGGCCAGCACAGACGCGCGGGCGCCGGTAATTGGTAAGTCACACCGGCGCGCGGTGTCGCATGTCCGCCGCCGGCGACAAACAAACCATAACCTACTGATGACATTTGCTTTACTTTAACTGCTAGACTATATTTACAGCTAATACTAAGAGTGGTTGTGTGTATTCTCAAATGAGAGAAATGTCCTACTATCCTTTATATACGCGAAAAGTATGTATGTTCCTAGTGCAACCAAAAATTACCGAATAAAATTCGATTCAAGTTGGCGGCATTATAACTCAAACATATATTAGGAGGCAAAATTAGGGCTTGCCCTTGGTTTGATTTATATAAAAACATTATGAAATGTGTACCCGTTTCGACAGGCTTAAATCATTTACTTGTTATCTCGTACTATAATTATAATATCCCACCAAAAACATTAAATGTAAAAAAAGCCAATCCTCTACGCAATTCCTCCACCGTAAAAAGTTTTGAGATCGCATAGAAGCCAAGTCCTGTTCAACTTTATTTGTAATAATAAATCAATATTTTGTGACTATATCAGTAGTTTTGTTCACTTTACAATAATATTGACTTGGCCATGAGCACAATAAACTACAAATATAATACAGCATATCTTGGAGAGGTGAAAGTCAAACATGAAGTTTAATATCACAGAATTAAATACTTTTAATTTATTCAATTGTTACTAAATGACCGACAGTCAGTAATCATCCAACATCAATGAACTGCACATGTACTATGGCGCATGTTTAGTCCACGGTGATCTCAAATTCCAATCAGTCCATAATCAGTCCAATCGTAAAATCATGTCCATATAGAATTTATCAATCCAATGGTATTTACACATTATTACGAGGAGCGACTTTTAACTTGTGCTCATGGCCAAGACAATATTATTGTAATGTGAACAAAACTACTGATATAGTCACAAAATATTGATTTATTATTACAAATAAAGTTGAACAGGACTTGGCTTCTATGCGATCTCAAAACTTTTTACGGTGGAGGAATTGCGTAGAGGATTGGCTTTTTTTACATTTAATGTTTTTGGTGGGATCTAATTTATTTTTTGTAGGTATCTTTCTTCTCTAAGTATATAACAAATTAAATTAACTTACATGCAACTAACTAAATATATAACAAACTAAATATGTACACCTCTAAAGTAGCACGTAAACAACATTTTTTTTAAATAAAGTAAAAAAATTCGAAATTGACGAATTTTTGAATCGAATATCTTTAAGAATAAAAGAGATTTATTTCAGAGGTATAGTTCGGCCATTCAGAGAATGCGTTCCTGAACTGACGACGTAACTTTGCAATGGCGTTGCAGTTACGATAAAAATATTTTTGCTGGTTGTTTACCGTTTTAACAATTGAGGAGCATTAAAACAACATTATTATATCAATAATCAATGAATGTAGTTACGTCGTCAGTTCAATCGCGACGTGTCAGGAACGCATTCTCTGAATGGCCGAACTATAGATGGCGCAATCACATGAAATTAATAGTTTTTTTTTTTTAAGTACTACTAATACTAAGCTATGTAACGAAACCATAGCGCGATTTAGACCAGGACAACGCCATCTATCGAGCGAGCATGGAGTATTTATCGCACTGCATTAATATGAAAGATTTTATCATTATTCATTTCATTTTAACCTAGCTTTTTTATTCATATGTATGTATATTTAATACATAATAACAATATACCACACTACGTAACAATAAAACAAATAGTAACATTTTGTACATAAATAAATAACAAAGTTATCAATGCAGTCAAAATTCATACACAATGTTCTTGAAAAACCGCAAATATAAATTTGTTTCCTATTTTTTTATTAAGTTTTAAGGTTCTTATAATTTTCCCTTTATATGTAGCTAATAACCTATCTTGGTGCCAAATTTGAAGGTTCTAAGTTTGCTAGAAGTACCTTAGACTTTTGATGATCGGTCAGTGAGTCAGTGACAAAATGGTGTAACTTTGATCGCTCATAACTCGTAAACTATTTATTCAAATGTCTTGTAATTTTGAGACTGAGCTTGTTCTAATACTTACTCTTGGTCATCGAAAACCTAAACTCCTAGCTTTGTTCACATGGAAGATACAGGGGGCTGATATAGCCGCGAAACGCTCCGAGAAAAGATGGTACGGCCGTGCCCGCTTTGCTCGAGTCTTGGCTGGGGCACTGCCGTGCCCTCAGATATTGTTTTATTTAATGATATTGGCTTTTATAAATATTTCCGTCTAAAACAATACAATAGGTAGAACAGTGTGAACAGTCAAATGGCGCGGCCGTTACAATATAAATCTTGTGAATTGTTCACACACACACACACACATGAATAACAGTTGTAACAAAATAACTGGCGTTTGTGTTTCCATTGATTTAAGGCGTGCTGACTGCGTACATCAGTTTCCAGCAATGGTGCCAAATCGTCTATCTGTACTGTTTGCTACATCTCAGTTCCAGTGACGTATACTGGTACAGTGTCATTTCCTCGAAAACAAGGCTGTAAAGAAAATGAAAGTAAAGGTTTTTCGTACATAACATCATCATCCTCCGACCCTTTTTCCCAAACTATGTTGTGGTCGGCTTCCAGTCTAACCGGATTCAGCTGAGTACCAGTGCTTTACAAGAAGCGACTGCCTATCTGACCTCCTCAACCCAGTTACCCGGGCAACCCGATACCCCTTGGTTAGACTGGTGTCAGACTTACTGGCTTCTGACTACCTGTAACGACTGCCAAGGATGTTCATGTTTTTCGTACATAACATACTGTTAATTATAGAGATTCTCGCACATTTGTCGCACAGATGTCCCGGCATTATTTATATTTATTTTATTTATTTATTTGTAAAAACCCTCTAAGCCTTCGTATTTATACACTAAAATGGGCGTATAATAACATGACTATGAAAAATGCCGAGTATTTGAAGCACGGGGCAACATACACCGTCACAGAATACCATTATCTATATTTCAATGAAATTGTTCGGTTATAACATAGAACAATTAATTAGTTACCGGAAGTTTGAGCTATGATTAAACCATTATAATGTTTAACATGCTCATATAATATGCAAAATATTTTGATTAAATAGTATTGAGTATTATATATTATTACATTGATTGGCCATTTTGACGGTAAATTGATATTATTTAAATACACTACACCGAACAATTTATGTATTTAGGCAGTATTTATATATGTACAACACTCACAGTAATATACACAGTCCATAAGGTATTTTTTAAACCAATTATGATTTAGTTCGAAAACTTGTATTTCGTTCGTATTCGTGAAAACAGTGTGTGGTGTCTCGTTGAAGTCTTCTGGTCGAACGGAGTGCGCTACACGCTGCGCCTCAGGCGGGACACTACTGTGCCAGTTTGTTATATTGCAACAAGAAATAGGTATCTATTGTAGTATTAACATATCAACTTCAATACCTACTAATATCATAATCTTTAATGAAAAAGTAAATCTATCTGTGTATTTCACAATCATGCTGAAACGATAGAGATGTTTGTCACTGAGATAGACTGAAGATGGACTTGCAATACTTTTTAGTTTCCTTAGTGCGGGTTCAAAACAGGCGAGTGCAAGCTAAAAGTTCTAAAAACAGTTTTCACAAACACGCCTACGACAACAGCTACGGCGTAGCCTCGTAGCTAACCATTAAATCTCGTAGTCAGTGCGTAGCATACTTGCAACTTTTGTAATAATGTTTTAGCAACATAATATGTATACATTCAAGTTTCATACATTATGTAATACTGGATGTATGAGCTGTAGAGTTGTGTGTGCTCGTGCGTGGTCACGGGAACAATGGCTAATGCGCCGCGGAACATAGCGGACTGTTGACCCGCGACACGCAGGCTGTGAGGAAGGCTTAAGCCTACTAAATACCTATGTTATTGTGGATTACATGTAAGATACATAGTTTTGTTATTTTGATGAAATATCTGTTAGTTGTCTTATTGCAGATGTCGTGGACTATGAATACCTGCATTAGTGCAGGACTTACTTACGATTGTGTAGTTGTTTTTCGATTTTACGTATTTAATTCCTA
This sequence comes from Helicoverpa zea, assembly GCF_022581195.2. Lineage (NCBI taxonomy): Eukaryota > Metazoa > Arthropoda > Insecta > Lepidoptera > Noctuidae > Helicoverpa > Helicoverpa zea. The sequence continues at coordinate 265,204 of NC_061456.1, read as the reverse complement.
AAAAAAAAAAACAATTTTTCATTCAGTAAGTATAAATATTAACATAAAATTTTGTGTCACAATAAATATCATGTTCACCTATTCAACGCACTAAGCGAAAATATATTAGAGCGAGACAGTCGCCTGGCGCCTGGTCGCGCGAGAGTGAATTAGTGCGCTTGATCCGGCTCAGCGCGGCTATGCGCGGCAATACGCGGCTATACGCGTCTGTGCACGGCTGTACAGGTCGCGCGCTAAGCCGCTTACAGCTAATGTTTAATGCGTGCTTACTCGCTAGTTAGCGGACCGAGTGCCGCCAATTATTCCATTGTTTTAGCATTTCGCGAAATGCCCTAATTAATACACGAACCGAGAATAATGTCGAAACCAAATGAAACGTAAGTAAACTTATAACGTATCAAGTTTACGTCTGACTGCCAGTTAGCAAACACTGGAACTGTTACAGCAGCTCAATGGAGCCTTCATCGAGATGAACTCACATTTTTTTATTATTGTAATGCAAATTCTATTGAATATTAAAAGACTTTTTACACACAATACTTTACTGGTCAAGCTTTTTATCCAAATTAGATATCATACATCTAAAACATTATCTGTATTTGTAAGGTCATATCAACATCAAGTGCATTAGTTCATCTTATGCACTTACTACATCTAGATATCATCACATCAACTAGCAAAAAAACTATTTTGAAATCGATCTAGTAGCTGACCAGTCATCTGACACGCTCATAACTTAGAGACAGCAGAACACATCAGTATTCCTGCGTCGAACAGAAGGGCCTGTTGTTTACTATATAGTGGTTATTGTAAAACATATTATAGAGCAACAGCACGGGACGCGGCCGCGATACAATCATAATAAAATGTGTCAGTGTCAATAAGACGCGTCGCCAGGGCTACCCGGAGCAACGTTCAGTTTTCATATACGGGGTGTGTCGTTCACAATCACATTAAATCCTATCGCATTTACTTTATGATATTCTATGGCGAATTGTAAAATAAATATCCTATTCCATTCAGTGGTTTAACCACAGGAGTCATTTTACGTTTTTATAATTTACAACATCATGTGTAAAGCAGAGATAAAGTTAGGAGTATCGTATGTTTCGATCAGTTAACAGCTGTCAGTTTTCAAGGGAGAATTTCAGTTGTTTGTAACGATTGACTTTTATATGGTGTTCTAATTTTCGCACATTTTTATTCTATTTACTTTGTTTGAAAAAATCATTTTTTTAATTTTACGTAGGTATTTTTCTTTTTTCTTTGTGTTAATCGACATATATATTAACCTGTATATTAACGCATTTCATTTAATGTGATTGTGAACGACACACCCGATATAATTCAGCTTTCATAACAATTGTATAATCTGAATTAGTTTAAAAAATAATAATAGTAAGACCCTAGGATGTGAAAATTATCTAGTGTTATAAGCGTATGAATGAGAAATCTCTGACAAAAGTCATTGTGGTCTTGGATCTAAGTAAGTTGAAAGCATTTACTTGTGATATGTAGCATCTCACACTCATGTGTATCTGTTCCAATGTTTACTATAAATAAATCTGAATCAGAATCGGATATATTTTCAAGTTAGACTGCCCAATATAAAACAAAAAGTCAACATCATAACTCTAGCTTTAACAATAAATAAACCGGCCAAGTGCGAGTCGGACTCGCGCACCGAGGGTTCCGTACAAATGCTGTACAGATAAAAAGTGAGTTTCGCGCCAACCGTTCAGTTTAGAACAATCATAGTTATGGTAATTTCGTGAGAGTCAAAATAGTTAATATTTTTTATTTTATAATATAACTAAAATAGTAGGCCAGTACCTTGTAAAAGTTATTTTATTGAAGTTATTTATATACAACATTTTATAGTCATCATTCAGAAATCTGATTGAAAATAACTGTCTTACGTGTCTTAAAGGTCATGGGGCATATCTGACCCGCTTTGTAAAAAGTGGCGGACATGAATCAAAGTAGTTTTAAATCGTGGAGAATGGTATGACGTTTCTTTGAATATAAATATTTTATTAAAATTCCATGGAGACGAATGTCCAGGATCGTTTGAAAAATATAAAAGACAAGCAGTTTCAGAGGATTGTACAGGTTGCAATGCTAGTTTTTATTGTTAAAGACATTTCATAAAGAAGGAAGGTGCCAATCCGGATGACCAGGATCTGATGAGGATCTGAAAACCCTGAGAAATCGAGGGCAACTCTTGAATATTGTAGGCACGCATCGAGTCATAACCAGACATGTGAGTGTATTTTTGAGGGTACTGGTAAACAGTGAAGGTTTGGAGCTGATTTGATTATTGAGACTACAGAGAGTCAAGGGAACTCCCGAACGGTATGTTGCAACTACCACGTGTTTGGGGATATTTTATTCGTATTGGCGAAGACTTTCCACAAAGATAGGTTTGACTGCCATTGTGGGATCGACAGCTAAGATCAGATATAGTTATGGGAACTCCTTTACAATTTATAACGTAACCTTGTGTTGGAGCTTATTTTATTTTAGGTGATGAGAATTCACTACTAACTTGGGTTAAAGCAGCCATTGCAGGAATGGGATCTTTTATTTTTGAGGGATTAATCACCTAAAGAGCCCCAGTTTCAGGTTTTTTCGAAACCACCGGACGACTTGTAGCTTTCGAATTGTAACAACGACTTCTAGAGAGTAGGATTCGGGGCTGCTGGCTTTACGTTTCTAGAGCCTTGACAAAAGTGTAATTCTGTCCCTTTCTTTGTTTTATAAAGTCGGCATTATTTTATTTTGTTGCATTTTACAAACAAATCCAACTTCAAACATATAAAAAAGCAACAAGAAAACAAAAGCAAGAAAGAAATTAAAAAGATGTTAGGTGCATCGGTCTAGAAGTCGGTGTCTAGCTAGAGGATGCATCTATATTTATTTAACCACCGAGATCTAGACCGATGCATATAAACAGTTTTGTTGAGAAGTTGTTTTTTTTTTGTAAAAAGTTTTTATTTTTAACTTTTGTGAAAAGTTCTCGTCAATACGAATAATATAAGCCCAAACACGACGTAACTAAAACATACCGAGTTCTCTCGACTTTCTCACGTCTCCATCATCAGATAAGCTCTTAACCTTCACTGTTTGATAGTATCACCAGACATACATCTGAGAATCAAGTTTTAATCCTATGCATGCCTACAATTTCTGATAGTTGCCCTCGATTTCTCAGGATTTCCATCATCAGATCCTGACCTGATGACAATGGAAATAAACGGCGAGTATACTCTTTCACTACAAAGAAATGATTTCTCAAATCCGTCAAACTTGGTCGTTTAAATTCCCCATTGAAATGAGGAAAATATTTGATGTTTACACCTGATTTTCTCTAGATTCCCATGGTTCACATTGATGCGACTAATGCCATAGTAAATCAGAGCCTTTATCATTATACTGTGCTATATTTCGTTCGTATCCGCCGTGGGTATGGTTTTCATACTAAGGTGCCCAATGACCTTTGAATGATTTAAAATTTTTCACAGTTTAGAGGCCATTATATAAGAAGTGTTTGATATGAATTTCACGTTTTATTCAAAACTTTAATATCTCAACGCGTTCATGTGGAAAAGGGTAGGTAGTAAGTTTATAATTATTAAAAAAATATTTTATGTCATGTAAGCAAAAATAATATTTTAATATTTTATGTAACTTCAAATTTATCATTTTCGCAATTTTTCCTTTATCTGTACCATATAACGTTGCTTCGTGCCGAATTTTAAGATTCTGAGTTCACGGGAAGTACCTTGTAGGTTTTGATTCCCTAGCGTGTGACGGAAATTCGTCTAAGGTGTCGGTAAAACTGCTGTATCTTTTGATCGCGTTAACTTAGAAGTTTGATTTTTTGACTGCCTAAAGGGACAATAAACCTTGGTATTTGGTATAAATTTCAATTTGATACCTTTATTCGTTCGTGAGAAATAAGGTAGTAAGTTTCATTTTATTAAAATATTTTTTTTATATTATATAACTAAAAAAATGAGATTTTCGAAATTTTTCCTATATTTGCATTATATGACAATGCTTCGTGCCAAATTTCAAGACTCCGAGTTTACGGGAAGTATCCTGTAGGTTTTGATTCCTTTGCGAGTGTCGAAAATTTGTTGAAAATATCGACATAATCGGATGTATCTTGTGATTGGCTTGGTTTAGAAGATTGATATTTTCACAGCTTAAAGGGACAATAGACCTGAGTATTTCATGTGAATTTCAGCTTGATACGTCCACGCGTTCTTGAGATAAAGGGTCTTGACAGACAGACAGACAGACAGACAGACAGACAGACAGACGGACAACAAAGTGATCCTATAAGGGTTCCGTTTTTTCCTTTCGAGGTACGGAACCCTAAAAGTAAACACATAGCTCAAGTTCACAAAACAATCTTTTAAGTAGCTCATAAAAACGTCGTCGGAACTTGCTGCAGTACTGTCCAGCCCTGGAGGCGGGCACAGGCGGCCGACCACCGACGGTATATCATCCGTGACGTAGCGCGTGACGTCACACCCCACATGATATTTATGGCGCCACTTTATTTATATCGCTTATCGACCGCCTTAGTAAACATGTGTTTTTGTCACGCACGGCGCACGTGACCCGACAATGATCTACGAAACGTGATTGGATGTGATATGACTTTTATACGAGGTTTTAAAGTAGTGTATATGAAGAGGTAACCCGGTGATGTTCTGAAGTAGCTACCTTTAAAGTATATCTGGAACATCATTAAAAAATGATGTTTTTAAATGTAGTGATCCACTTCCTTATTTAAAGTCGAAGACTTTTTAATGTTCAAATAAAGTTCCAGTATCTTGTTAACTTAAACTTGGTGTATATAAAACATTATGCATAAGGAACCTTCTATCAGCTCCTGCTGGGTATACTGTCGTATCACAAATTACCACGAATTGGGAATAAGTAAGTTTGTAATTCTTATTTGGTTTGTATATAAAAATAAAGAAGATGAGGTTGAAAACTGCGATTTTCACACAGCCATATTTATTAGTTATAGCTTTACCTACTTATAGCAATATGTACCGCTGACTCCAATTAGTGACGCATTGAATATTGACCGCAAGGTTAATACTACATTAGTGTTGAGCACAATACGTGTTGCACTTCACGCTACAGCAGTCACTGTGACTGCTGTAACGCCGACATATCGGTTGTTATCTCGCGGATTACGATTACACCGCGAAAACACGATTAGTTGCGACAACATATTTTGTTGTATGCTCAGTCGCGATGGGTTAAACATATTTATAACAGAGGTGCTTTATTTACATCCTGCAGTTAAGTTACTTCACAAGTTGTTTCGCAACAGATCAAGAGATCGCGTTCGATTCCCGCGCGGCTCAAAAACTATACGGCACAGCGCGGCGTGTCAGTGTCGCGAGTGTCACGGCTCAGTGTCGGAGTGTCGACACACGTGTGCTCTCCCTCGTCACTCCCACAACACAAATTTCTCGCAGCACAAACTTTGTAACAACATTTAATGTTATGATTGTATTAAATGTATTCTGCGAAAATGTACCACAAATATTAGCTGAGAAACTTTACTTAAGAAATTTCTTTGCTGCCGTGTTTCACCTTAAGTATAAGATGTAGCTCTTATTGCCTGAGCGTTAAGATTCAAAACGCTAATGTTATAATTACTTCGGCCGCAGATCGCGTTGTAAAGTTTACAATGAGCTCCGCCAGATGATTTTGTTCCCATACGTACAGTTATTTCGTAGATACTGTGTACATAAAATAATATTTTTCTTGCGGGCGCCAGTTTACAAGAAATTCTTATAAAAGATGACACAAAATTTATAGGAGCTCGTATAAAATTGTTTGTTTTATTGAGAATATTAAACGAAGACGTTACAGGAAGAATTTACGTTTTTATCGTGAGAAATATTATAAAGTTATCGGGATGAGGAATAGCGCCACTGTTAGCATTAGCTCTGTGGCGTGCTGGTATTCCCAGCGGCTAACATTTTTCTATGAATTGTCGGCAGTGAGCGAGTCAAACCGTGACGTAATCAATTAGGCGGCGTCCCGGGAGCCGCGCACCGCCAGCGTCACCGAGCCCGGCGCGCGGGGCCGCAGGGCTGCCGCTGCAACCGCTCCATTGTGCCACTGCAGCAGATACCTGTTATGCCTCCGTCCACTGCCACTGATAGACACACCCGAGCTACAACGAAATACACATGTAACAACCTTATGAAGCAATACGCCACAAGTAAATCCAATCCAAAAAAATTCACGCCTATTTATAGTGACATTTCACAGTACATTACAAAGCGAACGATTACCGCGGAAGCCGGTATCGCAGACGCGTGGTTTTTATGTAAATACGTGTGTAGGCACCTAAAGCAAACGTAGTGTAAACCATAGCCCACGGTACGTTCCCGATGTGCGGGATATAAGAATGCCGACGTATTATCACATAAAGGCTCATTGCTGCCATAAATTGTGCGCGAGATGAGCTGCCGAGCGCTCCGCCAACAAGCTTGCGCCGCTCCAACACAATTATGGTAAACACCGCCGCAAACGAGTTTTATAGGAAATTTCGTTTCCCGTTATCACCAGCGGGAGGGATTGATATATAAAAACCTTCAGCAAGTTTATCCAGTAATAGTATTTGTCTTTACCTCATAAAATTACAACCTCGCTAGTGTAGCTGCAGGCGGGTCCTAGTTTCCTGGACACTTTAACATAATTCAATAATTTCTATTCCACAGATCACGTAATTCTTGAAGTCTTAGATAGACTTTAGAACGATATATTTGAGACACTTTGCCGGCTACATTAACATTTTCTACCGCTTCACTTTTTGTTCGGCGTTATTTAAGCTGCTTTACTAAAGTATGTAAAGTGTTTTCCCAGGAATCCTCGCAATCGCTCACTGTATTATACATTGATATTGTAGCATTTCTCAGTATCTCAAACACTCAAGATTTGAACTGTTAGAATTAAGTGTGGGAATAAATAAATAAAGGGATTCATCTAAAATAGCAATTCATATTCATCTTCACATTTAATAATATTTTTTTGTTTTTGTGGGGTAGGTTTTTCAATTTGAATACGTCTCAATTATCTCTAACTAAAGCTATTAGATCGTTGTTGGAGGCAGCCCTGTCTGTCTAATCAGCGTCTTCGCACAAACAGCGTCGGAATCGCGATTAGATTGCACCGCGCAGCACCGCGCCGCGCAGTTGCGTGCGGGCACATCTCACGGCGGTCGAACTACTGTCACAGCATGGATGAAAACAGAAGGCACATGATGACTTCGATAGCGTTAGCGATTTAAGCAAAAAACGTTTGGCTTATAAATTACAGCAAATTGGCTTTTCAGTTTACACTACTCTTTCTCAACTACTGATGTTGGACAAAGTTGCAGCTGCTGATCACTATATACACTTAAGCCTCGTCGAAGCCAACCATTTCCACATTACCTTCTTCGTGTTGGAATGAAACAGCGCGCGTACTTTGTTTGCGCGGGATAATTAATACGTCGGCAGTACACTGTGGTGTCCCTGATTCTTGCTGTTTTGACGACACCCGCCAGGTGTGACGTCATCGCATTAGCACCTGTTGTTTGTTTGTGTGTGTAAGTAACATTATATGTATCAATAACGTGACACGTGCGTGAGAGTGACAGAACAAATATTAGGTAAAAGCTCGAAACTTAAAATCATGTTTTAAGGCGTATTAGGTAAACTGAAACGCCGCTAACTGGATAGAACTGATATTCTACCATCCTATTCGTGTAAATCTTGCTTTTTGTGAACCTCGAGTTTGTTTTTCTTCGTACATTTTGATGGTTTCCCTATGTAGTACATAGCTACGGGATATTAACATTTATTTCAGCTTAAACCTAAAATATGAAGACTTACAAAACTGTTTCTAATCAACTATCAACTACCACCTCAACCTTATAACTACCACCTCAACCTTATAATTAAGATACATGGCAACCACAACAGTATTTATAAATGGAAAATTTACTAGGCGACATCCTACGGAAGAAACCATAACAACTTTGGTATTTATCCGGTTACTGATACACTTGTCACACGCTTGAGTACCTACGTTTTCATAAAACAGTGCAGAATGCCATTGCCGTACCAGATTCTCGGTAAAGCCACGGACTGACACAACAATTGCAATAATTCCTCTCTAACTATCGCAACTAGCGCCGCGCTTCACAATGAGCGCTGAAATCCACTCGATAACAAAATCAATATGCGTATGCACACGCGTGTAATCGCATACATTACTCAGGAAAGCGCTGAATGCCGCAAACATCCGCGCGTCGCACTAACGCGCTGTCCTGCGTGAGCGACGAACGCGACGCAACACGACGCGATGCTATACGCGACAAATGTCCTACGTGATTTTGATCATGACTTCCCAAATCATGGAGAAGTATAACACAATTTTGCTTGAAAGTTCATATTTAAAGTACAGACAGCAACATTCTTCCAACTTCTTTGTACTAATAAACGATTCCTATAATGTTTGTGTTTTTTGTCCCACGACAATCTTTGCTCACGCTCTGCGGCGATCAACGCGTCTCGCCGAAGACTGTCATATAGGCCGCATGTAGGGTATGCCGGCGAGTAGATCGTGTTCGTCCCGTCGCATCGCATTCGTCGCTCACGCAGGACACCGCGTAAGTGATGCGCGACGCGACCGACGCGTGCGATGCCGTGTGAAGATACGCAGAGAGTGTCGCGCGTGTGTTACTGTGCTATCAGGGATACACGCGGTGCATGTTGCCGCAACCCTCACGTTATCGCACAGTTTGAACTCACAATGTATGGCTCGGATTTGGCCTTTTAATTGATGACGAAGTTTACATGTGTTTGGGTAGCCTAATTGGCCACTGGACGTTAATTAGTTTCTTCTGTGGTGAAATGATGATACACAGTGGTGTTGCAATATGATGGATGAAGTACCTTTCCATTGACTATGTACGCCCCTCATTTTCATCACGCAGGTGAGTCAAAAAGCTTTAATCAAAGTAAAAGTTTAAAAAAAATAAAACTATTCAGCAGTAGTGTGACACAGCATGGACGCGTATGTATTATTCAGTTGTGTCCAGGTAATCAAGTAGTCTGAGACAAAGTTCCCTTTCAATAAACATGACTGCGCACTCTGAATATTTTACATGTGAACACTTTGAACTGCAGCGACGTGCCTGACAGCGGGGGCGAAAGCGGGGGGGTGAGCCGCGCGGGGGGAGGGATCAAGCGAATAAAACGTCGCCGTAAGTGCGGATAAATTCCAGTAAATTTATCCCGAGGTGATGTATGGAACATAAACTATTGCGATACATACAGGACATTTGGCTAGAACTTTAGTGATTTGTCACAAATCGTAGAATAATGTGGGTACCTAGTTGGTGACATAATGTCCCTTTGCTTTTTGTAATGGCGTCCAAAAAATAATGGCGTCCACGGCCGTTTTCGGCCACGGCGGCTGCTCTCACTTAAGGAGATCAGCCAGCTGCGCAGGACATATTATAGTGCACGAGCATTTGCGCAGACACAAGTGCACTCCCTATTCCTTCACTCTCATAACCCAATGGGACGGCAATCCGACACGACCGGAAAGAGATCAGGCGCAGGACCGACATTTACGTGCTCTCCGATGCACGGGTGAATTAATCACCAACTTCCAGACTACGGGCTGCTTTGTGAAAGTCTTCTAAAACCCACAAAGCGATTTCGGCCCGACCCGGGAATCGAACCCAAGACCTCATGCTCAGCAGCCGCACTTGACAGCTAGACCAACGAGGCAGTAAGTAGTATAATAGTGAGGGTATTATAATATGAAAGCTGGATGACAAACAGTGGCGGGTGTGAAAAGCGCGAGTTTACAGCGGGCGGTTATCCTGCGGGCCCTTTGATGTCCGCCGCACGCCGCGCCGCACTGTCATCTATAATGTTAACGTGACGTGGATCTGATGTCGTCGCTGTATGAAGTGCCCTTAACATTATATGTAACACTTCCTATAATCAGCTTTGTGAAATACTTATGCACTTTAAGCATAGGAGGTAGGGTAGAATTTGTTAAGCTTAAAATGCATTTTCATGGGTAATTGGATAACATATATCTGTAGCGGTAACCAGTAACAAACACGTAACAATGGCGTGGCTGCAGCTATCAGCGCAGTGTCGGCACCGGTCAGGGGCTTTAATTAAAGTATTAGCATCGGCCGCGCTCGGGACACCTCGGGTCCCGCCGCCATCGCCGAAGCTAAGCCCACCCCGATAATGATATATGTGTTTTAATTTAACTCGCCCACAAATTACAGACGCAGCCGGAATTCCGGCCTCACGGGCCAAACGCAAATTAGGTTTTTATTGATGAAGGTGAACGACTTTGAACCGCCTGTCTTTGAAGGAAATTAATTTAAAACTGTTTTAAAGTCTACCTGTTGATAGAACTGTGGCTGTTTGAAACTTCTTCTCTTTTCTTATTCTGGATGTGCATGCCAATTTCTTCAGTCAATATGAATGCTGGCATCTTATACGTCACAAAACAGTAAATTGTAACAAAAGCACAGCATTGAACACTATTCTCACAGCACACAAATGAGGTAAATACCTAAGATATGATGTGTTGGTGCAGCTTGGTGCAGGTAAGTTGTGAGACAGCGCGGTGATGCATCGCGGCGGCGGCGGGCCATCGCTCAGCCGCGCTAATAACCGCCCCAGACTGTGACTCCATCACTGAGCAATAGGTACTGTTGTGAATTACACCACGGAACACATACAAAAATGATGAAAATATTACTAAAAAATATGTTTAAACAATGTTAAGATAAAGTTTTTATCTTTCCAAGTTTAATCGAGTAAACTGAAACATAAACAGTCGGTTTGATATCCGCGTTAAATTGGCGCGACCTACGTGTTGCTTACTCCTCTCCTCCATGTCGTTAACATTAACAATGGTGTGTACTAATATTGATATAGGTCTAAGTACGTAGCTATTTTCAAAGCTTATATTTTAACTTATCATCAGAAGTAAGTTATTGTATGAGAGCAGTTGGAACACCGACAGAGATCCATTAGAGCCGCGCCGACTCCTGACTGATGTTTAATTCACCAAAAAAATGTTTTATATTTTAGAATCCTTGAAGTAAGTGAACAAAGCGCCGAATCAAGTTAATTTTAATGTATGCGAGAGTAGGTGTCGCAGCCAAACCTGAGTTCAGTTTATCTAGCTCGCGCTCTTTATTTTCGAGTCAGACATTACACTATTAGCTAAATGGATATGTTACGGCCTGCGCCGCCTGGCAACACAGTCGGGCGGCGGGGCAAAATGCTGGGGAAGCGCGTCCCGCGCTCCCTGGCAACACCGAGGCGCCCGCCGCGCATCACGCCACCTGCGCGCGAGCCAATCGCAGGCGGCGATTCAAACTGCGCCTTGCGTCATCCAACGGGGGGCCGCCACGGTGACGCCGGCGCGCTGGAGAAGGGGCGACGACGGAGGCGTCGAGAGCGGCGCTCGTCCACTAGTCCACTTGCCTTCACGGGCCGTCGAGATCAACACCACTGCCGATACGTAACGGGTCCAACGAATCTTTGCAGTCTAAATTGTATAACTTAATCTCGAGTGAATAATTCATTGTAAAGTTTTAATAATTAATATAAACCAGTAATAAGTGTGCATTCGCATTTTTTATTTGATCACGCAAGCGCGTACAAAATTGGCGACCGTGACAGGACCCGTTACATCGCGATCTATTCGTCGTCTCGTCGCGTCAAGAATCGTCGAGAATCGTCGGTCGGCACGTGGAGCAAGTGCCGCAGCCCGCCATCTATCCAGTCGGGCTGCGTAACCGCATCGAGACTGCAGGAGGCGAAGGACCCGGACAAGCAGCCTCAGGAGCCCGGTGAAGACGGCGACACGTCAACCGAAGGTCTAGCCCAGGAGAGTAAGCCTTGATCCTTTCTAATTTCCTTTCTCAATCTCGATCCTCGTGCTCTTGCGCTGTGAAATAGCGGGCGGCTAGCTATTCGAGCGTCGGGGGGCTTCTCCGGCAAAGCAGTGCCACGTGGTGGCAAAGGCGCCATAAACTGGCCAAACTGCTAGGTTATATTGCACGTGGGTTGTGTTTTTTTTTGAATTGGGTTACGCTTATTACATGCTAAGTGGCATTTTTCTCCATTATTCATTTGTTGCACATACCATTGTTAAATCAAGTCACCCGCACCCACGCTAAGCATAACCACATTTTATTTTTCCGAAGCACGGCAAGCTTGCATTCGAAGTGCACGCATTTATTTTCAAGGTTATTGCCTATTACACCTGCCTAAAGTTCACGCACGCGCGCGAACTAGTGCACGCACATTTCTTTGCTTGGTGAACCAGCATTGCGGCCGACTATTTCAGAGTTCCGGCCATACGGCAACGGTTCCGGTCCAGCTTCACAGCCCCAACGGCACGGCGGATTCCCTCGGCACGCCTGTTACATCGGGTTGCGGCCGACGCTGCGGCGCGGGAGTCGGGTGACCACGTGTTGGAGCGGCGCATAATATTGTCAGGTTCACTGCACATTTATTTATTCAGCTCATTGTATTGCATTAGGTTGTGTTTCTTGTAAGCGTATATATATAAATTAGCAAAATGACCGATGCAGATACTGACCAGAAGGTCAACTTTAAAGAGTTAATTAAAAGGCGTGGCACTATTAAGGGCAGGTTAACTAAATTCATAGACTATCTAAGTACTATTCAAAAGATAAAGGCTAGTGATATTACAAGCTTACAAACAAAAGAGCTCTCATTGAGGCTAAGCAAATTTCAAGATTTGTTCAAAACGTTTGATGAGTTACAGTCTGAAATAGAATCCATATGTTCTGATGTAGATGAACAATTAGACGAAAGAGAGTCTACTGAGCGCCAATTTTACTCAGCTCTCTCTGTAGCGCAAGAACTGATTGAGGCTACCCCGTCTACCATTAATAAGGCCAATAGCGTCGACCAACAAAGTAATTGTTCTCACCAACAAAGTAATTGTTCTCATGCATTTAATGGAATAAAACTACCCACCATACACCTCCCAAAGTTTGATGGAAACATGTTAACATGGTTAGAATTTAAGGATACTTTTGATTCCATTATTAACTGCAATAATTCAATTCCAGAAATTAATAAATTCCATTATTTAAGATCGGCTTTGGAAGGTAGTGCCAGGGGAGTAATTAAGGCCATAGAGTTTACCTCTAGTAACTACAAATTAGCATGGGAATTACTGTGTGAACGGTATGATAATAAGAATGTTCTTATAAATAATCATCTTAAGTCTTTAGTGACTGTTGAAAGGTGTAGTAAGGAATCTTATAAGGCATTAAGGTATTTAGTAGACCATATGTCAAAGAATTTGAGAGCGCTGGATACTTTGGGTCAACCGACTGACAAGTGGGACGCACTAGTTATTTTCATTATAGCATCCAAATTAGACTCGGTCACTTACACTAAGTGGGAAGAGTACCGGGCTACATTGACAGATTATCATAAATTAGAAAACTTTACAATGTTTTTAAGAAATCGTGCAGACATATTAGAAACTATGCATTTTGCTAACATGGTTCACACAGACAAAGGTGACCGAAGGTCAAATTACCCTAGGGAGTCTAAAGTTAACAAAGCATTTGTCGCTTCCAGTGAACATGGTGCCAGTGCAAAGTGTTATATCTGTCCCGATGACCACCAGTTACATGGATGTCCCAAGTTTAAAAATATGAGCATAGAGGATAGGCTATCTGAAATTAGTAGATTAAAATTATGTAAAAATTGCCTCAAGAGTGGTCATAATTCATTCCAGTGCAAGTCCAGGCCTATGTGTCGTGTTTGTAAAAAGAAACATAATTCATTAATACATAAAAACGAGCCAATTGTATCTAATGCTATACAAGACTCTACGGAGGTCTCTAACTTACCTGTGTCACTTTCAGTTGCAGCGGCAGGTCAAGTTTTGTTAGGTACGGCTATTGTAGACATAGTAAATAGGCAAACCGGTGAAATCTATCAGGCGAGAGCATTACTAGATACTGGCAGTCAGATGTCCTTTATAACTAGTGTAATGAAGGAAAGGCTTAACTTAGTTAGTGACAAATCGCGTTCAATTCATGTGGCTGGCATTAATAATTCAATTTCAAATATTTCAGAAAGGGTAAAGGTTGAGATTAAATCGCGTATAAGTGAGTTCTGCATACCAATTGACTGTCTTGTTGTACCAAATATCATAGGTACTTTGCCAAATGTACAGGTCAACGTTCAGCAACTGGCCATACCGAAGGAATTTAGGCTAGCTGATCCAACTTTCTATAAGCCATCTCAGATAGACATTTTAATCGGTGCAGATGTATATTGGTCCATTGTAAATGCGAATCATATATATTTAGGTAAAAACAAACCTGCCCTACAAGATACCAAGTTAGGTTGGTTAGTGTCAGGCCCTACTGGGCAAGATAGGCTAAAATCCCTCAAAGTAACTTGTAGTTTTAGTCAAGAATTACAGGATGACTTAAAAAGGTTTTGGGAAATAGAAGAGAGTTATTCTGAACAATTTGCTCGTTCACCCGATGAACATTTTTGTGAAAGGCACTTTGTGGAAACTACTAAACGCCTAGCTAACGGTAGGTTTTCAGTGTTAATGCCTCTAAAGGAAGAACCTAAATGTGCTCTAGGAGATTCTTATGCTATGGCTAAAAAGAGACTTCTAAATTTAGAGACTAGATTAGAATTATGTGGAGCGCTCCTCGGAGCTAGACTTTGTCAGAAGGTTAGTGAATCCTTAAAATGTAAAATAAATAAGAAAATAATATGGACCGACTCCACTGTAGTGTTAGGGTGGTTAAAAATGCAGCCAAGTCTACTAAAAACCTTTGTACGAAATAGAGTGAACGAAATTCAAGAGCTAACAGCTGATTATCAATGGTTTCATGTTCCCACTAGCTTGAACCCTGCTGACATGGCTTCAAGAGGGGTAGACCCGCAGGTGTTGAATAGTTCTACTCTTTGGTGGGAAGGCCCTCCCTTCTTAAAACAAGAGGACTGCGAGTGGCCCACCAAACTGTCTCCACCAGAGGAGGCAACTTTACCGGAGGTCAAAGCTCTCACCTCATACACATTTGCTGTAAATAGTAAAGAAAATTTAGTTAATAAGGTCGTAGAGTTCAGTAGGTTTTCTAATTTTTTACGGTTAAAAAGAACAATTGCCTATGTACTTCGTTTTATTAATAATTGTAAAGGTCAAAGAAACTCAAGTCAGGCATTATCAGTTGAAGAGCTGCAGAAGGCAGGCACTCTTCTAATTAAACTTAGTCAGTTTGAGACATTCTATGAAGAAATTGAAACCTTAAGTAAAGGCCATCAATTACATAAAAGATCAAAATTATTAGCACTTAATCCTTTTGTAGACACGGAAAAGGTGCTGCGTGTAGGTGGCCGGCTAGGAAATTCTAGCTTTGATTACAACAAAAAGCACCCTGTGCTCCTGGATGCGAAACATAGCGTCACTAAACTCTTAATGAAACATGAACACTTACGTTTATTTCATGCTGGTTCACAGGCACTGCTCGCAGCCATTCGTGAGGAATATTGGCCAATAGGAGGAAGAAACCTAGCTCGCATTACTACCAAGCAGTGCGTTGTATGTACGCGCCTGCGAGGTAAATCTGTCGAACCAATTATGGGCGATCTGCCAGCCGTAAGAACTGACTGTAGCTTTGCATTTAGTTCCTGTGGGGTAGACTTTGCGGGGCCATTTAGAATTTCCAGCCGTAAAGGTCGAGGAAACCGCATAACAAAGAGTTATTTATGTTTGTTTGTGTGTCTAACCACTAAGGCGGTTCACCTAGAGGTAGTCAGCGACCTCACTTCTGAAGCATTCATTCTATGTATACGTAGGTTTGTGGCCAGGAGAGGTAAACCCTATGCTATCTATTGTGATAATGGTCGTAACTTCATAGGTGCATGCAATGAGCTGGGTAGAATGTTGCAAAAGAGCCAAGATTCGGTCTTCAATTATTCGGCGAACGAGGGAATCCGCTTTGTGTTTGGGCCTGCATATTCGCCCCATTTTGGAGGAATATGGGAGGCGGGCATAAAATCATCAAAACACCATTTAAAACGAGTAGCTGGAGAGGCCTGTCTGACTTTCGAGGAGCTGGCCACCTTATTTTCACAGATCGAGGCCATCCTAAACTCCCGTCCCCTCTCCCCACTCTCGTCAGATCCAAATGATCCCACTCCTCTCACCCCAGGGCACTTTCTGGTGGGCAGGCCACTGACTGCCGTCCCGTCGCCACCCATCACAGCTCTGCGGCCCAACCGTTATGAGCTCATAGAAAAAATCCGCCAACAGTTTTGGTCCAGGTGGCAGAAGGAGTTCCTGGCCGAGATGCAGCAGCGGTCCCGGTGGAGGACTCAGCAGCAAGGCCTCAACTGCGGGGACCTCGTGCTTCTACGGGAGGCAAACCTGCCTCCGCTCCAGTGGCGCTTGGGGCGCGTCACGCGCCTACACCCCGGCCCGGATGGCGTCAGCCGGGTAGCGGACGTCACCACCACCAAGGGGACGGTCACTCGGGCCGTCCGCACCATGTGTCCCCTCTTCCGGGACACGTCGAGTTGAATCCTTCAACGCCTGGGAGGATGTTACGGCCTGCGCCGCCTGGCAACACAGTCGGGCGGCGGGGCAAAATGCTGGGGAAGCGCGTCCCGCGCTCCCTGGCAACACCGAGGCGCCCGCCGCGCATCACGCCACCTGCGCGCGAGCCAATCGCAGGCGGCGATTCAAACTGCGCCTTGCGTCATCCAACGGGGGGCCGCCACGGTGACGCCGGCGCGCTGGAGAAGGGGCGACGACGGAGGCGTCGAGAGCGGCGCTCGTCCACTAGTCCACTTGCCTTCACGGGCCGTCGAGATCAACACCACTGCCGATACGTAACGGGTCCAACGAATCTTTGCAGTCTAAATTGTATAACTTAATCTCGAGTGAATAATTCATTGTAAAGTTTTAATAATTAATATAAACCAGTAATAAGTGTGCATTCGCATTTTTTATTTGATCACGCAAGCGCGTACAGGATATTTAAATGATGAATGTAAGAGACGCTCCTACTTGATTTATTAACGCTTATCACTTTGATAGATTTTACTATTTAAAGTGCATTTTTATATCAATTTCTTTCAATTATCCTTTGCTTTACTGTGCTCGATAACACGGTGTTGCAATTTTTGTAGCCACTTTTATCATTAGCTATTGAAGTACAGTGGTTTCAAATAATTTATGGACGCTAAATTGTGTAACTGCCGTATCTTACTGTGAATTTATAAAATATTATCCCCAATACAAGTGAAACCTCGCACCCGACTCCAAAGCTAGTTACCAGCCAGTAGTTATAGAGTACGAGGCGAGCCGAGGCGTAACTCTAACGTGACAATTAAAAATCTAATAAATAAATTAATTGAACAATAAATAACGCAGATAATTCTTTCTGGTCACGCGGCGGTGCCGTTTATTTGTTTAATCTAAATGCTAATTGTACGCGGCGGGGACGTGCGGGGCCCGCCCGGGGCCGGGGCGCGGGGCCCGGGTCGGAGCGAGATGGCGACGATGAATGGGTGCATCAGACGGACCGCGGGGCTCCTGTAAACAATTCCACGTAGCGGAGGCAGACGCTCCCACACGTGGCGCAGTGCCGCCGGCGTGTTGCGATGCTATTGCCGAGAGGACTGCAGGCGATATATTGACGCGTACTGCCAGTTCTGTGGACAGGTCTATCCATCGGGGAGACCTATTGAACATTTAATGATGTTACGATCTGGCAATGGTACGCTTCACGGATCTATCTGCAGATTTGGCTACATGCTAACAACATTATAGAAGACATTCAATGCTGATAGGTCACTAACAATTACCTTACAGACTATCTCGGTTTAACCTTATAAATAAGATTCTTAAAAACTTAATTACCTACCTAATAATCGAACTAAAATACCTAAGTAAGTTGCTTGCCATCCAAACATCGGCTACTCTTAGTTCAAATACAAATTATATACTCGTTTATAGCGTTTTTCCTAAATATAATGCGTCTCACTGAGAAGGCCATCAATATTTATAGGCAGCACCAAGCTGTAGATGTTTCACATTTTGAACTTGTTAAGCTATGATGCTGTATGTAGCTGCTGGATCGAATACTAATATTAAGGTGAAGTTTTATTGTTCTCCTACTTAAACAAACACTATTTTGTATAACGATTGAAAGCTCATAGAAGCACAGTATGTTTAGAGTTCCAGAGCTTGTATAACGTACGTTACGGCAGTGGGTGAAGGGCGGCGCGCGTCGGTCGTGTCGGTCGGCGTCGGTCGGCGTCGGTCGGCGGCGACACGACTCAATCGCACGCCTTCCAATTAACGCGATTACTTCACAATTCGACTACAGACGCCGTCCAGCAGCCACGCGCTACATAACATCAGAAGGTCAACTTATTAATCAGTATATTGGCTGCGACCTGAACTTAGAATTCTTTCAAAGTCAAAAAGTAAGAAGGTTCCTAGTTGCATGTAACAAATTAGTATTGTGTAAATACAGAAAATAACAGTTTAAATGAAAGTGATCCCAATGTTGAATGTCTGGTATCAAATCAAATCGTTTATTTGGAAAAAAATACAGATACAAAATAAGATGTTAACATTTTACACAGGATAGCAGTTCCAACACATTCTACCTTACGGCATGCAAAAGAGTATCGTATTTGAGTTTTATTGCTTGATTCATACATCTAAACACAACTACCGTGTCGCTAGATTCAGTAGTAATACCCAGATTAGAAAATAATATGTGGTAGACGTATTAAGTGTTTTGCAAGTATTTTTGAGTATTGACCTTCTGTACATGAAAATGCAAAGGCGTCTGAATGTAGGTACGTTCAATTGAACGGGAACCAATGTAAATGGTTCGCACCTAACGTTGTTTACCGACGCCATAGACAGACACATTCGTACGGTACTGTATGAATCTTCAGCTTTTACAAAGCACTTATTGACAGACACTCGTTAACACAGTGCAATCATTTATGAGGTGAGAAGTAATCTTTGAGACATTACTAATGAATAGTTTTACCCCAAAAAAAATGATTAAAAAACAATTATTTTTGTCTGATTTTTTCAGTGGAAAACGTAGACTTTGTCATTTTAGTAGGATAACAACATCGCACAGGGTTATAGGTTTACAGAGGCGGTAGTCGTGCGCAAATACACGTAATGCGATAAGGCGGGCCGCGTATGTAAACTAGGCTCCCTCGACTAGTTGAATAACACAAAGCCTGTATATTTATGATGATATCGCAACGATATCGCATCACATTCGCCCCGAGCGCTGGCCGCCACTCACACCGACTCTGTAACGCTGACAGCACCATACAAAACCTACGCGTACCTAAGTCTTAAAAATTATTACTTCACCTAGCAAGACCCCATTATAGTTTAAATCCGTGTACCGAAAAGTTCCCTAAAATGTCATAACTTTAAAATGTATCTCTCCACCAGGCAGGTGCAATAAACATCAAAGCAAGTCCCGCTGCAGGCAGTCTCTCCAGAATGCAATATTCGCGTGAAGTCGCGGCGCGCACTCAGGCTCGCGGCCGTGCGCGCGGCGGCGGCGCGGGACCACGATCCTTCCCTTTATTCAATTGGTCGTTTTGCATAAACTGTTTACCCGGGGCGCCGGGCGCTGGGACGCCGGGTGCCGAGTGACAGCGCGCCTTTTGACGGCGCGTCGCGGGATACACTTTATAAATCGCCGGCGCTGTGACGTCGTGCGGCTCGCGAATCAGTACTGTACTGCTAATGTGCTGCAGCCCGGCATTGAGTGCACGCGCAAATTAGTTTGAGGTGATTTCAAATTGTAGGTCTGGAAACATGTAATGTACTTTTTCTGTTTACCTGTGTCATGTAATATGATAATACGAGTTCATATCATGTCCATATTCCATAACTATTTTTATAAAGTTATACCTAAGACCTACTTTTCGGGAACATGGAACCAAGTAGTGTGACGTCTCGTAAGAAATTTTATAATAATTTTAATAAATAAAAATACACCCAATAATCGTTAGTATCGCACTCTCTGGAGCTGTTCGTTTTTCCTGTTATCCAAGATTATTTTTTAAGCTGTTTTGCTCCTACCAGGGAAGTAGGTTCAAATATAGATGAAGGGATATCCTCTAGGATAAAAAAAATATTACTACTAATGAACTTTTCGCTTTAACATCTCTTCCCATTCTGTTTTTACGGATTTTATAAGGCATTTCTTGTGTCGTTACAGGATAATGATATGCACTGTATTAAAACACAAGTGTAAAGTATGTAAACAATATATTAATATATAAATATATTCCAAGCCAACTAATTGAAATTTTCATACCAATTACTATTGCACTCATTATCAGGCCCTACCACTAAATATATATAGGTATATATTTTTTTAATAAATTAGATTAATTGTTAACTGTCCATTACCTTCAACATTCATGATTGAAAGTGTTCAAATTCAAATTGTAGCTTTGTAAAATTTAGTATGTAAGTGCTGTGTACTTCTGTAAGTGACTTGTTCACCATGATGTGATGCATGTGAAACAACCTTCTATTAATTGTACAGTGGATAGGTCGTTGAAGTACCTAATTTATAAAATAAAAATAAAAAATAAACAAGTCGTCCTCGCATCGTGCAGTGATGTAAGCTGAAGCGGCAGGAGCGCAGAGCGCGCGTGTTGCCCGGCGGCGCGGCTCAACCCATTGTGTAGCTGCAGCGAAGTTGCGCCGACTGCCGCGGCACGCGACTCACGCGACCTCTCGCGTGACCAACACTTTGTACTTGCCGTTATCTTTTGTTTTTACTACCTTTTTCAGAAACTTGGTTTTCACTATGAATTTAGGTAAAAAACATGACGTATTTTTTTTACAACTGCTTTATGTAGCCATTGTCATTAGTTAAAACGCACATAAAATAAATATAAAGGTATGCGCGCACTATAGATCAGGCTCGGCGTGATGTATGCGAGGCTCGTTTGTCAGTGAGCTGCGATTGTTGCGCGTTACTGATGCTACGCATTGCGCTAATTTATAGCATTACGCCTCAGTGGGCGGACGGCTTTCATTGTCGCTTCATACAACATTATGCTCGACGCAGTCTAGATTTCATGTTAAAATGTTTAGAATTTGAGCATGTAACGCTTTTGGATATGGAACTGAAGTACTACTAACTATTAAATTATTTAATCGAAAGTTATGTAAAATTTACTAAATAATCATTTCTCGTTGTCTTCCTAATATCTTGAATTCTAGAAACAAAACTATATTACATTTCAACCTGTACTACGACATCTTCGGCTACGCGGCTACGGTTGCTACGGCGTAGCACCTACAAAATAATTTTAGCATGACAAAGTTCATGCAAATGTTGTAGAGTAAATAAGCTTTCAGTTTTACTGGTCTTTTATTGAAATATCGTTTACTATATCCCTATATATTACCGCTGTGTGTGACTGGATTTTATGTCGTTGATGTTAGCAGCTACTTTACATTATCTGACCTATTTTGTTAGACAATCACTCATATACTGACCGATAATGACTCGTCAGGATACTATTTTTGCAATACTCAAAAGCATGTTATTAGTAAAATACACACGTGAGCCATAAAAGGTCTTGTAGAGTTTCAAATAACACTCGTATTTTCCATCTTCAATTGGGAGCGTTTGAAAGGATTACTAAACTTCGTATAGCAGCCTTCGAAGCAAATTAGAGTAGGTGGGGCGGATAAACCTCAATCATGTTACCTGTGGGATGCAGCGACTAGTGCTGCGCCGCGGGCGCGCGTGTCGCCGGATTACCCGCAAATGAGAAGTGCCGCGTAATTTACTTAATCCGAACCTGAGCCGCGGCGTGCTCCTCAACGTCTTCAATTACGTTCATTATGTTACTGTAGTGATCACTACTATATTTTCCATGTCGTTAATGAAAAACTGCTGGCTGATTGAGCAGTGACAGGTTCGAAAAATCGACATCAAAGGCGACATCCGATAACAAGTGAAACACCATGAAACCTATTTCTCAAATAAACACGCTTCATGAGGTTTGCGCACAGGTACCTAGTGCGCGCGCGCCATTTCACCTCAACTGGTGGTGACGTCACGCGACAGGTGATCATACTATTCATCAAGCACACACCCCGGGGGAGAGCGGGGTGCGGGGAGCGAGGTGCGGGGGGAGGGGTGCCGCAGGAAATAGAAAAACTTGGCTCGTTTACAATGAGCGCGACTCGGAGGTATTATTTTTACGAGCTCATCTCGGTAACGACTGTATTTGTTGCAAACTTTATTGTATGGGCTCTGTCAAACGGGTCAAGCGGGAGTTGCGCCCTTTGTCATAAACACAATAACAACTAAACTGAATGTAAGCGCTACTTCAAATGGTTTTTCCACAAAGTTACCGAACTGCTGTTTACTTATTACAGAAATTCAAGAAATTTTTAAATAAATTACGTTGCAATTAACCTCTTAAAACTACATTGTTTACCTTTTAGGACTCGAATGATATCTTTTCTAAGTCTTGGTCGCTTTAGATCAATGTTATTTTCAATTGTATTTCAGAATGAATTATAAATAGGCTGTGTCAGTTTAGGTAACATTTGTATTGTAAAACGATCTTTTTATATGCATAGATAGATGATATTGTGTGTCAGCCTCACCTCATCAAGTGATAAACAGTCTGGTCACATCGGAACTGTTTGTGACGAATTAAATTTAGAAAACAAAGAAAGACGCGAAGACCTAACAATCGACAGGAACTTCTTACGCATGTAGGGTTTAAAATAAAGAAATGCATACCTAAGTCATCTTAATTTGTTCACTGTCAGTCACCGAATCCAGAATAGATAGGTACTAAATGCGTTGTAAGCAAGCGGAGGCAGGGGAGGAGCTAGTGCAGTATGTACACCACGTAACTATCGTAACTAACCGGCGTGTTTGGACTGCAAGTGGACCGCGCGGGCCTCGCTGCAGCTAGACTGCACACTCACGGTTGCCGTCCCGTGTCTGCCAGGAAACCATTCACAAATGACTTTATTTAGGCTGTTCATTTAGCTTGTGAAATATGTTTAGTGTGATTGGTTCACCTTATGAAGCTAAAAATATGATCACTCTTTATAAATATACCACTAGTTTTGACTGACGATACGAGAGTTTTTAGATGCTTACTTTTAAGATATAAATACTCTTAAGAAAGCCAGACACCGACACAGATTATGAACGAACCCCCATAAAACAATAATTTGTTTGATAATATTCACTCGCTGTTGACTTTTCCAACTGGTACCTGTACTTTATCTGATGTTTATTGTTAAAGATGGTGTTATACAGTCTACATATCCTGCTGCAGCCGACACACACTTGAGAGCACAAGACACGCACGCACACACCGACACAGAGCAGTGAGCAGCGTGTGTGTGTGTGCGGCGCATCTCTCCGCAAACACCGGCTTGTGACGCATCGACAGTTCGAGCTGAATCAACACGATACCGCCTACCCGGGCGCCGCACCTCAGGCGACGACAGAACACCCACCACTAGATATCACTCATAGATTTTACATTGTGCAAGGAAAGGAAATACTGCAGGAAGGAATATCCGACATGTCAT
Source organism: Helicoverpa zea (assembly GCF_022581195.2). NCBI lineage: Eukaryota > Metazoa > Arthropoda > Insecta > Lepidoptera > Noctuidae > Helicoverpa > Helicoverpa zea. Next base: position 241,462 of record NC_061456.1, on the reverse strand, counting down.
GCAGCAGTAAGCTCTGATTTAAGAGAGAGCTCAGCTGTCAATATATTATTTTAATAATGTCAACGCCATCCACGAGAGCGTTTGTGAGTGCGTGAAGATGTAGATACATGTTTGTTACTTCTTATCGCGCAAACGGCTGAAACGTGGACGTAGTTTCCACACGATGCGGGTAAAATCTCTAGCGTAATCAAATCTTCTTTTGCTCGAACATGCTAAGTATTAATCACATTTCACAGGGCTTTCTAACACAATATATATGAAGTGAGTCTTCTGCGCGTGGAGTGTTGGTGGCAGTGCACACACAGCTTACACAGCAAATATCTACGAGGAACAGTCTCGCTTGACGGATGGGAAAACAGTGAAACAGCGGCCATAATAGTGAAATTATACCAACATTGAGTCAAATCCTGCTTGTGCTACAAATGCACAATTACTCATATATTCATGCGTTAGTTATTCACGGCAATATAGCGGCCAGTCGCTGCTACATTCAATAAAAATAACGATTCTATACGATTTATTAAGTTATATAGTACCTAAGATTATAGAGCAAGATTTCTCAAAAATACAAATCCAATCACCTTATAAGGAACACTTATTGACTTGTAACTCAATATGAAACAATCTTCCAGGTGATCATCTAAAAAGCTTCAGAAATAGTATTGCGATTAGATTGGAGTCATAAGTCACGGCTCAATGATAAGTGCGTTTTTTATCCGCCGTAAGAAATCTGATATGAGAGGTAATCGGCGAGAGTGCTCCGGCCTGACGGCTATTTAATATGTATCATGTTGAGCGAGCACATGTATGTGTATTATTTAGTGGAATGAAACAGTCCCGAGCGACGCCGACTGCTCGTCACATCACGCTGTCACATGCGGCCTTCACTGTGGATGTATGAAGGCCTTCCTAAACTTTTATAGGAAAAACCTTAATTGGAATATACTCGGACAAACTTACCTAAAAATATATTTTGTTTTCTTCAACTTTTTAGGAATCTACATAAATAAATAATTGATCCCTCTTCTATACTAATATTATAAAGAGGAAAACTTTGTTTGTTTGTTTGGTTGTAATGAATAGGCTCAAAAACTACTGGACCGGTTTTTTTTTAATTCTTTCACCATTCGAAAGCTATATCCACGAGTAACATAGGCTATATTTTATCCCGGTACGGGCAGTAGTTACCACGGGACGCGGGTAAAACCGCGGGAAAACGGCTAGTCTTCCTATAAGATGCCACAGAATCTATTTAGTTTTGTGTTTTCTAATGACATTAGATAATTCTTGGTTAAAATTGTGTCCATGAAGGTTGCTCCGATAAGTATAGCTACGTCTCAGTGTAGGCGCGTGCGTTGGGTCGCGGCCGGTGGGGCCACGCAGTCGGTGGGTCGCGGCCGGTGGGGCCACGCAGCCGGTGGGGCCACGCCGGCGGCGGCGCGCTGTGTGCCGGCATTAGCATTAAACAACAGACAAACGCGTATTCTAATGAGTCGTGGCCGGTTTGTGTCGCTGTGTCGCTGCGGCGCTGAATTAATGCGCTGCAGCCGCTGCATGCCGCGCCATTTCACGATTTATTGCTCAGGTGATCCCGATGATACAATTAGACAAATAAGAAGCAATCAAGCGTTTGCAAACAAGGATTTGCAGTTTCTAAATAGTAAATTAGCTGCCTGTTCCTTATAACCCTTGTAAACCGAACCTTCATACTGTTTCACTAAATATAGGAAGTTAATCAAGTGTGATAGCCATTCAGCTAGTTATATTGAATTCTAAAGTTTAATGGCATTTACTTTAATAGGTACCAAGATACCATCTCGGTAGCCATTTCCAAAAGGACAAATGGGAATTAAAATTAAAGCGAGTAGAGCCATTTCCTCTTTGATTTGTTGAAAGTTCGCTTAAACGAATCCCACGGATTTATGGTAAGTTGTGGGCGCGCTCTGTGAGTCGTCGCAGGCACCGCGGGCGGAGCGGCGGCTCGCGGCTAGTGAGTGCTACATAAATCGAGCGCGCGGACGGATGTACCAATATTTTAAGGTGAATGTCTTCACCGTGATTCAAGTCCCCGCGGAGCCGGAGCAGTCGCTTCTCGATCCAATTTATACGTACGTATGTATAATATATTATTTATTTGTACGGGAGGGTGAGGGGGCCGGTCGGGGGGCGGGGGGCGGGGGGCGGTGCTGTCCGTCACGTACCGGCACGCGCTCCGCGCTCACCAGCGTGCGCTACTAGGATACTATCTGCATACTGCATTATTAGGTATATAATGTACCTACTGACGGTCAAATGTAAAAGTAAATCAAACAAAATCACATCATCACATAGCAGCGTTCCCCGCTAGCAATGTTAACGTTGGCATCCTCGCGTCGGTTGATTTATCACCGACAATGCCTAAAATATTAAAAGAACCAAACTGAAGCAAACAAATATTTTGTGAAGCAACTGTCAATATTCCAAATCAAATCTAAGACAGACTAGATGTAGTAGTGGGCGGAGTGTAGCTAGAGCAGGTACACGAGTACATTACCGAAGCCCAAGACGTCTCGTTTGATTAATATCGTGAGTTCGGAGACAGACTACATCGGTACACACAGCCTCTCCGGGGATTAAAGCATCAATGTTCCATTCCAATACTACCTTACAGTACCAACTGAATATACTGTTTAAATACCTACCTACTATATATATACATACCGTTTATATCGGTCGGTGAATGACCCTGTTTATTTATGAGATGTTTTACTAATTTCAAAATTGGGCTACGCTTCTACGAAGCTACAGCTACGTCGTAGCTAATCTGCTACGTCGTAGCTAAGCTTTGCCTACGTCGTTGCTCAATCACCTGTTTTGAAATAACCATAAGGGATTGTTCACACCAAACGTATTGTCCGCCGCTGACTGTGAGTATACTCACTGTCTGCCCCAGTGTGAACGTCGACTCAATCTGCAGTACCCGTACTCACCAAGCCGACAATAAGCTATAGCGTACGATGCGCTTCATGTGTGAACAAAAGAATAGGCTCGTGTAGGTTCACACTAGATGCGTACGCTGAGCGGCTGACTATTCTACACATAAAAGAGCTCAGTATTTGAACCCCCCAATCTTCATACATAACAGATGCTATGTCTTCCCAAGCGCATCTTCGTAAGTTTCTATCACTAAATTCTTCTGAATTCGCATTCCAAATACATTCTCCAGAATGTACTTCTGCAATAAACTTTTCGGTGTCGAACATCGCGAAGTGTCACGTGTCACGTCTGTCCTCATTGAAGTTTGTTTCTCGAGTGTATTGCGGCCGAGGCGCGCGGCGGTGCGGGCGCGGCGGAGCGGCGCTATTCGGCAACTGCGTCCGCGTAGCCAATCCGCGTCCGCCGTGCATAGTCGCGTAGTAAAATAATCGGCCACTGAGAGTCAGCGACAACAGACGACGTAATAGCGTATAGTCGGTTCGGTGTGAACGACAATTTCGATATATATGGAAAAGCAATAAACTGCGTAACGCGCGCTCACAGTCAGCGGCCGACAATACGTTTGGTCTGAACGATGCCTTAAAGATTTACGGTCAGTCAGGATAAGATTGCGATTTAAATTTGAAAACGACTGTGATGAGTTATAGAGATAATCATTGCATTGGCGCCTATTAGAATACAGCCTCTACATAACCTCAAGAAAATTTGGAGTAATATTAAATTAGTTGAATGGTGGCATGTTTTGTAAATACATTAGGCGCGAGAACGTGCACACAACACCGATATAAGTAACATTAGCAGCTCGTAATTACAATCGAACGAGTGTTAACGTGCACTCCGTTGTGCATTCATTTCTCTTGCACTAATTACGATTCAATGGCGCCATTAGCCAACTATTAAATAATATCTTTTATTTTGCTCAAGAGCGAAGTTACCGGGAAACGCTAGTTCACCACAAAAAAATTGTCTACTACGGCGTAGCTGACCGTCGGCTACGGCGTAGTCAACTATCCACCACTGTCCGTAGCATCTTTTTTATAGATAGGTAGTTCGATAGGAACTGCATTATGGTGCATTCTTTGGGCAGCAGGGTAGCCTTGGGAGTCTACAAGACAGTTACAGGACTCCGCGCTGTTCTGTGAGATTCAGCCTGAACCGAGCTTCCAACCCGAGACCCCGAGCATAGCTGTCACGCTTATAAACACATAAACAAGGGTCTTGATAATATACAAGCAAATTTTCATAAAAATAAGGCTTCTTATATCCCAACTATATGTACAAGATATCATTGAACATCCTTGGCAGTCGTTACAGGTAGTCAGAAGCCAGTAAGTCTGACACCAGTCTAACCAAGGGGTATCGGGTTGCCCGGGTTACTGGGTTGAGGAGGTCAGATAGGCAGTCGCTTCTTGTAAAGCACTGGTACTCAGCTGAATCCGGTTCGACTGGAAGCCGACCCCAACATGATTGGGAAAAGGCTCGGAGGAGATGATGATGTACAAGATATAGTATAATGAATTATTTGGCGCCCGCACTTACATGACAGTGCTCGCTCATGCCCTTTCTTTTGAACAAGTTCTCGTCACTGAGCTGCGTCTGTCATTACCTGCGGCACCTCATTATTAACTACGCACCGTTGCACTTTTTAGGGCTTTTCCATGACTCGCGTGTGACGTTAGATATCGGACTACACACACTATTCCACACTACTGCTATATGCCTTACATTGTTTCGCATGAGACGCATGCCGCTGCGACTGAGCGCAACGCACCGAGATGTACCACTACAGGAGCGATGTCAACGTCATAGGAGGGAGCTAAATAATTAACAACATTGTATAAAATATATTTAATAGTCATTCATAACGTTGTACGTATTACGAGTACATGCGTAAACGAACATGTCTGGACATTGTCATAGTACATCATAATATATTGTAAACCAATAATTTATACTTATGATGAAATTATTTCTCTTATCACATCTAATATAAAGTAAAATTCCTCGTATCATTCGACGGCTCGCTAAAAGCGTTTTTTTTAAATAGGACAGCGATTGATTTATCTAAGTATAATAATATTGTATAACTATCTATATAACACGAGTGCACCACTGGGCCGCAGCAGCTCCGGCGACTGTGACGTCACGCGGTGCCTCGCTGCGGCGCGGTGCACAGCCTCATGCAGCCCTTCACTATGCTACAAACATCCAGTCTTGTTCCTAAATTAATTTTAAACTTTTAATAAAACACAATAAGTTGGAAGCCATATTTAAACAATGTTGTCGCTATGGTGTATCACTTAAAGCACAATACGTAATAAAGTATTCTATCTAGTAGTATATAAAATAGCGCCCTCTATACAGCGAGTCTCGCGGCTCGCTCAGCCTTGTCCCGCTCCACGCGGCCGCGGCTACCGTCCCACTGCACCTAATCCTTGCTACCAGGAATACAACAATTAAAATCTTATAATTTACTATTCTTCTAAAAAGTTGCAAATTATTTTCCATTATGTACTAAATTTTTAGGGATGATCAAATGTTTCTATACTTTTGTAGATTTATTTTAGTACTACAGATGGCGCTAGTGAGACGCTAACCGCTTGCCAAAACATCACAACTATCATATTACGCAAATCATTAGACAAACCTAGTTCCTTCCTTAGCTCGCCAAACATTGTACGTAGTTTGGAGTCCTGCCTTCATAGGGAACACAGACAGGTGACGGTAAACTTCACGTTCTACTTCAGACCGCGTCAATATACGACTGATTTAAATTAGGCGACAATTATGTGAGCACTTTCGTCAACAATAGTCGATACTTTACTATTATACAGTACAAATATTAATTACAATAAGTCCCCTTTACAAATGGTAACATTTGCAAAATGATAAAACAAAGTAAATAATAACAGTTACAATACAGGAAGATGAAGGAAGCACTCGATGTAGGACGAGCTCAATTAGTCTATCTACATGATTACGGAACAATAACAACGAGTATTCGTTTAGCACAATCTTATGAAATAATATCGTAAGCTCTAGGGTAACGTCACAGTTCCACGGACGACCACTTTTGTCTATCTAATATTAATTGTATAAAAAATACTGAAAGTTTAATTTTATATTACACTTGCATTTATAGATATGTTTCCAATTATTTTCCATGATCAATTTGTATAATCTTACTTTGTACATAATTTAATGATTGCTAAACATTAATTATTTACATTTATTATTAAAAATACAAAATAATTGAGCGTAGCATATTTGTGAACAACGTAATTCTTAAGACTGTAAAAACGTACTTTTTCATGAATTAGAGCTAAGGTTACTTCTCTAAAATGTCGATTTGGTTACTTGGTTATTGATGGAAGTATTTCATAGAATAATAATTATATATATTTTCGTGTTTTGGGCTCGTATGTGTGTGAAAATTATTGCAAGTAAATGCAATTCGAGCAGTGAGTCGGTCAGAGTCTATATAGTAATTTATTCGGCGTCAGTTTTGCCAAATATGCGCTTTGCTGTTGCCTAATTGGCGCATGAGGTTAACATTTAGAGTGAGGCTGGGTGCGTGGCGGGGGCGCTAGGCGTCGGAGTCGCGCGGGCGCGGCGGCAGGCGCGCGAGCGAGTAGGTCTCGGGCTGGAAGGTGGGCGGGCACTGCAGGTGCGGGTAGTGCCCGCCGCGCCGGCTGCTGGCGCCGCTGCTGCCGCTGCACGCGGAATACGCACACTATACCACATGTTTGCAATAGCCGGCGACAGAAAGTGACACACAGACAGAAGCATGTCTAAAGTTGGTTATCGACGTCGCGGGTGCGCCGCAACTCGCGCGCCGAACATTACAAGTATCACAACTGAGCACGGGCGGCGCGCGCGGAGCACGCGCAGCCGCGCGGCGCGGCGGAGCACGCGCAGCCGCGCGGCGCGGCGGAGCACGCGCAGCCGCGCGGCGCGGCGGCGGCACACCGGCGCGCGGCCCGACATGATGTCCTCACGGCATTCGGCTGCGACGCGCTTATGTTCCACCTCGAGGAGCGCGAAGTCGATACGCAACTTAAATGTTTACTTTAGCTGTATGATACATTAACAAACCTATTTCTTCCACTTTCCTCTTCCCAGTTTTTGAAGGCCGTCTCATATAGATCTAACGTTCGAAAAGTTCTGCTATTTGATTTCAATGTTTTACTAGTAATTTGCAGCCTTATTTAGCTATTTAAAACTTTGTAACAAAACCGAGACGAAAATGAAGATGAAAAAATAAATAGAATATTATTAGTCATACCTGTCGCGTGTATGCGCGGAGTGCGCGTGATGCGGCTTCACCTCCGCGTCCGCGCGGGCAGAGTGCACCTGCGGGGGGACAATACCACTAATATTCATCATCATTACTTTATGATCTACATCAATATAGTAATATTTATTATCAGTACTTAATTATATTGTAATAAATTAACATATACAACATACACAAAAACATCCATGAACATATTAGATAAATAATAAACAAATAAATGTGCATACCTTATCGTTCCTGCGCAGCGAGTCCCGCCACCGCTCCCCCGCGCCGCCCCGCCCCGCGCGCGCCCCACCCGCCCCACTCGCCCCGCCCGCCCCACCCGACGTTGCCCCCGCCCCACACGCGGGGGTGCCGCCCATCTCGTCCCGGTACACTATCTTCTCGTACCTGTCGCACAATATCATACACATTATGTTCATACTGCATACTTCAACACATGTACTTATCAAGAGGCGATGTCGAAAATAGAACTAAGTAGAGGAAAAAATATATAGTTAGTCTGTTACATAGATAAGTTCTAGGATAGGCTGTCAAAGACTTTATTAGTTACTGGTGATACTGAGCATAAATCTTATAATAAGTATGATAGAGATTGTTCGGAGTAACCGAACACCTTTACGCAAACACGTGAGCCTCGGCCCACAATTTTTAGCTTTTAGTGCATTTTCGGTCGTCATCGTACACGGGCGTGCATTCAACTAACATTTTTGTAACGATTTTCGTAAATAAACAAAGTTAACGATAATCGCGAGTTTCTCATCTCATTCAACATCAACAAACAAAGCACATCCCCGAACATTGGTCCTTCGAGTGTTGCTGTGTTTTGGTGTCTACCAGTGTTTTGTGCTATCAAATCGACTGGCCTCCCAGAAGCGGGTCTCACCAGTCGGTTTGAGAGGTGCTTGTATCACAACAGCGAGTACCAGGGCACAGAGGGAATCAGCAATAACAGTATAGGGTGTGTGCGCTAACATTTTAACATTAACAACAACTTAATAACAAACAATAACAATGGAAGATCTTCTAACAAGACAAGCTGAGCTTACAACATTAATCGAGAGGATTTTCACTAACTTCAAGAAGGAGAACATGGAACGCAGGAAGCTAGTGGCTAAGAAGAAAGCAACAGAATTAAAACTTATGTTTCAAGAGTATAAGGAGAATGATGATGTTTTGAAGGAGTGTAAAGATCGTTCTAGTGACTACTTCACAGGAGGTTACTTTATCGAAACAAGAAACTACTATCTGGAAGCATTAAACTTCATAGAACAGTACATAAAACAGGATGCTGGAGAAAACGTAACAACATCTAACAAAACTATAGAGAGTGTTGATCTAACAAAAATTATAAAGCAACAGGAAGAACATGCGGAGACTGTAACCAAGAGTACAGAAGAGAAGTCCGAAACCAACAACACTAACAATAAGCTAACCGAAAAACTGCGAAAACAAACAGCTAATTACAGAGCCTTCCAGCGTACCATATCGAACATCGACGTAGGTATTTTATTAGAACATTGGGAACTTGAAGATGCGATCAAAACATTGGAATCACGCTGGAAAATCATAGACTGTCTTCACTGGGAGATTGAAAGTGAATTGGAAGCCGAAGGTAAAGAAGAGTTGGAACTACTGTACGATAAATACGAAAAGCAATACCTCCGTTTGAAGAAGTCTATTAACTCTAAAATGTGGTCGGAAAAACATAGAGACAAAACAACACCTAACTTAGAAGTACCAACATTCAACGGCAGTTACAACCAATGGGTGTCCTTTAAGGATTTATTTTCGGAAGCTATCCACAACAATCCTTCACTATCTAAGGCGCAAAAAATGCAGTTTCTGAAGAGTAAGATTCGAGGAGAAGCTGAGCGTCTCATCCAACACTTGCCGATTAGTTCGGACAACTACACAGTTTGCTGGGATATCCTTAACCGCCGTTACAACAACAAAAAGCTTATATTTACATCTCACATCAACATGTTACTAGATTTACCAGTTTTAAAACATCAAGCATTAGCGCCAATCAAGAAGATGCATGACGTCACTCAAGAGTGCCTTAATGCAATAACAAACCTGGGTGTGGACATATCCACCTGGGACCCTTTACTTGTACATCTTTTGGATCAAAAGTTAGATGTTGACTCCCATTCCGAGTACATAGACTCGTTGAAAGATCGCCGTGAGTTACCGGTTCTCAAAGATTTTTTAGACTTTTTGGAAAAAAAGTTTACTGCACTAGAGTCATCTCGTCGCAAGAGCGAAACCTTGCCACAGAAATTTGGCAATCAATATTCTCAACAAAATCCATCAACATCATATGGAAAATTACCTTACCATCGAACAAACAATTATTTTAATTACAACAAGGGAAGCGCAGACAAACAAGTTATTACGAAATCAACATGCAACATAACTACAATAAAATGCCCATTATGCAACAACGGCCACGGACTTTATAACTGCAAAAGATTCTTGGAAATGTCCAGTGAACAGAAATTAAAAACAGTGAAGGAATTAAAAGTCTGCATGAATTGTTTATTTAGTCATAATGGCAATCCATGTAAATCACCTCAAACATGTAGAAAATGCTCGAAGAAACATAATACCATTATTCACGATGCCTGCAATATTGGGTACAACACATCGACTACAAATGTAGCAAAACAAAATGAAATTCAAAACCCTCACGTGCGTCAAAGTAATGAAAATGACTTATCAGCCGAGGTTTTGTTGTCAACCGCTATGCTGAAGGTTAAGGGTACTGATGGAACTTATCATGATATGAGAGCGTTAATAGACCAAGGATCGCAAGTTTCCTTAATAACAGAAAGGGCGGCGCAACAGTTAAATCTGAAAAGACAACATTGCAAAGGAACGGTTATTGGCGTTGGAGAAAAGGAAAATAGTGGAAAAGGGTTACTAAACATTCATTGCCGCTCGATCTACAGTGACTACGAGTTTCGAACTGACGTCATTATTATGAACAGCTTGATTGGAAACTTACCCAACAAAACATTCAAAAAGCCAAACTGGAACATTATTGAAAACATATCCCTTGCGGATCCCGATTTCTACATTAGTCGACCCATTGACATTTTGCTTGGAGCAGATGTTTATTCTTTAATTCTTTTAAGTGGCATGATAAAAGGGGACGAATCAACTCAGCCCGTCGTACAACAAACAAAACTTGGTTGGTTGCTATGTGGAACCGCCAAAACATACCAGTGCAACATAGTGCATAACATTGAACAGATACAAAAATTTTGGGAAATAGAAGAGATCAGTGAGCAGTCTCCTTTATCAGTACAAGATCAACAATGCATAACATTTTACAACGAAACTACAACACGAAAAGAAGATGGACGCTATGTCGTCAGGTTACCGTTAAAGGAAGACATAACAAGTAAACTTGGGTCTTCTAAACAAACTGCACTGGCACAATTTCGAACCTTGGAAAACAAATTTAAAAGGCAACCAAAATTGGCTCAGGACTATAAGAACTTCATGAATGAATATAAAACAATGGAACATATGATACCGACAACAATTAGTAACCAGACACCTGAGTATTATTTGCCGCATCATGGAGTTGAGCGTGTCGATTCTTTAACAACACAATACAGGGTGGTATTTAATGGTTCTCATAAAACAAATACAGGGTACAGTTTGAATGATCTCATGCATACCGGCCCTAATTTACAAATTGATCTACAAACACTTCTTTTAAAATGGAGACAGTATAAATATGCTTTTACGAGTGATATTGAGAAGATGTTTCGTTTTATAGCAGTAGATGAAAGAGATCAAAAGTATCAGAAAATATTTTGGAGAGAGTCTCTAGAACATCCTATTCAAACATTTTGCTTAACAACTGTCACATATGGAACCCGCGCCGCTCCATTTCTGGCAATAATGACTTTAAGAAAACTAGCAGCCGATGAACGTGAAACATACCCAGAAGCCTCAAAAGTTGTCGAATCAGCATTTTATATGGATGACCTTGTACATGGGACAAACACAATTGAAGATGGCAAACAGTTAATCTCGGATTTGAACGCACTAATGAAACTAGGTGGTTTTAACTTAAGGAAGTGGTCGTCGAATGAGAAAAAGCTACTGGATAACATTAAGAAGGACGGAAACAAATCAAACAATGAAGTATTTACATTTAAAACAGAAAACATTTCGAAAACATTGGGCTTATGTTGGAACTCAACAGAAGATAAATTAACATTTCAGTACAACACAAACAAACCTAAAGACAACACCAGAATAACAAAACGAACACTGTTATCGGAGATCTCAAAGGTCTTCGATCCGCTAGGTTGGATGGCACCTTTATCAACCAAACTTAAACTGTTGTTTCAAAGGGTTTGGAAGAAAAACATGAAATGGGACGATGAAGTGCCAATTGAAATTCAGAAGGAGTGGATCAAGATTAAAAGCGAGCTCGGCGCAATTAATCAATATGAGGTACCAAGATGGATACGCAGTCGCAAGGAAGATATCATAGAACTACATGGCTTCTGCGATGCGTCTCTTGTAGCCTTTGCTTGTGTCTTATACGCACGAGTCAACGACGAAACAGAGCCAGTGCTATTGGCCGCAAAAACAAAACTGGTACCTCACAAAAAAGCAGTAACATTACCCAGATTAGAGTTGAGTGGAGCACATTTATTAGCAAAACTTATGAAGAAAACACAGGATGCACTTTCGGAACATAAAACACAAATATATGGTTGGACGGACTCAATGGTCGTGCTTGGATGGATACAGGGCGAACCAACTCGATGGAAAACATTCGTCGCCAACCGAGTGCAACAAATAGTTGAAACAATACCGAGCACATGCTGGCGTTATGTAAAGTCGGGCGAAAACCCAGCCGATGTAGCGAGTCGGGGTTTATACGCACAACAATTAAGAGACAACATTTTATGGTGGCACGGGCCCTCATGGCTCACAACATTCGAAAATCAAGAACAAGAGACCCCAACCTACACAACAGAAGAAGAAGTAAGGTTAAATAAATCATGTACTGTTAAAGAACAAGAAGAAAACATTATTGAAACATTATTGCATAAACACAGCTCATTCAATAAAGTAAACAGAATAATTGCATGGTTGTTACGTGCATTTGCACCTAAGCGAACAGACATGCCATCATATCTCACATTACATGAACTTACTGCAGCAAAATTACTTATAATTAAAAACGTGCAACAAATGGAATTTAGATCGGAAATTGAATGTTTACGCAATAAGCAAAGACTAAGTACAAAAAGTAAAATATTAAATTTAAATCCATTCATTGACTCATCTGGTGTCTTACGCATTGGAGGCAGACTTGAAAACTCAACATTGAACATGGAGATGAAGCATCCAAAGATCATACCACGTGATAGTCGTCTGGCTGAGCTTTTAGTGGACGAAGCTCACAAACTTACCTTTCATGGAGGTCCTCGCCTTACTCTGGCCAATCTGAGGCAGCAGTATTGGATACCTGGAGGGAACAACGCTGTGAAAAAACGTCTGAGAAACTGCGTGATTTGTCGCAAAAACAACCCACAGCAACATCAACAGATAATGGGTGATTTACCCACTGCACGTACGGAGCCAGCCCCGCCCTTTTACCACACCGGAGTGGACTACACCGGTTTCGTTGAAATCAAGAGCAACAAAACAAGGAACGCAAGGTCGATGAAAGGTTACATTGCACTTTTTATTTGTATGGTCACAAAGGCCATACACCTGGAACTTGTAACAGATCTAACAAGTACAGCTTTTTTGGCGGCCCTAAGAAGAATGACGGCCCGACGCGGAGCCCCACGCTATATGTATAGCGACTGTGGAACCAACTTTGTGGGCGCTGATCGTATTTTACAACAAGAACACGAACAAGTGCAACAAACATTTGATAACAACTTCATGGGTATACTTGCTGATATGAACATTGAATGGCATTTTAATGCCCCGTCGTGGCCCAGTGCCGGAGGTTTATGGGAACGCGCGGTTCGCAGCTTAAAACACCACCTGAGAAGAGTGATTGGGTCACAAAAATTAACATTTGAAGAATACTACACAATACTAACACAAATTGAAGCCTGTTTAAATTCAAGACCCTTGTGCGCCCTAACAGAAAACATTGATGATCTTGATTACCTGTCACCAGCCCACTTTCTCACAGGCAGGGCAGGAGTAACAATCATAGAAACACCTGAAGATGGAAGAACAAGATGGTATTTGACTAATCAACTATTTCAACAAATATGGAAGAGGTGGAAGTCGGAATATTTGTCACAACTTAACGCACGAAACAAATGGTTAAAACCTCAGGATAACATTCAAGTAGGGAATTTGGTCATTATTCAAGATGAAAACTTACCAGCCGGGAAGTGGGCGATGGCTCGAGTAGTCGAACTGCACCCTGGGCGCGACGGATATGTACGTGTTGTTTCACTGAAAACTCAACATGGGATCATCAAGCGGCCAATAGTCAAATTGTGTTTATTACCTATTCGACCCGCGCAAGATGAACCTGAAACGAAAACTGATAACAAACAAACTAAACAAACAGGAAAGAAAGGAAACAAGAGGCACTGCATTTCCGCTACATTGTACTCCGTTGTGATGGCACTAACATTCTTTATGACTCTTATTTCAAATGCCTACGGAACAAGTAACATCACCCAACTGAACGAAAATCAAGCAATCTACTTTGATCCCATTGCCAAAATGCAACTCATACGACACCAGTGGACGTTGGTAGCCTACTACGATATGTCACCGTACTGGGAAGGAATAACTGCCTTCAAAAAATATTCAAGCTATCTGGAACAATCCTGCAATCGCATGAACAATACCAACAAATGTAACATGATTGTACCACAACAAAGTCACGAGTACACGGAGTTGCAGTATTATAACCAGCTGTTGCTGACACAACATTTCATAGAGCACTCCAGACGGCGTCGCGGGCTTATCAACGGCATTGGATATCTCGCCAATGGACTGTTCGGCGTATTAGATGAACGCTTCGCAGAACAGTACGCCCAAGACATTGAACTTATAAAACGAAACGAAGCACATTTGAAGAATTTGTGGAGTAATCAAACATCGGTAGTAGAATCTGAATACAACTTAATTAAAAGGATGGAGAAAATGGTTGCCATGCAACATAAAGTCATAAACAAACACCTGAACAGCCTTGATAAAGCTTTGAACACTATCCAAGCGGAAGTAAACGAAATAACAAAACAGCAAGAGTTTATTCTAACAGCAATTGCAGCGAACAGTATGCTTCAAAATCTGAAAAACATTCAAAACATGATGTTGGACACTATTTCTGATGTTTACCAGGGAAGAGTAAATCTGCATTTATTAACACCAAAACAACTACAACATCAATTGAATGTTATTTCTGGCTTATTAACAGGCGACGTTACTCTACCGATTGAAAACATTCACACAGATTTGAAACAAATATACGAACTTATGAAGATAAGAGCCAGAGTTACAGACAAGTATTTTATATTCGAGATAAAAATACCATTAATCAACAGAGAAACTTATGATCTCTATCACCTCATTGCAGTACCGAAGTTGTACAGAAAAAACATGACTCTCGCAATCACTCCAGTTTCAGATTACGTTGCCATTAACTTACAGAAAGACAATTATTCACCTATAACTACAGAAATATTACAGAAATGTATAACCAGAGGAAGCTCAACATACATGTGTGACTCAAACACACCGATATACAAGATGAAGTCAGATGAAGATCTTTGCATACTGGAGAGAAATAATGTATGCAAAACAAGCAGTGACGCGTGCAAAAGCCAGTTCATTTCATTAACAAAAATAAACACATATTTATATGTATGTTGCGAGCAGTGTCAAGTGCGAATCATATGCGGAGATCGGATTACGCCGCACATACTTATGCGCGCTAATGTCATTACTCTTGATAGCGATTGCGTAATGACAACAAACTCTTTTACAATGCATGGACACAAACACTATGAGAGTCAATTTAAGGTCAAATATGATACTCAAACAGCAGTCCTGGCACCGATTAACCACATAATCAATCTGACTATTGATCAAGGATACGAGGACAATTTGGACAACCAATCAAATGAAACAGAAACAGTGCACAACAACTTGCTTAGAGAGATAGACTTGAAGTTAAAACAGTTGAAAGAAGAACAGAAATATGAAAGTATCACTTCAATGTCTAACCACGACATACATCACTATGCGGTTATCTACATCGTATTGGGGATAGTGGTTATCTTATGCGCTGTTTTCCTATATCGAAAATTATGTAGAAGCTGGAATACAACCCCGGAAGAGACGATCAACGAAGCTCAACCAATGCCCAGGACTTCTAGGATCAACAAACACCAATCGCAAGCTCAAGAAGAACACGAGATGAAAGAGTTTAGCAAACCCAGACCCGTGTTCCGTAAATTAGTTTTTAATAACGATTCGGAATAATATTTTTCTATTTTTGTTTAACATTGTATAATAATATTTTTTGTATTTTTGTTTATACTTTATACTTTTTTTGTAATGGATGCACACCCCAGCCTCCCTCATCTTTGCTGGTCGGGAATATGTTCGGAGTAACCGAACACCTTTACGCAAACACGTGAGCCTCGGCCCACAATTTTTAGCTTTTAGTGCATTTTCGGTCGTCATCGTACACGGGCGTGCATTC
The DNA here is from genome assembly GCF_022581195.2 of Helicoverpa zea. Lineage (NCBI taxonomy): Eukaryota > Metazoa > Arthropoda > Insecta > Lepidoptera > Noctuidae > Helicoverpa > Helicoverpa zea. The sequence goes on along the minus strand of NC_061456.1, from coordinate 225,461 downwards.
AACTAACATTTTTGTAACGATTTTCGTAAATAAACAAAGTTAACGATAATCGCGAGTTTCTCATCTCATTCAACATCAACAAACAAAGCACATCCCCGAACAGAGATAAGTGCATGTCTGACCCGTCCCTGCCGCGCACGGACACGGGCTTGCCGCCGCCGGCCGAGCCGCCGGCCGAGCCGCCGCCCGAGCCGCCGCCAGCCGAGCCGCCACCCGCGCTGCCGCACAGCTCGCCGTATATCACGTCCGGCACTGCAACACACGAGGACGTAACATGTACATCATATTGTCACTCTATTTGTTCACTCTTAGAATCCTTGTACTCTTTAAATCAACACTAAATAATGTCAGTCACAAAATACACTTACAAAAATGTAACAGAATATAAGATTATATAACTGTGCTAAATAATATCTTGACGGCATGAAAATCTAGACAGTTAAAGTAGTAAATCTTTTGGTTCTCCCTACCTCTTTCTGATCTCTATCGCTTTAAGATTGGCTGTAAGAAATCCCAACTCTGGGTTAAGCTCGCCGTTGTACATAAACTGTCTATATTCCTTGTGTATTTAGTGTAGCGTGTGTTCGTACCGATGTTGTCGAGGCGGTGCAGCAGCGCCTGGTGCTCGACGCCCAGCAGCACGCGGTTGCTGTACAGCTGGCGCCGCTCCTCCGCCTGCTTGCGCAGCATGAACTGCTCCAGCGTCACCAGCCCCACCAGCGTCTCCGTCTGCACCACAACCACCATTAGCCTGCACACGTCTACTATTAGCATGTTTATATAAACAGCAGCAAAACACTAACCTTGGGTTTAGGCTTGGGCACGTGCAGCGCGGGTTTAGTGACGAAGTCGCTCTTGTCGAAGTCGAGCAGGTTGGGGTTGGAGGCGTGGATGTAGTTGATGGGCTTGGGCAGGCGCCGCCCCCGCCCCGAGCCCTCCTCCCCCGGCCGCGGCGCCGGCGGGGAGCCCGGGGGGCTGGCGGGGGCGGGACCGGGGGCCGGCGCGGGGGAGGCGGCCACGCGGCGGTAGCTGCGGTAGTGCTCGGTGGGCACGGGAACTCCCACTTGCTTATTCTGCAATATCAATGAAGAAGTCTGTAGAACTGTTTGGTTGCGTGAGGGGAAGTGTTCGGTGAGAGTAGCAACCTTGGGCTTGGCGTCGTCCTTGGGCTTGCTGCGGTAGAAGAAGCGCAGGTACTTGCGGTCGAGGCTGGTGGCGGCATGCGGCGGCAGGTCGCCGGAGTCGCTGCGCTGCATGCGGTGCGTGAGCTTCTTGAGCGAGCCGAACTTGGACTTGTCCTTGTCCTTGTCCTTGTCCCGCTCCCGCTCCCGCGGGCTCTCTGTGTCCGACTCCGTCTCCGAGTAGTCCGTCTCCGAGAACTGCTTCGATACGTCCATCTAAAACCAAACGTACAATATTAGAGTAAGATACTAGAGTAGGGACTAGCCTAATTATATTTTAATAATAAATTGAGCAAAGTTAAGAAAAGAGGTTTAAAATGGGATAGGAAAAAAAGTAGAGATAATCATTTTAGAATATAAGTAATGCTTTGCTTTAACATCTAGAATTTGCAAGCTGATGTTTGTCTTTAAGAAGTTACGTTATATTGCAGGTCTAAAACTAATTATTCAGTTATTAAGGCTCTATGTCAATCTATTATTCAATACTGCACCAATTCTTGGGGTGGTAATGGAAAAACATTGTCGAGGATGAATCGTAGCATAACCGTAATTGAAAGCGATCGTAACGCCTGTGGTACAGATTCAAGGTTATACAGGCACTGTAATTTTATTTACGATTAGTTAAAATGTAAGACTTAATTAAGATATTATGTAGAAACGTAAATAATGAAATTTATAGTTAGAACGGTCGGGTGTGTACTGACGTCGGCGGCGAGCTCGGGCAGCAGCGTGGCGCGGTGGATGAGCTGGATCCAGGCGAGCTGCGCGTCGCGGGAGTCGCAGGCGAAGTAGAAGGCGGTGCCCGTGTGGTACACCTTGAAGGCGTGCGCGCGGGACTTGACCTCCGGCGCCGCCGCCACCGTGCAGCCCGCCAGGTAGATCATGCAGTCCGCCTTGCTGCAGTCGGGCGCGCGGTAGGCGTACAGCACGCTGTGCGCCAGCAGCAGGTGCCGCCGCGCCCAGCGGGGCGAGGCGCGCGCCCGCACGCGCTGCCACACCGCGCCGCCCGCGCCGCGCGCCGCCAGCGCCGCCGCCGGCACCAGCCGCCGCTCTGCCGCACGGGGTATGTTACATCAACAACTATTCCTTGGTAACAAAAAGCATATAACAATGTCCGCATACCGCACTATTCCATCATTTACTAAGCCAAATTGTACTTGCACCAAATTAAGCTCATTCACATCCCACATACATTAGCAGCAAGCATTTTACTCAGTTTCCCGGATAGGATCCAGAATAAACAAATTACTGTTGTACAAACAAAGCTATACATTATAGTAGTATTCATTTTATGCTGACATCAATGCGCAGCAAAATACATACAAACGTGTAATATAGTAATCGAGTAATAGTTACATTTTGTTGTTTCGATTGGGCATTATTTCCAGCCCTTCTCGAGCAGATGGATCATTTTTATCATTATTATTTTGTAATAATTGAAGCTGGAAGCCGACCCCAGTAAAGTTAGGAAAAAGACTCGGAGGATGATGATTTTGTGTAATTGAGTGTAAGTGAACAGATAATATAAGACTTTAATATTACCGATCAGTTTATCACTTCTAAATGTACCAACTGTACTTGATCTAGAAAACGTTATTTTTTTCGTTATTTATAAAGATGTTTTTTTTTTCAGGTAAATATAAAATTATTTAATTATTATTAATACACAAAAAAGTACAATTATCATAATTTGTTAGCTGAGTCAATATATTAGAGGGCGTGGACACGTTAGCTGGGGCTCGCTACTCACTGGCCAGGATGGAGCTCTTCTTCTTGAGGCTGCGCGACTTGGAGGAGGGGAAGATGCCGCGCACCGCGCTGCCCGGCGACAGCGCCGCGCCCCGCGCCCAGCCCGCCTCCGCCGCCGCCTGCGCCCCCACCACGATGTCGCCGGGGGCCGGCGCGGGAGCGGGGGCGGGGGCGGGGGCGCGGGGCGGGGGCGACGCGCTGGGGCTGTTGAGCGCGGGCAGCTCGCGCCGCTCGCTCGTCGGGAGCACGCGAATGTCGTGCTTCGTGATGTGCCGCAGAGGCATCGATATCTAAACAAGGTAAATAAATAATAAAGAAAAGAAAGTACATCATGTAAATACTCCGCCCAACCCGTGCAAATATTATTCGATTTCATTTATGTCACCTACGATCGAACAGAAAAAAATACCCCTAATAAAACTTTAAAAATACTATAAAGCTAAAGAATTTGTTTTCTTACACGCACTATTCTTAGAAACTATCGGTCCATCTTGAAAAAATCTTTTAGCATTAAATAGCCAATTTATCGAGGAAGGCTATAGCTAATCTTATTGACACAATAGACGCCACACAATAATATAATATCACAGAAATAGGTGTAGTCGCTTTAAAAAAAAATGCCTGGTTTTAAGGTAATAGTAATAATTAATATGTAACATTCGAGATAAAAGCTAGGTCACTACGTCGTTTTCAGTGACTATTAGGAACTTTAAAGAGGCGCAATAATTTGAAGCATTTCTTTTAATATGGTGGTGAAGTTTACATGCGTGGGGTCGACCGGGTGGCGCGGCTTGAGCGGCGACGCGGGCGGCTCCTCGCGCGGCACCGCCCGCAGCACCGCGCGCAGCGCCGGGTACTGCGGCGCTGCCCCCGGGTGCTGCGGCGCCGTGCCCGGGTACTGCGGCGCCGCCCCCGGGTGCTGCGGGCCCGGCGACAGCGCGGTCGGGCGCGGCGGCGGCGCGGGCCGCGGGGGGGGAGACGGTGCCCGCCGACCCGATCTGTGCACAGGTGCAAATCAATACAATAAACTCATTAGTCCATCTTCAGAAATATTCGACACTATATTCTTTTTTTTATGTTAAGTACAGAAAAAGTAACATTTGAGAAAAAATGTCTTCCATAATCAGTGCAGTTATTATTATTACCTTGTGAATTAAATTAAAAATATATTCTTATAACTTTCTTTTTCATTTTATTTATTCTTCTTGATCACTTCATTTCATTTTGATGTAAAAGACGGTCTAACCGCAAATGATTATCACGAGGTTGAAGAGCGCAGTGTATGCAGCGCGGCAGCAGGCGACGTTACCTGTGCGGTGCAGGCGGGGCGGCGGGCGCGGGCTCGGCGGAGCGGCGGCGCTGCAGCAGCGCGGTGTTGAGCGCGTGCAGCGGGCGCGAGTGCTGGTCGGGGTCGGGCGCCAGCGCGTCGCTGTCGGCGCCGCTGTCGGCGTCGGCGGCTCGCTCGTCCGCGTTGCTGCGCCGCCCGCGTTGCAGTATGGCCTCGCCGATTTGACAACTGGATTTTTTGAAATCTAGAATCCTATCGGCTTTGTACGCCGAGTGTATCGCTAGCGGGCTGTCAGTGGGGGTGGTGGGGGACTCGGGGATGGCTTGCGCAGCTAGAGGGCCCGGTTCGTCCACACTGGCGTCGAAGTCATACGCGGGTGTAGAATGGCTCTTGTCCATCTTGCCGCGGCTGCGGTCGGGGGCGGACGGCTCGTCGGGGCCCGGCGGGTCAGGCGCGGGCCCCGGGGACGCGGGGCCAGCGGGGCCGGGCGCCGGCAGGGGCCGAGCGGGGGGACGGTCGGTCACGACGCCGAGGCACGTACGCGGCCGGGGCGACAGCTCGAGGCCTGTGCTACATGACACAGCCTGCAATAAAATACGTAACAATAACGTAATTTCGCAGACATATCATATATCCGATATACCTGGCCAGATACAATAAGGCACAAACTATGTATTTTTCTGTGAGTCTTATGACAATCAAATTTTTATCTTGGTTGTGTGTTTGATACCTTGTCCCTCGCGTAGAGCGCGGTGTCGTCAGGCGCCGGAGTCATGCTGGCACTGCCGCCCTCAGCACCCCAGCGCTGCTGCTTCAGCTCTTGCCAGAACTGAAATTATTACATACATTGATAGTGTGTATAATTCAAATAAACCATATCTTTAATGGCTCCGAAAATCACGTGAGTTTGTGAGTCGTCATTAAGTTAGGCGAGTTTATCTCGGGTTAAGTCGAATTTATGTGCACAAGTATCGGTCGCTGTATCGATGGTGAGCACCTGCTCGATGGTGTGGCTGGGCCGCTTGTAGAGCTCGGCGTCGCCGGCGAGCGTGTGGCGGCGCTGCACCAGCGCGCGCGGCTTGGGCGGGTACAGGCGCGCGGGGTGCGGCGCCGGCTCGTCGGGCTCGCTGTCGTCGCTGTAGGGCGGCGGCGGCGGCGGCCGCGCCAGCAGGCGGCGGCGGCGCGGCTCGGGCAGCGCGGGCGGCGCGCGGGCGGCGCGGCGCCGCAGCCGCAGCAGCAGCTCGGCGCCCGCCGCGCCGCACGCGCGCAGCACGGCGGCGCCGCTCCAGCCGATGACGCACTGCGCGCCCACCTGCACGATCTCGTCGCCGATGTGCACGGCGCCCGACGCGTGCGCGGGCGAGCCGAAGCGGATGTCGGCGAGCTGGTGGTGGCCGCAGAAGGACGGCACCACGTCGAAGCCGAGCGGCTTGTCGGCCTGGCGCAGCGTGACGGTGTCGAGCGAGGCGGGCTGCAGCACCATGGGGTCGGCCACGTCCTGGATGATGTAGTCGGCGGCGGCGGCGGTGCCGGCGGCGGCGGCGGCCACGGCGCGGGCGGGCTGGTCGGCGAAGCGCTCGCGCTGCGCGCAGGCGGCGGCCTCCAGCGCGTGCTGCAGCAGCGCCGTCTTGCGCGCCGCCAGCCACGCGCCGCCCGCGCCGCCGCCCGGCCATCTGCACGCACACGACACTACACCTTCATAACACTTTACAAGTTTCCAGCAGTAAACTTGTTAACTATTACACTAATATAAAAACATATTTCTAACTTCCCAAAAAGGAGTTCTCAGTTTGTTGTTTGTCAGGATCTTTTGTTTTATAACATGTTTTCCATTTACATTCCTGAATAAGGGAGACTATATAATTTTATCTGATTGCAGAACTGACATCCCTTATCGGACAACAAAGCATAACATTCCTTGGAATTCTCTGCCCATACTATTTCTTATCTTATCATATCATCAAGTGACTTGTAAAAAAAGAGGCCAGTAAAATATCATATTAAATGAATTTTGATGTTCTTTTCAAAATACTACAGCAATAATCTCTACTCCATTTGTAATATTTCATGGATTGAGACCTGGCTTCACTGGTTACTGATAAATGTCAATTAGTTAATAAATAATAAATAAATAATTTATTGCCAAAAAAAGTTATCTGACAATTAATGATATCTGCCAAATAAAGACTGCTTATAATTTAGACAGATTGCAATCCGAGACCTGTGAATTCAAAGTTAATATCTGCTCTTTATTTTAGGATAATGTAAACAACACACATTTTTTTTTTTCAAATATTTGGCATGTAATGCTGCAAGTCATGGTAACATTATATAAGTTCAAGTTATAATTGTTTTTTTTTTTGTTGAATCCCGCATGGACTATTATTTGAATATATCAATGTAGACATCATGGTAAGATACTTTGTCATTAACAAAATTTTATTAAAAATTAACAACCTTGCACACATGCATCCATAGATCCCTACAAAGTATGGCATTTATAATACGTATGAATAGTTATCATGGTCAATAAAAGTGTATCTGTAGCACATTACCTGTCGAGCCAGCACACAAGTGGTTTAACAGCGTGCACGGTGCGAGCTACATCAGCCAGTGTCTGTGTCTCAAGCCGCGCGTCCGTGTGGTGTCGTAGAGCACGTGCCAGGGTGGTGGCCACCACTGACACTCGTAGTGCTAGCTGCTGCACGCACTCTCGCGACACCTCATATTGCTAAACATATCCACATCAGTGACATTACGCACACAGTTACTGTACCATTAATAAGTCATTTACTATCTACAAGTAACACCATTTGAATCATTAATCATATACAAATTACTGCTACAGCGCTACTATAATTAAACAGAGACATAAGCATATATGATAGTTGAGTAGCGACGCTCACAACAGATAACACAGTGGAGATAACCGAGGCACGGCTGCTGGCCAGTGAGTCATTACCTCACTGCACACTAGTCTACTAGCGATACACGTATGTGGTGCGGAGACGACTCACAAAGTTCCGCAGATGCTCGACGGCCTCCAGCAGCAGCTCCTGGTGGCCGATGACGTGCATGCCGAGGTACTCGAGGTCGTCGCAGCGCAGCGTCAGCAGCTTGGCGCCGTCCAGCCCGCGCTCGCGCAGCGCCGGCACGTAGCGCGCCACGGTGGGGCCCAGCCCTGCACAAGCACACAGCGTGAGTCACTCGCCCGCTCGCGCTCCGCCGCCGCGCCGCACGCACCTGTCAGCCAGTCCGCCACCTGCTCCGCCGACCACTCCGCTACGTTGAGGCTAGCCATCGGCATGAGGATAGCTCATCTTCCAGTCACCGCTGTTTATTATTATATTGCGGCGTTAGCGCTAACACCAAACAACAGCCGGACGATGCGACTTCTATGATTTTTACTGACATTGACATTTTAAAAACATCACAGTTTGACAGCTGCCATAGAAAAAACATTGCGTTTCATTCTTCCTGCGGTATTTTACAATTTGATTCTAATTTCTTACTAGATATCTATAGAAAACTATTCACTACATAAAACACACTCTGTCTATTATATTTATATATATTTCTTGATTACCTTATTTTGGGCAATAAAGATGTAAGCTGACTTCTACCGAGTAGCAACAGATGGCGTAAGTAGGCAAATAGTACATAAAAACGGCTATCGTTCTGCAAACATTGCACATCCACTAAATTCTCTGCTTTTTCTATTAATAAACTTTGAATGGAATGTAAAGCAGGGAAATTCTCTTAAAAGTTAATTCAATAATCTAGTTTCAGAGACTTATCTAGTTTTTTCGTATTAGATAATAGGTACTTAGTCCACCAGTTGTTTTGTTAGTTTACCTGGGAATTACATAGGTACGATATCTATCTACCCAGCTTTTTTATAGGTATGAAGTACTAAGTAGTACAAAATATACTTAGTGTAGAACAGGTAGCATAAATCAGGCAGGTAAATTTCACACATAGATCTAATAGGTAGGTACCTACTTACGGGTTCAGAAAAGACGAGCTAGTTGCACGGGTCCAAGAATAAGTAGATTTAATCGCGTTCTCAACTACCTAGTCTCAGCCCCCTATCTCGAATGATAGATGCTTTTATATTTGATGGACAACATATTAAATTATTAAGTAATATACAAAAGATATCACTTCAACCGTTTGGGGACCAACGCCTATTTTCCTGGTTGCCAATGGGGTTGAAGAAAATTTAGATGATAATAATAGGTAGACTGCTTCTCTATAGGCACAAGGATCGCGTACCCTATAAATGATAAACAACAAAAACAAAATTCAACTTGTACAAGTTACCTGTACCTACCTACATAGGACTTACCTCGATCTAAGAAGGTAGGTACCTACTTACGTCTGCTCAACAACTTAGGTAGGTATAGATTTAGTCAAGTTTAATCAGTAAGGCAGTTTGGAAGAGCATTCTAAGCGGGCATTGGTTTGGTAAGTAGCCAACCTCCATCCATAAAGGTAGTTAGGTAGATACTAATTAAACTAAGATAGGTATCTATCTAGGTAGATAATTATACGTTCTTGTGGTTAACGGTTTTTGTGGTCTACAATGCTGTAGGCAACCTAAGTGTTAAGCAAAAGACACCATATCAGTCATTCATCTTGTCAATTCTTGTCTCATTTATTCATGGGTAGAAAATTAATTAGTTAATAGGGTCTGGAATGGTTAGTTTTTTCCTCATAAATATTAATGACGGTTTACTTTTATGGATAAGAAGAGATCCGTATCGCTGACAGCTAAGCTACTGCTACCCACTTTCCTGTGCAACTCGGAATAAAACTTTATATCGTCCAGGTTTAAGCCTTTTTTTTTTGTTTCAGCTGAGGAAAATGCCTGACGTATACACACACCGCCCGGGGAGACAGTGAGGTTATGTGGGGCTTGCACCCACTAAAAACCTCCGCTTTTGTGCCGTCTTCTTCCTTTTAGAGAGGGGCTGGTCGCCTCCATCTACTGGCGATCCATCTCAGCAGCAGCTCGTGCAATGCAGGTAGCAGGAGTTCCCCGGTCTGCTACCCACTGGCTGCTGCTAGGGTCCAGGTTTAAGCCTACAAGTAGGTAGGTCATTCCGTTTTAGTAAAACATCACACAATAGGTACCTTCTTCGGTATTAAGTACTAGGTACTTACCTACGAGTAAAAGGTATCACAAACTGTGTGAGCAATGCTTAGTTAGGACATACACTTAGGTACCTACTTAATACCTACCGTTGGGTACCCCGAAACCTCCTATAAACATAATAAACAGAAACTTAAAAATAATCAATAAATAGGTATAAGTATTATATTACCCAGGTATCTAAGTACGTACCTAAATACTTATTTCATAAAACTTACCTGACAGATTACGAGTTATAAAACACAATCATTTAAAACAATAATTTAAAACCAGCCAGTAAGTAGGGAGTTAGGTATTCCTTTTATCAACCGACATGTGTAGAAAATTCACAGTTATCTTATTAATTGAAATTCAATGGATTCCAATTAAAAATAATAGGTGATATACTTATCTCAACGAGGTAGGTAGGGTACCTATTATTGTTAAAACCAGCAAGGATCGTACGGCCACACGCCGGCGAGCTATAAAACACCCATCGAGAAAAAATGTTTACTTAATCTGCCATAAAATACTCATTTAATCTGTCCACCTGCGAGATTGCCACCTTCGTTATCAGAACACATTCTAGATGTGGCGGGCGGCCGCGGTGAGGGATGGGAGGGGGGCTGTGTCGTGCTCATGTTATTAGCATTTTAAGGCTTTGTCCACGACATTCCTCGGCGTGGCTTTCATTAAGAGCGGCAGAATCGACGGCGGCTCCATTCACTGGTTATCTGATGGGATCTTTTGTATATTTATTGGGGCATCAAAGTAAGGGCTCGGGACCGCGCAGCGGTGCGGTGTAGCTCGGTAGCGCTCTTAAATTCAACAATTTAATACCTCTCATAAAGCGGCCAGTAACCGCCGCTCCGCTACCAATAATTTCTCTTATTGTCCCGATAAATTAGCTTAATTAGGGTGTAAAAAACGCGGCGGGCGTGGAATCTAGTGCGGGCGCGGTGGGTGGGCCGGGGCCCGACAACTCGCACACAATTAGTGGGCCGCAGTGGCCCGGCCCGCGGCTGCACTCGCCTAATGAACAGCCGCCACTCCAGTGCACGCAGCCACTCTGCGGAACATGTTGTACAGGCATTCCACTCGACTATACATTTGTATTGTTATCTCAGCCACCAGCCCGCTCCATTCACTGGACACGTGGTACACACCTAACAAACTTTCAGCAACCATATTGCTTCAGATTTCTTCTGATAGTTCAGCTGCTATTCAGCAGCTGCAGAAAATATGTCCCTACTTACAAGCAGTGCAAGCCATTATTTAAATACATAATTAGCATTAGGTAAGCATTTTTGTCATTGTCGGGTCGGATTACGAACCGACCTAATTCTTATATGTATTAGTTTATGTTATGACAGCGCATGAAAGGCATTCAGCTCGTACTGACGTATATTATTGACAAGCACACTCCCCGTAGCTATTCTCCCTGACGTGAGGCTCGCACGCTACTCGTACTTCAGCAAGTAATTACTTACCAAATCGCTTGAAAAACCTTTCTACAGGTTTATTAACTTGCTTGTTGTGTCTACTACAAATATCCTACATCTTGCATACACAAGTAGGTACCCCAGTCAGTACCTACCGTAGCCGATCTACTCATCATGTTCAGTAGATACCTAGGTATCTTACTACTTACTACCTACTACTACTTACCTACATAGGTATCTTGTTTGTAAAATTAGGCCTACGTATGGTTAGAGTTGAAATTAAGACACAAAATGCGATCGAATCCCACTTTAAACTATATAATTTATATTAACTATTTTCCGTCTACTGTTACTAATTCCAATCGATTATTTACGTATTTTATGTCAACCTCCTGAAATATTGCACAGATGCAAATCCAAACCTTGTACCTACCTATACCTATCTATTCAAAGCGGGCTACTTCCGCAGGAGGAAAGAAACATGATGGCCAACGTTACAGAAACAAATCGTGTCAATCAAGGTCAAATGTCTTCAAAAGGCACTTGACTTAAGAATGTACCCAAGTAGAGCGAACAAAATATCAAATAGGTAGATATGGGCAAAGGCTCGGGCCGGCGGCGGGCGGCGACATCGACGAGCCGCGACTGTGTCCGCACATACCTACTCGGTACGTTTGTGTGTCATTTTTATTGCATCCATAACTCGGCGGCATTCCCGGCGAGGTCTAATGTCTGTAGATAATGCGGCGATGTGCCATCAATCAAACTCGTCGCCGCACGTCCGAGCGTCGCGTCGCTACCCGAGCCGCGCTATCTGCGCTGGTAACGTGATAAGCGCGACTATCTGTGAGCCGACGCCTACCGATGTACTGCCACGGTTTTACTGCTGACAAATTCTATAAATTATGTGAACTGCGTGTCAAATTTTACGGTCATAAACAATGGTGAAATGATCACCGAACGAGGCCAAGAGAACGTTCTGGTATTCTTTATGCTCAATAAAGATATCCCTGGTATTTTAATGCGTGTTTTTCATAGCCGGTGTGAATATAAAGCCAAAGGTTTGACTGCGCCATATCTGAAATCAACGGCCACAATAAGCACATTTGTTACATAAATTAACTAAAACAATTTGGTATGTTAACTAATTATCTTGAAATATTCAGTGGCTATTCATGTCCTAGGTAATAAATAATTAAACTATGCCAGTAAAATAATTAATTAGTTAAAAAGTTATTTAAGATCTAATTAGGAAAATGCTATGGTAGAAAGTCTTCAGTATACAATAGGTAGAGAGTTACTTATCTACAATGAAAATAAAATGTTGTCTGTAGCGAGGTGTGCCAGTCGGTTCACAGAAGGCCGGCGAGGGCTCGATGCGAACACTCGTACGAAACCATGCCGTTAGCTCACGTACAGTGTCACCTCTCCGCGAGGTGCCGTGCGCGCTGCAACATTGTAGCTCCTGTGCCGACCCGCACTAGGTACTGCTCACAGCTCCGGGAAACTAAATTCATCATGTTATGTAGGCAGCCTTATAAAAACAATATTAGTTCCTCAACTGAGTAATGCAAACTGACTTGAATCCTTGTATGTTGCTACTCAGTAATAGTTTTTCTGTGAAGCCAAGATAAGGCAGGAAGAGGTACCTACTCGTAGTGTGAGGTCTTTAAATAAAGATGAGCGCATGAGACAGACATTTGTTGCGAATGCCAGTGTGCGCTTCTTGCGCCGATACGTCACCTGTAACAAATTGCTGATTTTCAATAATATAGGTAATCAATTTCCGGACATTACCTACACCATAAAAGATCAATACATTATATATCAGAGAGATAGAAAACTATTGTAAATAATTTTATTTTCTTTTGAAAAGTGTCAATTTTGTTTCTTGCCGGTTCTTCTCCATGAGACCAACTCTTTAGAACTGTGCAACTAGTTTGACGTTTCTAAAGAGCTTTATAGGCCTATTTGATTTTTTTTTTAAATAACTTTATATGTATAATTGTAGGTATCTACAAAAGTCCTGCATAATGATATTGGTCAAGTAATGATCATCTGCCTCGCATTTTCCCACCATGTTGGTGTCAGCTTCCAGCCTAACTGGATGCAGCTGGGTAGGTACCTGTGTTTTACGAGGAGCCACTGCCAATTTGACCCCCTAAACCCAGTTATCTATACTTCTATACTAATATTATAAAGAGGAAAACTTTGTTTGTTTGTTTGGTTGTAATGGATAAACTCAAAAACTACTGGACCAATTTTAAATATTCTTTCACCATTAGAAAGCTATATTATCTGCGAGTAACATACTTAGGCTATATTTTATCTACGACGCGGGAGAAACCGCGGGAAAACGGCTAGTGGTAAATAAAGAGATATTAAGTATTTCAGATCCTTCACCAGATGGATGTGTGTAAGATAAAGTGAGGAATTATTACATTAGAGGTAGTCTGAAAGTTAGAAAAAGATGACAGGCAAGAGGTTGTCATGGTGTGCACATGTAATGAGGAGTAATGAAACAACTAACTTCAAAAATGTGTTACCTAAGTGTGAATGTAGATGGATGGAGAGGAATAGAAGACCGAAGAAAAGAGATGGATTGTCTAAGAGATTGGCTTTAATAAGAAGGGAGTCTAGCATAAGCGACAGAGAGGAATAGAAGGTTGGAAGGAATAGAGGCGGAAAACATATTGCACCGACTTAAATAAATTAGTGAACAGGACAGGAAGAAGTCTCTGTTTCTCTTATCTTCAGCTGTCATACAACAAACCAAGAAAGACTCAATATTTGTAAAAGTGGAACCTGCATATGTATCGTCAGTAAGGCAGCACCTGACACCCTGAGGACTCTGCCTGAGGACTCTGCCATCACAACATGAAGACCTCCATCCGCACTATAACAGCGAGTTCAATCACTGCAGGCTAAACAGTCGGCCAACTGTTTAATCATTCTGTTACCGGACAAATACCTGATCGTTGTTACGTGTGTCCTTTCATTCATCTTCATACTGATTTATGAGCTCAAACCAACTATCGGCCGACTCAAGTTTGTTGTGTGCGTATAGGTGGGTACTCTACAAGAATGGATAAAGTGAGGAATGATTACATTAGAGGAAGTCTGAAAGTAGCGCCAGTTACAGAAAAAATGAGAAGTAGAAGATTGTCGTGGTATGGACACGTAATGAGGAGGGATGATACGCATGCAACAAAGTGTGTGCTAAGTATGAATGTAGATGGATGGAGAGGAAGAGGAAGACCTAAGAAAAGATGGATGGATTGCCTGAAAGATGATATAAATAGGAAGGGAGTGAGTGTCAGTATGACGAGTGACAGGGGAAAATGGAAGAAAATGACATATTGCGCCGACCCCAAGTAATATTTGGGAACAGGGCAGGAGAAAGAAGAAGAGGTGGGTACTCTAGGCTAAATCGTCCATATAATATACATTACAGTAGGTATTATAAGCCAGCAGAAGAAAGGTAATCCAATTCTATGAACACCACTAATTGAATGTATCTACTTAGTGCTAAGTACTTTTTTCTACAGAGAATGATGCATGTTATTGTGACCATCGAATTTCCGATGAGATCGGGGCAAAAACGTGACGTCACACATGAAAGTTTCTTGTAATGGATAGCAGCGCGAGGCGATAAGTGTGAACACATTCAGTAACCACTTCATTACGTCGAGTGCGAGGCGACGTCGCGCGCACGACGCCGAAGCTCCACTCGGTCACACTCGGTGCACCGCGCCCGAGGTCTTATAGGAAAGCTCGTGAACTCAGTCAGTACAAAATGTGGAACTCGGAAGCAGAAGTGAGTAGCTGACCTGTGTAAAACCCATGTTTCTTTTGAAGCCCTTTTGTCCTATTCAACCCACAGAATTTAAATACTATAATTTAAATACCTACATACCCATGTATAATGTCGTTTTCAGAATAACTATTCCTGACACTGTGGAAGGTACATACTATATGTAAGTCCTGTCCAATTGTAACGCGATTAACGAACGAATTAACATGCTTCAGGGTGAAATGCAACGCGTCTTTTGAGCTGTTTTGAATTAAACAAACACTAAAAGACTCACCAGCAAGCTCTCTCAAATCACCCGAAACAGAAGGTAGTTAATAATGCTGCAGCATCTGCCTAACTAGGTCCAGAGCATACTTCAAAACCTTAGTTTTATAGATTGGCGCATGTGTGTGAGCGTGAGCCTTCTGGCGTGTGTGCGCGCTGCGTGGCAGGTGGTGTGTGTCAGCGCGGCATCGATCCCTCATTAGCATCCCCCGGGCGCTTCATATTCATGCTAGCACAACACCTAGCATTCAGCTCGTTTTTACCGAGTTAGTGCTCAGTCGCTCGTTTCACGCCTGATTACGCGGATAAGCGGCGCATTACTTATACCTACTTATCTGCTCCACACAATAAGCACTTCATTGATACTCGCCTACCACGAGCTTAGGTGAGGAGGCATGCATCGTTTCCAAGTAAGTTATATTTTATTCTGATTGTTCCTTCGATGAAACAATCTCATGAACTTTACCGATATTTCAAGGAAAATGATAGAAGAGAAAAATAATTTAAAATGATATACCTACTTATAATTAATATTAATGCTCAATCCTTCTCCTTGTGAGAGGAGGCCTGTGCCCAGCAGTGGGACGATAAAAAAAGGCTGTACCAGATACCTTCTTAAATCAGTAGAACCATTTTCTAACATCATTAGTGCCTCATACTCATGAAAGTTTCAACCACCTCATTCAGTAAGTAATTATCCTTTAATTCACATTAAATGCTGCAACTACTGATACTCACGTGCCTATACTTATAATTAGGTATTGATAAGATACCTATAGAGTTTCGGTAGATACCTACAACTAAAAATGCATACTTAACTTGTGTCAAGTATTATTGTGTGTGGTGTTCACACGTCGACAGTGTTTTTGCGACACATCGCATGTCACAATGAGTGTCAGTAACACACCTGCCCTACACAGAGTTAAGCAAAGTATGCATGTGTCGGTATACACACTCATAGTACCACTTACTTTTTGTCAGCAAACAGACAAAAACATTAATTTTAACTACTTAGGTAAGTAATTAATTAACTAATTTATAAAGGTAACATAGGCAGTGTATAGGATACTTAAGTTGCAGATTTCTATCTGCAGTTTTGTGACATACTTAGGGCCTTACTACAAAAACTTTAAACCCTGTTTTACGCTTGTCTAATAAAATTTTGGCTGCAAAATGAACCATATGTCAACGTCAGAATTTGACATTTTTTTAGACAAGGCATAAACTGACGTTTAAAAGTTTTTGTGGTAAGACGGTTATGGCCTTACTACAAAAACTTTAAACCCTGTTTTACACTTGTCTAATAAAATTTTGGCTGCAAAATGAACCATATGTCAATGTCATAATTTGACGTTTTTTTAGACAAGGCATAAACTGACGTTTAAAAGTTTTTGTGGTAAGACGGTTAATGTTTAACTTTTACTACTAACCTTTTTTTCATTGTCATTTGTTGTTAGTTACCTATACATATAGTCACTTACAAAATATATCAAAATAAATGTGTAGTATGGTGTGGATGAGTGATGACGGCGACATGGGAGCAGCGTGCGGAACATTATCGCTGCGGCGAATGTCGCGCACTACGCGCTAATGTTGCGCTTTCACCGCTAAATCACTTATCCGAACTAATAATGATCCGTGCGCGACCATTGTTCTGGGAAGCTGCTCCCCGCGCCTGTGTGCGTGAGGGAGGCCGGGGGCGTGGCGCGGCGAGATCACACGCCGCGCGCCCCGCCCTCCGCCACTGCGCGCTCGGGCTTCAGCCGCGTCACCGGTGAGCGATGGACCCTACATACGAGCACGACGCTCCTTCGATGCCATACATTCAATTGCGCTAGAAACTAATCAATTATGCTACGTGCTGCTACGGGCCGCTACGGTAGACTACGGCTAGCGTAGCGGTTACTACGCAGCGTAGTAATAGTCAAAATAATATTATTTTAATATTACATGGTCACTTAAACGTACTACTTTAAATACAATTATGATGCTAATGGCTTAACAAATTAATTATAATGATACTTAAAATTTTAGTACTGTCCATTAAAAAGTTTATTGCGTACGTAAATCAGAGCTCGTCATAAAATTTGGAGGCCCCCGTGCGTAAAGCCTGTGAATGTGAAATAGGTTCAGGCAGTAGGTATGACGCGAAGTTTGCGCCTGCAGTAGTGTGCGAGTCACTGTGGTACATTGTTATGTAATGTATCGTCAGCGCGTCAAGTACTGACGGTGACCGGCTGATGGGTAGTCGCTGCCACAATCACTAATCTGAACAGATAGTAATATTTCCGCGACTGTAGTACCTACTTTAGTATAAAGATGTCTTACCCTATGGCATAGGGCCTATGCCATAAGTGTGGTACTTAGGTACCTACCTACTTACCTACTTACGGCGTCGACTTTCAAAATATTTGATAAGGTATGTTTAACGTCGCTTTAACAATCGATCAAAGTCAGTGAACTATATCAATTACTTACAGCGAGTTTCTTCATCAAAAGTAAAAGCCAAAGTAATGTCATAAAGTAAAAATAACGGTAAAATTCGATTTTAACTATTAGTTTTGCTGTTAGGTACTTTAGCCTTGAAAAAATGAATTTGACCGTTACTTTTACTTTATGGCATTACTTTGGTTTTTACTTTTGATGTAGAAACTGGCTGTTAGAAACTTAAAATTATTTTAATAAATGTAGGTAATTGATAGATTATTATTAATAAGCAATATTCAATCAATTGAAAGAGACATATCAAAATTCACATTCACGCTGACCGCCGTGATAATATAATAAATAATATAGGTACCTAGGTAAGTAGGTGGTGACAATGTTGAAAGTTCAGGTATTTTGTCTCAATCGTTGAGATGGTACCTATTTTATCTAACTAAGTACCTAAATGCCAAAGAAAATTATTCAAAAAATCTATGATTACTTAAATCTAATTGCCCAATGCCCATGTACTACCACGATTTGCATCGATTGCACAGCACGTGTCAATATTAACTTACGATTGCACAGCACGTGTCAATATTAACTTACGGTAACAAAATACCTAATAGGTACAGAATATTTTCCCCGAACATTAAGAATATATCACGTGTACAAAATTGCCATAGAATTGCAAAAAGTAAGTAGCTTAAGAAATAGACAAGACCTCATAATTCTTGTATCAAACTTCATTACACTACACTCAGTATGATTGAGCTGATGCAGTCATTCCTCACGATAGTGGAACAAGCATCATAACGTATAGATATGCCATTAAACTGAGCAAACATAACTCATACAAGTTTATTATTGGTCGCCGTCGGAGCCGCGCACGCAACTACACACAATCAGAGGCGGCGTATGCTAATGCCTCACATTAAAGCCTCCAGACGACTATTAACTTAATTAAGTGGCTTCCAAATGATATTAATATACTGTGGCATAATGTGACGTTTTTGTGTGAGCCATTAGAAAACGCATCGGCGAGCTCGAGCCGCGCTCCAAGTTCCGTCGGCAGCCGAGGCACGCTCGCCGCCGGCCCTGCAGCCTCGCACTTCACATTGTAATCATTACAAACTATCAAATCAACGCGATTATTACACACATAATATAACTTTCCCTTTTCTGTTTCCGAATCATTAGAAACAAATTGATGAGAGGAGACACTTCAACCACTTTGTGTTTGACAACGGCTTTAATTACTATTGATGACCTGATTGAATTGCTTTCACTACTCATCCACTTAATAATCATCACTTCATATTAGTATAATTAATAGGTAGGTAATAAGTTGTCGCTTTGGTATATCTTGATTTTTATTAAGTACTTATTTTGCCTACAAACTAGAATGGTAGATAAGTAAATATGTAAGTATATAACCCGGGTAGGTAGGTAAGTACTTAGGCCTAAAGTTGTCGTGGTTTGTTTCTTCAGATGAGGTCGTTGCTGTCGCTTTATCTAGTAGGAACAGTTGCAAGGTATTAAGTATACCTTAGTGCAGGATTTCAACGAGTTTTCGATGAAGCACCGCGTGCACGATAGTTATGGTTCCCGTCGGCTGACTGCACGGCAGCGTTTGTCGGCGGCACTTCAAAGGTCCCGCAACAATCAGCACTTATGTGAAAGCATTACAATAAACTGGTGATCATTAGCACTAGTGTAATGGCAGCGATCAGTCAGCAATGGTGCCGCGCGGCGGTGCGGCGTGACGCGGCGGCGTGACGCGGCGGTTTTTGCCTCATTCCGCAGTTGCGTGTTAATATCGAGCGGAGCGTAATGTCCGCAACTAACAGGGCAAGAAACATCCCACGAAAATAATTATCATGTTCATGTTCTATCGATGTAGGTACTTACTAACTTAACAGTTACCCGGTCACAGAGTCACCTCAGCGGCATCGTTCAAGTGATACCCAGTCAAGGCATGAGTTAAGTTGTGAAAATAAATTAGGTACACTAATTAAAATCCCTGGGCTGTGCTCTAGCAGGCAGAGAGAGGGCACTTGTTTCAATATCAAATCAAAGTAGGCTGAAATTCAGCACTTTTTGAACGTAAAAAATATAGGTAAGTACTTCTAAAACAGTCCCCAAAGCCCTTTGGATTCGGCCCTTGCTATGTGTAGGTATAGGTATGTATTTGAACTCTGAATTGAGAGTAAATGGTTTCGCCACGAGAAAGTTAAAACAAAGACAGTAACCGGCGGCTCATTAAGTGCGCACAGTTCGACAAAACAATTGTAAGGTAATCTGTTCCCAACAATTCCCGCGACTCAACAATAAAGAGGGAAGGTAATTGTCGCCGAGGGAGTCGCACAATGAGCTGTTTGTATGATAATAACAGACCAAATCTGCGACTTCATCCGGCGAGCGGCGCGCGGGGCCCGCCGCCCGCGCTCGCGCCCGCACCGCCGCGCGCCGCGCCGCTCAGCGCGATTAAGATCGCATTAGCAAGTATTTTAATGAACAGTAATTAGTCATAGGAGGAATGTTCTGTTGCGCAACTGCAGCCGCACCTACACTCTGTTTGTAACTGGACGAAATCACATAATTCAATACAAACATTTAAGGAATTTTATCAAAAATGTTAATGACCTGATTTTACAACACAATAATTAGATATAACTTTGGAATAATACATTGCCACATATTTGCCGCATATTTCCGCTCATTTCGGGTGGGCGGTGACGCAAACAATGCTGACGTCCTACCAAATAAGTAGGTGCTGAGGTAGTACCAAATGATGATAAAACGTTACGCAAATTAAAACCAGTACCTAGTCAATCCTCCGGTTACCTAAGTTATAGTAATTTGCACAAGGTCTCTTGAGACTCATTGCTTTAATTACTGGCTAAACAACGTGAAGTACCTAATTTTGAAGTAATTTAGAAGACTGCTTAAGTATACGGCAGCGGCAGGGAGGAGGGTGAAGTTTCTCCGACGTGATCCCCTTCACGTTAATATGAAAGTAGCGCTTCAGGAGGAACATCTCAAGTGTGCTCATATTAAAAAGGTTTCGTGTAGGCGCCGCGTAATTGACACGAGTGTTCCGACGGGAGATGATCCCCGGGTTCATTAGCGAGCGAGCGCCCGGTAGCGCCCGGTAGCGCCCGGTAGCGCCGCGACAACATACACATATTACAACTACGTTCATTTCCTTACAAGTTCGGACAAACAAGCCGCAATACTCTTTAAAAAATGATTGAGAAATAAACGAAGTAAGGTCTACTTCAGCAGTAGACGTACTTCGGCTGAGATGATGATGTTGATCAATATGGCATACCTTATCTACTTAGGTATGCCATGTATAGGTAATACCTTCCTCTGTAAAAATACTTTAAAGATTAAAAATCATTGATTGCTTAGGGATGAAACCTCCACCACATGGCATTATTTAGAATTTATTATTATCATTGTGATATGTGTAGTGCATGAAATATGTAATAATGTTCCCACTGGTTCCCACTTATGCAGTAACGATAATGCCTTGTGTGTTTATACCGACTTATATTTATAGGTGGTGACGTGTGTCGGCGGTGTCGGCATGTATCCGCAGTGTCGCGAGTGTCCGGCGACGTCAGCTGTCGGCGCCGCGTGGTCTGTGCGCGCTGCCGGAACCGGAACTCTATTGTTTTCCGTGCAGCGGCGCCCGCTGTCGCCACGCAACCGCCCCGCAGCCGCCACTCGCACCGCAGTAGTACCAGTGCACACGTAGCGTACACTGACCACTGCGTCTGCAGCTGTGACCGTGGTCCGCGAGCCGGACAGACCTCTGCCTACACGAGCACGGGTTGTTCAGTGTAGAGTGCACCGTTTGTGTCGGGGAGTGGGCCTTCTGTGTCGCAGCGCGGTGCTCGCCACGCCGCCAGCCAGCGTGTCGCGCTGGCGCCCGCGCATCGCCGCGATATTTATGCGCATCAACCACCTGCCGACCACCGACTGATGCATTCACGGCATGTAGCTCTACGTCTACTCACTTCCTATAATTTCGATTATGATTGTTCAAAATACCTATACTTTAAAAATGATTAATGAAATACCGCGGCGCATACCCGCGTCGTTCCCGGTGCGACATCTCAACTGCGCGCGTGCCGTGACATTTCAAAAAGCGCTAATTTAATTTTCATGCGGAGTGTGTGGCGCGCCATTGTCCGCCGGCCGCGTCATCTGTCGCCACTGCAGCCAGTGCACTGCAGCGGCCGGCAGTGCGGAGTGATGCAGGCTCGCACTCGCACCGCCCGCTACTGGACGGCTGGTGTAAACGTGGCTACTTTTTGCTCGTTTCAAATGTTGTGTCGGTGTTAGGTGTGTTCGCAGTTTGGCCGCATTAGCATACAATAGCGGCCGACAGCTGCCCTCGGTTATCAGATCAGTGGCCGGCGTGACCGGCCGCACTCGTATTCATTTACGATTGGACTGACTTCACTTAGTTGAAGCTTATTTATTGTCTTTACAACCAATAAATTACCTTAATACTCTAGTAGTCACAAATCACAAATGACCAGTAAGTATATATGTGGTATATATCTACTAGGTGCCTAAGAAATCGTGGCCACCAAATGTACCGAACTAAACACTTTAAGTAGATAATTTATGGTCCACCGTCTAGACCTGTCTAGTAGCTAAATTATAGCTTAAACAGAAAGCTTATTAGGTAATTACTTAATTGCTTTAATAGAAAACCCTTCTCCTTGTGAGAGGCGGCCTGTACCAGCAATGGGACGATAAAACGGCAGTAAGTACCTAGCGAATAGAAACGCACAAGATTGCTGATTGTGGCAGGTACCTAAAGAATCATAATGACTTATTGGCTGTAGCTCTATGGAAATAGCAGAGGACTAAGTTCCTATTGACAGGAGGTGACTACGTATTAAATATGACTCTGGAAGTGTTGCTGGTCTGTACTTGTGATGTGGTCGCGTGCGCCGAACAATCAATAAACAATTTGGAGTCAATAGTGTGTGTCCGTGGTGTGTACGAGTAATGATAGGATATCGCAGTGATAGCCGACATACTCGCACGAAACTTGGTAATGAATACCGCGGCCGGTGGGGTGAGCGCGCCGCGTCTTTCCGGCAGCGGCCACTTTTTGTGCGTCTCGCCTCGCGCTACTTGCGAATTAATGCGAATCCATGAATACATGAATTTCTATACCGTTTAACGTCACCCTTCGATCCACGATGTCACTCAAGTGTCTGGCAATTTTTTCAACTAGTTTAACTTATCAGTTTGTGTAGTGGAAGGTAATAAGATGATGTTAGCGCGTGATGTCGGCGTGCCCCCATGCCGCCGGCCTGGGCTGCGGGTAGTGCCGCGCGGTGAGGCGCGTCGCCGCGGCTCGCGTGTCTGCCCGTCTCCCGCCAATGATTATGAAGTATGAACGGATCAATTTCACAGCCGCCGCTCAAAGCCGCCGCCCACAGCCCCCGCCCCTCGCTCCCCGCGTGCCCCCCGGCTCGCCGCCTGCTACAACACGCCGCAACCACTTTCTCACCACAGTCTAAATATCTGTGTTTCGCGAACTGCCAGCATTATCCAGCCCGTCAAATTTGTACACTTTGAATTGTCAGACTGTGATAAAATATGCATGGAAGGCAGAGTGACTTATCACATTAAATATAATAGCAGGTATCGCTTCGCTCATCGACGAACCATTTCATGTTTCCCCGGCTGTATTATGGCAAGTTGGAGCGGTTGGAGGTTACTTCACTCAATTTGCGCCGTTAGCGGTGGGGGCCTCCATTTTTCACAGTTATCGAACAATTTCCGGAGCGCTGCGAAACGACGTTAAATAAGTGTTCGTACATTTTCCTCTTTCGATTTTTATTAATTTCTAAATTGAATCACAATACTCTGCTGAAGTAGGGAAGTAAGCATATGAAATTCCGTTGGTCATAAGTACATATTGAAATATGTAATGTATCGTGACAGGTGCACATTGCAAGCGAGCAGTGCGGCAGTGGTCCACCTCGGCGCACGTGAAGATATCGAGGCCGCATTACCGTCGCTAATGACCCGCGTGTGCGTATATGGTGTTTATGCAAGCGACTCGTCTAACATGCCACTGACATGCAGTTATGAGCGGCGGTGTCGTGTCGCGTGTCGGCCGCTCCGCGAGTGAATCATCAATTTGAAAGGAGTGCTCGGCGTACAGTTGATCTGACGCTGCACGGTGTACGACTCTTCCGGCTGCTGGTACTTTAATTAAACGTGCATAAATTACAGCGTCCTCGTAAATCAATCGGCGGTAGCCGGCGGTGGCATGCGGCCGGCGGGCGCGGCCGGGCGGCGGGCGGCAGGACGCGGCTTGCGGGCGGCGAGCGAGCGGCGAGCGGGCGACGTGCGACAGCCCGACGGCTATTATTACGCAGGCTGCTCAATGGACGAGGTGCGGCAGCAGACAACTTCAAACACGCGTCTCTGGCATTCTAGTGCGCGCCGCGCGGCCAGCATTGTCTTGTGATGCGCGCCTCGTCCGCTCCAGCATGATTGATGTACCGCTCGCCACCACCACGACACTATATGGCGCGAATATTTGTCTATTTAAGATTGCCCCAAATACCGGTCACCTATGACAAACAAAAGTCGCCTTCATTTAATTCGCGTCGAAAATAAGAACTGATAATAACATTTTGCCAACCTGTATTGTTCATTCACTAAGGCATGAGTACTTCTTAGTAGGCTAGAATATTTAAGTTATATTTAAGTTATTCTAAGTATTTCTTCTTATCCCGAGGCCAACAGCCGTCTCCGTGAGCTCTATTTCATAGATAAAAAGCAGAAGAATCGTTTACGGTGGTCTGGCCGCGTAAAGAGAAGACCAGTAGACGTGGGAAATTGGGGGCTCTAACCTTCCTCTCTCCGTTGAAGATCTAGGTATTGCACGAGTTAGTACAGAAAGGAAAGCCGACTGGCCGAAAGCGAGTGTCGGAATATCACATAAGTATATAAGTAGCAGGAAAGAGAGGTTGTTAAGATTAACGTGCATAAGTGTTATTAAAGGGCTAAAGTGAATTAAATGAGTTTGAGTAAAGTCCGAAGAGTAGGAATTGTTAACATTTCATTTTTCATACTTAAAATAACGCAACTGAAACTAAACGCTAAGATAAGCAAGATGCTCCTAACCTTAGTGGTTTAATTTAAAAGAAAAAAAGCTCGTGGCGAAGTCCCAGGCGCACGGGTCCTTCAAGCGTGAGGTTAAGCAACGCAGTCGCTCCATGAACGACTGACTTCTATGTCTTCAAAGAGATCTCCATGTTTCAGAAGACACGTTGGTGCCTAAAAGACCCCTTTGAAAATCTTTGGCAGTAGTCAGAAGCCAGAAAATCATGAGATTTTCTGACTACTCGTACCTCTCACAACTACTTAAGTAGTTTTACCGAGGGGTATCGGTTTGCCCCGGTGACTGGGTTTTGTAAGTTAGATGGGTAGTCGTTCTTCTAAAACACTGGTACCCACACAGTTGTATCTAAGCAAGTAATAGTTGGGAAAAAGCTATGCAAATTATGATAATTGTTTTCAATGTACGCTTGATCACGTGTTGTTTAACTTTCTCTATAATTTACACATATTTACCTATTTAGGTAAGTTTATAAGGTCATACATAATAGCTTAGAGGCTCAAGGAAATGGAGAAGCAATCCAAGTCGGGTAAAGACGCGAACATTTCGTTGTGAAGATCGGCGTGGTTGTGGTGGTCAGCAGGAGGAGGACGAACTGCAAGTACTATAATAAATAGCCGAGTGACGTCACTGCAGTCACTCTCACGTTTATTGGCTGACAACCCTGCCTGCCACATCATCGTCCGAAACCATATCAATGATGCACTTCATCAAAGTCACCTGCCATACACGCAAATAGAATTTGGCAAATACAGATGAGTGCGGTCGACAGTCCGCAGTGCAGCGAAAGCGCATAGCATGACTATATTTGCATCAGGAACCGTGACCGCACGAGGTACAGCCGCGCGGTGCAACAAATGACCTTCATCACGGTCTCACTAACTGTGTAATACCTTCTTTATTGTAATCTTGAAAAATAGCTAGCCCAAAAGCTAGAAAAAATATAGAACAAAGACGGGGAGTGCAGCAGCTTGCTGATATAAGTAGTACAAGTAGTTGTGGTGCGTCACAGCGGCGACACATAGATCACGGCTCGGGAGTGCGTCCTCGCCGAGCCGTTACACTATTAGTTGGCTGCGAGCAGCGTCCCGCCGCCACTGACATATTGATGAACTGCGCACTTCATTTACAATAACGCATTGCCAATTATTTATAGCACCGCCGCCGCCGCCAACGGCCCGATAGGCTCTGCCGCGCCCTCAGAGTCGCTCTACCTTTGCTGTTCTTAGAACACTTTACAATAAAATTGATATGAGCAAGAGCTTCCAATAAACTAGATGGAACAAAGCTCGCCTTTCGGCCAACGAACTGTGATTTCAATTTGTGACAGATTTATCGCAGAGCTAACTGATGCTAACTGGCGGCGATGCGGGGCTATGTTAGCCTTTCCCGGAACTGAACAGCCTGTGTCGGAGCTTATGGCGAGCCGCTGTTAATACTGTACTACGAAGGCGGATTAGGAACGTCTCCGTCGGAATTCGCCACTAAAACAGTCTCATCGGTTTTATAGTCTGCGAATGAGTGAGTAACGATATATTGTAAGATAGCGCGGTGACAGGCGACGCGTTCCTGGAACCGGCCGCGCGATCGACTAACCATTTTACTTCTAAATGCGGCGGTTCCCACGCGGCACGGCCGAGCCGCTAATTGTACGCCGCGAATTATGAATGCAGCTGCAACTATGTACATGGCCGCGCGGAGAATTTTTCAGCGCTGCGTGCGTGTGCGCCGCGCTGGCCGCCAGCCAGCTACTGTGCGACGCCCTCGCGCACTACATCACGTCACATCACACACTAACCGTTTCAAATATTCACCGTTTCAATTAGAAATTTGCCAAACAGCCGAATAACTACGTTAATTGAGAGCATTCGTCGGATGCTTTCGACATTCCGCCGTCGACTGTAACGCTTTAAGCTGGCGCAGGGATTTGTCGGTATTAGCTCGTTTGTAGTTTAATTTGTAACGTAAAGAATATAATAGAAGTGAGGAGAGAAAGGGATGCGCACCCGAGAGGAAGATGAATGACAACAAAGGCGCGCGATTGTCTCCGCGCGGCGAGGGAGCGCCCCGGCGTCATCAAAGCAAATATGCGGAGCGGCGGAGGATCGCTGTCGCCGCGAAAAAACTAATAAAAGGCAATATTACACGCGCAAATATATCGCCCTGAGTCGAGTGAGGGTCGCCGCGACCCCTCCCCTCCCCCCGGCCTGCCCGCGTCCCGGCCGTCCCACGCGCCTATCCGTCACGCGTGACACGCGCGCCACTTTGATGCTTCACTGAATTTCAGGAGTCGCTGTAAGCTATACTTGGCTATACTTGGGCAGTAAGTGGGTACTCTTACCTAAAATATATTCATAAAGGTGTTTCCTGCGGTTTCCTTCCTCAATTAAATATATTATACAAAAAAGAATTGTCCCCAGGGTCTTAATGTACACCAGCGGGGCCCACGAGGGCCATGGCCTGCCGGGGCTGCATAATTGTTCGAAACAGTTAACACGGCCCTGTTACATAAAAGGCCTACGAAGGCACACGATGGGTTTTAGTCAGTAATAGCCTGAAACTTCCTCACGCACGCTGCTAACCCACAGCGGCAAATCATCTAATGAGGATTCATTTGACAATTCCCTTAAAAAAAAGGGTCTTAGTGCAGATACCTTTACCTCCTAATTACTGAAGAGATCTTTCCTTGTATTTGTATCCGATCCAGATATCGTCGACATTTATAGGGCATAGATCTACAAATGTATTCCCTGCTATAGACAGACATATAAAATCAGATAAATTAGGTAGAGTGGTTGTGAGCGAATGCATATGTTAGCACCGCCGCCTCCCGCCGGCACAGCCGCGCGGCGTCGAGGGGAGCTCCGCACTCGAGTCAGTCAATAAGCGCATTCCACTTGCACCGACACGAATTAAAAATCAAATAATGTTGTGTATGTCGAATTAGCAGAGGAGCACCCGCCGGCTGCGAGCCTAGGGTTGATCTCTTGTAATCACATTACTATTCCATCGTTTATTATAACAATTACACACCGTGTTGCTGAATATTCACTGTGTGCATTCATACATAATTTTTTTTAATTAATACAACATTTTCTCAGTTGGTATCAATTAATGTTGAAGCTTAACACATATGGGATGATTGTGATCTATTATATTTCTGTCATAGTAGAATAAAAGTGCACATGTCAAGAATGCGGCAATGGTATGTGTGACTAACAAAGTGCTACCGGGTAGGTAATACTACATAGTTGTACCTACATATCATGTAGTAGGTATGTCAGTAAGTACCTACTTATGCGTATTAAGTCCGACATCAAAACAAAGCCGAAGCAGGTAGCGAGGCCTGTAATGAAAAAGCGGTCCGCGGGGCACCCCTAGCGCTGAGTTGAACAAGTGCAAGGGTCAGGTCGCCGGAGCCGGAGAATATGTCCGCGCGGCTAATGAAAAGTTTAATAACGACGAGCACGTGTGCCCCCCCCCCTCCTGCTACCCTCGCGCTCTCCCAGCGTTATCTCTCAATGCACAATTTATTGAGAGCAATTTCGCATGTCATAAAACCGAATTAATATTGTGTAGAGCGCGGGGGCCCACGTGGGCGTCTCCAACCATTTGTCACTAGCGCCGAGCAGCGAGCTGCCGCTGTGTGCTGTGCACGGACGTCTCACGGTGGATCAGTAATGGATTAGTAACGGCTCAACACGTGGACACTCACTCTAATTCACAACAAAGCGATTCAATTATACGGGTTTGCAGGAAATGCGCTACATTTCGCATAAATAATACAAAATGCCAATACTTGTAGGTAGGTATTGTAATTATATGTCTAGTATCTCTACTAGGTAGGCCTAGCTTTAGCCTTACCACCTACATCTACATGTACCTATTCTAGGAATTTTCATTGTGACGGGAGGATGGGTTTGGGCTCCATTCATTGGAAGTTGTGAACCGTTCCCGCTGGTAATGAAGCATCGCTGATGTGACATTATTAAGTAATGAGCAGGCACAGTGGCGGCGCGCAGCACTGTGTCGTGGCGTGTCGCGCGGCGCGGCGGCGCGGGCGGCACGGTGTCGCTAGCTGGAACACGCGGGCTGAGCGGCGACGTCGCCGGCTCACTGAGCGTAAAATGGAGCGCGACCCGCCGATTGTATTAATGAAAAGCGTCTTGAGGACATTATCGAACTCCAGGCATCTCGCGTCACGCTCGGGGGACGACGCCCTTACTTTTTTCTACTTACTAGTTACCTATTTCCTTCAGTTTTCATCGGAAACACGAATAACTCAGTTAGTAGGTACATAGGTATAATGCGGAAGCCAGGAAGGTTTGAATGGACTCTATACGTACCTATCTATCTCCTAGGTCCTAGAGGAAGACGTAAACGTCCTCCTTGCATATCGCAAGCAAGTCGCAACTGACACGCATAGATACATACCAATGAGAATTTACTAGCCCCTCTGTGTTTGGAGGCGGATATTGAGCGGTTCGTACTTAGCGTGGTGCGATGCACAATAACATGCTCAGATGTATAATAAAGCAGATGACACGCGCCTGATAATCGCTCTCCAGCGCAACAGAGAGCAGCCACGAGCCACGGGGTCACCCCACTTCAGCTAGTAGATACTTACTATTCGGTTGAAATGCGTAGAGAATTGCATATCAACGTAACTGCATGTTTGGTTTGTTATGTTGAAGTACCATTATGGTACAGCAATTGTTGAGAAGAGACTCCAGAGCATCACCATCTACCCTACAGAGCTACGTATACATGGAGGAGTTGCACTCCAGACGACATCCCCAGTCCATACCCCGGTGATCCTCCTGTCAAACGATGTCTTGTGACAGTTACACTCGGCACAATCACAAAGCTAGTACCTATTGAAGTAAGTAACTAGTAAGTTAGTATTAGGTACGCAATCCGAGGCAAAGTGCCGATCGATATGGTATTGTTTAGCATAACTAGCGGCGTAAGTCGATATAATTACCGGTGCATAATCGACGTACATGTGAGTGCGCGCATAATGCGGCAACCGCCCTATAAGGGCATAACCTTACCTACGCGGCGCGGACACTCGCCACAGAAGCTGCACGTGAACATCTACCGCGCGTCCTGCCCGGTGCCAACTTTCAACTCACCATACTAAAAATACTACCCAGTCGAAGTAAAAACCACTTGACCATCGCTTGATAATTATTATTTTCTTAGTAACCACAGTGATTGGGCGCATATGCGTTGTTTTTATTTGTTGCAGTGGTTTCGGCATCATTATTATTAGTTTACTTTCACCAAATCATTATAGAAAGTTCTGTAATAGCTATACAAAGCTAATAGATAAGTTTTCATATTATGAAGTTATACTATACTGTAACTGTTTTCTAGTGGTGTTTATTGCGTTTAATGTCACTACATAGTATGTATTTATAAAACAAAGTCGCTTTTTCTGTCCCTATATCCCTTTGCACGCTTAAACCTTCAAAACTACGCAACCGATTTACATGCGGTTTTTTTCAATAGATAGAGTGATTGAAGAGGAAGGTTTACATGTACTTATAATAATATGTACATTAAATAGTGGGGTAATACTGTTAAGTATCCCGTGCGAAGCCGGGGCGGGTCGCTAGTAACGGGTGATTTTTTTGCTGGTATCTTTTTGGCAACACTGTTTTTAACAGATCACGCGTGAATCGTGTCTTGTGTCATTATCAAACTTGTTCAGTTTGGTCTATAATTTAACCATGAATCGACTTACGAACGAACAACGCTTGCAAATTATTAAAGGACAATGCTATTCTTTGTATGGAAGTTGGGCTCAAGTATTGCCCACAGTAACTGCATAGTGTATTATGTCCCATAGGCTTATATTAGGTCCCAGACCAAAGCATTTCGAAATCTATCCCGGGAGTCCTGAGAAAAACTGGTTTGACTCTTATTCAATATTACGAAAAATATGCTTACGAACTCTTAACTTTTCCACTTTTATTACCTTAATTGATTAATATTATAAATGCATTATAATATTAATCGACAAATACGAGGTATTGAACGAGATTTTTTTTACCGACTTCAAAAAATGGAGGAGTTTTTCAGTTCGTTTGTTTTCTTTTTACGTAAGTACGTGCATAACTCCGTCGTTTACCAACCGATTTAAACAATCATTTTATTGTTTGAAAGGATTTACTTTCCAAATGGTTTCTTTGTTATTCGGTTCAGGGTCTGGTGATAGAAACCTTAAAACAATAGGGAATCTCGGAAAAATTGTTAGCGCATATCGAATAAAAACTTGTCATTCGGGTATATGTCTCCGACACCACAAAACAGTGGAGGTTAAGACCAGACCTGACGATGGAGACGACAGCGAGACGAGGGAACTCCTCAACGGCATCTATTTACTACCTCGTGTTCGAGCTTATTTTATTCGTCTTGATAACATTTTTCCATTGCCATTACGGATATTAGTTGCATGGCGCTACACGAACTTAGGACTGATTGTGGTAGACAGAGACTGAAAAGCAAGAGAAACAACAGTTACCTTTAAACGTCTATTTCTGTTTTTTTTTTTTTTTTTTTTATCCTGTTAACATTGAAACCACTAACTATCTGAATGTTATTTCAAGAAAAGAGGTTGTTAGTTTTGTGGCTACTTAAAATGGCTTGCTAACAATGGCTGGCTAACATTAGAACCCGTTTTTCTCGTGACCTCTGGGACCGATTACAAAAATATTTGGATTCCGTCTTAAGAGTAAAGTAAAGAACCTATTTTAACCATTCCCACTACTGGGCAAATGGCTTGGGCTTTGTAAAGTGACTGTTCAAGTTTAACATTTGAACCGGTTTTTCTCGGGACCTCTAGGACCGATTTCCAAAATATTTGGATTTCGTGTCAACAGTGCAGTAAAGAACCTATTTCGACCACTTTCACTGCTGGGCAAATGGCTCAGGCTTTGTTAAGTGACTATCTATGGAGAACATTTAAATCGGTTTTTCTCGGGACCTCTGGGACCGATTTCCAAAATATTTGGATTTCGTATTAACAGTGAAGTAAAGAACCTATTCTAACCATTCCCACTATTGGGCAAATGGCTTGGGCTTTAGAAAGTGACTGTTCAAGTTTAACATTAGAAACGGTTTTTCTCGGGACCTCTAGGACCGATTTCCAAAATATTTGGACTTCGTGTAAACAGTGAAGTAAAAAACCTATTCTAACCATTCCCACTTCTGGGCAAATGGCTTGGGCTTCATAAAGTGACCGTTCAAGTTTAACATTAGAACCGGTTTTTCTCGGGACCTCTAGGACCGATTTCCAAAATATTTGGATTTCGTGTTAACAGTGCAGTAAAGAACCTATTTCGACCACTTTCACTACTGGGCAAATGGCTCAGGCTTTGTTAAGTGACTATCTATGGAGAACATTTGAACCGGTTTTTTTCGGGACCTCTGGGACCGATTTCAAAAATATTTGGATTTCGTGTTCAGAGTGCACTATGGAACCA
Source organism: Helicoverpa zea (assembly GCF_022581195.2). Taxonomy (NCBI): domain Eukaryota; kingdom Metazoa; phylum Arthropoda; class Insecta; order Lepidoptera; family Noctuidae; genus Helicoverpa; species Helicoverpa zea. Next base: position 193,504 of record NC_061456.1, on the reverse strand, counting down.
GCTGGAACTACTCCCACTGCTGGGCAAACTTAGAGCCCAGACCCTGGCATTGTCCTTTACTGTCAAAATGCATGCTCGGTTACGAGAGTGCATCGCGCACTTCTTCCAATTTATGTTTTATTTTGCCCAAAATGGAAGAATTGGACATGCCTGATATGTGGTTTCAACAAGACGGTGCCACATACCACACGACACGCGAAACAATGGCCCAATTGAGAGCCGCCTTCGGTGAACAGTTTATCTAACGTTTTGGACCCGTCAATTGGCCGCCTAGATCGTGTGATCTAGCGCCTTTGGACTATTTCTTGTGGAGCCATGTTAAGGCTCATGTCTAGAGGGATAAACCAGCAACGATTGACGCACTGGGAGCCAATATTGAAGCATTTATTCGAGAGAGTGTGCCGAAATTGGGCTTTGCGAATGGGCCATCTAAACCGCGGCCAGCATTTGCATGAAATTATCTTCAAACATTAAATTATATTGATCGTTCTATCGATTCCAATAAAGATTTCATCAAATTTTTTGTGTTTTTTTTGAAAATCAAATCCTATACCACTTAAAAAATCACCCGTTATGTTATATTACAATGTTAATGCGAGTGCTATTAAATATTTGCATAAAGATGTACCGACTGCCACAGATTAATAAATTGTTAACGTACGTAACTACTGGCAACAGGTACTTAGTAAGTGTGGCTTTTATACAGTGGTTTAATACTTAAATATTGAATATGTAAATAGTTGTTGGGACCGGCCACGTGACGCAGCTAATTGTAGAGCAAACGAAGGGGAGCAGCGCCGGAGAGCAGAGGGGCCCTCGTATTCATTACATTCACCACTTATCGGAACTTATTAATATCATAGCTTGATTTATTGTTGCTCCGTGATGCACGCTCTAATGTCGACATTATTGAATTTTATTAACTTTTGAACAAAGGGGTGCCCCACAAACACGACGAGCAAGCGCTTTCAACTTTGACTCATCCCTTAATTTGATGTCATCGTAGTAATCGTTGATATCGATATGAGTAAATCGAGACGGACGCTGGTTAACGCGTCGAGTTAGCAGTAATCGGCTAATTCCGTGAGGAACATCGAAGCTTATCCTGTTTATTACATACCCAATCGTTATCAGACAGTGAACTGGTTTATTGAGATCAGTTTTATTGTTTTTAGTAAGTTCTCGTGATTTCGGGGACGTGGTGACAGTGTAAGACGAATGCCGTGCGCGCGGCGCCCCGCGGCGCGGCCGGCGCGCGCGCCTGGGAACCGACCCCAACACAAAAACACCTAGATCCGTATCTACCAGCCACACATCAATCTTCACTTGTAGCCCCCCCCCCTCCACACCCGCTGCCTCGTCACCCCCCGGCAGCACTGAGACAAGACATCGTTTGTCACTTGCGCATATAAATAATGATTGAATAATGACTACAAACATGACAGATCCACAAAATACAATACACCAGATTGCTTCATCATGGCGGACTGGCGCTGCGCCGGCTGCCTCCTGCCATCAGTTAACTGGCATACCAGTCCTGCACTACGGCTGCCACTGGCACAGCAAGCTCGCAGACCGAAACTTGACCTCACTTGATCCTCTTCGCCATATAGTGTATAAACACAGCGATAAGGTGTTCTGTGCTCGGAAGCTAAATCAATAGCTGAAACTAGTGTTTGATCGATATCGATTTGCTCAACAGAACAATTGGGCAGGTAATGTAGGCAGACACAATATTAAACTTACATTATTGAAATACTTAGTTATCTCGATAAGATTCAACTTGTACCTACTTCTTGGAAACTACAAATAACAACATAATACTTTAACTTGTTTCATCGTGGTTAAGTTAGGAAGGTTGAGCAAGGTGGCGCGATGTCAAGTGCTCGCTGACATATCACAGAACAAAGGAACGGCGCGGGCGCAGCAGCTCTCCACTCGGAACACATGACGTCACCAGTTTTTGTCACAATTTGTTCAATTGTGCACCTGTCTGCACTGTATCGCTTTATTTTGCCGCACCAATTCATTTTCCTTGTAATTTAAGCTGCGCCTCGCAACGGTAAGTTCTCACAGAAACAGACAATTTTAAAAATGTCCGCGGGTAAGCTTTTGCATTCGATTCCCATCGGGTCGTGTGAGATGTCCACAGATAAGCTCGATAAATTTAATTAAATGTCTCGGAGTGGTCTCACGGCGAGGCGCGGGGCGCGGCTGCGGGGCGCGGGGCGGGGGCAGGGAGTGAGCTGGTACTCGGCCGGGACAGGAGCGTCGAGGGCAGGCAAATTTGTTTGGTGCTGAGTTCGGTCCACTTGTATTAATTAAGTGCGGCGGCTTCACAAAGACGTCGCTCTCCACAAGGCTGCGCAAAAAATTTTACGTCTGGCGAGTGGCGCGGTCCGACAGCGCGGCAGCCCCGACAGCCCGGCTGATGTAGGTACTGTTACGTGCTCGCTGTCAGCCCGCATGCAAAGTGCTCCAAGTATTCCTGCCTCAATATGCAAGCCGAACAAGCCGAAACTCGGGTTAAACAAGTATTACCTATTTGTTTAAACTATTGAAGTAGTTGTTGTGATGACACGTGACATGTCGCTTAGACAAACCACTCGTGTTAGCGTGTACCGGTGCAGGTCACTCGTCTCTGTGAGGCCTCGGCCTCGAATTTTGCGGGCAGCGGGGCGGCAGCGGCGGCGGCGCGGGCGGTCACCGAGTGCACCGCTCGTTGCCCGCTCCCGCGCCGATCCCTCGCCGCTGTATTCGAGGGCTGGTCCATTTGATTACACGCGTAAGATCCTGCCGCTCCCGCGCCGCCGCCGCTGCCGCCCCGCTGCCCGCAAAATTCGAGGCCGAGGCCTGAGAGCGGTCGATATCGATATCCTCTTCACTATAAAGACTGCGTACTCATAAGTTTCAAAGGCTTTAGATGTTCAAGTATTATATTGGTATTAATGATCAGTTTGGGACTGAAGTCTAAAGGAAACGTAATAAAGGATCCATACGCACGCAGAAGCTTTTATCACCATTGCGCACAAGTTATCTTGCGGATGTGACCTTACCTTTCTTATCTTTCTTATATCTTTCTTAATCATAAAATAACATTTTTTTTTATTAGCCTATGCTGTCCCACTGCTGGCAAAAGCCTTCACCATAACCTTCCATTTTTCTCTGTCCATCGCTGTTTGTGGCCAGTCCGAGAGGAAACTGTCCAAACTTCTCTCCAGCCTTTCCGTGGTCTCCCTCTCGGTCGCCTTCCATCATCAGGGATCCACTTTGAGGTGATGTTGGCCCACTTGTCCGGGTGCAAAAAAAAAAAACAATAAGTGTTATAAAAAGAAAATGCTCGGTCACACAATACATCAGCTCGTTGAATGTTTGAGTTTGCACAAACTGTAGGATGGCAATAAAATGAGTTATGATAATCAGGTCGCGACTGGCAGCAGATGACACGTCTATTGTGCGCGCTCGGGCGCAGCCAGGAATGCACCGCGTGCCGGCTGGCGCGCTGCGCAGAAGGACTAGCCTGTGCAGCGGCCGAGCGCGACCGGTGGGCCTTCTGCCGCACTCCGGCTGATATGTTTATTAGCGCAGGCGGGCGCGCCGGGAGCCGGCAGATGTGTCCGCGCCACTTCCCCATATCTGGCATATCTGAATAGATAGCTCCTTCATTTTATTACTAGCCACTTGTAAACATTTTTCGTTATTTCTGAGAACCGCCGTTGCCGCGTTGCGCGTCGGTTTGGTAGAACACTGTAGCTCATTAGTTAAGTGCCCTACGTGTATCGATTCGACGAACGAATTCCATTTCCAATTCGAGATAAAATCAGTCGAACATAATAAACACGTATGAGTCGAGAACTAGTCGTATTGAACCCGTAGTCTTCAATACCTAGGTACCTATTTAATTTTTCTAGACAGATAAGTTAATAGGCACATACGTTCTCTCTCTCTTACTCTAGCACTGGTGATAATTCATGTAGCTAGAGTTCCAATGTCATGAAGATTGAGAATATTTTTACAAAGACCAGCAATCTATAGTTGAAGTGTCAATTACTGATCTTGGCTGAAATATATAAATAGCATCGTGATCGTGGTCGTCGTCACCACCAACCTGATTATAGGTACTTAGTAGTTCCACGAGACAATCAATTGAATCATGTTCGTGGATAGCACAAGGATAATGTGTCGGAGCTGAAGCAGCCGGCGACACAAACATTGGTATGCGGCCTACTGGGAATGTCCCACACAGACAAGCAATACAAACGTTTATCGCGCCGCCGATCACGAGCCCGAAAACAAGCGATATTTATTGACATGAGACCTCTGATTAATTTAACTTTTATTAAAACGCCAACTAAAGTGACCTTAATCGTTTCCCGACTTCTGGAGACAGTCTTGTAGCAATATTCGGAAGTAAATTATGTCTCTATCGGTATCGGCCGATCGCTGGACATTTGTCTAGGATTTATGAGCTGCGGCGGCGGCGGCGGCGGTGGGAGCGGCGGCGGGAGCGGGCAGTGCGCCCCGGGAGCCGCCCGGACATAAATAATGACGTTTAATAATTGATTAATCGCGGTGCTCCCGTCGCCGGCGATAGTATCGCACATACCTGCCCGCACCGCTATAAAGATGAGTCGCTAATTAATTTAAATGAGTGGAGACCGCCTGGCGGACACAAAAAGTGGCGGCGGGTCGCAGCACTATCGCGACATCGGCGCACCACGCACCGCGCACGAATTATACTTGATTTAGATGATATCGAGCGCGGAGCGATCTGTCGGCCGCCGCGCCGCCGCCCTGACGACCCAACGTCTTGATCCTAGCCGACCACGGTCACATGCGATGTGCCTCCTCATGTCAAGTTCCTTGCCATCTATTCCCCCATACATACCAAAGTCGGTCTGTCTCTGCATAGCTATTGATCGATGTCTGCAGTTTACAATAAATTCGTAAATGCTCATTTAAATAACCAGAATAAATCACTTATTTCTCACTGCACTACTGCTCATCATCAAAAATATAAGTAGGTAAAGTACAAATTACTGCAGTTTCACTCTAAAATAAATCTAGGTATTCTGGTTTGCGTGAACGAGTTTGGAGTCCTTTTTATCAGATACACTCTGATAGAATAGAGCGGGTACAAAAAAGATTTTTGTATCACCTGTGCTATTCAGATAAAAAGTGTCTTGTTTTAAAGTCGTACCATTGGAAAAATCGAAACTTAGAGACCTGATCACCTTATATAATTGACTTTTTTTCCCTTTTTGTTTCTAATTTCAGTTAAGTCCACTTATCTGTTATTAATTTGAATGTTTAGTTTTAAGTTAGAAGTTAAGTAGTGTTTTGCTAGACTGTTTAAGTATGCATGCAGGATTCACATCGAGTAGATATCAATCTCATGTACAGTTACCGGCACGGATGTCGGGCCCTGACCTTCACCTGCGCACAAGCGATTTACTGCCTTATTGCCTTATGCGTACGGGTGCGCAAAGCGATCCCCACTCTTCCGCCGAGAGCCCGACATCCGTGCCGGTAACTGTACATGATATATCGACTGCTTGTTAGTTAATTGATAGATTGTATATCAGTTTTAGGAATTAATAATAAAAAAAGAAAAAAAAAAAAAACGAGTACCTATCAAACATAGGTAATATTATTCTAAACTCACACTCATTTTTTGAATTCTCAGGCGTGTGTAGCGTACTATTCTATTTGGTCAAGTATGAAGATAGGTTCGGTCGGCGTATACCGAGCAAGCATAGGTTCTTATAGTTCGGCCATTCAGAGAATGCGTTCCTGACACGTCGCGATTGAACTGACGACGTAACTACATTCATTGATTATTGATATAATAATGTTGTTTTAATGCTCCTCAATTGTTAAAACGGTAAACAACCAGCAAAAATATTTTTATCGTAACTGCAACGCCATTGCAAAGTTACGTCGTCAGTTCAATCGCGACGTGTCAGGAACGCATTCTCTGAATGGCCGAACTATAGTAGGTACATGAGATTTGAGATGAGAGGTAAAAACAACAGATGAACAGAACCCTTTATTAACCGACTTCCCAAAAAGGAGGAGGTTATCAATTCGGCCGGTATGTTTTTTTTTTTTTTTTCTATGTATGTACAGTCAGCACCAAAAGTCCATGAACAGAATCAACATGACAAAACACCTGTTCACAATAAAATGCCATAAGTTATAGTCGCAACTAGGAAACAAAATAGACTGTACACCAGAAATTTACAAAAGTCGTTAAACACGAGTATTTCAAAAGTATCTGTGCACTAGTATTCCAAAAGTCGCTGTACACCATCAATCCAAATGTCGCTGAACATCATTGTATCAAAAGTCACTAAACAGCAGTAAATACAAAATTAGGTTAACAAAGTATATTTTTAATGTTGCCGTGTGTTAATATACTTCTGACGCTTAAGTTGTTCAGCTACTTTTGGGACAGTGCTTGCTTGACCTTAATAATGTATGTTAACACGTTAGTATCTATTTCAATACTTATTTCTTATTTATTTAATAATGTATTGCGCTCGACGCGGCTTGCGACGCGGTGGCTGCGCGAGCTTCATACAACATTTGGCTGTTGATGCGATTAATGCGAATAGACGTTCGGAGTGTTCAACCTTATTGACCGACAATAATTTTATTGAAGATTTTAAATAATTTATTGTTGCTGTTGTTATTTTATAAAATAGGTAAGTATTAGTTATTTTGGTATGGTTTAAATATTCGTTCAAATTACAAATTATTAATAGTTTTTTTATTTCTATTTAGGTAAAGTCGTAGTAGGTACGCATCATCATCATTATCAGCCTATCGCAGTCCACTGCTGGACATAGGCCTTTCCAAATGCACGCCATTGAGATCGATTTTCGGCTGCTCGCATCCAGCTCCTGCCAGCCGTCTTGCGCAAGTCATCACTCCACCGTGCCTGAGGACGTCCTACACTACGTTTGCCGAGGCGTGGTCTCCACTCTAGAACTCGTTTACCCCAACGGTTATCGGTTCTTCGGCTAATATGGCCAGCCCACTGCCACTTCAGCTTGCTGATTCGGTTTGCTATGTCGACTACCTTGGTAGATTTATATAATTGGATAGGCTGGTATTTATTATTTCTTCCTCTCTTTGCACAAAGTCCGGATCTAACGCGGACGAAGTCGCTGGCAGAAGCTATATATAAATAATACTCGATATGCAGAACGTAATATAATCGATATCCGTGCAAGTGGCAGAATATCTGTTGGGTTTTAGGGTTGGATGTGCTCTGGTGGTGGAGAACTAATCGAGATAGGAGATTTCTGTGACGTTCATGCTCCGTAATATGCATATTATACGGTATTATTGTGACAGGTATTTATCAATTGATGTTTCTCAATAATATAAATAAACAACTATGCACTTACACAACGTGTCAATTACTTCAGACTACGACAATCATACGCTAGACTAAAATTATCACAAGTCATGTGAATAGAAATAATAAATTAAAAATTAAAGGAAGGTAGGGTTTGTAAGATTCGCGCAAAGTAAATTACAAGTACCGTCACAATAATCGCTTCGTAGAACATAAGAGTTAAGGTCTCTGCACACAGCGGGCGCGGCGCGGCGGGACGGGACGGCGACGTGACACTGAGCAGTTGTAATGTACTAGATATTACGGAGGCCGCCACACAGAGCCGTCCCGCTCGACGCGACGCGACGCGACGATCTAGTACATTGTGTCGCGTCGCCGTCCCGTCCCTCCGCGCCGCGCCCGCTGTGTGCAGAGACCATTATGTTTATGTTATTTCATATTATAGATTAGTATGATTACTGACAATAAAATATAATTGCTTTGTAAATAAGTATTAAAATAGATACTAACGTGTTAACATACATTATTAAGGTCAAGCAAGCACTGTCCCAAAAGTAGCTGAACAACTTAAGCGTCAGAAGTATATTAACACACGGCAACATTTAAAATATACTTTGTTAACCTAATTTTGTATTTACTGCTGTTTAGTGACTTTTGATACAATGATGTTCAGCGACATTTGGATTGATGGTGTACAGCGACTTTTGGAATACTAGTGCACAGATACTTTTGAAATACTCGTGTTTAATGACTTTTGTAAATTTCTGGTGTACAGTCTATTTTGTTTCCTAGTTGCGACTACAACTTATGGCATTTTATTGTGAACAGGTGTTTTGTCATGTTGATTCTGTTCATCAACTTTTGGTGCTGACTGTACATCGATTACTCCGAGGTTTATAGACCGATTTACGTGATTCTTTTTTTGTTCGACTCGGAATAGCTGCCAGTTGGTCCCATAGTCATCAGGTCAGGATCTGATGATGGAAACCCTGAGAAATCGAGGGCAACCTTCGAAAGTTGTAGGCATACATAGGGTAAAAACTTGACACTCAGGCGTACGCCTAAAAGCACTATTCAACTGTGAAGATTTAGAGCTGATCTGATGATGGAAACCAGAGAGGGTCGAGGGAACTCGACAACTGAATATGTAAACTACCTCGTGTTTGGGCTTAAATTATTTGTATTGACAAGACCTTTGCAACAGTGAAGGTTTGGAGCTGACCTGATGATGGAGACCAGAGAAAGTAAGTCGAGGGAACTCGACAACTGAATATGTAAAATACCTCGTATTTGGACTTATATTCTTTGTATTGATGAGAACTTCTCACTTGTATGGATAGTGACAACTATTCGTATCACTGAAAAGCTTTAAATAAAAAACTTTTTTACAAAAAAATTAAACCGACTTCCCAAAACACTAAAAAGCAAAAAAAAAAACTATTTTTAGGTGCATCGGCCTAGAAGTCGGTGGCAAAATTAACTTAGTAACATCCATTAGACACCGACTTCTAGGCCGATGCACCTAAAAATAGTTTTTTTTTTGCTTTTTAGTGTTTTGGGAAGTCGGTTTAATTTTTTTTGATTTACAGCTATCGATATCGCCGAGGCGCACAGCCCAGCCCCGGCGCCGCACTATGGGACGAACCTGTGCGTTTCATCTCAAAAATCTGTAACTTTTTAGTTTCTAGATATTTTGCATTGAAATTTTGTATACGTATGCCTGAATAGTTATGCTATTGGATAAATAAAACATTACAACTTTAAACAATAGATTTATTACGAAAAAAAAATAATCAAATATAAATTTTTAAAATTTTCCATACAAAAATTAACTTAAACGCTTAAATGAATTATTTGCTTACTTGCATTACAATAAAATTATTAATTAGTTAATAAAAAAATATGACATAATTTTAAACTAAAAAAAAAAACATGAATCTACTCATCACTTGCCAATATTAAAAGCTCTTTAGCTTCGTTAAGTAGTTCTTTTGGTATCATAGTACTGGTTCTATTTAAGCTGGATATATAGGGGTCAGAAGTATACAACAATATGTGCAGAACGTCTTCCATTGTGGCTGACCTGGAACACTTTCTAGCGTGATTTAACCGATATTTCTTATAGTCTTTATTACGAGCTTCTTGAGCATCTTCCGATAATTGGCCTATTGGTAAAACTGCAAAATGTTCTATTATTTTGGCACCATGTATAACAATTTTGTGGACTGAAGATGGCATATAGTACCAGTTATATTTACTCACGTATAACTGTGCAGTCCTCAGCGCATAGTCACCAAACTTAACTGCGTTTACAGAAAATCCCGATGACATGGTTTGCAGAATGATATATAATCTCTTGATCAACTCTTCATCGATACCAGTAATTTCTGCAGAACATTGATAGTTTTGGAAAAATCTCCTTGCCGTATTACCGTCATTGCTATTTCCAGAACCTTGACGAGGTTTATCAATGTGTAAACCAAGCAATTCCCGGAAACGAGTTTGCACGTACTTCTTTTTTTCTTCTTTGATCTTCTTGTTCTCTGGAGTCGTTGCAGACCACTTTTGAAAACCTAGATTATAAGAAATATGCAGAATCATTTTCATACATCTTATCCACGCATGTAAGGTAGACAGTCCATATTTAAACGCGTCTTCATTCTCAATTCTCGCAGTTACTTTTGTTAAATCGTTCATCTGTCTAGGAGTTGCTCCACAAACAGTACACGAAGAACTAGATGGAGTCTGCGTTAACACTTGAGAAACTTTCCCATCGATCATCGTCATAAACAGCTCATGTTTTATGGTGCTCCCACATTGCCGTTATAAAATGTTTGTAAACATTTTATAACACCAAAACATTTCCTAACAAATGTTAACAATTGTTGCACTTTGTTAGAAACTGTTACATGTTATAAGTGCTCCTACATTGATGGAAAATGTTTAAACATTTTATAACATCTAGTATTGGCTCGCAGTTTGGTTTCGCCTTCTGAGGGCCGAGGACGTCTACACGGAAATGGAAGAAGATTTGCTCATTGGAATAGCTTTTATTTTTTGTTTAAAAAAGAAGAAAAAGCGCTCTTATTGGATGCGTTAAACGCTAAAAGCTAGAGGAAAATATAGTGCCACAGACTATCTCAAGGATTTGGGTATTGACGGTCGCTTAAAAGATTTTATAAGAATGAACAGTTCCGAATTTGAATATCTACAAAATTTGATTGGGGCAAAAATAGGCAAACGAGACACTACATTTAGAAAATCTTTAAGTGTGACGGAAAGACTTGCGGTAACGTTAAGATTTTTGGCAACTCTAACCCCCACCGCACCGCACCGCCTATCTCGCCATCACCCTTATAAAATGTTTACTAACATTACTAAACATTTTCTAACATGAAAATTTATTTGTGATTAAATGTTTGCTAACAAATGTTTACTAACGTTATTAAACATTTTCTAACGGCAATGTGGGAGCACCATTACTTCTATAATATTACCTTCTATTGCTGCGGGCGTTCGAGTTGGAGTTAATTCATTAATTTTTGCTTCAAGATCACTTACAACAGTGGTAGTTTTTTCAGGAGTCTCTTTTGCTAATTCCAAAGAAATGGGTCTGCAATATCTTACTGAAGAACATGTTGGATTTTGCCATATGACTTCTTTACTTTCTTCATCCACTAGTCTCAATGGTACAAGTGAAACTATAAACATATTAGCATCCGATATTTGTTCATTCTCTTCAGGTAAAACTTGTTTATATTCACTTTGTCCTGAAGATCCGTCACAACCCCATTTGCTGTATAGTTTCAGCCGGGTGCAATTTTTAGAAACCGTGTTTATCTTTAAAATACGACAGGCAGTGTGGTCTAAGAGATCTTGAAGGTTCACTTTGGCACTGATATTCGTGACGGATATGCTTGACGCAAGAGGATAGCAGTCTTTTTTTGCTTCAGCCAATATTTGGTATGATGGCAATACAGAAAAAAGGTTCTTCTCAACAAGTCTAAGCCTCAAGTAGGAATATTGAGCTTTGGATAGATCAGTCTCAATATATATACATAATGCTTCTTCTTTAGTATAAGAAGGTACACTATCTGAACTTCGTAAAATATTTTGAAGAATGACTTTTTTCTCCTCCTTTTCTGTATTCCTTATAATACTCACAATCGAAGCTTCATTATTTTCACCCATTGACCGCAGGCCTTGTACGTAAGCGTAATGAACATGCCCCATTCCGTACTCCTGGAGTAATTCCATGTTTTTACGTTTTTTCGTACTCTCCGAACATGCGTCATACGGTTTTGTTGGTCTACCAGGTTCACCAGATGTATTCAAGTCAGAATTTTCAGATGTTGAAGTACTGCACGAATTTAATGGAACTTTAAACTCACCATCTAACCAATTTGTGTTTTGGCTTTCGAAGCGATCTTGTTTTCTTTGAGCTTTCGCCCATTTTTGGTTACAAGTCGTAATCAAATTTTTTTGGATACTTTGCATAACCGTTTTCACATCTGTTGTTGATAAATGGAAATTGTCCAACAAATATTTTTCAATATCTGAAGTACTTTTTCCGCTTATTATCTGAGCACATATATCGCGTCGAAAACAAACGAATTCACTCATTTTTAATTTTATTATTTTGCAGTTAGTCACACAAAGAAAATATCCGGACACATTGATGAACATGCTGAAAACTCGAGTATTTATAGGACCCTAGTTGTAGTAACTAGTGCAAAACCAATGAGAAAATTGATAGGAATAGTTCTCACACCAATACTGATTGTAATTACCACAAAAGATAAGAAACTATGCTACATGATTTTTATCATACCTGTGGTTAAGACGTTCACCGCAAAAAAAAAATATCATGAGAAAAAATGTCTTAGTTGATATTTCGGCTTCCAGCTCGAAATGGCGCAGTAATGACGCAGGTTTTTTTTATTTCCCTGTAACACTGAATAAGTAAGGTATCTTAAAATGTCATTAACTCAACACCGGCAGCCACCGATAACAACAAAACCTCCACTTGAAAATTAGAAAGACGTAAAATTTCCTTATGACGTTTAAAAATTTAATAAAAAAACAGACAAAAATATCAAATCAAAAAATCAATAAATGTCAAAAAATCATAACGGAATCGTAAACAAGAGATCTTTAGCAATCCAAAAATGTATAATACTAATATATTTCCTTGAAGGACATATAATGTATCTTAAGTTGAACTTCTATAACGAGTAGTCTAGTTAATATGAAATTTTCACAGTATTCAGTTTGAACGTAATTTTTTCCAAGTATAACATTTTTTTTATTTTTTTTTCCTTTGCTTTCGGAAAGTTCTATTATTAGTGAATGTAAAACAATCAAAACAGTTTCAGTTACGCGACCTTTGTCTCAACCATCTTTGAGACGGAAAATACTGTTTGGTCCCATAGTGCGCCGGCGCGGCAGCGCGTCGTGCTCAGCCCTGATACACAACTACCAAAACAAAGTTACTATACTTCATTATACAACACGCTCGTATATCGCGTGTGTCGTACCTGATCACATTAAATTAATACTTTAATATGCTGGTGAATATATATCGATTAGCACAAAAAAAAAACGTAAAAATAGAAGAAATATTTTTTAAACAAGTAAATAGAATAAAAATGTGCGAGAATTAGAACACCATATAAGAGTCAGTCATTACAAACAACTGAAATTGTCCCTTGACAACATTCGATACTCCTAACCTAACTTTATCTCTGCTTTACAAATGACGTTGTAAATTTTGAAAACTAAAAAATACTCCTGTGGCTAAACCACTGAATGAATTAGGTTAATTTTTATCATAAAGTATATGTGATAGGATTAAATGTGATTAGATACGACACACCCGATATACGTTTGTAAATAACTAGCTTTCCCCGCTAGTGTAGCTTTCCTATAGTGAGAAGCTCCAAAACTACTGAACCGATTAGAAATCAATTTTCAAATAGGTTCAATCGGCTTAGAGAAGGCACAAATAAACAAACCAAATTAGTTTCCTCTTTTTTATATTAGTACAAGAATAGATTACACAAAAATTATTATACAGCATTCAACTGGCACAAAGCACTTACCCCTTTGAAATCTTTAATATATCGGTCAGTCAAGAGTCTATATTGACTTTAAAGACATAAAGTTCAAGCAAAAAAGCATAAGTAGACTACTTCTCTAAACAAGATTATTATAATTCTTTCAGATCCAAGTCGTTGCCTTAAAAAACAATTCTTGGTAAACGAAATTTGTAATTTTGTCAGTATTGAATAAATCAGAAGTGAGGAAAATCTTTGATTTATTTTTATGATGACAAACGTACAATGAATACAGAACGTTCTCTTTTTCTTTGAAGTCAGTTAAAAATACACCCACTCCAGCTGAGCTTTTTGCTATCACTAGTCAGTGAATCGCCTAATATGCTCACATGTTTGTGCACCTTGTTAGTTGCGACTTATTGGAAAGCTTCTGCCAGAAGGAATGACAAATGTAAGAATACAATTAAAGAGTTTATTCCGTGAACAATAAATTGGTGTGATATATTCGGCGGCTGTATAATTAGGTGCGCTTGGCTCTCGGTAGCACATTAGCCGTGAGTGCGTCCACGCCACGCATCGCTAATGACTGCTAATTGATAACTCGTAGATCAGCGCAGGCGCAGGCCACACTCACATACATCTGAAAGTCGACGTAGACATAGTTTTCACTAAGTAGTTACTTAATAGAAGAGCATTATCGCTCATTATGTATTATGTAGATATACGAGGATGGCGTTGGCTAGTGCCACCATACTAAGTTATTAATTAACTTGTGCTAACAACACAACTGGTAATAAATATATACATATTTATAAATACATATTGTAACACCCAGACTACGGCCAACAAGCATGCTCATCACACACATGTCGACCGAACAGGGAACCGAACCCGGGACCTCAGGTTCGGCTGTCGGGTGACCATTGCGCCATCGAGGTCGTAGGTTTTTGGTGTGAACAATTATTGTTATATCTTTCTATCCAGATGAAACCTACCTTCAGTTTAAGTTTTTTAAATACTACAGTTATTTGATTATCAGGTATACCGTCAGTCAGACACATATTTTTTGTTGAAAATAAACAAAAACTCGAAGAGGCTCACATCAGCTTCCGTCGGTGCCATTAATCACGTGAGTCTGTTCACCGCAGCGGAGAGACGCGCAGGAACATCATCGCAGACTGTGTGACGTCACTGCTCGTCTGCAGCTCGGGTTGCATAACTACCTCCGTATCTGCAGATTATGCCGCTGCATATTTCCATAGGTAAGCTTTATACCCAGTATTGTTCGACTTTAGTCCGACCGACGTCAAACCCATCCTAACCGATGATTTCTTAATTGTGCTTACCGGTAATTCGGTAGCAACTACTATTTGTAAAAACGCCTTGGACATTTGATTGTACATAGTCAGGAGTAACGTGACAGTTCGCCGACGATGTATATCGCGGGGCTACCGACCACTCAGCACCCGCTTATCTTATCTATGACATTAAAAGACGCTCTTTAATGTCCACATGTCCCTAGTACTGCGCGATGAGCTGCATTCGCGGTGCCCCGTAACGCGACGGCACAAGGTCGCGAGTGGCGTGGCGCGACGCTCAGCGCTCAGCTCCCGCGCACCTCGTAAAAACAAACGGCTGAGTATCGATGGGCTCCTCGAAGCCATTAAGCGTTATCGAAGTGTCCATTTAATAACAAGTCCTAACTAATTAGGCGGCGAATGGTCTGACGAAGAACACAACCGCGTTCCTGCTACTGCACATGCCTAATTTCATTTGCCTAACAAGATATGATGGAGAATCGTTTAGATATCATATCGAAGAAACAAAACGGGAGTCTCATGTTACTTACTTAGGTACCTAACTATTTGAAAAAAATACTCAGTTTGCTGATCAGGTATAGAAAAGTTTTCCAGATTCAATAGACTGGAGAGGAGTCGCTAGATGGTATCTACGTGCATGTCAAGCAAAGTGAATGTAAATCCAAAGAATTTCGCAGAGCGGATATTTAATGGTTGCGATGGCAGGCGAGCACGCGGCGACGACGGTGACGGTAGGTATCTACTTAGTCAAGGAGTGCCATTAGCCGAAACACGTCGTGAGCTATTAGCTAAGTCAGCGTCGCACTGGACGCCAATTGTGGTGTCGGCGGTCTGATGGCGCGAGTGGCTCGCCGCGCTTTATGTTAATTGCCGATAATTGTGAGGCGGCGGGCGAGGGCGCGGCGCTGCTGCGGAGACAAGATGGCCGCAGCGGATGCGGTAATTGCTTTCGTGGAAACCGCCGCGGGCCGCATACAGATTGAAGCGCGGCGCCCGCAAAAACAACGGCGCGGTGCAATTAGACGGCCCCTCCACCCCCTCCCACCGCGGCCGCCGCGACCCGCCTCCCGTCCGCCGCGATTAGCGCCTAACCTTGTGATGGACGGAAGATTTATAGCGAACACACGTGGAACTATGTGTACTTAGAAACGCTCACCATCCCTGCTGCTCCCTCCTATGGCAAAAAAAAAAACAATACAAAAGCAACTTTGATCGATGTCATAGGCTCGATTCAATACTATTGCGCTTTTTATGTAACAAGAATACCAAAGAGTCCCACGGATGCACATCTGTTTTGCCACAGCCTCTGAGGTTAGGTCGATGGTACTCCTGAGTAACAGGCTGCAGGTGATGGCTGGCTTTTTAACTAAAAGCTTCAGGACTTAGAATTTAGGACCAAACAGTAAGATAAGTTATTTTCACAAAGAACACTGAGGGTAAAAATAAGAACATTTATAAGCAACTAGCAGACCCGGCGAACTCCGTTTCGCCACCAGATTCGTTTTATGTAACATTTCGTTTGGTGATTAAAAGATAAAGAAAAAAAAAAATTTTATTATATATTTGAAAAGGAAAATATTTATTTCATTTCACAACAGTAATAAATACATTTCGATTACCTACTAAAATGAAGTGTTATTTAGTTGAACTTCCCTAAGTAAATGAAAGTTACTCTTTGATATCGCTACAAATCCAAAGTAAATACTGAATCGAAGCGTTATACGTGTCCGCAAATTATCCGTTTCATTGTAGTGCTCTTTGGTAAACCACATTTTTTGTTTTTTGGTCTGACGTTAACACAAACAAAGCGGATGGTTTCCCAACTCGTGAACACGCAACGTATAACTGCCCATGTGAAAAACAATGATTTTCTAAATTTATCACGCAAACACTAAGCGATTGGCCTTGCGACTTATTAATTGTCATTGCGAACGCAAGGCGAACTGGGAATTGCAATCGTTTGAAGTCAAACGGAAGATCAGTTGGAATCATTGGTATTCGAGGAATACATACATTTTCACCTGCGTACTTTCCGTTAATTTGTATCTGTAATTGGATCGACCATCTTCAACGTGATGTCGTATCCGTCTTGCCCTTGCCAATAAATGATTGGATATTGTAACGCATCGTACAAACGATGTGTCTCGTTTACACGATGCATGATATTGCTTCTTCGCTGAACGACAATGTCTCGTGATTTAGTTGGATCGCCAACAATAATTGCAGCAACATCATTAACGGTGGGTGCATTGAATCTTCGCACATGTTCACCTGTTGGGGTACAATCCGCTCTTATGACAAATTTGTGCGTATCCGATGGCATTCGTTCCAATGCTGTTTTGAACATATTAACCACAGCATTATTAGCGTGAAAAAATGCTTGAAACTGTTCAATAATTCGTCTCTTTAACTGTTGTGCTCCCTGTATATTGCACCGCACATTCAACTGATCCACCATTGACGAAATGAAATATATTTGCAGAAATTGATGCGGTTCATCTGGTGTTGGCACCATTGAACCATGCAAATGATATATTTGTCCTTGTATCTGTAATTGCAAATAATCATTAAAATTTGTTGAAGAATACGTTGTAAATCGTTTGATGGTGTAGTGTGTGGTGTATATGCAGTTGTTATGTGTTGCAATTCATTGTGTTGGTGTGAGTGATTGGTTATGTGTGTTGTATCTTTTACCTTGCAAGTCGGCATGAAGCCGCCTTCTCGAATGATATTAGCTCCAAAGGAAGTCATGCGAAAGCAGTTATTGTATTCAAGGATGTGTTGAAGAAAATGGCTGGAATCGGGATCACTTCCATCGAACAATGTTTTCAGTGGCTGTGGTGGTGACTTTTCCACTTGCGCAGCACAATCCAGCCGTTTCTCTTTTGAACTTTAACGCATTGCAATATCGGCATATAGTCGTCATTCGTCCAATATCTAAATTTTCATCATCACTGTAGTTTGCAGTGGGATCATATTGGAATGCCAAGCGATTGTATGATGCCAATGATCTTCGTGTGCTCACGCGATGTCTCAATCGGTCATTTTCTCTTATTATGTTTTGTCTTTCTTCGCTTAAGTTCCTTGAATACACTTGTTGCTGGCTTGCATGTCTTGTGCGGCGGCCGATGCTCGCACGTCGTTGTCTAGGCATTTTGGACAATGGACAGAGTGTTGAATTTAACCTCAAATGCACGATCCACATAATTTACACTGAGCTTGAATGAAATTAACTGAGCAGAGACAATGAGTAGCTGTCAAACACTCGGCGCCATCTACTTGAAGTGTTGGATATTGGTTTGTAGTACATGCTATGTATCAGAGATGGCGCTGTATGTGAAAAACGATTTACCCACTTTTCTGTTGAATTATTCCTGATTATTCCTGAATTTTCTTTACTATAAACCTCACGGAGCCCGAGACCTTTCCAACGAATGCAAAACCGTGGAAATCGGTTCGTGCGTTCTGGAGTTATAGCGTCAGGGAGGAAAACCGGACTTATTTTTATATAGTAGATGATGCAAAAGTGGCATACGGAGCACAGGGGAGTATGTTTGGGCCCACATTATTTCTCATTTATATTGATCAGCTATGTGACATGAATCTTCCTAAAACCAAAATTGTAACTTATGCGGACACAGCAGCTATTTTTCATGGAAAAAATCGGGATGAAACCCTAACAATAACAGAAGATGGTGGTCTCAAAGAGATACTCCACTGGCTTAACTGAAATAAAGTTAGGTACTATTAATCTCAACAAAACCAAATACCTAACCTTTTCCATAACAAGACCAGGACTGCCAGCTACAGATACAATTACAATCAAAGCACATACCCGTGCAGACAATGAATCCAACCTATGTATTTACACCTCTCTGGATAGTCTCGGAAATCAAGTGCCTCGGAGTTTGGTTAGACGAAAAGCCGAGCTGGCACAAGAACATAGAGTTTTATCCAACAGAGGTAGAAAGATATATAAGGTGCTTTAATATTACCTGCCAGGACTTGAATGGGTGGTAGTATTGCGTTTATAGATTACAATAGTGAAGAAATTTCGTTCCCCGGAACAGTCAATTCAATTTGAGACATTAAACAAATTAAATTAACATTGGCTCTACTCTGCATAACGTGGTTCACAAATTACGCGCGTAGTGTTACTTTGTCAATGAAAACAACTGCTATCTCTTTCTATCTGTTCTGCACGAGTGGCAACGCGCAACTCTACTGGACGGTTTTAAACTAATAAATTAAGTCAAATTCATACGTATTTTTTTTTATATGAAAAAAATATGACATACAATCAATTATTTATCTTCACTATTGTAATCTATAAACGCAATACTACCCTCCATTCAAGTCCTGGCAGGTAATATTAAAGCACCTTATATACAATAGAATAGACACATTAAACATAACAATTTTTTTTTTATTCTAAATGCATCATAGGATAATAAGTAGAAAATATGTAGGTATGTAGACTACAAAAACCGGCCAAGTGTGAGTCGGACTCGCACACGAAGGGTTCCGTCCATCTATACTATAATATTATAAAGCTGAAGAGTTTGTTTGTTTGTTTGAACGCGCTAATCTCAGGAACTACTGGTCCGATTTGAAAATTTCTTTCTTATATTACACAATACGACTATTATGACAAACAATAAAAAACTGCAGAATATCAAACCTTGGATCACACCTGGACTCATCCGTTGTATTAGACACAGGGACAAACTTCATCAAAGAACAAAGCGATCACCTGATAATTTAATACTCCAAATAACATATAAGAGGTATCGAAATTTTTGCAACAACCTCTTAAAACGACTAAAAACTAACTACGATAAAAATGAATTGCAGAAAGCAGGTAACAATACCAAATCATTATGGCAACACATAAAAAACGTCACTTATTTATCAAAACAGCGTGAATCAATCTCAAGTTTACTGTTTCATGATACTTCACCGCTTTTGTCAGCTAACAATGTAAATAACTATTTTGTAAACGTGGGGAAAATCCTTGCTGAGCAGATCCCACATTCAACGGTCATACAAGCATCGCGCATTCAACACTTAACCACGAGTGATAAATCTTTTGGAATGCTTGACCCTGATACACACGAAATCACGCGAATTATTTCAGGACTGAAAGATGATACTGCAGTTGGCTGGGATAATATAAGCAATAAAATATTAAAAAGGTTCAAACATATTCTGGTGCCCCCCTTAACGTATATATTTCGTCTATGCCTCTCAGATGGTGTATTTCCTGAATTTCTAAAAAAAAGCAGTAGTAATCCCTATTTTCAAATCAGGAAACAAAGATCAAATAAGTAATTATAGACCAATATCAATACTTCCTTCGATATCCAAAGTACTAGAAAAAATTATTAACACTAGACTAGTCAACTACTTGGAAAAACACGGTTTACTATCACCTATGCAATTCGGCTTTAGATCTAAATTATCCACAGCAAATGCGGTACATACCCTGACCGACTACGTCACAGAAGAACTTGGCAAGGGGTACCAAAGCTTAGCAATTTTCATTGACCTAGCAAAAGCTTTTGATACTGTATCAATTCCCCTGCTTTTATACAAACTAGAGGCGGTAGGAATTCGAGGCACACAGCTAAAACTAATAGCAGATTACTTAAATAATCGTTGTCAATGCGTTCGAATCGATACGACCATAAGTGATAACCTAAAAAACCATGCTTTCGGTGTTCCGCAAGGCAGCATTTTGGCCCCTACCCTATTCCTTATTTACATAAATGACCTATGTAATCTGGATATAGAAAACGGAAAAATAATATCTTATGCCGACGACACAGCGCTATTATTTACTGCGAAAACTACTGAGGAACTCTACAAAAGCGCACAAAAAGGTTTTAATATTGTCACTAACTGGCTTAAAAACAATCTACTAACCCTAAATGTTGATAAAACTAAATTTATGCACTTTTCTATGCGCAGAAGTCAAAATAAAAATACTAACACGCATCTATATGCACATCAATGTAGTGATCCGTTAATCAACTCATGTCATTGTCCTATAGTCCTTAAAACAAATAATATTAAATATCTGGGTGTTATAATTGACGATACTCTTTCCTTCAAACAACACATCGAGAGCTTGGTGTCTAGAGTACGGAAATTAATGTTTGTTTTTAAAAAACTACGCACAATCGCAGACAATAAGCTATATAGTTACGCAAATTTATCTGGCCCTTTGTCAATCCATCCTTACGTATTGTATTACCTCTTGGGGAGGAGCACCAAAAACTACAATGCTTCCTCTCGAACGAGCCCAGAGAGCACTTTTAAAAGTAGCTTACTTTCGTCCTTTCCTCTTTCCCACAGATCAGCTATATAAATCTTGCAATGTTTTAACTGTCAGGCAATTATTTATCATGCACGCAATACTAACACAACACTCTCAGCTTTCCTACAATCCTAACATTATAAACAAAAGACGTAAGGATATAGTTTGCAGTTCAAACTCCACCTCAAAATATGTGTATACGAATAGATTCTTTAGATTTTTAGGCTCATTTCTGTACAATAAACTAAATAGTGAACTAAGCATTTATAGCCTTAACTACTTTAAATGCAGAAAAAGTGTTCGTAATTATCTGCAAAGCCTGTCTTATGATAACACGGAAGACCTACTTAAAGTGTGTAAATGAAACTGCAAACGCAAACAATAATAAATAAGTATTAGGTATAAGCAAAGTATGTATTTTAATCGATGTTTAGCTATTTAATTTTTTGTATATTAGATTGTCAATTTATGTTGTCAAATTAGCAAATAAGGTCTCTTTTCGCTTGAGACACAGGTTTAACCTAGTTCAAGCAATTATAATGTTAGCACATATGTTTAGATTTTAAGAAATAATGTTGTTTAATGTGAACTTCGATAAATGAATAAATGATTTGATTTGATTTGATTTGATTCTTTCAGTGTTAGATAGCCCATTTATCGAGGAAGGCTATAGGCTACTTTTTATCCCGGTACGGGAAGTAGTTCCCACGGGATGCGGGTGAAACCGCTGGCAGAAGCTAGTTATTTATAAAACGGACAACAAAATCACGTTTGCTGTATGGGAGCCCCCCAAAATATTTATTTTATTCTAGTTTTCAGTATTTGCTGTTATAGTGACAAGAGAAATACATAATCTGTGAAAGTTTCAGCTCTCTAACTATTACGGTTCATGAGATACAGCCTGGTGACGGACGGACGGACAGAGGATCGAAAACAATAGGGTCCCGTTTTACATTGTTTAAGTGGCAGTGTAACCAAAGATTATAGGTACAATAGTTACTACGTGTGTAACTAAGTATACTCTTTAACTAATTAAGTATAACTAAGTATAATTAAGTAAGTATAACTAAGTATACTCGGTATACCAATTTGCCGATGATACGTGTTTGATCTCTGCTCATAAAGACATTATCAAGGCGCAAAGTATGATGCAGGAAGATTTTGATACATTGTGTAAATGGGCTCATGATCTAGGATTATCAATTAATTATAGCAAAACTAAATTAATGTACATACACTAGCCTTACAAAAAAGTAGCTTCCTTGCCGATAATCATCCATGAGCACAATTGCATGCATCTCTAAACAATAACGCTTGTACATGTAAGCAACTCGAAATTGTGATAGAACACACTTACCTTGGGCTAAAAATAGATCATAAGTTTAATTGGAGATCACATGTTAACCTAATATGTAACAAGTTAAGAGCTATTTTGTCTAAACTATGTGTGCTTAAACACAAAGTGCCATATAGAACATTGAGACTTATGTACCTATATATCTTTAGCTGATTCTGTCATAAGTTACGGCTTAACTAGCTATGGAAGAACGTATAAAACGTATATAAATGATATTTATAATTTGCAAATTAGACTTTTAAAAACAATCGTACCTTTAAAAGTTAAATTCAAGAACAAAGATAATTATCACAACTTGTTCAATTATTGTAAAGTTTTGAGTATATTTGATAAGATAGATTTGGCAATTGTAACTCAGTATAGTAGTGACATTTGTAAATTGAATAGGACAAAAACATTAAACACATTACGTAAACTAGACTATCTCCCTACCTTTGAAATACCAAAATGTAATAACGATTATGGTGAGATAGTATGGAATGTCAATCTTGCCCGAATACTTAACAAGTTGCCAAAACAGTTAGTTTGTAAACTGAAGAACAACAATAAAAGGCAGACCTATAACATATGCAAGCGACATTTAATGAATTGTAATTGAATAGCAACTCCTCAGCTGGAAAATCTTTCCTATTTTAGTATAAGATTAAGTTAAGGTTTGTATAAAACTGTATTTTGCATGAAATAGACAGGTTTTTTATTTTTTATTTAAGTTGTAAATGCAAATGTTTGAACAATAAACATAATTACTCTTAAAAAAAATTGTCGATCGGCTATTTTGCATATTTGCTTTAGCTTTGTCCAAAGTTTTAAAAAGTAGTTTCCCAAACGCTGTCAAGCTCTCTTCCGCCGCCGAGCTGGCATCACGAATAAAAACTAGCATAAGCTTTAACTTATAGCCATCTGTTATACATTCAGGTGGCTAATTCTGTGCTAGGCAGCTTCGTAGAAGCAGAACCAGTTCCAATGAATGTTCAGTAATCGGCTAAGCAGGAATGCGCGTGCTGGTGGCGCAATTCGGCAAGCTGCGGTTCGCGGGAGTGGGCGCACGCTCTCCCGCGCATACTAGTGCAGCGCGGAGCTGTGCGCAGCCGCGCAGGGCCGCTGGTGCAGGGGCGCACTACACCACGCTACCTACAGGAAGTATAATTAATGAAACACAGATCTAATATATCAGGCAGGCATGCGCGGAATGCCGTGTGGGGACGCCGCGCCCGCCCGGGCCCGCTGCGCTTATTTTTTAATGAGCTCCGTAAATTATTCATTTTCTAGCAGGACGAAATTGTATTATATTCATGAGTGCAGAGTACCATACCAAATTTGCTTTGGTAAGTACATACCTAATCGAAACCAAAAAACGGTGTTTACAAATTGCCGAATACCGAGATGTCTTAATTCTGATATGAAACGACTGCCGATGATCATGCGACTACAGTGATTCAAACTATAACTTACACATAGCCTTTAGGCTCCCTCTACACCTGTAAGGTTTGTTTACGTACCTAAGCCTAAGTTTTATAAGTTGCTTATAATAGTTTCTTACAAGTTGCGAATACAGCCCTAAGTTAAATATCTAATGTTGACGGTAGCAAATGACAAGTGGAAAGGCGGGAGTAATAAAGTAAGAAAGTGTGCGCTGACTGGCTGAGGGCTCACAGTGAGCAGTGACGTCACTGTGTCTGACGGAGCGCTTTGTCCAGCAGTGGGAACTCTCTTCAGCCGGCACACAATTATTGATCGTCTAGTATAATGCTCAGACTCGTTGCATGTTAATCATATAAAAAGACCACACGAAGCAGTTTCTGAGACGTGTCATCATCAATGAGTGGCAGATTCCGTTAGAGTAGGTAGGCTATAAACATAGTTTTCACCAAACGAAAATTGAGAAAGGAACTCTTCTTGTGCTCAGAAATTAATTGCGAGTAAGTAAAGGTAGACTGATTCAACAAAAAATGTGAGCTTATTTACGGGAAACGGAAATGCCGTTCATCATAACTTGCTAAATACTCTTAAATGATGATTATTACTTTCGTTTGAGAGTATACAATTGAGAATAAGCATTAAGGGCATCAGCATAGCCCGAGCCAAGTGCCCCAGCCTCGGCAGCGGCTGCACAACACTCAGCGACGTGAGGCGAGTGCTCGCCACTGTGCCGCGCACACTCGTGTATACACATCGTCAGCTCGACCACACTTCTGGGAAGTCTGCCCCCTCCCCCCGCCCCGCCGACGCCCCGCAGCCCCGCGACATTATTATCGACAAACTCGTCAATAATGGGCCACTCAGTTTAACGTCGCTTATTACTTCATCATGCGCCACCAGTTCTATGAAGTGTCACCAGCACGCACACCTACTGTCAACTATAACTACCTCATTATCTCCTTATCCTTCTCCTAATAAAGCGCACTAGTGTTATTCAACGAATTTTATGTTATTTTTTCCGGAGATGATTATGATTGCTGATTTGAATTGTTTTGTATTATTACTCGAGTACCCAAGCCGTGTATGATACAGCCAACAGTTTAAACGAGGCCTGTAAATCGGTAGGCGTGGCGAAGAGCGCGTGTCCGCCCACTTCTTGCACGCACACATGCACACGTGCAAGCACCGACATACCGGGTGCATGTGTGTGGAAGTTAAGTCATGCAAATCAATTGTTGGTAAATACGAGATTAAAGTTAAGCTATGTCTAAACTACTCCGTAGCACGAACCTTGCTACGACGTAGCACCGTAGACCCGCAGGCATCGTAGCGTAGTGTGTCATCATTGTTGAAATATTTTTCAGACATTTGGTATCTGGTCGGTGAACATGATGGCGACGTCGGATGAAAACAATTTCATATTAGCAGTGTGTAAGTACTGGTGGTAAGTTAAGTATTTGTTAGTATAATGCAGCGTGTTAGTAATGTATGTAGATGAGTGAATAGAAAGCGCAGGCGGGCGAGCTATCACTACATGTGGCACAGTTTCCTCATTAGTGTCGGACGGCGCCGGATGCGGGCCGATTGCAAAAACTACTCGCATGCAGATGAGCTGCAACTGTAATGAGCGTGACATGTGACCGCCTCCACCGGCGCTACTGACACACTCTGCACACCCGCTTCATCCATACTGTATCAATCAACTGAGACGCCAACGGGGGTACATCATACATTATAGAGAAACACCTCGAACTCCTGGGATGCGAGTAAAAGCACTCGAAACAGCTAGTGATGTGCCATCACATTTCATATCATCGTCATCGCCTAGTTACTGCGTGGTACTTAGGATGCTATAAATATTTATAAACGGTGTTCTTGCGGCTGTTTAATTTTATGAGCCATTCATAATGAAAGCTCATTAGGTTCAAATATTTTTATCGTCGGCAGCGTATGCGTGGCATAGCGCGTTGAAACGTGCCTCCCCGGGGCGGCACACTCTACTAACACCTTCAAATAGCAATTTTGAGCGCGGGTGAAATTGCAGGAAACAGCTAATGCCTGGTGAAAATAATGCATATTGTGTAATTGGCAACATAATGCGGGTGTAACTAGTACCAAGTTTTGCAAGTTAAAGCTGTCGTCAAACTTCGTCAAGTAGCATATAGTTATAGAACAGTTTATTTAACAATGCCCTCATCGGTTTTCAGTCGATTTATGGTATTATAAATGCGGTCACTTTCGAGATAGTAAAAGTTATTACAATTAACCGGAAAATAAAAAAAATACTTAGGTAAAGGAAAATATTTAAGTAATGTCAATACGACCGTTTATTTCAGCCGACCTATGATTCAGTATATAGAGAAAATTAACAAAACTAAGTAGATACATATTTGCAAGTATATATTTTGCGTTTTAAACTGTCATTCGTGTAAAGATGACGCATCGCCGACTTGCCTTGTTGATTCATGGAAAATTAATACTAACGGATGATAACCCATGTTAGTGTTTCTTCTTTCTATGAAGATGTGGCTTTTATATCAAATTAAACGCAAAATCCTATCTGAAAGAGTGTGCAAGTAACCGCGCCGTGCAATAATTAATGATCAGTCGTTAAGTAAATGTTTAGATGTCTGTAGAGCGTCGGCCGCGCCGCCGCCGACACTTTGTTTGACATCTTTTTAACGTCGCCCATTACTTACTGTCATAACTTCCCCCTCCCCTCTCGCCCCGCACCTCGCCGCTCTTCTAATTAATGAGCGACGCCGCACAACATCACTAAGTTATTGCTCGCATTGCTTAACCTTTTGATACCCGCCAGTAAATCTGTGCGACGTGTCTTTATTCCCCAATCCCATCAAAGTAACTTTGATCCTCCGGAGCATTCATAATGTGTGCTGTCATAATACAGAGTCAGATGTGAGCAGCACACCAGACGCTGTGGTGCAGTGCTCGTGCCGCCCGGCGTGCATCACTGCGCGATGCTAGAGCAATCGAATATCATCTAAAAACATATCGAATTATCAATCGTACTACATAGCACATTCATCACTATGTATATATGGCGTCCACGGCCGATTTCGGCCACGGCGGCTGTTCTCATTTAAGGAGATCAGCCAGCTGCGCAGGACATATTATAGTGCACGAGCATTTGCGCAGACACAGGTGCACTCACTATTCCTTAACTCTCATAGCCCGATGGGACGGTAATCCGACACGACCGGAGAGAGATCAGGCGCAGGACCGACATTTACGTGCTCTCCGTTGCACGGGTGTATCAATCACCAGCTTCCAGGCTCCGGGCTGCTTTGTGAAAGTCTTCTAAAACCCACAAAGCGATTTCGGCCCGACTCGGGAATCGAACCCGAGACCTTGTGCTCAGCAGCCGCACCTGCGACAGCTAGACCAACGAGGCAAAACTACTATGTAGTAGGTAGTCAACGCAGTGACAGCCTGATCTCAATATTGCTAGTAATGTCAAAGTCAAAAGTTCCTACTTATTTATTTCAAAATAGCTGGTTTCTCATAGTTTCGAGTTTAGTTTCCCTTATTATCCTTGACTATGATTCTTGAGGAATCGGGGATAGTCTAGCTTCCCAAAAGTGAAAGATTTTTTCAAATAGGTTCAGTAGTTTCGATTCACTTAATTTGTAACAATTATAAAAACTTGCTCCAGTGAAACGGTCGTAAACTGTAACTGGTGGACAATAAACCTTTAATAACTAGTGAAGGGTTTTAATTCATTTATCACAAGCGCGGATCCAGCCCTCAAAAAAGGTTGTGGTCACAGCTACTAGAAAATCGGAACTAAAAGCAGCTACTAGAAAAGTAAAAGTCGGAGCATGAACATGCTCATTAAAAATTATGCAAGTCGTGTTTATGAACTTTCGAATGAAATTATTTCCTTTTTTCTGAGCATCAGGACTTTGGCATTAGGAATGAAAATAAACTTAGGAGGAAGTTGGACCCGATAAAAAAAAAATAGTTTCGATCCAAACCTATTTCAATCAATAACTTCTAGTAGCCAGTAAGCCAATATAGGGAGGGTTTGACGCATTTGGTGCACTTCTCAACTACCAGTGGCGGCATAGCATCGGGTGGCACCCCGGGCTGCTACCTATTGGGCACCCAAAAAAAAAAAAAACTACGAACCAATCTAATAATGCTAAAAAAAACGTTTTTTTTTTTTTTTAGTATATCTAAACTCATATTATGCTCACTATCAGTTCCGTCTCTAGCTTATGTACCGGGTGCAATCATTACTAAAGCACCCCTATGTATGGAAAGATTGTGAGTAGTTTTGATTTTTGCGCGAGCGTAGCAAGCCGGAACATTTATTAGATTTCGTCGTAGTTACCAAGTTATAAAACCAAAAGCGAAGACGTGGTATAAAACCGTATAAATTTGCGCGAGCGTAGCGAGCGCAAAATTTTGGAGTCTTGGGACACGAACTCACAGAAACAAGTAAAAAAAAAGCCACTGCTAAGTGAAAAAACCGCGAGCGTAGCGAGCGCGAGATTTTTTGAGTTTTGGTACTGTTTTGTACAAAAAATGTAAAATAGTGACTATTGTAAATAATAATAATTTTATTGTAATAGACAGCTGTGTTGCTGGGAAGTTTGTTTTGTTCTTCACCGCTTCTTGTTAACCAGAAAGTCCTGAAAGAGGGCGTTATGGGGGTGCTATCCTTTTCTACTTTCAATTTTAACTAAAACTAATCTAACGTTTTCGACATTGGACTTAAACCACCGCAAAGTGAAAAAGCCGCGAGCGTAGCGAGCGCGAATTTTTTTGAGTTTTGGGACACAAAAGTACCTCAAAAACTAAAGCTGTAAGAAAAAAAATATGGTGATCTCGAATTAGTAAACAACAGTCATAAAATTATCATCCTCCGAGCCTTTTTCCCAATCATGTTGGGGTCGGCTTCCAGTCTAACCGGATTCAGCTGAGTACCAGTGCTTTACAAGAAGCGACTGCCTATCTGACCTCCTCAACCCAGTTACCCGGGCAACCCGATACTCCTTGGTTTGACTGGTGTCAGACTTACTGGCTTCTGACTACCCGTAACGACTGCCAAGGATGTTCAATGACAGCCGGGACCTACAGTTTAACGTACCATCCGAAACACAGTCAATGGTGTCTAAGACATACTTAGAAAGTACATACAAACTTAGAAAGTCATAAAATTAAATGCAACAAAAAAAAGTATTATTTTGTTCCCTAGTGTTATCATCAGCCTATCGATTTGAAAAAACCGTAACAGTGTGATGTCACAAGTCTAGGTAATAAGGTTGTGGGCATGCCCATCGTGCCCACAACGGTGGATCCGCCCTTGATTTATCAGCACACTCAACATTCAACTCAACTCAACTAACGGTAACGTACGAGCCCCTGAACTCGTCACCAAATTACAAAATAACCAAAAAAACTTTCCCTCTTTATTATTACTAAGTAGTATAGATAGGTATTTGCAGGTACAGGTGCAGACAATGCAACGATGATCCAAAAAGTGGATTCAATGGAGAAGAACCGGTAAGAAACTCCTGCTTAGTACACTAATTTCTGATGTTTAAAGAATCAATATCACTTTAAACATTAAATAGATGCAAGTCTCTCTACACTATTTATCTAATAAATTAGACTCGTCGTTCGCCTGAAAGTGAACATAACAGACATACGCACAGATGTTTGTTTCTTGTTTGATAATAAACATTATTTTATTGTGTATCGTATGGCTATTGAAGATTGTCGAATTGGTTCGTATGGTGCAGTGAGCCGAGCCGGCGGCAACAATGTGCACAATACCGCACATCGGTTATATTTACTCGCGGGACGGATTTATGAGTCGCGCGAGATTTATCACGCGGCGCGTGCGCACGTGTCGCTCCCTGCACACATGTGTCCCGCGCTCTCTCAGCTGATCGTCAGCCTCGGACTGCGACTGAACTGACTATTATTTACTCTTAACTAGTATATGTTGAATGTCTTTAAGTATAGTAGCACAGATTACTTCAGCTAAACTAGTAGATGCGGTCGTCGTACACGGCAGCCACTCTGCTGAAGCGTTTTTTATATTTGACGTATTCAGTATGCGTCCCGAACCATCTGTCTTGTTCATCCTGGAAGTACGACTCAAATCAATTGGAATAATATTAATCACTTCCGAAACCTACGATCTGAATAGCATATTATGGAGCCGTCTTCCTGCAGTCAGTACCTACCCGGTAACGGCATATCCTTTATTAGTGTGTTAGTGGCTCACACTTAGCTAGGTACACACAAGTAGCTCCTCCCAATGCTACACTACAGTATGTGCGTACCAGCGTACCACGGTTTATACAGTCTGAAGGACATTGAATTGACGCCGTCCTTACGAACAGACGGTATTACTCGGAAAAACCGAGCAGAAAATCCGCTAGTGTAAACCACTTTAAGGATAAATAGATAGTAAAGAAAGATAGAAAATACCATTATGAAATACTTATTAGGTATAGATACGTAGGTAGGTACAGGTCATTCTGCACGGTATACAATTTGACTTGCACTCTATATCTATAATCTATAACTCTATTTCTCTATTTCTAGTCTATTGTAATATTATAAAGAATATTTTTTTGTACCCTTAAGACTCCGAAGTGGGATTGGGCGGGTCACATCTGTCGAATGCACCCGGACAAGTGGGCCAATATCACCACAAAGTGGATCCCGGAGGATGGAAGGCGACCGAGAGGGAGATCAAGGAAACGCTGGAGAGAAGACTTTAACAGCTTCCTCTCGGACTGGCCTCAAGCAGCGATGGATAGAGTAAAGTGGAAGGCTTTGGGGGAGGCTTTTGCCCAGCAGTGCGACAGTGCATAGGCTCATTAAAAAAGAAGACTCCGAAACTACAGAACCCGTTAAAAAAATATTTCACTCTTGCAAGCTATCTCATCCCCGTGTGACCTAGGCTATACATATTTTATCTGGGTATGGGGAATGGTTTCCTCGGGACACGGGTGGACCCTTGGAAAACAGCTGCTAATATAAACCAAGAAACATTAACCGCGATATATTATATTATAAGCTAAACGTAGATGTAGCGATTGACGTCAGCGGCGGTGCGCATGCGCAGCCGCAGCCCGCCACAGCACCGGACAACAGATTTACAACCGTGATTATTAGCTACCATAAATCCATAGCGGGCAGCTTTGAGTTTGAAGTGTCTGTCCAGCAGTTATAATACAATAAATACATCAGCAGAGCAGTCCGCGCTGGGTGCGTCGGTCGCGTCGGCCGCGTCGGGCGCGTCGGGTGCGTCGGCCGGCCGCCGCGCTCACTTTGTGTCGCACTGCGACGTTTCCTCCATTTAAATTAATTTATTTGTTCACGAGCGGCGCCCGCGCAATGCAATAAGAAGCCGCGGGGCGAGGGCGCGGGTGTGCGGCGCGCGGGCGGGGGCAGCTCGTAAACATGTCAGCGGCGAGATGTATCGGCGGCGGCCTCGCTGCAGCGCTGCAGCGCCCGCCCCAGCTCGTTAGCAGGTATGAATGGCGACGCACCATCACCGGTACGTACGCTCGCGTACCGACTGAGTGCCCGGCGAGCTGCCCTGACATCAAGATAAACGAGTGATCGGATTCCATTACACGCAGGAACACGGCAAGCGACAAAGCCGACGCGGACGGAATTAGGTGCATAGTGAATAATGTGTGCGAGTGGGCGTTTAACGATCGGCGCATATCTCAATACGTGCAGCGGATAGCCAAATCTGTAGAACGGTCTCGTGAGATTAAGGCGACAACGCGCGCCGCAACAAAACGCGCATTCTTCGGGGATTTATTGTGCGTTATTTGTAGGCGGGCGCTGCGGACCGCTCGATTTAGTCCCGGATTAAAACACAAAGGTAAATGTTGACTGTCGTATTTTTAGCAGTGCATCACCACTGCTCTGATCATCATGGAAATGAGATCGATTGTGTCTTAAATGGTAACGCGTAATGATTATGCGCGTCGAAGCCGCTGTGCGCGGAGAGGGACAAGCAAAAACTACGTACGCACTGCGATACATAATGCAGTGCGAACATTAGAAATTTAGAATAGTTGTATAACGTGGAGACACCGAGGTGGCCATTTACATGATGCGGGTGAGGCATCACTTCTTGTCTGACATGTGCGGCATCTCGCTCTTGGCTCTAATATACTCGCCGATCATCCATATTAAATACATTATTACAAGATAGGATAGTTATAGATGCTCTCAATATCCCATTTGATAGATAAGTAGAATATGTAGATAGATAGAAAACTGTTGTACTTAATTAAGTAATTTTATTTTCTTTTAAAAAGAGTGTCCATGGTGTTTCTTGCCCATTCTTCTCCATGACACCAACTCTTTAGAACCGTGGAACTAACTACTTTGACGTTTTCAAAGAGCTATCATAGGCCTATTTGAAAAAAAAAAAAAAAAATTGACTTGACTTTTGACTTTGACTATATCTGTAATAGCCTACTCCAGGACCCAGGCTGCGGGATTATTCGAAAGAGTTACCGCGGCCCTGGTACATAAAGGGCCTGCGAAGGAACACGATGGATTTTCATTCAGTGAGTCTGACTCCCTGACCGCTGCTAACCCACAGCGGGAGTGGTCATTTGATGATTCTTGCCATCTATGAAAGAAAAAACGGCTACCCCAGGAAGCTAACATACGTAAAAGTTATGAAGATTTTATGTAATAAAATAATTAAACAGGTAAGCCATTGTAACCACTTACGACTTAAATCAGCTTTAGAACAGTTAAGAATTTATGAGCTACCTCCTCCTCCGCGGATGTTGACTTAAATATGTGCTATAAACGTGCTTAGGAACTACTTGTATTATTCTATTTAGGGTATCTCGTTCGGGTGTGACAATGTTCCGCTGCTAGGAAGCTGTAAATAACCGCTGTACCGCCTATGCGCCGTGATTGATGTCAGCGGCAGCTCCGAGGGCGGCTGTCCGGCTCCGGCAGCGGCGCGGGCACGTCGCGCTGTCAGCGGGCTCGTAAACCTGCGAGGGTGGCGCATGTGGGCGCTAAGCCGCGCCGCCAGCTGCTCGCTGCACAAACACCACACTTGACGAGTGTTTACGTTGCCACTCGCGCTCGGCTTACGAGTACTAATCCCGGCTTACTGAGCTGCTCCGAGATCACGGAGCGGTCGCAGGGCGAGTCGTGTCGCTGTCATCTGCTACAGGTACGGGATTAGCAATATTCGATTTATGTGCTTTTAGGTTTAAGTTCTCAAAGACAAAAACGGATCCCTATTACTTAGATGTAGGTACTGGCAGGAGCTGGATGCGAGAAGCCGAAAATCGATCTCAGTGGCGTGCACTTGGAGAGGCCTATGTCCAGCAGTGGACTGCGATAGGCTGATGATGATGATTACTTAGACTTCGTTGTTCGATTGTCCATCCGTTTGTCGTCAGTATGTGCAGACGCTGTGACTGTACGAAGTTTAGTGTATGTGGACACCCCTCCACTCGATACTCAATTTATACACGATAAAATAAATTTAGATTATTAACGAATTTAGTACCTACTATATATATATATTACCTGAAGTCGGCTGCCAAAGATGAAGACCGATCCGTTATAAACATTTCAGGTAAAGCTGCCCTCAGTTTCCAAACTAGGTACTAGTGACCATACATACGACCATAGTGACTGTAGTACCATACTTTCATACACTTCCGTAGATACCAGGGGCGCGATTCTACTAATTTTACTTAAGCGAAATACGATTCACATCCGACTGAGATCCAATCACGACTCAATTACGACTGAAGCATATGTGGCATTCCGCTATTTTTTATTTTAAATAAACGTTTTATCCGTTTCTGTGATTCAATAATGAATCATATTGTCTGCAAATGATTTACGATTCCAATATGATTGTACAGCAGACTACCCCATAGAGGCATAGACCAAATGGCAGACCAATGACAAACCAATCGAATGTCATTGGAATACGATTGTTCTTATATTAGTAGCAGAATGCTCGCTAAGGTTAAAACTGCTTTGCGGGTTGTTCGAAAGAGATACCGCGGCCCTGGTACATAAAAGGCCTATAACGGAACACGACGGTTTTTAGTCAGTAAGAGTCTGACTCCCTCACCGCTGCTAACCCACAGCGGGAGGGGTCATTTGATACCTAATTTTTGACGTCGTTAAAAAAAATGTTAAAACTGCTATTGCGATTCAATTGTTATTCAATTTTGACATTATTAACATAGCAGAATCGGGCCCCAGTACGGAATGGGTAGTATTTTCAACCCACTTCCCGAAAAGACTTCATGTCAAAGTCAAATCTATGTTTTAATATTATATCATACGATACCGAACACACCCGTGAAACCTGGAACTCTGAAATGTTAATAGAAATCACCGAGGGAATGTGTGTGCGTGCTGTGTCTGTGCACAAGGCGCGTGTGTTTGTACGTAGAGTAGAGTTGGATATATTGTACTGACTGATAAGTTGTATCACCTCTTTCGCGCTTTATTATTTTTCTTTTCTGAAATTAATAAACGATGCACTAGCAGCGCCCTCTACAACTATCCTTTGTGCAATGGCGTCTGGCAAGAAAAATAACAAACGTTTTTGATACCTAATTTTGAATCGAGTACCGAAGGACATTGCTCAGTGAAATGGTAATTTAGAAAGGGAATAAATAATATGAGCACCATAAAATGTTTTGATATCCTTAATTCTGAAACCAAAAAAAATATTTACATCTGAAAATTACAGTACCTAGTATGAGAGTTTACTCGAACTCTTAAACTAATAAGTGATAACCTAACTAACCTATCCAAGTACGGGTGTTCTATGTCTGGAACACGCTTAGCTCGTTTTTAGCTACCTATAATAAATAAACAAGATTCTAAACTATGTCGTATTGGGAAGAAAGTAAAAACGAGATATTATGCTGATACTGAAAACTGGTCTAATCCATATATCCGACTGTCCCCTACGTTGTCGCGCCTGTGTGCGTGTAGGGTAGTCGTGAAATGTGAGCGTGTCGCGCGTGATGAATTTATTCGCGAAATGAAGTGAGAGGGCACCGCGGTGCGCCGCGCGACCTGCCGGTGGGTGAGGGGGCAGGAGGGGAGGGGGCTCGGGTCGGGGGGGGGGCGCCATTGCTGCCTTTACAGTTTCATTAACCGTGAAAATGTAATTTCCCGTATCACTGGCGACCTGCTTTCATCAAATTGCACGCGCAATTCCGTTGTGAAGCGATTAATGTTCTCCTAATTCCAGAGGGGTCACAAGTCGGGGGTGCTATTGTAGTCGGCGTTACGCTCAACGTCGGAAGAACGTCTCAAACTGGCAACTTTTGATCCCCAAACAAGTACTTACGTTCACCTCAGTTAGCAATGCTTACTTAAGTAGACTAAGTCGAAGTAGAGTGACGAGATACATTAGTAACTAAAAGTAAAAGTTGGCTTATCGAGCATTCGTATCTAAGACATTCTGATTACCTGTCGGTACAAGTACTTATGTAACATAAATAGAAACGATTTCATCGCTCATTAATATTAGCTAGGAGTTTTTGTCCGTTAGATATAAATAAGGTGGAGGGCGCACGATCGGTTCAAGGAATCGTGTCGATATCATTAGAGTATGATATTTCTTGCGCGCTGCATCAATACGCCATCATGCCTTATACGCGCATCGTAAGAAACGCAATTATATCGCGCAGATAGCATCGGCGCAGCCTCCGGCCCCGCCCCGGCCGCCGCGCCCCGCGCCTCGTCTCCGGCACTACTCACTACGAGCTGCTCCCTGTCAGGGAACATGCAGCCCGAATATGTGAGCCTCCTGAATCTTAGAGGAGTCCACTCGTGCCCAATGGACGGGCTCATGCTTCGGGCAGAGAATTAGCATTGCCACACAGTGTGACAATGCAGCCAGACATGGACATGATTAACGCTGACAGCGATGCGGATGAGTCTCTTGATACAATTATTTTTATTTCTTTGTTTAGTAATATAAGTTGGCAAGTTGGTACCTATAGGAATATTATGGAGATTAAACATGAAACATTCAGATAATAAATAACTAAAAATAAAATTACAGTTATTTTATCTTTCACCCACATTCAGAGAGAACTTCTTATTTCCCGCATCCGGGTAAAAAGTATCCAAAATGGAATGGAGTGCCAAATACCTAGCTCATTTCGTTTTGTCGGACTGTAACAAATAGCTCATAAAGTTTACACCGAGTCCTTTCATACAGACAACCTTTTTAGGGTTCCGTACCCAAAGAGTAAAATGGGACCCTATTGTTTTCGCTCCTCTGTCCGTCCGTCCGTCCGTCCGTCCGTCTGTCACCAGGCTGTATTGTATCCCATAACCGTGATAGTTAAAGAGTTGAAATTTTCACAGATGAACTATTTATGTTGCCGCTATAACAAAAAAATATAAAATCTAGAATAAAATAAACATTTTGGGGGGCTCCCATACAACAAAATAGATTTTTTTGCTCATTTTATAAATAACTAGCTTCTGCCAGCGGTTTCACCCGCATGCCGTGGGAACTACTTCCCGTACCGGGATAAAAAGTAGCCTATAGCCT
This sequence comes from Helicoverpa zea, assembly GCF_022581195.2. Lineage (NCBI taxonomy): Eukaryota > Metazoa > Arthropoda > Insecta > Lepidoptera > Noctuidae > Helicoverpa > Helicoverpa zea. The sequence continues at coordinate 157,085 of NC_061456.1, read as the reverse complement.
TCCTCGATAAATGGGTTATCTAACACTGAAATAAATTTTCAAATCGGACCAGTAGTTCCTGAGATTAGCGCGTTCAAACAAACAAACAAACTCTTCAGCTTTATAATATTAGTATAGATGGTACGGAACTCTTCGTGCGCGAGTCCGACTCGCACTTGACCTGTTTTTTTTTCGGTCATCGGCAAGCCTATATGTCTACGTAACTTATGTAAGCATACATGCAGTTTATTAGTTACAATGAATGTCAAGATATTTATTAGTTACAATGAATGTCAAGATATTTATTAGTTACAATGAATGTCAAGATATCTTTGTAGGTAAGTACATCAACTTAGATTAGACTTAGGTACTTAGTTCTCCTCGATAATTCTTCAATAGGTAGGGTAAGGATGCCAATTATGAGATACCATTTCTATTTTTGACTATAAAAACAAAACTGTTACATTTGAAGCATTCTGAGATATAATTTTAGGTAGCAAATTTAATGTACTTTAAATGTGTCATAGCTATTTAGGGCTAAATACAATATTTTTCTGACTATACTGTAAAAAGTGAAAAATATCAGAAAACAAACCCAAGGCAACTGGTCTCCTATTATGAGATATTAGGGGTTTCTAATATAAGATAGTATCTTATATTAGGTTCCTTAAAATTTTAGGGGGTAAACAAACAAAATGAACAATATTAATGTAATAGTCACATTTTTATTGTTACTTATTAATTAAATATTATAGACAAACATCAGTCTTAATATTTTGGTACTTTAATCATGAAACTATAGACAAGTATCAGTCTTTAAAACAAACAAACAATTCGAGCTTTACTCACTAATCATAATCATTTTTAATACAAATATCAAAAGAAAAGTTATAAAAGTAATAACAAAAATCAAAATCTTCTAAAATGTTGTAAATATTATCATGTCTTACATATCTGAGCATAAAGAACACAAAAAATTATCCGATGCTACTTCTCCACATTCCTCATGAGCCCATTTAAAACAACCTTGACACTTAGCCCATTTTTCTCCTCTTGTATCTTGTGAAGTTTCCGCTGCAGTAGGGACATTCAACATGATACTCATCCCCACTGCTATCCGCGAGCTCAGACATGTCATCGTCTTCGGAACTGAAACTAACTTCTGCAACTCTTTTCTTTTTCAAAGCTTTTTTAGCTCTTAAGTAACCCATTTCGTTTCTTCGAACTGCATTCACAGTTTGTATCATGGCATTATGGTCCCATGTCTTCCTTTTGATGGGAGGCATCTAAAACAATACTTATAATAATTGCTCTTTTTGAGTACCACAATATGAGATATCTCATTTTAGGAACCCCAGCATATCTCATATTAGGAATGTAACAATTTTACAAAGTGGATGCCTTTTTTTTGTTTCAAAAAGAAAACACAATGAAATTGCATTTACATCTTAAAATGGATCATATAAGTTACAAACCAAATATATATTAAGAGCTTTTAACGTAATAGTAAAGTTGTTACATACCTTGTAAACATTTGACGAAAAATATTTTGTTTTACGAAAATGTAATAACTACACGCACACGTACTTCTATCGCCGGTGGCCGGCACGCACTGGCAGACGTTTAGCGGTGTTGCTGTGATGATCGCGTGACACTAGCGCCAAATGACTGACGTGAATAGTTTGACTAATACCCATAGATATAATATTACTAAACAAGATTGCGCACGCTCAAAATATATATTTACGAAAATGAACTCTATTCTAACGCAATAAGGTACCAAATTGGTTGCATAATACACAGAGGCAAATCCGAGCCGAGAGGGATAGTTCGAACGGAGGCTGTTTGTCTCTTTCTAACACCTTGCCAGCATAAAAAAATGTTGTGATCAAAAGTTTTGTCTTCCCAAAAACAATTGAATCACTTATATTTTTATCTTATTTTAACAATTGTAAGTCAACAAATTAATAAAAATCGCATTAATTTATTCGTATTTATTATTAAAACATAAACAACATAAATTTTTATTTTGCTTTTTTTTATTTTCTAGCGGTAACCCTGAACATTCTTGGCGCGTAATCAGCATTTAAAATGTTGTTTATATTTTTTTTGTATTAAATCAATTTAAACTATTAAAATGGTGAAAAAGTGTTGCGTTTCTACTTGCAAAAGTGAATCCTATGGTGGTTGCAATATATCGTTCCACAGGTTAGCTAATAATAACATTTTCGTAAACCAAACAACTAGGGTGCCCATGAATTCTTGTAACGAGTCAAAATATGGGTGATGGATTTTAAAACTGTTGTACTATTGTTATAGCTTCCCAAAAAATGAAGAAAGGCGACATAAATGGCTCAGCAGTCTATATATGAAGTAGAAATACAAAAAAACAGTCTTCACTTCGAATATTCCTGCTTTTATACTGCTAATTTCCGCTAATTATTAAAAGCCTTTATTAGTATCTTAAGGTCACAAACTGCGTAAGTTAAAACTTCAATACTAATCTGTGTTTAATAATCTTAGCAAATTCGGATTTGTCTCACATAGCCTAATCTCATAGTCACCCTATTAGAAAGGGACAGACAGCCTCCGTACTAACTGTTTCACTCGGCTCGTTTTTTGGGTTTATATGCGCAGTCCTGTTTACTAATATTATGTCTATGCTAATACCTTGCTATCTCATATTAAGCGCCTATCTCATAATAGGCATCTTTACCCTACCTATTCAATTTTGCATAATGATGGATCTGAGCACAAATACCTAAATGTACATATTAGGTATAGCCAAGCCTAAGCAATCCTTGACAGACTGCTTTTTTTAATAATTTTCTTCCGTCGTTATCAAAACCGAAGACTGGGGCCTAAGGTTAGATGCTAATGCTCGAGGAATTTGTTATAATTGACCTACGTAGTGCTAGATATGTGAACTCTGCGATTGATTATGTTTATCAGCAAGTGAGTGCGGAGAGCGAGGTGGGCGTGAGCGGGCTCGGCGCGGCCGCAATTACCGGCTAAACGCGTGAAATGTGCGGCGTGCCGCGCCCGCATAAATAAACGATAGTGGCCAAGTGAGACAAAGCCGATGGCCCGATAGCGAACAAAGCGCGCCTCGTTTTGGTCGCGTTGGTGCGCGACGTGTTAATTCCGCGCGGCGGCGATACCATCGCGCGGCGGCGACACAGATATATTATCGCTGTGACAATTATTCCGATAACGCACCTCCCCCCCCCTCGCGCCTCCGAAGCCCAACGCTCCTGGGTCTTAGCATACGCCTACCAATTACACACAGGTGATAAACATTCAAGTCTAATACTTAGGCACCTACTGAGTTTAAGTACCTACAGCAGAATTGTTTCAAACACGCGCCGCGCCATATCGCGCTACAGCCGAGCGCCAGGCATCAGGTCACCGCAAGCACTCACCTTCTAGAATTTGATTGATTTAATCGCTTATTATTGTATATACCTAGTAGCTATTGTATAGTATGTATCGAATGCGCCAGCCATCCCATCGTGACATTTGGTAATACCTACGATGCAGCTGTGAGTACTTACGTGTACACTGCACATATAAATACCCCACATAAGTGCAGCACTCCACTTGAAGTAATGTCATAAGACTTGTGAATTTGGCAGTGGGACAGTGTTCGCTGCGAGTAGCGCGCGCCACAGTGACGTGACGTGCCTGTGACGCGTGACGCGATGGACGCGCAAATACCAGGCGTGCTTGTCGGCGTCCGGCCGCGCTCCTGCCGCAAGCATTTTGTTATTGATTCCTGCCGGTGAGGACTCATTACCTACATAATGCATTCGAAATAGAAAACGAGCGTCACCAGTCGGTCACAGCTGCGAGGCACACTAGTAATTAGCTAATGGGTGTCGGACTATAAAATTCATTAAGCGAACATGTCATCTAATTAACGTGAAGCTGTTGTGTGCGGAGGTGTCGGCGCGAGTGTAACACGAGAGCGGCACAAAAAGCGCGGCGGCACAAACAAACCGTTAGCGTCGCCGCGCATGTGCGCCGCAGCCGCGCCGCGCCGTGCCGCCTCATCGCCGCGAGCACTATCATCTTCCGCCTACTAATGTGTCTCAACTACGACTACGCACTGCCACACCTACACGTCTCATGTCAGTATTTATATTAAACGAAATCAATGTTCCAGTGTTGCCCTCGATTTTTGTAGGAATCAGATCAAACCCTGACCTGTCAACAATAGCATATATGGGGAGAAGAAATTGCCAAATCGGTCGACGGGACTTCGAGAATTGCAGTACGAATTAAAAATCTCCACCTTTTTATAGTCCGTTGAAAATTGGCAGTTGGTCATAACCTAATCACAATTTACATTTATATTAAATCGGCTCTTGAACACAAGGAAAACTGAAAAAAGGAAGGGCTTGACGCTTTTTTTATAGTAGATCTACAACACAAAAACCGCAAACTACGAATCTTCTAGTTTTTGGCGTCTTAAATGATTAGTTGTAATTAAAGGTTGCTTAGTGACTCGAGTACAACCATTCAAGGGCTTAATTCTGTTAATTTACTCAAGCGACATACGATTGATATCCAACTTAGATTCAATCAAAAATGTATATAAACGTTATTATTATCCGTTTCTGTGATTCAATTATGAATCACATTGTGTGCAAATGGTTTACGATTATCTATTATTTATTATATATACTTACGATACATGCGATGGCAACAATGGCAAGCCAATGAAATGTCATTAGAATACGAGTGGCTTATGCCTATTAGTAGCAGAATGCCCGCTAAGGTTAAAACAGCTATTGAGATTGAATTGTTATTCAATTGTCACATTATTATCAATATCCGTAAATTCATACGGATATTTTAAAATATCAGATATGTGATGCCACAGGAAACACTCAAAAGGGTCTATGTTGCGCTCACTCAATCAGTTATTGCATACTGTTTGCCAGTGTGGGGAGGGGCCACTAAAACTAAACTCCTTGAGTTAGAAACAGCCCAAAGGTCACTTCTGAAAGTAATACTCTGTAATCCATATAGATGTGACCACTGATGTGTGATCGCGTTATTTCTAGGCTGATATTATAAGCGAGGACTTCTAATTGGCTCTCTGTCGACTATGACTTCCTTCTATTGTCTAGTTTTTGTTTAGCTGTAAGTTCTCCATAGTGTACTAAATAAATAAATAAAAAACCATATAGACATCCCACAATCGAGCTTCACCGTCACACTACCTGTCAATTAGATTAGAATTAGGTACCTTATATTTGAAAAAATAAATTGAGGTAAAAAAATCTTTAAAAACAAGCTTTTATTTAAATGCGCTAAAAATAAAAAAATAAACTTTTACTGTAACTTTACTGATTTATGTTTTAAAAGCTTGTCGCGACATTTAAGTACTCGTATTTACTTTCTTAGTAAAATCGCGACAAGCTTTTAAAACATAAATCAGTAAAGTTACAGTAAAAGTTTATTTTTTTATTTTTAGCGCATTTAAATAAAAGCTTGTTTTTAAAGATTTTTTTACCTCAATTTATTTTATAGTTTTTAGTTTTGATTTGGTAAAGTGCACTTTATTCTACTTGCCTGTCATGGGATACCCATAGGTATGGATGGGATTGAAAAAAATAGCTTATTCACCATTTTGTAGCGGCGGCTATCTTGGATTTTTATTTCGTAAAGTGCAATGTGTTCTACTAGTCAATCCCTTTCATTTGATACCCATATTGTATAGGTACTTTGAAAATAACTAGTCCGCCATCTTGTATATTTAGCCATGTTGGATTTAGGATGACGTCACATAGCTTAACATGCATTGTCATCCAAACTAAACATGTATGCAAAATTGCAGCTCAATCGGTTGAGGGCAAGTGCCTTAAAATTGAGTTGTAAAATTCCACACGAACACACATAGTTACATACATACATACATTGCAAGTTAAATAAAAGCTTGTAAATATCTATTCCACCTATTCGAGAGTCGAGATGGACCGGACAAAAGAAGAAGGGATGCAGCGGCTTACTCCCCAAGGGTCAGAACCACCTTCGCCCAGCGCCAGTATGCAACCCAATCGGCCTACATCTACAATAAAATTAACACTAAGTTACGGTTCCACAATGTGCCTTCATTCGTGATTAAAAACTTATTAACTGAGTGGCTAAAAACACCAACCTACCCTCGTAGACTGAGACTGAGCTTATTTTGAATAGACTTCAGTCAGCTATTTTTATTATACATACATTTAATGAAGACACGCACACACACTATACATACCATAATAGGCAAACACACTTACGCATGTACACACATACACACACACACACACGATCACTTTAAACACAAAGCTGCTACTCAAAAACTAAGACTAAGATTTTAGTTTTTTTTGCCTAATATTTTTACTTTTATTTTGTCTACATTTATTTTTAAATCTTCCATTGTAAAACCTAGTCTCAATTTTGCTACATAAGGGAAAGAGCGAGATAGCCCCAACACAAGTACCTATTATTAATTACTTAGGTACTGGGGTTGTCTCATTTATAAAATTGTTCTGAATGTTTTGAGACAAATTAACTTTTTTTCATTAAATAAGCAGAATGAAGCCCCAGCACATTCGAGGACAGGATCATGCTTAGAGTCCGCACAGTGAAGTGAACACATCCGGCAGTGAGCTCGTGCGGCAGGTGGCGCGTCACTCCGCGCCGCCGCCGATGCCGTCTGTTTGCCAACAGGAGCATGATGCTGCTGGCAGACTGTACGCCGCATTCCCGGTACAATCGTCGCACACCTTACGCTATTTCCTAAACAATTCGCTCATTTTAACGCAAGCATAGGGGTTGAAGTGAACAAATATATAAAAGAGCGAAGAAATTTAAGCGAACAATTAATTAAGATAACAAATCTTCTTTCGGTGCAATGCGGGCATTACACCGAATATACAAACGAGTCACTATAGTGCACTTGCGGTAAAAATAGCTACCTGTGAGTAAATAATATCTAGACACAATAGAAGTGAGGAGTTGGCGGCGTGAGACTTGTCTGCAGCAGTGAGGCGCCACGCTTTGTTCGGTGCCGGCTGCTCATTAGTTGATGATGATGATGTCCTCCTAGCCGATTATCGGCTACGGCGGCTGTTCTCATGTAAGGAGATTAGCCAACTACGCAGGACATATTATAGTGCACGAGCATTTGCGCAGACACAGGTGCACTCACTATTCCTTAACTCTCATAGCCCGATGGGACGGTAATCCGACACGACCGGAGAGAGATCAGGCGCAGGACCGACATTTACGTGCTCTCCGATGCACGGGTGTATCAATCACCAGCTTCCAGGCTCCGGGCTGCTTTGTGAAAGTCTTCTAAAACCCACAAAGCGATTTCGGCCCGACTCGGGAATCGAACCCGAGACCTCGTGCTTAGCAGCCGCACTTGCGACAGCTAGACCAACGAGGCAGATTATTTCGAGGCTCATTAGTTAGTGATACATTGTCATAACTCCTCGTTTATAACTGAGCTAACAGCGAATTGTCTCATCTGTAATTCAATAGGCAGATTCCGGGCCTCGTTACCACTGTCTAATGGTAATTCGTTTAATTTATTTGTATCGCTTGATCGACCAAACGTGGGGGCGCTTGTAAAAATGTCTTCAGTTAATGGCAGTGGCTCGTCGGGACACATAATTGTTTGGAGCACAATCAGTATTCCCTGGCGAGCACTCGTTTATCGCTCAATACTTAGCGGATTCGCCGCAAAATGTGTCGTGCATACTAAGAGCAGCGAGGGAGCGGCCCGGCTGCCGGGGGCCAAGCGCGGATCCAGCCCTCAAAAAAGGTTGTGGTCACAGCTACTAGAAAATCGGCTAAGTACCTACAAATCGGAGCATGAACATGCTCATTAACAATCATGCAAGTCGTTTATGAACTTTTGAATTCAACTATTTTCTTTTTTCTGAGCATCAGGACTTTGGCATTAGGAATGAAAATAAACTTAGGAGGAAGTCGGTCCCGATTTAAAAAATATACCGGGAGCAATTATTGCTAAAGCATCCCTATGTATGGAAAGATTGTGAGTAGTATTTTTTTTGCGCGAGCGTAGCAAGCCGGAAAATTTGTAGATTTTGTTGTAGGTACCAAGTTATAAAACCAAAAGCGAAGACGCAGAATATAAGCGTATAAAGTTTTTGAGTTCTGTGCCACAAATTACCTAAAGAAATTATAAAAAAATACTGTGTAATTAAGAAGCTGTGAGCGTAGCGAGCGCAAAATTTTGGAATCTTGGAACACGAAATCACTCAAACAATTGAAAAAAGTAACTTCCGAGGGAAAAAACCGCGAGCGTAGCGAGCGCGAAATTTTTTTTGAGTTTTGGAACAAAACAGTACCAAAACAACTAAAAAATTTAAAATTGTGCCTATTGTAAATAATAATAATTGTATGGTAATAGACAGCTGTGTTGCTGGGAAGTTTGTTCTTCACCGCTTCTTCTTAACCAGAAAGTGCTGAAAGAGGGCGTTATGGGGGTGCTATCCTCTTCTACTTTTAAATTTTAACTTAAACGAACGTTTTCTACATTGGACTCAAATCACCGCAAAGTGAAGAAGCCGCGAATTTTTTGAGTTTTGGGACACAAAAGTACCTCAAAAACTAAAGCTGTTAGAAAAAAAATATGGTGACCTCGAATTAGTAAACAGCAGTCAGAAAATTAAATGCAACAAAAAAAGTCTTATTTTGTTCCCTTGTGTTATGATCAGCCTATCGATTTCAAAAGACCGTAAAAGTGTGAGGTCACAAGTCTAATAAGGGTGTGGGCATGCCCATCGTGCCCACAACGGTGGATCCGCCCTTGCCGGGGGCTCCGCGGCCGGGGCCCGCCAGGCCGCATCGGGTCGCGCTGCAAGCTATGACTGATGGCAAGCGCACTGCTCGAGATAAACTCCTCACCGAGGAGCGCGCGAACGACACTAATTATAATATTTATGACGCCATTAACGATCCATTAGCATAAATTAAGTGTCGCGACAAATTTCACGGTGTCGCGAGACGCGCCGGAGTTTTATTTTAGTGCACGATGTTTAGTTAGGTGAGCATTCGCCGTGAAACCAAGGAATGCGCATAATGTGTCCAAAAGCGTCCGCGGCGTACTATTAGTACGACAGCGCGTTATTTGTGATCGGCAGCGCTTATTGTCTCGAGGTGACAATGCTCGTCTATTTCAGCGGCGTAATGTGTCGCGTGTTTACAAACATCGCCCGCACCTAATGGTGCTATTTCCGTGTGTCGCCGCACCGCACCGCACCGCGCAGCGTCGTGCCGTCCCGAGCCGCGCCGAGCGCTCGCGACGTCGCACTCAAATCCCGGATTGATTAACAGACGTTTTACGAGCGCGCTCCAAAATAACACTAACAGAATGCTTCAACACAATGGATCCGATTTAGAAACACATTAAGCGACATGAGATCAAAACACTCCACACGCAGACATCACTATTTATTTACGTTTAAAGTGTCCGACGCGACGTTTACGTTAAAAGATAATTAATTAAAACATTGTGTTAGCATATCATTGTGTGGCTTCAGGAAGAGTAGGTACCGGCCAACTTGTACAAGCTTCAATGTAGAGAACAGCTAACACACTCGTGTAGGTACGACATGTGTACACTTACTGCATGTTACCGTTCTATTAAGTATCACGTATAACGTAATGTGTGTCGCTGATTCGTGAACACTACATGGAGCAAGGTGGCCACTAAACTCTCAGTTATTTGAAACCACCACCCTTACCTTTGAAAAAATATCCGCGGACAGGAGTAGGTCGCTGCTCTAGCTAGTAGAATCATCTTAATTGGATACTATCTCAAGAGAAGCCACTAAATACTTTCCTAGACGGCGTACATCATGTGCTTACAGGGAGACCACGCCGTATGCAGGGAGGCGTTTGTGATTCTGCTGTATAATTTACATCAGACAGCAACTCGTTGAGTAGCCTTGCATCAACAAACACCACCGTGTCTTCATTTATAACTGCGACTCAATTCTGCTAATTTAATAAGTGTCAATTGGGTATCAATTGAATCTTAATTATAGTTTTATCGGGAATTCTGCTGTATTACACCATTCGTTTTCCAATGGCACTCCATTGGCCTGTACCTATGTGATATGTCTACAGGGTAGTGTGCCTTACAATCGTAAATCAATTGCAGACAAAATGAATCATTATTGCATCACAGAAAAATTGTTTTGTTTTAATTTAAAACGTTTATTTAAAACACACATTGCCGAATGCCAAATATGCTTCAATCGTAATTATGTCGTAATTGAATCTAGGTCGTCGAATCAATCGTGTGTCGCTTAAGTACCTTAAATTAGAAGTATTGAGCCCCAGGAGATTTGAAACTGGAGATTTCAAAGTGGCTCCGTTCTACCATCATGTTTAGTGAACTAAACTAACAGAATGTACAATTGAGAACACATAGTTCGGTCAAATTAGATCAAAAATATTAGTGTGAACACATTAATACATTAATTCACAACAAGCTGAAAATTGGTGAGATCGTTTAGAATATAATAATAAATAATATCTTCGGTAAAATTGTAGATTATAAAATGATCTATGAATTAATATAATACTTTTTTTCCTACGAGCAAACTGTGTCGGAGATATAACGGTTGAAAAAAGTTAAAGATGAATATCTAGTACCTACACAGTGACTGGAAGTGGTAGTAAGAATTGTTTTTAGGTGCAGCGAGGGTGTCAGTGCTCTGCTGCGCAAGACATACTTCATTACTGAGTTGGCGCCGACACCTGAGCGTGCTCTCTGAGATAGCGTGGAGACAGTAGGCGCCGTCGAAACGTTACTACATGTTACCAAGCATACGTCTACAATAAATGTTCTCTCACTCTGTTCTCTACTACGCCGCTGCTACGCCATATTTACGAAGATGAAGTTCACTCGTGAGGTCATGCTACGCGCGCTACGTCTACGGCGTAGCACTCGCGTAGTAACGCCTACGTAGTAATCTCATTACGTGATAAGTATAACTTGATAACTTTTTACAAAACCGACCTTAAAGGCTCCGTAATTACTGAACCGATTTGAAAAACTGTTCCACTGTTGGAAAGCTACACTAGTCCTGAGTTTCAAAGTCTTTCACATACCAACCGGACCAGCACACAACACCATGTAGTTTCATGTAACTATTCTGTATAGGTACTACTTTGAAACTTGGAAAGCAAACATATCTGAGCTGAAAAACATTAAAAAAAACCGGCCAAGTGCGAGTCGGAATCGCGCACGAAGGGTTCCGTACCATTATTTAAAATGAGCAAAAAAACACAGTTTTTTGTATGGGACCCAAAGTATTTATTTTATTTTAGTTTTCAGTATTTGTTGTTATAGCGGCAACTCTCTGACTATCACGGTTCATGGGACACAGCTTGGTGCGAAAACAATAGGGTCCCGTTTTACCCTTTGGGTACGGAACCCTAAAAATGAATTTTAAGTGTTCAACAAAACATTAGAGGATCAAAATCTAGGCAGGACAGGAGCAGGGCATTAGCTGGGCAGGAGCAGGGCAAGAGGTAGAGCAATAAAACAAATGAGTGAAACAATCACAGTAGATAATGGAATTTATTGTTGAAGTAGTTTTGTGTATATATTGTATGTATGCGGAGGCGGCACTCGTCCCGCGTCTGTACAGCGTGCACTACGGTACATTATCTACAATGTCTGCTGCAATGTAACTATTCGCTATTTACTCTAGACCTACCTAATTATGTACAATATGTGATTACAGCTAGATACTCCTAGTACGTACAATAACATTATGGTCGCTCGCAGCACTACGCCTAGCGCGCCGCCGACACATCGCGCGGAATGTTTGCTAGTGGCGAGAGAGCCGCTCGACCTCACACAGTGTGCTAACTAACGTCCAGTAGGAAGCATCACACGACACCGACACCGATCATTCCCTGTCGCACACGTACGAGTGAGCGCACTGAACGCGATCCAATGTTCGTTCCAGTGGCGAGGCGCAGCGCGCGGTCAGCAGGGCGGTGGCGGCGCGCGGGGGGCGCCGGCTCTCTCAGAACCAGTACAGGTCCTTGGAAGTGTCCTGCACCTGCGCCTCCAGACCTGCACACACAATACGCGGTCACTGTCTGCCCCACACCACACTGTTCTAACGAGCATGTTGACAGTGTGTTCAATTACATTAGGTAAACATGCATTTGTGAAACATTGAACACTACAAATCAGTAAAAACAACAAACGAATTAATAATGGTTTATTATATGCGTATAGAAGAATAAATAATGTTTTTATTTTATGTTTTCCGTCAACCAGCATAGGCACTATGCTGGATGACAACACCTTCCGGATCGCTACATGCCTTCGATTAGGCGCTCCCTGTGTTGCTCCGCATCGCTGCCATTGCGGTGAAGCTGTCGACAGCCTCGGGCACCATGGTCTGTCGTGCTGCAGAAGTGCTGGTCGTATTGCACGGCATGCCAGCATTAACGACATTATCCGTCGTGCTCTTTCCACCGCCGGCGTACCAGCCGTGTTAGAGCCTAATGGGCTGGTACGTGACGATGGAAAGAGGCCAGATGGTATGACGTTGTTGCCATGGAAGATGGGTAGGCCCTTGGTGTGGGACGCAACATGCGTCGACACCCTGGCGCCATCACATCTTTCTAGCACGGCAGGCTGTGCTGGGGTGGCTGCAGCTTCTGCAGAGACCACCAAGCGGCGCAAATATAATAAGAACCTCTTCTGTCCTTCCGCGGTTGATATCAGTGATCATTGGCCTGCACTGATCGGTACCTACCCGTACAGGTTTGTCTGTACCGGCAACCTGTTTCTTTATGTAAGCACCCTTAGTGCGACACTGGGATTGTGTGGTCAGTCGCTTGTATTGTAGGTCACCTCTCCCTCTCCACGTGTGCGAGTTTCTCCTTATACCTACTGCAGGCGAGCGGTCTATTTCCTCAAGATCAGTGTCTATGCCTACGTCAAAATACCTACATAAATAAATCGGATCGGGGTACACTGGACATGGTTCTTAGTGCTTTACATTGCAATCTTTCCAGTACTTATGTCGATATTAGTCATGCTAGCTGTTATCCATTAATTGTATCCCATATTCAGTCCAGACCGGTTTCAGTTTCCAGGTTTTTTTCGCGGTCGGAAGTAGTATAAGTAATGCTCGATGAGAGCTAAGTAAATAGAATTTATTGACAGTACAATATTTTTGGGCATTACCTACCATTGACAGTAAATTGCAATGGGAGCCCATATATCCTCCCTCTTCTCGTTACAAATTTTGTGGAACTTATTATTTACTTATTTTTACTTTCTCAGGAATAGATGGAAAACTATTGTAATTAATTTTATTTTCTTTTAAAAAGAATGCCCATGGAGTTTCTTGCCGTGACATTTCGACAGAGCTTTTATAGGCCTATTTGAAATAATTATTGTTGACTTTGACTGCACTAGCCAGCACTGATGACGAGCCGTCACTCCAGCTCAGTACACATCGCAGTGGGCGGCGCGCGTGTGTGAGTGCGCGGTCACTCTGCCTACACACACCGACAACGATAATTGACACGGACTTGTGATTTAGTGCGGCGCGGGCGGCGGGGGCGGCGGCCGAGGGGGTGGGGCGCGCCCACCGGTCAGCGCGCCGCCATTGGCGCGCCCCGCCCTGCCGCGCCCCGCCCCGCCCCGCGCCCCGCTCGACCCTGCTCTAGTACAGGCTATGAAGTGTCCATTGAAATAGATTACGGGTAGATGTAGTAACCACTAATGAGAGTGAGTGATCTTGCCGCTCCGACGACTTGTGGCAATTAGCTGCTAGCTCCGTGTTCATTTGTACTTATTTAAAACTGAGCTTACATTGATAGGCATTTGGAATGAATCCTAACTATACAAGTAGGTAACACGAGCACGTAGGTAGGTACTAGGCGGGCCTCGGGCTGGCTCCAAGACCTGGGTGGAACACTACTTAATTAAAATTGTTGAAGATAATACTTTTGTCATATCTACCTATGATACTTAAGTACCTACCTACTTATTCTTTACCTAATAAGTAATTGCCAATGCTCTCCAACTGTACCCAGGAGGTACAGAAAGTTGTAGCAAACTTGCCTTTCATTAACTCTTTGATCTATGTTTTAGTCCTCAAAGTATAAAAAAAATATAGGTAGGTATATTTCACATAAAATATTTACTAAACCCCCTGTTGTGAGTTTACTCAGTGTGCGAGTGGACGGGAATAGGGCACATCTCACGAAACTAGCTAGAGTAGGTATAACACAAGCTGTGGACACTGCTCGAGTGCCCCGCTGTGGCATTTGTCAATAAGTGGACTCTCCCACCCACCCCCACCCCCGGGCCCTCGTACGCCCTCACCAAGGGGGGGATAGCCGACCCTCGCACGCACACACACACAGCTGCCGAGCTGCCGGCGCGACGCGACGCTGAGCACTCGGAAATACTGAGCTTATTTAAGATCAGCTAAACTTAACGCATCTGTACCTACACTACTTATATATAACTAATGTGACCTCAGGCACAGTCACCTCTAGCTTAGATAGTGTTTTCCTCTATTAAGTCCCTTTGAAATAAATATAATATGTAGATAGATACATAATTCTATTTAAAGTATGTAGATATTATACCTATGCGTAAACATAGGGGACGAGCTTACTGCCACCGACTGACACGTCGGTAGCTAGGAGCTCATCATCATCATTCAATCCGCATTTGAAAGCTTTAACGAATTGACAACAAATATAGTTATAAGCATTATAAAATAAGTAGGCACCCAAGAATATTCTTTAATTACGTGATTATTCGTCGTGGCTACAAATTGATAACGTGGAATGCGTACCTATGCTACGTCATTTTACAACAAAAGAGGCGAGTTACGTTTGTATTTAGATTGTCTCTCCCTAACCTACCAGCAAAACATTAGGTATCAGTCAAGTGGACGGCTGCCATCGTCAACACAAAAGGGAGCGATGCATACCAGCGAGAGGCCCAGGGCCCCGGGGTGCGGGGTGCGGGGGCGGCCCGATCGCGACTCAAGAATTTAATTTGGTCGCGTAGAGGGGCTCGGGCCCCGCGCGTCGTGCAAATTAATTTTAATCGTCGTCATTAGGGAGCGTTACCCCGCCCCCGCCGCCCCGCTCCGGACACTACAGACCCTTTCAACTCGCCGACTCAGGCTGCCGTTTTTACCGCATCAACCGTTCTTTATAATCGTTTGTTATCCGACGGCGCAATTATTCCTATCCTTAGAAGCGAATCCAAATTCCGTGTGGCGGGTGCTTGTGATTACGAATCACGCGAGGGGCACATTAGCAGCGCTCGCACTCCACTCGCGCACTCTGCCACTGACCACCAGCTGCTGACGAATAGCTCCATGGCCCTACTGCCACTAATAGCTGACTAAATAGATTACTTATTACACCCATACAGAGGGCATCCCTCTTATTATAAAACGCGGTATCAAATAAGTATCGGCTTTTGTACTACCTTTAATCCAGCTTTAAGTACGACCTTGAAAAAACGTTATTACAAAACGCAGTTTATCGCAAGTCCTATTACTATCTGTAGTACAAAAGATAAACCATCGAGCCCCCTAGTTTAACTGCAGTACTTAGTCGTCAAACGTCAAATTCCAACATTATTTACTTTTGAGGTTATTTGTTTTGTGATGAAAAAAACGAAAGTGGATATAAATATGTGTGATTTGGAATACTTGGATGTGTTAGAATACTATTGAGAGTGTCCGGGGACCCAACAGAGTGCGTCATCGAGAAAATCTCTTCAAATTACCTGACGACAATTTTCGATATATAATGTCGGGACATATAATATAATATATCTAATGTCGGGACATCTTTTCACACACGGTCGGTTAGCCCCATGGTAAGTTATTAATTAACTTGTGTTATGGGTGCTAACACAACTGATAAACTACATATAGCTACATATATACATATTTATAAATACATATTGTAACACCCAGACCACGGTCAACAAGCATGCTCATCACACAAATGTCGACCGAGCCGGGAATCGAACCCGGGACCTCAGGTTCGGCAGTCCGGCATGGTGACCATTGCGCCATCGAGGTCGTCAATATAAATATAAATATCGATATCGATATTTATACGTCAATATAAATATCGATTTACGTTTTTCGAAATAATACGAACAAGATTCGGAACAAGATTGTGTGATTGTGTTTCCAACATGTATCAGTGCGTTTGACTGTATAAATAGACATCGGAATAAAAGATAGTTTTCTACTTTTATGTTGTTTCCTTTTTTTTGGTAATTTAATGCACACGATATACTGTGTACTTATAAGTTATTGTGCAGTTCATTTTGAAGAGGTTCTAATTAGATGCACAACGTCTTATTTAATCATTTAAATCGGGCTGAAAATAATCCAAGTTATTCCTAACCTAAAAACAAAACAACTCGGATACGCGTGCTGACGTTCCGTTATACGCGCACACTCGATAGTTGTTTAAAAGAGAATAATTGGATCGTGTATATCGTTAAAAAATACAAGAAATATAAAATTACCTTTAAACAATAAAACGTAATATTTTCAACCGCATAGATATTTGTTTTATTATCATAGTTATATATTTTTCATCAAAATGCACTTAATAAAATAATGTAAAAAGGAACGGCGCATTGAATTCGGAACGATTGAACGAATGATTTCAATATTTGTTGCTTATAATCTGTGGATATTATTTGAACCACAGACAAATCGAAGTACCAAACAGTCTTCTCTTAAGGCTGATTTACATTGAGTCAGTAACTGACGTCAGTGTAGACGCCGAAAACTGACGCGTGCTATTTACACGAAGTCAGTGTAGTGTCAGTGTTTCGTCAGTAGTACTGTACTGACTTCAAATCAATTTACACGATGGCAGTGCTGGGTCAGCACTGACTTGTCAGTGGACTGACGTCAGTTACTGACTCAATGTAAATCAGCCATTAGTCTACGTTTTGTAATAAGGATGTAAAGACTATCGTAAGTACCGTAACAAACCAAGACGTCTTCAGTCTGGTTTAAACCACTACTTGCGGCAGTTTTTATAATAAGAGGGTGGTTTAAAATACCCCTTTGTCATAAAGCAACATGATTACGACGAACAATCTGAAAAATCAGAGCGATGGGAGTCGGTGCTCTCAGAGAGGTGGTTGCACTGCATGCCAGTGCATCACTTGTAAATATACATACCTATACCTAGGTAGGCGGGTCTTTGTGGGAGTCTTTGCTTATTTTGAATGACATGTGGGGGTAGGGGAGTCTAGATTTACATAGATAGACATTGTCTAAGCTTGTACACGAAACGCATTTTCGGGGATTCCCGCAAATAATGCGTACGTTGTGCCACTCGCTTTAGAACCGATTAGGGGAATTACCGCGCACTAAGTATTCCCTGACGAACTAGATGCCTGCCGCCGAGACTGGTGGCCTTCACCAGTCGAAAGATCGGGAAGTGTGGAAGCGAGATGGGGAGGCCTTTACCCAGCAGTGGGACATTGTAGGCTAGTAGTAGCTAATAGTATTCACTAGTCTTTTCCTCTGTCGGTGTCTTGTTTCGTTGAGTTGTTTATACTTAGTGAGTAGACGTATAGTAAGCATAGCCAAGCAAGTTAACATTTATGTTACCGTTGATTCACGTTTAAATAAGATGTCGTTTCAAATAGACCAATCCAAGTCATACCAAACATTGCTTGAAAGTTTTAAAAAATATGATACAAGTGCGAAAGCACAAAATGTAAGTAGGTACCTACAGAAGTTAGTTAACGAAGTGTGTCGAAATTTTAAATTACAAGCAAAGACCAACAAGGAACTTTCTTTATGCAAAAACCAGACCAGCCTACTGATCACGGGTGAATAAGTACTTAGTAACAAAATTATCAACAAGGTGACATTTTCACCGTGTTAGGTTTTTTCCGCGGCTCCAGCAGCTGCGCCGGATGAGATCGACGACCATATTCTAACATATGTAGTAAATAATTGTAATAAATCTGCTTAAGTACCTACATAATATTTGCACGGCCTCTATGTTATTTAATTATTATTTTTATTATGTAATGAAAACTATATAACCACAAAGTGGATCCCGGAGGATGGAAGGCGACCGAGAGGGAGACCAAGGAAACGCTGGAGGGAAGACTTGGACAGCTTCCTCTCGGACTGGCCTCAAGCAGCGATGGATAGAGAAAAGTGGAAGGCTTTGGGGGAGGCCTTTGCCCAGCAGTGGGACATCAAAGGCTAATTAAAAAAAATAATAATAATGAAAACTAGCCCCGCAGGGCATCTGAGGCGGATGACGGGGAATAGCGACCCCGCGGAGCTATATATCCGAGTGCTCCAGGGAGAGTATACTGTCCCCCATCTCCGGCCTGCCGGAGTGAAGCATGACGGGGGATAGGTCTCCCGCCTCTTGGCTTGCCTTCACCGGCCGGTCAGAGTGGAGTCGCTAGAGTAGGGTTAGCAGCCCGCTCGGAGGGTAGGTGCCTCGTTAGTAAGTGGCGAGTGGGCCGGTGATGCTGGACCCACAGGGAGCGCGTGATCTGCGTTTAAAGTCCGCCGAGGTATCCTCACCCTTCAGCCGCTCATGTACCTGTTGCCCCCTTGTTGCGATTTAGCGACTGATTCCCGGGGGCCCAGTAAGTGAGTTGGCGAGTCTCCACCTGCCATTTTTACGTGTATTTATTACATTGTTATCGGCAGGTGCCATAGTTCCCGTAGTTTCCCCATTCCTAGTCCACTAGCATCCCATCACAATAGCCCAAGTAGTTTTCATCCATAGTTAGCAATAGTTTAGCACAGAACCGGGGATTGTCCTTGGGTACATTTCTATAGTGTATACAGGGATAATTGTCGGTTTTGTGTCACCATTTCATTAAAGTTGTCTCAAAAGGGCTTCAGCGTGTTGGCTTCGGCCCCACGTTCGCCTCCCAAAAATCCGGGACTCTATAGTCCCGAGTAGGGCATGCAATACCGGTTTACCGGTTTCGGTTTTACCGGTAAAACCGCCCATTTTCGCGATCTTTAATTTACCGGTAAAAATAATGTGTAACCGGTAAATTACCGGTTTTTACGTTTTTGTGATAATATATAGCAATTGTTCATTTAACGTCAAATCTTCATTATGTAGCCTGAACATTTTGAATACATTAGGTACATTATTGTAAGAGTGTTAAAGTTGCTGTTTTTTAGGAAAGTAAACTTATGTGGCTCCTTAACTATAGGTTAGATACAAATCTTCATTCTCATCTTAATTTATAATATCTAAACAAATTTTATTCATTCGGTTATTCTGATTTTTCTCATAGCTGTCAGCTCATATAAGCTAAAATATAGATTATGCTTATTTTACTTACTCTATGACCTTATTGAGCAAGTGCTTTTACTTCACTACCATGCGGATAGCACTGAGGACACGGTGGAGCACACAGTCTAGGTGTGCACTGCCTGGGAAGGGTACCGCCGTGTCGTCGTCGAGCCAATAGGCAGCGGCGACCTCTCGCGTCCGGCCCTGGTTCAAGCCATGGTCCGGAGCGAGAGGGAATGGGAAGCCGTCGCCTCCTTCTGCGAAGCAGTCATGCTCGAGAAGGAGACGGTGGAGCGCCTGCGAGTTCGCACCTCTCATCCCAGCCGCTGTAGTGGACCAGGAAGACACCACGGGCGCCGAGTGTCGAGAGACGACTCCCGGCCACTGCAGGCGTCGGTCTGTGGACGGCGAGTTCGGGTGGCTCGTCGTTCCTCCGTCTGCATAGACAACAGACCCGTGACGGCGGCCCGAGTTGTTCCACGCGCAGGGCCAAGGCCTGCCGGGGCTGCGGGTTTGTGCGAAAGAGTTACCGCGACCCTGGTCCATAAAATGCCTACGATTTACCATAAAAGAGGGCTTTTACTTCACGGTAATTCTTAGCGTTTATCCAGTCTTGAGACGGAGTCCGCTTTCCGTATCTTCTTCTTCCACTTCAATCTATCCAGGACATCTTCCTCTTCGAGTTCGTAGATTTTCAAGTCATTCATTACGACACTCGACCACTACCGTTTCGGCCTGCCTCTGCGCCTTTGACCGGGTATATTGAGATTGAGTACACAACATTGGCGATGTATTCAGGTGGTTTCCTTTTCACATGGCCGAACCATCGCAGCCGTTTCTCTTGCATTTTGTCGACGACATCGCGTACGGATGGTACTGACATGTCTGTTTATTACGGCCCACGTCACAAAAAATGTTTACCACCTTACACCTTGTATTTTTAATTATTTTTTGCTGCTTTACTACCCAATCTTATTGATATAATATCACATTTAAAAAAAAATACAAAAATTACCGTTTTACCGGTTTACCGGTAAAAATATTTTAATTACCGAATTTTTACCGGTAATTTTTATTTTACCGAAATTGCATGCCCTAGTCCCGAGGTCTGGTAGAGACATACAAGATAATGAAAACTATACATATAATAATTTTGAATAATTATTTTAATTGATGTAATAGATTAATTGATTACTTTTTAATTATCTGTTTATTTTTTTTTATTTTCTTGAATTTTTATAATAGGTATGTAATACGAGAACAATTTCCTGAAAACGTTTAATTTTTCCTTAAACTTTGTCTACATAAATTCCTTTAAACCAGGATTATCATAGGTGCCCGTTTTTTTTTACAAGAGTGTAATTAGGTAGGTACTACGTATGTAGTTGGTATTGGATGTTGGTATTACTATAGGTATGTCAACATCTACAAGCTTACAACGAACAGGACGGTGCCGGCGGCGTGAGCAGCCACAGAGTGGGCAAGCTTTGTTATGTCATTCGGATAAAGCGCTTAAATCATCGCAATTAAAATATTTGAGCGCGAAGCGAGCGGAATCTCTTTGAAAATTGAAATAAATACAAGCGAGCGCGGGGCGCGGCCCGCATACACCCGCGTTACACATTTTTCAGTGAAGTATGCGCGGTTATTTATCGCAGCGTTTGATCGTTTAGTCTGCGACCGAATCATAGAAATGCCTTTGATATGGTGGGCATGCGTGCAGTGGTGCCGGATGCAGCAGCTGGGTGGGTACGTACCGGGCACGGCGGGGTAGGAGTAGGGCGAGCAGGCGGCGGGGTCGAGGTGGTGCGGCGCGTGCTGCGCGCCCCACTCGACGGGCTTGTACTGCGCGTGCAGCGGGCCGCGGCCCAGCAGCAGGCCGCCGTAGCCAGCCGCGGCCGCCATGTTGTGGTGCGCGGCGGCCGCGTGGTACTCGGCCGCGTGCCGGTGCGCCGCGTGCCCGTAGCCGCCGTAGTGCTGGTGCCACGGGTCGTACTCGTAGATGTCCACGCCGCCGCACGCGCCGCCCGCGCCCACGCCCGCCGCCGCCGCCGCGTTGAAGAAAGACGCGGGCAGGTTGCGCGACACCATCGGCACGCTCTCTGCACGATCACAATGCTCTTTGTTAACCTATATACTGAATCAACCATTCTAATCGGATGGCTTGCGAACTCTCTATAATATATCTGAATATCGTGTATTTACTTATTTCTTCACATCACAAATATTTAAAAGGAAAAAAACCATGCCGGTTATTGCTAATCTAGAGCAATCAGACGGTCATACATTTTTTAATCAGTCAGAGCATCTAATCTGTGATTAGACCTTTAGTCCTGTATGGATCTGAATGTTGGGCACTGACAAAGAGGGATGAGAAAAGAGTGCATGTAGCAGAAATGAGAATGCCGAGATGGATGTGGGGTGTGACAAGAATAAATTAGTGAGGAATGACAACATTAGAGGAAGTCTGAAATTAGTGCCAGTTACAGAAAAAATGAAAAGTAGAAGGTTGTCATAGTGTGGGCATGTAATGAGGAGGGATGATACGCATGCGCATGCAACAGAGTGTGTGGTGAGTACTTATGAATGGAATGGATGGAGAGGAAGAGGAAGACCTAAGAAAAGATGGATGGATTGCCTGAAAGAAGACATGAATAGGAAGGGAGTGTCAGTATGACGAGTGACGAGGGAAAATGGAAGAGAAAATGACATATTGCGCCGACCCCAAATAAAATTGGGAACAGGGCAGGACGAAGAAGAAGTCAGAGCGAGCGAACGGTTCAAACTAAAAGTGAGGTCTTCATATATTTAACTGTAGTGAATAATTGTGGTGAGGCGTAACATTAAGTATAGTATTGAAAGACTGCAAAGGTGTGCGAAGGGTCAGCAAAATAAATAGGTACCTATATAGGCAGGTCGGAGGAAGCAACGACTGTCATCATGCGAAAGATTATTTGTTTACCTTTTAAGTACTTTTAAAATTCATACATAGGTAATTCTTAATTTAATTTGATTCGTTTTCAATTACTAATTATTTGCTCATTTATTAATTATATTGTAGATTGCGCAGTGATTTTTAAGGACTAAAATTTAATTTCATTCCTTAATATTTGTACAACTGTAATACACTTAATACTGCACAATGTTACTGTGGGTCTAGTAATAGCCGCCTAAAACGAATGTATACATATATAAACTAGCTGATCCCGCGAACTTCGTTTCGTTTAAACCTTCCCTGGACCTCTACAAACATTTTAAAACCAAAATAAGCCAAATCGGTCCAGCCATTCTCGAGTTTTAGTGAGACTAACGAACAGCAATTCATTTTTATATATAAGACTAGATGATCCCGCGAACTTCGTATCGTTTAAACCTTCCCTGGACCTCTACAAACATTTTAAAACCAAAATAAGCCAAATCGGTCCAGCCATTCCGGAGTTTTAGGGAGACTAACGAACAGCAATTCATTTTTATATATAAGATGACCACCTTAGAGAGTGAGGTAGGTTTAGATAAACACATCAAGATCACACAAATTCATAAAACCGACTTGCAAAAACACTAAAAAAATAAACTAATTTTAGGTGCATCGGCCTAGAAGTCGGTGTCTAATGGATGATGATTTGTTTATTTTGACACCGACTTCTAGGCCGATGCACCTAAAATTAGTTTATTTTTATCTTTTTAGTGTTTTTTTTTTTTTTTTTTTGGCTTTTCAGTGATAAGCATAGTTGTCACTATTCGCGTTAGTGCAAAGGTCTCGTCAATAAGAATAATATAAGCTCAAACACGAGGTCGTTTACATATTCAGTTGTCGAGTTCCCTCGACCTTCTCTGGTCTCCACCATCAGGTCAGCTCCAAATTTTCACTGTCAAATAGTGCTATCAGGCATACATTTTTACCTTATGTGTGCCTACAACTTTCGAAAGTTGCCCTCGATTTCTCGGGGTTCTCATCATCAGATCCTGACCTGAAAACAATGGGACCACCTCGGAAGTATACCCCATCAAACAAAAAAAGATTCATAAATGGCGGAGTAATCGCGTAACAAACATACAAAAAAATACGGTCGAATTGAGAACCTCCTCCTTTTGGGAAATCGGTTAAAAATGCAAACGTTAGCTTCGCAGAAAAATAACGAATGCCAAAGATTCTGCGCGGTGGACTTGCTATCAAGGTGGTAATATGTATTACATATTCTGCGCGGTGGACTTGCTATCAAGGTGGTAATATGTATTACATATTCTGCGCGGTGGACTTGCTATCAAGGTGGTAATATGTATTACATATTTAACCGACTTAAAAAAAAAGTTTCTCAGTTTGACCTCTACGTAGGACCTATTGTTTTCGTCGTAGTACCTATTTGGCACTATCATTTTTTTTGTGATACATCAAGGCAAAATGATAGGTAGACATTTTTGAGTAAGTACATCAATTTTCATTGACTTTCATTATAAACTGAATTTACTTGTTTTTCTGTCAGAAAAAATAGTAAAAAATTAAATTATAAATTAAAAAAAACCCCCAACCCAAAAAAAGTACGCAATTAAACCCTATAAAAAGCAAAAAATAACTTTAAACACTACGTAAGTACCAACTAAAGCATGTCAGACTAAACAAAATTTTATCGTGTCGGGGGACCACGCACAGCATCTTGCTGTCCACAGTTTGACGTTTGCCGCAAAATACAACAAGCTTGACTTACATAACCCCTAAAGTATACACGACAAATGAAAATACCTATATCTAAATATGTATTGACGCTGGTGAGGGAACATTTGTGCTTTAGTATATGGGTACAAACAATAACCATGTAAATGCTAAATAACGCGATGTCTAATGATGACGAGGGCTCTGTGCAGCTGGGAGACAACATGTAGGCTGTGAAGTTACTTCACAAAACTGTAAATACTGATCGCTTAGGGCCTACACGTGCCGATGCTATTATTTAATAGAGGCCCGTGACGCCCCGGTCTGTGCGGACGCGAGTGACGCTCCCGGCTGCATGTAGCGTGAGCCGCCATGCGCATGTCGCTGACCTTGTGTCTACGCATTGTACAGCTCTTCACAAGGAGCTATTCGTCAAACAAGTTCTGTCAGCAGCTCGACCAGGCCCCGGATCCCGTCCACGAAGTGATCTCGGGGACAACATTACTCGGGCCTCCCCTAGGCAGTATATATCTAGTATGTAAAACTATTTTAATTTAGGAATCCTATACATGTGGGCATAGCTGCAGTCCACAAAATTGTGATATAGAAAAAGATTGTCTGTGGCTTCTCTTAGTGACAGAACGTCACGCAGCCGAATGATCCGCTGGGCGTACAAAGGTCGCGCGGTGCTGGCGGAGCGTGCCGCTGGGAGCGAGTTTTTGCGCGCGCGAGGAATGCGCGGCGGCCGCGGCACAAAGCTGCCCCGACCTCGGCCACGACTATGCCAACTTATACGTTTTTGTCGCGCGGCTCCTTTCGGCCATCTTTTAAGTAATGGCCTCAGTTTTTCCGATCTAATCACAGCCGCGTAACTATGTCCAGACTCTCGTCGCTTCGTCTCGCAACGAATCGACGATTCGCTGTATTTTTTAGTTGGACCGCACCAACCGGTTTTAAGTTGCGTCACCAATGCGATCGACATTGGTGTCATAATCGCTCTGCAGCCCTAGCTAGCATACATACACCGATGTCTGAACACGACGCATTTTAACTGTAGATATCCAAATACCAAACACGTAGATGTATAGCTCGTGCCACAATGACAAACGCCTAGCTTGTAGATACAGAGACCATTCACAATCGAACCCATGCCCCTTGGACACAAACTCCACCACATCATCATCATCATCAGCCTATAGCAGTCCACTGTTGGACATAGGCCTCTCCAAGTGCACGCCACTGAGATCGATTTTCGGCTGCTCGCATCCAGCTCCTGCCAGCCGTCTTGCGCAAGTCATCACTCCACCGTGCCTGAGGACGTCCTACACTACGTTTGCCGAGGCGTGGTCTCCACTCTAGAACTCGTTTACCCCAACGGTTATCGGTTCTTCGGCTAATATGGCCAGCCCACTGCCACTTCAGCTTGCTGATTCGGTGGGCTATGACTTTGGTTCTCTGACGGATTATCTCATTTCTGATGCGATCCCTCAGAGAAATGCCAAGCATAGCTCTTTCCATAGCCCGCTGAGCGACTTTAAACTTGTGGACCAGCCGTACCGACAGTGTCCACGTTTCGGCTCCGTAAGTCATGACAGGTAGGACGCACTGATTGAAGACTTTTGTCTTTAGGCACTGTGGGAACTCCACCACAGTTGCACTAAAACTATTTTGTATAATAAATACAATGCAAATGGCATTGTACCTATAGCTTTCTCAAGAATAGCTAGAAAACTATTGTAAATACCGAATTATTTTTCTTTTAAGAGTGTTCATGGAGCTTCTTGCCGGTTCTTCTCCATGAGACCAACTCTTTAGAACCGTGCAACTAGTTTAACGTTTCGAAAGAGCTTTCATAGGCCCATTATAATTTTTTATTTTTACTTTGACCTTGAGTCCATCGTTGCCAGCAGACATAGGTAAGAATAATAGGAGCGCGATTAACTAGAAGCACAATAATGAAATAACGTAATGAGGGGCGCGAGAGGGTCTCTACTTTGCAATGAAAGTCAGGTTTAATTAAGGCGAGTCTGAGACGCACTTCAGTGATTTATCTAGTGAGCTGCGCCGGGAGCAGGCCGCGGCCGCCGCATCGTTCCCGCGCTTCCTCGAACGGCTCGCCGACCCTTTTTACTGAAAGTTCCCGGTATCGGCCCGGACTCACTGCCGCGGACTCGCTCTTCCAGCTCACTTCAAAATACTAGGTACATAGCTGGATACCAAATGTCGAATTACTTCCCAAATAAACAAAATTGTTATTTTTCTTGGTTAAATTTTAGAAAGAAACTACATATGTATTATGAAGACTAGATTTCAACCGGGGATTTTTGAATTTGAGAATGTTGAGGTAAATTGTTCACCTGATGTTAATGAGATCAGAGTAAGACAGTTGTCCAGTACTGTGTAGTGCGCAGGGCGCCGCACCCTGGCCGCGCGTGATGGCGACACTCGCCTCCACTCCTACATACTCTAACTAACCTGCATAAACCGACGTCTGCTATAACTTTCTGGTTTTTAGTGCCTAATGCAGTCTTAGTGGGCAATAAGCAGGTGTTTGTTCTGCGATGCCGATTACATCAAGCTTTGGACGGATAGCCCTAGCTAGATGCTTCGCGTCTGACAATGTGTTCCGATATAAGGTATCTATCCTTTCCCGAGCCAACTGATGGCGGAATAGACCCTTCTGAATCGCCTTAAAGAGGAGATTCTCTAAATGTGAAATACCCGCTGTTTTGAATTTGTAAGTTGTAAGACCAGAAAGCGAAGGCATTCAGTGCAAAGCAATCATTGAAGGATGTAGGTAGGATGTTAGGCTTACCTTTGGGCTTATCGAGCGAGAGAGCCCTAGCGAAGTGCTCGTCGACGACAGCGGCCACATCGCCCGAGTAGTGCGTGAACACGACGCAGTTGGCGCTGACGTACTGCGCGCGCGCCCGCGCCGCGCCCGCGCCGCACTCCGTCTCCGACTCCGACGACCCGCCCCCTGCGGCACGACCTTGTGTCACTAACATTACTACAAGTATTTACTAGTTTACATCTCTACACATAAACTTTGTTAGGGTAAAACTGATCCATACTAACTGTTGTGATAGTTATTATCAGAGTATGAAACGGTTAGTATAGTGTTGGAATAGATACCGTCAGCGCTGGCGCGGCCGTGCGCGGACAGGTCCTCCTCCTTGGCGCGCAGGCGCGCGTGGTGCGGCAGGTGCGCGTGCGGCGGGCTGCCCGGCGACTGCGCGCCCGAGGACGCCGAGCCCGAGCTGAGCGCGGCGGCGCCGTACGCCTCGCTGCCGGCATTGGCCGCGCCGCTCTGCACGTTCAGCTGCAACACGTCGAGCGTTACCCTCTACTGCCACCACGAGCTCTACCAACATACGACCTATCGCTATGTAAACTCGATGTACTACATCCACTTCTCTAAAATATTTATTATCATTGCAGTGTCGAACGATTCATTTAATTTTTTATTTTCGAAATGGTCTTTTATTTGCTGCAGAAGTAAGGAAATGTAAGGAATAATACTTGGCACTTAGCACTTCTGTAAACCAATGAGTAGGTACCTACATCAATTATGTGGCATTCGATCTCATCATATTTGCTGATGATTTGTTTAGTTTATATACCTACAGGACCAGGACGAGTTACGACAGAGGAGAGACACGGCCAGTAAGTACAATTACGACAGAGGAGAGACACGGCCAGTAAGTACAATTACTTAGGTGCATGTGAATATGTTCAGTACAATCGAGCTGATTATAGTAAGCTAAGTCCAGAGGTTTTCACAATTTGAGAAATATTGATTTATTCGGTGTAGTGCATTATTGTTGTTATACACATTATATATCTGTGGTTAAGAAGTGAGTTCGTGAGAGCCGCCGGTGGTAAGCGACTGCTCTGGCAGCTGAGCACATATGTAGTGGCGGCGCGGGAGACGAAGGCGGCAGTTTTTGCGCGCGTGCTCTATGGCCGGTCGGACCGGCCGCGCCGACTCGCGCAAAAACTAAACCCACTCTGTGAACCACTGCTGGTCACTTGCGTGTGACCGCTTCACTTCACACATGATGCGACCACAAATCATACAGACATTTGATTTGAGTATATTATATTTTAATAATAATGATTTTAGTTTAAAAGGCAAGTCATAGGGTGGATCATGGGATCCGACCTTGTCCACAACATGTTTGCGCAATACGAATGACAAATGTTGTGCTCGAGGGTTCGAAGAGGCCTCAGTGAGTACAAGTCGGCTCACGCCACCGGCCTGAAGAGGTTGCTGAGTAATACAGAGTTCACTTTAGGCTGCGCGTATACTTGTGACCACGGAGGACTGAAATAGTCTGAACATCATTATTTTTTATTGATTGATTGCCGCAATATTAAACAGGACGAAACAGATTACTTAATTCAATCGCCTTTTTTTTTGTGAAGTATCCAAAAGAAAGAAAACGGGAATATAGTAAAATCTGCCACCGTGATTAGAGCCACACGGAGGGAGGAGATCACAATTTGGCTTTCAACTAGGCACGTAGGCTTTATAGGAATGAGGTATAAGAGATGTTTGTACTGACCCGGTCGTACTGGAAGTGCGGCGCGTGGTGGAAGGAGCGCGCCGCCCCGCGCCCGTACAGGTACGGGTAGTAGGCGCCGTACATCACCTCGGAGCAGCTCACCGCCATGCCGCCGCGGCGCCGCGCGCGCGCGCCATGCCGCCGCGCCGCGCCCGAGCCCCGCCCGTCTGCGACCCAGACCTGCACACCACATACATACTATACTCACTACTAACTTCCATACATCTTCATCGATTCACTTCATTCCAATATAAGCAAAATTAAAAATTTTGAAATAAGTCACGACGGTAAAATCTTATTGAAAAATAACTAAATAACTCAAAACACCCGACTTAATCCAATTATTATGAAACTAAATATTATTACCATAATACATAACCGAGGAATATCCGTCGGAAAAGGATTTCTAGTGTCGTGATTACCATTATTGAAGAATTGTAGATGTTTAACGATGACATAAAATACACTCATGGGTTATGTTACAGCCTTTTTTTTTATCGTCCCACTGCTGGGCACAGGCCTCCTCTCACACGGAGAAGGATTGAGCATTAATCACCACGCTTGCTCAATGCGGGTTGGTGATTTCAGACTTTACAGTCCAGGTTTCCTCAAGATGTTTTCCTTCACCTTTTTATCAGCCATTGGTGTCCAAGATATACTTAGAAAGTACATACAAACTTAGAAAAGTTGCATTGGTACTTGCCTGACCTGGAATCGAACCCGCGCCCTCTTACTCGAGAGGATGGTTCTTTACCCACTAGGCCACCACGACTTTTTACACTCATGGGTAGGTATGATTAATTGTTAAAATTTCATATAGAAAAGGCAGCCCCCGACGGTTATTCCTCGGTTATGTATTATGGTAATAATATTTCGTTACATAATAATTGGGTTAAGTCGGGGGTTTTGAGTTATTTTATTATTTTTCAATAAGATTTTTACCGTCACGGGTTTTTTCAAAATTTTTAAATTTTGCTTTATTTTATTTCAAAAATTTTTAGAGAGCATATACGAATTATCTCAGAACATGCACCAATCACCCATGAACTTGTTCCTGAAATCCGCATTGAAATTAAATCAGACAATACGTTATAGTTTTAATAATATTGCAATGTAATCGTTTCACACTAATATAGCAGCGATCCCTAGTGAGTTAATATCGTAAGACTTATCTTAAACCATGCACCAATCAACTACAAACCCATCGCTGAAAACCACATTGAAATCGGACAATTCGTTATAATATTATTGCAATATTATTTTGCACTAATATTGTTGCGCCCTCTAGTGAGTAACAGACGTAATTTTTATTCTTTGGGAACATGCATTATCCCGTACACATTGCTGATGAAAACAGAATTGTAATCGGACGTTTTGATTATGTTGCAACATTGTTTTGTACTAATATTGTGGCGCCCCCTAGTGAGTTATAGCCATGACACCTATCTAAGAACATGAACTCATCGAACACAAACCCGTTATTGAAAACCGCATCAAAATCGGATCATTAGTTTAGAAGGCAGGTGGGAACATTACTTTGCTGTTTTGCACTTATATTGTGGCGCCCCCTAGTGAGTTACAGCCATGACACCTATCTAAGAACATGAAATCATTAAACACGAACCCGTTATTGAAAACCGCATCAAAATCGGATCATTAGTTTAGAAGGTAGGTGGTAACATTACCACAGATTACTAAATAGTTACTTTTGCACTAATATTGTGGCGCCCTCTAGTGAGTTACAGCCACGACACCTGTCGAGTGTCGAAGAACATGAACTCATCGAACACAAACCCGTTATTGAAAACCGCATCAAAATCAGATCATCAGTTTAGAAAATATGTGGGAACATTACTTTGCACAAACAAACACACACAAACGCACATCTCTCACCCTAAGTGCATATTATACCTGCTCCGTTCCGTCGTGGGTAAAAACAAGTTCAACAACCAATTCTCGGCTACAGCTAGAATATGCAAGTGTAGTTTAGAACCCATTCTGCACAACACATTTACATTCGAGCTAATAAGTACATAGAGCATAACATAGAGCATTCACCTTCTAATAAAATTGCCTGATGGATGAAGAATCAACCTCTCAATTATAAGTGTGTCAAAATCAAAATCAAAACTCATTTATTCAAACTTGGCTGCAAAACAGCACTTTTCGAACGTCAGAAAAAATTACATAAGACAGCCCCCAAAACGCCCACCCTTCACCACTTCCTGTGTTTTTGCCGGGAAGAAGAAATGGCGCAACAAACTGCCCAGCAACACACGTCTGTCTGTAGGTTAAAAGAACCTTTCAACAAAGTACAGTGAGTGTGGCTGTCACAAACATTTATCGGCCACCGAACTGAACGTCCGTTTAACAAACTTTCTACAAAAAACATAATGGTATTGAAATTAAATCATTATTTGTAACCAGTACTAGGGTAAAATATGTAAAACAACAGAAGATAGTCGCAAATATTAGGTTACCTATGAAATTGCCGTTTTGCGGTTATGGCTATTTCAAATCATAATATGTTTTGTTTGGCTAAGAATTTTAATTTCAAATTAATTTTATTTAAAAACATGGAATTCTTCTTCCAAAAGTAGTCATTAGTTTATTGATTAGTGCTAAATTGTCATCGCATTTCAATCTTCTTCTTCATCGTGGATACGTACAAAAATCAAGTAATTGCGGAATATGAGTACCGTGGTGCAGCATCGCGGCACAAGCGGCACGTAACATCAACGACGTTTACGGAGCTAACACTGCTAACCAACGCACCACCTGTTATTGGTGTGCTCGCTTCCGTTTTGGAAATTTCGATCGACGAAACTTGAATTAAGTGCGATTGTGGAAGCTGATGATACACAATCTACGGCTAAAGCTTTCGACGTTAGCGTCAAAACAATATTGATCCATTTGCGTCAAATTGGCAAGGTAAAAATGCTTAACAGATGGGTGTCCCACGAACTCAATGAACGCTAGCACCTAGGCGTCGAGACGAGCCTTGCACTGCTCAACAGACACACAAATGAATGAATTTTTCCGTCATCCACCAGTCACCAGATCTTGTGCCCACACACAACAACTATTTCCAGAATTTGGATAACTTTTTGTCGGGAAAAAATTTCAATACCCAAGAGGCAGTACAAAATGCCTTTGAACAAATGGTTGCCTCCCGTCCAGCTAATTTCTTTCAGAAATCATCAATTCACTGCCACTGCGTTGGCAAAGATGCATTGATTGCATGGGTTACTTTGATACATACTTTGATTAATAGAAATAAAAAATACATGAAAAAAAAAATCTTTTAAATTTGTTCATACAAAACGGCAATTTCATAGGTAAAGACCTATTATTATCTACTAATGTTTTTCTTTAAGAGATTAAAAAAAAAAAAAACAACATGTAATCGGTTCGCCGGTATATTCGCAACTAACAAACCATCTTCAACATGGTTTTAGGTTTTTGTATTAAATAAGTATAGGTACCTACGTACATACATGTAGGTATATAGATACGAACTAACTACTCATTAGAATTAGACGGACACAAAGGCTAACTTATTGGACAATATATTTTCGTTTGTGTTTTTGTGCCAATAAATAAATAAACTGGCGAACTACTTGCCTATCTGCGTTGTATCTGAGTATGAGAAACGAAGGCGATTATTCAACTTGTTTCATGTGTTTCTATATAATAAAATTGACTTTTTTTTTGAGGTCCATACCCAAAGGGTAAAACGGGATAGACAATTCGGGTCTTTTTCGTTATTTTCGTAAATGGTGGCAAGATGCCGCTGAACTTTGTAAGTCAGGCAGCGAACAGAACGTCATATTATTTCAACATAGCCTGCCTTGCCTTTTCTTTCTGCTTCCAGTCTAACCGGATGCGCCTGAGTACCAGTGTTTGACAAGCAGCGACTGCCTAGCTAGAGCGTGGAGCGTGTTGTACAAAAAGAGTAAAGATTACATAAACGCTCCACGCTCTCTTTCATCAAAACTAAATGTCCGAATCATTTTGTAATTTTTTAAAGGAGTGTTTTTTCGTTTTTTAAGCTATTTTTTTTTTTCGATTAAATTCACTTTACACCGCGTTCATTATAATAAAATAAGGGAATAAATATTTTGACCACCATAAAATGCTTTGATACTCTTAAGGTAGAATTCCGTGGATAGCGGCTACGACAGCCGCGCGCGGCTTACGACAGTCGTCGGCCGCGCGCGACAATAGTCAACCTATGAAGATGTATGGCACCGTTGCCGTGGTCCGCTACAGTCGCGCGCGGCCGACGAAATTCGAAAGCCGCGCGCGGCCGTATGCATCTCAACATGGTCTAGCGCTTAGTAAAATCTATATAATTTTAGTAAAACCAGAATTGAATTGTTTTTATTTAGTCGGCAAAACTTCCTTTTGTTTTCATTACAATACAAATGCTTTTGAATCAGTATTGGGTAGTATCCTTCATCATTTCTACTTTTTAAAAATAGGGTCGATTGGTAATCTATTTTCATAATACAGCCACAGCAATACGTCATCCTCTTCTTCTTCAAGGATATCAATTAGCACTTCGACTAGAGGGAACGGACGAACAAAATCTACTAATTTCAACACAATGCCGCGCGCGGCTTACGAAATTCGTCGGCCGCGCGCGACTGTCGCGAGCCTCGGCAGCGGCGCCATACATTTTCATAGGTTGACTATTGTCGCGCGCGGCCGACGACTGTCGTACGCCGCGCGCGGCTGCGTAAGCCGCGACCCACGCAGGCCCGCCGCTAGCTGTTTGTTCGCCCGCGTGCAAAACCGATTATGCCGCCCTACGACTACATATTATACTGGGTTTTTTTTTTAAATATATAAGGGGGGGGGGGAGTACAGGGGGTCCGGACCCCCCTGCCCATTCATATCCATTTTACTTGTCCAACAGAAAAAAATATGTACATGCACCGCTCTCATTGGGGCATCAATGCAGTGCAATCATTACCCAAGTGGCCCCTATGTATTGAAAGATTGTGATTAATAGGTAGGTACTTACCAACATAATGTATATCAAAGTGCTTAGAACAGATTATGGGTAACTTAAACTAACGAACTTAAATATCTATAGCAATGTTTAATTTCAGTAAAATATGTTATTAATGGTTTTTGGTGGGTTTCCCGTTGAAAAAGTCAACGCATGAGACATATTTCATATGTAAGGAAGCGCGAGCGAAGCGAGCGCGAAATTTTTTTAGTCTAAGGACACAAAACAAATTAAAACCACTGTAAATTAACAAAGCAAAGTCAAAAAGAAAGATATGCTCAGAAATGAAGTGCAAATGTACATGAAGCCGCGAGCGAAGCGAGCGCGATTTTTTCCTTAGAGTTTTCATGAAGTAAACATATCATAAAAAGCCAAAGTAAACAAAAAGCTATAACGGACGTGCGCGAAAAATGATTTTTCGGAATTGAATGCTTCAACAATTAAACAAAGATAAATTGCGACTGCGATAACTGACATGAATGGAGGCGCGAGCGCAGCGAGCGCGAATTTTTTTGGGGATGCAAAGGATGAACCCGTCAAAATTGATAGGGGACGACCAAAGCGAGGGCGGCTTTTTCTGAAATTTAATTGCTAATCTACTCATCTATTTTTAGTAAAAATATTTTTATTACGTAATTATGGTTTAATTTTGCCGTATGGGTTAATTTTGCCGCCCCCTAAATAGTGCCGCCCAGGGCATTTGCCCCCCCTGCTCTCTCCCCCCACGCTACGCTAATGGTTGATCTTAAATCGTTTTTAATAATTTTTAATTTTGAAAATGATCAACAGATGTAACTGAAACCGGCAGTGTAAGTAATATTCTTAGCGCTATTGCTGTGTTCAGAAATATTGAAATCAAATAATTGGTAAAAATATATTGTTTTTTTTTAATATTACGTGATAGGTCGCTCGATTTGCCGCCCCCTAGGACGTGCCGCCCGCGTGCGGTGCACGCCTTGCACGCCCGCTTACGGCGGGCCTGGACCCACGGAATTCTACCTTTAGTTTTGTAACCAAAAATATCTACTTATTACACCGGCGCGGAAGCCGACAACTTCTCTAGAAAAAAAAGAGGCGAAACTGGCAACCACACAACTATGTACTTGGCGAGTTGTCCTTTACTGAATATATGGAGTCATTCTATAAAGGCGCAAGTCGTTTAATTAAATAGAAACTTCAACCAGAAGACGGCGACATATTTATATATTATGTGAAATCCAAGTCAATATATCGGGTGTGTCGTACCTAATCACATTCAATCCTATCACATACACTTTATGATATGCTATGGCGAATTGTAAAAAAAATAACCTAATCCATTCAGTGGTTTAGTTGGCCACAGGAGTCAGTTTTCGTTTTCATAATTTCATAATTTACAAAATCATGTGTGTAAAGCAGAGATAAAGTTGAAGTACTGAATGTTTTGACCAGTTGACAGCTTTCAGTTTTGAAGGGAGAATTTCAGTTGTTTATAATAAATGACTCATTATAAAGGTGTACCAATTCTCGTATATTTTTATTCTATTTACTTTGTTTGAAAAATTCTTTTTTATTTTTACGTATTTTATTTCTTTCTTCGTGCTAATCGATATATATTAACCAGTATATTAACGTTTTTAATTTAATGTGATAAGGTACGACACACCCGATATAAGTACGCCAAGTTATAGTGTTTGCTTCTTTAATGAGTTCACTTCTGCTTTGTATGTTTAGGCTATGGCGGCGTAGCATCGGGTGGCACCCGGGGCGGACTACGTATTGAGCACCCCCCAAATAAAAAACGACGAAACAACGTAGTAAAGCAATCATGTAGAAATAATTCATGGTGCTATTTGCTGGGTTTAACCTTTGGAACACAAAAGTCCTCCACCTCCTCTTTAACTTTTTGAGGACTCAAAAATTAAGCAGAATAAATGTTCTAGCTTTGAGGTATTAATTTAGGTAATCAAGTAAAAGCAAAAATACAAGAGAGGGGTGACAGTCGGACTGGCACTGAGGGGTGACATCTCGCGCGTGTGCTGTTGTAGTTTTGTTTAACATTTGAATATGGTAGGCCTAGGAACCTAGGCTTCGTAGGTACGTTAGGTACTCGAAGACGCCTGGACCGATTTGCTATTTTTTTTTTTGTTTGAGAGACTAAACTTCCCAAGTGGTCCCATAATCATCAGGTCAGGATCTGATGATGGATACCCCGAGAAATCGAGGGCAACTTTCGAAAATTACTATTAAAACTATTAATACTATTAAAACTTAACAATGAGGTGTACGTTACGTACGTCCGATAACACTATGTAACAGTGAAGGTTTGGAGCTGACCTGATGATGAAGACGAGAGAAGGTCGAGGGAACTCGACAACTGAATAAGTATGTAAACTACCTCGTGTTTGGGTTTCTATTATTCGTATTGATGACTAATTTCTACTTATGCGGATAGTGACAACTATGCTTGTCACTGAAAAGCCAAAAATAAAAAAGTTTTGTAAAAAGTTTTTTTTTTATTAGGTATTTTGAAGCCAACTTGTCATCATCATCATCATCTTCAGCCTATCGCAGTCCACTGCTGGACATAGGCCTCTCCAAGTGCACGCCACTGAGATCGATTTTCGGATTCTTGAATATAAAATAATTATTTGTGAGATCGAACGCCACAAATATTAAAATGGGATCCAAAAGGGAATGATTCTAATGTTTGACTGTTTTTGGTATTGAAAATCGCTAAACGTTTTAATGAAATTTTTCCTCACATACATGTTCTTGTACTGCTTTTCCTTTCACTATTTGACTGATCTGACTTTTGTTATCACTTGCCAACAAAATGCAACACAAATATATTTTATTTCTTTGTAAATATAAAATGTGTGGAGGAATTCGGAAATTGACGTATTGCATTTTTATTTTCGAAAATACATAATTCTAGTACATTTTTAAACTCTTGGAGGAGATTGGGAAACGCTTTATTACCTATTCTTATTTAATACTAGCTGATCCCGCGAACTTCGTATCGTTCAAACTCAAACCTTCCCTGGACCTCTACAAACATTTTAAAATCAAAATCAGCTCAATCGGCCCAGCCGTTCCAGAGTTTTAATCAGACTAACGAACAACAATTCATTTTTATTTATATAGATTTCAGTCCTGGATCACTTTGGGAAATACTTACCTATGGAGGAACTTGCGAATAGGTAATGCATTCAGTTTATCTACTTATTTATTTTACTTTCTTAATATACTATAATGTTTAGACAAGGCGACTAGGCCATGCTGGTGATACTTGTTTATCCAACCGTGTCCGTATCAATATTTACGGCCTAGGTATCACTACATAGTAGAAAACAAAGTCGTTTTTTCTGTCCCTTAGGGTCAATTCCCACTGAAAGAGCACGGAAAATGTAAGAGCGCGGCGCGGTGCGGCGCCGCGCGGCGCCCCGCGCGGCCCGCCGCGCTCGCGCTCAATCCCTTGCAATTACGGCCGCTGCCGGCCGCTGCTCTTTCAGTGGGAATTGACCCTTAGACCCTTTGTTAAATCTTCAAAACTACGCAACTGTTCGAGCGTTTATTTTTTTTAAATAGGTAGATAGAGTGTTTAAAGAGAAAGGTATGTATATGTAGCTACCTAGATATAATAACATAAATGTAAAGTGGGGAAATACTGTTATCCCGTGCGAAGCAGGTCGCAAGAATGGTCGCTAGAAGGTAGGTACTAGATAATCCAATGGCGTTAAGAAGGAACGGAGGACGGAAAGGAATCCAGTACTTAATCGGATTTAAAAATTGGAACTCTGAGCCGTTACTGTAATTTTAATATTATAAAAAACTAGCTTTTGCCCGCGGCTTCGCTCCCGTCAACTGATTTCTCTACTTTACCCAATGTTTTTTTTTCATAAGAACCTTCTCCTGACAATAACAAACACAACAAAAAAAGAATTAGCCAAATTGGTCCAGGCGTTGTTGAGTTATGCGCTTACCAACACATTTTGCGATTCATTTTTATATAATAGATAGATGTAACAGCTGAATCCGGTTAGACTGGAAGCCGACCCCAACATGATTGGGAAAAAGGCTCGGAGGATGATGAGATAGATGTAACAGTTTTGCTTTCAGAAAAATAATTAAACCGACTTCCAAAAACACTAAAAAGCAAAAAAAAAACTAATTTTAGGTGCATCGGCCTAGAAGTCGGTGCCTTATGAGTGTTACTAAGTTAATTTTGCCACCGCCTTCTAGGCCGATGCACCTAAAATTAGTTTTTTTTTGCTTTTTAGTGTTTTTGGAAGTCGGTTAAATTTTTTTTGTAAAAAAGTTTTTTATTTACAGCTTTTCAGTGATATGAATAGTTGTCCCTATCCATATAAGTGGGAAGTTCTCATCAATACAAAGAATATAAGCCCAAATACGAGGTATTTTACATATTCACTTGTCGATTTTCCTCGACCTTTTCTGGTCTCCATCATCAGGTCAGCTCCAAGCCTTCAGTTTTGCAAAGGTCTCGTCAATACAAATAATATAAGCCCAAACACGAGGTAGTTTACATATTCAGTTGTCGAGTTCCCTCGACCCTCTCTGGTCTCCATCATCAGGTCAACTCCAAACCTTCACTGTTGTATAGTGTTTTTAGGCATACACCTGAGTGTCAAGTTTTTACCCTATGTATGCCTACAACTGATGTGATTTGATTGTGTGGACCACGATACACTCATTTCTAAGCTGAGACACTACGGCATTCGTGGAAAATCTCTTGAACTTGTCCGGTCTTATTTATCCAACAGACAGCAAAAAGTGGATGTCTGCGGCTCAACATCTTCGGGGACAGTTGTAAAAATGGGCGTGCCTCAAGGCTCTATACTGGGTCCATTTCTGTTCCTAGCTTATATAAATGACCTTCCATTTGTGTTGTCTGATATTTCGGATGTTATTTTGTTTGCGGATGACACTTCCCTTGTCTTTAAAGTTAAGCGTAAGAACCCCAATGTTAGTCACATTAACGAAAGCCTAGAAATTCTCTCCAAATGGT
The DNA here is from genome assembly GCF_022581195.2 of Helicoverpa zea. Classification (NCBI taxonomy): domain Eukaryota; kingdom Metazoa; phylum Arthropoda; class Insecta; order Lepidoptera; family Noctuidae; genus Helicoverpa; species Helicoverpa zea. Next base: position 118,491 of record NC_061456.1, on the reverse strand, counting down.
TCGCAGCCAACAATTTATTATTAAATGCTTCCAAGACTAAATGTCTTAAGTTCTGTTTGCCTAACGTCACTGCGGTTGAAACAAATATAATGCTCGATAAGAGCAAATTAGAGTTAATTAACAGTACAGTATTTCTGGGCATTACCATTGACAGTAAATTGCAATGGGGTCCCCATATATTCCCTATCAGGGCGACTTGGTTCTGCTGCTTTTGCAGTCAGAAAAATCAGACAACTGACCGATGTAGCTACGGCCAGGCTTGTATACTTCGCCTATTTCCATTGCGTGATGTCATATGGCATTTTGCTATGGGGGGCAGCGGCTGATGTCCAATCAATTTTTGTTTTGCAAAAAAGGGCGATCCGAGCGATCTATGGCATGGGCTCTCGCGAATCTCTTAGAGAATTCTTTAAGGAAATTAATATACTTACTTTACCTTCCTTGTATATTTTTGAAAATATTATGTTTGTTCGCAAAAACATCCATAAATTCACAGTTAAAAGTGACATTCACCAGATAAATACACGTAACAAACATAAATTAGTGGTTCCCAAGTTTAGGCTAACAAAACAAATAAGTCGTTCTTAGGGAATTGTGTGCGTTTTTATAACAAGCTACCTAAGTGTATCCTTGATCTCACTGATAAAAAGTTTAAGAATGTAGTTAAAAACGTTTTGATTAAAAAGGCGTATTAAAAAATTCAGGATTACATTAATGACAGTGATGCCTGGCGTTAAATTAATATTGTTTTTTCTTTTTCTCTGCACATGTGGCTTCCCCGGCGACCGGGACACGGGAGTGCCTCCGCCCAGACCAGCCAAGCCCAAGCCAGCAAGACCCCAAATTGCATTATATAATAACTTGGTTACCCAATATATTTTTACTTTGAATTGTATAAATTATTTTTCCAGTAACGATTGCACTAAAATTATTTTGTATAATTTATTAATACATTTTTAGCTTAATTTGGATTGTATAACATTCTCAGGACTAGATAGAAAACTGTATGTTTGTAATTATTTTTATTTTCTTTTAAAAAGAGTGTCCATGGAGTTTCTTGCCGGTTCTTCTCCATGAGACCAACTCTTTGGAACCGTGCACCTAACTTTGACGTTTCGAAAGAGCTTTCATAGGCCTATTTGAAATAAAAAATTTTGAGTTTGAGTTTGAGTTTGAACTTTCGAAGGTTGCCCTTGATTTCTTAGGGTTTCCATGATCAGATCCTGACCTGATGACTATGGGACCAACTGGCAGCTATTCCGCGTCGAACAAAAAAAGAATCACGTAAATCGGTCTATAAACCTCGGAGTAATCGATGTACATACATAGAAAAAAAAAAAAAAAAAAAAACATACCGGCCGAATTGATAACCTCCTCCTTTTTGGGAAGTCGGTTAAAAATCCACAACGTAAGCGATAGTAAATAAGTCGTGGTGGCCTAGTGGGTAAAGGACCAACCTCTCAAGTAAGAGGGCGCGGGTTCGATCCCAGGTCAGGCAAGTACCAATGCAACTTTTCTAAGTTTGTATGTACTTTCTAAGTATATCTTAGACACCATGGACTGTGTTTCGGATGGCACGTTAAACTGTAGGTCCTGGCTGTCATTGAACATCCTTGGCAGTCGTAACGGGTAGTCAGAAGCCAGTAAGTCTGACACCAGTCTAACCAAGGGGTATCGGGTTGCCCGGGTAACTGGGTTGAGGAGGTCAGATAGGCAGTCGCTTCTTGTAAAGCACTGGTACTCAGCTGAATCCGGTTAGACTGGAAGCCGACCCCAACATGATTGGGAAAAGGCTCGGAGGATGATGAACGTAAGCGATAGTAATAAAAATAATATCCCCGCAGAGCATCTGAGGCGGATGACGGGAAATAGCGACCCCGCGGGGCTATACATCCGAGTGCTCTTGGCTTGCCTTCATCGGCCGGTCAGAGTGGAGTCGCTAGAGCAGGGTTAGCAGCCCGCTAGGAGGGTAGGTAGGTGCCTCGTGGTAAGTGGCGAGTGGGCCGGTGATGTTGGACCCACAGGGAGCGCGTGATCTGCGTTTAAAGTTCGCCGGGGTATCGTCACCCTTCAGCCGCTCATGTCCCTGTTGCCCTCTTGTTGCTATTCAGTGACTGATTCCCGGGGGCCCAGTAAGTGAGTTGGCGAGTCTCCACCTGCCATTTTTACGTGAGCAAACATTGTTATCGGCAGGTGCCATATTTCCCATAGTTATCTCCATTCCCAGTCCATTAGCATCCCATCCCAATAGCCCTTGTAGTTTTATTCCATATTTAGCAATAGTTTAACACAGAATCGGGGATTGTCCTTGGGTACGTTTCTATAGTGTATACAGGGATAATCGTCGGTTTTGTGTCGCCATTTCATTAAAGTTGTCTCAAAAGGGCTTCAGCGTGTTGGCTTCGGCCCCACGTTCGCCTTCCAAAAATCCGGGACTCTGTAGTCCCGTGGTCGGTTAGAGACATACAAGAAAAATAATATTAATGAATTTATTTTATTTATTTATTAGGTCTACCAACAATGTTATACATGAAAGCATGCAATAACAGTAATTACAATTAATCTATAAGGTACAATGCAAACATTACTTAAAGGTAAACACCGCATACCAAAAGAACAAAAGAGAATTTTAAAACTAAACTAAAATAAATAGAGACATAAAACTATGAATATTGATGAATATTAATCATAATCATTACACAACATGACTGTTCTTCGATTTATTTAAGGCCTTTTCTCATGATTTATTGCTGCATAAATTGGAATCAATTAGCATTAGAGGCATTTCACTTCAATGGATATCGTCTTATCTAAATAAAAGACAACAATGTGTGGCCATTACAAGAATGGATAATAATAATGATGACTGACATTACACTATTATTATGTAGGTATATAAATTCGATAATTGGCATACCGTCAGTTGCATAAGGGCCCATTAAAGTTATTCAGCTGAGTACCAGTGCTTTACAAGGAGCGACTGCCTATCTGACCTCCTCAACCTGGTTACCCGGGCAACCCGATACCCCTTGGTTAGACTGGCGTCAGACTTACTGGCTTCTGACTACCCCTAACGACTGCCAAGGATGTGCTATGACAGCCGGGACCTACAGTTTAACGTGCCATCCGAAACACAGCCAATGGTGTCTAAGATATACTTAGAAAGTACATACAAACTTAGAAAAGTTGCATTGGTACTTGCCTACGACGACCGCCACGACGTCCACGCCGCTTAGGCCACGACGAAATATGTAGATAAATGATTTTCTATTCTACTTAACTTCTAAATCTGGCCCTACCTACCTATTCAGCGATCTTCAATGTACTTGTCATGATCCTGCCCTTATGCCTACCAATTTTTTTAGGTCTTTTCCTTCCATAACCACCCTTGTCTGAGGTCATCTCACAAGTAACGTTCTTTCTAACCATATCGACTTTCACACAAACCATCCATATATACTCATTCCTCACTCGATCCATTCTCTTAACAACACACATTCCCCTTAGGAAAGAAAGAAAGGAGAAAGAAAAACCATTTATTCATCACAAAAATAACGTAAGAAACAACAAACAAATAAATCTAGGGACAAAACAAACTATGAACATAAAAAGAAAAACGCTGTAGTCACGCATGCGTGAAAGGGGCAGCGCTCAGCATAAATACTGTCTTGCGCACGCAGGCACGAAACAACAGCGCTGACCTACCACGTGTCCTTGCCTCGGAACTATAACATCTACAATCAATCTAACCGCTATCAGTCTATTATTCATTCTTTTAATGTCTTTGTACCTACCTACCTACACATCTTTCCGCCTGTTATCTAACCCACACCATATCTTTTGCCATCACTTCCACAATAGAAAAACTTATGTCTCAATTTTAAGTTTGCTGAAGTCTCAATTTTATTAAAGTCAATGTTCCTCTGTGACACATGATAGCTCTCGTCGGCAAAAGCGAAGTATAGGACCTCTGATTACACAAGGGTATAGGACGTAGAAGAGATTGTGCAAACGCATATTTATATGGCATTGTAAAGTCGAACCCGAGCCGTTTTAAACGACTTGCCGATACTGTTCCACGAAACAGACGCGACAATAGCCGACTATGTCTCCAGACCGCTAAGACTACTTTAATGCGCAAAAGTGTCTTCTGCATGGCTCCGATCATTTACAATAATATTCCTAAGTCATGGAAAGAATTACCTACTAAAATGTTTAAAAATAAGTTAAAGCAATATTTAGTTACTAAAGCATACTATAATATAAGAGAATTTCTATCTGACAAAGACATTACACTAGTCGCTAAGTAGTCTAAGTAGGTACCTATTTAATTGTATACTGTTAAGCATTATTTAAATTTATTTATATTATGTTTAGAGTTTTATCTAGTTTTAGTTAATGCTACTTATTTGTATAATTTAATTGCTTAGTTTTGATGTATAATTTAATGTGTATAATTTAGATTGTAATAACAACAATTTGTAAATGTTTGCACGCCGCATGGCAAAATATGGCAGAACTTGTTTATTTTATAACACCATTTACTTTGTACCCATATTTGCAAAATAAATATATCTTTATCTTTATCTTTAGAATGACTACCTCCAACAAAGAAATCGCCATTCAGTGTTCCTGATCAGTCATACGACCTGTGCAGTTCCCAGTACACTTTTTAACAGTATCACCAATAACAACAACTTGTAGAGGATTCTTCTTGAAAGTAAAGTGCAAGTAGGTAACCGATACCAAGGACTACATATATACAAACATACAACAGACTACATATATTTACAAGGGCTCAGATTTGCGCTTAGGCCATAGCAAGTCTAACCTACTGTGCTCAGCCAGGCATTTGGCTATGGTTTCTAATAATAACATCTTCGTTGGCATTGATTGATCCAGGTAGACCAGTAATTTTACACAAAATGCTATTGTGATATGTTATTTATTGCAGATGTACCGGCTGACGAACAACGTGTACCGAGCCGCCCGCCGGCGGCGTGCCGCTACCGAACAATCATAGACATTTTATTCGTTGAAATCTCTACTTTGTGAGGATGTAAAAAATATGTACATATTAGGAATGTAAGTTATATGATAAATATTTTCAGAAAAATAATAATAAAAAAATAAGGTAATCTTCTCCACTTCCCGACCTCGGATCGCCGATCGTAAATTCTTTAGCTAATAGGTAATATTCTTTGTCGTAGTTACCTATTCTCAGTATTCTCGTTCCTTTGAAAGGAATCCTTTGCAATGGGTTTCTTCCAGGATAGGTTAGGTTAGCTACATGTCATTATTCGTAGGTTTCAAAAGAGATCTACCTACCTCGGGCTATCAAGCGTCCTCCAAACTAGTACCTGCCTAGGCCGAGATGAGGCGAAACGCGAGCGCGCAGGGGCACTGCGGCTCACTCGTCACACAGAACCGACTGCCCTTACTGTGCTAAGGCTAGCTTTGCCTCGCTATTTAGCTATTGCTTCATCATCGATTGGAGGAAGTTCTCAAGTAGGTACTTAGTGGAGAGGATGCTGACACACAACTCTATCATTTCATATTTACATCGAGACTAACTATTACTACTGTATGGCTCAGAGCTGGTATGTTGATTGTAGTTAAGTTGAGTTGACGGTAAAACACGGCAGATCACTTGAAATAGTTTATTTCTTAAAGTCACAAATAGTTATAAGTTGGCTGCCCACCGTGCCAATCGCGATGAGTGAAAAATGTCAACTAAGTTTAAATTGAAGAATTATATTAAAGTAAATTGAGGTCGCATAGTCAGCAACCGAGTCATTGTACGGAAACCGTACATGCTCCCAAGGGAAAAAAGTGAGATAAGAAACCCGAAAGGCGAGTTGGGCAACCATCACAAAGCAAATAAAAATATTAATTAAAGTGTAAACATGCATAAATGAAATAATGTAGAACGAATAATAAAATTAAGCAAATGTAAAGTAAAACTATGTAAACATTAATTTGAAGATATGTCATCAAAACAAATCCTTTTCTCGATTCCTGTGTAGTCGGGGACCGGATCTCTCGCATCTCGATGTTTACTTCTTCGTTGTCAGCTCCTTTCTGTTGTTCCAGTTTAGTGCTTGGTGTAGTATTCGAAGAATTAATTTTTCTTCGCTTCTTGATAATAAGGCAGATGCCAACCACAGCAAATCCTCCCAACAACAAGGAAGTTGTGGAGTAAAAATACACATCGTGTGGCGAAACATTTGAAAGCTGAGGCAGTACTTCCTGTCGTTTTTGGTAGGCGATTTGACGCTCAATTTGGGCCACGTCTTCTACTCCACGCAATTCAGTAATGTTCAATTGTGCGTTCCTCCAACCTAGATCGAACATGTTGTTTATAGTTGAATTTATGGTCGGTACTTCGATATCCGATTCCATGTTTACTTTACTTCCCATGTGATTGAAAGTAAATATCGTGGCATCTTTTTTCTGTAATAGGCACTTTGGCGCCAAGGCGATAACTCCTGTCCCGTCACTGACCGCTGGTGTCACCTGATCGCTACATATTACGCGCATCAGCTGTTTATTGCACAACGTAAACAACCAAACGTTGGGTTTATGTAGTTTTATTTTATCCAAGTTTCCTTGCAAGTTATGTCGTTAATGACGCACGCCAGCGATGTTTGTTGACTGAACACTTTAGCCTCACATGGTGCATCTTTATCATGGAAACTGTATACTGGTTGATTGGAGATGCAGGTGTATTCTTCTTCTCTGTAGGCGGTGCAATGACGCATGTCCTCTTCTTCCAATGTAATATACGAGTTTTTAATCAGATTGATTGCGATGAAGGCTGATAAAGGTTGCACAAGTTTTAAGTGTGTCTGTCTCATGAATGGAATTGGGATAACACGATATATTTTGTAGTCATCATCACTTAGTAGTGGAATATGCAACTCGAATAATAAAAAGTTACGTGTAATTCTGGCTTTAACGTGAATAAGTTCATAGATGTATTGAAAATCCTTTTGGATATCCTTAATGGGGAGTGAAACTCCTTGCGGTAGTTTTCCTGATATGATGTTGAGCTGCTCAATCAGCTGAGAGGCTGAAAAAAGGTGCGTGTCTAAATGGCCTCGGTAGATATTGGCTAAGGCATTCATCAGCATGTCTTGAATTCGGTGTAAATCGTTAAGAATTAAAGTCGAAGTTACTGCGGCTGAATTAATATCACTAATCGTATATAACATTTGCGCTCTGTTTTCTATTTTTGTGATTGCGCTGCAAGTTCGATTCATGTATTTGATGATTCATTACTGTACTTATGAATGATTACCAGTATTACGCTGGATGGATTCCTCAGCGGCGGAACTGCGCTCGTGGCCACTCTGGGCATACCCAACCACTACCTACACTTATATATCTGTGAGGTCACATTACTACTGTCACACATCGCCCAGATCAGCCTATTTCCAGCTGCATAAGTAACTACTTAATCACAAAAAAACTGACGTAACACGTAATAGTTTGATATTGCAAAACAATTCGGGGTTTTTGCTCTCGAGTTCGAACCTCAAACTAAGAGAACGCTCGATAAAATAATCAATTTCCACTTTCATATTTCTTTCTTTAGTTTCAAAAAAGAGGCAACCTAATTATTTTTAGGGTTCCGTACCTCGAAAGGAAAAAACGGAACCCTTATAGGATCACTTTGTAGTCCGTCTGTCTGTCTGTCTGTCTGTCTGTCTGTCAAGACCCTTTATCTTAAGAACGCGTGGACGTATCAAGCTGAAATTCACATGAAATACTCGGGTCTATTGTCCCTTTAGGCTGTGAAAATATCAAGCTTCTAAGCCAAGCCAATCAAAAGATACAACCGATTATGTCGATATTTTCAACAAATTCTCGACACTCACAAAGGAATCAAAACCTACAGGGTACTTCCCGTAAACTCAGAATCTTGAAATTTGCATGAAGCATTGTTATATAATGCAAATAAAGGAAAAATTGCGAAAATCTCATTTTTTTTGTTATATAATATAAAAAAAAATATTTTAATAAAATGAAACTTACTACCTTATTTCTCACGAACGAATAAAGGTACCAAATTGAAATTTATACCAAATACCTAAGTCTATTGTCCCTTTAAGCAATGAAAAAATCAAACTTCTAAGTTAACGCGATCAAAAGATACAGCAGTTTTACCGACACCTTAGACGAATTTCCGTCACACGCTAGGGAATCAAAACCTACAAGGTACTTTCCGTGAACTCAGAATCTGAAAATTCGGCACGAAGCAACGTTATATAGTACAGATAAAGGAAAAATTGCGAAAATGATAAATTTGAAGTTACATAAAATATTATTTTTGCTTACATGACATAAAATATTTTTTTAATAATTATAAACTTACTACCTACCCTTTTTCACATGAACGCGTAGAGATATTAACGTTTTGAATAAAAAGTCAAATTCATATCAAACACTTCTTAAATATAATGGCCTCTAAACTGTGAAAAATTTTAAATCATTCAATGGTCATTGGGCACCTTAGTATGAAAACCATACCCACGGCGGAACGAAATATAGCACAGTATAATGATAAAGGCTCTGATTTACTATGGCATTAGTCGCATCAATGTGAACCATGGGAATCTAGAGAAAATCAGGTGTAAACATTAACCGTCTTACCACAAAAACTTTTTAAACGTCAGTTTATGCCTTGTCTAAAAAAATGTCAATTTATGACGTTGACATATGGTTCATTTTGCAGCCAAAATTTTATTAGACAAGTGTAAAACAGGGTTTAAAGTTTTTGTAGTAAGGCCCTAAATATTTTCCTCATTTCAATGGGAATTTAAACGACCAAGTTTGACGGAATTGAGAAATCATTTCTTTGTAGTGAAAGAGTATACTCGCCGTTTATTTCCATTGTCATCAGGTCAGGATCTGATGATGGAAATCCTGAGAAATCGAGGGCAACTATCAGAAATTGTAGGCATGCATAGGATTAAAACTTGATTCTCAGATGTATGTCTGGTGATACTGTCAAACAGTGAAGGTTTAGAGCTTACCTGATGATGGAGACGTGAGAAAGTCGTGAGAACTCCTCAACAGTATGTTTTAGTTACGTCGTGTTTGGGCTTATATTATTCGTATTGACGAGAACTTTTCACAAAAGTTATAAAAATAAAAACTTTTTACAAAAAAAAAACAACTTCTAAAACAACAAGAAAACTGTTTATATGCATCGGTCTAGATCTCGGTGGTTAAATAAATATAGATGCATCCTCTAGACACCGACTTCTAGACCGATGCACCTAACATCTTTTTAATTTCTTTCTTGCCTTTGTTTTCTTGTTGCTTTTTTATATGTTTGAAGTTGGATTTGTTTGTAAAATGCTACAAAATAAAATAATGCCGACTTTATAAAACAAAGAAAGGGACAGAATTACACTTTTGTCAAGGATCTAGAAACGTAAAGCCAGCAGCCCCTAATCCTACTCTCTAGAAGTCGTTGTTACAATTCGACAGCTACAAGTCGTCAGGCGGTTTCGAAAAAAACCTGAAACTGGGGCTCTTTAGGTGATTAATCCCTCAAAAATAAAAGACCCCATTCCTGCAATGGCTGCTTTAACCCAAGTTAGTAGTGAATTCTCATCACCTAAAATAAAAAAAGCTCCAACACAAGGTTACGTTATAAATTGTAAAGGAGTTCCATAACTATATCTGATCTTAGCTGTCGATCCCACAATGGCAGTCAAACCTATCTTTGTGGAAAGTCTTCGCCAATACGAATAAAATAAGCCCAAACACGTGGTAGTTGCAACATACCGTTTGGGAGTTCCCTTGACTCTCTGTAGTCTCCATAATCAAATCAGCTCCAAACCTTCAGTTTACCAGTACCCTCAAAAATACACTCACATGTCTGGTTATGACTCGATGCGTGCCTACAATATTCAAGAGTTGCCCTCGATTTCTCTGGGTTTCCAGATCCTCATCAGATCCTGGTCATCCGGATTGGCACCTTCCTTCTTTATGTAATGTCTTTAACAATAAAAACTAGCATTTGCAACCTGTACAATCCTCTGAAACTGCTTGTCTTTTATATTTTTCAAACGATCCTGGACATTCGTCTCCATGGAATTTTAATAAAATATTTATATTCAAAGAAACGTCATACCATTCTCCACGATTTATAACGACTTTGATTCATGTCCGCCACTTTTTACAAAGCGGGTCAGATATGCCCCATGACCTTTAAGACATAATTAGTTATTTTCAATCAGATTTGACAGACATTTGAAATGATGACTATAAAATGTTGTATATAAATAACTTCAATAAAATAACTTTTACAAGGTACTGGCCTACTATTTTAGTTATATTATAAAATAAAAAATATTAACTATTTTGACTCTCACGAAATTACCATAACTATGATTGTTCTAAACTAAACGGTTGGCGCGAAACTCACTTTTTATTTATACAGCATTTGTACGGAACCCTCGGTGTGCGAGTCCGACTCGCACTTGGCCGGTTTATTTCTGTACCTAATAACAAAAAAAGAAGTTTACCTAGATGATGGGTGCTGTGAAACAGGCGACTATTTACCGAGGAGCCCCGGGCGGAACAAACAGCAACCCGCCGGTGACCACCGGTGATCAGACACCGGCACCGGGGGCACAAAGCTCTCGTAGTGGTACCTGTCGGTAGCCTTAATACACCACTCTTGGTAAGTAGATCTCACTCAAAAACTCGGATTGTTGCCCCGAACAGATTCGACATTTTCAGTCATATCGGATGGCCGTGTCCACAACCTTTTTAAGGGCTAGTTCCGCCCCTGGGATTCCTTGAATAGTTGTGCTATCAAATACTTACTTAAGTATATGCATCTATAGATATTTCATATTAAACGTTATTTGCAGACTATCAAGATCCCAACATACCTAGAGCAATGGAAGAAAGCACTCAAGCACAATCCGCACTCAGACACTTGTCCACTTGGTGCACACAGTGTTCACAGAACTCGTAACATGCCGTGTAGCAATGTTTGCGGCGGGATCCTGTCACTCGCGCTCTGCTCGGCGGCACTACACAGCACACTGCACTCGCGGCGCGACACGCGTGCTAGCGGGACAGCGCGGCGCGCGACACTGCCGGCGCGCGCGCTGGCCCGCCCTGTCGCCCCTCCCCACGCGCGACCCCCGAGCCCGCCCTCCGACTTGAGCTCCGCCCACATGTGTTTTTGCCTGGCACCATCAGGAATTCAATTCTCTGAATCTATGTGACCTGTGTCCCGATAAGATTTTATAACCTGTACAAGTGCAATAGTGATGCGCTAGTGTCGCGCTCCTCCCCCTACCCCTCCCTTGCTACCCACGGAACACTCCCACTTGTTTTGGCAACTGTGTTGACAACTATATTATATAGTGAGTATCAAGTCAGTAGTCACCAGTGACGTAGCGTGCCGGGGGCAGAGGGGGCAAACGCCCCGGACTCGGCACGTTTTATTTCGTCATTTCAGAATAAATATCTAGTAAAAATATTTTAGTGTAGGGATGCCTACATACAAAGGTAGATCCCTAGGGACACTTTGGGATTTCTTCTGGTACTTAAGGCGCTGAATGCCCAAATTGAATTGTCTCAAAACATTTTTTGGCCAAATCTATAGGACAGTTTTTGACAGCGAAAAAAATACATATGTACCTACCTACCTAAGTATTATTTAATCTTGAACATATTTCTGAGAACCCTGTTAATTTCAAAACACGTTCTCGAAAAGTTTTCTCGATACAAAAAAAAATATAAACTTAGGTACTTACCTCTTCGAAAAAAAAAAAAAAAAAAAAAAAGGTACTTACCTCTTAAAATGATCTTCCAACAAAAATATCTGTATAAGTAGGTAGGTAGGTAGGTACCTACCTATTACTTATCAACGTACATTGATAAAAGTAACATACCTAACTCATTTTCATCATCATCATCAGCCTATAGCAGTCCACTGTTGGACATAGGCCTCTCCAAGTGCACGCCACTGAGATCGATTTTCGGCTGCTCGCATCCAGCTCCTGCCAGCAGTCTTGCGCAAGTCATCACTCCACCGTGCCTGAGGACGTCCTACACTACGTTTGCTGAGGCGTGGTCTCCACTCTAGAACTCGTTTACCCCAACGGTTATCGGTTCTTCGGCTATATGGCCAGCCCACTGCCACTTCAGCTTGCTGATTCGGTGGGCTATGTCGATGACCTTGGTTCTCTGACGGATTACCTCATTTCTGATGCGATCCCTCAGAGAAATGCCGAGCATAGCCCTTTCCATAGCCCGCTGAGCGACCTTAAACTTGTGAACCAGCCGTACCGACAGTGTCCACGTTTCGGCTCCGTAAGTCATGACAGGTAGGACGCACTGATTGAAGACTTTTGTCTTTAGGCACTGTGGGATCGACGAGGTTAGGACTCGACGTAGCTTCCCGAATGCAGCCCAACCCAACTGAATTCTCCTATTCACCTCTTCCTCAAAGTTGTTTCTACCTAACTGCAATGTCTGCCCGAGGTATACATATTTCCGAACAACTTCGAGAACGGCGCCGTGTATCGCAATCGGTTCCGGTAGAACATGTTCATTGAACATGACCTTGGTTTTGTCCAAGTTCATCCGTAGGCCGATGCGTAGAGAAGATTCAGCCAGGTCGTTCAGCATCTGTTGTAGGTCCTGCAGCGTTTCCGCCATGATGACGATATCGTCAGCAAATCGCAAGTGAGAGATGTGTTCGCCATTGATGTTGATGCCGCGTCCTTTCCAGTTCAGCGTCTTGAACATATCCTCCATTGCATTAGTGAACAGTTTCGGGGAAATAACATCCCCTTGTCTCACTCCTCGATGCAACGGTATGGGCCTTGTTTGCTGATTCTGTACTTGGACCGACATTGTAGCGGCTTCGTAGAGACATCTCATCACTTGGATGTATCGCCAATCTACTTGTCAACGCTGCAGGGACTCCAAAACAGACCAGATTTCAACCGAGTCAAAGGCCTTCTCATAGTCCACAAATGCTAGACACAGGGGCTGATTATACTCTTCGGTCTTCTGTATAATCTGCCGCACTGTGTGGATGTGGTCTATGGTACCGTATCCGCTCCGAAACCCAGCCTGCTCCGGTGGTTGGAATTCGTCGAGTCTTCGCGCAAGTCGGTTCGTGATCACTCTTGAGAACAGCTTATAGACGTGGCTTAGGAGGGAAATGGGTCGATAGTTCTTCAGCTGGGTTTTGTCTCCCTTTTTGAAGAACAGGACGACAACACTCCTACTCCACGCCTCCGGAGTTCTCCCTTCAAACAGGACGGCATTAAAAAGCTTCTGGAGCTCCCCCAGTAAGGGGTTTCCTCCTGCTTTTAATAGCTCTGTTGTAATGCCATCCTCGCCAGGGGCTTTTCCATTTTTAAGCTGTCTCAGAGCGATCTCGATTTCGCCACTGCTGACTTCTGGCAGGTCTTCGGTGAAATGGCGTGTTAATGTGGCTCTAGAATCCTCATTTCCGGGATCAGGTCGAGATGCATGCGATGCGTATAACCGGCCATAGAAATTTTCCACTTCCGAAAGGACTGCCGGCACCGAAGAAACGACTTCTCCACTTGTTGTGGTCAGCTTCGTCAAGTGGCTTCTTCCAAGAGATTGTACGAACACCTTTGACCCCCGATTCAGCTCAATTGCTCTTTCAATGGCAAGAGTATTGGAGCACCGGAGGTCGCGTCGTACGTGCTTGTTGATCTCTTGGTTTAGAGCCCGCTTAGCTGACGAAGTGACAGGCGGGTTTTCACGTCGTTTCTTCATAAGCCCTAATGTCTCTTCCGAAAGCTTTGCCCACATCATTATAATAAAAATAAGACTCCTCTGTACAGATAGAACATCTATTTCACACAATTTGCCAGTAGCCGAGTGGCGTAGTGGAAACTGTTTATACTAAGTGAGCGATAAGTCGCAAGTTCGAGTCCGGACACCCAAACTTTTTTTTTTTGTTTTTTGTTTGTTTTTGTTTTTCCTTATACAAAATGCCAAACTGTGGAGCTTGCGGTAAATTTACCGCAGTGCGTGACACTGTTAAGTGCAACAAATGCCCTGCGTCATTTCACCGCATTTGCGTTAATTTACCTGCATCCGCGAACATCTCTCCGAACTGGATGTGCCCAGGCTGTAAAGCTAAACAGCCACGAGCGGACAACTCGCAAACGCCTGTTAAAGGCATAGAGATCTGCCCCTCGCCGCCGGCTGATGCAGGGATACAGGTGGTCGAGCGGTCTATGGCAGAGCAAAAAGAAGTATGTGTTCTGGAAACAGCTAGCACACCATCCTCAAGCGCTACGTGCGTTGAGGAAACAGTAGAGGTCAGCCTTGCTATGGAGATCCGCTGCCTCCGCGGCGAAGTCAGCGCACTGAGACATGAAGTGCGCGAGTTTCGAGCTGAACTGATGGGCAGAGTTGACGCCCTGGAAGATCGAGTTGCCATAGTAGAAAACAAGTACGAGCAGTCGGTTTCCCCTCGGCTTACGGAGCTGGAGACTACTGTTGGGGACCTAAAGTTGCAGCTTAATGAGCGGGACCAGGAAACACTGCTTAATGATGTCCAGGTGTCTGGTGTTACCGAGACGAAGGGAGAAAACCCAAGCCAGTTGCTGAGCATCCTTGCAGTTAAGCTGGGAGTGCAACTCGATGAGCGGGACGTGGTGTTCGTCAGGCGCGTGGGTAATGTGCTGCGAAACCGCACTGAAGAAGAGGGAGCCACTGCTGCCCGCCCGCGGGTTATTGTTGCCCGATTCGCCAGGCGCGTGACACGCGACAGTATTCTGAGCGCAGCGCGAGTACGCCGTAACCTGTGCACGCAAGACATCCAAGTGCCCGGGGAATCTCGACGCATCTACATAAACGAGCGCCTGACCAAAACTAACAGGCAACTGTTCTCTCTGACGCGTCAGGCAGCGGCACGTTATGGTTGGAAATATGCGTGGACCAGGGATGGACGGATACTAGCACGCAAAAACGAGGGTGAGCCTGTGGTGCAACTGAAAGTGGAGGCGGATGTTGACCGATTTTTTACACAAAAATAAGTTTGTTACCACTTTTGTTTAATTGTACTGTCACCAAGATGTTTCGTTGCCCAAATATAAAAGTAGACTGTAGAATTCGTTTTAAGAATTACCTTATACACGTTGTTTCGGAAAGTGTTATTTGTTATGAGTATACTCATATAATTTTTGTTCACACTGTTTTTGAGATACATTTTTTTTGTTATTGTTATATTATATTGTCCACATCGTTATTTTATTCTTCTGTACCCGTTTCTTATGCGATTTATTTAATTTACGTGCGCAAATTCATGTCCATATTCCGTCTGCGCTTGACTTGCAAAGTCGAAACAATGTCGCCTCGAATTGTATTTGTTTTTATTTTATTTTTGGAAACTGAAATGATCTGTTGTGATGCCTAGGAAAAATAAATGTCTAAAGTTAGGATTCCTCAACGCGGGTTCGCTAGGTACCGGTCATGATGACTTAATTGCAGCTCTCGAGAACTACCAGTTTGATATCATGGCCATTAATGAGACGTGGTTGCGTGCGGGCGAGGAAGGGCGCGCTCCGCGAGTGCCGGGCTATCGTCTGCGTCACGCGCCGCGACCAGCGAGCGTGCGTTCGGGCCGTGGTGGGGGTGTTGGCTTTTATTTACGCCAGGGACTGAGCGCGCGAACGTGGACTGGCGCTGTCGATCCCAGGTTCGAATCAGTCGAACAGATGTGGCTGACACTGTCTATTAACGGTAAGAAGATCGCCATAGGTACGGCATACCGGCCACCTTGGCTCGACCTTGACCTCTTTATAGATGCCGTTACAGATACTTTAAGTACGTTGGGGGGTTGTGATAATTTTATTTTGCTCGGCGATTTTAATGTAAATATGTTAGTCCCAAGTGAAACCAGATCAAAAAAAATTGCCGAGTTTCTAAAATGCCATGGTCTCACTCAGTTGGTCACCTCCCCTACTCACTTTACAGGTAACAGCGAAACGCTCATAGACTTGTTGTGTACTGACTTAAAGGCCACTCGTACATCTGTGGAAGCATTCGGTTCGTTTAACGGCCACTCCATCATCGTTAGCGAGTTTAATATTAGGAGCACCAAACCTAAGCCGTATGTTTGTACATATCGACCGTTTCAGAGCATATGCATGGATACTTTCAATGCTGACATTACAGACTTGAACAGCGATAGTATATCCACATTAGCCAGCGTTAATGAAATGGTTTATACTTTTAATCAACGTATTCTTACGCTATTTGATAAACATGCACCGGTCAAGACATGTACAATTAAGGAGGTCACATACCCCTGGATCACCGATAATATTAAATTAATGATGAGACTGCGGGACCAAGCTTTAGCCAACTATAGAACCACTAAGTCACAAACAAAAAAGGATTACTACAAACAGCTTAAGTCTTTGGTAGTAAGTTCTTTGTGGAGCGAAAAGGTGGCATATTTTAAATATAATATTAATAATAAAATTAAAAATCCAACTCTATTGTGGAAGAATTTAAAATCTACAGTTACAACGGCTAAAGAGAGACAAGACCTTCCGTCTCATTTCAATAACCCGGATAGTATTAATCGTCATTTTTTGAATGTTCCTGGAGATCCGGTGGCTAGCAATCTAAAACTTGCGTTTTATAGGGCTAATAGGTATAGCGAAGCAATTTTCACCCTGTGTCCGGTTTCAGAGCTGGAAATCTCACATATAATACGGAAATTAAAATCGAACGCTCAAGGTCATGATAATATAACTTTAACGATGTTGAATTTAACCCTTCCAGAAACCTTATCAGCGATAACTAACATCTTAAATTCTTCTATCTCATCTTCCACCTTCCCTGATGCATGGAAAATTGCCCTCGTTAAGCCCCTACCCAAGAATACAAACCCAGCTGACGTTAAAGATTTACGGCCCATCAGTATATTGCCCTGTCTGTCTAAAGTCCTGGAAAAAGTAGTTTGTCGGCAACTAACAAATTTTTTGGAAGCCAATCACATTTTACCTGATTTACAGTCCGGTTTTCGTAAACAGCGCGGTACAGCTACAGCTTTATTAGATGTAACAGACAATATTCTAGCCGCTCAAGATAAAGGAATGTGTACAGTATTGGTTCTATTGGACTTCTCCCGGGCATTTGATTCAATAAACATTTCGCTACTTCTCTCAAAATTAAAATTCTATGGGTTCGATGACGCTGCCACAAAATGGTTCGAAAGCTACCTCACTAACAGAAGGCAGCAAGTACGGCTTAGCCAAAGCGATGGAACCATCTTGACGTCTGCCCTTACTTCGGTCGATAGAGGGGTGCCTCAGGGATCAATATTGGGCCCTGTTCTTTTCATTCTATACTGTGCCGATATTGTAAATTGCCTCCGAAAATGTAAATATCATATATATGCCGATGATGTTCAGTTGTACTTGTCTTTTGAACCAGATGACTATAAAACATCCATAACTGACCTTAATGAAGACCTTCACAGAATAGCCGTCTGGTCAAAAGAAAATTGTTTGGCTCTTAATCCGGCCAAAACAAAATATATGGTGTTTGGCACTAAGCAGCAATTGAAAAGACTTCCGCCAACACTCAATCTTCAACTAATGGGTGAACCCATTGAGCGAGTAGACGAGGCGCGTAATCTGGGTTTAAATATGGACAATAATTTAAGATTCGAAAAACACGTGGCTTCTTCGGTACAGAACTGTTTCTATCGTCTGAAAATACTGTACAAAATCAGACCTTTTCTATCAGAGACAATTCGTGAACAACTCGTTGAATCACTTGTTCTGTCTAAATTAAACTACGTCGACACAGTCTACGGGCCACGTCTATTAGCTCGCACCGACCGACTCATACAGAGAGTGCAAAATGCCTGTGCGCGTTTCTGTTACTCGATTCCCCGACGAGGTCACGTCACGCCATTCCTCAACAAAAACGCCATGCTAAAAATGAAGTCAAGACGTAAGCTGCATTTAGCATGTCTTCTCTTTGGAGTCATTAAATACCAACAGCCAGCTTACTTATATGGCAAGCTGAATTGGATTAATGACAGCCGCACATGCGCTAGAAGACAATGCTCGAAACAACTTTGCATCCAGCCACATAGAACCACGGCGTTTAGAGGGAGTTTCCGATATGCAGCCGCGAAAGTGTGGAACAATATTCCACCACCTATTAGAGTTATGAACACAGTCGATAGTTTTAAGAGACGTTTACGGCAGTACATGGTAGATGCGCAACGGAAGCTCGATATGACGAAGGCAAATATTTCTATTATCTAAATTTTAAATTATATCAATAAGAAACGGATATAAATCTTATTTATATCGCCCACTTAGCATACTACTGTAGTTTTATGACAATGCGTGAGGCTAATGTGTATGTAATGTGTGTAGTGTATTCTCACAGCTTAAATTGAGTATTCCTGGTCTCTCTTGGGTCACCGGCCATGATGCGTTATGGGTGCGCCATGTCTGGAGGCCTGAAAGTAACAAATACCCGTCATAATATTGCAAATTGCAGCACATGTGCTTTATGCGTATAGCAGCGGTACTTACCTTGTGGGTATGGCCTTCTGGCAATAGGTGCACCCTACGGCGTGTACATGGTGCACGGTGATCATTTTTGTACAGGGAAGTGAACTTTGCACTTGCAAACGTCTTATGTACCTTCGCCTGAATGATATGATTACTTAATATGCATTTTTTTTTTCTTCTCAAGAACATAGGGTAGGTAACTGAAATGTAAAATTAATATATAATAAAACATATTGTATGCACGTATACGGGAAAAAAAAATTACTGTAAAATATACTCACTCAATGTGGACTGCTGGCAACTAACAGCTATGTAAAAATTGTATTTTACGAGTTTGCACAACTTATAATTGCTTATTTTGCACTAATATATGTCGGCAATGATCGGTGGCACAATGAAAACAGATGTTGCAACCAGTTACGGCTTTGTGAATGTGTTTAACACCACATTTCATCTGTGTGAAAAAAGTCGTCGCTGAGTGATGCTTAGTCAGGATTGCGATTAGTCACGGTATGAATTTATTTACGTTTTACCTCCACTTTCTATTTTATTTTTGTGACTAATCCTTCTGATTATGATTATGGTTCCTTTTTTTATTTATTTTTTTTTAGTTATTTTGAGTAGTTTAGTAGTTTTATTATTTTTTGTCTTTAGAGCATAAATGATTTCATACCGATCGACACCCGCAACTCCTCATAGGTCCAGTTGAAAACCAGCGTCAGACACTAGCTGTCTGGCATAATGCTGAACTGGACCTATTTGGCACAACCTTTTATTACTTTTTTTTTTTTTAATTATTATTCTATTTTTTTTATTTCTTTGTGTATGTATGGCTTGTGTCAATAAATATCTTTTCTTTCTTTCTTCTTTCTTTCTTTCTTTGATTTCTTGCCCTTACGCTGCATGTTACAGAATCTCAAACCTTCCTCCCTGAGGATCCGAACCACATATTCATGGTACTGGTTAACATCTGTTGTGGTTTCCACGGCGGCAAATCGGTTCTCCAGATTTGACTGGAACGTTTCAGATCCTGTCATGGTTTGGAGCAGTGTTGGTCGGAGCCTGGTCTTCATCAGACGGAAACGTTCGGCCTTGAAGTTGATATTCAGAGAGCCTCGGACAAGTCGGTGATCGCTCCCGGTATTAAACCTATTGATCACGGAGACGTCTCTGAATATGTGCTTCTTGTTCGTCATGATGAAGTCAATCTTATTTTTAGTCATAGTGTCGGGGCTTTGCCACGTCCACTTCCTTTGGGGCTGCTTTTTGAAAAAGGAGTTCATCAAAAAGAGCCCCTCGCGTTCGAAGAAGTTGACGAGCATTTGCCCCCTATGATTCCTGCTTCCAAATCCATGGGATCCTACTGCCGCAAATCTGTACTCCCACTTTAGCGTTAAAGTCCCCCATGACAACGGTGTAATGGGTCTTTGTAGTGAAGTGGAGGGCTCTTGATATATCATCAAACATATCCTCCACTTCATCGTCTGAATATGTCGAGGACGGTGCGTACACTTGCACGACCTTGAGACTATACCTGTCGGTGAGCTTTATGATAAGGTATGCTACCCTGTTCGACACACTAGACACCTCCACAACGTTATCAGCTAGGGACTTATTAACCAGAAACCCAACGCCACCTTGACATTAGGTGACCTGATTCGAGGGTTATGGTGTCCTCCCCCTCTCTTCGAACTTCACATAACCCTAATATGTGCCACCTAATCTTCCCAAGTTCCACCTCGAGTTACGTCGCAAGAGTCAGTTGTGTTTGGTGGCCTCCCGTAACCCGGAGATTCTTCGCACCCCCTGTCCTGCCGTAACCACGGTCGCCACAGTGACCGGGAATAGCGGGACTGCCGGGAACTAGGGGCCGTGGCTTTTTTGTGCTGCTCATAGAGGTATTTAGCCTACTGCTATCACGCTGGCCAGACGGGTTGATAGAGGGTTTTTTTTCGAGTTTTCCTTCTCTCGCACTGGTGTTCGGTGCATTTTTGACTCCATTAGTCGACTTCTACGACACCCACTGGAAGAAGGGGTAGCGACATTGTATTCTTAAGCCGTCGCTACACGGTTAAGCCGTCGCTACACGGTTAAGCCGTCGCTACACGGTTAACTCATTTTAAAGCTATTAATTTATAGGTAAGTAAGTATGTTACGAACGTTACGAACGTCGCGTCAACGGCGCTTCGAAGTGTTTTGGGTACATTCAGCCTCTTAAGTTTTTATTATTTTTTTACCTACCCATTTATACGTATTTATTATTTGAATAAGTAAGTCATAAAAAAGAGGGTGGCAAGATGGGATACTTAAGCTTTGCAGGTCAAAACAATAGAAAAACCCTAAGTAAAAAATCATATTTATTTTTTATTAACAACTAATTACTTATTATAATTGTAGTATTTGGTGTCATTATCAACTTTTAGTTACACAATCAATAAAAACAGAAAAGGTGTAGTTCGCCCCGTCTTACCTACCTACCCATGTGATGGTAAGATGGGGTAAGTACCCCCCTGAGGTGAGATAGGGTGATGATAAATAAATGAGAAAGATGTACCTAAGTAATTAGGCTAACAGAACTCGCACATATATGAGTAAGAAGCTTCGTCATCATCATCATCATCTATTCCTGCGCAGCTAATTATATGAGCCCATCTTCCACATAATAAGCACGATATTTATCCATCCTTCAAAGGCAATGGAATATACGTCGCCAAAATATGGGATACTTAGTTACCCCGTCTTGCCTGCAGAGCCTAAAAAAATAAAAAAAAAAGTGACCAACAGTTTTGAGAAAACACAATGCAACCTTATAATAGGTTAGTTTAGGCGTAAATCACAGCAACACCTCATCAGATTATTAACTAAACCACAGTCAAACCAGAAAGAAATAGGACAAGCAATTAAAAAAAATATATGTTTTTTTATTTTTTTCTCGACACTGTGCACACGTGATTGGTCAATTTGAATTTGAATTTTGGCGGGTACCCTGTACTTACCTCTTTCTTGCCTATGTGTAGGTACCTAGGTAAGTACTCATGTACCTATGTACTTATTGCTTATTGGCTCGTGTTTAAACACCACCCAAAAAAGTACCTATTTTACTACCAAAAAAATTCTAAACGGTTACCAAAATGGATAAATGGTCACCAAATAACGTTTCCAGAAATATTATTAAATAAAACCATTTTTTCGTATTATTCACTACTAAAAAAATATATGGACGCCTTTAAGATACACTTTAGACCAAATATTATATATCGTCACTACTTAGATGTTACCAATTATGTAATACCATGACTTCTAATTTGGTCATTTTTGTTAGACTAAAAAAGCTAACGATCGCTAGAATATTTCCCAAATACCAATTAATATACTGGGGTTCCCAAACGTACGTCGCTTATTTATTGTAATATGAATTTGGGTGTAACTCAGTACGTTTAAAATGTAAGCACGCAACATGCAGCAACATGGCTTCTGTCACGGCTCCGGCGCTGCGGGGCTCCGGCGGTCCCATGCGAGCTTATCCTCGCAGATGGTTTTCACGCTCACCACCGCAGCTTCGGCTTGCTGGCCGGCTCAGCCGGCCAGCCTCAGCCTCGTCGGCGAGCGTTAAAACTACCTGCGCCTTAGCTCGCAGGCTGCCTCGCCCCTCCGCGCCTACGCGGTTTTAAATTGCACTCTAGGGGTAGGGCAGACAAGATTACGTGGAGTCGGTTTTGCAGCGATTCGTTTTCGTCACTAACTTTGATTTTTGGTATTAATATTAATCTTTGAGTTGGATAGAATTTGGTGACCATTAATCCATTTTGGGAACCAAAAATAATATTTGTGCGAGATTTGCGATTTTTCTGATGTTATTTTATTTTTTTGGATCATAATATTATATACTTTAGTGCCCTTTTAATAAAGTCAATTAATTTTTTTTGGAGTTGTTTATTTTATTTGGTGCCTCAGCTAAATTGACCGTCTAAATTATACCCTTGCTTATTTATCCATTTCTCAACTGTCTAAGTATTATGGGTCGTCTTCCAGTCCTATTGTATGCAGTTAAGTAGACAAATGCCTGCTTAAGCAGCAGTGTTGTGACCTCCTCAACCTAGTAACCCCTTGATGAGACTGTTTGTCAGACAACTAGAATCAAACTTAGTTAAGTATATTTTTGACGTTCATAAGTGCTTTAAAGGCCTAAATGATTTGACTTTGACTTTAAGACTTTCTGGTTTCTGACTACCTGTAACAACTGCCAAAGCTGTTCAAATGCCAGCTGGAACCCTACAATTTCACGTGCCTTCCAAAACAAGAAAGAACTTGTCTTGTCATTGACAAGATGGTCACCCATCCATGGACCGACCGCGCCAAGCATTGCTCTACCTCATAAATCGATCGGTCGATGCGGCTCTGACGCAGCTTACATACCTACCTAAGTAGCTTAAATGATTTAATTTGATTAAATAGGTCGGAATTAAATTATGTATGTTATTTATGTTCTCGCATCGAAATACTTATCGATGTTACCTAATGAAAACGACCCTACCCAAAATGTTTAATGTTAAGCGAGAGGTGCGCCACTAGGTAGGTAAGTATCCATATAAATCTATAGAGAGTTCATTTTTGTACATTGAATATACCTAAGTACCTACCTAGGTATTAAAAAAAAATTGAAGGACAACCAACAGAACTTTTTTCTTGCATAGAATTTTTGAGTTTTGTTTGTGCGCGCATCACGTAAAAAAATACCTACCTACGTATTTTGAGTAGGTAGGTACTTGTCTTTGTTTCATTCATCGAAATCGGTTCAGTCAATCAAAAGTACCTACACCACCTTCAGACTCGCCGTTTGCTGCTCTCCTCATCGCTGCCGCTGCGGAGAAGCTGTCAACAGACTCGGTCATCACGGCCTGTCGTGCAGCCGGAGTGCCGGCCGCATACCACGACATGCTAACATGCTTAATTAATTTTTAATCGCCAACAACTTGTGGTGAATGAACTGCTGTCGTTTCTTCAGCAGAAGCTGGACGTGATGGACGAGGTGTCCGCTGTCCAGACCTGCGCGAAGAACTGCAGCGAGGAAGACGTCGCTGCTGCAAAGCAGATGCTGTACCGGTTGCTCAACAAGAACGACCAGATGGTGTCCCATAGGCGTGATGGGACAAAGATGAGCATTCAGGATGTCATCAAGCTGCTAAAGGAGACCGCGTCCTCCGCTCGCCGCCGCTCGACTGCTCGATCAGCTGCTTGTTTCTGCAGTGTCGACGAAACATCAAGATGTACCTACATCGGGACTCCGCTAGCGTCACCGGTAGCAAAATTGATGCTACAAAGAAGCCCGTGCCCGTAAATAGACCGAATCGGGCTAACGATGAGGGGTTCGTTAAGGTGCAAAGGAGAAGCGCCATCAGCGAACCAACAAGAATCGCTGCGGCACGGCCCCTATTGCCTAGCATCAAAATCCGTGCCGCCAAGCCGAACACCCCGGTGTACATCTCCCGCCTCCACTACACCACTAAGGCGGAAGACATCGTGGAGTACGTGCGCCAAAAGCTGAAATACGGCGTTAAGGCGTTCGTGGTGCGAGTGCCGACGTGTTTCCTGCACTTCGTGTTGGACGAGAACTTCTGGACACAGGACGTGGTGTTCCATCACTACCGCAGACAAGTGCCACAGGACCGCACAGTGATAAAGTGCATAGTGGAGTGTTACCAACATAGATTTAAGTTTTTATATACTTACTAACAATTTTGTGTAATGTAATATGTATGTTAGTTTGTAAGGTACGTACCTATATATCTATGGGTGATATTTCCAAGCGCCTGGTTGACACTTCCTGGGACCTAAAGGCTGACCTTTATTTCGCACAAAGGTTGAGCATTGCCATCCAACGTGGCAATGCTGCCAGCCTTTTGGGTAGGTTTAAAGTTCAAGTCAACGGCGTAAATTAAATTCACTGGACTCAATGATGGGAATGGGCGTACCATCCCATCATTGAGTCCATATTATGTCCGTTCCTCTTTTTAGTTTACATTAATGATTTGCCCTATATATTTGATAATCAACCTAGAATGGTGTTGTTTGCCGATGACACCCCTCTTATTTTTAACATTGATCGATGTAGACGTAACCTAGACGACGTAAACAATTCCATTAGGTATCCAGGTCCAAAATTGGTTCGACGCAAATAACTTGGCCGAAACTATTTCAATACCTATTGCATTATTATTTAAGAAGTCGCTGTCTGAGTGTGTAGTGCCTAGTAGGTATTTGGAAGTCCGCCTTTATTACACCAATTCATAAAAAAGGACCTAGAACCGAGGTGACCAACTATACATAGGACATAGACCTGTTTCCAAGTTGTGAATAATAGCAAAATTGTTTGAAAAGATTATTCATACGCAATTACACGCCGCATTGAAAAATAATCTTAACGAATCTCAACACGGTTTTGTTAAAGGATAAAATTAAATTATAAATTTAAAAAAACCTCCGACCCAAAAAACTACGCAATTAAACCCTATAAAAAGCAAAAAATAACTTTAAACACTACGTAAGTACCAACTAAAGCATGTCAGACTAAACTAAATGTTGTCGTGTCGGGGGACCGCTCTAATTTATTAGCCTAACGTTAGAAGTAATTATATACTACTACATTATATATACTACTTATAACTTTGTATATAATTGTGTTTACATACGTGTATTTTTATACGAATGTTGTAATTAGGTAGGTATCATTTGATTTATGTAAGTATTTTTAAAGGTAAAAAGCGGTCCCCCGACACGTCAAAATTTAGTTTAGTCTGACATGCTTTAGTTGGTACTTACGTAGTGTTTAAAGTTATTTTTTGCTTTTTATAGGGTTTAATTGCGTAGTTTTTTGGGTCGGGGGTTTTTTTAAATTTATAATTTAATTTTATTTCACGCTTTTTGAAGGAGCTCCTTAATTTTTCCTTCTTTCATTTAATTTGATCTCGGCCAAAGGAAGCTGTTTAACAATCCTCATGACAAACTGGCTCTGGGAGAATTGCACAGATTGAGAAACAATAAAGATTAACCTTTGGTCATACTAGATTTTCAGCAAAAATATAAATCGGTTTATCCGTTTCATTCCGGCATTCCAGGGTTTCATCCGTCACATCCCATTTCCAGCATCAGGTTCTCGTCAATTAGAAACATGAAGAGGACTCGTCAAGACAAATTCAACGAGTCCAAACTCGATGCGTTTACTAAAAGGCAGTTCAGGGTTACGTCTCCTATCTTCGTGCCCTAACAGCAGACCAGCTCAGTGGTTCCAGAAGACATTAGTGTTTCAAATTTCAGATCCCACATATGCTTGCAAGTAACTGAGCGTGTAACATTCCTATCACACCTATCAAACGAGCTGATGACCTTGAAGACCTGAACCGATTTCCACCAAACATAGCTAAGAACACTCCCGAATGACATTCCTTTCAAACAAAAAAAACCGCATTACAATCGGATCATCCGTTTGGGAGCTACGATGCCACATACACACACACACACACACACAGACATCGTGGAGTACGTGCGCCAAAAGCTGAAATACGGCGTTAAGGCGTTCGTGGTGCGAGTGCCGACGTGTTTCCTGCACTTCGTGTTGGACGAGAACTTCTGGACACAGGACGTGGTGTTCCATCACTACCGCAGACAAGTGCCACAGGACCGCACAGTGATAAAGTGCATAGTGGAGTGTTACCAACATAGATTTAAGTTTTTATATACTTACTAACAATTTTGTGTAATGTAATATGTATGTTAGTTTGTAAGGTACGTACCTATATATCTATGGGTGATATTTCCAAGCGCCTGGTTGACACTTCCTGGGACCTAAAGGCTGACCTTTATTTCGCACAAAGGTTGAGCATTGCCATCCAACGTGGCAATGCTGCCAGCCTTTTGGGTAGGTTTAAAGTTCAAGTCAACGGCGTAAATTAAATTCACTGGACTCAATGATGGGAATGGGCGTACCATCCCATCATTGAGTCCATATTATGTCCGTTCCTCTTTTTAGTTTACATTAATGATTTGCCCTATATATTTGATAATCAACCTAGAATGGTGTTGTTTGCCGATGACACCCCTCTTATTTTTAACATTGATCGATGTAGACGTAACCTAGACGACGTAAACAATTCCATTAGGTATCCAGGTCCAAAATTGGTTCGACGCAAATAACTTGGCCGAAACTATTTCAATACCTATTGCATTATTATTTAAGAAGTCGCTGTCTGAGTGTGTAGTGCCTAGTAGGTATTTGGAAGTCCGCCTTTATTACACCAATTCATAAAAAAGGACCTAGAACCGAGGTGACCAACTATACATAGGACATAGACCTGTTTCCAAGTTGTGAATAATAGCAAAATTGTTTGAAAAGATTATTCATACGCAATTACACGCCGCATTGAAAAATAATCTTAACGAATCTCAACACGGTTTTGTTAAAGGATAAAATTAAATTATAAATTTAAAAAAACCTCCGACCCAAAAAACTACGCAATTAAACCCTATAAAAAGCAAAAAATAACTTTAAACACTACGTAAGTACCAACTAAAGCATGTCAGACTAAACTAAATGTTGTCGTGTCGGGGGACCGCTCTAATTTATTAGCCTAACGTTAGAAGTAATTATATACTACTACATTATATATACTACTTATAACTTTGTATATAATTGTGTTTACATACGTGTATTTTTATACGAATGTTGTAATTAGGTAGGTATCATTTGATTTATGTAAGTATTTTTAAAGGTAAAAAGCGGTCCCCCGACACGTCAAAATTTAGTTTAGTCTGACATGCTTTAGTTGGTACTTACGTAGTGTTTAAAGTTATTTTTTGCTTTTTATAGGGTTTAATTGCGTAGTTTTTTGGGTCGGGGGTTTTTTTAAATTTATAATTTAATTTTATTTCACGCTTTTTGAAGGAGCTCCTTAATTTTTCCTTCTTTCATTTAATTTGATCTCGGCCAAAGGAAGCTGTTTAACAATCCTCATGACAAACTGGCTCTGGGAGAATTGCACAGATTGAGAAACAATAAAGATTAACCTTTGGTCATACTAGATTTTCAGCAAAAATATAAATCGGTTTATCCGTTTCATTCCGGCATTCCAGGGTTTCATCCGTCACATCCCATTTCCAGCATCAGGTTCTCGTCAATTAGAAACATGAAGAGGACTCGTCAAGACAAATTCAACGAGTCCAAACTCGATGCGTTTACTAAAAGGCAGTTCAGGGTTACGTCTCCTATCTTCGTGCCCTAACAGCAGACCAGCTCAGTGGTTCCAGAAGACATTAGTGTTTCAAATTTCAGATCCCACATATGCTTGCAAGTAACTGAGCGTGTAACATTCCTATCACACCTATCAAACGAGCTGATGACCTTGAAGACCTGAACCGATTTCCACCAAACATAGCTAAGAACACTCCCGAATGACATTCCTTTCAAACAAAAAAAACCGCATTACAATCGGATCATCCGTTTGGGAGCTACGATGCCACATACACACACACACACACACACAGACACGTCAAACTTATAACACCCCGTCGTTTTTGCGTCGGGGGTTAAAAATCGACAGTGTCGAATCTTATCCTTCTAGATGATTTTATCACTAGTAGTATGGGTGATGGTAAGCAGGTCGATGTCGTTTACACTGATTACAGTAAGTGTTTTGACAGAATAGATCATTCCACCCTTGTACTAAAATTAGAGTCAATAGGGATTAGGGGAGACCTATTACGTTGGTTTACATCTTATATTTCCAACAGATCTCAGGCAGTAGTTATACAAAATTACCTATCTAGCTGGGTAACAGTGCCAAGCGGTGTCCCTCAGGGTTCCCTTTTAGGTCCATTACTTTTTGTGATCTTTGGAAGTCGTGGTGGCCTATTGGGCAAAGAACCAACCTCTCGAGTATGAGAGCGCGGGTTCGATTCCAGGTCAGGCAAGTACCAATGCAACTTTTCTAAGTTTGTATGTACTTTCTAAGTATATCTTAGACACCAATAACTGTGTTTCGGATGGCACGTTAAACTGTAGGTCCCGGCTGTCATTGAAAATCCTTGGCAGTCGATACGGGTAGTCAGAAGCCAGTAAGTCTGACACCAGTCTAACCAAGGGGTATCGGGTTGCCCGGGTAACTGGGTTGAGGAGGTCAGATAGGCAGTCGCTTCTTGTAAAAGTACATCAGTAGCTGCACATATGTATTTGAAGAATTTAACTTGTGCTTGTTTCATTTTAGGAGTCTTCAGGAACAAGAGCCCCACGCAAACGCGTGGCTAATTTCACGGCGGACGAAAAAGCTTTGTTAGCACAATTAGTTAAAAAGAGACCAATCGTGGAATCTAAAATAACAGATGGCAAGTCAGTCGCCAAGAAACAAGCAGCATGGAATAGTATAACACAGGAGTTCAATCAGGAATCAATCACCAACTTCTAGACTACGGGCTGCTTTGTGAAAGTTTAAGAAAACCAAAAGCGATTTTGTCCCGACCCGGGAATTGAACCCGAAACCTCGAGCACAACAGCCGCGCTTGCGACCACTAGTCCAATGAAGCAGTCAAATAAATCTTTGTTCTTCATAATTGGCCTCTTGTTCAACAATTAAAAAAGTATTCCTCTTATTTTATGGATTTTTATTTATTAAAAATTATATTATGAGAAAAACCTATCAACTATAGATTGTCGCACCAAAACTCCATTGCTGTTGGTTGTGCTTTCACGCCTTTCACTCATCAGGACAACATCATCATTCTCAATATGAAGAGATTCCCAGTTCATTGGAACCAAATCATCAACCTGTAAAGAAATATTATGCAACTAGCTTTTGCCCGCGGCTTCGCTCCCGTCAACTGACTTCTCTACTTTACCATATTTTTTTTTTATAAGAACCTTCTCCTGACAATAACAAACACAACAAAAAAAGAATTAGCCAAATTGGTCCAGGCGTTGTTGAGTTATGCGCTTACCAACACATTTTGCGATTCATTTTTATATTATAGATGTCGCACAAGCACATTATAACAGCCACAACTGTATCCATCTATGCCCATGCCAAGTTGGAGACAAGGAAACCTTCTTTTCCAAATGCCAAAGCATCTTTCCACAGTATTCCACATTTATATTTTATTTGGCTTCTGTTGTAGTTTTCTTGTGCAGTTGAATTTGGTGATAAAAACGGTGTCAGTAGCACATTGCTAACTGCATACCCGCTGTCCCCTAAAATTATCCCATTTAACACACCAGTATTCAGTCTTTTGTTTACTTGCACTGCTGTTATAAATAAAACTATCATTCGTACTGCCAGGCCACCGGGCTACTAGATCATAAAATTCCAAGTTTGTCCCAGTGACTGCTTGAACATTGATAGAAAAATACCCTTCTATATTCTTATAGACTTCTAATGTTACTCCTCCTGGGCTTCTTATTTGGCCCCACTACTCTAAACCTTCTGGTATAGTCTACAAAATCAATAAAGTCAAGCAAATCACTCATCTTTACTTTATTGTTAAAACACTTCTATTCCTGAAACTTTTAAAAATATTTTATTTACTTTTATAACCTTAAACATAAATGTCAAAATCAATCATTAGAAAGTTAAGTAAAGGTTTTGCTGTACTTAACTTTAATTGTCATTAAAGGATGGTAACGGATCATTAATTGTCTCTGAGAGTGAGCTTTTTTAAATCTATACTAAGGAGCAACTTAAGTAACCATTGAACGACTCTGAGTGTGGCAGTAAATCTCTTAATGAACGATACATCCCAGAGTCGAAATTTAAGGGTTCATTAGTTAATGACAGCTTTAAGTATCCGTAGGGCAGAGTATCGTCAAATTGTCTTTGATAATGCTTATCGATAAACGAAAGGTGTAGCCGCACCTTAAAATGTGAAATTATTAAGAAGCAAAAACGTGTATTTAAATACATTTAAACCTTGTATATTAACAATATAAATAAGAATTTTGTTAATTTCGGGATCGTTTTTACGTAAAAACACCTATTTTCATGTAAATGATATAAAGTACATGGAACCTTTTTTCTGGTATCACTGTCAATGTTGTACTGTCAGTGTCAAGGTTGCGTTTAAAATTCGTGATCCGTTAACCGTCAGGAAAGAAAAGTGTGTGGAAAAGTGTGATAAGCTCTGAAATAAATAGCTTTATCTTAACATATCATGGTAAGTTTCAGTTTTTCTATGTACATTAGTAGCTGCACACATGTATTTGAAGAATTTAACTTGTGCTTGTTTCATATTAGGAGTCTTCAAGACCAAGAGCCCCAAGCAAACGTGTGGCTAATTTCACGGCGGACGAAAAAGCTTTATTAGCCCAATTAGTTTAAAGAGACCAATCGTGGAATCTAAAATAACAGATGGCAAGTCAGTCGCCAAGAAACAAGCAGCATGGGATAGTATAACACAGGAGTTCAATCAGGAATCAATCACCAACTTCCAGACCACGGGCTGCTTTGTGAAAATTTAAGAAAACCCAAAAAGCGATTTCGGCCCGACCTGGGAATCGAACCCGAGATCTCGAGCACAACAGCCGCGCTTGCGACCACTAGACCAACGAGGCAGTCAAATAAACTTTGTACTACATAATTGGCCTCTTGTTCAACAATTAAAAAAGTATTCCTCTTATTTTATGGATTTTTATTTCTTAAAAAATATATTATGATAAAAACCTATCAACTATGGATTGTCGCACCAATAATCCGTTGCTGTTGGTTGTGCTTTCACGCCTTTCATTCATCAGGACAACATCATCATTCTCAATATGAAGAGATTCCCTGTACATTGGAACCAAATCATCAACCTGTAAAGAAATATTATGCAGTGTCGCACAAGCACATATAACAGCCACAACTGTATCCATCTTAATGCCCATGCCAAGTTGGAGACAAGGAAACCTTCTTTTCCAAATGCCAAAGCATCTTTCCACAGTATTCCTGGTTTTTATTTGGCTTCTGTTGTAGTTTTCTTGTGCAGTTGAATTTGGTGATAAAAACGGTGTCAGTAGCACATTGCTAACTGCATACCCGCTGTCCCCTAAAATTATCCCTTTTAATACACCGGTATTCAGTCTTTGCTTAATTGCACTGCTGTTATAAATAAAACTATCATGGGTACTGCCAGGCCACCGGGCTACTAAATCATAAAATTCCAAGTTTGGCCCAGTGACTGCTTGAACATTGATAGCAAAATACCCTTTTCTATTCCTATAGACTTCTGATGTCTCCTCCTGGGCTTCTTATTTTAATGTGAGTGCAATCGATACACCCAATTACTCCAGGAAAATGAGCTATTTCATAAAATTTTTACCTGGAACAAGAAAACAAACCAATTACCTAGTACATTCATCAATACCTTCAACCTTTATGTAGGTACTAGGTAAGGTGGTGTATGTAAATTTATATATAGTACTTGCTTCACTGTGTTTATTTCTTCTACAGTAGATGGGAATTTAACAAAATCTTTCATTTTGTTTGCTATCAATGTAGAGACTTGTGCAATAATTCGTGAAACTGACTTAATTCAATAAATAGGTACCTATGCTAATAAGTACTCACCTGAAGACTACTAGTAGCGAAGTAGCAACAGTAGCTTTATTTCCGGGGCGAATGGTAATCCTCTTTTGGTTGGTTTACTTAGGTCAGGTGCCAGCAAAGGCAATATCACGTTTTTTACGCTTTCTTGCGTAAATCTATAGCGCGCATGAAATTCTTCTATCGAGTATTTTGAAAAGGGATCAGAATAATCACGCAAATACCTCCTCGGCCCCACTACTCTAAACCTTCTGGTATAGTCTACAAAATCAATAAAGTCAAGCAAATCACTCATCTTTACTTTATTGTTAAAACACTTCTATTCCTGAGACTTTTTAAAATATTTTATTTACTTTTATAACCTTAAGTGCTAGTTCAGACACGGCGCGATTATAGAATCGCATGGAAATCGCGCGGGTCTTATCTAGACACACGGCAGTGTGTCCGCCAAGTTCGAGCAAAAAAAGCGACACACCGGCAGTGGGTTATATTACACGAACCATTTCGGGCCAAATTCGACCCCCCTGTAACTCAAAATCTATTTTATTTATGCATATCAAATTTCTAGTATCTGTTGAGACCCCCTCACTTATCTAAAATACAAAATTTCATTAATATACCTACTGTAGGTCTTGAGATATTGACGTCAGAAAATAGCTATTTTTACTATACACTCACTGACTGACTGATTCACTGACTCACTCATCAAAAACCTAGACCACTTCCAATGGTCGTATTGACTTGAAATTTGGCATGGAGGTAGGTCTTTATGTCAAGGTAAAGGGAAAAATCTGAAAATGGCCAAGTGTGAGTCGGTTTCAAAATAATGAAGGTGTTTTATACCCGGTGTAAATTTATACCCCTAAGGAACTAAAACTACTAAATTTATCTATATTTATGTAATATATCTTCGAATGGTACAAAGGTTTGTATTTAGTCAAAGTAAAGTAAAAATCTGAAAACGGCCAAGTGTGAATCACTTTCGAAAATAACGAATGTGTAACTTTGATCCACGAACATAATATATGATAACATGTCATGTCAGTCAGTTGGTAAATCTAGTCCATTTATTTAATCTAGTTCATTTCTTTGTAAGAAACATAGTGCATATAAAAATATCCAAAAGATAGTATAAATGAGACATTTCTTTAACTAACTTCATCATAAGAAAAAATAAAAATAAACAACCTTACAAAAATAAATGAAATCCCACCCAAAAAAAAAATGTGAAAAACTGCCAAGTTCGATAATATGGGAATGCTTCGCCTATAAAAGAAGTGAGATCTGAATAATGTAAGCCTAATGATATTTAATAATAATATTAGTAACATAATTAAGAATAATTAATACTATGTAAATAAACTCTGTAGAATAATTAATACTCACCTGATTGAATATTATGTAATTATACATTGTTTTGACTTGAGACCAAACGGATGTACTTAATAAAAACTGTATTTAATACCCAATATTGTACATGTAAAGTTAAAGGATACATAAATTACATTTACTTATATTTCGTTATTTAATTGTTTAGTTAATAGTATTGTCATACTTTAAATTATTTTGATGTTGATTAATAAATAAGACGGTCAGTTGATTTTGCGAGTTGTAATAATCACGTGTGTCATTTGGTTTGTCAGTCACTTGTTGACCGCCATAGGAAGTGTTTGTGGAATAAAGTGTACTAAATCGGAGAATAACTGTGTTTTAAATTCTACAATCCCTTGGTTCTGAAGCTATTCCTTTAGCTTCAGAAGTGGGATCAGCGGAAAAAATACATTTTTTTCGTACCACGCCTGCAAACGGGAAGAACAGAAAAACCGTAAGTACAACGCTTTGTTTATATGAATATTGGTTACGTGAGAAATTGAGGTAATTGTTACAAAATAGTAGGACGATAGCAAAATTAGTGTACTATATATTTTTTGTTTTTTTTTTTCTCTCTCTCTTTTTGCTGTTTCTTTCCTTTCCCTCCGTCCTGAGTTTTTGTCGTTAGTAGTACGAACTAAATTTCATTAGATGGACGTATAATATAATAATACCGTAAATACAATCGATTTTTTTTTTATTATTATTAGATAGCAGATCGGGTAATATGGTGTTTAGTGGACTCAGATACGATCGATTGAATACATTTAATACCACGTGGCACTCCCTATTTTTATTTTAGTTTCTACAAGTGTTGCTTTCCATTACAAATCCTGTACTTACGTGCTGTATACACGCGCGTGAATTACTATCATACCGCATATGACGGATGTCGTTGGAGATATTTTATGGTTATAATACCGTCTGGACTGTCTCGTTTGACTTAACTAGCAACTATATCGGAACCAACTGCCTCGTTGGTCTAGCTGTCGCTAGAGGTCTTGGGTTCGATTCGCGGGACGGGCCGAAATCACTTTGCGGGTTTTAGAAACTTTCACGAAGTAGTCCGGAGCCTGGAAGTTGGTGATTGATACACCCGTGCATGGGATATCGGTCCCGCGCCTGGTCTCTCTCCAGTCGTGTCGGATTGCCGTCCCATCGGGCTATGAGAGTGAAGGAATAGTGAGTGCGCCTGTGTCTGCGCAAAGTTTGTGCGCTATAATATGTCTTGCGCAGTTGGCTGGTTGCCTTACATGAGAGCGGCCACCGATAATCGACTAGGAGAACATCATATCAGACCCAACTATTAACCAAAAGGCTTCATTCTGACTTGGAAAGGCATTTGCTCATAACAAATTAATAATTCAAGACCATTCTAGTGTCAACGTATTGTTAACATTAAATCTAATTTGCTGTGATTTGGTTCAGTAAAAGGCATAGCAATAGTTTATTAATCTGTATTTTTGTCAGTTTCAGTTTATTAACATGGATCGAGAGGATCGTAATAGACGAGAGACAAGTTTTGAGAGGTTTAGTGCAGACCCAGGAGTACCCATGTATAAGGGTCAGGGTCAGGATGCACTGGAGTCAAGGCGGAGAGCGCTTAGTCATGCAAGTTGGCCTGGAGAACCCAGACGTGTGGGTGAAGGCAGGTCATTAAGGAAATATGGTTCAGAGAGACCAGGGGCATCGCGGGAGCGCGATGCTGAGGTCGAACGAAATGGGTTATTAGATGGAGAGCGTGAAACAACTCATTCGAGGAGAACTGCGCAGAGGTGCTTGCGTACACCGGCACGTTGGGAGCGAGAGCGCTCGCCAAGGACGGGGCAAGAGAGAAGAAGACGTTCACTCGAGTGCACACCCAGGAGTGAAGACGAAGTTACCCCAAGGCGTGAATCCCGGTGCAACAGGAAGAGGAGTCGCAGTCCATCGCGTGATCTTGGTGAGTCGCAACCATCTTGTTCTAAGCAATATAAATGTCATGACACTTCTACAGATACTATATTAGATAAATTTTTGTCTATTTTGCAATCGGTTAAAGGTTCAGATAAGCCAAGGATGACTTTTAATACTAACATTGTACCTGAGTTTGATCCTATGTCAAAGGAACAAACGATTTTGACCTGGTTAACAAAGGTAGGGGAGTGCGCCGGAATTTACGGCTGGGAGGATAAAGAGACAATCCATTACGCTTTACCTAAGTTGACTGGGCTAGCACGATCGTGGTATCAAAATTTGCCCACTATGCTATTCACTTGGTCAGAATGGAAGAACAAATTAATAGAATCTTTTCCAGTCCGCGAGGACTATGCTGAACTTTTAACCGAGATGCTCGCTAAAAGAGTGAAGTATGGAGAATCGCTTGATCATTATTATTATGCAAAAATTAACTTGTTAAATAGATGTCAAATTTATGGGCGACAGGCTGTAGATTGTCTGCTGCATGGCGTTGATGATAGAGCTATCAGGGTAGGCGCTCAAGCGGCACAATTTTCTGACCCGTAAAAAGTTCTTAAATACTTCAGAACGGTCAAAGTAGGACAAAGCCGTGAAAACCACGAATCATCATCGAAATTCAGGAATGAACGTAGGAATACAGCATCCTTCGCTAAATCCGGTGGTTCAAAGCCTGACACTACAAAAATTATTTGCTATAATTGCGATCAATTTGGTCACCCGCGTTTTAAATGCGACAAACCCCCAGCAAAATGTACTATATGCGATAAATCGGGTCACCTGTCTGTCCATTGTTATAGGAATAAAACTAATAAAAGCCGCGAAGGAGACACAAATCAACTTAAAGATAATAATGAAAAACAGGTTGCCCAGTTGAATATAGTAGAGGAGGTGAATGCTAAATACAAGCTTAACATCAAGGTGAACGGAAATGTTGTAGATTGCCATTTAGATCTGGGGAGTCAATGCTCTCTAATAACGTTGTCAAAGGCTAGGGAATTTAATCTGGATATAGTAGTACCAGAGGATTTACCTACCCTCAGGGGTATAGGTAATAATCTGACTAACCCAGTAGGGATGACAACCGTCTGCGTTGAAGTTCAAAATATAACACAGACCATAAACATGTATGTAGTCGACGATTATGTCATCAGTCAGTCGGTTCTATTAGGACACTCGTTTACTGAAAAACCAGACATCATTATCACAAAGACCCCTACTGCCGTAATATTTCAACAAATTCCGAGTACTAAGGTGCACCTGGTCGTGAGTAAAGACATCGATATCTCCCCAAATACGTTGCGTGCTGTTCAAGTTCTTGCTGACTCGAAAACAGATGTACGAGTCTACGTTAATGGTTCCATTAGGGGGCCGGAAGCACGTGTTTATCCCAAGAGTACTGATAAGGGAAATCCAGAGGATACTTTGCAATCATGCAATGTTTCGTTCTGTGAAATCCAGAACGAAGATGACTTTAATCACGGTGACAACCTAACTCCAGAGGAACTCATGCAATTAAAACTATTGTTACAAAAACACAGTGACTGCTTCTCGAGTGGCCTCCATGATCTGGGATTCACAGATTTGACTGAAATGGTTATAGAACTCGATAACACAGAACCTGTTGTCTATCGACCCTACCGGATGTCTTTCGCTGATCGAGCGTTAGTCCGGAACATGATACAGGAGATGGTAGATCACGGTATTGTCAGAGAATCCACCTCGCCATACGCCAGCCCAATCGTGCTAGTGCAAAAGAAAACGGGGGATAAGCGGTTATGCGTCGATTATCGGGAGCTTAACCGTAAAACGAAAAAGGAACACTATCCCCTACCACGAATCGAAGATCAACTTGATCAACTGGCGGGCAACACGGTATTTACGTCGCTCGATTTGGCCTCTGGCTACTATCAAATAGCAATTGCTGAAGAGTCTCGACACCGAACTGCTTTTGTTACGCCAGATGGACAATTCGAGTATAACCGAATGCCATTTGGATTGGTAAATGCGCCTTCGGTTTTCCAACGCACAATTAACAAAATACTTCTGGAAGCAAAAATTAAGTATGCCATTGTATATATGGATGATGTCCTTATTCCAGCCAAAAACGTAACTGAGGGTCTGCAACGACTCGAGGAAGTTATAGGGCTGTTGAGAAAGGGTGGTCTTACGCTAAAATTAAGCAAATGCCATTTCTTCCTCGACACTATTGATTTCCTCGGATACGAGGTAAGTTCTAACGGAATACGACCTGGTCACCGAAAAACCGAAGCTGTGAGTGAATTCCCAAAACCTAGCAATCAGCATGAACTTAGGCAGTTTCTTGGGTTGTCAGGTTATTTTAGACGATTCGTTAGAAACTACGCTTTACTGGCGGCACCCCTGACGGACTTGCTAAAAAAGGACACTAAATGGACGTGGGGCGAAGCTCAAAACCATGCTTTTACCAAAATAAAGGCCATGCTAACTGAAAGACCCATACTCGCACTTTATGATCACCGTGCTGAGACTCAATTACACACAGATGCCAGTAAAGAGGGTTTAGCTGGCATCTTACTTCAGGCCAATTCAGATGGGGTTTTCCAACCTGTGTCATATTTCAGTCGTAAAACTAACGCAGAAGAACGCAAACTCCACTCCTATGACCTGGAGACACTAGCAGTAGTGGCCTCACTTAACCGATTTAGAATTTATCTGATTGGTATTCCGTTCAAAATCTTCACGGATTGCAATGCATTACGGTCAACTCTGATCAAGCGTGATCTCATTCCCCGAATTGCTCGATGGTGGATACAGTTGCAAGAATTTGACTGCACCATCGAGTACAGACCGGGGTCACGTATGTCTCACGTTGACGCCCTAAGTCGCAATCCAGTTGGAGACGGTGAAATAGAATCGCCAGTATGTTTGGATGTTCTGACCATCGAGAACACGGAACAAGATTGGATTGCAACCGTACAAACGGCTGACGATGAAGTAAGAAGGATAAAGGAAACTTTATCTGACTCAAATTCAGAACAAATAATGGACATTTGCAAAAATTATAAACTAAAGAATGATCGGGTGTATCGAATTGTTGGGGATGAAATTAAATGGGTCGTACCCAAAGGAGTGCGTTTCCAAATCCTGAAAATGAATCATGATGACGTGGGTCATTGTGGTTTCGACAAGACTCTCCAGCGCATTCGTAAGAATTATTGGTTTGCGAAAATGCGGAAGTTCGTAAAGAAATACGTTTCTTCCTGCTTGGCATGCTCGCACCACAAAGCACCAGGTGGGAAAGGTGAAGGCGAACTTCACCCTATAGACAAACCCAGCGTGCCTTTCCACACAGTTCATGCTGACCATTTAGGACCTTTTATAAAAAGCAAGAAAGGAAATTGCTATTTACTCGTCATAGTGGATGGGTTCACAAAATACGTTGCCATAAAACCAGTAAAAGATACTAAATCCGCAACCACAATCAGAGTCCTTAAAGAGTTCATTAGTTATTTTGGAGCCCCGATGCGCCTAATTACAGATAAAGGTTCTAGCTTTACAAGCGGAGCTTTTAAAGACTTTATAACTTCATATAGCATTAAGCATATAGTGAACGCAGTTGCGACCCCCAGGGCGAACGGCCAAGTAGAGCGCTTTAACAGAACCATCTTAGATGCGCTATCTACCACAACCCACGGAAAAGACGAAAAATCATGGGACGAGTACGTATCGGATATTCAACTAGGCTTGAATACTACTACTCATAAAACAACTAACAAGACACCCTCCGAATTGCTTTTCGGATTTAACATTAAGTGTCGTAGTGAAGGAATATTAGGTGAAGTTCTAGACGATACTGTTAATGTAACGTCTGGAGAAGACCTGATAGATATGAGAGACGAAGCTAGGGAGAAAATAATAGAAAAACAAAACAAAGATCAAGAACAGTTTAATAGCCGTAGAAAACCGGCAAAACAATACTCTGAAGGAGACTTAGTGCGTGTAGAACGGCAACTTGCTCATGATGGACAATCGCAAAAATTAGTCGTAAAGTTCCAAGGACCGTACCGGGTCCTAAAAGCCCTTCCTAATGATAGGTATGTAATCGAAGACACACCATTGTCTCGAAAAAATAACCGCCGCTACGAAGCCATTGTAGCAGTAGACAAAATGCAACCATGGCTGCATTTCAATAGAGATCTGGAAAGTAGTGATGATGAAAATAACTCTGATAATGATCAGACAGCAGACATAGAATAATCATTAACAGTTATATAGATAAATATGAGATCATGCGATTTTCACTCTTAGGCTAAAATTATACTATCATACTAATTACATTAAAGTACAATGTTACGTCCATGGGTACTATTTGATAAATTATTGTATATTCTATAGTCATTCAAATTAATGTGTAAATAAATAAAAAAATAGTATTGTATAACATTAGTGTGTATGAAGTAAAATTACAGTTCATTCCGTATTTTGTGTATACTATTGCGCGAAGGGACTCGCTTGTTGCAGGAAGGCCGAGCTGTAAGCCTAATGATATTTAATAATAATATTAGTAACATAATTAAGAATAATTAATACTATGTAAATAAACTCTGTAGAATAATTAATACTCACCTGATTGAATATTATGTAATTATACATTGTTTTGACTTGAGACCAAACGGATGTACTTAATAAAAACTGTATTTAATACCCAATATTGTACATGTAAAGTTAAAGGATACATAAATTACATTTACTTATATTTCGTTATTTAATTGTTTAGTTAATAGTATTGTCATACTTTAAATTATTTTGATGTTGATTAATAAATAAGACGGTCAGTTGATTTTGCGAGTTGTAATAATCACGTGTGTCATTTGGTTTGTCAGTCACTTGTTGACCGCCATAGGAAGTGTTTGTGGAATAAAGTGTACTAAATCGGAGAATAACTGTGTTTTAAATTCTACAATCCCTTGGTTCTGAAGCTATTCCTTTAATAAGTACCAAGTTCCATACACATACCTCAGTTAAAAATAGTTGCTTTTTAATGATGTTACTTGGTAAGTTTTAATAGAAAATTAAATACTTGATTCATTGCTTTTAGTAGGTTTATAACGGTGTATGAAAACTTGCCAAGTAACATCATTAAAAAGTAACTATTTTTAACTGAGGTATGTGTATGGAACTTGGTACTTATTCAGATCTCACTTCTTTTATAGGCGAAGCATTCCCATATTATCGAACTTGGCAGTCTTTCACATTTTTGTTTTGGGTGGGATTTATATGAGTTAGTTAGTAATCGTTCAGACATAACCGCGCGGTTAATCAAGCCGCGCGGTTACCGCAACCCAACCGCCAGAAAATAGAATCGCACTGCTCCCGCGCGTTTCTATTACTATGGAGTCTTTACTTCGCGTTCAGTTGCGTTGCGGATACCACGCGGTAAGCACGTCACCGCTCGTGAGTTCGTCATGGATCGTTTCGACACTGAACTATTTATTGATGAGGTGGAGAAGAGACCTGCAGTATGGGACATTCAGTGTGATGATTACTTAAATAAAATTATCAAGAACCGAGCTTGGCAAGAGTTGGTGGAGATATTTGGAAAAAATTGTTATCATACATTCTTAATTTGGGATAAAACGTTACGAACTGACCATGTACCAGTCGGTCACGTAATATTGGATGCACCCAATACCGCCTTTTTCTTTTCTTTTTTTAAGGAGCAACCACAGTAAACACACTTCTTCGTCGACCTCCATTTTGAAACTGACGCTAACACGCACGAAATCTCATACTAACCGCGCGTGTCTGAATAGCATCACAATTTTGCGGTTTCAAACCGCGCGTTTCTTAAACGCACGATTCCCGCATGTCTGAATGCAGCCTAAACATAAATGTCAAAATCAATCATTAGAAAGTTAACTGCCACACTCAGAGTCATTTAATGGTTACTTAAGTGGCTCCTTAGTATAGATTTAAAAAAGCTCACTCTCAGAGACAATTAATGATCCGTTACCATCCCTTAATGACAATTAAAGTTAAGTACAGCAAAACCTTTACTTAACTTTCTAATGATTGATTTTGACATTTATGTTTAAGGTTATAAAAGTAAATAAAATATTTTAAAGTCTAACTGCCACACTCAGAATGGATACTTAAATTAGTCTTAATGAATCCTTAACTAATTATCATTAAATCTGTTAATGAACGATACATCCCAGAGACGAAATTTAAGGGTTCATTAGTTAATGACAGCTTTAAGTATCCGTAGGGCAGAGTATCGTCAAATTGTCTTTGATAATGCTTATCGATAAACGAAAGGTGTAGCCGCACCTTAAAATGTGAAATTATTAAGTAGCAAAAACTGTTATTTAAATACATTAAAACCTTGTATATCAATAATAGAAATAAGAATTTGTTAATTTCGGGATCGTTTTTACGTAAAAACACCTATTTTCATGTAAATGATATAAAGTACATGAAAACTTTTTTCTGGTATCACTGTCAATATTGTACTGTCAGTGTCAAGGTTACATTTAAAATTCTTGTTCCGTTAACCGACAGGAAAGAAAAGTGTGTGGAAAAGTGTGATAAGCTCTGAAATAAATAGCTTTATCTTAACATATTATCATGGTAAGTTTCGTTTCTATGTACATTAGTAGCTGCACATATGTATTTGAAGAATTTAACTTGTGCTTGTTTCATTTTAGGAGTCTTCAGGAACAAGAGCACCACGCAAACGTGTGGCTAATTTCACGGCGGACGAAAAAGCTTTGTTAGCACAATTAGTTAAAAAGAGACCAATCGTGGAATCTTAAATAACAGATGGCAAGTCAGTCGCCAAGAAACAAGCAGCATGGGATAGTATAACACAGGAGTTCAATCAGGAATCAATCACCATCTTCCAGACTACGGGCTGCTTTGTGAAAGTTTAAGAAAACCCAAAAAGCGATTTCGGCCCGACCCGGGAATCGAACCCGAGACCTCAAGCACAGCAGCCGCGCTTGCGACCACTAGATCAACGAGGAAGTCAAATAAACTTTGTACTAATAATTGGCCTCTTGTTCAACAATTAAAAAAGTATTCCTCTTATTTTATGGATTTTTATTTATTAAAAATTATATTATGAGAAAAATCTATCAACTATAGATTGTCGCACCAAAAATCCATTGCTGTTGGTTGTGCTTTCACGCCTTTCACTCAGGACAACATCATCATTCTCAATATGAGGAGTTTCCTAGTTCTTTGGAACCAAATCATCAACCTGTAAAGAAA
Source organism: Helicoverpa zea (assembly GCF_022581195.2). NCBI lineage: Eukaryota > Metazoa > Arthropoda > Insecta > Lepidoptera > Noctuidae > Helicoverpa > Helicoverpa zea. Next base: position 75,773 of record NC_061456.1, on the reverse strand, counting down.
TATTATGCAGTGTCGCACAAGCACATATAACAGCCACAACTGTATCCATCTTAATGCCCGTGCCAAGTTGGAGACAAGGAAACCTTCTTTTCCAAATGCCAAAGCATCTTTCCACAATATTCCACATTATATTTCATTTGGCTTCTGTTGTAGTTTTCTTGTGCAGTTGAATTTGGTGATAAAAACGGTGTCAGTAACACATTGCTAACTGCATACCCGCTGTCCCCTAAAATTATCCCTTTTAACACACCAGTATTCAGTCTTTGTTTACTTGCACTGCTGTTATAAATAAAACTATCATGGGTACTGCCAGGCCAACGGGCTACTAGATCATAAAATTCCAAGTTTGTCCCAGTGACTGCTTGAACATTGAAAGAAAAATACCCTTTTATATTCCCATAGACTTCTAATGTTACTCCTCCTGGGCTTCTTATTTGGCCCCACTACTCCAAACCTTCTGCTATAGTCTACAAAATCAATAAAGTCAAGCAAATCACTCATCTTTACTTTATTGTTCAAACACTTCTATTCCTGAGACTTTTTAAAATATTTTATTTACTTTTATAACCTTAAACATAAATGTCAAAATCAATCATTAGAAAGTTAAGTAAAGGTTTTGCTGTACTTAACTTTAATTGTCATTAAGGGATGGTAACGGATCATTAAGTGTCTCTGAGAGTGAGCTTTTTTAAATCTATACTAAGGAGCCACTTAAGTAACCATTAAATGACTCTGAGTGTGGCAGTCAGGAATAGAAGTGTTTGCATGGGCATTAAGATGGATACAGTTGTGGCTGTTATATGTGCTTGTGCGACACTGCATAATATTTCTTTACAGGTTGATGATTTGGTTCCAAAGAACTGGGAATCTCCTCATATTGAGAATGATGATGTTGTCCTGAGTGAAAGGCGTGAAAGCACAACCAACAGCAATGGATTTTTGGTGCGACAATCTATAGTTGATAGATTTTTCTCATAATATAATTTTTAATAAATAAAAATCCATAAAATAAGAGGAATACTTTTTTAATTGTTGAACAAGAGGCCAATTATGTAGTACAAAGTTTATTTGACTTCCTCGTTGATCTAGTGGTCGCAAGCGCGGCTGCTGTGCTCGAGGTCTCGGGTTCGATTCCCGGGTCGGGCCGAAATCACTTTTTGGGTTTTCTTAAACTTTCACAAAGCAGCCCGTAGTCTGGAAGTTGGGGCAAAAGCTCATTTATAAGTTGGCTCGTTCCAGGATTAAAGCGGCACAGGACATCTCCAAGTGCCGCTGTGTCAAAGATCCTGACGGCAACCTGCTATGCGAGGACCTCGCGGTGAAGGAGAGATGGCGCTCGTATTTCCACGAGCTGCTGAATAAGCAGCACAGAGAAGTGCAGCCACCGGACCTCCCTCCGAATCAAGGACTGGTGCCACCGATAACGCCTGACGAAGTCCAGTTGGCTCTTCGCCGCATGAAAAATCGGAAAGCTGTCGGAGCCGATGGAGTCCCCATCCAAGTATGGAAAGCTATGGGGCCTCGTGGGGTGGGCATCCTAACAAACCTATTTAACCGCGTATGGGACACCGGCCGGATCCCGAACCAATGGAGACGGAGTATCATCACTCCAGTCTTTAAGGGCAAGGGGTCTGTGCAGGAGTGTGGAAACTATCGCGGTATAAAGGTCATGTCCCACACCATGAAGCTCTTTGAGCGGATCGTCGACTCTCGGCTCCGGCAGGAGTGCATTGTTTCGGATTGTCAGTATGGCTTCCGACCTGGTCATGGAACCATGGACCCTGTTTTCGCCCTAAGGATCGTGATGGAGAAATACAGGGCGAAGAACACACCTCTGCATTTCCTTTTTCTGGACATGCAGAAGGCCTTCGACTGTGTTCCTCGCATGATGATCCCGTGGGCGCTGCGGTCCAAAGGGGTGCCAGAAGTCTATGTTGACATTATCCGAGACATGTACAGGGATTCCGATTCAGTGTCTCAGTCAGTGTCAGTGTCTCATGTATGCTGACGACATCGCGCTGGCAGACGCGGACAAGGGACGGTTGGTGCAGCGTGTTAACATGTGGAAGGAGTCACTCGAGAACGGCGGTTTGAAGCTGCATGTGGGGAAGACCGAGTACGTGGCCTGCAACTCGACAGATCCCACCTCCGTCTGCATAGACGGTAATATGGTTGAGCAGACGGACCAGGTCAGGTACTTGGGATCTGTCCTTCACGCGTCTGGTGGCATCGATTGCGACGTCAGGGCACGAATTTCGGCGGCATGGGCCAAGTGGCGTGAGGTGTCTGGTGTCATTTGTGACCCTTAAATGCCGGTTAAGCTGAAGGGACAGGTCTATAAATCCATCATTAGGCCTGTCCTTTTGTATGGCAGTGAAGCGTGGCCTGTGCTTGAGCGGCACAAGCAGGAGCTGCGAGTCACGGAGATGAAAATGCTGTGCTGGATGTGTGGAGTTACGTGAAAAGACCGCGTTAGGAACTCGCGCATCCGCGGCAGCCTTCATGTCCGTGACATTGCAGACAAACGGCAAGAGTGTCGCTTACGCTGGTACGGACACGTTTTACGGAAACCGGCCACTTACGTGGGGAACAAATGTCTAGCCATGGCGCCTCCGCCCGGCCGGGGCAGACTGGGTAGACCCAGGAAATGCTGGCTTGACGTCGTAAGGGATGACATGCGTGCCAATGGACTAACCACCAGGGATGCCGAAGACCGAGCGAAGTGGAGGAGAAGTAGCAGGAAAGCGGACCCCGGGCCCGGAAGGGCAACCGGGACAACGCTAGGATGATGATGATGAGTCTGGAAGTTGGTAATTGATTCCTGATTGAACTCCTGTGTTATACTATCCCATGCTGCTTGTTTCTTGGCGACTGACTTGCCATCTGTTATTTTAAGATTCCACGATTGGTCTCTTTTTAACTAATTGTGCTAACAAAGCTTTTTCGTCCGCCGTGAAATTAGCCACACGTTTGCGTGGGGCTCTTGTTCCTAAAGACTCCTAAAATGAAACAAGCACAAGTTAAATTCTTCAAATACATATGTGCAGCTACTAATGTACATAGAAACGAAACTTACCATGATAATATATTAAGATAAAGCTATTTATTTCAGAGCTTATCACACTTTTCCACACACTTTTCTTTCCTGACGGTTTTTTTTTTTTTTTTTTTTTTATGGCAATCTGCCGTATTTGACGGCAATTTCTGCCAGACTCGCGTAGCTAGTGACGACACATGGGAAAATATGAAACAGAAAAATATATAGAAATTAATGTAAGAAAATAATTCCAACTTTTCCGGTGGAGGATATCGAGCCTGCAACAAAATACATACACTATAATTAATGAATTTGCTAAAACTAACTTAGTACACAAGTAATTATATACACATTACATATAACCATTATGAAAGATATAAACACTGTTACAATTTAACATTATTAGAAGAAATAAATCTAACAAAGGCATTTACCATTACAGGGTTAGGAAAAAATGAAAGAAGATGACGAACAATTACCGGGTATTGAATTTTTAGTTTAGCAATGACACGATCAAAAGAGAAAGCATCATTCAGGGGGCAATTAAGAAAGATATGGTCAAGCGTGCCTTCATCTAGACCACATTCACAGAGTGAGGAGTCCCGAACTCTTATTTTGTTTAAGAAAACTGGGGAGCAACAGTGACCAATACGTATTCTGCAGATAACGGAAATAACGGTCTTGGATACTTTTTTATGTTTATAGAACCAAGGCTTCGCAGGAATGGATGGTTGAATAGAGGCAAACAGACCACCTTTCATCTTACTGGACTCGGACCAGTCAGTTTGCCAGGACTGGAATAGGTCTGATTTAGCTTTGTGGGCCAGGTCATAGATCTGCACCGAGTAGTGTTTTTTATCAGCCATGCTGCTACTAATCGCACCTTTGGCTGATACATCCGCAATTTCATTACCTCTAATACCAACATGACTAGGAATCCATACCAATACAATCTCCACGCCCTTTGTAGAGCACAAAAGCAATACTGATTTAATTTCAACGATAATTGGGCTACGGAGATGGTCCTTAAACGAATTTTTAACAATCGCATCCAGGGCACTTTTGGAATCAGTGAAAACCACTGCTTTTTTAATAGCAGGGTGAGAGGAGATAAATAAACATGCCTCGAGGATCCCAATGCACTCTCCCGTGAACACCGATGACTCAGGAGGACATTGAAATTGGAGAAATATCTGAGAGTTAGAGTTGTATACGGCAACACCAGTCTTTCCATCAGTGGTTAATTTTGAAGCATCCGTATAGAATTTATAATAATCAGGCCACTTGTCATTTATAGTGCAGAGAAAATGGGCATTTGCGTTTGCAGTATCTTTCCTAATGTCAATATAGGAGACATTTGGCACAAAGTTACACGTGTCAAAGGAGCAGGAATACAAGGGAAGTTTATCTTGCTGAGAGATTAAGGAATTATACTTAATTTCAAGGATTTTTCGAAAGGAATTAACTAAAAGAGGAGGGTTTTATGTCTCCAGTAATCACTCTGCCTGCATAGGCCTTCAAGAGTTGACAGCCTAGGCAGAAGCAGGTGCTCACTGAGGAAATAAGTCTTGTAAAGAAACTTGTCGGCTAAATACTGTCTACGGATGAGAAGAGGGGGGTCGCCACTCTCCACTTGCAAGGTGTTTTTAGGGGTGGACCTCATGCACCCTAAAACGATTCTAAGAGATTTAGCCTGAATGGCCTCCAGCTTAGCAATAGCAACTTTATTACAGGGTTCAAATAAGAAGGAGCCGTAATCAAGCAAGCTTCTTATTGTAGCATTATATACCAATTTTAGGGTGAAGGGGTGAGCACCCCACCAGACTCCTGCTAGCGCACGAAGCATATTAAGTTTCTTCTCGCACTTAAGGCTAATGTAGTTGAGATGAAACACCCCTGACAATTTAGAGTCCAATATAACCCCAAGAAATTTCACATTATTAACAACTTCAATGGGAGATTCTTCAATTTTAAGGTTGACATTAGGAACAGTACGCTTACGTGAAAAAACAACCGCAGAACTTTTTGGAGCAGACAGTACAAGGCCATGGTCAATTAACCACTGATTTAAGGAATTGAGTGATATTTGCATGGACTCACTAGCTCTTTCAATAGATGAAGTAGGGATGTACAAACACAGATCATCCGCATATTGAAGAATCTGACAATCCAAGTTGAGGGAATCATGAAGATCCGAGGTGTAAATATTATAAAGTAGCGGACTAAGAACGGACCCCTGAGGAAGCCCACGCCAGACCGTTCTACAATCAGAATCTTCTCCAGGGATACGAATCTTGACCCTACGACCAGAGAGCAGGTTACATGTACAATGCAGCATCCGTTCAGAAACACCCAGCTTCCGTAGTTTTTCCCTGAGAACCGAAAGAAGGACATTATCGTATGCCGCTGTTATGTCTAGGAAGACTGCTAAAACCGATTCATCTCTACTGAATGCTATCCGGGTATCAGTTGTCAGGATGCTAACACTGTCCATGGTACCTGCCCCCTTTCGGAAGCCAAACTGCGACTTAGATAAAACACCTCGGCTCTCCACAAACCACTCCAATCGGTTTTTAATAAGATGCTCCATAATTTTGCCTATGACTGGAGAAAGGGCAATAGGACGAAAGTGATCTGGACTATCCGGGGATTTCCCAGGTTTCAATATGGGGATGATCAACTGTGTTTTCCAGCTATCAGGGATATATGACAGAGTGAAGCAAGTATTCATGATGTCCAACAAGTATTGGCGTCCGCAGGCACCCAACTTCTTATAAAAAGAATATGGATGGCCGTCGATACCAGGTGCAGTGTCCTTGACATGCTGGAGCACGGCATTGAGTTCATTAATGGAAAAGGGGGCTTCCAACGGGTCTACCGACATGACCTCACTACTGGGAGCAGAAGGGCATTCTGTTACAAAAGGGACAGACGAAGGGGCTAACTTGTAAAGAAAAGAATCTGCTAGGTCAATGGGGATAGTTGAAGAATTTTGAACAGAACAACCACGTTTAAATCTTCTAAAGTTTTGCCAAATCATGGAAGAAGGAGTGGAGGGGGAAAGCGAAGAACAGAATTTTTTCCAACCTTCATATTTCTTTTTCTTAAATAGGCGTCTGGATCTCGCAACAATCCGGTTATATCCCACCAGGTTTTCAATAGCCATGTTGAGAGCATAGCTCTGTTCAGCTTCATTGCGGAGTTTGGTGATGCTGGTGCATTCGCGGTCCCACCAGGGCGGGGATGATATTTTTCCAGAAGCCGAATTCTTAAGAGGTATGCTCTCATCAGCGGCTGATGAAATGGCACCAGAAAGTTGCGAAATACAGACGTCAAGGTTGTCAAAAGACACCTGGGGCAAGGTATGGATTGCGTCCTCAAGGATCTGAGAGTACAGGTCCCACCTAGCATCAGACAGCCTGTACTTTAAAAGAGGGGGGCTTTCCTTTTGCGGAAGGCACCTAGTGGTGAGAGTAGTACATATAGGATAGTGGTCACTACCATGTGTTAGGTTAAGCCTTTTCCATACCATATCAGCGGCCAAACGGGCCGAACACAGTGTTAGATCTAAACAACTTAGCGATTGTCCAGGTCTAGGAAGGCGCGTGAAAGATCCATCATTGATAACACATAACCCCAAGTCATCCAGCAGATTCACTAATTCATTACCCGCACTATCACAATGGTCAGATCCCCACAGAGAGTGGTGGCAGTTGAAATCACCTAGAAAAATTACAGGATAAAATAAAGAGCAAATAGAACGTATATACTGGAAACAAGAGGAATCAGGAGAGGGTATATAGACAGAAATAACATTAACACCGACAATATTAACACCTACGGCATTAATCTCATCTCCGTGTGGGGGAAGGGATAAGGGGGAAAATGGGAGAACATTATTAACCAGTATAGCCGCTCCGCCATAACCGTCAAGACGGTCATCCCGAAGCACGCTATACCCAGCCATATTAAACACGAGATGTGGCTTTAGCCATGTTTCAGAAATTGCAAACAATGCCGGTTTGTACTGATTAATTAAATGAGCAATTTCATTTTTTTTTGGGATCAGACTTCTGGTATTCCACTGTAGAAGATGGAATGTGCTGAGATTTAATGGAGCTGATTAAATTTGTGGCAACGTGGTCAGGTAAAGGAAAGTTAACAAGTAAAGAGGATAGTAAACGTATAATAGATTGGATGGTCTGTACATGATCTTTTTCAGAAGGAGAAGAATCCATAAGAGCACAGCCATTAGGCGAAGGGGAGAACGAGAAGCTATTAATAATATCCTGGTGAGCCCTTCGGTCATAGCCAGGCTGCAGCGAGGGGTGAGGTTTAGGGCGGGTCAAAATAGTTTTTTTGTAGGATGATGAAGTGGAGGGTTGGGAGTGAGAAATGTAATTAGGGGGAGGGGGACGTGGGGAGCGAGGTTCCTGTGTGAGAATCTGATGAATAGTCTGAGTGATAGGGGTTGAAGCCGTAACATCTGCAAAGGAACGGAAGGAAGGGGCATGAATTCTGGCAGCTTCAGAGTAGGAAATGTTGTCTTTGGCCATGGACGCTTTGATATTTTTCTGACGGATAAACTCTGGGCAGTGTCTGCTATTAGCGGGATGAGAGCCAGAGCAATATAAACATTTGGGATCCTCAACAGAGCAACCATCCCCAAGGTGATCCCCACCACAACGGAAGCATCGTGGCTTAGACCTGCAATTGGGTCTAGTGTGCCCGTATTTGCAGCATGCATAACATTGAACAGTGGGGTAGTTATATGTCTCCACAGGGAGCGAATTATAAAAACAAAAGACGCGATCCGGGAGGACCTGACCATCAAATGTGACGACCACGCTTGATGTAGGGACCCACTCCGACTTACCTTCATTGACAACCCTCCTATTTAAGCGTCTCACCTTCAACATTTTAGCATGGGGGGACTTAAGATTGTCGATGACCTCTAATTCTGACCAATCAGTTGGTACACCCTTCACTACCCCCATCCTTGTGATGTTGAAGGTGGGAATAGTAGAAACAAAACCTTTGAGCTTAATAGCTGGGCTTTCAATAAAGATATTAGCATCCTCATGGCTTTCAAACTCCACTGAGATCTTATTTCTGCCAATTCTCTTGATCCCGCCTAATTTAATATTCTTAATGTTTAATTTTTGCATTAATTGACCAAATCTTATGGGGTGAAGGGTGGATCCAGAAGTGGAGTCTGAATCCGTGAAGGAAACATATACCAGATATGGCTCCCTATCTAAGTTGGTATATTTAGAACGTGACACCAATGATGGAGGGGTGACTCGGTCGCGTTTTGTAGCATTAACATTATTAACATCAGTAACATCCTCGTCCTGACTAGGATGCTTTCTCTTATGAGTTGAAGTTTCCGCTTCCATTGCCTCAAATTTAGACAATGGGACGGTCATTACTGTTTCAATTGCAGAAGTACATGAGGGGTCGGGAGGGCGTCCCGGCGGCCCCTGTTTGTCCGCCATGTTTATTTATTGGCATACGCCGACGTCGCACAAAATTAATTAAAATACAAGACTACTTACAGATGAAATGATGAATAATGAAACACAAATCTACATATAAAACACACTCAAAACTAAGCAGGCACCACAGAAAACACCAAAAAAGCACAAATATAGCTCAAAATTTGCGTTGAGAAGAAAACCACATGTGAACACCACCAACTCAAAATTCGAATCTTCCTGACGGTTAACGGAACAAGAATTTTAAACGTAACCTTGACACTGACAGTACAATATTGACAGTGATACCAGAAAAAAGTTTCCATGTACTTTATATCATTTACACGAAAATAGGTGTTTTTACGTTAAAACGATCCCGAAATTAACAAATTCTTATTTCTATTGTTGATATACAAGGTTTTCATGTATTTAAATAACAGTTTTTGCTACTTAATAATTTCACATTTTAAGGTGCGGCTACACCTTTCGTTTATCGATAAGCATTATCAAAGACAATTTGACGATACTCTGCCCTACGGATACTTAAAGCTGTCATTAACTAATGAACCCTTAAATTTCGTCTCTGGGATGTATCGTTCATTAACAGATTTAATGATAGTTAGTTAAGGACTCATTAGGACTAATTTAAGTATCCATTCTGAGTGTGGCAGTAAGTAAAGGTTTTGCTGTACTTAACTTTAATTGTCATTAAAGGATGGTAACGGATCATTAATTGTCTCTGAGAGTGAGCTTTTTTAAATCTATACTAAGGAGCAACTTAAGTAACCATTAAACGACTCTGAGTGTGGCAGTTAAGCCTGGTTCCCACGGTGCGTGATTCTGCGGATCCTCACGCACCACAGCCGACGCGCACGGACGGCAACGCACACGGACAGGGCTCTTCCCACGGTGCGTGTCGGTCTGTGCAGATCTTTTATTTCATTTCAAAATGCAAAGTGAAAGAGAACGTGTCGTCGCTGCAGCAGCGGCTGTGATATTAATTAACAAGTACCAAATTATGCGATCTACAAGTAGTAAAAGTAAAAAGAAACCACGGCGCTGGTGGATATCAGCATACAGCAAAAGTCGTTTAACGACTTAATATGTCTATATAATACACTTACATTAACATTTGAATTAGATATATCTAATTTTATTTATTTTGTGTTTTGTCACACATGACAGTGGGATCACGGTAGAAAATTAACGAATGACATAAAATCCCTGTCCGCACCTTTGAAGTTACCGCCTCGCGACGGATACCGGCGCACCGCTGCAGACGTTGCAAACGACCACGCACGAGGCCATTCCCACGGTGCGTCGTGCGTGCTGGTCGGCGTCCGTCGGCGTGCGTCCGCGAAAACACGCACCTTGGGAAGCCGATGTTAGACCTTAAAGATTTTATACTGCTCGTTTGTTCGAAGTATATTGGAATATGGGTAAACGTTTTCATCGTTCTTTGTGATTCAATAATGAATTAATGAATCATATTGTCTGCGATGATGAATTATTTACGATTGCATTATGATCGAAGAGCAGACTACTCCTTAGATAGAGAGACCAAATGAGAAATCAATGGCAAACCAATGAAATGTCAATAAGATTGGTCTTATATTTGTAGCAGAATGCCCGCTAAGGTTAAAACGGCTATTGCGATTCAATTGTTACATTATTAACTTAACAGAATCAAGTCCCTGGGGCCCGATTCTGCTAAGCTAATAATGTCAAAAATAAACGCCTACGGTGTCGCACGCAGTAATTAGTTCCAAATATGTTTTATTTTTTTCTCACTAGGTGAGTTACATGAACTTCGAAAGTTCGATTTTTTGGTATAGTAGGTAACTTCGGACATCCGACGTCATACGTATATGTTAATTTTGCAATGTCACAAGTGTCATGGTTTAAATAGGGATACCTATTATTAATTACACATCAAAATGAATAATCCAATATACTTGTTTGAATACAAAAAGAATAAAAACTTATGAAAAAAACTTACTGTAGAGCAAATTAACTAGAACCTATGTAGAAGTTACTGTCATCCAAATATCTGAGAAGCATGAATAGGTACTAGAGCCTTGCAGGCTCATAAGTAATAGTTCCATGGTTCTTATCAGGGAGCAGAACATAGGCAGCAGGGGCCAACATAGGGGTGGGCGGGACAATGACAGCTGAGATGTTCAAATGACAGCAATATATTTTGCCTTCCGAAACTTTATGGAACTTGTAATGACATGATGTTTATGTTTACCCACACTCGAACCAACCGCAAACATTTGACTTGCCAATTTCATTATATTTTTGTCATCATTCACATAGCAGTTGTATGAAGGCACTGAAAACAACTCTTTATAACAACCCTATTGACAGTTATGTCCCCTGCACACTTACATAGACCATGGGAGCTTGCCAGCTTGGCATGATAAGCACAATATTATAATGCAGTCATCATGTTTGTCTTCATTTTCAAGAAGACTCCTTTATAAAACTCCTACCAAACTTTTTACTCTATGTAACCAACAAACAGTTCACAACTCAGGATAATTTAATGACCGTTAGGGTAGGTTCATATCTGACGGAACATACGTCGCGTATTTTCGGTCGCGTAACGCCAAAACAGACAAATATACGATAAAACATTCAATCATTCACACCTAACCGATGATGCGTTAGTACGTCAATCATACATTTACGATACGCTCGACACATTTTCCGTCAAATATGAACCGACCCTGCACTACTATGCTGTTCTGCATTGTCAATCTGACATTAAAGATGTTTGACAAAGTTTGAGCATTCACAAATGCTCAAACTTCGTCAATCATCTTCAATCAAACTTCGTCAATTCATGTACGTATTTTGTTTTATTACTAGACTGATATCAAATATAAAAATGTCTTCATGAACATTGTTATACTTTTGTCAGAACAGCTTGTTCCAACATATTTGAGGAAAAACATTGAGCATTTGAGTTTCAGCAAGTGGCGTAATAGATATTATCTTGTACACTTTTTATGGTCACCTGGAAAGAACAATGAAATACAAAATCTGCACAAAATGCAAGAAACTGAGTTTCCCCTCCCCCCAAGGTGTTCTCTGATGTAACAAGATTACATCCATTTGGCACATTTGCACTTTATTCCACTTATCTTTTAGGGTAACAATCAAATTTTAATATCGCAATAAGCCGGCACACTGGCTTCTTTCTTATTTAGAGTAGTCACAAGTCTAAAAGCATTCTGGCCTGCTTTTAATTTCTGTAATAAGTCCACTTTCGACGAGTGGCATCGTAAAGCGGTCGAACACAAGGCCGCTGCACACGTAAACAGGTCGAGCGAGCGCGGCGGACAGGCGGCGAGCCAGCGCCGTCGCAGCGCCGTCCGCGCCCACCAGCGTGGTGGCCAGCGCCGCGCGGCCCGCTCCCGGCATGCCCAGCGCCACCTCGCTCAGCTCCGGTGCGCCGCCGCTGCCGACCCAGAGCAGCAGGGCTCCATCGACGCGCAACGCTACAGCTTTGCACAACAGCTCACCGCTCCATATTTCAAACTGATGCACACTCCATGCACTTGGTTTATAAGTAATGTCTTTCCGTGAACTTGTAACTTGAGGTTTCCTGATCTCCATTTATCAGAAATGATTGTACCTTGTGTCTTGCAGCAGTTGCAGCATTCAATAAATGAATATTAAAATTACAATCGCAAATTTACAAAAGTGATCTGCATTTCTTTCTGTTAGTAGTGTAGTCATTACAATGAGAAAAATATGTCATTGTCAATTTTTGTTGTCAATGTTGTCATTGTCATTTTGATAGTAAACTTCATTATTTATTTTTCACGGCAGGCTTATATTTCGCCATCGATATACAGGGTTACTGGTGAGTAGACCGCATCCTTTCATGAGGTGATAGTATAGGTCAAAACCCCTGACCTCTATGTTTACACACTGGACCGGCTGTTCCGTACGTCTCGTCCAGGGGGAGGACACTCCGTACATTTTGACAGCTAAGTAAACGAAGAGTCGCCACCTTTTATTTGGCCCGGAAACTATTTACTATCTAAAAGATACCTTAAATTACCAACAGATGGCACTACACTATAATCGATTTTGTTTGTTAATATAAAATTATTTATGCAATATTAATTAGAGAAAAGTATGAGGAAAATATTAGACACTTTAAAAAAAGATATAATAGGCGAATAAATTAAATACGGTTTAAAAAAGCACAAATATCAAATTTCATCTAAAAAGACCTGGTGTCAGTATTCCAAGTAACTTAACAAAACCGATCATAATAATATCAATATGGCGGTTTTTTGCATTCCGCATACACGCGTAAATAAAAAGTAATATATAATAATTATTTGTTTTCCTTCGACCTTTTACTATATTAACGATGACATTTTCTATTAGGGTAAGTAGCACCATGTAACTATAACGATAACCAATGTTATAGTTATATGGTGCTACTTACCCTAATAGAAAATGTTGAATATGATGCATAATTATAATATTTTTATAGCTATAGCTTTGATTATATATATGTCTAGATGGAGTGTCACCATACAATCCCAACAAAGAAGCAGAGACAAAATTGTTATGCATGTGTGCGTGTAGGTGTCATTTTACACTGCGCGTTGACGTAAATAATGATACCAACTTCTACGATTCTCCCATAAATAATGAAAAAAAAAATAGACTAATTAAATAAGTTTGTATACATAGTGTTATTCGGTTTAACTATAACTTTATAGAAAATTGAACCTTGCTTGGCACTGCTCCTTTTGTAAGTCTTCGGCGCCCTATCTTGTCGACAGTACTCATGTCCTTGCTGCGGAAGTGATCGGAACACACTACGCTATTTTTTGCTGGTGTCCACATCGCATCTCCGCGGCTTTTTTTAATGCAGTCTATCCACTGACTCCTAGCAATAGGATTACTTGGAATTCTATTAAAAAATGATGTTACGTTGATGACCACAATTTACTAATCAAATAATAGTAGATAATATTTTGGAGAATCAGAAAATGTCTATCCGAGCAATAAAAATAGAAATTATGCCTATTATTTTTTTGCGCAATGCTTAAAAAAATATCCTTTATACATAACATAAACACGTGAAGTTGGGAAAATGAAAAACAGAACTGGCAACACTGATACAATATGGTGTGATTTAGTAAACATAATTACAAAAAACAAATATTTATTTTCTGGGTCAGTTACCGATGCTAGGTGATGTTATTGGCACTTTTTGGCCTTCCTTTATAATTCCGGCAGACTTTAATTGCACATGTCGTCATTTTATCTCTGTTATTTGTATTTTAGTTAGCGCGCGTAATACGTTTTGACAGTTAAGCGGCACGATCTGTTCTGATTGACGGGAAAGCTCCTGTCGATGAACAGTACATCGACATTTTTTTCCACGCTTGCGCGCACTCGACGCTACATCTAGACATATATATAATCAAAGAGCTATAGCTATGTAGGTAGTTCGGGGCCAATTTAGAGAAAGATGGCGCATTGTCAAATTGGGTTGCAAGAATAACACGTGAGTGGGCTCTCTTTTCCCTATATATTACTTTACTCTTTGGTCTCGTCTAAGCGAGTGTCCACAGAACTAATTTTGACGTATAATTTCAAATGGCTGTGAGAGACGTGTTTGTTCCAGTTTGTTCATTGGTTCACTGTAAAATAATTTTAGTACCACGAACACTCGCTACGTCTAACAGCGCCAAAATGGTGATTATCAAACGGGCACAAAAGCACGTTGACAACAGCCTGTCCAGTGGTAAATATAGAGGTCAGTGGTCAAAACGGCCAAATTTGACCATGGGATACACAGGGCAAAAGTTAATCTGTTTCATATTCTAGCGATAGACAAGAACATCCATACAAATAATTTACCCGCTTATGTCGTCTGTTGACATCTTGTTGACGTATTGTGACATGTAGTCATCCTCATTGATGTTAATTGCAAAAGTGACATAATATTTTCGCTCGTATTTTGCTTACATTTTTCATTACTCAAAAAGTTTATATCTAAGTGAATTCAAAATCATGTAATATATCAAAAAGTTTATTTATATCTAAGTGAATGCAAAATCGTGTAATATATTAAAACCAGGAACTTATTTTTAGGGTTTTTTAATATTAATTACGATGTTTTTTTTCTTAAGATCCTATCACATAGACCTATCACAAATTTTCGCGAATTTAATTATTTTTTCTTGAAAGTAAGAACATACCATGACAAAGTGAAGTCTGTTTTCATTGATATTTTACCTACTGCCAGTTTTATGGCACATCTGTTTCTGCACGATTTTCTTAATCCATAATTTAAGATGGCGGGAAACAAATTAATGCATATTTGTAAAATTGAATTATAAATGAAAAGTATGATATACAAGCGTTGTAATAGCATGAACAGCGTGTAATTTTACTAAGGGCTGATTTTTCAATCGCCAGATAACTTTTATCTGAGGAATATGTTTGACGTTTTGACAGCTTTTGTATGGAAAATACATTGACATATATTCTAGCGATAGACAAGAACATCCATACAAATAATTTACCCGCTTATGTCGTCTGTTGACATCTCGATGACGTATTGTGACATGTAGTCATCCTCATTGATGTTAATTGCAGAAGTGTCGCTCGTATTTTGCCTACATTTTTCATTACTCAAAAAGTTTATATCTAAGTGAATTCAAAATCATGTAATATATCAAAAAGTTTATTTATATCTAATTGAATGCAAAATCATGTAATATATTAAAACCAGGAACTTATTTTTAGGGTTTTTAATATTAATTACGATGTTTTTTTTTCTTAAGAGGGCTATCACAAATTTTCGCGAATTTAATTATTTTTTCTTGAAAGTAAGAACATACCATGACAAAGTGAAGTCTGTTTTCATTGATATTTTACCTACTGCCAGTTTTATGGCACATCTGTTTCTGCACGATTTTCTTAATCCATAATTTAAGATGGCGGGCGGGAACAAATTAATGCATATTTGTAAAATTGAATTATAAATGAAAAGTATGATATACAAGCGTTGTAAAAGCATGAACAGCGTGTAATTTTACTAACTTGACTCTCGAATTAGTTTATATGTGTAAGTTTATACCTTGATATGTATTTTCTATTTTATAATTGTCGTTTCATAGACATCCATCTGAAGCAGGTGTCAAAATCGCTCTGATTTGCCATTTTGGGCACTGCATAGTCTGCACTGCAGTTCAGTGTGGTAAGCTTTTTGTTCGGAACGTTCTATCTAGTACGTAGTACATATATATCGATGGGAAAATATGTCAAACCGCCATATTTATTCTTCAGATAGAAGTTAACTGATGATTGAAAAATCAGCCCTAACTTGACTTTCGAATAGTTCATAGACATCCATCTGACGCAGATGTCAAAATCGCTCTGATTTGCCATTTTGGGCAATGCATAGTCTGCAGTGCATTTCAGTGTGGTAAGGTTTTTGTTCGGAACGTTCTATCTAGTACGTAGTACATATACAGGGTTACTGGTAAGTAGACCGCATCCTTTCAGGAGCTGATAGTATAGGTCAATACGGACAAATTTGACCCTGGGATACACTGGGCAAAAGTTAACCCATTTCAAGATAATCGAATTTCAAGATCAGTCGTCTAGGTACATGTATAAATTTTCATTATTAGTCAAAAGTCTCGTTTTTGTGGATTTTTGTGTGTTTTTGGATAGAAGATGAATCACTTCATAATAACAAACCATAAAACTGTACAAATCACAGAGGAAATTATAGCGAACAGCAATTACTTTTTTAGTAGTTATTTTCTCAAAAATGTTACTCTTCATTTTTTTGTGCAGAATACTTAAAAAACATCTACATCTATCTGGCTATCCAAAAAGGCACAAAACACACAAAAATCCGCAGAAACGAGACTTTTAACTAATAATAAAAATGTATTCGTGTACCTAGACGACTTGTAAAGAAAAGATCTTGAAATTCGATTATCTCGAAACGGGTCAACTTTTGCCCAGTGTATCCCAGGGTCAAATTTGTCCGTATTGACCTATACTATCACCTCCTGAAAGGATGCGGTCTACTTACCAGTAACCCTGTATATCGATGATTACTATACTCTATGATTTCGCCTAAAGTTTAACTTATTCAATCAATGCGCCGCGCGCGCGTGGCATAATGCCGCCCATGCCGCCAGCCTTTTGGGTACATTACAGGATCGATGCCCTCTACCAGTTTTAAGTTACTTTTTTATGTAAATATAGAATTAGTTTACATTAAAATAATGTACAGTTTATTTTTAATAATACCTAATCACTAAAAAAGTAAAATATTCTGTTAGTGAGCCTTTACTTACCAGGTTAAAAAAAAAACATTGCTCCGAGCCTTTTGAGCCGGGACCTAAGAAATTCCGAATTCTGGACAAATTGTTTTCAAAATCTTTTGAGTCATTCGGATAATCTGACAGACTTCTTTTCTCTTTTTCCCATATAATAAGTCCGCCGAGGTATCCTCACCCTTCAGCCGCTCATGTACCTGTTGCCCCCTTGTTGCGATTTAGCGACTGATACCCGGGGGCCCAGTAAGTGAGTTGGCGAGTCTCCACCAGTTACGTGTATTTATTACATTGTTATCGGCAGGTGCCATAGTTCCCGTAGTTTCCCCATTCCGAGTCCATTAGCATCCCATCACAATAGCCCGAGTAGTTTTCATCCATAGTTAGCAATAGTTTAGCACAGAACCGGGGATTGTCCTTGGGTACATTTCTATAGTGTATACAGGGATAATCGTCGGTTTTGTGTCACCATTTCATTAAAGTTGTCTCAAAAGGGCTTCAGCGTGTTGGCTTCGGCCCCACGTTCGCCTCCCAAAAATCCGGGACTCTGTAGTCCCGTGGTCGGAAAGAGACATACAAATAATAATAAAGTCTTTATTTCAGATCGATATCCATACATAGTTACAAAATAATTAAGATTCATACCTGCACAAAAAAGATTACAGAACTTGAGCACGTATAAATGCCTTCAGGGGCCCGATTCTCCTAATTTTACTTAAGCGCCATTCGATTGACGTTCGACTCGATTCGACTGAGATCCAATCCCGACTCGATTATGATTGAAGCGTATGTGGCATCCGCTATTTTTTCTTTGAAATAAACGTTTTTATCCTTTTCTGTCATTCAATAATGAATCATTTTGTCTGCAAATGATTTACGATTGCAAAATGATTGTACAGCAAACTACCGTATAGACCAAAATCATCAAAATAGCAGACCAATCGCACACCAATCAAATGTCAATCGAATACGATTAGTCTTTTATTAGTAGCAGAATGCCCGATATGGTTAAAACTGCTATTACGATCATATTGCGATTCGATTTCTATTCGATTTTGACATTATTAACTTAGGAGAATCGGGGCCCAGGATGTTTGAGTCCTGCTTTTCCGCAATAACCTGTAGGATGCTGTTGGTGCTGCTCCTGGCTCTGCTCAGTAATGATGCGAGCCGCTTGCGTATTATAGCATGGAAGCCGTCTACCCTGGCTTCCGCAAACATACCGGAGGCACTGCAGAAACGGGGCAACCCTAACAACATCCTAAATCCGTTGTTATATTGGACACGTAGGGCATTGAGCGTTCTCTGTGTATATCTGAACCACAGGCTGCACGTGTAGAAAGTCTGGTAGGCTAAGTAGGCTTTAAAAAGTGTGACTTTAACTTGTTCACTACAACACACAAACCTGCGGGCCAGCATGTTACTTCGAACCGCCAATGACCTACGTTCCCTTTCCATGTCAACATAATATATATCGATGCTTTTTCCGTATATTCCGTATATTCGATTTTTATCATATTTCCAATTTTTTTAATTGTTGATTACAAGTACGTTTCGTTACACGACCTCAAAACTAAATTGCAGTCACGTATTAAGATCAGCACCATCTAGGTATCAGGTAGGAAAATAAAAAATAAAATTCCTCATTTAAAACATAGGGAATAAAAATTAAAAGGATTCTATCTCCATCATTGGATACTACTCGGTTCCAGCCATTGACTTATAAGCTTTATTGACTTATAAATAATTCCGATCTCAAAATGGTTCCAGCAGCAGCTTAATCTCTCTGTTTGAGAATCTGTGAAATCTGTCACTTTCAAATAAAATTGACTTGATGTTGTGCTGCGGTGTTTTAGCCAATGAAAAAACGACATTTGGTTTTCGTTATCTACTATTTGCTGGTATAATGTCGTGTGTACTTTCTATTTGTCCATGAGTCGGTTAACGTATGAACTACCAATAATAATCAAATAACCAATACGAGGCCGAAAACTAAATCCAAATCCATAGCTCATTTTAGTTTATGCCTGGCGAAGCGAACGAGCGGCGTTTAAAGTGAACGTGGACCGCAAGGTTCTGGTTTAGTTTAAATGTATTTCTGTCTTTGAACAAAATATTCCAACGAGCAGTTAACAACGTACTGTAAGCTTTCTGAAACTCACTATGAAGTATTTTCTTTTGTTGGGATGCGGCGTCCTGTTACTCGCAGGTAAGTTGTCTACGTAGCGCTTTTTTATTTTATATATGCGTTTTGTTAATTGAAGTATATATTTTTCACGATTTATGAAAGAAATTTGTTATTGCTACTGTTTAAAAATATGTCAAAATATTTATCGTTGTGTTAGTTTTTGTACTTCCGGAGGTACTGCATTTTATTTCTTAAGTTGCGGCCACTAGAAATTTCTGTAGGTGCGACGGTTTGCTAATGAATGTTAGTCAGTTTGTTGTTATGTTATAATAAATGTTTCAGGATGTTCGCGGGCACAGGAGGGCGTCGGTGTGGGCTCGGTGGAGGAGGTGACGGTGGACGCAGACCTGGGCGCGTCGCGTGAGGCTTCCCGCACTGGTGAGCTCGAGCTTGTTGCCTCGCCGGCCATTTATTGTTACGTTACAGAGATATTGTTGCATACTGTACAGCATACCTACTTAGTATACCTACTTAACATTGATTTAGCAAGTTGATGATAACTTAGTAGATACAGTTAAATTCATTTGTTTCTACTTTGAAGGGAAATTACAAACATGGTCATACTAAGTGGACATCATACAAGCACTCTGTAGAAAATAATCTTGTGTATGCATTTATCTTAATGGTGATAAGTACATAAAAAACAGAAATAATTAGGATGCATACATATGTAATAATTATGTTTCTTAAATAATAAGTCAACAGTTATTGTATGAGTCAATCAAATACCTACTGCCAAGGGAGTTAGAATTCAGATCATTTAAAAAATTATCTTGCTATAAGTAACATGTCACTGTAATCAACAGGTCATTTTATGCAAAGTCACTGCATCCGACTTAGTTATAAAGAACTAGCTTCATCCTGTGGGTTAATATGATATACCTAAGCTATATTATTGGCAAGTTTCATCCACTAGTTTTTGCATGAAAGAGGATCAAACATCCATCCAATGAAACCAACTTTCACATTTATTAATTGCGCGTAAACTGTATTGTTTTATTTCATAATTAAATAACCCATCTTCTTCTTCCTGCCCTGTTCCCAATTTTATTTGGGGTTGCAGAAAATGTCTTCTGCTTCTATTCTTCCCTGTCACGTCATACTGACACTTACACCCTTCTTATTCATGTCACCTTTCAGGTAATCCATCCATCTTAGCACACATTTTGCTGCATGCGTGTCATTCTGCCTCATTACATGCCCATACTCAACTTCAAATTATCTCAACTTAATTAGATTACTGTCTAACTGGATGCTGCTTAGAATCAGTGTTTTACATGGAACAACTGCCTACCTCAACTCCACAACCCAGTTACCCAGGCAAACCAATACCCATTACTAAGGTTACTGGTTGTCAGACTCTGGCTTCTGACTACCCATAAAAACCACCAAAGATGTACTAATGACAGCCATGACCTTCCAGTTTATCGTGCCTTCGGAAACACTGAAGAACTCGTCACAACAAGATTGTCACCTATCCTTGGACTGACCGCGTTGCTTAGTCTTATAATCGATCAATCCATGTGGGTTTTTACTGAGCTACAAGTTCGTCTTGTTGATCAATTTTTATTTTAGTGATAATAAATCAGAAGGATTATTTTTTCCATACTTGTTTATCTTAATCTTTATACTGTAACCTGACTGATAAGCTCAGTCGAGTTGATTATAATTTAATATCATAAAATTTTTAACAACAGTTGATTTGATTGAGAAAATTGTCTGTCATATAGGAGGAAGTAGATATTTGATAATTATCATTTTCTATAATATAATAGATAAAAGTTTCTGTCTCCTGATTTCTGTTTTTTAGAAGATATAGTGCTTGCCCACAACAGAAAAAAGTCTAGTGAGCTACATCCAGTTTCTGTATCATGACCATACATAAGTAGTTTGCACTGATAGCCAGTTTAAGCCAGCCAGAGCGATATTCATTCCTAATTACCTTATGCTAAGATCACACGCGCGCGTTCAACTCTACATTTAACGAGCACATTCACGTTCACGAGCGTGTAAATGGTACGCCCGAGCCCGTGAACGCGCCTGTGAACGTGAATGCCGCGAATCGGGCAAGTGTCGGTTTTTTGGCAAAGTTCAAAGGATGAATGTGCGGGCGCCCGGCGACTGTTTACACGCGCTCGGGCAGTCAGTCTCTCCTGCGCTTTCGCGACCAGTAGATCTTCATTCAACGTTGCTAGGAAAGTCGCTACGATCGGAGATTACTACATGGCGGAATGGTCAACGTCGTTCATCATTTTGCTTCTTTACCAATAAAAATAATTTAAGCCAAAGGAAATGGCAGCAACAACACCGAGATCCTCGCTGCTCGCCATATTGCACTGACTGACACGACGGCGTGCTTGTGAACAGCTTGAATTTCCGCCGGCCCGGGACGGGCTGCATGCCGCGCAGCCCGCCAGGCAGCCCGCCGGGCTGCCCGGCGCGCGTGTTACCGTAGCATTACAGTTATAATATTTTTTCATTATTAAAAGTTGAGTTTTCTGTTGTAAACGGTTGTAAAGCTGCCTACTAACGTTCGTAACAGTGTCGCTCGCAAACGCATGTGCATCGACGAGCTCTTGTGTTCTTCTCTCGGTGCTGCCGGTATCGAGTGTCGCGGCAAGACCTACCGCATCATTTGTGAAGTTGACCGACATAGGAACTAAAGTTTGAAAGTTTTCTCAATACTACAAGATGAGATCACATTGGTTAAAAAGAGGTTCGCATTAAAAAAAATTATAAATCCTAAATAACGTTATACATATAATAAACTAGCCGTTTTCCCGCGATTTCACACACGTCCCGTGAGAACCACTGCCCCTACTGAGATAAAATATAGCCTTTATGTTACCAGTGCTGATTTGCTAAATTCAATGTACATAAAACGGGCGACAACCGCGCGACATAGAGAACCAAGAGAAAAATCCGTTAGAAAGTGCTCTTGTTCTTTATTGTAATCATCCCCTGATATATACCTACACTAGCGTTGCTTGAGCTTGTCGTCCGCGGCCAGCACGCACAGGCGCGCCTTCAGCCACGCCGAGTCGCGGATGTGGTGGCTCAGCCGCGCGTCCGGCCGCGCCGCGCCCGCCGCGTGCCAGCCCACCCTGCGCCACACGCTCACTTATCCGCACGAATGTCACATCGCTTGCATGCATAAACAAAATGCAACAAAGTAGACTAACACTTGCGAGCTGGTCACCGGAGCGGGGTACTTGTCGCGTGGCCCGCGCCCGAACATGTCGTGAATGCGCGAGAGCGCGCGCCGCTCGCGCTCGGCGTCGCCCGCGCCCGCCTGCTCGCGCACGTAGAACTTGCCCGTCACCGTGGCGGCTGCACACACCAATACTACTTACACTTACTACTTACTTGGACGGACAGATAGACAGGGCAAAACCATAAGGTTTCCTAGTTTACCACGGTAAAAAGGCACGCCAACGCCACGTTGGAGTTAAATTTTAGAGTTTAGTGTCAAAAATTTGGTGCCTATTTATAATTTTTCCACGGGTAGGAATACACCGACTTACGTAGCCCGAGGGGCTTCACGAGCGACACGTAGGAGCGCCCCTGCTCGCGCTGCGACGCAAAGCGCAACTTGAAAGAACGCGCGTGCAGCGAGCGGCCCTCAGCGGCCGTGTCGCCCGGCGCGGAGCCCGGCGCGGGGCCCGACGCGGGGCCCGCGCCCTCCGCGGCTGTAGCGCCCTCGGCAGAACGCGAACTGTCCATGTTTTCTGTAGCCTTCGCTCGTGGTGCTCTCTAACGGAACTGCTTTGATTGAGTAGATATATCGATATGTCGAGTTGCTAGGGGTATTAGCAATGATACTTATTTTATTTTATCGTTACCATGTCGACAAACAGACATCGCAGTGCTTATATTCATTAATAGGTTTCCTTTTCATTTATTAAAAAACGTGTTTTACTAAATAAATCTCCATGTTCATAACAAATAACAACGAAAAAACAGAGGTTCAAATGTTTTTTATTTCAAATAAGCCTTTGCAGGCTAACGACACACTAGTAGTGCACGGTTCCAAAAAGATATCATGGAGAAGACTCCGTGCATATAGTTTCTTGCCGGCAAGAGCCGGCATAAACTATTTACTATATTACTATGGACACTATTTTAAAGAAGTAATCTCAGGAAGTAATATGTTCTTTTACATAACTATACTAATTGAGCGCGTCGCTAACACTTAGTAACAACTACACATATCAATCGGTTAGCATTGCTGGACGCGGTCGGTCCGTGGATTGGTGACCATTGTGTCGTGACGAGCTCCTCCGTGGTTCGGCAGGCCCGTTAAATTTGTGGTTTTGGAGTTTCGTAATCGGCACTCGTTACGGGTAATCAAAACCCAGAAAGATGACAGCCAGTTTTGCTGAGGGGTAACGCGTTACCCGTGATTATTCTATCTGTCATTTTCACTCGTAGTCGTTACATGTAAAACAGCATTAGTGTGTATTCACCACAGACATGATTCATGCAACCAAATGTAGAGAATGAAATGGATTTTGTCAGATGCGGAAGCTGTGCTGCGAGAGGAGGAGGCCATTTCTCCGGACGGACTAAGTGTGGCGCAGATGCGAGAGATGAAAGAGCACGCGCAGAACTACACCTTCCAGACAGAAGTGAACCGCATGATGAAACTCATCATCAACTCCCTGTACAGGAACAAAGAGGTAACGGATCGCGGGCGGCGCCGACCGGCTCCCACTGGCCGGCGCCGCTCACCGCTGTGTGCTTGCAGATATTCCTGCGGGAGCTCATCTCCAACGGGTCGGACGCGCTCGACAAGATCCGGCTGCTGTCGCTGACGGACCGCGACGTGCTGGACGCCAACTCCGACCTCAGCATCCGCATCAAGGCCGAGCCCGAGAAGCGCCTGCTGCACATCATCGACTCCGGCATCGGCATGTCGCGCCACGAGCTCATCAACAACCTCGGCACCATCGCCAAGTCCGGCACTGCCGAGTTCCTCTCCAAGATGCAGGACGCGGAGAAGGTACTGTTATATCGAAATAACCCCTGTTTCAAATATAAAATAAATTGCTGAGTTTCCCATTGCATTGACGTCAATGCAATAGGAAACCGATGTTATTTTAATTAGCGATACCAATTATTCTTTAGTTTTGGATTGGACTTCCGTCGGGCAACTTTCTTTCTACTTTCGTGTAATTCTAATTATTTTCCAATACATTTTTATTTTAGTCAATTAAATAGTTTTTTTTTTTTAAACCATTTTCCGACCCACTCCGTAACAGTACGCTCGCGCCCCGACCGCCTCGTGCACGCGCCCGAGCCCACCTAACGTTCGTCTGTTTGCAGAGCGGCGCTCAGGAGATGAACGACATGATCGGCCAGTTCGGCGTGGGCTTCTACTCTGCATTCCTGGTGGCCGACAAGGTGACCGTGGTGTCGAAGAACAACGCCGACAAGCAGCACGTGTGGGAGTCGGACGCCAGCTCGTTCAGCGTGGCCGAGGACCCGCGCGGCGACACCCTCAAGCGCGGCACGCACATCACGTGAGTAGCGGCCGCCTGTCCCTCGCGCTGTCTGCACCCGCTCCGCCCCGCCCGCTCTCACGCCGCGCTGTCCGCAGGCTGCACGTGAAGGAGGAGGCGGCCGACTACCTGCAGCCCGACACCATCCGCAACCTCGTCAAGAAGTACTCGCAGTTCATCAACTTCCCCATCTACCTGTGGGCGTCGCGCACCGAGACCGTGGAGGAGACCGACGCCGACGACAAGCCCGACGCCGATGACGATGCGCAGGTAACTTGTCCTCTCACTAACACATACTTTAAATCTCGTTTGCAACGAGCCGTTTTCCCGCGGTTTCACCAGCGTTCATGAGGAACATCATTTTGTCTATAACAGGACATAATGTAGCCTATTGGTCTCTGCACACAGCGGGCGCGGCGCGGCGGGACGGGACGGCGACGCGACACAATGTACTAGATCGTCGCGTCACGTCGCGCCGAGCGGGACGGCTCTGTGTGGCGGCCTCCGTAATATCTAGTACATTACAACTGCTCAGTGTCGCGTCGCCGTCCCGTCCCGCCGCGCCGCGCCCGCTGTGTGCAGAGACCTTATGTTACTCGGAGATAGTATAGCTTTCCAACAATAATGGAATTTTTCAAATCGGTTCAGTAGTTTCAGCCAAGGGTTTATATACACAAACAAAATAAAATATTTATCTTTATTACTTTTGTATAGAAGTAAGAAGTATACATATATGTAGATAGTATATGCGTGATAAATGTAGATTCAGAATAGATGGATACATTTGAAAACAGTGAGCACCACTTTGAAATATTCTGAGGGCAGGTCGAGGATGCTGCAGAAGACAAACCCGAAACCAAGAAGACCGAGAAGACCGTGTGGGACTGGGAGCTGATGAACGACAACAAGCCAATCTGGACGCGCAAGCCCAGCGAGGTCAACGACGACGAGTACACTTCGTTCTACAAGAGCCTCACCAAGGACTCCTCGCCGCAGCTCGCCAAGTACGTGTCTCCGTCTGCGGCACTAGCAGCCGGCAGCCGGCGCTAGGTCCGCTGACGCTCCGCTAACGCGTGTGTGTGCAGGGCGCACTTCGTGGCGGAGGGCGAGGTGACGTTCCGCGCGCTGCTGTTCGTGCCGCGCGTGCAGCCCGCCGACTCCTTCAACCGCTACGGCACCAAGACCGACCACATCAAGCTCTACGTGCGCCGCGTCTTCATCACCGACGAGTTCAACGACCTCATGCCCAACTACCTCGCCTTCATCCAGGTGAGTGGCGAGCGGCGCCGCCCCCGCCCCGCCCCGCCCCGCCCCCGCAGCCCGCTCACCGGCCTCTGTCCGCAGGGCATCGTGGACAGCGACGACCTGCCGCTCAACGTGTCGCGCGAGACGCTGCAGCAGCACAAGCTCATCAAGATCATCAAGAAGAAGCTCGTGCGGAAGGTGCTCGACATGCTCAAGAAGATCCCTGACGACGAGTACGACGCCTTCTGGAAGGAGTACTCCACCAAGTTAGTAGCTAACTGTGTTACATGCACCGCCTGTTTGCTACCGTTTCAAACTAAAACATTGAATTAAATTTCGAACGGTAAAAGCTTTAACGTCTAGAAACGACTCACGAAGAGATAAATACTGCTGGCAAGATAGCACGAAATTAACATAACCTAGCATACTATAATACGTACTCGTGAGCGGGTTATACATTAATAGAACATACCTACCAAACTCTTCATCATGAATCCTTGGTCTCGTAAAAGCGCATAGAAACCCTTGCATTAGTTTTGGAGTCGATAGTAGTGGTGGTGTTGCAGCGTGAAGCTGGGCGTGATCGAGGACCCCAGCAACCGCTCGCGCCTCGCCAAGCTGCTGCGCTTCCACTCCTCGCGCGGCGACGGCATGACGTTCCTGGCCGACTACGTGGCCCGCATGAAGCCCGGCCAGAACCACATCTACTACATCGCCGGCTCCAGCCGCGCTGAGGTACCCTCGTCTGTTGTTCCTTCACACCCTAACTTTAATATTTTTGGCTTAGGGATTAATTATATTCCTTATTTTAAAAAAATGGTTTAAAGACAAGGTTCTTTGTATATTGAATAGCTGGACTGATACCCAGGATAGTCGCAATAAGCGTAAGTGTGTGTGCAGGTGGAGAAGTCTCCGTTCGCGGAGAGGCTGGTGAAGCGCGGCTACGAGGTGCTCTACCTCACCGAGGCCGTGGACGAGTACTGCCTGTCCTCGCTGCCCGAGTACGACGGCAAGAAGTTCCAGAACATCGCTAAGGAGATCTTCGACCTGGAAGAGAGTGAGTGATCTTTCCGTTCGGTACGTCATCGGAGACGGGCGAGTGGCACGACGGCACTGACGCGGGTTGTGTCCGCAGACGAGGCGCAGAAGGAGCGGCTGGAGGCGTACAAGGCGCAGTTCGAGCCGCTCACCAGCTGGCTGGGCAACGCGCTGGGCACGTGGGTGACGCGCTGCGTGGTGTCGCGGCGCCTGCAGCGCTCGCCCGCCGCGCTGGCCGCCACGGCCTTCGGCTGGACCGGCAACATGGAGCGGCTCGCGCTCTCCAACGCACATCAGAAGGTTATTTTGCTTGTTTTTCAGCGATTCGTTACTCCCAGTATATATTATTACTTATTCCGATTCCATAATAGGGCGTACCCTAGTATCACGACGAGACGGCAGTTCGGTCGCGAAGTAGATTTTGGCTTCTAGTAGATCGGCCGACCGAACGGCCGACTCGACCCAGCTCGAACGCTGATCGAATCGCGTATCGCTACCGTACGCTGACGGAGATCGGTTGCAGGCGGACGACGCGCAGCGCAAGCACCACCTGACGCAGAAGAAGATGCTGGAGATCAACCCGCGCCACCCGCTCATCGTGGAGCTGCTGCGCCGCGTGCAGGACGCGCCCGACGAGCCCGACACGCTCCGCGCCGCGCACACGCTGTACCGCACCGCCGCCATCCGCTCCGGCTACCTGCTGCAGGAGGGGCAGGCCGGCGACTTCGCCGACGACGTGGAGGCCATGCTGGCGCGCGCGCTGGGCCTGCCGCCCGGCGCCGCGCCCGAGGACGACGACGAGCCCGACGCGCCCGACGCCGACGCCGACGAGCTGGCGGCCGACGACCACGACGAGCTGTGAGCCTGTCGATGTGTCGACGTGTGTGACGATGATGTAACTTTTTATACTTGGTATGCTTCGTGTGAGAATGTGAATTTAAACTTAAATGTAATGTAAATAAATTATAATTATATTTATTATGTGGTGTATTGTATTTGAACAACGCGCGACGGTCAGGGCCCGATTCTCCTAATTTTACTTAAGCGACATACGATTCACATTCGGCTGCGATCCAATCACGACTCGATTACGATTGAAGCGTATGTGGCATTCCGCTATTTTTTCTTTGAAATAAACGTTTTCATCCTTTTCTGTCATTCAATAATGAATCATTTTGTCTGCAAATGATTTACGATTAGAATAAAAATCTTTATTTGACACGGCATTAGGTACAGGTGTTTTGGTAAATTACATAACGTACATGTATATCTCACCGCTCAATCGGTATGCAAACTTCGAGTAGACACTGGTACATACTATGTACATTGACATGCATAAAAAATAAATATTACAGTATCATACACATACAAAAATGTTATTTCAAACAATTGTAGAGCAAACTACCGTATAGACCAAAATCACCTATAAATAGCAGACCAATCGCAAACCAATCATGTCGTTGGAATAAGATTGGTCTTATATTAGTAGCAGAATGCCCGATATGGTTAAAACTGTTATTGCGATCATATTGCGATTCGATTTATATTCATTTTTGACATTATTAACTTGACATTTGATTGGTGTGCGATTGGTCTGCTATTTTGGTAATTTTGGTCTATACGGTAGTTTGCTGTACAATTATTTTGCAATCGTAAATCATTTGCAGACAAAATAATTCATTATTGAATGACAGAAAAGGATAAAAACGTTTAGTTCAAAGAAAAAATAGCGGAATGCCACATACGCTTCAATCGTAATCGAGTCGGAATCGGATCTCAGTCGAATCGAGTCGAACGTCAATCGAATGTTGCTTTAAGTAAAATTAGGAGAATCGGGCCCCTGAACGGTTAAAAAGACCAATCGTAATCCAACGACATTCGATTGGTTTGCGATTGGTCTGCTATTTGAAAACACGGATAAAGGATAAAAACGTTTATTTCAAAGAAAAAATAGGGGAATGCCACATACGCTTCAATCGTAATCGAGTCGAGATTGGATCGCAGTCGAATGCAGTATGTCAAGGTAAGGTAGTTAAGGTTTATATAAAATGTTGTCTTCAAATGCACTCCGCCGCGCTTCCAGCGATGGCTGCTGGGCCTATAGCCCAATGGTTGACCAATGGCAAACCAATGGAATGGCATTGGAATACGATTGGTCTTATATTAATAGCCGAATGCCTGCTTAAGTTAAAACTGCTTTAAGATTCCATTGATATCCAATTGACACATGAAATTAGCAGAATTAAGCCCCAGACTTACTCACTTAGGACGCAGTCGCACGGCGCCGCTTGTTAAGTAGGTGCAAGCTCACTGTTTTCCCACCGTAGGCTTTTTACATTGACTTCATACAATGTTTTATATAAGGCAGAATAAGGCCTCTGCCTCGAATTTTGCGGGCAGCGGGGCGGCGGCGGCGGCGGCGCGGGAGCGGGGCGGGCAACGCATACCTGTTCTCGAAACTAGCGGGCAGATCGCGCGGCAATATAGCAGTGTCGTGTTGTGTTCTGTTGTGTTTGCTGTTCCATATGGGTGTCCTCTCAAAGATGGCCAAAATAATTAGCTCTTGCACGTCCGAAGACATTTTGATACGTCACAAAAAAAATGTATAACACTATGCCTACAATGCAGACGCCCAACGCGGGCGGTCACCGCTTGACTGGAGCGCACCGCTCGTTGCCCGCCGCCGCGCCGCTGTATTCGAGGGCCGGTCCATTTGATTATACGCGTAAGATCCTGCCGCTCCCGCGCCGCCGCCGCCGCCGCCCCGCTGCCCGCAAAATTCGAGGCAGAGGCCTAAAGGATTTAAGGGTCAAATTCATATGACAAGTTATCGCTGGTTTGTCGCTCCGTGTGAAATGGTGCCATGCCGCCGCCGTGCCGTTCATGTGTGCCATGACCTTAAGGCGTCGTCCTAATTGGGAGCGATCGCGATGTGATTAGTTTAAACACACAGATTTCATCAGAGTGTACTATTTGGACCTCGGAACCTCGCAAGTGAGATCGTGAGATGAAAAACGCATCGCGCCATCGCGCGATCACTGCCAAAAGTCGACCACACACCGCACCGGTTCATGTTTCCCGAGGATACGCTATCACTAAATGGTTGGATTTATAAAACAAAAGGAAGTAAAAGTCTTTGTATATTGTATACATATTAATAAAATATATACATTTGTTAATAAATCTCATAAAACAAGTCGACTAAGCCACATGCTAGTAACAATACTGTTTTTTCCACGTAGGTAATACATATAAGGTCCAGTTCAGATTGATCGATGTTATCTTGTAAACTAGTGAGGTTCCTTTCCTTTTATCCACAGAAGTACTTCTTGGAAATATTAACTAAACCAGGTTTTTATACGAACAAACGAAATAACAGTCTTCACTATTATTAGAAAAAAAACCTGCATTATGCATCAATGACACTTCAATACAAAAATATCCTTGTTGTTTTATTGTTTTTCATTTGAAATGAGCAAACTAAAGTCAGACAGGCAGCGTGGGCGCTCGGCGCGCTTGCAGCTTGGCGCGGTTGTAGGCCAGCACCCCCAGCGCCGCCAGCGCCATGCCCAGCAGGTTCAGCGGCGGCGCGGGGTTGCGCAGCAGCAGCAGCGACGCGCCCACCACGGCCGCGCGCTTGGCGGCCGACGCCACGGCGTACGCCAGCGGCGTCACGCGCGACAGCACGCTGAACGCCGCCACCGCCTGCAGCCACGCCAGCACCCCGTCCGCCGCCAGCAGCGCGCCGCCCGCCGCCCAGCCCGCGCGCGGCGCCGCGCCCGCCAGCAGCGCCGGCCCGTCCGCCCACGCCCACAGCGGCGTGAACAGCAGCAGCGCCAGGCGGCCCAGCACCTGCAGCAGGCGCAGGTGGTGCACGCCCGTGTCGCGCATCACGCGCTTGGAGAACAGGTGCTGCAGGCTGAGCAGCGCCGCCGCCGCCAGCGCCGCGCCCAGCCCCAGCGCGTCGAACTGCAGCTCCGTGGCCGACGCCACGCCCACGCCCAGCGCGATCAGCACCAGCGCCAGCGGCACGCCGCGCGGCACTCGCTCGCCGAACAGCAGCCGCGCCAGCCCCGCCGTCCACAACGGCGTCGTTGCTTTCACTGAGGACACACGCCGCACATTTATATAACAACTCTTCATTAAGATTCTGGAAACGGAAGACACACCAAAACATTGGTCAAAATCCACAATAAAATTATTCTATTGCACATAAAAGGGGACAGAAGCGACCTTGGAAACTACAGGGGCTTGATTCTGCTAACTTAATAATGTGACAATTGAATCTCAATAGCAGTTTTAACCTTAGCGGTCATTCTGCTGCTAACATAAGACCAATCATATTCTAATGAAATTTCATTGGTATGCCATTTGGTCTATAGGGTAGTCTGCTACTCATATTGATGCATATTACAATCGTAAATCATTTGCAGACAATATGATTCATTATTAAATCACGGAAAAAAAGTAATGGTTCCCAAGAAAATGACAGATACTGTTACTGTTACTGTTACAGCCTTTTTATCGTCCCACTGCTGGGCACAGGCCTCCTCTCACACGGAGAAGGATTGAGCATTAATCACCACGCTTGCTCAATGCGGGTTGGTGATTTCAGACTTTTTATAGTCCAGGTTTCCTCAAGATGTTTTCCTTCACCTTTTTATCAGCCATTGATGTCTAAGTATACTTAGAAAGTACATACAAACTTAGAAAAGTTGCATTGGTACTTGCCTGACCCTGGAATCGAACCCACACCCTCATCGAACCCACATCCTCATCAAGAAAATGACAGATAGTGTTGTATCTACTGGTTAGTGAGCCTTTGCCAAGTAAAAAAACATTGCACCGAACCCTTCGAGCCGAGACCCAAGAAATGCAGATTTTTGGACAAATTGTTGTCAAAATCTCTCAAGACATTCGGATGATAATCTGACAACATAGTTTCTTCTTTTATTACCTACTAGCTTCTGCCAGCGACTTCGTCCACGTTAGATTCGGAATTTGTGAAAAGAGAGGAAGAAATCATAAACACCAGCCTGTCCAATTATCTAAATCTATGCGTACCTGCTACTACTTCACCAAACTATTAATAATCTATTATTGTAACTTGAGCGAATATTTATACACTACCAAAATAACTAACACTAACATATATATTAAAATAA
Organism: Helicoverpa zea; assembly: GCF_022581195.2. Classification (NCBI taxonomy): domain Eukaryota; kingdom Metazoa; phylum Arthropoda; class Insecta; order Lepidoptera; family Noctuidae; genus Helicoverpa; species Helicoverpa zea. Next base: position 43,780 of record NC_061456.1, on the reverse strand, counting down.
CAACGAAAAATAGTTAAAAATAAATTATTTAGAACCTAAAAGTCGCGCTGATAAGCAAGGTCTGTTAATTATTGTCGACCATGGTTGAACACTCTGAACGTCTATTCGCATCAATCGCATCAACAGCCAAATATTGTATGTATGAGCTCGGCGACCGTTACTCAAAAATGATCCAAGCGTGATTCAGTATTCACGCGCGATGGCTTATTACCTTATTTCATAACTGGTGTTTCTTTACCGATTTATATGATTATTTTTTTATTGAATAGGTAACAATATTAACTTTTTTTAATGAGTGTGAGTTACGAGTCCTATAAACGTAGGTAAAAGTAGACAAATATAATCAGAAAGCTCCGAACTGCTAAGCTATCCAGAGTTACACGTTACTGTGAGTCAACCATAAAAGATATACATATGCCGTCATGGGATATTTTTTACATAACATTAAGGAAAACATTTCCACCATACATATTTCCTATGTAGCTTTAACCATTAAGGCTGCACACGCAACGGAAGCTTAAAAATGGAGAAACTTCTCCCGTTTTCCCAACATTTCCCTTCACTGCTACGCTCCTATTGATTGTAGCGTGATGAAAAGTATCCTGATGAAAATACTGAAAACTAGAATTGAACACACATTTTGAGGGGCTGCCATACAACAAACGTGATTTTTTTGTCCGTTTTTAGGGTTCCGTAGCCAAAATGGCAAAAACGGAACCCTTATAGTTTCGTCATGTCCGTCTGTCCGTCTGTCCGTCTGTCCGTCTGTCACAGCCGATTTACTCGGAAACTATAAGTACTACAGTGATGAAATTTGATGGGAATATGTGTTGTATGAACCGCTACAAAAATATGACACTAAATAGTAAAAAAAAGAATTGGGGGTGGGGCCCCCCATACATGTAACTGAGGGATGAAATTTTTTTTTTCGATGTACATACCCGTGTGGGGTATCAATGGAAAGGTCTTTTAAAATGATATAAAGTTTTCTAAAAAACATTTTTCTTAAAGTGAACGGTTTTTGAGATATCAGCTCTCAAAGTCGTAAAAAGTATGTCCCCCCCCCTCTATTTTTATAACTACGGGGTATAAAATTCTAAAAAAAATAGAGGTGATGCATGCTAATTAACTCTTTCAACGATTTTTGGTTTGATCAAAGTATCTCTTATAGTTTTTGAGATAGGTTGATTTAACTGTAATTTACGGAACCCTTCGTGCACGAGTCCGACTCGCACTTGGCCGGTTTTTTATAAATAATGGTACGGAACCCTTCGCGCGCGAGTCCGACTCGCACTTGGCCGGTTTTATAACAAGCTACCTAAATGTACGTATGTATGTGCCTACTATTTGAAATTTAAAAAAATCTTTGACGTACGTTTGAAGTATGCGCAAGCAGTTTCCTATGGATGTGTTTCATCTATGTAATAATTAATAACAATAATTCAGGTTTATTTAATTCCACATTAATTTACACGACCAAATGATCTGAATCAGGGATATTTATATATTAATTATTTATTAATTATTAATGTGGACCCACTTAGGGTAAAAGCCTCCTCCAAAGAATTCGACTTATTTCTGTCTCTGGCCGTTGACATCCAGTCTCTTCCTGCGGTAGCCACAATCTCATCCTGCCACCGGCCACATGGACGCCCTCTTACTCGCTTGCCTAGTGGGCCTTTCCAGTTTGTGATGCTGATTGTCCAACGATTGTCCGTGTATCTCGCAACATGACCAGCCCACCTCCATTTTAAACTTTTAGCGAAATTTAGAGCATCATTTACTTTGGTAATTTCTCGAATTTCTGTATTTTTAACTCTGTCTCTCAGCTTTCAGTTTAAGCAGCTTCTTTCCATTGCTCTCTGAGTTGTCTGGATTTTGTGTCTTGCTTTCTGGTCGTAGGTCCATGTTTGGCAGCCGTAGGTAAAATTGTCGAGTCTAAAATTATCCTTTTTAATTTAATGGGTAATTTCGATTTCAGAACCTTTTTTTGAGCCCAGTACTTTTTCCATGAGATAGCTACTCTTCTGTTTATTTCTTCCATATTCGTCTTTTCTAAATGAAATTTGTTTACCAAGATAAACGTAACTCTCTACATACTCGAGTGGGCTAGGCAGATAATGATGACAGCTGTTTATGCGGTTTCACCCATATACCAAGGGATTTACTCCATGTATTTATGCTGTCCTGGTACATGGTGAGCAGTAGTGTTGAAACTTTGAGAATGTAGGTGATTGGTATGCTCATGTATGTCGTGCTTTCCTGGTAAATGGCGAGCGATTAGATCAGCATTGCATTGATTTATGCAGATCTGGTACTTTACTTTTTGGTTTTATCACATTGTTTTTAACTAACCCACGCCCTGGGGAAACTTCTTCTGGTTCCCAGAAAGGACATAGTCCATATTCAGCATGGAAAGTATACCTTCCTAACAGTAAAAGAATTATTCAAATTGGTTAAATCGATTCTTCTGTCAAACAAACAAACACACAGATATATCTACAAACAATCAAATCTCCCCTAAGACTCACCAATCTTTTCTCTTAATTGATTAATATAGATATAAATTATTTACAAAACTACTTTTTAATTTTGATCTTAACTAGGAGAACAAATCTTTTCTTCCTTTGATATTATAGCTGTAAACTGATATCTATCACTTTCAACGAATTCTTATAATTTGTTATATCAGTGTACTTCATAATTGGAGTAATGTCTGGTATGATTTGGTTGTGTCCTAGTGGGTAAAAAACCAACCGTTCAAGTATGAGGGTGTGGGTTTCGATTCCAGGTCAGGCAACTACCAACCCAACTTTTCTAAGTTTGTATGTACTTTCTAAGTATATCTTAGACCAGCGGTTCCCGAATTCTTTTGGCTTCGGAACCCTTTTTGTTTCACCATTTTTCGGCAGAACCTTAGCAGTAAAAAGACGTAAATACACTTAGGTACGGCTCGTAGCGTATGGTAGCGCACCAAATGGTTATATGGCTAGAGGCATACTCAGTATACTCAGGCGTAGCATGGCTATCTGCCACATGGGCCAGAAAACAATTTAGCCGCCCTTGACTTTGTGTATTATGTGAATAGTTTTCAGTTTGAAGACGGACAAAGTAAACGCAAAAAGAAATAGATTGGGTTTGTACAGGTGCGAGGCAAGCGAGCACGATTTTTTTTAAATAAAAGAAGTTCCAAGCACCCGCTAGCATAGAAAGACATGCAGCGGTAGCCAGTACCGCGAGCGAAGCGGGCGCGAATTTTTTTTAGTTTAATTACCTACACAAAATAAACAAAACCACTGTAAATTAATAAGGTCTCAAAAAGTACAATATCCACACAAAAAAGCAAATGCAAATGAATAAGAAGCAGCTAGCGAAGAAAGCGCTGCTGCTTTTTCTGAATCAGAGGGATAAAAAATAAACATCAAAGGAAACCTCGACGGAAGAGCGCGTAATTTTTTCGGTGTTGGATACCTGAGCAATTAAACGAACATAAAAGCATCACACGTAACATGGAGTCGCGAGCGAAGCGAGTGCGTTGCCCCGGTAACTGGGTTAAGGAGGTCAGATAAGCAGTCGCTCCTTGTAAAGCACTGGTACACAGCTGCATCCGGTTAGACTGGAAGCCAACCCCAACGTAGTTGGGTAACGGCTCGGGAGATGATGATGATGATATTTGATATGATGATTTCATGTAATGTACTGTCAGCTGTGCCAGTAAGCTGCCTCTCATAAATAAATAAAATGATTAGAGCTAACCTGTGTGCGCGTAGGAGATGGGCACCTTCCAAATAGACACCTGTGAGCATATGGTGGTGAGGAACTTGGCGAAAGCGAGCGGCACCAGCGTGCGCCAGTAGTAGCGGCGCGGGAAGTCCGTCTGGCGCCGTACGCCGCACGCGGCCAGCGCCGGCGCGCTCAGCAGCACCACGCTCAGCAGCTGCACCATGGTCACCGTCACCGGGAACGGGAAGTCCGTCAGCACCAGCTTGCCCACCACGTTGCTGGCCGAGCTGGCGGCGTACCACGCGCCGCACAGCAGCACCACCGTCAGCGCCTCGCGCCGCGACCCCTCCGTGCCCATCTGCCCGACCGCTTACCGCTGCCCGGCCTTGCCTAGCTCTCCGCAGAGATTACATATCCTCTTCGACCATCTCGATGTGTTCAAAACATTATTTTTAAATAACATTGAAAGGCTGATAATTATTTATAAATAATGGAATAACATTTGCCTGAACTTTAAAGAATTCGGTTTATTGATAAGTCAGCAACATTTCGGTTCGTAACTATTCATAACCGTAATAACAGTATCACTTAACTCGCATCACCAGCACAGCAGCAGATACATTTTGACAACTCGACGATACTTCTCACTGACAGTTGTCTGACACTAACTTCTTGACACATCATCGTTACCATCACCGATTGTCACCGACAAAGCCACAGGTAATACCATTGACATATTATATTCTAGCGATAGACAAGAACATCCATACCATCGAGCTTAGAATTTATGTCAATGATCCATACAAATAATTTACCTGCTTATGTCGTCTGTTGACATCTTGTTGACGTATTGTGACCTGTAGTCTTCCTCATTGATGTTAATTGCAGAAGTGACATAATATTTTCGCTCGTATTTTGCCTACATTTTTCATTACTCAAAAAGTTTATATCTAAGTGAATTCAAAATCATGTAATATATCAAAAAGTTTATTTATATCTAAGTGAATGCAAAATCATGTAATATATTAAAACCAGGAACTTATTTATAGGGTTTTTTAATATTAATTACGATGTTTTTTTTTCTTAAGATCCTATCACATAGACCTATCACAAATTTTCGCGAATTTAATTATTTTTTCTTGAAAGTAAGAACATACCATGACAAAGTGAAGTCTGTTTTCATTGATATTTTACCTACTGCCAGTTTTATCACACATCTGTTTCTGCACGATTTTCTTAATCCATAATTTAAGATGGCGGGCGGGAACAAATTAATACATATTTGTAAAATTGAATTATTATAAATGAAAAGTATGATATACAAGCGTTGTAATAGCATGAACAGCGTGTAATTGTACTAACTTGACTCTCGAATAGTTTATATGTGTAAGTTTATACCTTGATATGTATTTTCTATTTTATAATTGTCGTTTCATAGACATCCATCTGACGCAGGTGTCAAAATCGCTCTGATTTGCCATTTTGGGCAATGCATAGTCTGCAGTGCATTTCAGTGTGGTAAGCTTTTTGTTCGGAACGTTCTATCTAGTACGTAGTACATATACAGGGTTACTGGTAAGTAGACCGCATCCTTTCAGGAGGTGATAGTATAGGTCAATACGGACAAATTTGACCCTGGGATACACTGGGCAAAAGTTAACCCGTTTCAAGATAATCGAATTTCAAGATCGGTCGTCTAGGTACACGTATAAATTTTCATTATTAGTCAAAAGTCTCGTTTTTGTGGACTTTTGTGTGTTTTTGGATAGAAGATGAATCATTTCATAATAACAAACCATAAAACTGTACAAATCACAGAGGAAATTATAGCGAACAGCAATTACTTTTTTAGTAGATATTTTCTCAAAAATATTACTCTTCATTTTTTTGTGCAGAATACTTAAAAAACATCTACATTTGTCTAGCTATCCAAAAAGCCACAAAATACACAAAAACTCGCAAAAACGAGACTTTTAACTAGTAATAAAAATGTATACGTGTACCTAGACGACTTGTAAAGAATCGATCTTAAAATTCGATTATCTTGAAACGGGTTAACTTTTGCCCAGTATATCCCAGGGTCAAATTTGTCCGTATTGACCAGTACTATCACCTCCTGAAAGGATGCGGTCTACTTACCAGTAACCCTGTATATCGATGGGTATAATACCGTATCTTGGTAATCTCCTTATAAACACTGACCTCTTTATTTACCACAGTGCCTTATAAAACATATATAGATAATCATATTATAATAGATCTAGTTTTATTCCCTATTTTATACTTTTTAATTGTTTATAACAAAAACGTTTCCGTGAACATTTTATGACGGTGTTGATAAGATATGACGTTCCGTTCCTTGCATTCAGGTACCTATGGTCAGCGCCATCTAGTCATGAGCTAGGAAAAGAATTTTAAAAAAGTATAAAGATAATAACTCATTTTAGTTCGTGACGAGTTCGATCTTCCTTAATACAAGCTGACCCAACACACTTCGTATCGTTTAAACCTTCCCTAGACCTCTATAAACATTTTAAAACCAAAATAAGCCAAATCTGTCCAGCCATTCTCGAGTGTTAGTCAGACTAACGAAAGGCAATTGATTTTTATTTATAAAGAGAAGAAGAAGAAGATGTACTATGATTTATGTAATAAACCGTGGACATCTATCGTGAAATAGTTAGCAATATGGCATGTTCACTTTCTTTTCGACAACGCTCAGTCAAGGAAACTGTCCCCCCCCCTGCGTCCCCCTCTTTTTGGTTAGTCGGCAAATGCCATACCCTAATCTAAACATAGTCTGTGGAATGGATTGAGTAGATCAAGATGAATTAATTTGTCTGTGGCACTCTACATCTGTCATGTAGAAAACAAGAAAGTTTTTATTTTTCCCAAAAACTATTAATTTATTCAATTTATTTCCATTAAGTAGCAAGGGTTAATCTCGCATAACGTCAAATAATATTTTTATTTTAGCTGTGCGCATATTATTTCCGTTTTGATAGTAATCAAACGTTTTAGTTAAGTTGAAAACTTAACACTCATTTATGGACCATATTATGGACAGACTGTCATCTCCTGGATATCTTCTAGAATTGTAATTGAGGTACGTGGAATGCAAGTGTGTGTGGTGACTGTTCACTTATTACAACTAATGTGCTTTTCAAAACTCAATTGCGAATTTTTAAAAGTAGTAAACAAATACAAAAAAGAAAACCTATCTAAACAGCTTGTAGGAGTTGCAAAATCAGGACACACCTACTGCCCCTACTGGCAGCAGCATCATTTGTGGATGAAATATTCATTTTTAAGAATCCAATTTATTCTATTTGTTGTGTTCAGTTATCAAGTCTAACTTGTTGCTTTCAAACTTGAAGAAATTATTAGCTCACCATTCACAATATTGATTCGTATTTTGGGTTGATGAACCTTGATAGTGATATATGCAGCTTATACATCAGAATAACATATAGGCCACTCTTTATCTGTAGTCGTGAAAGTTTGTAGTTCTCTCAGCAAAGCAAGTGAGTGAAACTGCTGATGGATTTTAGTGAATTATAATCGTGTCAATGATTGTCTATATCATTTTGTTGTTTGTTAATTCAAATCTAAGCCATTCAAGCCCTTAGCTTGGAAACTGCAGAAATGTTGGCAGTCAAACAATCCCTGGACACTGTAAGCAGTTTCCACAGGACACGGGTGAAACATCTAGTGTGAGTAATATTGAAGTTCACGCCGCCAGTTACAATATCCACTACTGCCTTGTGTAAGTAAATGTGACTAAACCATGCAGTAAGGAAAGATGAGTATAGGTGCCATAATGCAGGTAGGTCAGGCATCTTCTAGGTCACATACATATGGTGGGCATGACCAAAAAAATCTGTTACAAGGGAACGTTCGGGTTCTTTGTGACATCTGTCAACAATTTTTGGCGTTATAAAAATTATTGCATCCAAAGAAGTGCAAGGGTGAAGACAGTAACGTGTGCTACTTTCTTAGGAGAGTTTCTGCTATGACACCTCTGCTAGCCAATTTGTTATCCATGGCACAAAGTAAATAAAATGGCACGTCAAGTGTATAATACTTGAGGTTGTGTCAAGTGGAGTGGTTGTCAGCATATGTGGTGGGCTTAGAAGTCATATTCAGAACGTGTTTAAATTGTAATTGCAGTGTTGTATTGTACATTAGGATGTTAGTATTGATATGAATAGACCTTGACAATAGAGTGTATGTTGATAACTAGCTACTGATTGTTAATTCTGTTTCTGATAGCCATTGTTTATCTTCTGTTGAGTCACCTCAAATGGATAAACCTTTTGTTGAAACACAACACAGATAAATGCAAATTGGTTATGGCCTTCACTAAATAAACCCTGTAAACTGCTAAATCTTTAATTTGTTGGGTGCTCACAATCTGCCTCTGCTCAGGCTAATTTATTTTTTCTGTACTATTTTACATGTCATTGGTTGATAGTACATATTATATTCAGCAGAATTGTTATTGTGATGTTTCTTGAATGAAATAGCCAGTTTTGATCATTCAAAAAGTAATCCACATTTATATAATAGGCATGATGACAGTAATTAAAAATCATTAAAATATTATACTTATTAAATTAAAGTTGAAGCTTGGAATATAAAACGCGCATTGTTTTCTTTTTTAATAATGTGATTAATATTTATTTTTATAAAATAAAACTACGAAATAAGGCAATCCGCCATGATATCTTGAACACCAATCAGAGCGCGTGACGTCACCTTTTGGTCGACGCATTAAAAACTCGCACAAACGTCACATTTCGTATTGTAAACTTCCTCTGCGAATCTCTGTGTTTTCATTAATTAATTGTTTATAACGAGTACTATTTGAATGTAAATGTTATTAAAATCCAATATATAAAATAACACGAATCATGAAGCAAGGATTGATTAGGCAAACAACGCTAATTTGCCTAGAATCGATATATGCTAGGAGAGTTTTTGGCATCAAATAAAGATATCTTTAGGATGCAAAAAAGATGTATTATGTCTATGTGTAAACTAAAAGTAACAGACAGTTGTGCACCTTTTTAGGGTTCCGTACCCAAAAGGTAAAACGGGACCCTATTGTTTTCGCTCCTCTGTCCGTCCGTCCATCCGTCCGTCCATCCGTCCGTCCGTCCGTCCGTCCATGTTGGATTTTTCACAGATGATATATTTCTGTTGCCGTTATAACAACAAATACTGAAAATTTGAATAAAATAAATAATTTGGGTGGCTCCCATACAACAAACGTGATTTTTTTTTATGGTACGGAACCCTTCGTGGGTAAGTCCGAGTCGCACTTGGCCGGTTTTTTACCATTTAGACCTCGTACAAAACCTATATTATACTAGAATCTAGAAAACTATGTAAAAACTTACATCAAAGTGATCTTCACAAAAATAATGGTGTGGGTAAAAAATACTGGGCAATATTGGTTTTGAATCTCGCCTTGCAAGTTTAAGCCACTTTTTTCGTATTTTTTAATGTGAGAAACCAGAGAAACGTACACAAATAACTTAAAATGAGTTGTTATGGATGTGTTCTTACACTGGGGGACCCCACACCACTTATTCACTTTCGAATTCATATTTAATAATACAAAAAAACTTAATTATTGAACGAGCGTTGTTTACTTGCATCTTGTCAACCCAAGGCGTGACGTCACAAGTGACGGCATGACACTAACAAGCGTTTTCGCGCCGGATTCAAAGTGGACAGAGAAAAATGCAATTATTTGACAAAAAAACTTCGCATTTTTTTAAAATTAATGATTTTCCGTCTAAAATAGACGTATACCTACATCATACAAAGGAATTTAAAAATTTGTCATCATGCCTATTGACTAGCTGTTTCTCCATGGTTTTACCTGCATCCTGGGGACTTTGTTTGAATTGTAGAAAATTAAGTCATTTTTTATATATATAATAATATATAATAATAATAAGCCTTTTATTCTGAACCAAAACATAGTTACAAAAACATACATAAAATATTATTTACACTACAATATGTCTCGTAGTTCAGTGTGCCTTTTGGCATAGGCCTCCTCTAACTTCTTCCATTGGGTTCTGTCCCTTGCCACTCTTCGCCACTTATTTCCTGCCGTGAGTCTCAAGTCGTCTTCCCATCGCATTTGTTGACGTCCTCTGTTGCGTTTGCCATCTCTGGGGTACCAATCGGAGACAACTGTACTCCATTTGTTTTGCGGGTCTCTCATCATGTGGCCAGTCCACCTCCACTTCTGTTGGTCGATGCGTGTTAGTATATCCACTATTTTGGTTTTTTGTCGTATCGTGCTGCTTCTTACTCTGTCTTGTTTCCTTATGCCGGTCATACTCCTTTCCATGGCTCTTTGACAGCGTTCAAGCTTTTCCCTGTGGTGTTTTGTGAGTGACCAGGTTTCGCACCCATAGGTTATCACTGGAAGCACACATGTGTTAAAGACCTTTCTTTTTGTGGACATACTTAGCTCTTTAGATTTGAGAACTTCCTTAAGTGACCAGTACTTTTTCCATCCATTTAAGATTCTTCTGTTAATTTCTTTGGCGCTTTGGTCTTTGTGGGAGATTATCTGTCCTAGGTAGCAATATTCGTCCACATATTCTAGTGCCTGGTTTTCAATTGTAATGGCTATTGGATTGCTGTTAGTGAGTACTTTCGTTTTTTCTTTGTTCATAGATAGACCTACTTTCATGCTTTCCTCATTTAGTGTCTTTATCATTTCTTCTAGGTGTGCTGCGTTTTCCTCGAGCAAGACTATATCATCCGCAAATCGTAGATGGTTTAGTTTTTCACCATTTATATTTAGGCCAAATCGTTTCCAGTCCAGTTTGCGGAATATGTTCTCTAGTACCGCCGAAAACAATTTCGGTGAGAGTGGGTCTCCCTGTCTAACTCCCTTCTCGATCTTAAATTTTCTGCCCAAGGTGTCTAGTTGAATCCTTGCTTCGTTATCCGAGTATATGTTTTTGATGGTTGTAATGTAACTTGAAGATATCCCTTGGTTTTTTAGGCTTTCCCAGATAGATGTATGGCTTATGCTGTCGAATGCTTTGGAATAGTCTATAAAGGCCACATACAGAGTTTTGTTGTATTCTTTATATTTTTCTATTATTTGTTTGACTGTGTGTATATGATCCAATGTAGAAAATTTCCGTCTGAAGCCCGCTTGTTCCCGTGGTTGATTTTCATCAAGTTGTTTGCTTGTCATTTTATAAAACAAAACTTAATATTATGACTCATAACTAAACAAGATAAGAAAAAGATAAAAAGTACTTTGTTCAGAATAGGCTGAAAGTCAGCATTTTTTCAAGGTCAACTTTACAAAAGACAGCCTTTTACAAAACGTCTACCCTTCGCCATTTCCTATGTGTTTCTGCTGGGATGAAAAAAAAAGGTGAAACAAACTCCCCAGTGAATTACAACTGTACATTGTCTCGTTGGTCTAGCTAGTCACTAGTGGTCGAAAGCGTGACTGCTATGGCTGAGGTCTCGGGTTCGATTCCCGAAATCGCTTTGTGGATTTTATAAACTTTCACAAAGCAGCCCGTACCTAGTCTGGAAGTTGTTGACTGATTCACCCGTGCATCAGAGAGCACTTTAATAAGGGCTATGAGAGTGAAGGATTAGTGAGTGCACTTGTGTCTGCGCAAATGCTTGGGCACTAAAAGATGTCCTGCGCAGCTGGCTGATCTTTTTATATGAGAACAGCAGCGGTGGCTGTAACCAGCCGTAGACGTTTTATTATAAAACAAACTTGCTTCCTGCTGTCTGTCTGTCTGTCTGTCTGTCTGTCTGTCTGTGTCCATATGTTTGCTTTACTCTTTAAAAATAAGCAACGAATTTTGATGCAGGTCTTATTACGTATAGATTGGTTCAAGAGGAAGTTTATACATGTATAGTTAAGAAGAGAAAAACTATTAATTATACATCAATAAAATACGTATGTATTTTATTAAAAATACGTATGTGCCCGGGTAACTGGGATGAGAAGGTCAGATAGGCAGTCGCTTCTTGTAAAGCACTATCCCAACATGATTGGGAAAAGGCTCGGAGGATGGATGGAAAATACGTATGTGAAATAATTGCCTGGCTAATACAAAAATATGCTGATGCAGGCTGTTGAACAGCCCACACAAATTTTCGGTATAGCTCCATATATGGCCATACATAACGGAAATGTTTGAGAAATATTGGCAGTACGTTACTGGATAGTCTAGCAGGTATTGCTTGCAATCTGCATTAGGATATGCACAGACAGCGGGAAGCGACTTCGTACTACTCAAACTACATAGTGATGATGAAGTTCTGTCAGCAGGCAGCAGTGCGCGAGCAGAGAGCGTCGAGCGGGCGGCGGCGGGCGGCGCGGTGATGCGGCGATGGCCTCGCGCCGCGTGACGCGCAAGTGGGAGGTGTTCGCGGGCCGCAACCGGTTCTGGTGCGACGGGCGCCTGATGACGGCGCCGCACCCCGGCGTGTTCGCGCTCACGCTGGCGCTCATCTGCGGCACGTGCGCGCTGCACTTCGCCTTCGACTGCCCGTTCCTGGCGGCGCGCGTGTCGGCCGCGGTGCCGGCGGCGGGCGCGGCGCTGTGCGCGCTGACGCTGGCGGCGCTGCTGCGCACGGCGCTGTCGGACCCCGGCATCATCCCGCGCGCCGCGCCGGCCGAGGCGGCGGCGCTGGAGGCGGCGGAGGCGGGCCGGCCGCCGCCGCGCGCGCGCGAGGTGCTGGTGCGCGGCCGCCCCGTCAAGCTCAAGTACTGCTTCACGTGCAAGATGTTCCGGCCGCCGCGCGCCTCGCACTGCTCGCTGTGCGACAACTGCGTGGACCGCTTCGACCACCACTGCCCGTGGGTGGGCAACTGCGTGGGCAAGCGCAACTACCGCTACTTCTACACGTTCGTGGTGTCGCTGTCGTTCCTGGCGGTGTTCGTGTTCGCGTGCGCGGTGACGCACGTGGCGCTGCTGGCGCGCGGCGCGGGGCTGGCGGCGGCACTACGCGCCACGCCCGCCTCGGCCGTGGTGGCGGCCGTGTGCTTCCTGTCCGTGTGGTCGGTGCTGGGGCTGGCCGGCTTCCACACCTACCTCGCCTCCACCGACCAGACCACCAACGAGGACGTGAGTCATTTCAAACATTACTACATCCTACATTATTGTATTTATCTACCTACTTTTTACTCTTTCAAGCCAAAACTACCAATTAAAACTTATCAATAGTGGGTAGGTAGGTATATGTATGTAAAGAAAATAGGTTTTAATTTAATTATTTTTCTTTTTGTTCGACGTGCTTGCACGATGTTTTTTTTGGATGTCTTAATTTGGCATTCGATTTTACTTGGAATTTTTATTTAAAAATGTGATTAAAATAATAATGAATTTATAATCTCTAGCTTTGTAAAAATATACATTAACACTTCAATAATAAAAATATCCTATCCCAAACCATAGTCTTATATGTATACTAGCGGATACTTTACTTATATCAAAATAATGTATAGGCTTCTTTTTATACATAAGCGGGAGGTAGTTCTCCCGGGACGCAGGTGAAACCGCGGGCGTAAAATAATGTATATTTATTTAGGTTATTGCTACTGCTCCATCTGCGTTAGCGTTAACGTTAATGTCAATGGCCAACTACACGTTACTTAGGGCATTAAAAACGCGCGTTGGCTACAATTAAACCGACACTCGAGTTATCGCTTAACGCTTAATGCTATTAATAATGACATTTGTATAAAATGCCATTAAAAAGTTGGCCACATCTGTGTAACGCCAAAATTTTACGCGTTAAGACGCAGATGGAGCAGGAGCATATGAAAATGTACCTATATGTTATTCGTGTGTTTCAGATCAAGGGTTCTTTTTCCACACGCCGTGGCGTGTCTAATCCGAACCCGTACTCGCGCGGCAACGCCTGCGCCAACTGCTGGCACGTGCTGTGCGGCCCGCTCGCGCCCAGCCTCATCGACCGGTACGTGTCGCCCCGCGCCCCGCCCCGCCCCGCCCCGCCCCGCCCGCCTCGCCGCTCACTGTCCTCTGCTTGCAGGCGCGGCGTCTTCACCGTCGACGTGAAGGACGAGTTGCCGCCGAGCTTCGTGCGCGCGCTGTCCGCGCCCGCCGCCGCGCCGCCCGCGCCCGCCGCCCCGCCCGCGCCGCTCGCGGGCAGCTACACCAACCTGTTCGAGGGCGGCTACATGAACCGCTCGCTGGACCTGGACCCCGTGCCGCTGCAGGCCACGCCCGAGCCGCGCCGCCGCCCGCGCTCGCCCGCGCCCTTCGCGCTCAGCGCGCCGCCCGCGCCCGCGCCCGCCGGCCTCAGCGCCTCGCGCCTGCGCCTGCTGCACGACACCACCATGATCGACGCCGCGCTCGACCTGGACGAGCCCGAGCCGCCGCCGCACCTGGCGCCCGGGCCCCTGCACGCGGTGCCCGTGCACGCGGCGCCCGGGCCCCTGCACGCGGTGCCCGTGCACGCGGCGCCCGCGCGCGCGCTGGCGGCGCTCTGACGCGCGCTGCGGGCGGCGCGGCGCGGTCGGCGCCGGGGCCCGCGGCCCGCCCGGCGCCCGGGGCCCGCACGGCGCCCGGGGCCCGGCCGGGGCCCGCCGCGCGGCCCGCGCCCTCAGCCCGGACGGCGCCGCGCCCGCCTGGCCCGGTCCGCCCGACTGTATCGGCCTGTTCGGCCCCGGTTCGTTCGGCGTTACCGGGATCGTTGTGTATATAAATATATAAATAAATAAAATAATTATAATAAATAGCTTGTATTGTAGAGTTTCCGTGACTTTTATTTTGTGCAAGGATGCTTATAAACTTAATACCCAAACAGGACTGTTAGCTATCAAAATATTTACGAAAATGAACTCTATTCCAACGCATTAAGATTTAAAATTTGATGCACAATACACAAGAGCCGCTGTATATGCCGCACCTCTCCGTTCCGCCGGTCAGGGCCTCACTAGTGGCCCTGCATATGGCCAGGAGTTCAGCCTGGTAGACTGTGCAGTACGCTGACAAGCTCAGTTTTCGGCTCCGCAGTTCGGTCTGGTCGTCCCACATGGACAGCGCAGCACCGACTTTACCCTGGAGCTTGCTGCCATCTGTAAATATTCTGAGCGACTGCACGTTGTGTTGGTCTACCAGACTTCGGTCATCTAGACACCTGAAGTTCAGGGGCCCGATTCTCCTAAGTTAATAATGTCAAAATCGAATAGAAATCGAATCGCAATATGATAGCAATAGCAGTTTTAACCATATCGGGTACTCTGCTACCATTAAAAGACCAATCGTATTCGATTGACATTTGATTGGTGTGCGATTGGTCTGCTATTTTGGTGATTTTGGTCCATACGGTAGTTTGCTGTACAATCATTTTGCAATCGTAAATCATTTGCAGAAAAAATGATTCATTATTGAATGACAGAAAAGGATAAAAACGTTTATTTCAAAGAAAAAATAGCGGAATGCCACACATGCTTCAATCGTAATCGAGTCGGGATTGTATCTCAGTCGAATCGAGTCGAACGTGAATCGTATGTCGCTTAAGTAATATTAGGAGAATCGGGACCCAGGTCCATACGCAAGGCGGGGTGTGGTAGCTCTACAAATCCCACCACCCGCTCAACCTCCTGGTCTCCCAGCACTAGCCGGGTCGACCCTTTGCGAGCCTCGTATAATCTGGCTACTTCCTTTATACGCAGATCCAAAGGTAGTAAGTAACCCGGCGAGTAATAGGGCCGAGTTTAGGGAGACGGTGCGGTAGGACTTGTAGATTTTCTGTGCCCCACTGGACGGTGTTTAGGAGCTTGCGGACACACATTTCTTCAGCGGCGGGCGACCATGCGGCAGCAGCAAAGGATGACGGGTTCGACTGTTGCCATGAAAAATTGTGCGGATGACGTCGGGGTGCAGTCCCCAGCTTATTTTTGTAAGTATATATGTATGGCAGAGTGCAAGGCAAGCAAAAACTTGTGTGAGCGTGAAGTATGCGAGGCACGGACAGTTACTGCGTACTGGTCCGAGTGAACGGTTCTATCTGGGGGTTTACGCGAAATATATCCGGTATCCGAACACCATTCTTTCTCTCAACCCCCTGCGCCCCACGACCAGAAGAGACAGTGCTCCATTAGGGATCCTCCTAACTACGATCCCTAAACGATGTTAAGGGCCGACTCCCGGCCCAGGACCGTTGCCGAGGGAATGGAATGTCAATAATGGTTCAATTCCATTTCATCCAGGGCAACCTCAACCACTGTGCCAGAGCTCAGGATCTTCTCCTCCAGAGCATGGCAGAGTGGTCAATTCACGTGGCTGTGGTCGCCGAGCCATACTTCATCCCCGCTCGAGATAACTGGCTGGGATGCGCTGACGGTTTGGTGGCCATTATTGGTGAGACTTTGAGCGACCCGTCTCGGGGCCGCAGCTGGGTTGCTGCGGTCTCGGGTGGCATCGTCATTGTGGGGGCATATTTCTCCCCCAACAAGAGTCTTGCCGACTTTGAGGGTTTCCTTGTCGAGTTGGGCGCCGTCGTAGGCCGCTATCACCTGCGTCCCGCTCTGGTGCTCGGGGATTTCAATGCCAAGTCATCGGCGTGGGGATCTCCGGTCACTGACCCTCGGGGCGAGGTTTAGGTTAGGTCAGGGTTAGGTTAGGTTAGGTCAGGGTTAGGTTAGGTTAGGTCAGGGTTAGGTTAGGTTAGGTCAGGGTAAGGTTAGGTTAGGTCAGGGTTAGGTTAGGTTAGGTCAGGGTTAGGTTAGGTTAGGTTAGGTTTTTTTTTTTTTTTTTTTTTTTTTTTTATTTTTTTTTCTGCTTTTCCCCGTTCATGAGATCAACGGGACCTTGGTATTCTAAGTTTCTCATTCATGCCAGTTCTCGCAGTTATGCCTCTCGCACTTTCAAGCCTCATACGTTACACATGCATACTTCATCTCTTATTCTTGGCCGGGTGGGATTCCCGCTAATAGCCTATGAATTTCCTACAGGGATGTTACTATCAGGTTTGTTTTTATTTCAATAAGGTAGGTCACACATTTTTGTTTATTTTACATTTTAGAATTTGATATCTTATATTTATACCTTGAAATGTTTAATACTTACTAGCTATGTACATATGTATGTTACGAACAATAATTAGATGACAATGCATATTTATTTTTATGTTTACAATTTTAAAGGTTTATCTAACAATTTTACATTTGCTAGTTATTACAATGTTTACAAAGATTGATAATGACTTACAATTTCTTTATTTAATTGTAGTTTATACAATGCAAATAATTTATAAAGTTTAGATACTTTTCTTATTTTACTTAATAATAGATATGTAACTTTTTTCTTTCAAAACATTAAATTACATTAACTTAAACAATATTTTTAGTCTGTCCATTACATAGGTATTTAATTTAACAATGTCTTAAAGTTTTTGAAATATTTATACAATTTTGTTTGTTAAAAAATGTTTAATTTGTACACTAGCACTTTGTTACAATTTTTATGTTTTAACACATTGCAGTTTTATGACATGAAACAGCATATTTTGTAAAAAGTACCTAGTTCCAATAAGGAAACTACTATCTTATATATTTTTATTTGAGAAGTTTTAATCCTGTTCTTGTTTCACTTAATAGCAGGCACGCCCCTATCACACAAACTTTCCAATACTTAAGTCTATTTCACAATATGTCGTTTAGGTACTACTTTGTCTTATACAAACCGATGCGTCAATATAGGTAGATGCAAACGTTAACTTTTATTACATTTTATGTTTTGACCATATTTAACGTACTTACAACATATTATGTGTAGATAACAATTATTATAATGGAAAGAATTTGTTTATTTATGTACTTCTAACTTACTCAACTAGGAACTTTATGAAATTTTAAATCTTACAAAACTTATTGCTTATTAACTTATTAATACTTACTTATTACCTATCTAGTATCATTAACTAATTGTTTACTAGTTTGTACCACCTTTCAAACTTAATTGTTATTATGTCCCTTAACATATACCTACCCCAAAGTTTGAAGCTTATTATTTACTTTGTACCTCTCATTTTAGCTTTCTAATTTATCTATTTACATTGTCCAAGCTTACACTATGTAAATAAACCGAACTTTTATTTTTATTAATACTAGTTTTACTTTCTATTGCGTGCATTAGGGCACTGTATTTAATTCCATACCTTGGCGATTATTGTGTTTTAGTGGAGCTGTATAATTGCTTATATAAGTAATCTATTAGCATTTTTGTCTTGTTATTGATTTTAATGTTACATAAATGTTGCTTTTTCCTACTTGCAGTCTATTATGAGTAAGGTACTATTTCTTAATTTTGTTCTATTTAAATAATACATGTCTAATTTTCTTAGTTGTATTTAAGCATTCAATAACTTTAGTTGAGTTGGTTTGGCTTTTATGCAATTGTTTTAGTAGTTGTATTACTCACTTTTTATTAGTCTAATTCATTTACACTTCTGGATAACTTTTGGTAATAATATATATATACTTATTTTATATATATTTATTAACTTTTCTTATACTTTTTCTTAATTTGGGCGTGGTTGTGGGTTTGTGAGGTGTGTTGTGTGAATGTTTGTGTTTGCGATATACAATATATATACTCACTATATATTTGTTATATCGTTTTTTGTTTGTTTTTTGTTTATCCGGTGTCGCTGTATCTGGTTTAACCGATAGTTTGTTAGATTTTGTGTTGCATTCCCGGTTTGTGTTATTGTGTGTCGCGTGAATGTGTTTGTGTGTTATAGTGTGTGTTGCGTGCCAGCCAGTGAGTGGTAAGTCATACATAGGCTGTCGTTTGTCTGGCCAGGTAGTCCCATTTTCGGCGGACGGGGCACTCAGCGCTAAAGGCATTGTGGTCGGTCCTTTGTAACTTCGAGTGCGAGCAGTTACAGCACTGCGGTTCGTTCCCTGCGATGAAGTCTGCGCATTTCTCGCGCAGATGCGGGCCACCGCAGTGACTGCACCTGTCCGCACCTTCCGTGCAAAATTTCCGGCCGTGCCCGAATGCCAAGCATTTCGTGCATTGGATGAGCGGAGACTGGTCCTCCACTCTGACCCTTTGCAGGTCCAGGTAAAGGGCTCCAGCCTCCACCATCCTCCGCCATATAATGGGTTTTACCTGAACTATGATGTGTGCCGTTTTTGGATTTCTTGTCCTCTTTTTAAACTTAATTGTCATATCCGTGTCCTCTTCCGAAAGGTCCATAAAGATTTCTTTATTCTGAACACGTATTGCTTGTGTTAGCTCTTCGTCGTCACTATCAAGAAATACATCTTTTAGGATGACGAGTGGGTTTTTGTTCTTTATGTTGGAGACTATCAAGCCCTCTCCCCGGCTTTCTATTCTCTGTTTCACTTTGTCCAGTTCGGTTTCGGTATCGCATCCAACGATTATGGTTTGGTTCTTCGCCTTTCGCACCTTGTTTATTTTGAGCCCAGTTTCCCTGGCATCGACTGCCCTCCTCACTCGCCCGAGCACCTCGTCGGCAGTCTCCTGGTTGCCTTCGAGTGTGATCGCCATCGAGTGAAGCGCCGGCCGATGCCCGGGTCTGGCTGCTGTGACGCTGGCGTAAGACCTGTTAAGGGTCTCGCCTGGCTGTCTGCCTTTTGCGACGTCAAGTATTGTTTCTTTGGCTGTTACGACATCACCGGCAATACCGTCGAGCTTCTCGTCGAGAGTAATCTGAGTGCGGCCCACCACCAGGACGCTTTGCGTCGTCTGACTGATGGCCGCCTTAGCCTCGTCGATTTTGTCGACGATCTTGTCGATGATGTCGGACCCGCCATCGTCGCGCAGTGCTGTTTGCTGGTCGAAGCACCAAACCATTTTCTCTTCCAGTTGATTAAGCCGCGTTTGCAGTTGGGACTCCACTTCCTCCAGTTTTTCGAGCATGTGACCCTCATTTCCGGGAGGCCTGGCTAGTGCTAAAGCTGGTGTTCGTTCTTTAGTTTCCAGGCCGGTCACTCGCTTGCTAAGCTCGAACAGGATACGCAGACATTTATCTGATCTCTCCTCCAGGAAGGTCTTGATGTCCTTCCTCATTTGAGGGTACTCTTTGACCTTTGAGGGAATGTCCTCAAAGGTCTTCATCACTTCCTGAAGGAGCTCGTCGTTTGTTTTTGCCCCGTAATCCTGTTTTTTGTATATTGCCATGTTGTCCAGCGACCTCCTGTTTCTGTCTGGTCTGCGGATAAAGGTTAACGCAGCGTCCTGCGCTGGAGCGGATGGAGATGAAGGGGTACTGGAGGAGGTGCCCGGCTTGGGGTGTAAGCCGGAGGTTGTCGGTGTGCGATACATTTTGTTTATTTTTGTGTAACGTGTATATGTTGTGTGCGGCTTATGTGTGTGATGTGTGTGTGTTGTGTGTATGTGCTGTATGTTTGGCGAGAAGAACGGGGAACGTTGTCAGTCTGACCCTGTATAGGGGGGTCAGAGTCGATAATAGTGTAAAAACTGTACAGTTAGTTTAGGTATCAGTTGTACCTGAAGTCGGTTTGTGGACTATGTTTTAGCTCTTAAACGCCACCGGTTTGTCATCAATTATGTATAAAACCAAATTATAAGAAAATAAATTTTAATTTTAGGGGGGAGGGGGGAGGTCCAAACTGAGGGGGGGGGGTTCCTCTTATATGACTTTTGCCGTGGTGTCTTTGACACCACAAAGGCAGGATTTGAAGTCCAAAATGAGCTATCTCCCTTAGTTTCGGAGATATCGGGATTTGTAGGTTTTATTTAGAGGGTGTGCGGGGGAGGGGGTCCAAACCAGGGGGGATGGACGTTTTATATCCGACTTTAACCGTGGTGTCTTCGACACCACAAAGGCCGGATTTGAGGTCGAAAATCGTCTATCTCTCCTAGTTTCCGAGATATAACTAGCTTAAACACAGAACCTCCCTCCGTTGTGTCGGATAAAATTGTAAAATTTGTAAATTTATTTAACTACGTTTCTACTGAACCGATTTCGACGTGTGTAGGCTTGTTAGAAAGCTCTCGTCGGTGTCTTTCTATGCCGCTTTAAATTTTTATTAATTTATTTTTCCCTTTAAAACTACCCTAACATAAACATAAAAAAAAATCGAATTTTAAGCCGGGGCGTGTTATTTAAATTTAATTATTGAAGAAGTCTATTTATTAGGGTTGCAGTGTTTATAACGAGGGTTTTTGGGTAAGAACATCCGAATAATATTTAAAAATTTAACCCCTATGGTTAAGTTAAGACTTGTAACTTTAGGGCTGATTTCTACCCTGTTCCTGGGTGTTTTTGTCAATTTTTTCGACGTGGGGGTTGGTTTTTCGCCAAGCCCTTTACAATGGTATATTTGAAAATGAGAATTTTTTGTTATTTTGGAAGTCGATTTTCGATTCGCGATCTCGTAGATAACCTTGTTTTGCGGTTGATGCCGCTTGTAAACAAAATTATCAAAAAGTCTAGCGACTCGAAAAACACTCCAAAAATTTCAAACTAAAAACTAGCTTATAGCTTAGAGTCTTAACTATCTTAAAATCTAATTTGCGTCTGCGCGCAACCACGTCTTCACCCTCTTCTGAGGGGTGTTCTCCGTGCCACCCTCCCGCAACAACCGCAAAGTGGTTTGTTTTTATTTAAAAAATAAGTTAAAGTAAATTTTGGTGTTATAGTCCGATAAAGGGCTAACTGAACTACAATTTTGAAATAAGTTTTTTGAATTTGATTAATAGGGGGGGGGTTTTAATTTCGAAAGTAAAGATTTTGGAAAATATACTGTAATTTAAAATTTCAATTTTGACTTAACTACCGGGCCGAAAAATCTGAAAATTTGGGAAATTAAAGTTAAGGTAGTCTCTAATATAATAGTAGTGTAAAATTGGGGGGTCGTCGATCTTATTTTGCGGGAAAATGGCACTGAAAATGGTACTAAATTTTTCGACCTTTGAGGGGCTGTAGCTCCGTCCAGGGTGGTCCGATGGTCTTGATCCGGGTGCCAGGAGACTCGCCTTTCAAAGACGCGTCTTTTGATATAAGACACGCCTTTCCAGCTGTGCTGGAAGTAAAACCATGTGGCACGTGGTAGATGTTTTTCCGGGATTACGTCGGCGATTTTTCACCGGAAAAATCCCGGATGGTGTCCAGTGGACGGGGCTCGTCAAGCCGGTTGTTTTGACCCCAAAAAAGTGGGGGGTCGTCGATCTGGTTTCCGCAGCGTTTCACAAAAACACCAAAAATCACGGTTTTTCGAGCACAACTTTCACGCACTTTCTCCGATTTCCGGGCGGTTTTCACTATTGTGTTCTCCTCACTGAGACGCGTACGTGGATATACAACACTTGTATATTTACGCGAAAAAACCTATTTTCCCGATTTTTAGCAACGGAGCGTGGAAAAAACGTGGCGCTCGCGGTGGTGGCTGCCAGCAGACTCCGGTTAGGTTAGGTTAGGTTAGGTTAGGTTAGGTTAGGTTAGGTTAGGTTAGGTTAGGTTAGGTTAGGTTAGGTTAGGTTAGGTTAGGTTAGGTTAGGTTAGGTTAGGTTAGGTTAGGTTAGGTTAGGTTAGGTTAGGTTAGGTTAGGTTAGGTTAGGTTTTTTTTTTTTTTTTTTTTTTTTTTTTGTGTGGCAGGAGTGGGAAATCCTCATGGACACCCCGAGGGGTAGTGCCGGACTCTTACCGGCTAAAACCCACTCCTGCCGTCAGGTGTACCTCTGACATGATCAGAGACATTTTATGTCTTATCGATTTGTGTCTCTTTTATAGTTTTGGGGAGGGAAACGCTCGGATTTAGTCCGATGCGTTCCTTTCCACTACAGTCCTACATATGGCTTCCGCATATTCCATAAATTCGGCTCTTGTTCTTTTGCTTGCGACGAGCCCGTAGGCTTCGCCGATCGTCACATTGTTTCCTATTTTTTGGGCGAGGTTGTAGCGTTTAGCCCCAAACACTGGACACTCAAATAAAATGTGCTGGACAGACTCTTCAACCGCAGGGTCGCAGACGCATGACGGGCTCTCCCGACACTTGAAGCGGTGCAAGTATTGGGAGAACCCCCCATGGCCCGTAAAGATGCTAGTAACGATGCCCTGCGGCTGTATTTTGCGCACCAAGCGATATGCCTCCCTCGCATCCGGGAAGAACACTTTCGTGACGGAGGCCGTCACGCCCGTTTTATACCTCCTGTTCCATTCGTCAAGAGAGTCGCTTCGAAGATCCCCCTTGACGAATGAGATCGGGCACCGGTCATAATCAGGCTTCCTCCGACTCGAAAGTGCTGCTTCTTTTGCAAGCTCGTCGGCGCGCTCGTTGCCATCGATGCCGGCGTGGGCCTTGATCCAGAACAAGGTCACAGCTTTGCCACGGGTCAAGGCCACGCTGAGGTTTCGGCGCGCCTCGATTGCGAGGGAGTGCATAGACCCGGGATTGGTCACTGTCTGCAAAGCAGCTCGTGAGTCACTGTATATTCCGCAGCTCTCTGCTCCGCTGTTCAGGGCTTCGCTAGTGGCCCTGCATATGGCCAGGAGTTCAGCCTGGTAGACTGTGCAGTACGCTGGCAAGCTCAATTTTTGGCTCCGCAGTTCGGTCTGGTCGTCCCATATGGACAGCGCAGCACCGACTTTGCCCTGGAGCTTGCTGCCGTCTGTAAATATTCTGAGCGACTGCACGTTGTGTTGGTCTACCAGGCTTCGGTCGTCTAGACTTCTGAAGGTCAGGCCCATACGCAAGGCGGGATGTGGCAGCTCCGCAAATCCTACCACCCGCTCGACCTCCCGGTCTCCTAGCACTAGCCGGGTCGACCCCTTGCGAGCCTCGTATAGCCCGGCTGCTTCCTTTACACGCAGGTCCAAGGGTAGTAACCCGGCCAGTAGTAGGGCCGAGTTTAGGGAGACGGTGCGGTAGGACTTGCAGATTTTTTGTGCGAAGCCCCTCTGGACGGTATTGAGGAGCTTGCGGACACAGATCTTTTCGGCTGCGGGCGACCATGCGGCCGCGGCGTATAAGATGACGGGTTCCACTGCTGCCGTGTATATGGTACGGATGACATCGGGGTGCAGTCCCCAGCTGATTTTTGCAGCTCGTTGCAGCTGCTTCGCTATGTTTAGGGCCTTCCTACAGACGTTGGCGACGTGGGTGTTAAAAGTCAGCTTGTCGTCTATAGTCAGGCCCAAGATTTTTATATCCCGAGACATGCCAATGTCGACCCCGCCCATGCGCAGGAGTGGGGTGTCATACCTAAGTTTGTTAGTCAGCAGCATTGCGCAGGTCTTATGTGGCGCAAACTTGAGTTTATTTCTGACTCCCCACTCCTGAACAAATTCGAGGGCGGCATTGGCATGTCGCTGCACCTCCAGCGCAGTATGTCCGGCAAACAGCAGAACCACGTCATCGGCGAACGCCTGGCACACAACCCCGCGGTCCTGCAGGCTCTTGAGGAGAGGATCCAGGAGGACATTCCAGAGCATCGGCCCGCTAATCGAGCCTTGGACGCAACCCTTATACGTGTTTCTAAAGTGTTCGACTCCGGCATACCTTAGTCGCACACATCTGTCGCCAAGGTAGCTGTCGAGTAGCCGCCTAATGTTGACCGGACACTTTTCCTCCGCCAGTCTCACCTTTATGGCTGGCCACCAGGCGCTGTCAAAGGCGCCCTCTATATCCAGTGAGACGATGGTGACCAACTTTTTGTTCTTGATTTCGACCTTGATTTGGTTCACTAGATTATAGAGGGCGTCCTCAGTGCTTCTCTGGGGCATAAAGCCGTACTGGCGGGTACTCAGCCTCGGTACTAGGTGCCACTGGAGCCTCGTGACGACCATCTTCTCCAGGACCTTTCCTAACACGGGCAGGAGCCCGATTGGCCTGTATGATTTGGCGCTTGTGTAGTTGTCCTTGCCCGGCTTCCTCAGTACCACGACTGTGGCTTCTTTCCACTTCTTAGGGAAGTGGCCCAGACTGAGGCATTTGTTGGCCAGGGCAAGGAACGCCTCGGGGTCCTGGAGGATTACTTGGCGACAGATGTCCGCGGTGAGACCGTCCGCACCTGGCGCCTTCTTTGGGTTGAAGGAGGACGCCGCGGTCATAAGCTCATGCGCTGTAAACGGCGGGTCATGGTTTTCATCATGATCCGGGTCGTTTACCCGCATGGCCAAACGCCGGATGTTCTTGTGTTCTTCTGTGTCCTCTTCTTCCAGGTCTTCGGGATAAAAGGTCTCAGCCAGGTGCGACGCGGATTCTGCCGGAGTCAAATTCACACCACTTTTTGTTAGGGTTGCGTCTTCGTGTCGTGTTGCGGTTCGTCCGATCACCCTGTAGATGCCCTCCCACATCCCCTCCCTGTCCTGCTTGGTGCAGAACTCTGTCCAGCTCTTAGTTGAGGCGCATTTGGCCTTTGCCTCATATTCGTTTTTTAGTTGCAGGTACTCCTCGACGACGGTCTGCCTTCGGACTGGAGCAGCGCAGCGGACTCTTCTCTTCCTGGTGGCTACCGCCTTCTTTAGGCTGACGAGCTCCTGGGACCACCACGGCAAAGTAATTTTGTCAGAATTTTTCTTTTTGGGTAATGTCTCCTCGCAAGTTTTATTTACTATATCTAAATAATTTTGTATAGTGGTTTCTAAATCTATTTTATTATTAATTTCTTCTAATTTTTCTTTATTTATGTTCATTTCTATTTTAAACTGGGCCAGTTTCTCATGAAACTGGTCCCAGTTTGCTTTTTTGGTGTTAAATTTCCTAGTCGTTGATTTTACTGCAATGCCAAATGATTTTTGTAGTTTTATATTGAATTTAATGCCGTTGTGGTCGGAACTCGTCAGACCTTCGTCAATTTTCCAGCCTTCCACCAGGCAGAGAAGATCCGCGGAGCATGCCGTCACGTCGACGTGACTGCAGTATCTCCTGCCCCCTCGGATGGTGTCAAAAGTGGGCAGGGTGCCGCTGTTGAGCACCTGCAACTCCAGCTCGTCCAGTGTGGAGCACAGCTCCTCCCCCCTGCTGTCTTCCGTGAGGCTCCCCCACCATGGGCTTTTTGCGTTGAAGTCGCCTCCAATGAGAAGATGGCGACTTCCTAACTTCCGCCGAATCACTCTGAGGTGCTCCAGGTACGAGTCCATGGGCTTGTCCGGCTCGAAGTATACCGACGCCGCTGCGATTTCCCAGGCTCGGGTCCGGATCCTCACCACAGCGATGTTGTGGGTGGTGAGTTCCGGGCACTGGATTACATCGAGGTCATGGTCGAATACTACTACGGCAGCCTTCACAGTACCCTCTCCCTCCTCCGAAGCCTGGTAGATCCGCGACCCTCGGTAGCCCCGCATTCTCCGGACAGAGCCCACGTAAGGCTCTTGAATAAGAGCAAAAGCCGTTCTCGACCGTGAAGCACACTCGAGCAGCTCGGCGGTCGCCAGCTGCTTTCTTTGGAGGTTAGCCTGCAGGATTTTATATGACTTTATTTCCACTACGGCGCCCTCAGCAGTATCCAATCTTTGATCGAGCCAATGCGTCCCATCTGCGTCTCACCGGGCAGTCTGGGCTGAACGCATTATGCGTCGCTCCCTCCAGCCCGGCTCTAGTGCAGTTACAGCAGGAGGGGGGCGCATTGGCTTTCACCTCCGGGCAATTATTGCGTAAGTGAGGGCCACCGCAGTGGCTGCAGGCTTCCTCTTTTTCTGTGCAGAGGCGTCTGCCGTGCCCATATCCTAGGCACAAAGAGCATTGGACCAGGGGAGATTGATC
Organism: Helicoverpa zea; assembly: GCF_022581195.2. Classification (NCBI taxonomy): domain Eukaryota; kingdom Metazoa; phylum Arthropoda; class Insecta; order Lepidoptera; family Noctuidae; genus Helicoverpa; species Helicoverpa zea. Next base: position 17,313 of record NC_061456.1, on the reverse strand, counting down.
TTCCACCCTGATCCGCTGCATGTCTATATACACGGCAGACACCCCTGTTAGTCTACTCCAGAGGGTGGGGGAGACCCTCGCGACAATGTGACACATAAGGTTGTTCCGGGCCCGTTTTCTATATTTTACTGCAAGTCGATCATCCTCAGCCGCAAGGTCGGCGAAGAGCTTGCTGTTCTGTGTCCTCAGGGCTTTCGTGACGTCCTCGTCGGTGTTATAGCTGAGGACGTCCCTGAGGATAATGAGCGGGTCCAGGTTTGCTGCGTCCTGGACGGTCAGCTGTTGACCGGCCGACCTTAGCTTCTCCCGGACCCTACTCCGCTCCCCCTCGTCCCTGCAGCTGATGATGACCTTACTGTCCTTTGCCTTCCTGACCCTGTCGATCCGGTAGCCACCTTCCTTGGCGTTAATAGCAGTGCGGATCTTGTCCAGCACCTGCTCGCCAGTTTCTTGCTTGTCGTTGGAGGCGACCACCACCGAGTGTAGTGTTGGTCGCGGTGATGCTGCTAGCGGCTTAGGTGCGGCCAACACCCCCGCGTATGTGGTCGCCTCCAGCACTGTCGAGTGTTTGGACAGACTTTCTTTTAATTCCTCCATTTTTTCGGCGCTCTCCCTCACCAACCTGCTATGGTCCGCCAGTGAGGAGAGCAGCTGGGAGTACTCTGGGTGGCTGCAACGTTCCGCTGGCACCGCTTCAACAGTGGCAGGCTGTTCCTTTTTTGTGGCTTTAAGGCCCTTCCCCTTGTCCGCTTCCCCATCCCTCACCATGCGATAGAGGGTGTCAATGGCCAGGGTGACGTCCTCCTTGATGTCAGTTCGGAGGTTCCGACTTTGGCCAAGAGCAATCTTGGCCTTTGTAACCAGATTCCTGGCTTCTTGCACCCTACTGACGGAGGCTGGGGGTTTAGAGGCCTCTGCCACCCCAGCGAGCCTCTCTGGAGCTGGTGACACGCTCTTTAGTGTTGTGATCTTTTTAGGTTTCACTGGGGCGGCAGGTGCCGAGCTGGGGAAGGGTTGGTTTGCCTCCAACACCTCGATGCTCCTCCTGACGCTAGTGTTTGTCGGCTGAGCCGGGCTCACGTTTGAGGAAGCGCCAGGAGACTCTTCTTGGGTTGGCGGGGCATTTTTCTTGTTTACTGGGGTCCGGATGCCGAACATATTTTAATTTAATTGTAAACAGCAATGGGCAAAAGACAATTTCTCTTTTATGGATGGCGGCGATCGAGCAGCTAGCTGAGTGGGTACCTTAGCAGGGCTACTCTTCTTGCTAAGAAGAAGGGTCCAAAGGCCCCTGGTTAGCTTCTGGATACTTCACAGAGCTATTGCCGTCGCGTGCTCGTCCTTGTGCAATGCACCGTCCAGTGTATAGGGCTGGAATGTGCAATAAGGATAAAGATAATGATGATTAATTTCAGATAATATTTTTAAATACGACTGTCAGAGGTGATAATAAAATAATGTAAATAAATTAGCAAATCATAAACAATAAATTGAAATATTTGGTCACAATTGTACTAGATTTATAATTATTTTAAAATAGTTTGTTAAAACAGTCAAATATGTATATTAGTAAAATAAAATAATTAAATAAATAGGCATAGATAGTAAAGTACGAATTAAAAATTTCGGTCACAGTTGACTAGAATACATAAGTCGACAGCCAAAAAAGCTGTGGGTTCAAATTTTTAGAGTAAAATCTAAGTGCAGCGGTCAAAAGACACGTTACACTGCGTGAGAAAAGGTATCTTATGTTGGGGACTGCGCCCCGGTCAAATGATTGGTCAAAATTGTTCTGATAACTTTTCTTGGATAAAACAGTACTTCAACCTACGCTAAAAACCGCTAAATTTGTGTAAAAGAGCCTAGATTGAAGCGAATTTTATGTAATCCGAGTCAGGAGACTACTGGGATGCCAAAACCGTCAAAAAATATTTTTCAAAGATTTGGTCCCAAAGTCACACCCTTTCCTATAGTAAATTTTTGATGCTCTTGATTGCGACTAAAGGGCGGGTGGGTGGGGCATTTTTTGACGTTTGGTGCGGCGTAGAGGGACGTGCGATACGTCAAAAGACGCGTCTCGGCGAGCCCTAGCCAGCTGTCCAGAAACTAGAATAAGCTTTAATAGAAATTTTGAAAAATTTGGCCGAAAAACTGAAAAATTTAGTGTTTTTTAATAGAAATAATTTAATTTCGACGTCCAAACCTACCCTAAATCGTGCAAAATGCAGTCAGGAAGACAGGTCGGAGTGGTAAGTATTTAATAAAATTTTTACAATGAAAAAATCTTGTCAGAATTTTGATAAATAATTAATTTTGTGTTTTTTACAGGTCGAGAAGGGTGGGGGTGTCAAAAAATCGAGTCACACCGCTTCGATGTCGCGTTTGAGGGTTATTGCGTGCTTACAAGCCTGTTGTAGCTATTATACGCAAAAAACCGCATCAAAATCGGTCTCCTTTTGAAAAAGTTATCAGGAGTACTAGTGTTTTTATAGGGCCTTAGGTGGATTTTGGGCGTCTACTATTTGTATGGAAACGGATGTTGTGCGAATTTTTTGACGTTTGGTGCGGCGTAGAGGGACGTGCGATACGTCAAAAGACGCGTCTCGGCGAGCCCTAGCCAGCTGTCCAGAAACTAGAATAAGCTTTAATAGAAATTTTGAAAAATTTGGCCGAAAAACTGAAAAATTTAGTGTTTTTTAATAGAAATAATTTAATTTCGACGTCCAAACCTACCCTAAATCGTGCAAAATGCAGTCAGGAAGACAGGTCGGAGTGGTAAGTATTTAATAAAATTTTTACAATGAAAAAATCTTGTCAGAATTTTGATAAATAATTAATTTTGTGTTTTTTACAGGTCGAGAAGGGTGGGGGTGTCAAAAAATCGAGTCACACCGCTTCGATGTCGCGTTTGAGGGTTATTGCGTGCTTACAAGCCTGTTGTAGCTATTATACGCAAAAAACCGCATCAAAATCGGTCTCCTTTTGAAAAAGTTATCAGGAGTACTAGTGTTTTTATAGGGCCTTAGGTGGATTTTGGGCGTCTACTATTTGTATGGAAACGGATGTTGTGCGAATTTTTTGACGTTTGGTGCGGCGTAGAGGGACGTGCGATACGTCAAAAGACGCGTCTCGGCGAGCCCTAGCCAGCTGTCCAGAAACTAGAATAAGCTTTAATAGAAATTTTGAAAAATTTGGCCGAAAAACTGAAAAATTTAGTGTTTTTTAATAGAAATAATTTAATTTCGACGTCCAAACCTACCCTAAATCGTGCAAAATGCAGTCAGGAAGACAGGTCGGAGTGGTAAGTATTTAATAAAATTTTTACAATGAAAAAATCTTGTCAGAATTTTGATAAATAATTAATTTTGTGTTTTTTACAGGTCGAGAAGGGTGGGGGTGTCAAAAAATCGAGTCACACCGCTTCGATGTCGCGTTTGAGGGTTATTGCGTGCTTACAAGCCTGTTGTAGCTATTATACGCAAAAAACCGCATCAAAATCGGTCTCCTTTTGAAAAAGTTATCGGTTAGGTTAGGTTAGGTTAGGTTAGGTTAGGTTAGGTTAGGTTAGGTTAGGTTAGGTTAGGTTAGGTTAGGTTAGGTTAGGTTAGGTTAGGTTTTTTTTTTTTTTTTTTTTTTTTTTTTTTTTTTTTGTGGCAGGAGTGGGAAATCCTCATGGACACCCCGAGGGGTAGTGCCGGACTCTTACCGGCTAAAACCCACTCCTGCCTCGCAAGTTGTCCTCTAACGTTGTCAGAGCTCTTTATTGCGATTTGTTTAATTAACATCATACACACATTTACTTAACTAACATGTTTGAACTTATAAATAATGTCTATGGTGTTTTCTTTTCTCTAGTATGATTTACAGGTAAGCAGTGCACATGGCCCAGTGTTTCATAAATATTTCTTTTCTTAACTATTTTTTTTTTTTTTTTTTTTTTTTTTTTTTTTTTTTTTTTTTTTTTTTTCCGTTTATTGGTACTTAAACTATATACTCAATATACAGGTAAGTATCCATATTTACAACTTATTTCTACTTATTACTAAACTAACTATTTTTTCGCAATAATCTAAAAATTTCGGCCGGTCTTTTTTATCTCTCATTAGAAATGGGAGGTTTGTTGCTGTAAGGCTCATTGTTAACTCTTGCTCCGTCTCAAAACGTGCTCTCTCTGTAATTGGGCACTCCAGGAGGATGTGGGCAACGGTTTCCTCGACTCCAGGTTCACAGGCGCACGATGAATTCTCCTTACATTTAAATCGTGTCAGATATGAGGAGAATCCACCGTGCCCAGTGAAGATTTGTGTCCTTATGTACGTGAGGTCAATTTTCCTCACGATACCGTACGCGGATATTGCGTCGGGGAAAAACAGTTTAGTGCCGGAGGCTGTTTCTCCGGCTTTATATTTCCCATTCCATTCGTCAAGCGACCTCATACGTATCTGCCGCTTTACGAATGAGATGGGGCATAGGTCGTAGTCCGGCTTCTTCTTCGACTTCAGGGCGGCTTCCTTTGCGAGTTGATCAGCTCGCTCATTGCCCTCCAATCCTGCGTGGGCCTTTATCCAGAACAAGGAGACACTCTTGTTCTGGAGCTTGCAGCGGCGTATGGTGTCCCTTGTTTCCACTGCTAGAGGATGGGGGGCACTGACGTTAGCGACTGTCTGCAGGGCCGCCATAGAGTCGCTGAAGATGCCGAATGTGTTTTCCCGGCGTTTGAGCGCTTCAGTTGCCGCTTTCTGCAGCGCCAACAATTCAGCCTGGTAGACGGTGCAGTATGACGGCAAGGTAAGTTTGAGAGCCTTTGTTTCGGTGGTACTATCCCACAAAGATAGCGCCGCGCCGACCTTGCCCTGTATCTTACTGCCGTCGGTAAAAATACGCACAGCAAACTCCTCCCTCCGGTTTCTGTACTCTTCGTCGTCCACTATGCTGTCGTACTGCAGTGTCACCAATTCTGCGGGGTGAGGGGCTTCAAGGGCTGAGGCCATCCGCTCGATCTCCCTATCTCCCAGTGTTGGCTGGGGCACTCCCCCCTTCGCTTCGTAAAGTGAAGCAGCTTCCCTTATCCGAATGTCTAGAGGGAGTATCCCAGCGAGCAACAGTGCCGAGTTTAGGGAGACCGTGCGGTAGGCTTTGCACAACTTTTGCGCAAACCCTCTTTGGACCACGTTAAGCTGTTTTTGGACCCCTAATTTGTTTGCGGCTGGCGCCCATGCACTCGCTGCGTACAGTATCGTGGGCTCTACTGCTGCCGTGTAGATGGTCCTGATGATTTCCGGCTGTAGACCCCAACTAGCTCGAGCTGCCCTGGCCAGTTGTTTGTACATAGCTATCGCCTTTTTACAAGCGATAGCTATGTGTTTGTTGAAGGTGAGTTTGTCGTCGATTGTGAGGCCTAATATTTTGACGTCGCGGGACGTTCCAATGTCGATCCCCCCCATGCTCAAGCGCGGAGTGTCATACTTTAGCTTTCGTGTTAAGACCATTGCGCAGGTTTTGTGCGGTGCGAATTTTAGCTTGTTTCTGACACCCCATGCTCGAACATGTTCGAGAGCGGCATTGGCTCGTCCCTCTATCTCTGCCGCCGTTTCGCCGTCGAAAATCAGGACAACGTCGTCGGCGAATGCTTGGCAGTAGTTGCCCCCAGTGTCGAGCTCCTTCAAGAGGGGGTCCAGTAGGAGGTTCCAGAAGAGTGGACCCGCAATGGATCCCTGGACGCAACCCTTGCTCGTCGATTTTTTGCACTCCTCACCCAAGTACCTCACGCTAACAGTCCTGTCACTGAGGTAACTACTGACCACTCGTCTCAAGTTTACAGGGCACTTTTCCTCAGCCAATCGGACTTTGATGGCAGGCCACCACGCACTGTCAAAGGCTCCCTCTATGTCTAGTGACACAAGAGTAACAATTTTCTTTTGTGTCAACTTCTTGCGGATGTGTTGCACCATGGTGTAGAGGGAGTCCTCTGTGCTCCTTTGCGGCATAAAGCCGTATTGGCGAGTACTGATCCTGGGAAGCAAATAGAACCTAAGGCGAGCGACCAGCATCTTCTCGTACACCTTCCCTAATACAGGCAAGAGCCCAATCGGCCTGTAGGACTTTGGTACGCTGTACGAGTCTTTGCCTGGCTTCCTTAGTGCCACCACCGTTGCCTCCTTCCAGATTTTTGGAAAGTAGTGGCATGTCAGGCATTTGTTAACCAGTGACAGGAAGAATTCAGGGTCGCAGCTTATGGCCTGAGTGCAAATATCTGCTGTGAAGCCATCGGCTCCCGGGGCCTTTTTTGGGTTGAAGGACCTCATGGCCCTGTCCAGTTCGCCTTGGGTGAACGGTGGGTCATGTTGTTCATCATGACTCCACTCGTTCACCTTGTCCGCCTTCTGTCTTGTGAGGTTATGGTCCATGTTGTCATCTTCTTCCCGGTCCACCGGGTAGAATGTCTCGGCCAGCAGCTTCACTGAGCCCTTGGCGTCCAGGGTTATCCCTCCATTTTGTAACGGTAGGTCTTCTTCTCTGTTTGCGACTCTCCCCATGACCCTATAAATTCCCTCCCAAACCCCTTCCCTGGTCTGTTTACAGCAGAACCCCTTCCAACTCTCCTCTATGGCCGTTTTTACTGCTGTTTCATAATTCCCTTTTTCTTGCAGGTACAGACTGACGACACTAGCTCTTCGGATCGGTGCAGCGTTCCGGATTCGGCGCTTCCTGGTAGCGACGAGCCTCTTCATCTCCGCGAGTTCCTCTGACCACCATGGCATGGTAAGTACCTCTTTGGACTTTTTTGATGGTATTGCATGCGTACATGTGTCTTGGATAGCTATGGTGTAGGCGCTTATCATGTGGTCCAATGCATTTGTGTTGCTGATATTTCCCACTTCCTGTACCGTCAATTTCTCCTCCTGCATAATTTGAGACAGTTTCGAACGAAACCGCCTCCAATTAGCCTTTTTGGTGTTGAAACGTCTGGTGGTACGTTCTATGCTAATACCCTTAGACTTTTGAAGTCTGATACTAAAGCCTATGCCATTGTGATCGGAACTCGTTAGACCGACTATTACCCGCCAGCCGTCCACCAGATGCAGCATATCCTCGGTACACGTCGTTACATCCACGTGGCTGCTGTACCTGACTCCGCCTCTCACGGTGTCGAATGTCGGAGTGTCTCCATTATTGAGGACGTGCATCCCCCACTGCTCCAAGGTCCCGCATAATAGTTCTCCCCTCGCGTCTTCGCTGTTGCTGCCCCACCAAGTACTTTTGGCGTTCGCGTCTCCTCCAATGAGCAACCTGCTATGTCCTGCGTGTTGCACGATTCGCCGCATATGCTCCAGGTAAGGCTCCACGGGTTTGTCTGGCTCGAAATAAAATGATACCAGCATGATCGTCCAGGCGCTGGTTCGGACTCCCACCACAACGATGTTGTCTGTGGTGAGTTGTGGGTACTGCATGATATCTAGGTCGTGGTCAAGGACAGCAATTGCTGCCTTAACAGTCCCTTCTCCTCCACCAGCGTTCTGGAAGACCCTCACGCCCCGGTAGCTTCTCATTCTTTTTGCCCGACCAACGTAAGGCTCCTGAAGCAATGCAACGGCGACTCGCTGCGATTCGGCCTCCAACAAGAGTTCGTTGGTTGCGAGCTGACTACGCTGCAGGTTTGCCTGGATTATGGAGTACTTGTGGGGAGCTGCTGGGACCACCTTAGCAATAAGCTATAGACGCTCGGGCGAGTGAGTCCCACTTGCGACGTACGGGGCAATCGGTGCTGAACGCATTGTGCTCAGCGGCACTCACTTTTGCTCTGGTACAGTTCACACACTTAGGCGCTTCGCCTAGTTTGTTGTCTGGGCAGTCCATCCTAAGGTGTGGACCACCACAGTGGCTGCACAGGTCGGACGTGTCCTTGCAAAAGCGTTTGCTGTGTCCAAAACCCAAGCAGCGTGTGCACTGCACCAGGGGAGTTTGGTCTTCTACCCGCACTATCTGGAGGTCTATTCGAAGCTTTCCTACTTCAGTAGCCCTCCTCCATATAGAAGGAGAAACGCTGAGCACAATGCTGTTACAGTGGGGGTTTCGCGCTTTTCTTCTGTACTTGACGCCCATTCTGAGCTCCTCGCCCCCGAGGCCGTGAAAGAGTTCCCGGTTCTGATTCCTAAGGGCTTTTAAGACGTCTTCGTCGCTATGAATTTGCAAAACGTCCCTAAGAATCAGAAGCGGGTCCCTGTTGCGTACTTCCTCGACGACGAGGTTCTCTCCGACAGTTTCAAGCCTCTCCCGGATTTTCTGCCTCTCTTCCTTCGTTCGGCAGCCCATGATAATCTTCCGATCTTTTGCCTTTCTCACCCTTTCTACTTGCACCCAGCCTTCCTTTGCGTCCACAGCCCGCCTCACTCTCTCAAGGATCTCGTCTCCTGTATCCAAGCTCTGTGTAGAGGAAACAACCACGGAGTGTAGCGTCGCTCGTTCCTGCGTTTGAACGCTGGTTTGTCCTCTGTGTGTTGCCGCCACGGATGCGTAGGTTCTTTCCCCACACAGATCATTGGCTATTAAGGTTTCCCTAAGGTTTTCCATTTTAATAATGTTTTCCTTCATGAGGGTGCTATTTTCCTCGAGGCGTTCGAGTAGTTTTTTCTGGCTTTCGTCAGTGGCGCAAGGGCTCGGTGAGTTAGGCTGTCCGGTTGTTTTATCGGCTGCAGTGGGAGCAGAAATTGTGAAGCTCCTTCCTTTCCTTTCCGACTCCTTCACGATCTCAAACAGTCGGTCGATTGCCGCAAGGACCTCTATTTTTATTTCTCCTTTGAGATTCCGAGAGTTGCCCAAGTGTAGCTTCGCCTTGTTTAGGCAGGCTCTTGCTTCCGACGTGAGATCCACGTATTTTTTCTCGGGTTTTTTGGCATCCGCTGAGACCCGCCGCGTCTCCAGGGGCCCGGGAACCTTATTGGCAGTTGTTTTTGCCAGTGGTGGTGTAGATTTTGCTTTGTTGGCTGGCAGTTTAGCCTGCGGCTCTGCTATGCCAGCCTCCAATTCAGCAACGCTTTTCCTTACATTTAAGGTTGGGGTTGCGGGTTTCTCCGGGGATCGCGGCGAGACTCCGGGGCTGCGTGAGCTCTCGTCCTTTTTCGCTGGAGTGCGGAACATGATTCGGGAAAGTAAAATAAATTTCAGAGGACAACTGCACAGTCAATGCTGATCCCTGTAAAGGGGGGATCAGTAAGTTATTTTAATGTAAAAACTAAGTGTAGCGGTCAAAAGACACGTTGCACTACGGGTGTCAAATAAATGAAGTCGGGAATTGCTCCCCGGTCCAACTATGTGGTCAACGCTATGTGATAACCTTTTCTAAAAATGTTCACTGCAACCTACGCTATAAACCGCTTAATTAGCGTAGGAGAGCCCAGATTACAGTGAACTTAATATTTTCTGAGTCAGGAGACTGCTAGAATGCCAAATCCGTCAAAAAATATTTTTCAACAAATTGGTCCCAGAGTCACACCCTTTCCTATAGTAAATTTTAAATTTCTACTAATGCGTCTAAAGGGCGGGTGGGTGGGGCATTTTTTGACGTTTGGTGCGGCGTAGAGGGACGTGCGATACGTCAAAAGACGCGTCTCGGCGAGCCCTAGCCAGCTGTCCAGAAACTAGAATAGGCTTTCCTAGAAATTTTGAAAATTTTGGTCGAAAAACTGTAAAATTTAGTGTTTTTTAATAGAAAATATTTAATTTCGACGTCCAAACCTACCCAAAATCGTGCAAAATGCAGTCAGGAAGACAGGTCGGAGTGGTAAGTATTTAATAAAATTTTTACAATGAAAAAATCTAGTCAGAATTTTGATAAATAATTAATTTTGTGTTTTTTACAGGTCGAGAAGGGTGGGGGTGTCAAAAAATCGGGTCACACCGCTTCGATGTCGCGTTTGAAGGGTTATCGCGTGCTTACAAGCCTGTTGTAGCTATTATACGCAAAAAACCGCATCAAAATCGGTCTCCTTTTGAAAAAGTTATCAGGAGTACTAGTGTTTTTATAGGGGCTTAGGTGGATTTTGGCCGTCTACTGTTTGTATGGAAACGGGTAAAGTGCGAATTTTTTGACGTTTGGTGCGGCGTAGAGGGACGTGCGATACGTCAAAAGACGCGTCTCGGCGAGCCCTAGCCAGCTGTCCAGAAACTAGAATAGGCTTTCCTAGAAATTTTGAAAATTTTGGTCGAAAAACTGTAAAATTTAGTGTTTTTTAATAGAAAATATTTAATTTCGACGTCCAAACCTACCCAAAATCGTGCAAAATGCAGTCAGGAAGACAGGTCGGAGTGGTAAGTATTTAATAAAATTTTTACAATGAAAAAATCTAGTCAGAATTTTGATAAATAATTAATTTTGTGTTTTTTACAGGTCGAGAAGGGTGGGGGTGACAAAAAATCGGGTCACACCGCTTCGATGTCGCGTTTGAAGGGTTATCGCGTGCTTACAAGCCTGTTGTAGCTATTATACGCAAAAAACCGCATCAAAATCGGTCTCCTTTTGAAAAAGTTATCAGGAGTACTAGTGTTTTTATAGGGGCTTAGGTGGATTTTGGCCGTCTACTGTTTGTATGGAAACGGGTAAAGTGCGAATTTTTTGACGTTTGGTGCGGCGTAGAGGGACGTGCGATACGTCAAAAGACGCGTCTCGGCGAGCCCTAGCCAGCTGTCCAGAAACTAGAATAGGCTTTCCTAGAAATTTTGAAAATTTTGGTCGAAAAACTGTAAAATTTAGTGTTTTTTAATAGAAAATATTTAATTTCGACGTCCAAACCTACCCAAAATCGTGCAAAATGCAGTCAGGAAGACAGGTCGGAGTGGTAAGTATTTAATAAAATTTTTACAATGAAAAAATCTAGTCAGAATTTTGATAAATAATTAATTTTGTGTTTTTTACAGGTCGAGAAGGGTGGGGGTGTCAAAAAATCGGGTCACACCGCTTCGATGTCGCGTTTGAAGGGTTATCGCGTGCTTACAAGCCTGTTGTAGCTATTATACGCAAAAAACCGCATCAAAATCGGTCTCCTTTTGAAAAAGTTATCAGGAGTACTAGTGTTTTTATAGGGGCTTAGGTGGATTTTGGCCGTCTACTGTTTGTATGGAAACGGGTAAAGTGCGAATTTTTTGACGTTTGGTGCGGCGTAGAGGGACGTGCGATACGTCAAAAGACGCGTCTCGGCGAGCCCTAGCCAGCTGTCCAGAAACTAGAATAGGCTTTCCTAGAAATTTTGAAAATTTTGGTCGAAAAACTGTAAAATTTAGTGTTTTTTAATAGAAAATATTTAATTTCGACGTCCAAACCTACCCAAAATCGTGCAAAATGCAGTCAGGAAGACAGGTCGGAGTGGTAAGTATTTAATAAAATTTTTACAATGAAAAAATCTAGTCAGAATTTTGATAAATAATTAATTTTGTGTTTTTTACAGGTCGAGAAGGGTGGGGGTGACAAAAAATCGGGTCACACCGCTTCGATGTCGCGTTTGAAGGGTTATCGCGTGCTTACAAGCCTGTTGTAGCTATTATACGCAAAAAACCGCATCAAAATCGGTCTCCTTTTGAAAAAGTTATCAGGAGTACTAGTGTTTTTATAGGGGCTTAGGTGGATTTTGGCCGTCTACTGTTTGTATGGAAACGGGTAAAGTGCGAATTTTTTGACGTTTGGTGCGGCGTAGAGGGACGTGCGATACGTCAAAAGACGCGTCTCGGCGAGCCCTAGCCAGCTGTCCAGAAACTAGAATAGGCTTTCCTAGAAATTTTGAAAATTTTGGTCGAAAAACTGTAAAATTTAGTGTTTTTTAATAGAAAATATTTAATTTCGACGTCCAAACCTACCCAAAATCGTGCAAAATGCAGTCAGGAAGACAGGTCGGAGTGGTAAGTATTTAATAAAATTTTTACAATGAAAAAATCTAGTCAGAATTTTGATAAATAATTAATTTTGTGTTTTTTACAGGTCGAGAAGGGTGGGGGTGTCAAAAAATCGGGTCACACCGCTTCGATGTCGCGTTTGAAGGGTTATCGCGTGCTTACAAGCCTGTTGTAGCTATTATACGCAAAAAACCGCATCAAAATCGGTCTCCTTTTGAAAAAGTTATCAGGAGTACTAGTGTTTTTATAGGGGCTTAGGTGGATTTTGGCCGTCTACTGTTTGTATGGAAACGGGTAAAGTGCGAATTTTTTGACGTTTGGTGCGGCGTAGAGGGACGTGCGATACGTCAAAAGACGCGTCTCGGCGAGCCCTAGCCAGCTGTCCAGAAACTAGAATAGGCTTTCCTAGAAATTTTGAAAATTTTGGTCGAAAAACTGTAAAATTTAGTGTTTTTTAATAGAAAATATTTAATTTCGACGTCCAAACCTACCCAAAATCGTGCAAAATGCAGTCAGGAAGACAGGTCGGAGTGGTAAGTATTTAATAAAATTTTTACAATGAAAAAATCTAGTCAGAATTTTGATAAATAATTAATTTTGTGTTTTTTACAGGTCGAGAAGGGTGGGGGTGTCAAAAAATCGGGTCACACCGCTTCGATGTCGCGTTTGAAGGGTTATCGCGTGCTTACAAGCCTGTTGTAGCTATTATACGCAAAAAACCGCATCAAAATCGGTCTCCTTTTGAAAAAGTTATCAGGAGTACTAGTGTTTTTATAGGGGCTTAGGTGGATTTTGGCCGTCTACTGTTTGTATGGAAACGGGTAAAGTGCGAATTTTTTGACGTTTGGTGCGGCGTAGAGGGACGTGCGATACGTCAAAAGACGCGTCTCGGCGAGCCCTAGCCAGCTGTCCAGAAACTAGAATAGGCTTTCCTAGAAATTTTGAAAATTTTGGTCGAAAAACTGTAAAATTTAGTGTTTTTTAATAGAAAATATTTAATTTCGACGTCCAAACCTACCCAAAATCGTGCAAAATGCAGTCAGGAAGACAGGTCGGAGTGGTAAGTATTTAATAAAATTTTTACAATGAAAAAATCTAGTCAGAATTTTGATAAATAATTAATTTTGTGTTTTTTACAGGTCGAGAAGGGTGGGGGTGACAAAAAATCGGGTCACACCGCTTCGATGTCGCGTTTGAAGGGTTATCGCGTGCTTACAAGCCTGTTGTAGCTATTATACGCAAAAAACCGCATCAAAATCGGTCTCCTTTTGAAAAAGTTATCAGGAGTACTAGTGTTTTTATAGGGGCTTAGGTGGATTTTGGCCGTCTACTGTTTGTATGGAAACGGGTTAAGTGCGAATTTTTTGACGTTTGGTGCGGCGTAGAGGGACGTGCGATACGTCAAAAGACGCGTCTCGGCGAGCCCTAGCCAGCTGTCCAGAAACTAGAATAGGCTTTCCTAGAAATTTTGAAAATTTTGGTCGAAAAACTGTAAAATTTAGTGTTTTTTAATAGAAAATATTTAATTTCGACGTCCAAACCTACCCAAAATCGTGCAAAATGCAGTCAGGAAGACAGGTCGGAGTGGTAAGTATTTAATAAAATTTTTACAATGAAAAAATCTAGTCAGAATTTTGATAAATAATTAATTTTGTGTTTTTTACAGGTCGAGAAGGGTGGGGGTGTCAAAAAATCGGGTCACACCGCTTCGATGTCGCGTTTGAAGGGTTATCGCGTGCTTACAAGCCTGTTGTAGCTATTATACGCAAAAAACCGCATCAAAATCGGTCTCCTTTTGAAAAAGTTATCAGGAGTACTAGTGTTTTTATAGGGGCTTAGGTGGATTTTGGCCGTCTACTGTTTGTATGGAAACGGGTAAAGTGCGAATTTTTTGACGTTTGGTGCGGCGTAGAGGGACGTGCGATACGTCAAAAGACGCGTCTCGGCGAGCCCTAGCCAGCTGTCCAGAAACTAGAATAGGCTTTCCTAGAAATTTTGAAAATTTTGGTCGAAAAACTGTAAAATTTAGTGTTTTTTAATAGAAAATATTTAATTTCGACGTCCAAACCTACCCAAAATCGTGCAAAATGCAGTCAGGAAGACAGGTCGGAGTGGTAAGTATTTAATAAAATTTTTACAATGAAAAAATCTAGTCAGAATTTTGATAAATAATTAATTTTGTGTTTTTTACAGGTCGAGAAGGGTGGGGGTGACAAAAAATCGGGTCACACCGCTTCGATGTCGCGTTTGAAGGGTTATCGCGTGCTTACAAGCCTGTTGTAGCTATTATACGCAAAAAACCGCATCAAAATCGGTCTCCTTTTGAAAAAGTTATCAGGAGTACTAGTGTTTTTATAGGGGCTTAGGTGGATTTTGGCCGTCTACTGTTTGTATGGAAACGGGTAAAGTGCGAATTTTTTGACGTTTGGTGCGGCGTAGAGGGACGTGCGATACGTCAAAAGACGCGTCTCGGCGAGCCCTAGCCAGCTGTCCAGAAACTAGAATAGGCTTTCCTAGAAATTTTGAAAATTTTTGGTCGAAAAACTGTAAAATTTAGTGTTTTTTAATAGAAAATATTTAATTTCGACGTCCAAACCTACCCAAAATCGTGCAAAATGCAGTCAGGAAGACAGGTCGGAGTGGTAAGTATTTAATAAAATTTTTACAATGAAAAAATCTAGTCAGAATTTTGATAAATAATTAATTTTGTGTTTTTTACAGGTCGAGAAGGGTGGGGGTGACAAAAAATCGGGTCACACCGCTTCGATGTCGCGTTTGAAGGGTTATCGCGTGCTTACAAGCCTGTTGTAGCTATTATACGCAAAAAACCGCATCAAAATCGGTCTCCTTTTGAAAAAGTTATCAGGAGTACTAGTGTTTTTATAGGGGCTTAGGTGGATTTTGGCCGTCTACTGTTTGTATGGAAACGG